>NW_026126578.1:6660000-7860000 GCF_943737965.1 Phodopus roborovskii
CAGCTTGGCTTAACCCTTCAACGTTTGGTAAATCTGACAAAATGTCATATATTACTCATCAATGTATATGGCTATGAGCTGTTGATTAAAAATATTTGAAAATGATGTTTCCTTTCAAATGAGAGCAGTGGGACCCCCAAACCACAAACTGACAGGAATATTACAAGCAAAAAATATGAAAAACTAGTAACATTCCTGGAAACGGATACAAAAATACTGAACAAAATATTAGCAGGCAGTAAAATGAGTAACTAAGGCTTAACTTCAAAATGTGCTCTTTAACATAAAAAAAGCGACCAATACCACTGACTATATTAACAGAAAACAAAAAACTTCAACATATTAATGGAAAAAAATTCAGTTCAACAATTTAAAAATCAGCATTAAAACTAGAAAGGACTTCTTAATTTTGGCGGTGTGGCTCAGTTGGTAGACTGCTTGCCTAGTATGCATGAACCCTGGGTTGTATTCCCAGCATTGCATAAAATTACACATGGTGATAGATACTTATGATCCCAGCACTTCATGAAGGTGGAGCAGGAGGATCACTGTGAGTTTCAGGCTTGCCTGGTCCACAGAGCAAGCTCTAGGTTAGTCAAGTTTACATAGTGAGACTTTGTCTTAATCTCACCTCCCACAAACTGCCTACAAAACAAAAGAATATAAGGAATTTCTTTAGGCAGATGACTGTTAAGAACCCATGGCAAATGGCACAGTTCATGGTGAAATGATACTCTCATCCCATGGTCTAGGAACAAGATAAAGCACCCACAACCTAGCTCCTAACCTAAGAACAAAAGCAAGCAATGAAAATAAATACAAGAGAATCAAATCACTCAATACAGGATCAGCACCAACATGAAGTCAGCAAACGTAAACACATTTAAGTAATATAAACTATGTCTGTGAATTACAATAAAACTAAATTAGAAGTTAATAAAAGTAGGATGCTTGGAAACTCTCAAGTATTAATCAGGAAATGAAAGACTGGGTCTATATTTAACCTGTGGATCAAAGGAGAGATTACAAATGTTTAAAAAAAACATTATGAACTAGATGGAAATGAAAACATAGCATGTCAGAATTTATGAGCAGCAGCAGAGCCAGCCTTTACATGAGAGCAAACACTGATAGAAGCTGACACTAGAAAGAATAAAGGGTCAGTGAGGTTGTTCAGAGGTTAAGACCATTTGCTGCTTTTGCACAGGACCTGAGTTCAGTTTCCAGAACTCATCAAGTGGCTAACAAACCACCTGTAACTCCAGCACCCGGGGACCCGACACCCTCTTCTCTACTCCACAGGCACATGCTCACACTGGTATACACCCATAAAATCATACACATGCACACCTAACTAGAAATAAATACTTAAAATAAACAAATAAAGGCCCAGTAATGTGGCTCACTGGGTGAAGGGGCTTGACAATGATCCTGACAACCTGAGTTTGATCCCCAGGACCCACATGGTAGAAGGAGAGACCCAATTTCCTCAAGTTGTCCTCTTGAAGGTTTTATGTCCTGGATTTCAAACTTCAAAACCTAGACTAAGAACAGAAACTTAAACAAATAATAATAAACAGAAAAAATCAATAAGCAAAACAAAAACAAAAACCAGAAAAAACTATGAAAACTTCATGCTGGACCTTTAAAGATTACCAATAATTCAATAGCCTCAAGCCAGACTAATTGGGAAAACAAAAAGAAAAAAATATATAGATTGTTAATATGGATAAGTGAATGGCTACCAGAGTGTATTCGTAGTCAATGGCCATTACTAATATAATGATAAACTATATTAATAGATACAATAGTTAAAAATGTATTATATATACAATTTTCTATTGCAGTTAGGTGTAATAGAAAATATTATTTGTAAGACATAAATTATCAAAGATTGTGCAAGAGTACATATGTGCCCATAATAGTCATAAAGCAAATACATTGAATTTGTAGCCCAAGTCCTCCCCATGAAGAATCTAAGCACAGATATCCTTACAGCAAAAGCCAATAACATGTAAGAAAGATAATACCAATTTTATACAAAATTCAGAAAACAGAAGAAGAGCGAGTACCTCTCAACCAATTCAATGAGATGAGTATTAACCTGAGAGCAAAAATCAGAGGTATTTTGGGAAAAAAAATGTAACAACCAGACCAATGTCTTTTGTAAGCATTGACATAGAAATACATTTTAGTAACACACCAAATCATATAAAAAGATTGTGGTCATGTAGAGACTGTTGCAGGAATTCAAGGTTGGTTCTACAGCTAAAAGCATCATTAAAGTCACTATATTTGTAGGGAAAAAAGAGTAAATATACCTATCAATATACACTTCTACTAAAAGAAGCATTTGCAGGATCAGTTGGTCATTTGTGGCAGAAACTCTAGGCAAGCTAGAAATAGAAGAGGTGTCCTTTATTTGCTAAGCATTTATAAAACCCCACAGTCATCTCAGCAGTCAGGAGAAAAAAGCTGAATCTCTTTTTCCCCAATGTAAGGCTAGAAAAGGAAAGAGGAGGCAGACAGCTTGGAAGGGAACACAGAATTCAAGAACTGACTTCATTAGCAGGCAGCATTAGTTCACATAGAAAAATCTTATAATGTCTATAACAAAAATATAAAATAAAAAAGGCCCAGGAACTAATAAGTGAATTTAGAAAGGTTGCAAGACACAA
Source organism: Phodopus roborovskii (assembly GCF_943737965.1). Lineage (NCBI taxonomy): Eukaryota > Metazoa > Chordata > Mammalia > Rodentia > Cricetidae > Phodopus > Phodopus roborovskii. The sequence goes on from NW_026126578.1 coordinate 6,662,679, forward strand.
AGTTAATATACAAGAATACTAGGGGCTGGAGAGATGGCAGTTAAGAGTAATTGCTGTTCTTACAGAAGCTCTAGAGGTTTGGTTCCCAGTGCCCACATCAGGAGGCTCCTACCATCTGTAATTCCAGCTCTATGGGTCCTTCAGCCTTCTTGTATCCTCCACAGGCACCTGCACACACACACACACACACACACACACACACACACACACACACACACACACACACCTAAAAATAAAAATGAATTAATAAAAATTATATTTTTATAGATCAGCTAAAAACACAGAAACTGGAAAAACCATAAAAATCTTAATTGTGATGTATTTTGAAGGAAAAGGTTTTAAGAGACATCATCGTTATTTGTGTGCATTGGTGTGTGAGGACAAGCTTGGGTGTTGTTCCTCAGGGGAGGTTCACCTTGTTACAGGCCCCTTGGTATCCTAAAGTGCCACAAGCAAGTTAAGAGGGCGGCTGGCAAGCCCCAGGGATCTGCCTGTCTCTGCTTCCCCAGTGCTGGGATTACATGTTGATACAATTGCAATGGGCTTTTTCATATGGATTCTGTGGCTTGAACCCAGGTGTTTGCATATTCACAGAAAGCTCTTTACCATCTCAGCCATGCCCCCACCCAAGAATAACATATCAGAGACATGAGAGTTTGCCCCATGGAGTCAGGCTGCCTTCAATTACATTTGAACCACTTGCTCTGTGTGATCCTGGGTACCTTCCTTAGCTTCTCGGGGCTTCCTGGGTCTTCTATGGAGTGTGAGGATAAAGTCACACCCACATCACAGGGGTGTGGTAATGAGCACTATGGAGCTGCTTAGCAAAATTCTGCTCCCCATTCACGTTGCCACTCAAACCGTGCCAAGCCAGGACCTTCACTAAGGATCCACAGAACTCCCATCCTATCCCCATCCTTCTAGAATCTTATAGTGCATTTGGTAAAGGTCTGTAAAAGGACAGGATCAATAGTAACTTTCTTCTCTGTGAGCAGTAAGCAATAATGAAGGACAGGGGCATAGTGGGTAAAGGTATGTCCAGTTTATACCCCGTAGTGGGTACAGCCTAGTGGGAAAGGCAGACTGACCTACAAGCCAGACTCTGACAAAAAGAGCTACAGGTGGCAGATAATTTGCATAGGCATGAGCTCTACAGTACAGCAAAGGAAACCACTGACAAAATGAAAAACCAATCCATGAAACAGAATTAAGTATAGGCCCTGCATCGTGCATCTAATAAAATGTTTCTATCAGAGGTAACACAGAGAACTCAACTGGCAAGGTAGTGCAGGCCTGCAATTCTAAAAGTTGAGTGACAGATGGCAGCCTGGTCAGAAAAAAAAAAAGAGAGACAAAAAACCATGGAAATTGGAAAAAATACATAAAAATCTTATTGTGATATATTTGGAGGGAAAAGGTTTTAAGAGACAACATCTCCATTATTTGTGTGTGTGAGTGTGTGTGGATGGGCAGGGAACTGGATCGCTGCCCTGGAAAACAATACAGACATGTCTCTAAAACTACAACTTCCATGCAATCCAGCAATCTCATTTTGGGTTACAGATCCAAGGAACCAAAACCAGGGTCTTGACAATTTATCTATACTCCTACCACAGCTTTACTCTTGACAGCTGAGGTATGGAGACATAGCAAATATCTATCAGTGAACAAATGGATAAAGAAAAAAGTGTGGCATATTCATGAAATGGAATATTACCCAACCTCCAAAAATAAAAAAAAGAAGGAAAGAAAGGGAGGAAGGAGGGAGGGAAGGAATCCTGCTATTTTCCTGCTATTTGTGACAACATGACTGAACCTGGAGAATATTATGTGAGATGAAACAGACCAGATGCAAAGGTGCGAATATGAAATGATATGCACATTAGATACCTGAAAGTAGCTATACTCGTAGCTGGAATGTGAAATGTACCTAACATGCATGAACACCTGGTCCCCAGCTAGCCATGCTTCGAAAGACTGCAACCTTGGGGCAGGAGGCGTCACTAATGAAGCTGGTGGGGGAGGCAATCGGGGTCACAGCCTGACCCCACTCCTAACCCAAACTCTGCTTCCTTCAGGTGAGAAACCACCCTAACGTTCTGTTACCATAGAGCTGCCCACCCCAGGACATTCCGACCATGCTACTACCCCTGCAAAGCCTCCCTCACCATGCCATCCCGGCCATGCCATCCCCACCGTGCCAGTCCCATAGTGCCTTTCCCACCATGACACCCTACAGGGAGGATATCCTTGCCATGCCTTCCCTTCCATGCCATCCCTGTCAAGCCTTCCTTGCTATAAACGACTCGACCTTTCGAACGTGACCAAAATAAACCCCTTCCTCACGCGTGTTGCTTCTGTCAGGTGTTCTGTCACAGAAATGAGAAAGGTGTTAGTCAGTTCTGCGAGATGAATAAACTCTGGAGATGCACAACGCAGAGCCCACAGCCAGCACTGCTGCTGAGCCTGGGACTCAGAAATCTGCTCAGAGGGCAAAAGTTACATTGGATGTCTAATTGTCACCACCATCATCACCACTGCCACTATCCTTGTCATCATCATCACCAGCAACAACAACACAACTATTACCACTATTAATACCACCACCACCATTATCACCAAAACACTACCATAATCACTACCATCATCATCATCACTGTTACCACCGTCATCACTAGTAGCACCATCATCACTACCACTATCATTCAGCACTACCACCTTCATCATTCACCATCACCACCATCACCACTACCATCACTGTCATTATCATCATCACAACCACTACCATTCATCATCACTAACCACCATCACCATCACCACCATTAGGCAAGTGGTGGCATATTTGCTGTGAGGACTCATAGGTGTATACTTTTTTTTTCAAATTGCTCAGGTTGTATAAGTATGTATTTATTGTCTGTCATACCCCAGTAGAGAAGCTTTGAAAGCGAGTGGAGGAGATGCTGTCCAAAGGACAGGGAAGACAACAAACAGGAAAGGGACTGCACCCTCATCAGACCCTGCCACCCATGGCAACCTACCATGGAGCCCAATGCAATTCATTTTTAGAAAAATCAATAAAGCAATTACTTTCTCAATCAGAAGGAAACCTAAGGTTAGTGGAAGGTCTGGAATCTTTGGTTTCTCATCTGTCTTCCTGGCTACACAGAACCTTCTTGGTGGCAGAAGTGTGTGTGTGTGTGTGTGTGTGTGTGTGTGTGTGTGTGTGTGTGTGTATACATGTGTGTTGGGGGTTTCAATCCAATATGCTCAGCACTTAGCAGAGGCTGGGGAAGGGTAGTTGCTGACATTGGGGTTTTGGATGAAAATACCCACAGTAATCTTTGGTTTTTAGAAATGTTAACTGAGCATCTCAAGATGCAAGTCCTGACTAAGCAAGATTGATGAAACCTCAGATTCTACATCTCTAACAAGTTCTTTGCTACTAGGCAAATTGTCTACTGAGGGCACCTGTGCAAAGAGGTGATACAAAGAGCTAAGACGAGTTCTCAGTAAGAAAAGGGGAAGAGGGGAGGGGACCTGAGTTCCCGTATTACCTAGGAGATGGTGAACACAGAGGTTTCTGTGCCTCTCTGAGCTCTGATGCAAACTGTGAGGCATGAGTTCTTTCCTTCCTGTGCTGTCCTTTACTGTGCGAGCTGCAACATCAAGAGCTGGGGCCAGAAGGGACAGCAACAAAGGCCAGCCTGGGCATCACAGCCTCAGATAAGCTTGAGGACTTTACACATGGAAATGAAAAGAAGACTTAAGGCCCAGGCTCAACATCTGCCATCTGAATGCTGACCTCGGGTTTTCTATTTAATCCTACTTGGTGAATTCTGTTGTTCAGCTTTCATTTCTCAAAGATGTTGCCTTAGGGCTGTAATCAAACACTATGACATAAGTGACTTGGGGAGGAAAGGGATTGTTTCAGCTTACAGTTGCAGACTGTCATCCAGGGCAGCCAGGGCAGGAATTCAATCTGGAGGCCATGGAGAAATGATGCATGCCACTCATAGCTTGCTCAACCTGCCCTCTTACACAGCTCAGAATCAGATGCTCAGGGATAACAGCCACAGTGGGCTGGACCCTCCTACACTAGTCATAAATCAAGAAAATGCCCTATAGATGCCTATAGCCCAATCTTATATTTTTGGTTGTGAGGCTGGCCTTTAATGGCTGAGCCATCTCTCCAGCCCCTAATCTTATGAGGCATTTTCTCAATTAAGATCCCCTCTTCCAAGTTAGCTTTGTGTCAGTTAGACAAAGAACCATCAGTACGGATGTCTGTTTCTAACCAACTGGTACTCCTTCTTTCACCCCACCTACACTGCTGGGGACCAAAGCCGGGGCCTCCTGCTCCCCCTGAACTGTACCTAGCTGCACCCCTCTCTTCAATAAGGGACTTCTGATCTCCACTTGCACCCAATTTTCTTCAAGAACAGGGCAATCAAAGGCAAGTTCATGCTTTTATGGTCTGTCACAAATAAAATGACAGCTTGACATTTATTAAGCACCACCTGTGTGCCACACCTTGATAACATTCTTGTGTGGATTAGACTGCCATTTTCCAAAACACAGGAAATGTCTATTAAGCATGCAGCACACAGACAGGTGTTACATCAACACAGTCTGCAATGCCTGCTGCCAGGAGTATTTGGCTTTGAGAAGTGTGTGTGTGTGTGTGTGTGTGTGTGTGTGTGTGTGTGTGTGTGTGTAATTGCATATGTAGTATGGAGAAATGACTCATACAATAAAGTACTTGCATATGTAGGCATGAAGATGTATTTGATCCTCAGAATTCATGTAAAAAGCCAGACATGGACATATCTACTTGTAATATCAGGGCTGGGAGAAGCCAAGAAAGGCTGTGTAGCCTAACTTTGTGAGCTGCAAGCCAATGAGAAACCTTGACTCACAAAATAAGGTAAATGATTCCTGAAGAAGATATGTGAAGTTAACATTTGGAAACACACACACACACACAAACACACACACACACACACACACACACACACATGCGTGCGCGTGCAAAAAGGGGGACATACCACATGGATGTAAATTCACACTGAGATTATATAGTGAGCTCTCTTGGTGGTTTGGGTCCTATACTGTGGTATCATGCCAGCTCCTGAGAAGTTCTGGATTGGAGACTCTTATGGATTGTGAACCTTTGGATCATGGATGGCTAACCTGTTCTTCCATTATGCATAGGCTGCCTCCTATCACAGCAATAATGTTGCCACTTCAAGTTACAAGGTAAAGTCTTCTTTTAAATAAATATGGAACTGGGCATGGGTTGTACATCTGTAAGCCCAGCACTTGGAAGGCAGATACAAGAGGATGTCAAGTTTGAGGCCAGCCTGTTCTAGGTCAGTGTGAGCTATAAAGCAGAACTCTGCCTTAGAAATGAATCCTATAAAATGAGGAAGGAGAACAGAGACCAAAGCCACAGCCAACCATGCTGCACCCATTGGGATGGTTATAATTTCTTTTTTGATCACAGATGCTAACAGATGTTGGGAGGGATGTGCTGCAGCTAGAACCTTCGCACCCAGCTGGGGGAAAGGTCCAACAGTTCAGCTGCTTCAGAAAAACAAAAGGCTAGAAGCACCTCAACATGCTAAACAATTACCTATGACCTAGCAATTCTCTCCCAAGGCTCTACCCAAGAGTAGTGAGAACATATGTCCTTGTGAAAAAGTTCATACTGGAATGCTCAGAGAAGTAACAGCCCCAACCTGCAAGAAACCCACATGTCTGCTGATGAGTAGATAAAATCTGGTGGAACATTCGGATAAAGGAAAGGATAAACTATTCACCAAGGATCAATCTCCAAAGGGCTGTTACAGGGAAGGAGTCGGTGGGTACTGCTCTAGTCATGAAAATGCTCAATATGTGAAACCACAAAGGCAGAGGATAGAATAGTTTAGGGCCAGAGGGAGGCACAAGGAGTGACAGCTCAAATGAACAGCATCCCTTTATCTTTGAGGAGATAACAGAAATTGCAGTGTTTGGAAACTGCTTATGCTCATCGATGTTGTCCACTTTAAATGGTGGGCTGCAACACATGTAAAATAAATATCAATAAAACTACTATAAAATACATGCAGAAAGTGCTAGATATGACTACAGTTGGTACATGAAGTTAAGAAACAATATACAAGGAGCTAGATAGGAAATCTGTGACACTCTCGATAAGCAACCAACCTAACAACCTCTGGAGAGTATCAACATTTTCCTGCTGTCAGAGCAGTTAGCCTCCAGGAATAAGCTCTCCACAGGCAGATGATTCTAGGTGTTTTCAGCCTGGCTTCAGCTAGCTGCAAAACAAGAGACCTGCTACATGGCTTCAGAGGACCCTTCCTCAGACTCTGCCCTTGATACTGGGTTGATTCAGCTTCTAGCTGTGCTTTATGTGAGGTATCCCAGGAAGGTCTGGGTGAGATGTGACCTTCACCAGTCAACATCACCTCCTGGTGAGTTCTCAGAAAGCTGAGACAAGAGAGATCTGCACTGGAGGATGACTACAGGGGTAGGAGGCTGAGGTCCGGGTCACACAGGTAAGTAGTCAGGTGGCCATTGACACCACTAAAATTCCTAGAAGGAGCACTATGGCCACTAAACACCTTATCTTCCTCATGGGAAGAGCTTGCCCTGAAGGGCAACATTGATGACATGTTTATCCACCTATAACTTATGTCCCCAACTCTCTTGTAATGTGGTGTAAGCTAGCCCAACAAAGGGTTCACATCTGAACTTACTGCCTCCTACTGCGAACCGGAGGGTAACATTTTGTTGCTACATAGCACTGAACAAGCAGTCCATTCTTGGTCCTCATTGCTCTCTAAGAAAGAAATATTTGAGCACCTGTATGGATACACGGGGTCTCTGTATATGTCCAATTACTTTCCATTGTTCCAGTTACATATGGTCAGCCATAGTCTGACAATATGAAAAAAATCCAGATATAAGTTCTGAATTTTATCCAGTGATTTATTGAGATGAGAGATCCACTTTGTAGATCAGGCTGGCCTTGAACTTAACAGAGAACTGTCTACCTCTGTATCCAGAGTGCTGGGATTACAGGCATGCACCACTATGCCTACCTTTTAAATTCTAAGTTTTAAATAGTTTTTCTTGCAGTTGTAACGCTGATTTCATTATTTTATTATTGTTCATCTCTTCTGGGGCCTGCTTTTAAATTAAACTTTATTTACGGTATGAGAAAACTAACTACATGTAGGGTTCAGAACTGTCTGCTGCTTTAGACATTGATAGAGCACAGCTACAAGGCACTGTGTATCTGGGACCACAGGACATGTCATCATCAGGAAGTACGTGAACAAATTTGACAAGAAGGAACATGCATTTTACCAACTAAAACCTGGGGTCACATATGACTTGTCCTAAGGGGTTCAGGGTCATCATGTTGCGTAATTTCAGGGGCCACCGCAGAGGGACAGCAAGCATGGTGTCCTGCAGCAAGAACATCCTGTGTGATGGATGTTATGCTCTCAGAAGTCTCACCTCAGGTAAATGCAAATGTCCCTAATGTGTCACTCACTGGTTTCACAGATCTGAGCCCTAGAACTGAGCAGTGAAGGTGCAAACTAGGGCATTCTCAGTCTAGAAGGAACCATGTGTGCTCATATGCACAGATGCTAGGCTGTTCCAGGTGCCAGGCAGTTCCAGAAAGCCTGCACTCACAGGCAAGATTACACAGAATTGGAATTTAAAAACCATGCATCCATACAAACAAGGACCATATAAAGGCTCCTCTAAGGGTGGCATTCCCTCCAGGACACAATGACTCATTCTGAGCTAACACGAATGGGCTTGTTCCCCTTAGATGAAGAAGACACAGACTCTTTTGCCCCCAACCTTTTCTATCATAGTGAGTTGTGTGATTCTGAGTAAGTTATTCAACCTCTCTGAGCCACAGTTTATTCATCCACAAAAGAAAGGTATCTCCATGCTTATATCCCTCAGTGGTGTGTGTATGAAACTGTACAGAGGCACACGTGACAGTCCATGCACAGCCTGCGGTGTATTAGCCATCCTTTGCTGTGTAACAATTTCCTAATTCACACTGGTACATGCCAGTGAGCATGGTCTGTCATCCCGTGACACCGACAGCCTGACTTTAGGCTTTGAGTTTGGAGTTTGGCTCAGGTGTGTGTGCTCTGGCCTCATTTTGGAGCCTAGACTGGATGGGCAGCAGCTACCAGCCAAATTCTTTACATGATAACATCACCAGATACTAGAGTAAGGCAACTTCAATCAAGGCCAAAGTAAAGGTCAGAGACATGAGCCTACCATGGGGCCACAGCAAGAACAAGGATGGAGGAGACAAAGAGGCAGGATCACTATGGTATAAAATCAGGATATACACTCCCACATAGACATTCATTTAATTATTGACTGGAAATCCGGGCCAGTTTTAGCATATTCTTCCAGAAGGCTATCCTATGTAAGGTGGCCCAAGGTAAGCACAATCAAAAAAATTAGATTACCAAGGGGCAGGGAAGGGAGGCTTACCAGGAAAGCCTGCCCATCCTTTCATGTTTGTTCTGGTCCAGCTGTGAAGATGGCTCCCTGAGCCTGAACAGACAGCATCAAAGGAACAAGTGTTTCACTAGTTACCTGGCCAGGTTACTTCCAAAATGTGACGAGTGAAGTACACAAAGCATGACTTTCTCCTGGGAGGTGCCCTGAGTCCTGAGAGTGTACCAAGTACTTTATGAAAAGGGGAGAATTAAGCTGGACTTACAATGATGACTTGAATCATGTGGGCAAAGAGGGGCATCTAAGAAATTGCATGGGCTTAGCTAATACTTGGTGGCTCAGAATAGCACATTGACTGTGCTAGAGTTGGAAGTAATGAGGCCAGCAGATTGGACTGATGACGGTGGGGATCTGAACTAGGATAGCCTGGAAGTTTAGGGTGGGGTGGAGTGGGCCCTCGGTTAAGTCTTAGGTTTGTCCTGGACACTTCAGCTAAGATGGGACTTAACTTTTCTCCTGAGCTGCCCGAGGAAGACGATTCTTATGGCACTGACAGAAGCAGAAGGCAGCAAAGCTTGGGACCAGGGCCAAAGCAAGCCCATGGTGGAACCCTTCTGCTGCAAGGCCTCTGCAAAGATATCTAGAAAATTCCACAGCAAAACAAGGTTTTGAGAAAAGAAAAATGTGACTCAGACTGTGTGCTTGGGAAATTCTATCCTAGTCACCTCCAGGGTTCTCTGTGTCATGATGACAGCCCAGAGTCTAAAAGTAGACAGCCTTCATGTCTCTGCTTTCTGACTTCAGTGTTGAAGTGACCGATTGTCACACACTCTGCCATCATGATTTCCCTACCATGGAGGTTGTACCTTCAAAACGTGAGCCAAATAAATTGCTTTGGTCAGGTATTTTGTCACAGTGATGAGAAAGAGAATGAATCATAATAGCTCAGAGAACTCGGTCCTTGAAACTCACCCTGCTGAGTTCCACACGATGCAATGGGTTTTACTTCGGTTTTGAAGGAGCTTTCCCGGGGTTCTAGGGTAACAAGCTCTTCAACACAAAGACTCAGGAATGAACCTCTGACTTTTAACGCAGTTGTTCAGAAAACAGATTGAGTCCTAGTTGCCATGTGCTGCCGGATACTAGGACACTTAAGTTTAAAATGAATTGCTCCCATAATTGTTATTTTACCTAAAGTACTAGTGGTCACCAGAAGGAAGGGAAATAATGGTCTGACCATGTGAGAAAATTAGCTTTGATTTGGAAGGGAATTGTGGGACAACTATAAGGGTGAGAGAACTTGATATCAAGGTAAACAGTTTGGTTTTCTCTGGTAGGAAAAGCAGAGCCATTGAAGGCTGTCAGCAAGAGAAAGACATCTCTTCTGTCTCATCTTCTTCCTCCTCCTCATATTCCAAGTAATAGGCACTGTTCAGAAACAAACCAGGCCTGCCATCTTCAAGTCATTCTGAGGTGAGGAACAATGTGAACCCATTTGACAGATGGAACCTAAGCAATGAGGAGACAGTTTGAGTTTCTGTTGCTGTGAGATACACTGTGACTGAAGGCACCCTGGGGAGGCGAGGGCTTACTTAGTTTTATAGCTCTCAGCCCTTCACTGAGAGAAGCTGGGCAGGAACTCAAGGCAGGAATCTGGAGGCAGGAACAGAGGCAGAAGCCACAGAGCTGATTGGCTTGCTCCCCATGGCCTTTCAGACTGCTTTCTTATTTAACTTAAGGCCACCAACCAGGCCTTCCCACATCCAGCAATGAAGAAAATGTACCACAGCCTTGTCCCAAGGGGCATTTTCATGGAGGCATCTTCTCAGTTGAAGCTCCTTCTTCCCAAATGACCCTGGCAGTTGGCAAAACACAGCCAGCAGAGATGTGTGTAAAGCCAGGCCTTTCCTGAGCAATCAGTAGGACCTTAGTTTTTTAACACCTGACGAAGGGGTACCACAGCCGGCAGTTCTGTGGTTCAAGGACAGATCAGACCAAGCAACCAGTGACAGGGAGGCAGGAAAGAGCAGGTCAGTGGGAACTGCAGAGAGGGAAGGAGGTACACAAAGCTACCTCGGGCTCAGTCAGGCTGTGGATGGAGGAGCCTAAGAACCAATATGAGCAGGTCTGAGGATTTACAGCCTGCTCTTCAGAGAGTAACCCCTGCACTCCATTTATTCTTTCGAGAAATGCTGGGAACTAGGCAGAAAGGTATCTACCTGTCTGAGTGCCACAGAGCAGGGTACTCGGGAGCCCTGGGACCAGAGGGACCCAGCACTACACAGGGAATCTGTTCTGGGGGTGTGCAAGAAGCATGAACCTGTCCACACAGGCCACATCATCACAGCCTCTCCTTCCTCCCCGTCAGTCAGTCAGCTTTTCAGTACTGAACAAAGAGCTCCGAGAACCAACTTATACAGAGGACCAGACACTGAACTTCTGGAGGCTCCTGCACTTTGGGGTCACCCTGAAGCAGTGTGCCATGGGGCAGGGAAGGCTTACCTCGGGATGGCAGGAAAGATGAACCTGAGGATGATGGGCTCTCACATTCCCAGCACACACATGCCCCCAGTAACCTGGAGACCCTCCTGTAAGGCCCCTCCTCTCAAAGACCCCACTGTCAGCTGGTGGCACCACAGGCAGGGGACCAAGCTGTCAACTCACAAATGGCATCCAAACCAAAGCACCTCCATTTCTATCCCCCACCCCCCGACACTTGAGCTTGGTCCTAGGAGTGAAACTCAGGGCTTGGCACCTGTTAGCAAGGACTATTCTACTGAGCGATATGCCCCTCCCCCACATTCTATCTGCAAATATTTTCTAAGCATGCTATGCTAAGTTCTCTGTCATTGTCACAGGATACTGTGTGCTGTTCATACAACTGATTGGAGGAACATATTGAACAAGATGGATACATGTATGAATTACATGGTGACACTAACCGCTAATGGGTGGGTATTGACAATTTCTACTGTAGGAGTACTTTATCAGCATCTTGTCATTAAACTTTCACCACACAGACCACAAAAACAAAACAAAACAACAACAACAACAAAAAAAAGCAAAACAAAACGAAAACTTCGAAACAAAACCCAAAACAAACCTAAGAAGATGTTGGAAACACCATTTGCAGACCAGGAAATGAGGACCAGGCAATCAGGAGACTGACCAGAGACGCACAACTCATATAGCTGAAGCAAGACATCCAACTTAGACTTGCCTGCTCCTGTTTCTGGATGTCTCTATTCAACGCCGCACCTTGGTGACTCACCTGTGTATAGAGCAGGGGACATGGGTAGAATGAGACCTCCATGGTAGGGGCAGAGTGGGGCTTGGGGCTTAAGGCCCAGTACCATCAGCAGCATATATGAGCTTGCAAAGTGCTTTCCATCTCTCAGCCACCCCTAACCCAACCAGGCCTATCAAAAGTTAGAGCTTCCCATTCACCTCTGAGTAGAGATGGGAAACCTGAGGCTCAAGCATCGAAAGATCACAGAGAGGGGGCAGAACTTCAAGTGTCACATTCACAGCCCACTTGGGCCTGGATAGAGGACTGCACTGACATCTGTACTCAGAGGTCAGTTGAGTGGGGTTACCGCAGGGCAAACTCTGTGCACCGAGAAAGCCCAGGTGCATGGTCAGGGGCTGAGTGCAAACAAAGTGATGGGCATGCAAGGTCCAGATGCTGAGCGAGGTGCTAGGCATGCAAGGTCAAGTCACCAGACTTGCAGCACCCCGAGATTCAGAAGGGCCCGGAGGTGGCCTGGGTACCATGTCCCCATCCCGTGTGGCCAGGCCTGGCGGCTCCCTCGGCTCCACCCCCGGCTCCCCCGCCCGCCGCTCGAGCCTCTCAAAAGCCCGGGTGCCCGGGGCGGCGGCGCAGAGCCGGGGCCGGCGCACGAGGCGGCAGGGCGGCCATGACTGCGGAGCAGGCGCTGCCCCTGGGCAACGGGAAGGCGGCTGAGGAGGCGCGGGGGTCCGAGGCACTGGGCGGCGGCGGCGGGGGCGCGGCGGGGACGCGCGAGGCGCGTGACAAGGCGGTCCACGAGCGCGGCCACTGGAACAACAAGGTGGAGTTTGTGCTGAGCGTAGCGGGCGAAATCATCGGGCTAGGGAACGTGTGGCGCTTCCCCTACCTGTGCTACAAGAACGGCGGAGGTGAGAGCGGCGGGGACACCGGGCCTCACCTATGTGGGGGACACCGCTCGTGCTCGGCCCCGATCCCCCCTCCCAATCCCCATGAGCTGAGGGGCTGCGCGGGGGCCCACCTGTTCCTCTGCGCCTGCGTGCAGGGATCCGCTTCGCACCTGAGCGCGCCACCACCTGCCACCTGCCACGGGGCCCAGAGCAGCGTCTGTCACCTGCGTGAGGGGCCGACCTGGCCCAGGAGCTCTGCTTTCAGGCAACTGGATGGCGTTTTGGGCAGAAGTCCTTTAATTTAGCCTAGGAGGTTCAGCTGTCTTCACTGGAAAAGACGGATAAGAGCAGTCTTTTGGAGAGGTCCCTTAAGTGCCAGGATCCGGGGCTCAGCTTTACACTTTCTTTCTTTCTTTTTTTTTGCCTCACAGTTGCCTTGGAAAGCAGTTCTTTTACCGATATCAAATTTGATGAGGCTAAGGGTCCAAGAGGCACTCTATCTTATTACTGCCAACGGTGGGATTCTGACCCCAAAGGCCTGGTTTTCGTGCAGAGTTGAGCTGACTCCGGGAACAACTTTTGGAAAGGCTTTGCGGTGTGCTCTTCACTGTGGTCTTTTAAATTTGCTCTTCAGGCCATTTCTAGGGAAAGTATTTTAGGCCTCTCTGGAGGAAAACCTGGCACCAAGCAGCTTCTTTTACTGGGCTCAGACTCACCCACAACAATTGCAACCAAGCTTATTTGGTATGTGTAAGATGCTTAGATATTGGGGAAGGAGACCAGAGTCCGTTCCAGTGGTGGCATCTCAGAGTGCCACTGAGCAGGAGGGGGGTGGAAGCTGTGGCTCCTAATGCAGCTGAGAGCAGGGCTCAGACGTCCCCCCCATATTCTCCCACCCCTCATATTGCAGTAGGATGGTAGAGTAGCAAGGGATACTATTAAACCCTTCTGTGGTGGCACAGTTCCTTTCAGAAAAGGCCTGTCTTGGCATTTCCTTACCCCTTTGTGATACTCTGATTTTCAAGAAGATTTTCAAACCCTAAAAAAGGTGGTGAAGGAGTTGTCTGGCATTGACATGAATGCAGGGCCTCCTGTTCGAACAGCAGAGGAGCCTGTGAACCACACTTTCTGGTCCTGGCCCTTTCTTTGGGGACATTCACCTCAAAGGCACAGGCTGCTCCAGGCCTGCACTGCACTGGTGATGAAGTGGCCAATAGTGCCCGGCTCTTGGCAAGGGGAAACAGCAGGCCCAGACTTAGAGACACAAAATATGCCCTGTGCCCTCAGGCAGGCCTGGGTCTCACTTTGCAGGCTGAGTCTTTAGAAGCCACTGTGTCCTCTGAGGAAGCTATGGAAGCCCTTTAGGGTGTTATGAGACAGAAACTATATTAGCATCTTTATTCGTCTAGGAAATGTTTGGCCTAAATAAGAAGTGTTGTGTAAAGTCGAAAATGGAGATAAATTGGGTTAATCACAAATTCTGCTACAAACTGTTTTTAAGGTTGTAGTGAGTAAAGTTGAAAAAAATGACTCATTGTTGGTTTTTCCCTCTTTCTCTCTCTTTTTCTGTCTTTGATTTGCCAAGAGCTTCCATCCGTGCAGACACCCGGTTTGGTTGTTGGTTATTTTAAGAATTACAGTACTAGCTGTGTGAGTACACAGGCCAGCTGGCTTTCACCCAGTGTCATCTGTTGAGCTCTTGGAGGCTCACAGGTGAATCACAGGTTCTTAAGGGAACCACTTCAGCTTTTTAATCAAATAGATTTGGACTCAGGCTCAGATGCCATTTACTGTTATACAAGTCCTTGCCTTCAATCTAGCTGGGCTGTGGTTTCCTTTCAAAACAATGTGTTCACAGGCTGCATTTACCACAGGGTAAAATCTTAAATTAGACCCTTGCCCAGAAAAGGCTAAGCCCCTCTCAAAGCCGAGTAGATTGATTCACCCTATCAGGATTAATCAGGGTTGTTGCTATTAATCCAGTGGTTAAAGAGGCTTCATTTAGGAAAAGCAATTTCAGGTAAAGCCCCCATTCATAACAAAAGATGAAGAATCTGTGTTTTCATGCTTTGTTATTAGGTGGGAGAAAGAAAATGGGGAGTTGGGGGGGTGTCCATCTGTGTCTAGGAGCTCATTTCATTTATTTTGCAGAAAGGCACAGGCCATGAATATTGCGTTTAGGATGGTCCTTACCCAGGCTGACCCTAAATCAGTTTTGCAGGGGGATCCTTGATATAAATTCCTTAGGACTCAGCTCCATACCCTTTGAAGGCCGGTACTTCTCATTGTATGATTTTTTTTCTTTGTGAGAAAAGTCTTTCAGGGGGCTCTGTAATAAAATAATAAGGGGGTGTCCTTTACCCATCTTTTGAGATGGAAAAGAGCTTAATCTGTGCTGGAGGATAGAACTGGTAGGGTGGGGGCAGGAAACATGGCTCAGCTACATGCTTTCTCTTCATGCATGAAGGTTGAGTTGGAGTCTCCAGCATCCCTATAAACAACCAGCATGGTAGTACAAATCTGTCATTCTAGCACTGGGATGGTACCCGGAGCTCACTGGCCAACCAGTCTAGCTGGATCAGTGAGCCCCGGGTTCAGTGAGAGACCCTGTTTCAAAAACAGGGTCAAGATTATAGAGGAAGAAATTTGGTAATGATCTCTGGCTTCTACATACATGTGCACAAATAATTATGTATGTATACATTCACAGAAAGTAAATCACACAAAAAGAATTGATCAAACAAAGCAATTTTTTTTTTGACATTCCCAGTGGCAGATACTACTCAAGTCCATTTTACAGCTGGAGAAGTTGAGGTTGGGAGATATGAGGGAGAGTTGCATAAGG
This sequence comes from Phodopus roborovskii, assembly GCF_943737965.1. Taxonomy (NCBI): domain Eukaryota; kingdom Metazoa; phylum Chordata; class Mammalia; order Rodentia; family Cricetidae; genus Phodopus; species Phodopus roborovskii. Next base: position 6,678,166 of record NW_026126578.1, read on the forward strand.
TAAAAGGTGACAGAGGACACGAAGCCCCCTTCCATGTTTTCTGGCTGCAGCCCGCCCAGCCAGATGGGAATTCCATCTGGAAGAGCATTGTGTGCTGTCCTGTGGTAGATGGCCACTGAAGAGCACTGGTGCTGATGGGAAAACAGCAGGGCAGTTTCCATGTCAACTCTCTGCACCCTCACAGGGGCATTCCTGATTCCCTATGTGGTGTTTTTCATCTGCTGTGGAATTCCTGTCTTCTTCTTGGAAACGGCCCTGGGGCAGTTCACAAGTGAAGGTGGCATTACCTGCTGGAGGAAAGTCTGCCCTTTATTTGAAGGTAAGTGTTGATTTGGTGAGCAAAGAAAACTTTGCCGCATTGTTGACAAGTTTCCTGGTGCCACCAAAGGCTGTTTCAAAGGTCAGAGACCCCAGCTGCTCTTTTCCCTCACAGGCATTGGCTACGCAACACAGGTGATCGAGGCACACCTCAATGTCTATTACATCATCATCCTGGCGTGGGCCATCTTCTACCTAAGCAATTGCTTCACTACCGAGCTCCCCTGGGCCACCTGTGGGCATGAGTGGAACACAGGTATGGTCTCCAGGCTGTGTATCTCCTGGTCCTGTGGAGGGATTTGGGGTTGAAGGTACATCCTGAGCCTCCAGGCTCTTGTCATAAGTTCAGTTTCCTGGGACTGGCTTCTGAAACAGTGGTCACCTGACCAGGGTATATTCAACAGTTACTGGTGAGGTTGATCCCTATGACTGGAGTTAGAGTGTGACCAAGCTCCAGGCTGTAACTTGGAGATCAGGAGTCTCTCTCCAGCCCTGCCTGTCTGAGTGGTTCATTTTCCATTAGATGAAGGAGTTAGACTAAATTAAGGACAGTTAAGATGATTGCATTTATGGTAATGAACACAAACTAGAAAAAGCATTTGGTTGCCAGAATTTGAAAGTCGGAAGACATTGTGTAGAAATCTGATTTTCATCTTCTCTCTTTTTAAAGACTTACTCTAAGCTTATGTGTATGAGTGTGTGTCTGCTTCAATGTATGTAACCATATGCATTCAGTGCCTGTGGAGACCAAAAGGAGGTATCAGATCCATTGGAACTGGAGTTAGAGATGCTTATGAGCCACCATGTTGATGCTAGGAATTAAACCCCAGTCAGCTAGTGCTCCCAACTGCTGAGCCAACTCTTTAGCCACCCAACTTCTCTTACAGAATTAAGTCTCTGGCAACCTCCCTACTTGATAGCAGCATTCCTAACCTTGACTGGGAAGCAGCTGTTACTTATAGATAACATAGTTGCCATCACCACACCCAAGTTACTTGTTTGCTTTACTTCAAACCAGCTAAACATCGGAAGGCAGAAACATGCCCCCCCACACACATCACACACAATGAGGAGTCTTGTAGGTCACCTTTGACTTTGATACACTGTTTGCTTTTAATCTCTCATCCTATCAGAATTTCTTTGACATTCTTAAAGAGGGAATACCTGTCCAATCTTTTCTGAGATTGTTGTGCTCAGAGCAGGCATCACCAATGGATTGTAGCACTCTTTTTCTAAGACAAACCTTGGCCTTGGAGCCCTTCTCAAAGGTGCTTCCTTTTGTTTGGAACTGGGACACATACTTAGAACTATCCATCTCTGTCATCATCTACAGTTAGATTATGTTTCAGAGAGGCCTATCACCCCAAGGGCTGCAATACAGTGAGCCCAGGTACTGTACAGAGTCTGCCTAAGAGAAGCAGCCACAGGTGTTAAGTATAGAAAGTAGTGCAGTCTAATTTCTAGGCCTCTGTGACTTTGCCTTACCTACATTCCAGTCACTTCTGTGACTGGAATTGCAGTCACATTGCAAACTCTTTTCAGGCCCAGGGTTATGTCAGCCTCCCTTTGGCAAGGGACCTCATGGAGATGTTTACCAAGTTAAAATTTAGAGATGCATCTTTAGATTCCTGACAGTTGGTGTGCTAAGGATGCTACAAACCTGCACATGTCCTGAGTCTTCACCCCAGTCACCACAGTTGAGGACCCTTGGGAGATACTGTTGCTTGACTCTGTGTTTGTAATTTCTCAAAATTTAATTTTTAAATCCTGTGTCAACAAGACATATGTGGCTCATTGGCTGAACAATTGGCCTAACATACATAAGGCCCTGGTTCCACCAGAGTGCTGGAAAAGGAAGGAAGGAAGGACAGACATGTTAGTATAAGCTGAGGCATGCTGTGAAGGGGAAGGTCTTGCAGAAGGGTGAGCTGAGGAAGTCTGGGGGAATATGCAGGAGTCCTGCCTCTGCTGTCAGATCTGATTTTCTACTAAGAAAGCAGTTTATTACCAAATGGGTTATTCTGCACTTCCTTGGAGGGTATAGCTTTGCTTTGCATGGTGTCAGTTCCCCAGTTTAGTTGGTATTTCATTTATAAAATTAATTAATTCATCTTTAAGATGGCCTCATGTAACCCAGGATGGACCTGGAGTTCCTGGTCCTTTTGCCTCCACTACCCAGGTGCTGAGAGTACAGATGTACACAGGGGGGCTTTAACTGGTGGTGTGTGTTATCTTAGACCAAAGGCAGAGAAGCAAATGACTTACTATAATTAATTTTGTTTATCTAGCTTTGAGAATAGTACCTGGTTTATAACCATTGTTTATTTATACAGAACCAATTTTAATAAAAATGACAGTTTAATTTTGAATGTCTGAAGAAGTGTGTGGTGTGTGTGTCTGGGTCAGTGTCTCTGTCTGTCTGCCTGCCTGCCTGCCTGCCTGCTTTGTTTTACTCTGCTTTAGCCTCAAGCACACAGAGATCCTTCAGCCGAGTCTTCAGGAACAAATCACCACACTCAGTTTCTTTTCACTCTAAGGAAAACTATTTAGGAAGCATCATTTTAGAGTCTGATACAAGCCACCAACACTGTCATTGCAGAAATAGGCAGGGGTTTATATCCAGTCATTTTGCTGGTAATGTCAGGTTCTAGGCTCCAGTATAGACTCCCTGCGGCGCTCAGACCCACTTGCTTTCAGGATAAGCTAGCACTAGCCAAGAGGAGAGAATGAAGCAGACATTGGGCCATTTATCCCCAGTGGATCACAGTCCTCCCTGGCTTGTGATCCTCTTTCTCCAAAGCTGGTGACATGAATGCCTGCTGTGCCTCAGATGCTTCTTCCATATGACAGGATTAACTGGGTTTTCTGTGTGAGAACCCAGATGTTGCAGCACCTGCCTCTCACTGGCCTCTGAGTTGGATGAATTCCTGGCTCCCAAAAGAGCTGGTACAGGAGGCCCTGCCCCAGGGAGCCTACAGACCAGTGGTCCAGGCAGCTGTGTCTGCAGATGGCAGGGTCTGCAGTAGTCAAGAGGTTCCAAATCAACCACAGCCAGCAGTGGAGCCCTGGCTGGACTTGCTCTTGGTTCCGTCTTTAGTGGGTTGTGGACTTGACAGAGGGAGGGAGAGGGTGTACATGGGGGCCTCAGATATTCCTTGGATTCTTTTTCTTAATAATCAAGAGAGAGAAGGTGATTCCTTGGAGGGTCTTGGGGTTTTTATTTACTTAAAATTCGGGAGAGGGAAGTCAGGGAAGGCTTCCTGGAGGAAGAGGAGCAGGAGGAAGGTGAGACAGCTCAGAAATGCCCTAGACCTGGACATAGGATGGTTCCGCAGCAGACCCTTGGCGATCAAATGTTTGAGAAGAGTTGTTCAATAACTGATTTTTTGACTCATTGAAATGAGTGAAGGGATGAGAGAACCAAAGGTCTCCTCGGTGTGTCCCTGCTGGTTCACCCAGCCCTTAGCCCTTCATAGGACCGAATGGGAATCACAGCTCCATCAGAGCTACTGGGGGTGATTGGCCTATTCTGTTCATTCCAGGGAGGGCCACTGGGCAGCAGAGGCCAAGGCCATGGACAGGGCTAAGCAGAGAAAGAGAAGACTAGAAGATGGTGCAGGTGTGAGGCCAGGGCAGAATGTGGTTAGGTTCTGGGCATAAGCAGAGTCCCTGCTACCACTCCCTCTTGTTAGAGCCCGGCCAGGCCACCAGGGAAACTTGTCAGAGCTTGGATTCTCCTGTGACCTGTTTGCCAACACCACCTGCCTGTGCATTAGCTCCTGGTACTCACCCGGTTCAGGCCCATGAAGCTTAATTTCCTCCTGTGTTTTGTCTTGTTCTCATTCAGAGAAATGCGTGGAGTTCCAGAAGCTGAATGTCAGCAACTACAGTCACGTGTCCCTGCAGAATGCCACCTCCCCGGTCATGGAATTCTGGGAGTAAGTGAAAGATCAGCTGGCCTTATCCTCATCCCTGTTTCCCCATCTTTGCCCACCTTCCACACCCTCCTGGAAAAGCCTAACCAGAATCCTTCCATTCCACGCTCCTTGGCTCCTGTGGCCATCTGACTGCTGTAGAAGCAAGCACATGTGGAGGTTCTTCTGGGGTGTCCCATAGGAACAGCTGAGAGAAACTCCTTCTGGTTCTTTGAAAACATGTCAGCGTGCCTAGTGCTTATTAGGGCAGGAAGTACTTGGTAAAAAGACAGTTTAAAAATTCATTCTGAACATCGGAGAAGCTAGAGCTCACTTGCCATAAGCAAAGCCGAGAGTATATTTAGCCTTAGAAAGCTGAAGTCTCCAGTGGGCGGGGTGGGGGGGGGCTATCTTGCTCTCGATGACTGAAGTAGTGTGTGAAAAAGTAGATTTACTTTAATGGAGAGAGGGTGTGGAGAGGCAGGTTTCAGTATTTTTTTTTTTAAAGAAGGATGTGAGATCAAAAAGATCCGTAAGGTTGTGAGCACTCCTTATCCCAGAAAAGGGCACCATTTTATCCAGGTTCTAAAGCATTGTGATTCTCATGGGACTGAGAGATGCAGTTGTGTAAGCTGTATGCATGCATAGGGAGCATCATTCTGAGATGTTTTCTGAAGTGTGCACTGTAGAAGTGTGAGGTGCACAACCTGCAGGATGTATGCAGTCACCCTGACTTCTGCCACAGTAGAGCCCCCCCCACCAGATATAGATAGGTGGTTTTTGCACATGTTGAATGCTCCCTGTCTTTCCATTTGCTCTGCTTACATCTGTGCCTGCAATAGAGCAGAGGTCCCTTAAGTATTATAAACATTTCCAGGACTAGAATCCAAGCCTTACATTTTGATTCTACATTGTTTCTTTTCTCAGCTGTGATTCTAAGAAGAGTCTATATTGATACATCAGTTCTGGCTTCTTTACACACACACACACACACACACACACACACATCCTCAATAGTGTTGCACTCTATGAATGGTTACCTTGTATTTACATCTTCTTGATGGGGTTAGACTGTTTCCCATTGCCACAGTGGTTGGGTAGCTGTGCTTTCTTGACTGTTTCTAGTTTGCAAGCCCATCTTAGTCTGTTTTATACTACTGTTAAAAAAGACTTGGCGACTTATAAAGAACAGAGGTTTATTTCCCATACTTGTAGAGTTTGGAAGTCCAGGGTGGAGAGCCTGGTGCTTGGCAAGAGTTGGCTGTTGCACCATCCCATGGTGAAAGGCAGAAGGGCAAGAGAAGAACAAGGAGTCCAAATCCAGATTTTCCTTGGGAATCTGTGTTGGGCTCATGGTAACAATTCAAATCCATTCCCAAAGCCACCTTTCAATGCTATTGCACTGGGGTTTCACACTCCAAACCACACTGCAAGGGAACACGTCTAAATCATGCACAAGAGTGCAACTGCTGGGTTGTGGGCCATCCATGGTACCCGTTTTGTCATATAAAGCAGAGATTGCTCTTCTGTGCATCCTAAATATCAGCTTGTAAGAATTTCTGCTGCTCTACCATTCTTATTTTCCCCAGTGATGCTTATTTTTTAAAAGATTATTTTACTTTGTGGGTGGGTACTGTGCCTCCTTGTATGCCTGTGCTCCACATGCATGCAGTGCTTACAGAGGCCAGAAGAGGTCGTCAGGTCCCTGGAGCTGGAGTTACAGATTATTGTGAGCTGCCATGTGGGAACCAAACCCAGGTCCTCTACAAGAGCAATATGTGCTCTTAACCACTGAGCCATCTGTCCAGCCCCTAGTGAGCGCTCCACTTTCTACACAGCAAGTGGTTTTTGTTGGCTTCATTTTGTTCTTGCCGTGTAACCTGGTTGGCCTGAAACTTGCTGTGTAGACCATGCTGAACTTGAACTTGGGAGCAGTGGCCCCTGCCTCTCCAGTCAAGTTTTATTTCTCCTGGGTAATAAGTGTGAAATGGTATTTCACTATTTTAAACTTGCATTTCTCTAGTTTTCTGGTGAGGTTATTTTTTTTTCCATAATTTTGATCCATTACCCATAAACTCCAGACTTCTGTCTTTCTCTGGTTTGTGTTTTCTTATGGACAAACATTCTTAATACTTTAATTTTTTTTTTTTTTTTTTTTTTTTTTTTTTTTTTTTTGCTGTAGGATCTTTTCTCAGTGTGTGGGTTTTCTTTTTTATGGAGTACAGATTTTTCTACTTTACTGACATTGTATGTACCAGTTTCTCCTTTTGTGGCTGGCACAGTTGGTCTCTTATTTAGGATGACTTTCCCTCCCTCAAATTTGAACAGTTTCTGTATTTTCTCCCAAGAGTTTTGAAATTTTTGTTTGGTTCCATTTAGGAATGCCATGGGTGATTTAAAATGTAGCTTTTGCTTTTTACCTAAATACTGGCTTTCTTCAGCAGTTACCCACTCCTTACCCCTTTTCAGTCAATTTGCAGTGTCTCCTTGACTAGACATGATTTTCCTAAGAGCTGGTCTGCTTTGATGTTCTTTGCCCATCTAGTTATCTTTTTGTCTCTGTACAGATGTTGCCTCAGTGTTGTTGTTATGATCCTTGACTTGGTCATGCTTTGTCCATTTCCAAAATGATCTTGCTGTTCTGAATGACTTTTAATATCGCTTGTTTAGCCTAAGCAACAAGAAATAAATGAAAACAACTTAGTGGGGATCAGGGTGAAAGTCTATTGACCTGTTAGCTTAATTTGAAGAAAGTTGCCTCTCTTGTATTGAGCTTTCAGTCCACCAGGTCTTTATTTGGGTCTTTTAAATGCTTTTCCATCAGCGTGCTTCTGCTAGCTCTTCGTTTATTTGGGTCTTTTTAATGCTTTTCCATTGTGGCCTTTGGAGCAATTAGCCTCCGAATCAGTGACATCTGCCTAGTCAGTCACAGTCTCAAAAAGGAGCTTCTGGAAAGTATGCATCAGAGAGGAGGCTTCGGTTCTGGGTGGGACAGGAGGGTTTTCCCCAACCACAGTGGACTGGGGTTCCCTGAATACAAATAATTAAAGATCTAGGGAAAAAAAAATCTGTGTAAGGCCATTCCTTTTGTAACATATGCATAACCCTTTGTTTGTTTGGTTTGTTTTTTAAGTTTCCCTTGTATTACTATTCATTTTTAAGGGGATGCATGCATATCTCAGTGCATGTTTGAAGGTCAGAGGACAAGTTTTGGGGTTTGTTCTCTTTTTCTACCATGTGGGTCTTATAGACTGAATTCATGTCTCAGACTTGGTGACGTTGCCTTTACCCATGGAGCCACTTTGCCAGCCCAAGTCACTGTGTTTGTGCAATGTGTTTGCTTCCAGTCTGTGTTTCTCAGTCAGTATGTCCATTGCAAGGCTTAGGAAGGCTGTCGGTGAGTATTGAGAGGATGAATAGATGGAGTAGGAAGGCTAGACAGTTGGTACAGTCTAGAAAACTCTACATGAGAAAGGGTAAGGTGTAGTGAGATATCCACCCCCCCCCACCCCACACAGGTAGCACCGAGTATGCCTGTTTGGGTGTGGTCACAGGTGTGGATATGATGGAGGGTAGGACTAGGTCTGGGGTCCCTCTCTTGCTTCCTGTCGGACCATAGAGAGCAGCCTGGGTGTGGATCCTTGGAGAGGGAACTGGCAGCGGTCATCTGTTTCTTGTGTAAGTAACTTCTCCCCAAATAAAATTATACTGACCTATATCAAACGTAGTCTCGTGAATCTCTATCCACGAATCTATAGCAAGGGGGTGGGGTCCTGGACACCACTGCACAGTGTCTTCACTAGGCATCAGAACAGCAACCTTTTCCAGCTGCCTGGTCACTTCAGGCGAATGGTTGTGGTAGACAGCATCTCTTCAGTGGGTCTGCATTATCTATGCTGTCTTGATTGCTGGGTTCTGACAGTACTTCCTCAGGTGCCTCTGGTCACACTGTAACAATTCCTCTTCTCAGAAGAGAGCTCGGAGCACACAGAGACCTGGTAAGGGCTCACACCAACCTGTGAAGATCTTAGAAAAGCCAAGAAATTTGAGGAGAGCCAATGGCTGTGCCATTTGATGGGATGGATCATCCTTGTACCTTTGATCAACCCAGATTCCTAGTCACCTTGTATTTGCTGGAATCGTTTAGACTCCTCTTCAGCGTGCCTTTGCCATCATGAACATTCCACCAAACCAGTGCTGGGGAATGCTTTGCTGGGAAATGGTTCCTTCTTGCTTTGAGTTGATAGCTGGTTCCAGGGCCCTGGAAAGAACTTTCTAGTTTTCCACCTTGTATGTTGGATCAGTTTCCCCAGAGGTATCCCTCCGCCATGCTTCCTGGCCTCTCTCTTTTGTGGCTTGTTCGGATTCCCCATTTGTACTCAGCTCCCCAGTGTGTCCCTGTTTGTCACACCAGGGCCACCATGCTTGGTCAAAGCATTGGCTTAGGCTGCCTGCTGGTTCATTCATTCTACAAATGCCTGCTTCTTGCTGCATGTAAGAAAGACACTGTATTTGAGGGGAGCAGAGATGAGAGATGCCAATCGCCAATACACAATGAAAGAAACCCACAGATTACCATCAAATCCACAATAAGTAGCTGCTTCTCTGCCCACAACTGGTATGGCTTCATATTGCTGAGGGCACCCATCCCTACCCACATCAAAGCCATTTAAAAATTTCCTTTTTGGAATGTATTTGAAATGACTCACTCAGCCAACAAGACAAGCCAGACCCTGCATCTGTCCTGGTTCTGACTCTGGCAGGGGCTTGTAGGGTGGGACAGCTTGTCTTTCTAATGTCACATTTCAAAATCGGGCCATGGTGGTTTCCCTTAGTAACCATTATGCACCAAGTCCGTGTGCTTATCTAAATATGTCTGCATTTCTAAATCTTGAGTCTGTATCCACGGGTGGGACTGACTTGACGGCATTAGACGGGCCTCGTGTTCACTACTCTTTCTCAATCTCCTCATTCTCCCCAGTCCCTGGGTTTTATGAGCAACCTCAGACACACTCATCTTGGGTACAATTACAGTCACTCTGAGCAGAAGCCCTTGTGAGGAACTACCCTAACACATGCTGCATGCTGGGCTGGACTTAGGCTCTGAGGGTTTTCAGCTTTTTCTTTATCAGGACCCAGCCTTGTCTTTCTGGGTTATCTTTATTGTGTGTGTGTATGTGTGTGTTTCCTTTGGATTTTGAAAAGCCCCACAGATATCTTAATTCTTCGTCTTTGGGCAGAAATCAAGGCTCAGAGAAACAAAACCTGTTCTTACTGTGAGACTGGGCATCCATCTCCCTTGCTGCTCATTGCCCTTCTCTCTGTATTTTCCTCCTCTTGCTCTTCCTCCTCCTCCCTGCTGGCCTCCCTCCCCTCCCTATATTTTCTTTTTTCTCCTCTCCCCCAATCAATGGTCTCCCTCCATTATCTTCCTCTTCCTTCTCTCCTCCTCCTGTAGCTGGCTTTTGTTCCTGCCAACCCATTTTTGCCTTGTCCTGTACCCACACTCACCTGGCTTTTGCCCTCCCTTTGCCTGTGTCTGGCTCTGTGTTTTCACTGAGTCTCGATTCAGATGTCAGCTCCCTCCTGAGTGGCACAGTGAGGTGAGATGCCAATGCTTTCTCTCTGCATAGCTCTTTTCTGAACACCTGCGCCTGTGAACTGGCTCATTCCCCTCAGCCTTCAGTGTAGGTAAAGCTCCATGCTAGCACAGCCTTTATCCTTTGTTCATTGCTGTTTGCCAGCACATTTGAGGTGCTTATAAGACACTGTCAAAATCAATGAACACAATAGTGAGGGAATGGATGCATGCATGTTACATAGCCCCTTCCATTTCAGCTGAAAGTTGGAAGTGGGTATCTCCACCTGGAAATATTGGAGGCAATGATATTTCTCCTACACTAAGCTGTGTGGACAGGTTTGGTGCACAGGTGGCATATTTGTAAATGACTCTTCCACCTGTGAAGTGGGGACTTGAGCTAGTCAGCATCCCTTGTTGTGGCAAAACACCCCAGGTAAGGAGCTTCAAGGAACAGGAGGGTCTGTTTCTGCTCGTGACTCACAAGTTTCAGTCTTTGCTCACTTGGTCCTGTTTGGGTCCATGGCGGCAGAGTGCATTGTGGTGGGAGTAAGTGATGAGGAGGCAGCTCACCTCATGGCAACTGGGAAGTGGACAAAGACGGGAAGGGGACTAGGTTACGGTGTCATCTTCACAGGCACACCCTCTTAGGCTCTTAGACACCTCTTAGACTTACCCCCTCCATGCCATTACTGGGTGTTAAGTCTTTGTGGGGTCATTTAAGATCCAAGACATCGTGGGGATTATTCCTGTTCCTTGTCTTACCAGCCTGCCTGGGTAGCTGTGAAGATATGTGACACAGTAGGATGTGTGGGCTGTAAGCCCTGGGTGGGCTGTAAGCAAGCAGACACACTGTTCAGCTCCTGTTTACTGAGTGTCCTAGTTAGGGTTACTATTGCTATGATGAAATGCGATGATCAAAAGCAAGCTGGGGAACGGGGCATGTATTTGACTGACACTTCCACATTATGGTCCATCATTAAAAGGAGTCAGGATGGGAATTCAGACAGGGAAGGAACCTACAGGATAGGGCTGATGCAGAGGCCATGGTGGAGTGACGCTTACTGACTTGTTCCTTATGACTTGCTTAGCCTGCTTTCTCATAGCCTCAGAGTGGCCCCATTCACAGTAGACTGGGCCCTCTCGTGTCAATCACTAATTAAGAAAATGCCCTATAGGCTTGACTGCAGCCTGATCTTATAGGAACATTTTCTCAGTTGAGGTTCTCAACTCCCAAATGATTGGTTCACTTAGCCATGAGGTGGAGTAGTGTCAACATCTATGCAGCCAATCTGTGGCCCGAAGAAGCTTTTGTATCATACCCCTGCTTCAGGAACAGAAGGATCCCAGACCATCTCCCTAGGTCAGAACTGAACACTGTAGTAGCATCTGCTTCCTGACCCTGTTCCCCCCTCTCCCATCGCCCTCCCCATGGCTGCAGTATAGATCTCAGGGGGTAGGTGCTGTGGCCCACCTGGAGTCCCTGCTTTCTCTTCCCATGAAGGGCGTGCCCCTGGGTGACTTGGGTGACCTCTGGAAGCCTGTGTGCTCCTCTGAACATAGCTGGCTGTGTCACATTAGCATCAAATGAGACACTGTTTACAGAGCACTGAGCATGTGGTACACGCTCAATGAACAGCTTTGGTGTTTTTCAGACTTCTCCTGGGTGTGCTCACCACATCTGTATCCACAGACAGGAGAAGCACCCATCCTAGTAGAGGAAGCCAGTAAGGGAGGGGGTTGGAGTCTCTGAAGTACATGACAATCTCTGTGTGTTCCCCTGTTATGACCTTGACACCCCTGGCTTGTGGAGCTCCTCCTCTCTCACTTTAACAGGGGAGAGGGGAGAGAGAGAGATTGCACAGGTGCACAGGTCAGTGGTTGCCAGAGGTGTCTTTCTCGATCACTTCCCACTGTCTCTCTCTCCCAGGTGTGTCCACGCTTTTATACGATGCTTGCCTGTCAGTCACTTATAGCATCTTGGTCAGATGCTGTGGTGACATGAAAGTGCTTGTGTTCAGGTGGCCTTTTTATTTTATTTTATTTTATTTTATTTAACAATGGCTCAAGCATTGGAGGCTGGTGCTGGAATTTTAGATGTGCCAAAGAGGAGTTAGCAAGTGCTTTATTTACAGAAAAAGTAAGTCAACCATTTCACCTCACATCCTCTCTCTCTCTCTCTCTCTCTCTCTCTCTCTCTCTCTCTCTCTCTCTCTCTGTGTGTGTGTGTGTGTGTGTGTGTGTGTGTGTGTGTGTGTGTGTGTTAAGGAGCCATTTTTCTCTTTAGCCTAGGATGACCTCAGATTTCTTATTTGTTGAAATTTGTTGAATTCCAACTTGACTTGGAATTCACAACGCTCCTACTTCAGCCTCTCAAAGGACACAATCTACACTCAGGTGGCCAAGACCCTTGCTTTATAAATTTGACTTTATTGTACATATAGTAGTATAGGGAAAGCATGGTGTATATAAAGGGCTCACGGCTGTGGTTTCAGACATCCACTGGGGATCTTGAAGCATCTGTTCTGTGGATAAGGGGGAACAGCCATGCATGTCTTCAGAGAAAGCTTACTCTATATCAGGCATCAGTGGAGATCCTGAGGTACGTCATGAGCAAAACCAAATGAGAAAGTGCCCCCAGTAAATCAAGGAAAACACTAGAAGGCTAAAGGAACTGAGTGTTGGGATCAGGGTGGGGACCTTTGGGTGGATGGCATTTGAAGGAAGTGGAATTACAACTTAATATGTCAGGTGCAAGTTACAAGGCCAGCGGAGTAGTGCAGGGTGTAGCCCCACTATGGAGGACATGTGTGTGTTCTGAGACTGACCCACAGACCCCATATGCAAGATGGACATTTCCCGATAGCCACCCGAGAGAGGCCCTGACTTGTTATGCTTTCTATTGCTATAATAAAGACCATGGCTAAAAACTATTTGGGGGCAGGGCAGGGAGGGTTCCTTTAGACCAAATAGGCCATCACTGATGGAAGTCAGGACAAGTACTCAAGCAAGAAGAGAGGCCAGACCATGCAGGAGTGCAGCTTACTTACTCAGTCTGCCTTTTCATACAACTCAGGGCCACCTGCCCACCCATAATGAGCTGGGTCCTATACAGACTTGCCTACAGGCCAATTTGATAGGGGGCATTTCCTCAATTGAGGTCCCTCTTCTCCAGTGACTCTAGCTTGTGTCAAAATATCTACCCAGCACAGACCCTAAGTCTATCTGGACCTAATTCCTTTGTGGTTGGAAATTATTCTGTAGACTGCCTTGAAGGAGCCTGCCTTATGGCTCTGGGAATAAAACAACTCTTCCCTGCATCCCAGGGGTGTGTGTCTGGGTGTGGCCTGGGTGCAGGAAACTGTTTTCTGCCCAGGCAGAAGGAGGCTGGGGCAGGACTGTCCTCAACTGTTGGGAAAACAGTAATGGAAGCAATCTTGGAGTGTGTTGGTTTATTCTGCTTAGCTGTGCTGTTCCCTGAGGTAGATGACAGACCTGTGGTCCTGCTTTACTAAGGCCCCACCAGTGCCAGCCCATGCTTTAAGATGTCTTTCGAACTCACTCACCACAATTTGAGTAGGTCTTTCCCAATAGACACTCATGGTAGGCTCCAAATTGGCCAGGACTCAAGGTTCGTGTCTTTTGTTTGTTTGACAGCAACAGGAGTTGGTTCTTACAGGTACCAGCTTTGGGGCCGTACATGTGCATATCCCATTCCTGAAAGCCTTTTCTGGGGTAAACTATATGTTTAGCCCAAGCATGCCCATGGAAGCACCATTTGTGATGATTAAAAAACAACAACAATGACAAAAACCAAATGTGAAGTGTTCCATGAGTAAAATTTTGCAGCAACTAGAAAGAGAGAGAGAGAGAGAGAGAGAGAGAGAGAGAGAGAGAGAGAGAGAGAGAGAGCCAGGCAGGAGAGGTGTTGGCAGAGCGAGGAGCTTTGATGCGGTGAGAAAAGAGTCAGGTGTGGAGAGGGGCATATGCAGGCTGAGGTGCTGTCATCTGAAATGTTGCCCCCCTTCCTTGGCTTCAGGAGTATTTGCGTAACCACACCGATTGGTCTAAATATGAAAACATTTATTATGGAGGTGTATTTAGTATAAAACCTAAAGGTAATTTGATGTTGTTCTTTTGGGTGCTGACCTTTCGACTGCAACTTGTCACATGAGGTCTACTGTGGAATGTTGGTATTCAGAGACTTTCATATAGGCCTGGGGAGATAGCTCAGTGCATAAAGTGCTAAGAACATTGGCTTCAAGGCACATAAAAGACAGGTGGGCATGGTAGCCCACCTATAATCTTAACACTTGGAAAGTTGAGACTGGAGATTCCTGGGCAAGCAGGGTAGCTGCATTCAATTGGTTAGGTTAGCTTTTGGTTCAGCCAGAGACTCTGACTCAGTAAATAAAATGGAGAATGATCATGGAAGATACCAGACATCAACATATGGCCTCCACATACATGCAAACACACATTCATGAGTATCTGCACATATGTATGCCTCCTCCCCACATGAGCATTGCATATACTCATGTGCTCATGTACACACACACACACACACACACACACACACACACACACACACGAAGAGCAAGAGAGAGAATTTAAGATTTAAGAGCATTTCAGATTTCAAGTTTTCAGATTGGGATATTCCACTTGTATGTATGTATGCTCGAAGATACGCACACCCTTTCCCACATAGACATGTCTGGAGGGATACACGAGATGCCATTTATCTGCAGACAACCCAGAAGTAGAACATGGAGCAATGGAGTAGATAGTGGCAGAGTTTTGATTCCCTGCTCTGTGCTCTCTCCTAGTTACAACTAACAGCATGGTTATCTTATAATAAAAGCAGGACTCATGGTGCTGGTGAATAAGCTGTCAATCATGAATTTCTTTGCTTGTATGACAGCTCCCCTTAGAGAGCCCCATTGTGCTAATACTTATCTCATTCTTTTTAATATTAACTCATTTAATTCTGCAGTTAGCTACAAGAAGTGGGCAGAAGACAAATCTCTATCTTCCCATTAACCACCACAAGGGCATTGCCTCAACTCATGGACCTGAACCCTAAAGCCACCTTGGCTTCCCCTGTGAGCACCTGGTCTCTGCTGCTACAGGCCACGTGTATGCAAAGACCTCACCTGTCATAGAAAGGACCCTGCTTGTCATTGCCCCTTCACTGAGGCACTGGGGACCCTTGAATACAGTTGAGGAGAACAGGGAAGGTGTCAAAGACACTTGCTAACTTAAATCAAATGACTTCGTTGTTCCAGCAGGGTTGTGGCCTCTTTATTCTAACTATTGAATATGTAACTGGTTGCAACAATGGTAGGTGGAGTTCTTAGTGAGTAAGATATAGTAGATCTATGTTTCTATAGTAGATTGTAAATCACATATTGTTCCCCAACCCCTAAGAAATATCACCACTAACAATTCACTCTCTTCCTGCCCCTGGATTCATGTGTTGTTGAAGAAAGAAGACTCTTACCAAAATCTACTATTCTGGCTTCCTTATATCCAACAGAACCTCTCTGGCAGCCCCGCAAGTCTCCAAGTGGAGCCAGCCTTACATTCTACTGCCTATGGCATTTGGGGGCCAGAGAGGGCCCAAGGGAGACCTCTGTTTGCTCTTGTATACCATATGAAGCTATCTGTCCTAAGCCTTCCCCACTAGGGTTGTCTCCTCACCCAGGCCCATCTCAGCAAGGACTAATTTATGTTCCAACATGGTCTGAACCCCATAATGGAAGTGTGGCCGAGGGCCAGACATTGCTTGAACAGATGGTTGTGAAAAGCTATTTAATGTCATGGTGTGATATGGGGATTCAGAGACTTGGGCCTCAGGGCTAGCAGTAAGAATCATTGTGTTGTTGCCTTGGGCTTGCTACTTACAGCTGCTGCCCCCACCTTTGTGTAGCAACAACAGAAACCGGCCTTAATAAATTTAATAAACTGCATAGTTTAATTGGGGCCTATTCTTGTACATTTGTGACCATTTGGGCAAAGATACTCATAAATACTCTGAAATTAGCCAGGAGGGCACTGGCAATTTTAACTGACACCTTATACCACATGCTAGGAAGGAGCCAGTTGATGCATAGGTCCCCTTTTACATCCTCACAGCTACAGTAGAGAAAGGGGAGTCATCTTCAGGTGGTCCTAACTGGGTACACTGTTTTGACACAGAACTAACCCTGTTCCTTCCTTCTACCCCCTGCTCGGAGAATGATTGCGAGGCTGACACCTGCCATGCACATCGCAGGGAATAGAGGGGTCAGAGGTTAAGGGGCTTGTCTGCAGTACCTCTCAGGGTTAGTCTGAGCCTCTGACCCTACCGGTCCTCCTATGATTGCCTACTCTGCTCTTCTACCTTGTCAGCTTCCTGCTACATCTCAGGCACGTGCCGCCCACACAGAGTTCGACAGCAGCCCCTGCAGGTAACCCTGGGAGATCTTCATTAGACAGGGAATGTTTGTGACAGGAAAGGAAGGGAGGGAGGCTGGAGGAAACTCACAGTGGGCTCCAGAGTCTGTACTGCACCAACATGCGCGGTGTTTGTGGTTCATCTCTCTTGGATTCTAAGAGGCTCCTTTAGGAAGTGACTTGAACCTTGTTTTAGAAAAGCTACCTTGGTGTCCAGCTGGGCCAGATGTGGAGTGTGAGAGTGGTCCTCAATGCTACCTGCTGGGAAGATGGAACTGGTCAATTGATGCTGGCTCTGCTGTGCTCTCTTGTGGCCCTCTCACTGGTGGCAGGAAGCATCAGTGAGTAAATGACTTTAGTGCAGGGTCAGGAGCAAAGTGGCTTAGATGGCTGTTTCATCATCACTCCAGATTGCTTTTTAACACAGTTATAAGAGCATATTACACTATCAAGATTTACATGCATACACACATTCGCACATGCACACACACACACACACACACACTGGTCCATGATGGCTCCTCTTGGTTCATGGGCTCCTGTCACTCCCAGCAGCCCTTCCCATACTCTCTGTTTAACTCTCAAAGGCATGAAGGAACAGGACAGAAGTGGCCTCTGGCAGAACCACTCCTCATTGCCATTGCCTGTGTGTCTCTTGACTATTATCTGGTTATCACAACTGTGGCTCTCAGCCAGAGTCTATGAAAAGCCCCGCCCCAAGTGTGAGTGGGACACAGGAGGCTGAGTGTTCTTGAACTTATAGTTCCTCCCTAGTGTGGAACAATTATGGGCCTGGCTGTGGCTTGGACAGTGCCTCTGGGCTCCTCCAGTCCTGTTGAAAGGTGGGAGGAGGATCCTTGTTTGACAAACAACCCTGAGGTCCCATGCATAAGGACAGATTACGTTGTGAAGCTGCACTGAGACCCCAGAATCTATGCAGTCCTCTGCTTCTCCATCTTCCCAGGGTATACTTGTCTCTGGCCTGTCTCTGTGTCCTTGCTGTCTTGAATGTGCACACTTCTAGACTCACTGTCCCCATCTCCTTTCCTCCTGCTCCTCTGACCACACCTTACATCTATACACAGTGCAGCAGAAGAGGCATTGAACTGATGTTAGGGACACTAGAGTTCAAAACCAGGCTGGGCCACCCATCAGCTTCGTGATCCTTGGCAAGTGCATTAGTTAATTTCCTATCGCTGTGATAAAATACCTTGGCCAAGGCAACTTATAAACGGTAGAGTTCACTCGGGTTTGTGATCCCAGAGGCTTAGAGTCCATCAGGGGTGGGAGGGATGGCATCAGGCGGCAAGGTGACAGGTCTGGTGGCAGCAGGCGGCAAGGTGACAGGTCTGGAAGCAAAGAGCTTACAGCCTGAGCCAAAAGCCAGAAACAGAGGGCAAACTGGGAATGGAGTGGGTTTTAGAGCCCCAAAGCCCACACCCCATGCGTGATGTAACTCCTTCAAAGAGGCTACACTTCCTAAACTTCCCCAAGTAGTGACACCAACTGGGAACCAATCATTCAGACACATGGTCCTGTGGACAACATTCTCCTTCAGCCACCACACAAGTTAAACATGTGTGTGGCACCTGTACTTCTTCTGAACGATGGTTGTAAAACAAAGTGGCAAGCGTAAGTTTCTGGGTCCTGTCTACATCATGGCCAATGCTTATTCTTGAAGGACATGCTCTAAACCACACAACTTCAAAACCACAGGAAATTTGAACCCTACAGATGCAAAGGTTTTTCCTACACGCCTGTGATAAAGTTTAATTGATAAATTTGGAACAGTAATTAAGAACAATGACTAATAGTAACATCAAATAATAACACTGTGACAAAGCCACCAAATCCACATTCTTGCACTTTGTGGTCCTTACTAAATAAGATAAGGGTAGCGTCTAAGGTGGGTAGCATACAGACTGTGGACACATTGCTCAAAGGGCCAGACAGGATGGTAGCAGTACTACTAAGTGAGAGTTCGCCACACTACTCAGAATGACATACCATTTAAGACTTAGAAATTATTTATTTCTCAGATTTTCCATTTAACATTTTCAGAATATGACAAACCATAGGTAACTGAAATCTCAGGACAGTTGGAGATAACCTTAGACTGTTGGGGACAGCCTTGGAAAAGCAGAAACATACTGGGAGGGCACTTCCTCCTGAACAGCTGCTTAGTAGACTTACTGCGGTACAAGTTGCATGGTATAAGGTGAGATCAAAAACTTACAGAGGGCAACATCACAGCACAGGCTTAGACCATTCCCATCTCCCAGATTAGTCACTGCTGTCTACTCCTGCCTCCAAGCTGCTTTGTCTCCATGGACTCACCTGTCTAGACAGTGTGTAAGTGGGACTGGGTCTTTGGTAATTAGCTTCTTTCATACAACCATTCGAGGGTTGTTTCATGAACCTACATCCTGACTCTGCAGGAGGGGTGTCCTTAATCTTCACTGCTTAGGACCAGGAGTGTTTCAGACTTCAGATTTTCCCCCCTAGCTTTTGGAATATCTACACCAAGTTTTCTGTTTCACACGTAGTTCATACAGGCAGAGTGAAGGTAACCTTATGCAGTGCTCCAGTGTGTCTGGATTTTACTGTGACCTGTTTCTGTAAGACCAGGTGTGGAGTTTTCTATTTATAATGTCAAATTGCCACACACAAGGGTTCTGATTTTGGAGCACTTTGGGTTTGGGTTTAGGAATCCTCACCCTACACCTTACTCCCTTTTTTTGTTTTTAAATAATACAATCTATATCATATGAGCATGGTACATTTTGTTGGTATCCATACGTTGATGGACATTTGAGCAGCTTCTCATCAGGAACATTAATGTGTGGGTTTGGGGTTGAGCCTCTACTTTCTACTTCTGGCCAATGTGTATTCAGGGTTAGAATTGCTAGGTGGATTCCTTTTCATTTAGATCTTAGTGTTCTCTCTCTCTCTCTCTCTCTCTCTCTCTCTCTCTCCCTCTCTCCCTCTCTCTCCCTCTCTCTCCCTCTCTCTCTCTTTCTGTGTGTGTGCGCGTGCGTGCGTGTGTGTGTGCATGCGTGCCTATGTGTGTGTGAGAGAGAATGTGGACATGTATGTATGGAGGTCAGAGAACAGCTTTCAAAAGTCAGTTGTCTCTCCACACCATGGTTCCCGAGATTGAACTCGGGCCATTGGGCCTGCATGGCAAGAACCATTACCCGCTGAACCACCTTGCTTGCCTGAATTGTTTTTGTGTCTACTTTTTATAAAAGTGCCATAGTGCCCCCCAGGGCCAATGACCTATACTGCATCTCTGTGATTTATGAGGGTCTATTGCTTCTTCTGGTGCTGTTTGTTATTTTCTGCCTTTTGCATTGCAGCCATCCTGCTGGCTGGGGACTTGGGTGTTACTGTGGTTTTGCTCAGTATCTCCTTGAAGGATGCCTTTAAAGGCATCTGGGGAGTGCTAGGTCAGATAGAGTGATTTGGGATGTTTATTTCAGGCCTTCTAAGAGAGTCCCTTGGGAAGACTGGAGTGGGCAGCATTTTCCTGAATGAGGTTCCACTGTGGTCTGAGGACTCAGAGTGTCTTGGAGAAGTCACAGGGGTCAGCAAACTACTGGCCAAATCCCTGTTTTTGTAAATAAAGTTTTATTTACAAAATTTGCAGATTGCCCCTGGCAGCACCCACACCAGAGAGGCAGAGCTGGGGGCTGGAATGGAGATAGATGCCTTGCAAAGCCTGGAGCATTGGCTCTCTGACCCTCCATAGAGCTGTGCATACTTCTGGTGCACAGTGATATGTCAGCACTATATGTAGATGACCCTACTGTGGGTATGGGAACAAGGGGCATGCAGGGTGGCCCGTACTTTCTGAACTGGAGTGTGTGGGGTGAGTTTGGGGGAACTGAGAAGGAGGTTCCCTGCAGAGGTAACAGGAGAGTGGATGGATACAAGCAGGGAGCAGATGAGAGATTTGTTCAGCTATCAGCAAAGTTCTACAGAGACAAAAGAAACTAGAGACAGCCCCAGATACTCCACACCAAGGTCTTTTCTTGACTATGCACTTTCCCCTGGATTCTGATGGTTCTAATGCCACCCACAAGATGCGCTTCTGATCTCGCTGCCCCTAAGACAAGGAGGAAGGGTCTCACTCTTCATTCCAGTTTGGTCGTGGGGGCAGCTGTGCTGTGGACACTGTAGGAGCCCCTCAGGCATGGGAAGAGTGAAAGAAGCTGAATTCATTCCCAGAGGAGTGTGAGTAGAATCTGGGAGGTAGAATCCAGGAGGCAACACTGGCTCCCCAGAGGGGCCAGGAAAGCACACTTGTTTTGGTGATAGGCCTTTTTTTTGTTGTTGTAGTTGGTTGCTTTGGGAGACCAGCATGGCTATTTATAGCCTAGCCCCTCTGGGCCAGCTTTTAGGGCAGTCCATGTCCCTGCCAGCACTTCCCCACATGGCAGGTTAAAGAAAGGTGATCTGTTTCCAGGCTCCGTGCAGGACATGAAGATGAGGCGTCCCTGGGGAGGGTGGGAGCTGTTCCTTGCATAGCCTCGCTTGGGCTCTAATGGAGGAAGGAACAGAAGGAGATAAGGGGGAGGGGCAGTGCTTGTCTCCAACTACACAGCCTCTGATCAGAGCCACCTCATCCTGAGAGGCCATTGCCTCCTGCCCAGAGCCAGCACGGTGGGTAGGTGAACCACCTAGAGATACAGGAGAGGGATGCTTAAGGAACCCACTGGAGATTCCAGATATTTCCTTTAGGCTGTCAGAGACAGAACTTTGAAGCCCAACACACCCTCCCCTTGGTAGGTCTCCACCAGGCAGCTGGTGTCAGCCAAGGTACTTAGCTTCAATCCTATAATCCCACCCTGGGCAATTGCTTCATCAGCCTGGGCTCTAGTTTAACCATGCATGTGTGTGCAGTCAGTATTTAATATCTGGGTTCTGAGTCTCAGGTTTCAGCCAAGCGCAGTCTGAAGATACCCAGAAAAAAAAAAAAAAAAAAAGAATCGCATCTGTCATCAATGCATTGACTTTTCATGAGTCCCTAAACATCACAGAGAAGCTCAGTGAAGAAGACTGTGGCCTATGAGGTGTTAGCAGTACTTGAGCGATGGTTTAGACCACACAGCAGGCTGTGCCCGGTTCTGTGCAAATACTTCATGATGCTTTAGAAGAGCCTGGCATCTGTAGGGACAAGAATTGATGCTCCGTGGACATAGAGGATGATGGAACTAACTCCCTGGCAGTAGTTGTTCAAAATGAAGTGAGATGAATACCCCTACCCATAGCACCTGTCACAGCCCCCCACCACACACACACACACACACACACACACACACACACACACACACACATACACACACACACGTGCACGAGCACACACACAGTGAGCTGCTTCCGTTCATCTCCTCAGTCTCTTCATAGGGAAGCACAGCGCATGCCCCAGGCGTGGCTTCTATCACCTTGTATCTCTTTGGTAGAGAGGTCCTTCCCATCCCTCCTCTCATGCCCATGCCAGTGTCTGGAACTCTTTCCTCCCTCGTGACCTTTTTTCTGACAGCTCTTATATCTGTGTCCCTTTAGCCCCCTCCCTCCTCTAACCCAGGACTTCCTTCCCTGAAAGAGCCACTTCACCGAGATCTCTCCTGGAATCCATTCTCCATGGGTCTGCCCTGCAGAGTGAAGCCCTCTGCCCCATGATGGTGGGAAGATCAGTCACTTGCCCCCATATTCTCCCTGCTTTGTCTTGGAGTTGCCCTTGCCCATGCTGTCTAGTCTTCCTGTCCTGGCTGTACCTCCTTGAAGGGTTTTCTCTTCCTTCCTGAGCCCTGGACTTGGGGTTCTGGGGACCAGTTGCAGATCATCTCCCTTCCCCAGCTCTCTCAGAAAGGCCCAGAACCAGGGTTTAGGTATGACTCTTTACCCTGCTTCTATTTCCCAAGCTTTGGGTCCAGAGTCCCAGTGGCCTCTGGGTTTTTCAGTTACTGAGTATCTTGAGCCGTCTGACCCACTCTAAAGTTATCTGAGAAAAGGGAACCACAGCTGAGAAAATGACCCCATCAACTGGCCTGAAGGCAATTCCTGTGGGACATCTTGATTGACGATTACTGGGGAAGGGCCCAGTCCATTGTGGCAGGCGGTCCTGGGTTGTATAAGAAAGCAGGCTGAGCACACCATGAGGAGCAAGCCAGGAAGCAGCGTTTCTCCATGGCCCTTGCTTCAGTTCCTGCCTCCAGGGCCCTGCTGTCTCCCCTCTGTGGTGGACTACAAGCTGTAAAATGAAATAAACCCTTTCCTCTCCAAGTTGCTTTTGGTCATAGTGTTTTGTCACAGAAACAGAAAGCAGACCGGGACACCAGCTTGTCTTAAAGAACGGTGGCCACCCACCACTTTCCCCTCGGCCTCACCTGCCTCGCTGCTGTCCCTGTGGACCTTCCCACCTCATCTGAGGGGTCCTCAGCCACCTTCTGCCTCTGCCACTTTCAAACTCATCCACCCCTCACCCCTGACACTTCCCACCTTGATCCCAGCTGCCCCCATTGCTGCCCTAACTAAGGCCAAGTCTGCACCATGCACCCCACATTGCTCCATCTTGATAATCCATCCTTCTTCACACAGCTGAAGCTGGGTCTCCAGGATCACCTGTCTGACCTCACAGGGAACCACCCCCTTTAGAGTCTCCTGGGTACACACCACCCTGGTGGGATGTAGCCCCACACACTGAAAGAAAGGCACATGCTCTGCCTCCTCTACACCTCCGCATCCACACCGACCGCGTATGCCCCACAGCATCCTTTCTAGCCTCTAGCTTTTGCTCTGGGTTGACCTTCTGCCCCCAAACCCTTTCCCTCTCTCTGCCTTCTTTGCTAACTTCCTTCCTACCTTTCAATAGACCTGCCCACCCCCCATTCTGACACTGGTGTTAACCCAAGTGGCAATGTCCCACTATGCCTTGAGACTTCACTGTTCTCTCCATGACTGACAGTTTCCTTATGTTCCTGTTCCACTGGGTCCTGAGCTCTAGACTTGGCACAGCACCCACCATCCCAATGTAAGCGCTTGAATATAGTGATCCTTGAGTGGCTCTGGATTAGAGCTGGAGTTAGTAAAGCTGGAAGGAATACAGTGGGAGGCCCAAGGGTAGCATGGAAGCTTCCAAGTTCCTATCCAAGCTCTGTCACTTGCTGATGCGACTCTAGCCAAGTTCCTTAACCTGGTTGTACTTCAGTTTCTCCATCCTTGCCTCAAGGCTCATGGGGGTGAGTTAAGTTCTTTCATGCCTGGGCAGCCTTTACCATTAATGCCTTTCTATGGATGAGGAAGCTGAGGCCCAGAGAGGTGATGTTCACAACCAAGGAGGAGCACCTGGCTGGAAACAGAGCTGGGCTTCAGCCCGGCTGTTTGATGTGTGCCAAGGGCTGGAGACACATGGCCCTATCTTTGCAGGCTGAGACCTCAGCCTCTAGGGGGAAGTCTCCAGAAATATGCTGAAAGGTGCTCTCTCTGGACCTACTCCAATGCCACCATGTAGTGCTCAGCTAGTGTGAGTTGCATACACTCATCTGCCCGAGGAGCTCTGGCTAGTCCTGAGTGCTGAGTGCGTCCGCTCTGGGCAGTGTCCAGAGGTCCGGTCCTGGGTCCTTGCCGGCCAGCCTGTTGGCAGCAAGCTCTTCCTCATTGAGCCGCCTCCTGTGCTCCAGTGCTTTATGGGGGAGGGTCATTAAGAAAGCTTTTTCCCAGGAAGAGCTGTGCCTTCCCTGAGTCTCTGCTGTGGAGTGCCCCAGCCCCCACACTCTCAAAAGCTGCCCTTGTGGGTTTCAAAACAACCCCACAGCCCAGCAAGCTGAGAACCCCACCCCCTGAGCCCACTTTTCTCCAGAACCTTCTGGGTGACAGTTAGCTCTAGATCAATGCAAAGAAAATTGTTTGGAGATGTTTTCAGATAGAGTCTGGTGGAACAAAAGAGCAGTTCATCCACTGTGGCTTTTTTGTGTGCTGTTTCCCAATTGGGAAATGAGGTTGTTCAGTTAAGTGAGGGGGTGCCAGAGGCCTCTGAGCCTTGCAGTTTCCACAGTGCAGGCCTGCTCCCTCCTTCTCCCTGTCGCTGTGTGTTTTCAGACTTCAGATTCCCAATTCATCAGACAAGTCCACCAATAAGAAAACACACACACACACACACACACACACACACACACACACACACACTAGCTTGGTAACCTGTATGTATTTTCATGAGCTGTCCCAAACCTAGAGCAGACAGATGTAGAGCGTGCCATGTCATATCCATGCCTAGGGACCTAAGGTCTTGTGTAGGTTACTCCTCCTCTCTAACCAATGGGCTGTCCTTTGGGGTGTTTGGGGTACCAATTTATATGACTATAGATGTACATCTGCTAGTGGGTTCCTAATATGCAGACAGGAGAGGCATGGGGCATCCTGAAATTCTATGCACAATTTAGGGAGTTACGATATCTCTAGTGAGAAATTCTATCCCTGCAGCAACTCATTCAAAGGAGCAAGAAAAGAATATTGTTGCTTTCCACCTTTGAAATCTTTTGTGGGGATGCTTGTTACTGTGGCAAAACTCAACCTGTCCTGACTGCTACAGGAGCCCCAAAAAAACTTCCTGTAAGAAATTATAGGTAAAACATACTTTGAAAGGTGAGCTAGGAGGGGAAAGGAGAGGAAATTTCACCCCCAATTCTTGTCAAGAAAATGGCAAAGTTAAAAATAACTTCAGTGGCAAATGTTGCTTTCTTCTCTGTTACTGGGGTCCTGCTTCTGTGAGTCCAAACCTTTATCATTTGGTAAGAAATCCACATAAGTCATGGCCCAGTGCTCCCGGGGATCTACTGGGTAAAGAGGCTTCTTAGTTTTCACAGTAGGCTTTCTTTAACGTCTTTGTGAGGTGTGGGATCCTCCAATGAATTCAAGCACTCAAAGCAAGAACCGTGGTCATTGTTGGGACTGGCCAGCCGACTCCTTTCTTACTTAACTTGCAGTTCTCTTTCATCCAGCTTAGCCTAGTTGAGCATACTGACCTATTCTTGGAACCTACAGTAGTGCCCAGTACGTACTAGGCCCCTAGGAGATATGTTCTGAGGATGGTTGCTCCCGTTTCTTCCGTGAGCTGGTTTTTAGTAACCCACAGTCTGATTTTGTTTGGGGGCCTGCCTGATTTCTTCTGCAGGGGCTGGGTCTGCAGGGAGCCTGCTGACCAGTGCTAATTGGTGTCATTGAGTAATTAATGCAGAATCAGGCCCGAGCTGATTCCCAGGGAGACAGACACTGAGGGTGGCTTTCATGCTTGGTGGGATGGGAGTTCCTTTCTCCGGGGACATTCTCAGAGCACTAAAGGCAACTGGCACCGTCTGGTGGGGGTGGCTTGGCAGCCAGAATGGGGTTCGTGGAGCAAGTGTAGAGGGGGTTTGTGCTGGTGCCATGGTTGGACACAATATGGAGCGTGGCAAGTTTGACTTTAAAGAAACACAACCCCAGGGTGGGCTCTGGGAGCCAGGCATGCATCAGCTCTGAAAAATTGATGGGGCTTTGGAGAAAACCAAGGCAGAGACATTTATGGCATACCTGGTATCCTTGCTGCTCTATGACCTCTTGGTATGGGCACCCCTCCCCCTTAGCATGAGCCCTCCTCTATCTACTCCTTCCACTATTCCGTCTGTCCTCTGCACCCTGTGCCTCTGTCCCCTAAAATGCACCACATCTTATCTCTAGATGTCTAAAAGTCTCACTTATTTTAGAACAGTCACCTTCCTTCCTTCAGAGTGTAGATCCTGCACTCCTTCTCCCAGGAAGCTTCCAGGGAGACCTGAGTGATGCAACCCACTTATTGCTTGCCTTGTGTCTTGGGCAGTCCCTTAGGAACAGGAGTTACTGGAAGCCTCCTCACCTTGACCCTCTTCTATAATCGCAGCAAGGAGGAAAAGGGGGAATTGGAGAACCACAGCATCTGGCTCTAGAAGCTTCTCTCTGACTTGACACGTGTTCCATAGTGCTGTGGCTGCCTTTGAGTTCAGCAGGGCAGCAATGTGTAATCTCCTCTTGAAAACACAGGCCATTTACACAGCAGTGCAGTCTCCTAGATACCCCAGACTCGATGGGGTGATTCGGAAGTCCATTGTACCGTGTGTGTGGTTTTTTCTTACTTTCCTCCAGCACATGGCTCCACAAAGTCACAGGCTGTGTCTTGTCCTTTCCAGAGGCCTCCTTCCCAGTTCACTGTCTCACAGTTGGTGAACAGTGGAGGATGATGGGTGGTGGTATTGGAGGACAGCCCATCCTCGTTCCTCTATTGCTGTGGCTCTGCCACAGGTAGGGGTACAATGGGATGTCTTCGATCTAGTAACTCCCAGTCTCTTTCCACAGACGCCGGGTCCTGGCTATATCTGATGGTATCGAGCACATTGGGAACCTCCGTTGGGAGCTGGCATTGTGTCTCCTGGTGGCCTGGACCATCTGCTACTTCTGCATCTGGAAGGGTACCAAGTCGACTGGAAAGGTAAGAGGTTAACTGTTGAGTGGCGAGCCTCACGAAGAAGCTGGTTTTTGTACAAGCTTAACAAGTGACCTATAGATCACCAAGAAGCTCCTGCTGGAAACACCAGTTCTAAATGGATAGGTCTGAAGAGCACTGGACAGGGAGTCTACCTGAGAGGCAAAAGAGCAAGGGCTCTTCTGATGTGCTTAAGCTTTGGCTTTCTTCTCCGTGAAATAGCAAAGTGTTATCCCCCATCTCTAGGCGAGTCAAGAGTCACATAAGGTAAGGTGGGATGAGATGTCTTGAAAACTGGAATATGCTAAACCACTAGGACTATAATTCTTATGCTGCTGAGTCTGACTCCAGTTACGTAGCAGGACAGCCAATGCTGGCTCCCCATTAGCCATCCTAGGTGTCTCTGTCTCATGTCCCTGCAGTGTGCAGGGGAAACAATGACTTCTGTCTTACAGCCTTACTATGCCAGCTGTACCAGGTGGCCTCCAGGGTCACCGGGGAAGAGAAAAGGGAGATAATAGCCAACTCTGAACTGTCTGGGGGATTGTATGAGTCTCCTCCACTTGAAAGATACTGGTAAGAACCTGGGCCATAGCCTCTTCCATCCAGAGAGGATCTGGAAAGCACAGGGTGCCTTGGGTCAGAGCACAACATAGAGTGTGCCACCACAAGATTGACAGAGGAATCAAAGTGTGACATTTGTGGCTCACTTGTGTAGTTTGAACAAAAAAGGAAAGGAAGGAAAGAAGGAAGGAAAAATGTTAATTCATTGGCAATGTTTAGAATTCAGGTGTTCTGAATCCCCTCCCCCACTGTCCTCTGCTGCTCCTGTGGCAGAGTGTCAAGACCATTACTCTCTAGTCTGAGACTCATTTTAATATTTTCTTACAAGAAATAGGAAAGGAAACACACCTTGTACCTGAGCCTCCTTGACTCCATCACTCTTCATGGAGGTGGGTGACATGGACAGTTGCTTGTTACCTGTGCTTTAAGTTCTTGACTGGGACAAGAGCCTGAGGTGACGAGGCCTCCAAGGACAGAGGGATCAGTAACTCTCAGTCCTCTGCTGGCACCTGGGAGGTGGGGTGACCCACAGGAGGGCAGCTGGGAAAACAGAGGCAGAGAAGAAAGGCATGAGTGAAGCAGGCATGCTGGAAGGCTGTCCTGGAGGTACCTGGAAGGCCAGCACGGAGAACAAGGACGTTTGTGTCCCTCCAGCCATGGTGATCAGCTAGACTTTGCTTCCGTGGGTTAGGATGCCATAAAGGCAATAGGACTCCTCTGTTTTCACAAATAAGGAGTGCTGATAGTTTTGCTGTACTTTAGGCTGTCACCTTGCTCCCCACTGTGCCTCTCCTTGCTGCCTCCTCTAGCTGAAGAAGAGGATGACTGGATGGTTAAGAGCCAGCCTCGGTGGCTTGAGAGCTGGCTAAGCAGTTGAGAGTACTTGGTGCTCTTGCAGGGGACCTGAGTTCAGCTCCAAGCACCCATGTTGAGTGGTTTACAGCTGCCCAAAAGAGTCCAGCATGTGGCTACAGTAAGATATATAGCATTCAACCCTTGCACGGACTATGTGCTGTTGTCTGGAGTGGTAGGCAGACCTGGTGTTGGAGAACTCCTGTTTTGGGCTGGGCTCCAGGAAGGGCAGGTGCAGTCTGGGGGATTTCAAATGAGGCTGCCAAGAAAGAGGAGAAGGAAACATGTCTTTCACTAATTCATTCATTCATTCATTCTTCTTTTTTTTCTGAGACAGGTTTCTTTGTGTAGGTTTGGAGACTGTCCTGGAACTTGTTCTGTAGACCAGGCTGGCCTCGAACTCAGATATCCACCTGCCTCTGCCTCCCAAGTGCTGGGGTTAAAGATGAACACCACTACCACCCAGCTAAGCAAGCATGTCTTTAGCCATGTCTTCCCTCTTGGCCCTCCTGGTACATCTGCCTTGGCAACCCCTTTCCCCTTTGTGGGGAGTTGCTGTTCTGTCTCACAAGTGGAGAACCAGAGACTGATTGATCAACAGTCCTGGTTCTAGGTATCTTGTGACTGTGCCTCAGCCTCGCCTCAGAACTTCACCCTCTCCTCTCAGAGTCTTGATCCTCCTGCCTCCACCTCCTGGGATTACAGATATGTGCCACCACACCCATTGGCATACCCTTGACTAACATGTAGACTATTGTAGTGTCATGAGGGGCACGGCTTCCTTGGCCCCCTTTGTGACATCTTTGGTAGGAGTGACAACCACAGCTGCAGTCATAACCAGAGTTCTTGGCGAAGCATTGCCATTCACTGTGCTGGGTATGGTGGCTGTTCCACTCAGGCCTTGGAACATCCCTGTAGGATGGGAGCTCGGTAGCCCTGTTCACAGAGGTAGCAGATGGAGTAACTAACTCAAGCACCCTCAAGCAGGCAGCAGCAGATGGGGCTGGAACCTTAGCTCTGGTGGCTGCACAGCCCATGTTCTGCAAAGGGGCACAGACATACCGTCTGCAGTGTCCTGAAGACAGTGATGGCTTTCTTGAGATCTAAATATAAAGAAGTTAAAGAGACTACTTAGCACATAGTAGGTACACAGGAGTTGCTGCATATGTCTGAGCAAGTGCTTTTCACTGATGCTGGATTTGGTGAACTGATACTCTTGCAGGCTGGCATCCATAGGATGCTCCTGTGTCCCCAAGACCAGGGTGACATGCAGGGTGAGAGGTATTTTCCCAGAACTAAAACTCCTTAGTTTATGCATGAAAAACTGAGGCATGGGCACAAAAAAAGGGACTTGTCCAGTGTCAGATAGCAAGTGTGTCAGACCAGACTCCCAGCTTGTTATGAAGGGTGGGATTCTAAAGCCACACTTAACAACCTGTGGAGAATGAGGGCCCTGAGTTGTTGTGTGGGGGTTGGGTGGGTGGAGTATAAGGATGGCATGGGCTAGCTTCTGTCTTTCACCCCACTGCATCTTGGATATAAGTCTGGAACCTAGAAACCTTTTAGATTCTGTACAAAAACATCTGAAAATAAAACATGGATAATCTGAGGTGTCCTGTGTAGGCAGTGGTTGTTCATGGTCCCAGAATGGGGACCCTATTCAGAGCTGTTTACATGGCATTCCTCAATGAAGGAGGCATCCATCTTCTCTGAACTGTCCATGCCTCTGGACATGTTGGTGTCTCCTCTTCATCACTTTCATTAAGATCCAGCATGCCTTCCAGAGTCAGAGTACAGCAGACATGTTTAATTGACATGTTCATCAATGTGAGAAAATTCCCTGGTCCCTCCCATCTTCAAGCTAAAATCTGCTTCTGACTTTAGCACAATTTTCTCAGTTCTTCCCATGGTCAGGAAGGCAGACAGTGCTGGTGTGACCTCATCATCAGTGGATCTGGGAACAGATCACCAACATACAGATCCCAGGGGAAGCTGTGACATACCACAGGTAAAATCCCCATAGCACTGGTCAACAGTCTCAGTGTTCAGGATGGCCAGGATAAGCCATAGGGCTTTTCTGGCATTGGTATCTCCCTCAGAAGATGTGTGACACCATGGGGGCCAGCAGTCAGTGTCTTCTGGAGTCTGAGGAATAATCCCAACCTCAGAAGATGCTTCTCCAACTGGAAGGGCTGTAGGAAAGGACTCTGTCACCCACTTGTTGCGTCATGAGCTGGTGGGTGGAGTGCACAGATCCCACTCCATGCAGTGAAGACAGTGGACAGTGTGGTCCTGGATAAGCTTGCAGTGTGCAGCCCTCAAGGGTAGGTAATATACAGCCTGTGAGAGTGGGCATGCTAATAGAAGCAGTTGTAATTGAGTGCCCAGATGCGGGTCGACAGTAAAGCAGCAGCTGAACAAGTCAGATCCTGAGAACTGGTAGAGCCTCTAGAATTAAGTGCATTCGCCCCTGGGGGCATCTTTGTTTTTAAGGCAAAACTGTTTCAGATGGCCTTGAAGTTGGTCCAAGACCACCCATTGGCCAGGAGCATCACTAAAATTCAAATTCATGTCTTACCTGTCTGTGCCCTCAGTGAGAAAGAGTGTGTAGCAGATTCAAGGACACGGCCTTGATTATAGTTTTGAGCACATAGGAGCTGCTCTTTCATTACTTTCTTTTCCTGCCTCAGAAAAATAGCTGAGGTTTCCATGCCATTTCTT
Organism: Phodopus roborovskii; assembly: GCF_943737965.1. Taxonomy (NCBI): domain Eukaryota; kingdom Metazoa; phylum Chordata; class Mammalia; order Rodentia; family Cricetidae; genus Phodopus; species Phodopus roborovskii. Next base: position 6,709,043 of record NW_026126578.1, read on the forward strand.
CTCTCTCAATACTGTGGAAGCTCCATAAGTTTCCTGTGGATTAAAAAGAAAATCAAATGGTTTGTTATCATATCATACATAAGCCCTGCATGAACAAGGCTGAATCGGGACTCAATACCTCCCAGGTGATAAAGTGTCACTGTGGAGGACTAACACCAATGACCCAGATCACTGATGTGACTGTGATTTTCTTGTGTCTATGTTTTAGACATCTACCAAATTCACTATGCTTGCCTCTGCTCTCAGCTCTCTTTCTTAGTCCAAGAGTCATGAAACCAGAGTCATTTTGGTCAATTCCACTAACCTCTCAACCAGTTCTCAACCAGTTTGCTGATAATCTTTGTGCAGACAAAACCACTTTTGTGCATAGACCAGCACACTCAAGTATGTTGACGAAGCATAAAGTGAATTCTCGAAGTCCTTCTTTCACGCCATCCAAGTAGAACATGCTATGGTTTGCTATTCTTTTGCTTGTAGCTCTGTGTATTCGGTCTGAATTCTCCTGTGGTGGCTTTACTAGGCCTTTATCTAACCCAGCAGTTGGCCAATCATTGCTCCAGCAGATCTGACCCACTACCTGAATTTTTAAGCTGCACCTGCCACTCCAGCGTTGGCCGGCTACTTCTCATGGTGGGACTAGGGAACGGCAAGGGGCCTTGTGTTCCACAAAGACTTCACTTGTAGGTTGGACATCCCTTATCCAAAAACCTGAAATCCAAAAATATTCCAAAATCTAAAGCTTTCTGGACACTGATGTAACACCTGAAGAAATTCCATATCTTGAAACTGTTTCTTATACAAATTTACAGAAACATAAAATTTACCTTTAGACTGTGTATTTAAGATGCTTAAGAGCATAGTTGAATTTTGTGTTTAGTCTTGGACCTGTAGCCAAGCTATCTCAATGTGTACAATATATATATATAAATATCACAAATACATGCAAATATCCTAACTTAAAAATCTGAAATCAAAAACAGTCCTGGTTGCAAAAATTTTAAGTAGCTTTGATACATAGTTCCATACCATAGTTCAGTCTTCTAAACTGGTTATAAGAGATGACTAAAAACTGGTGTAACTTAATGCATGGGCCATTTCAATCACTGACAAGCAACAGTGACTGTGAAGGATTTTTCACACACACATTGCTGCCAGATGCACATACACACACAAGCACACACATATACACACACCACATGAAAAACATACATAGGAGCATATATCCAAATTCACATATTCACATACATGCACACAAACACACATATAGATACAAGTGTGCACGTATACATGCATGCACTTACAGACACACACAGACAAAAACATGTACATACATATAACCCCATTAAACATGCATGTACATATATACATATAAACATGCACATATACATACATTTATGTACATATACATATATATATGTATTTACAGAACATGTATATATATGTATATATATATATGTGCCCATATACACAGATACACATATACACACATGTACATGTAGATACATACAATCATACACATATACATATGTACATATACCCATGCATATGCATACACATACATATACATACACATAAACATGTACACAAATGCATATACACACAGACACAACTATAGACACATGCACATATACACAGACACACCTAAATACATATGCAGATATCCATACAGACACATGCAAACACATACATAGGTACATATAATCACACATAGATACATGCACACACACACACGCACATATATACACACATATAGACAAATGTGCACACACACACACCTGTGTGCCCACACATACACTCACAAACACACACTGCTTTTTCTAGCTCTTCATACAGTATATCTCATGTCCAGATGTTCTTTGGTGTGTTTGAGGTTTAATTTGTTATTTTGACAATGCTGAGGTGCAGCCCAGAGCCTTAGGCATGATAGGCAAGCTAGTCCACCACAGAGCTCCTATCTCAGCCCAGCACTTAGTTTTAGGCCTGATCCTTCTGTTCAAGCCTTCATACCCCACCCTGCTAGCCATGTACCCACTCTATACTTCACGCTATGTGGGGGCTCTTTTCAGTGGCAAGTGGCACAGCCCATGGAGCCTTTGATTTCCTGCAGAGGGAGGGAAATAAGTAACAGAAATGCTGTTTGAGGAGTGATGGGGTCTGACAGAAAGATGCAGAAGAGGCTCCCCAGAGGCAGCGTGGAACCACAGAGGAGGGTTAAGCCACATGATGCAATTCCCCGGGGTGGGGATGCCTTGATGAAGTCAGGACCATTATAAAGCCAGGGCAAGAGTTGATGATTGACAGGCAGGGAGATGAGCAGAGACATGAATTGGGCCTTCTGCACCGTACAAAGGGGTGGGACACTATTCTAAGGACAAGGAGACCTTTGGAGCAGAGGAACATGGCTGACTTTCTGCTTGTTGTTGAGGGGTTGGTGGAGGAGAGACTGAGGTCATCACTACTCACAGTTAATCATGGATGTGGTGGCAGAGGCATGGGGCAGACAGGTTATACCCTAAACCCTTTAGGATGGTGTTCTTGCTCTGCATGCACAGGACACTGAGCCCTTGCTGTCTTCCACCTTTGGAGCAGAGGTGGTCAGCCCAGCTTCTGGCTTGGACACTTGGCTTTCAGTAGAGAGCTGTCCTCCCCAGCAGATACAATGTACCCTCAGGCTGTCCCAATACCTCCTCTTCAGCTGGCACCCTGTCTTTCCCTGTTCCTTCTGTCCTTCACCGTGGATGATTTATGGATTTTTCCCCCTCATTTCCTGGTCTCCAGGAGAAGTGGTTGGGAGGGGAGGACCTATAAAAACAATTCTGGTCCCTTCCCACCTCCCCCTGCTGCCCCTTCAGAGGAAGCTGCAGGATTAGCTGGGATTTGAAGAAGAATCCTGTCTTTTCACTGCTCTGGGGCTCTGTTGTTATTCCTTTCAAAGCCCCAGGACACCAAGGCAGGGAGAAAAAAGTTAAAAAAATAAAAGCCACACACACACACACACACACACACACCCTCGCCCAGAACAGCTGCAAACAGCCTTGAATTGAGTTTGTTTTCTTTCCCTCATTCACCCACAAGGAGAGGAACTGGAGGTGACACAAGGACTCCCAAACAGTCTCGTCTAGTCTCTTCTGGGTGTTAGACATAGTGAGGCAGACGACTGAGCTCCTTCACTCAGACTCTTAACCCATTCTGTCCTCACACAAGCCTGTGAGGAAGGTGCCGCCATTGTCCACATTGTATAAATTAGAAGACAGGGTTTCACGGCCTGCAGGTCCTGAGGGATGCTGTCAGAGTCCATGGAGGTCTGGGAGGAGCTGGCAGATGGAGGCCTGTGGGTGCAGGTTTTGTAGATGGAGCTGCAGATGGAGTTAGCCCGAGGGGCTCAGAGGACTCTAGCCTCCCTACCACCACTGAAGCAGAGCTGACAGCAAAGACAGGAGTCCCACATGGGTGATCTATGCATCAGGAACACCATGGAGAGCCTAATAGGTTCAGTGAGGCATGAAGGAAGAATGAAGGGGGAGGGAAGTTAGGGAGAAAAGTAAGAGAGCAGAGGCCAGGCCCAGAAGCAGACCTGGGCAGCCCTGCCTCCCAGCCCTCAAGGAGCCTTGGCGGTGGGGCTGCACCAGTGGAGGGTGACGTCTGCTCTCAGAGAGGAAACTGGAGCGATCATGAGAGGCATGCAGAGCACCCCAGCAGCTGCCATGTGAAGATCCCAGCCAGGGCCCCCCAAACTCAAGGGTATGGAAGCCACGCCACAGTGTCGGGGTGCTACTCACACTGCTGCAGTTTGGGAGAGGGGTAGATTGTGACATTAAGTCAAAAGAGTCCAGCATCCAATTCAGCCCTTTCTCTGCTGTTGAATAGCTGGGCTTCACCTTTAGCGGGACACTGGCAGCAAAGGGGACTTGGAAGGGAGGAAGCTTTGCTACTCAGTAATACTGTCTTTATTAAAGCACAAAGGCCCCCCAAAGTCTGAATGATTGCTGGGGGGGGGGAGGGTGTTCTGCAGGCCCAGCCAGCTCTGGAGAAAGCCTGCAGGATCTCAAGTGGGGCCTGAGGGGAGGCAGGCACTGTTAACCCTTTCCAGTCCTGCCCTGGCACCAGGCACTGTGTGGAGCCTTAACCCCGTGTGGTTGGTGGGTCTCCTGGGAGCACAGGGCGCCATCATTCTGCAAGGTGGACACAGAAAAACCAGAGAGACTTCTCCCAGTAGAGACAAGCACTGTGCTGTCGGGAAAGCAAGCCAGAAATGAAGGGAGCTTTTGCTCTGCAGCCATGCACTGTTGGGGGCCCAGGGGATGGTAGAGATGACAGTTTACAGGCAGCAAGCAGGAGTCAGGAGTCCTGCCCTTTCATTTCGCCCATGTTGTTATCCCAGTCTCAGTTTCCTCTTCTGTCAAGGTGAGCTTAATAAGTGCAGAACTGTGGAAGATGCTTGTTCTCTAGTGTGTGGTACAGGGTAGGAGGATACTGTGTGTCACCATGTGTTCAAGGCTCAGGATTAGGTTACCTGAGGGCCAGCTCTGTGGATGCATTAGAACTGTAGTAAGGAAATGCCATGGGGGGGCATTAAGGGTGAGTCTAGCTGTTTACTGGAGAGCTAGCAGATGGTAGACAAGTCACACCTGTCATACTGTAGTCCCCACACACTGTCACCTGCAGACCATTGGCCAGCTCACTCTGTGATGAATGGAACCTGCTCCATTCCCTTAGAAATTGCCACATCCCTGTGTCAGTGGAGATGTTGCCACCAGGATTAGCCTGCAACTACTCAAATATCAGAGCTGTGTGCCACACATGGATACTTTAGTCAACAAGGAACCACCCAACAGTGGGGCTGAAGATTAGCAGTGAACGGGCAGGCTCCTGTCAGTTACATCAGAGGCACTGTAATGTCACAGCACAGGTGATCCTTCCATGCTGGTGCTGATGTTGGTGGAACACAGTGGTTGTCCTGGCTGTATAAAGGATAGCAGGCAGCTAGTCATGGTTCACTAGTGATGAGGAAGTACCTGGCTGTTTTACAGTTTCCTGTACCACACTTTTGATAGTGAGTTTAGGGTGTGGTTCTATTCAGCCAGGCTAATTGTAAGACAGCCTTCCTCCTCTTCCCTTCCTTCTTGTAGACAGTGAGCAAGGTCTACTGCATGCAGGTCAGGGATGCTGAGAGTAGCCATGACTTTGTCCCCAGAGGAAGTCCCACAGAGGCACCAAATGATAACCTGACAGATTTAGTGGTTCAAAGAGCATGTGATGCCTATTATGTGCAAAGACCTGCTGGACTGAGGTGACAAGACACAGCATCTCCTGGGCAGTCACACATCAGTCCTTCTTGCCTCCTACACTCCTGTACCCACGGTGGCTCAGGAAACAGTGGTGGGAATTGCTATTTGGGGGAAGAAGATGGATGTGGGCAAAAATGAGTGAGAATGTAAAGTGACTCCAAGTGTGTGGGACCCTTGTCTGAGAATGAGCTTTACATGGAGGGTGACCAATAAATGAGGGGGGAAACAGGACCATGCTACAGAACCCATCTGACAGCAGCCAGACAAGCACAGGCTCCAGGTTCAGGCCTTCTCCACTGAGCTAAGGAGCAGCATTCTAGATGCCTACTGTGTTCCTGACATGGAAACTTGACACGTTGCTATCATTGTGTGATTCAGCCTTCACAGAAGGTGTGCGTGTGATTGTAGGCAAACCCACTTTAGAAATGGCACTAAGGTCCAGAGAGATAAGTCACATAGAGAGTCACACAGCCAGTAGACGAGCCAGGGTTCAACCCGTCTGCCATGGTGCCTGACTAGCCAGTGTGCCATACAAAATCCCCTTGCTCGTCAGCACGTGGGGTAAAGCAGAAGCCAAGTGCTCTGTCCCTGGGTCCTGGAAGATATGGCTTTCAATGAAGCTCTTCCCTCCAGGGTGACCACTGGCCCTTCTTTGCCTCTTGGGATACAAGGAAACCTACCTTGTCATGAGGTTTCTAGAAGGTGCTGCATGTAGAAATGTTCTCGGTTTGTTTGTTGCAGGCACATGTAGAAATATTCTAGTTTGTGTGTAACAGGCACATGTAGAAATGTCCTAGTATGTGTGTAGGAGTCACATGTAGAAATGTTCTAGGTTTGGTGTAGCAGGCACATGTAGAAATTTTCTAATTTGTGTGTAACAGGCACATGTAGAAATGTTCTTGGTTTGCGAGTAGCAGGCACGTGTAGAAATGTTCTAGGTTTGTGTATAACGGGTACATGTAGAAATGTTCTAATTTGTGTATAACAGGCACATGTAGAAATGTTCTAGGTTTGGTGTACAGGCACATGTAGAAATGTTCTAGGTTTGGTGTAGCAGGCACGCTGGCTGGCTTCACTAGGTCTTTGACATCTCTCTGCCTTGTTGAGCTTGTTGTCTGGCTCCATGTAGGTGGATAAGATTGAGCCCCTCACCTGCAAATATTGACAGAACCCTTTAACAAACAATGATGACAGCTCTTAATCAGAGGTGTTTTCAGACAGTGGAGGTGGCACCAGCAGGCCTCACACTGTGCCCTCTGTGCTGTGACAGCAGCTGTCTTCCTGTTTAACATCCTCAGGTGTGTTATGAATGAGAACCCCCAGTGAGAGCATCGGGGAAAGAGAGCACTTCACTCTCCAGAAGCCGGCAAAGTCTTTCTCCCAATAAATCGCTTATGTTTGGCCCAGTGTGTTGATCATAGCGCTAGGAAGCACTTGCTCTATGCCAGCCTGGTCCAGATACTTAGGGCCCCTTAAACCACTCACAGCTGCGGTGCGTCCTGCTTATAGCTTCATAACACACCTTCACCAGCCGGAGATGCCAGCCACAGTCAGCCCTCTCGGATCAATTCCAGAAAACCTAGCTTCATTACAGGAAAAACCAAAGGCAGCTTGTATATACAGCACATCTGTAAAGATGTGAAAATTCAAGCAGGCAGGCAACACAGTGAGGTCCACCAGAGGTTACTCCAACTGAGAGGCCAGATGGAGGCAGAACTATTGCTCTGGACTTTCCATCTTGGAAGAAGAGCTTCAAGTAATCACAGATATTAGTTCAGAGTGCCCATGATTTGATTACAATGACCATAAACATGGCGGCACAGGAGCGGTGCCCTGGTCAGGAGGGTTATGAGGATGTTGACATTGCAACATGATTTATCTGAAAGGAGGTATGATATTTAGATGACCTGCCTCACCTCACCTTGAGTGGTGATTGCATTTGTGGAAACCTTGGTTTTAATTAAAATGAAAAAAGGAAGGAAGGAAGAAAGGAAAGAAAACATACTCAAACTCAAAACACTTGGCTGTATGAGGCCCTAGATTCACTTGTTAGCAAGCCCAAATAGAAACTTTCAGTTTCATATAAAGCAAACTTTAAGCTCAGTGGTTAGAACTCCCTACTTGCATGGTTGCCTGACCATTTAGAAACCTTGGAAAGCAAAGCTTTTTGTTGTGGTTGTTTGGTGTATGCTGTAGGGTTCCCTAGTTCTTGGATTTTAGAGCAGTGCCTTGGTCTCTCCTTTGGCCCACAGGAGGCAGGACTGGTGTTACTGTAACCACCAGTTTGCACGGTACCACTTAACCTTCCTAAGAATCCTTTAGCATTTATAGATAATCCATGTGTAATGAGGTGCCTGCAGGAAGAGCTGATCCAGGTCTCATGGCAGAAATGAAGCATATGGTGCTGCTTCGTTGTTTTATGCAGCTGGCCTTCTTGAAGCAAAGTCAATCAGCAAATGTTTTGACACCTGTTTAGACCTTGAGACAGTAATTGGGTGGGCAAGCCTAGAGAGAAGGTGAGAATGCAGCCAGTCACAGAAAGGCCTTTTGACATTGTCACACAGTGTTGCCATCTGCATATATATTGGGCCACATTCATAGCTATCCTGGGACTCATGTGGCCCACATAACCCAGCTTGGACATGTCTGGAAGCTAAGGGGTGGCATGGCCTGGCTTCCTTCCTGTGGTGCCTCTGGAGTTAAGGCATGTGAATAGGTATAGGCAATTGTGGAGGGAGGTCCAGCTCAGAGATGGTAGGTGGCTTAAAGTGGAGAGAAGAGGGTGGGGCTAGGAAATGCTCAGAGTGTGAACCCTTCCATCTGGTAGAGGTGGGTTTAAGAGGCAGAGGAATTGATGGTGAAACTGGGGCTGCAAGCTAGATGGTCAGAGCCAGGTGTGGTGCCACTGGGGAAAAGGGAAATACACTAGGAATAATACATAATGGATAATAGAATAGAGGCTATAATTCACTCTTCTGAGTCCCTATCAAGATTGCAGTTGCCCATGAAAATATACAGGGAAATGCCTGGAAAGTCACTGAGGTGTGTGGGCCCAGAAGAGGCATGTGTAGTGGAGTAACATCATGCATGTTAGGATTATTTATCCAAGGCCTGTAAAGATATCAGGGCTCCCATGAATCCCTAGGAATTCTAAAAAAATCATGGGGTTATTTGGGTATATGCATTTTCTATACTTGGAGTCCATAGATACCATCTGGTTTATATTTTATGCCCAATTATGTCTCTCATCAAGATGCAACAGAAGTCAGGAAGGTGCCACATCTAGGTTGGCACTATGGCAGGATGGTCTGTGGTACATCAACATGGACACTTGCTGCTGTAAAGGTTTTCCCACAGGCTCCTCAGCATCTCTGACCTCAGATTGCTGGCCAGAGCTTTATCATGCGATGTATGTGCTTAGGCCACAGTAACAGAACATGTTACAGCCTCCTCTGCCTATGGATATCTTTTCTTGGATCTGAAAAGTACTGGGTTACTTCAGGAAAATGGAGAGTGTGTTATTGTTGTTGTTTTGATTTGTTTTTTTGGACTCAAAATCATATTTCTAAAGTTTGCTTTTTAGCATCAAATTCTACTAACTTATTTTGATACATTCCTTCAGAAAAAAAATAGTGTCATCTTTTAAAGATGTTTTTAACTATTTTATTATAAATTTAGTGTGTGACATACCACTATGTGGAGGTCAAAGAACAATTTAAGGGAATCCGTTCTCTCTGTCCATAAATGGCTTTTGGGAATTGAACTCAGATCCTCAGACTTGCTATCCAGTGCTTTTATCCACCAAGCCATCTCACTGGCTAGAGACAATCTGAACATTAAACAGGTGTTCTAAATTATTTTTAAATTACTTTAACCAGGGATTGAACAGACGGATCAGTGATTATGTGCACCGAGTACTCTTCTAGAGGACTCATGTTGGATTCCCAGCACCCACGTGGTGGCTCACAATCACCTATAATTCCAGTTCCAGAGGATTTAATATCATCTTCCGGCCTCCACAGGCACTAGGCATGCACATGGTAGACAGACATATGTAATTGTAGAGAAAACACTGATGTACATACAAAATTAAAATTTAGCTATTTTAACCAATAAAATGTGAGGCTCAGGTATAATTATAGGGATGATAAAGGCCCTGGTGACTTGCATTCTAGCAGTTTGGTAGTGGACTCTCACTTGGATGCACACCCTGCCATGATGTCATGAGGTGTTGACCAGTGCTGAGCTGATGCATGAAGGCGGGGTTTTAAATGAGTTCACCAGACCCAAGATAAATAATAAACAGGTGTTTATTAGGGAAGGACTTACACAGATAAGAGTAAATAACTACCTTGGTTCTCCTGCTCCAGAAGATGCAGGCAGTCTCTGCCCTTCAGATGCTCTCTGAATCCAAGAGAGCACGAGCCAGCCCCTCCTCTACCTTAATTGGTCATGTCTGCACCTGAAACCATGCCCAAAAGATGTGACCACTACAAGTTCGATGGCAAGGCAAGGTGTCACTACAGATGCAAATGTCATTGCCCCTGTATCTCCCGAACTGCTACCTAAATAAGCCTCTTCTCTTTATAAAGTTAGCTGTCTCCAGTGTTTGATGATAGTTAACAAAGAATAGACAAATGCATCGATTCAAAAGCATGTGTTATAGGACATGGAATGTTATTGCAGACTGTGGGGGGTCTAGCCCCCACCCCAGATCTACTCCAGAGTAATGAAGAGAAAGCCTCAGAGTAGTGGGGAAGATTATTATCTGAGAGTTACTAGACTTTTCTATCTGAGGGGAAAAATAAACAAGCACACGCTCTCTGCTGGTTATCTAAGGAAAAATAACATGCATTTTCCTGATTTTATTTCATTCTTTTATAATCTCTTTCTTGACAATCTCTCTTTATATATAAACATGTCTCTCCTGCCCAGTACATATTTTTATACTCAGTTACAGCTACAGATCTCCACACAGCCACAGCTACTCATCTCATTTACATAGCCTCTTATCATATGGTGCTTTACACAATTCCTAGGTGCAGCTTCTCTATGTAGCAGCTGTCTCCTACAGCTTTCTCACACACTCACTCACAAATGCATACTTCTACATGACTCATTCATTCTTTACTCACTCTCTCGGATTCATTCTCTCACGCTTTTCTCCTTCTTCTTCACCTCTCAGACTTCTTTCTCCCATGGAAGCCTTCTCCTGCATATCGCTGCCTTCTGCCTCTGTTGCCCTATAATTGCTGTCCCTTCATTCTCTGCCTTGCCACCACCCTCTCTCGCCTCTCCTCTGCTCTCACTCTCCTTCTCTGTCTTCTGCCTGTTCTACACTGTCTTTCCTCTCTCACAGCTAAACTCTGAACAATTATAGGTTGTTTTACATGGTCCTACCCAAACTCAAAACATAAGTCATGTAGTTTCTCTCAGGCTAGGAATGTCACAATGTACGTAGCTCAAAGTTGGTGAAAGTTCACAGACAGAAAATGACATTGGAAATCAAGACTTAACAATAACAATTAGTTAGCTGATCCTTGAGTGGTAAGGAGTATGTGCAAGCTAGAGTTGCTTTGAGCTCTAGCTTTGAGTCAGCAAAAACACCTGGGGAAATGACCTTGTGCATGTGTCTCTAGGGGCAACCACTCTGCTTTGAGTTTGCTCTAAAGTCTAAGGTTAGTTTGTCTTTGTGAAAGGCTGTCTTTGTGACTGAAAATTATTTCCATTCATCAAAATTATGTAGCCTAAGCATTATCTTTTTGACTATCCACAGTTATATATGTGCCCAGCGGGTATCAAACACACCATCAAAGGGCTGTTCTTATTAAGGATGTAAGTAAAGGCACTCAAGAATGTTGCTGACAGGAGCAACCAGTCATTCGTTGTCAATAATCCTACTGACTTTGCCAAGTGGAGCTCCCCCACAATGTCTAGTGGGTAGGTTTATTAAACACTAGTTCTCACTGCTGTACATTCCATGGCCGTTGCAAGATGGAAGCTATGTGAGCAAAGGGTTGCTCGTGAAAAGAATGCAGGAGAAGGTGGAGGAGTGCCAGTGGAGCCTTGGGAAGCACCAACATTTAAGAGATACAGAGAAGGGGAGTGAGGCCCAGACGAGCAAGGCGAGAGTGCGCACTGAGGCTGGCTAGCATGATGAGGGCAAGAACCAGAGTGCAGAGTGCTGAAACCTCTGTAAGTAGTAGGTCTTTCTTTGCTCATTTCCAAATTCAAGCTAAGGGTGAGAAAAGGAAGCTACAGTCAAAGGAGACACACGGGGCCAGAGTCTGGTAGACACCATAGTCCAAGGAGAAGATGGAAGGAGGTGAAGGTTTGGGAGAGAAGGTGAGGACTGTATGTTTAAATATAAAGCTTTGTAGATCCATGTGGAGCTGTGGAAAGTCCAGGCAGATATAATCATAAAGGATTTGAAAATGTGGGTCTTAAATTCTGGGATTCCCACCAGCTGCTGAGTGGGTTTAGGAGGCACTAATCCATCTGCAGCCTCAGAGACCATAGGAAAAAAATGGCTGGGGTGTGGCTCAGAGGATGAGAACTTTCCTAGTGTGAGTGAGGCCTTGGTTCAATTCTAACACACACACACACACACACACACACACACACACACACACACACACACGCTGGGTATAAGGGCACACCTTTAATCCTAGCACTCTAGAGACATAATCAGGTGAATCTCTGTGAGTTCAAGGCCAGCCTGGTTTATAGAGAGCATTCCACTCCCTCCAGGGCTGCCAGGAATGGGTGCAAGGAGAGAGGGAAATGTGTTATCTTAGTCTGTTTTCCATGGCTATAATTAAATATCCAAGGCTGGCTGGCATTTATTTGTTTGTTTGTATTTATTGGTGAGGATGTTCATATGTATGGGTGTACATGTGTGCATGTGTATAGATGCCAGAGGTCAGCCTTGTGTGTTTCTCCTTAGGAGCCATTCACTTTTTTTGAGTCAGGGTCTCCCACCTCATTGACCTCATGCTTCATGTTTTGAGGGTAGGCTGGTTGGCCAGCAAGCTTCAGTGATCCTCTTGTCTCCACGACCTCCCTGATCTTGGATTATAAGGGAACATCACTATGCCAGCCTTTTCCATCAGTTCTGGGGAATCAAACTCAGGACCTCAGGTTTTCACATAAGCACTATAATAACTGCAGTCTCCCCAGGCCCAAGGCGGAGCACCTTAGGAAGATTTTGCTTATCAGCATTGGTTGATTGGTTCATTGATTGTTTAGTTGATTAAGCGAATACATCACAAAACAAAGTGAGGCAAGAGACTTTTCAAATGGGAGGAGAAGCAGAAACAAGTGTAAGGAAGGGAAGTTTAAGTCTTATCAAGGCAGAACAAAGAAACTGTCAGGCTGGAATTTTCAAGGTGAGCACGGTGTTTTCAAAGATGCCAGCTGAGTAGACATGGGACAAAAGACTAACAGAGACAAGTGTGGGACATGAGCTGAGATTCTTTTCTGCCACAGATCTAGTTTGGCTGAGATGAGGACTATTTTCAGGAACCTGGCAGTGGCTATGTTCCCTGATCAAGGCTTTGCTATTGTTCACATCTCCATCTTTACAAGAATATTCAAGAGAGCCAGAACACATGGGGTGACACACACAGACACATACATACATACATACATACATACATACATACACACACACACACACACTTGTGAATCCACTCCAGGAAATGTGTGCTTCCTTGGTGGACTTGGTTGCTATGGTGACAGAAGCCTTCTAGCCCAAGAAGATGGATAGGGCTTAAATTGTTATTAGTCAAGGTACTAGGAATGTTTTTCAGGCAGAAAGCAATAGCTCTTAATACCAGAGTAAGCTTGGCTGGGCACAGCATGGAATATTTATGTCACTCAGGTTTGTTTTGAGATTGTTTCCATTTCTTTAGCCTTTATGGGAGTGATGTAAAAATCAATAGCATTGACTCTCTATCTAATCTTAATGCACCATGAAATAGGCTTAAACCCTTGCCTCCTGAATCTGGTCATCTTTCGATATGCTGTGGACAAGGATTTCAACTGGGCTCAGACATCCTAATGAGCGTGCAAAAATGCCCTTTGTTTCAGGACTGTGTCACCCAGCATGCGGGGCTCATTTCTGTCCCTGGAGATGATGTTTTCCCAGGCTGACATATTCTGCCTTGCAGGGATTTGCTCTCACAGTGGTTTCTAGGTCAGGACTGGAGCTATGGGGGCTTCCTGTACCCCTTAAAACCTCCAGGAGCTATGAATCACCCTCCCAACAGCTACCCTTCCATCTAGTCTATTCTAGTGTCTTTCAAGGTTGGTGAACCAGCTCAATCATAAGCCTCAGCCTGCTCTCAGAAGCAAGCACAGGGCCTGGCCACAGTATGTGCAGCAACTCTGACTGTCTGCAGTTGGAATTCAGTAGAAAGATCTCCAGTAGAAGGAGCAGAGTAGCCTCAGTCCCATGCCAATGGCCTGCTACAGACTTGTGAGGGAAGGGGCTCACCTATCTTGAGCCAAAATCTGAATTTCATAGTATTTAAAGTGTTCAGAGGACTTAGCAAGAAAAGCTTAAGAGCCTGTGAGCATATGTACAGGCCTTAGCCTTGAGCAGCTCCGAGGAAAGGCTTGGCCAGCTGTGTCAGCAGCTGCTACAGTGTAGGCCTTAAATGACCCCCAAAGGCCTGCATGTTAAAGACTCAGTTATCAGCTGTGGCAATGTAGGAACATGGTGGAGCCTTTAGCAGGTAGGGCTTGGTGGAAGGAAGTTAGGTCATTGGGGGTGTGTATTTGAAAATGATTTTGGGATTCAGACTCCTCCCACTCCTCTCTTTCCACCCTGCTTCATCCTCCTTCTCTTCAATCTCCTTTTTCTTCTTCCCTTTTCTCTTCCCTGACTCTCTTCCTCCCTGACCACAATGATGATATAAATGGGTCTCCTCCTCATCCTCTTCCTCCCACCATGTTTCTGCAGACCCCAAATTACCAGAACAAGCCACCACAGGCCAAACCTTCCCACCTCTAAGCTGTCTGCCTTGGGTGTTTTATCATGGAGGTGGAAAGCTGACACACACATCAGCTAACTGCATAATGAAGCAAGATGAAGCAGAGCTGAGTAAAAGGAAGACCGTTGCCATTTACTGCTGATGCTGTGTGTACAGTGGCTGGGTTAACTACCAGAGTTAGCATAGAGGTGGGCACTGTCATGGCAAGAGCCTGAGGCTCAAAGGAGAGAGCTAATGAGCGGTGGTATTATTCTCAGTGTAAAGAAAAGAGGATCAAAACCCAGAGGCTGGGTTCATGTCTGTGTTGTGTTATTGTGCTTAGTGTTATGAGCCATGCAAGGGTGGTTCATATAGCCTGGCTGAAGGCGGCCATGATGAAGGAGGCTGTAAGAAATGGTAGGACAGAAGCAAAGGCCTCTGGCAGGGAAGCACAGGAAAGCATGGGTATGAAGATTCTCGTTGGATCACAGAAGGCAAGACTCTCACACTGGTCCATGTGGTGGTCAAGGGACAGGCTTGGGAGTCAGATGGATCCGGCCTGAAATCCTGTCCTTTTCTGGTTGTGCAAGTGTTTCCTTCTGGACACAGTCATAGGTTTTTGTTATGAGCACTTTCCTGCCAGCCTGATCCCACATCTGCATCAGCCCCAAATAACACACAGAGACACTGTATTAGTTATGAAACTGTTGGCCTGTTATTAGCGTTTCTTTTTGGCTAGCTCTGTCCTAAATATTAACTCATTTCTATCAATCTAAGTGTTTCCACATGAGCTTATCTTACCGGAGAAAGGGTCCAGACCTCTTACTCCTCTTGCATCCTACCTTTCGAATTTTCTCTACTATATCCCCCAGAATCCTCCTTGTCTCCTAGTCCCACCTATCTTACTTCCCTATAGGCCAACAGTACTTTATTCATTAACCAATAAGAGAAACATATTTACAAAATGATGTCTCCCATCAGATTTTTTTAAATAGAATTAGAAATTGTAGGAACAATGTAAATAGAGTGGATGAGGAGGCCAGTGTCATCATTAGTGGCATCTCCTGAAAGCACATTCCCTTCTCAACCCTCTACTTCTGCCAAGAGTGGCTTTGGTTGCTGAATGGTAGATGAACAGAGCTCAGAGTTAGAATGAATCATGGGTAGAGGTGATCTATGGTCCCAGCCATCATGAAGAAGACAGCATTCCCAAGGCTTCTGAGGGCTTGGGTTTCTTGCCCTCCATTTCCCAGGCTTTGAGATTTTTCTGTAGCCCCATCATCTACCGTGGCTGACACTGGGTCTCCCAGATGATTCTCTTGGCAGGGGCTGCTTGAGCTCATTTCTGATGCCCCCACCCCTGCTTCCTTGAAGAAGTCAGGGAGTCATGTGTATGCCTGCATCTCTCCTGGCCCTTTGCCCCCAGGTTTCCCCAAGTGAATTAGCCTCCCTTAACACCAGCTTTTCAGTCCTAACCCAAGTCTATTATTGAGGTGTTCTAAGGATTTTCCAGAGCCATTGCCCTGACTCCCTCACAGCTGGAATGGGGCCAGTACAACCTCTGCCTGAAGTCTAGAACCCCGATACATTGTTCCACACACACAAAGGCTACTTATTTGCTAGGATGAGAGAGAGGCCACTCCAGCCTTTCTCATGACTGTGTGATAGTGACCTCTGATGTACCTTCATTGTTTGTGTGGGGATTGACCATTCTTTGCAAAACAGGAAGATGTAAGCTTGGAGGACCATGTGCACACCTTGCACATGCTATTGCACCATAAGTAAAGATCTCTATCAACACTGTTCTTCAACCATGGCAGGGAATCTTGAAGCTTTAATTTTATAACTGAGCACTTTTTATCTGCTCATATTTCTGGTTGACTCCAGGGATAGCAGATGGTCACTTTCAATGGCCTACTTCTAGGATCCTCAGGTCATCTTCAACATCTAATGTGTCTGTCAAAGGGAAATATGGATCTCTTAGCCAATACCTTTATTTAACAACAGAACACCAAGACCCAGAGTGGTAATAGCAGTACCTACCCAAGGTTAGAGAGGCATCTGGTTCCTACTTAGATTCTGTATTGGACTAAGGCTCATCCCTTCCTTCTCACCTGATGGGCCAGCCTCAGGGGCCCGGCCTTTCATTCTGCATCCTGGCTATCTTAGGGTATTTCCCTCAGTTTCATAACCATGAAAAGGCAAGATGGAAAGGTAGCCCTTCCCTTCACGGGCATGACCTGGAAGTGGTACACAGCACCTTCTTTTGTCTTATTAGCTAGCTGTCATCTCATGACCACCTAGCTATGAGGTAGTTTGGGATTAGGTAGCCATGAGGCCTGTTAAAAGTGAGGGGCCTTTGGCTGGGGAGATTTTTTTAGTCAATGAATAGTTTGTATCCCAAAATCCACATAAAAATCTTGGTGTAGCAATTTGTACTATAATCCCTGCAGCAGGAAGGTAGAAAGCAGCAGGAAGGTGGGTTTGCTGGCCAGCCAGTCTGGCCAAATCACTGATCTTCATAGTGAGTGATCATATCTAAAATGTAAAGTGGCCAATGATTGAAGAAGACATCTATAAGCATCCCCAACATGCACACCCATTATAAAGAGAGGTCCCTCATGATGTTGCGATGAGTTCCAAGGTTCCACTGGGGTCCTTCTCTGATGCTGTCCCACAGCACCTTCCCCTCTACTTCCTTAACCCATCCCAGGGATGCCAATGTGAAACATGCATCCTGAAGTGGCCCAGTGTTTAGTGATAGTCATGCCGTCTCTGCCATTATTAAAACACCACTAGTTGGTTGGTTATTGCTTAACAATTGTCTCTTTAGCTGCCCAAGAAAATGGCACTGTCTTGTTAAAATACCATTACCTCCATGGGGAGATACCCTTATTATCTTGTGAAAACATGACACTACCTATTCCAGATTTAGTTACTTAGAAGTATGTTTTCCCCCACATATACAAATTTTGTTAGGATATTTTTGGGAAAACACTCAAAAAGTAATAAAAATGTGGGAAATTAATTTTGTCTATGGCAGTTTCCACTCTTCAGATTTTCATCTTCTTTCCTTTGTCTCAAGGTCCAAAAAGTCCTTAGTGGAAGGTATGTGTATTTGGTGACTGTTAGAATATTCTTCCCTGGCAATTCTGGGAGAGGTTCCTAGGAATCCAGGTAGGAGGAATAGCAGGGATCTAGTAATAGTAAAAAGGATGGTTGTCTAGGACCTGCATGTTTAGTGTTGTGTTTTCTAGTCCACAGGATAGGAAAGTGTGATGGAATGACCATCTGGGGAGGGGCATTGTATAGGCTTGCCATGGCCGGAAGGAGTTTCTGTCAAAATCAGTTAAGCCAGAGGCTCTGGGTTAAGGATAAACATGGAAAGCATGCAGAAACTGCAGCATGAGGGTTAAGAACAGGTGTGGAAACCATGCAAAGGCTGCAGCATGGGGGTTAAGGACAGTTATGGAATGCATGCAGAAGCTGCAGCATGGAGAGGCTGAACTTCTGAGTGCTTCCAACTGTGCCCAGAACAAGCTACTCCCTAATATTTGAGTGTTTCAGTCTTCAAAGTATACAGAGAAACCCATATAAGTGATGTTGAAAGAGATGATTGCATGAGCCATCTCTGGCATCCTGCAGATACTCAGCTAACCAGAAGTGTTGCCTAAGGCTCTGGGCAATTAGCACAACCCAAATCAGTGTCAGGACCCTGGAGAGCGCCAGGGAGTCATGGTTCTTTGGGGAAGCTCACATTTGAGGAAGGAATAGTCTCTTAGAAATGCTGAGAGCTGGGGAGGTTGGGATACTCACATAGCATCCATCTGGTCTTTCACTACAAATATGGAAGGAACTCTACTAATGGCGAGCCTCAAATGATCTTATCCAAGTGAAACGCAGATAAGAACATCCAGTCACATTTAATTTTACAGTTACCCTCCTGTTGGGGCTCAGAGATAGCTTGCTGTCTTATGGAAGCACTTTCCAGGTTCTTTGTCATGTTTGGTAACATAAAAGGCATCAGGTAAATAGCAAAGATTAGCACACATACGTGAGTCCAGTTGTGAAATATAGTGTAGGCATGACTGAAGCTTGAATTAGTCTGCCCCATCTTCTCTGTAGCATGCCCTCTGCCTCAAGGCTGAACGGAATATGCCTGAGGAGCCCTGGATTCTGCATCTGCTGACCCCACATCAGTTTACTTTCCAAGTAGCTTTTGAACAGCACTCCACTTTATAACTCACCCCACTGTCCTGAAAAACAGGGAGGGCAGGCCCTTCTGCAAACTCTATGGCATTCCCAGTGACCAGACAGTCTCCCTGCTATGAAATAAATAGCTGTGTCCTGGAAGTAGGGGGAAAGGCACCCCAGGATTCCAGTATTGGGATGCAAATGAGCAATTAGAGTCAATTAAGACAGGATACAGTGTAATTACCACAATTATGCGACCTTTCTGTGCAGAAGGAGGTGACCTGATGCATGGGGATTAAATAATAGTGAAACTCTTCATTAACCTAGGGGTGTGCCTAGGGCATGAAGGCCTCACAGCCTGAGCCTAAGGAAGCTGACAACTGGGACCTTCCCTCACCCATGCCCACCTCCCTGGGTCTGAGCCACTGCTGGCAACAGCAAGGAACAGCTTGGCTGGGTGCTACCTTGTCAGAGAACATATTGTGCCTGTCTCAGACACCCAATCA
This sequence comes from Phodopus roborovskii, assembly GCF_943737965.1. Classification (NCBI taxonomy): domain Eukaryota; kingdom Metazoa; phylum Chordata; class Mammalia; order Rodentia; family Cricetidae; genus Phodopus; species Phodopus roborovskii. The sequence goes on from NW_026126578.1 coordinate 6,728,006, forward strand.
TCTAGCACAGACTCGAGTGTTGTGCCTCTTCCAGACAGACATATGCCCCAGACACCTTTGGAGGAACCCTATTCCTTGCCAGGGAGTACCTTAATCATGAGATCCCTGACTCTCAGTGTCTGACCTCGGGGGTCTGTTACAAGGGAATCCCTTGTGATAACCTTCCCTATAAACAAATCTACAATCCAACACTCACCCAATCCATTTCATGTGGCTCCAGCATTTCACGTGGGCCTGGTGTAAAACTGTACTCTAAATGAGCAGCATTCTAGCCTAAAATGTGTGTTTCTGCTTTTCTAGCCAACAAATGGCGACCATGCCAATCTCACATGCCCTCAATGCTCTGGGACCTGTGGGTGTAGTAGAAGTTAAACAGGAAAGTTCATCCTTCCATTTTAGAAGTCAGGAGCTTGTAAATCAAGGCAACCATAGTATTTGGTGCTAGAGAGAGCTGAGATGGCTCAAGTGATGGGTGATAGCCATTGAGTAGGAGTGATGACATGGTAGTCCTTATAACAACATCTGGGCTGGCAGTTTTGTTTATCATTTCTGAGGTGAGCAAGGCATGTTTTGAGTCAACCACTGTGAGCCACTGCTTCCAGAGCTGTGAGATGGGACAAGGACATCCCGGTGGAGGGCAAAACATGTGACCTGGAAGAAGCTCAGCCAGCTGTGTGGGGACTCAGACACACAGAGGGTGAACACTGTGGGTGGCCTTGAGCTGGCGATGGACTCTGTGGACAAAGAGGCTGGGAAAAGGCAGGGGACTTGGAAGAGTCTGGCATGCTCCCTAGCAGTGAGGAACTGGCGGTGGGGATGGGTGAAGACCTGCCAAGTCACACAGCAAGAGGCAGGATTGGATGCTCACACTCTCCACCAAAACTCGACCCTTTCACTGCACCCCACCTTGAGCATGGTCTGCTGGCTGAGACTACAGGACAGAGGTGAACCAGATCTTTGTTTCTGAACCTGAACATCACTGGATTGTCACAGTGACCCAGAAGGAGGGGAGGGAGGGAGGGACCCTTGCTGTGAGTTCAGAATACAGTGAGTGGACCAAATGGTAAGAATCGACTGTAATGGCATGTGGAACAGCTGAGGAAAAAGGGTAACTGCCCATCACCCCAGTGACCACCTGAAAGCTTCTGCGCCTGTCCCACACCCGTGGCCTCTGTCACTCCCGCTTACCCAGGAATGCCCAGCTCCAAACCACTTTTACAGCTCCAACTCAGAAACCTGGGAAGTCTTCTTTTCCTGTGTGATCCTGCTGCATAGTGTGGGGACCCCAGGGACTCAAATCCACAGGCACATAAGTCTTTCCTTAAGGATTAGATCTGAGTCTTATACATCCATGGACATGCAGGAAACTGGAAATGCACATGGGAGATATGGTGCAGATCAGACATAACAGATGGATTGCATGGCTGGCTCTGAGGCTGTGGGTAGGCTCAGTTGCAAGGAATGCTGAGATTGATTAGTAGTGTCTGACAAGAGCACAAGAGGAGTGGGTGCCAGCACTTGTTTGTGGGCAATCTCTTGACTGCCAGATCTATAGGCTGATAGTCAACAGCTGCTCTTGGGGGGAAACAAAGATAACAAATACCTGGAGTAGCGAAAACTAGAAACACATCAGAAGGGATTTGGGGAGATATTAATTTTTAACTTCGACCCCACTCACACCTTGTGTATATTATGCAGTGATGCTCCCAAACTACCCTTTGTATTCCTATTGATGCCCTCAAACTCTGGTTTATGAGTGAATCTTACGTAACACATTCCAGCCAGTGGTTTCATTCTGGCAGTAAACTTGCCTGCTTGTGGTCTGTGGGCAGCTCATTTGCACATTATCCTTCCTTTATGGTTTTATTAAAAGTGTTAAAAGGAAGGTACAGACACCTGTCGGGGAGTATGCTGTCATAATGTAATAGAGAAACAGCATCCCCTGGGAGCTGCAAGCTGTGGCATTGCTTCAGAACCATCAGCCATTTAATGGGTCAAACCACCACCATTTTGAGGCTCAGGCTACTGTCAACACTACCTGGACAAAGTGAGGGTCTTAAGTGACTCCCTGAAGGACACTCCAGTAACCCTAGCCACTCAGTAGAGACAACAGAGGAAAACTGGCAAATTCAGCCTCACCAAAGTGGCCTCATAGGCTGAGGATTAATTGCCATGAACGCGGGTCATCCTTATGTTTTCATTCTCATCCTTCAACTGTGTGAGCAAGGGCTCATGGAAGGTGAGCCGGAAAAAGAGCTGTGGGGAGCCTGGACATGGCAGCTCCTGGCCACTGCACCTGATTGGCACATGGATGTTGCTAAATGACAACAGTCCTCCTTACGTTTTATATGTATATATATATATGTGTATATATATATATGGGCCAGTGAGATGGCTCCAACAGTTAAGGGCATTTCTGCCAACCCTGACAGCCTTAGTTCAATCCCTATGTGATGGGAATCCTATGACTTGCACCCCACCCCTGCCACACACCCACGCCCACATAAAATAAATGAGAAATCTATACTTTAAAATATTTCATTTTTCTTTATGTTTTAAATTATGTATAGGTGTGTGTGTGTGTGTGTGTGTGTGTGTGTGTGTGTGTGTGTGTGAACATGTACACAAATGCAGGTGCCCTCAGAGGTGTTAGATCCCGAGGCACTGAAGTCATATACAATTGTGAGCTCCCTGATGTGGGTTCTAGGAACCAGACTTGTGCTGCCTGGAAAAGCAGCAAGTGCAAGTCCTCTTAACCACTGAGCCTTCATTTCAGCCCTAACAAATGCTGAATGTCTGTCATTGACAAGATCTATTAAGCTGTGTGGAAGAGGATATTTTAATAGCAGACAGCTCCATGGCCAACAATCAGCCACCCTTGTTGGTTGGTGGCTGACCTTTTTCTTATTGTTGATATCAACTGCCCACTGCTATTGTGTGTCTTACTTGCATACTCTTTCTCTGGATTACAATATGTGACAGTGTGTATGACAGTAAGAGAATGCATCAGTCACATGACATGCCTAGGAGCTCATGATTCATTTGGCAGCCCCAATGCAGGCATTGGTGGGCTGGGGGCTGAGTGGGCTACAGGCAGCACTATCATTGAAGATCAGACATAACACTCACATAAAATATCCAACCTTCCAGGTGTTTCCACCCCAGCTGATCCTCATGTCCCTTGTCTGAGGGCTGTGTTTAAACCTGTGCTTTGTATTAACCAAATGACTGGACTTCTCTCAGATGGGAGAATGAACAGGGTACTTTTAGGAATGTCATGATGATCTCATGTGTGGTGGGATGTGAATAGGTGGCCTTGGGAGCAAGCTGACTTTGCTATGAATCCACACCCAGCCATGATTCATTAGCTGGGTGACTTGGACAGGCTACTGAGCTCTCTGTCCTTCCTCACATATAAAATGTGACAACCATCCCTACCCAGAGCACCCTATGCACTTGCCCAGTGTGCAGACATGTGGATGAGCAAAGCCAGTACCACTATCATGTGCATGTATGTACATACAGTGTGTGTGCAGGCATGTGTGATGGATATATGTGTATATGCATCTGTGCAGGTGTGTGCATGTGTGTGTACATGTATGCATATTTGCATATGTACATTGTATTCATGTGTGCCTATGTGCACATGTGCCTGCTTTTGTGTGTTTATATTTGTGTGCCATGCATGCCTGACATGCAGTAGAAATTTCCTTTCCCTCTTCCTTCCATCCCTGGTTCCCATCCCTGAACTCCTACTCCTTTATGATCCAATGTCTGGGTCACCTCCTTGGAGAATCCCACCCTAACTGTTCTTGTCTTGGTGAAGCCCATTCTAACTGTTCTTGTCATGGAATGCTGCCTCCCCATGCCCACCACTGAATGTATTATCTGTCTCTGTGTCTGTCTTTTCCACCAGTTAGAAGCCTCTTAGAGAAGAAAGGCCCTCGGATCGAGTCTTACTCACCTGGGCATAAAGCTCAGTGCTGACTGCACAGGAATGGTTTAGTGCTGAGTGAGTGCATAGGTAATCAGTAAGTGAGAAAGTGAATAAAGGAATGACATGGGGGACTGGAGCCCTGGCCAAAGCAGGCTCAGCCTGAACAGAGTGAAAGGTGGTAGCAGAGGCAGCCTGCTCAGAGCATACGCTCTTCCTATGATATCCAAATCCCAGCTGCCAGCAAGCCTGTGCCCTGTATTGTGTGCACCAAAGACTGTGCAGAGCTAAACTGGAGTCTAAGAGTGGCCCTGGCCCTTGAATGGTGATAAGTTCTCTTCAGAACAGGAATGGGGAGGTCCCAACAAGGGGGGGCACAAGTGACTAGAGAAGAGAAAATGACAAAGGAGAAAGGGCCAAATCTGGCAGGACACTGAGTCCTGCGGGTCCTCTGATTGGAGGAGTGGCTGGCATCTATGTGGGGCCCAGGACCGGGGTCTTGGGCATGTGGTGTATTGGGGCTCCAGAGGGTCTGTGTGTCCTTGAGTATACTGTCTCCGTTTCCACACGGATCTATGGCTCAGTCTCTCCCCGTTTCTCTGGTACAGGCATCTACCTCCAAGCAGACCAGGCCCAGGTAGCTCCAAACAGTGCTGGATCCTTCCCACCCCCTCAGCTTCCCCCATTTATACTGCCATCTCCCCCGCCACGCCCCAGCCCATCTTCTGTTATTAAAAAATACTTTTATTGAGAACAGTTCTTTTCAAAATTGTAGGTGTTGGCCCCCTAATGAATTGTAAGATAGATTTAAAGAGTCCTGGCCAGGTTTAAAAGGTTGAAACAGGACCAGCAGGGTGGCTCAGCTAGAAAGGGTGCCTGTTGCCAAGCCTGATAGCCTGATGACCTGGCAGCCTGACAGCCTGAGTTGGATCCCTGGAACCCAAATGGTGTAAGAGGAGCGCTGACCTCTGCACACGTGCCATGCCATGCACACACATATACCATGCCATGCACACAGTCCCACACAGTAAGTATATCAATTTTAAAATGAGCAGAGTCTGATAGACAGCATTAGCAAGTGCCCACATGGAAGAGATTTGGGGAACTTACTTCCAGAGCTCCATGGACGGGGTTGTGATTTCTGTTTCTTTCTGTGGGTTTGGCAGTCACTGCTGTCAGGTCCCTCATGGGCCCTCATACACTTCCCCTGGGGAGTAGGTAGAGGGTGACAAACAAGGGCATGTGTGGGCTGGGGGTACCTCTCTCCACGGCTCTGGTGAGGCCCACCTTCCTTTTCTGATTCTGTTTATTGCAGTAAGAATCTTAATGTGAAACCTCCCCTCTCAGTAATGTTTAAATTCAGGACACATTGTGTTGACCATGTACAGCCTTGGATGATGCATCTTCTTCTCATGTTCCTCTTGGTGGACAGGAAAGTCACATCTGGCAAGGGAGGCACCATCATCCCACTCTTTGCTTCTATGAGGCTTGCTTAGGTACTTGTTATCAGTAAAGTCATATAGGAGCCACATCTGTGAATTCATAGAATCTCGTTTAGAAAATAATTGAGTGGAGGTTTGCATCAGAACTGAATGTGTAGACTTTTTCCTTGCCATTGTTCTCTAGATAGCGCAGAGTGCAGATTGGTGCTTACATTGTATTGGGTATTGTCAGTCATCAAGAGATGACTTGCTATACACAGAGGATTGTGGGACTCTTTGCCAACATGGTATTGATATGGGATGTCCTTCCGTATGCTGCGAATATGTGTTGCTTTTATTGGTTGATAAATAAAGATGTTTTGGCCTATGGCAGGGCAGAATATAGATAGCTAGGTGGGAAATCCAAAGAGAGATAGACAAAAAAGAAGGCAGAGTAAGAGAGACACCGTGTGGCTGCCAGGAAAGCAAGATGTGAAGTAACAAGTCATGAGCCAACATGATAAAATATAAACTATTAGAAATTAGTCAATTTATATGTAAGAAGCCTGAGCCATCAGCCAAGCAATTATATTTAATATTAGCCTCTGAGTGATTATTTCATAAGTGGCTGCTGGCAGGAGAGAAACTGGTTGAGTGGGACCATGTGAGACAGAGAAAAACTTCTAACTACGAGGGGTCATTTAATGTGAGAAACATGAGCATCCAGAGCTACTGGCAGCTATGGAAACAAGACCCTATAAATGCTCAGAGTTGACTGTCTTTCTCAGCCTGGGCTGCACAGATGGATACAGAGAATGTGGTCCATGCATCTAATCAAATTCAGGGCAGCCTTTGTCAAGGACAGTCTGCAGTGTACAGCAGCATGGAGAGGGAGCTGTGCTAAGTGAAATAAGCCATCATCATCATGCTTGCCTAACTCTTTTCTCCTTCCTCCTGGGCAGGTCGTGTATGTCACTGCAACTTTCCCCTACATCATGCTGTTGATCCTCCTAATCCGAGGTGTCACGTTGCCAGGAGCCTCTGAAGGCATCAAGTTCTACCTGTACCCTGATCTCTCCCGGCTCTCTGATCCACAGGTAAGGGTTGAAGCTAAAATCTCGGTGTCACACATTAGCCACTGAGTCTCTCAGGAATGTAATTGTTAGTGCATCAGTTAAAGACAAAGGAAAGCAAATGTAGTAAACTAGAACTGGAAAACATTTAAAGGAAACTGTGTGGCCTGGGGACACGGACACTTCTTGGTTAGTGGCTTCAGCATACCTCCCACACAGGACTGAGAACTGCAAGCCAAGTCGCCCTCACCTGCAATGCTTAGAATCAGACGTTTCAGATTAGAGATTTTTCTGAATTTTGGACTATTCACATATATTTGATGAGCATCTTGGAGATGGTGCCCAGTTGTAAGCATTAAGTTTATTTGTTGCATGGATGCCTTGTATATGTAATTTTAGTTGTTTTGTATGTGTAATGAAATCTCTTGCCATGCTATGTTGATATTCTGGAAGTTTCAGATTTTGGATTTGGGGGTCAGGAGTGCTCATCTAGTGCTATAATTTCACAGCAGCATTCACCATGGATATTTTATTTTTTATGTATTTGTTTTTCATTTTAATTCATTTATTTTAATAATGCATATGTGTATATATGCCACATGTGTGTGGTTGTTGGAAGAGGCCAGAGGTGTCAGATCTCCAGGAAGCTATGTTGTGGGCTGCCTGGTGTGGATACTGGGGATTGAGTTCTAGTGTCTGGAAGAGCAATGTGCCCTCTTCGTGTCTCTTGCTCCACCATCGGTCTCTCCAGTCATCGCCACAGGTGTTTTAGCTAGCCGTACCACCACTGTATCTAGGCTTTCCTTTATGAGGGGTCTATGGTTTGCTGATAGCACTCATGGTCACAAATGAAGGCCATGCTAAACTCCAGCTAGGAACTGGTTAAAATTACTTATTTTTCCCTGCCTGATGTCACAGACCTGCCACAATGGGCATCTTGATGCGAAGGTGTGTCCTTACTGTGATTAACTTTTTCTACCCCACCCCCAACCTCACCCCCACCACCACCCCACACAGAGAATTAGAGAAATTGGCTCATCTACCTACCCCTAGACTTTAATTAAGCCTAGATTATTCCCGCCATGAGTAACAAGTTCCTGGGAGTGGGTTAAACAGAGATTCCCTCATCAGCCAAGCCCTCTATCTCTACTTCAGGCCAGAAGCCTTCAGGAAGCTCCCTAGACTCTAGCCCAGACCTCTCTGGTGTATGCCCAGGTCTGCAGTAATTCCAGCATAAGAAGCTACTTTCCCAGGGTTGTCTCTGTCCACCAGGAAATGCCCACTTTATATAGAAACAAACACATGAGTCACACAGAATTGGTGTCTAACTTCCAGTCAGAATTTGAAATTTCCGAGAGATTTCCAGCCCGTGGCTTTTGGCTCCCTCTGTCTGGGCAATATGTATGGAAGGATTTGCAAAGCACTGATTGTTTAGTGCAACTCAGAGGTGTCTGTGACAGTGAGCGATGAGGCCAGTGCAATGGGACACATGCTCATCTTTGCCAGTTTGCTGTCCCTTGGGGTGCTACTGGCTTCCTACATCACATCCCAAATCACAGGCAGGAGCTCCAGGAGGAAGGGAATTGGATCCTGACTGATGATCTAACTCTGATCAACTCTAACTGAAGCAGCAGTTTGGGGCTACACATATCCCATCACATGTCCACTTTCTCTTGCTAGGTCTATACTTCCAGTATCAGTAGAAGACAGGTTTCTGCCTGTCTCCTCTGACTTCTCCATTCTCCCTTCCTGGGCCTTAAGGTCCAGTGAAGAAACCATGAGCATCCTCTACAGTATCTACACCTTGACAATCATCAGGGGACCTGAAGCTTGTTAAAGATGCATGCTACAGGGTAGTCACTTTTAGTAGGTCTGGGATAGCTACAGGACATCCAGATATGTAACAGCCAGAAAGGGTTGAGGAAGTCCCATTGCTACTTCCTCAGAGCCCTACAGGCACACATATATCATACATAGATATACATACACATACATACATACCCACAGACATACATACACAGACACAGAGAAAAACACACAGATTAATACACACGAGCACACATATGCCCATACAGATATACGAGTGCACACACATGCACACAGAGATAACAAATACACCTATACACAGTTACACACACAGTGAGAAACACATGCACACTGATGCACACACAGAGACGCATGCACTTGTATACAGATGGACATGTACACACATATGCACACAGATAAACACACGTGGACACACACTCTGAGAGCACAGATAAACCAGCACACACACACAGTCTGAAAAAAAGCAGATGAGCCAAAGGCCTAGCAATCCATTCAGCTCTTCCCTGACCATTTCAGGTCCTCACTGTCTTCCCACATCTCCTTCTGAGCTCAGTTTTTCCACCAATGACCTGAAAGGCTGGGTTTTTCCACCAATGACCTCCTGCAGCCATTAGCAAATAAAGAATTACTCCATGACTATCCACACTTCTGAGACCCAGGGAAGAGACTCCAGGAGGTCAGGGAGAGCCTAGAGCTCCAGGGCATTGCCAGGTCAGGTCAAGTCTCCAAACCCAGAGCCCTTGGCCTCAGGATGTCCGTTCATAGCCTCAGGGTTGGGGGAGTGGGCTATCTGGTGAAATGATCAGCAGGTGGGAGTGTCTTTCTTAGTTAGGAATCATGACAGTCCATGAGCAGTTGAATGGCTGCTGAGAGTTCTTCTATAGAAGCTGTAGGCTTGTGCCCAGCAGTGTGCATTGTACTAGATCCTGGTCCTTGATCCTCAGCCTGGGGGAGAGGACAGTCAGGCTATTCCCCCACCCAGGTCTCCCTCTTGAGAAGAACGAAACAGGCTAGGGTGAGATCAGAGGTTTATGTCCCTCCAGAGGGTACAATCTGCAGCAGAGAGAGATCCACCAGACAGTCTGGTTGGAGGGGTCTCAGCCAGGCTACTCACCTTCTCTCCTTCATTTCTAGGGCCAAAGCCTGCATCCGATGCTCATTGCCCCTCACCTGCCTTCTCGGGCCTTCTCCCCTCTCACATCTGGAGCTCCAATGCGGGACGCTTCTGCTCCCTCTGTGCACAGAGTGCACATGGAGTGAGGGCGGCACTGCTCTGCACTCCCTCTTTGGAACCCTGGGACCATTTCAGTTTCATCATCCGTAAAATGGGGCTAATCTCCTTTTTGTGGACAGAAAAAGATAGCTGTGGAAATTGTTTTAAAAATCTAAAGGTGTACCTGCATCTATTATAGTCACCAGGGATCCCTGAATTTACCACTCCACCATGTCCTTCCCGACACCCATATCTCTAGCCAGTCCCCAGGTCCCTTTTCCCACTGCTGCTGGCATCTCAAAGGCTGCTGGGCTGTCACTGCTCTTGTTCACTCTAGTGTAGACTCAGGCAGGGAATGTACCTGCTACATTCACTGTTTGATGGCCAGCCCTGGCACAACCTATAGTAAAGGGAAATGATCAATGACTAATTTCTTGGAAGGAAGACAGCTGCCCCTAGGGGCTCTCACTGCCTGAGTCGTGGTGGTCTAACCTTCCAGCACTTGCGAGCATGTTCTTAGAAGTAGTGACTTTGGAGTACTTAGCCAGTCCACTGCTGCAGTCCAGTTGCATGGCTCCCACCCTGTGCCTTTACCTCTCTGGGCTCATGGCTCTCACCTGTCTACTCGGATAGGAATGTTTGTCTGCCACACAGCGCAGGTACACATACATGCTCCAGCCCTTACATTTCTCACTTCTGTTACCCAGCCTGGCACATAGTAGGACCCTTGATCATATTGGGCTATGTCTGGCTCTGAGTAGGGCAAGTCAGAACCCCACAGCCCAGGAGGAGAGTGGCTTTGAACTAGGAACCCCAGGCTTGTACTGTGGATGCCAGAAATTAAATTTCTTGTGAAGAACTTGAAGGGATGCAGTAGCTCACCCACTGTGTGCCTGTGATTTGCGTTCTGTGGTTAGAAGTTTCTGAACATCTGCTTGTCTTCACGGTCAGCCCTGTGTTTTCTCTCAAGTGTAAAGTGCTCCAACTCCATTTTTACCCTCTCAGATTTTCACTTTCTGTCTTTTCTGTCTTTGGAGAGCCAAGGGGATCTTGCAAGAAATCCCATTGTTCTTGTCCCAGATTTCTGCTGCTCTCGCTTGTCATTGTGTTTCGGGTGTGTGTTTTCAGGGCGAGAACAGAAAGGTTTGTCACAGAGCCAACTCGCGGGTCTGCTCTCCCCTGCAGGCCACTTATACACCGCTTCCCTGAGCTGCCTCCTCCATGGAGGGAGCAGTATCTGGGGAGGAAGTGTCCAACATGCTGGACCTCAGGACAAGACATCTCCTCTGCCTCCCTGTCTCTCAGGAAGTCAAATTAGACCACTGGAGGAAGACAAGAACCTGGTTTGAAAACTTCTGAACCCTGAAGAAGACTCCATGAGATTACTGCCACCTGGTGGTGGTATACTCTGATTCCATGCCAGGATCCAAAATAAAAAATGGCCTCTAGCCTGAAACACTTTCAAACCAAAATATCCATGTCTCCACTGACTTAGATATAGCAGATTTTTTTTTAATGAACATCTCTGGCATGGAGGCCACTCCCTGAGAGTGGAAATCCTTCAGTGTTCTTTGCATGCATTTGGTTCTGTACTAAGTGGTTTCTATAGCACTATGGGTTTGTTGTCTTCGTTCAGGCCTAGCCTTCCCACTACACAGGGCTCTTGTCTTCAAGGAGGTGCTGTCTCTTGGGAGAGGCATGATTAGGTCAGTAATAACAATGGGGGGGACAGTACTGAGGACTGAAACTGTCATACAGGCATATACGTCTTATCTAACCAAAGACAGCAAATCTCCTTGTTTTCTTGGCCCATGGAGTCTGAATTTCTGGACTCCTCCTTGGGATTCTGTGTACCATGGAGATACCATTAAAGCATCGGAGTCCCAGGGTTTCTCAGACTGAAGTTCTTTAGCTGTTTCAGCAGTGTTGGGATAGGAGAGCTGCTGGCATGGCCATCAACGTAATCACATAGCACATGCTTAGCTCACCACCTAAAAAGTAACTACTGATGGCTGACACTCTACTAATCATTACAGCTGTCTTGTCTTTTCAAGTCACTCAGCCACCAAATGATTACTGAAAATCATCACTCTATGTATGGGGACTAGGTGCTTTTCATAAAGCAAAGTTCTCACAAGATGTAAGCTTAAAATCCAGTTTCACAAATGAGGGAACTGAGGCTTGAGGGCTAAAGTTCACACATATATCCCCGAGCCCAGTGGCTTGTGACCCAGCTGAGCAAAGGGCACAATGCCAGAGCCAACATGTCTGACCATCTAGCAGCTTCTCTGCCTGCCCAGTCCCAGCTGCCCTTCTTGATTCTTAACTCAGAATCAGAAGTAGCAACATGAATGGTTGGATAGATGGTGTTTGGCTGGACAGTTGAGTAGATGTGTAGTGGACAAATGGCTAGTGGAGGGTAAGCAGATGGAAAGATTGATGAATGGGTGTGTAGGTGAGTGGATGGATGTATACATGAATTGATAGCCATTGGGTAAGTGGATAGGTGGGCAGATGGGAGGATGGGTGGGTAGAAGCAGATGAATGGTTGCCATATGGTATTTCATCATAAAGAATTCCAACTGTCAGAGGTGAATAAGAAAGTTCTTTCTGGCTGGCTGTCCAAGAGAATTAAGGAGATTTGATTTGCTGCTTGAAGTAAAAGAAAAGATTGTTTGAAAGCAAGCATGAATCAAAAGAATGAATGTCTGCATACATACAGGAAGTGGCCAAGAGCCATGATTACAGGCAGGAGTTGGTGTCCAACCACCATGTATAATGTAGCTTTAAAGAAAGAAAAGTATGTTACTCTCTTCAGAAACCATGGCTCTCAAGCCAAAGAACCTAGACTTCCTTTGGTTGGTCTGTGGGTGGTTGTGGAATGTTCCTAAATGAGACATTAATTTGTGAGAAGGGAGCTGTAATTTCAGAAGGCAACCCAGCTCAGGGCGGACTGAGTGAAGCCAGTCAGAGTGTGCTAGGGACTTGGCTGCTTCCAAATCTGCACTTTGCTTTTCCTGTGTAGCTATGGCTTGGAAACTTGCCCTCTCTGAACTTCAAGATATCCCCTTGTGTATTTCTAGATGGCAGGGACCCATTTTTACTTGTTGCCTGTCCCCATGTGGAGGATACTGTCAGGCTAGATGAGACAGCTAGTGTGAGCCTCTTCCAGTGTCTAGAAAGGATAGGAGAACAGTAAGGGAGGAAAGAGGGAGAAGTGGCACCATATATCCAAAGAGTTGTTGGGGCTTTAGCAAAGCAGGCATCTATCTGATGAGGATGTGAGCTTGTAGTGCCACGGAGTCATAAGAAAAGCACACCAGCTATGACATTATAGGTGGCTGTGACTCAAGCTCAGAACTCAAGCTCAGAAGGCTTGACAGGAAAGAGGGAGCGGGGTTACTTCCACAAGATGCCTGAAACTCCCCATGACATGAGCTCAGTGGTGTAGCTGACAAGATGAGCTATACCAAAAGAAGCATTCAACCTGGCCTAGATCCCAGAATGGCCCCCTGGTTGGATCCCTCCTGAGCTTATTTGCCCAGAACATGTTTATGGAGTTCCTGGCTCTGCTTTCATAGACCAAGTGACCACTACTGCTAGTCATTTGCTGGCCACTGTGAGAGAGGGTGGAGCAGGTAGGTAGATATGGTTTCTGTTTTCTGGGGCAGTGTTTTCTTAATTGGGGGGGGTCTTTGATTAATATGTTTTACTTTTTGAGTGTTAAACTTACAGAAATAGCAGAAAATCCCAAGGACTTCGTTTCCCTAATACCTTAGGTTTTCTGTCATTGTTAGGGTGGTCCATTACCCAAAATCACAGAGCCAGTGTTGATGTCTTATGTTCACTGAAGCCCATTATTATTTATATTTAACCTTGTTTATTTGTGTGTGTACACATGCAACCACAACACATGTATGGAAGTCAGAGGACCACCATGGGTGTTAGTTCTCTCTTTCCACCATGTGGGTCCTGGGGTCAAACTCAGGTCATTAGTTTAGCATAATCCCTGCATCCTCTGTGTTAGACATTCTGTGGTTTTGAACATCTGTGTAATGACATGTACCCAGCATTAGAGTATCAATACCATAAAACATGGCCCTAAAATTCCTGTGTTCAGCCCATTCATACCTACTCTCCTTCTGGCATTTTCCCTGCATCCATAGTTTTGTCTTTTCCACAATGATCTGTAGTTGGAATGATGCAAATGTAGGCTCTTCATACTGGCTTCTTTTGCTCACACCTTACCATACAAATTGCTTTCTGGCCAGCCACACTCCAGCCCATCTCCAGGAGCTCCTCAGATGTGATGACACTCAGACTCCATCATGAGCCTGTCCTGTCAGGACCCACATTTCAGCAGTACCCTCAAGTGACTGGCACACAGGTGGAGGTCCAAAACAGTCTGGTCTAAGAATACATTCCAGGTAGGTGAGAGCTGCCAGGCAAATCAGAAAGGGCCAGTGTCTGATTAGGCATGGTCCCAGGGACAGGTAATCCAAGAAAATATTTTTTGAAGCCTTCTTTCCCACTCCAGGACGGGAAGAGGTAGATGAGTCCCCCCAGGCTTCCTAGAGGTGGAATGCAATGTCTCCCAGAGGACTACACCCCTAGAGCTGTGCTATCTAGTAAAGTAGCCACAAACCATTTCTGCTTCAACTGACTGAAGCTAAATCACATACACAGTTCACTGCCTCCATTTCTCCAGACAAGTTCCAGATTATTAATGGTCATGTGTGACCAGTGATCATTAAACTGAGGAGTGTATTGGCTGGGGCTCTCTACAGCAACTGAATTAAAAGGACCATGTGTTAAAATGAGGCTTAGGTTGGTTCACAGGATGCATAGTCCAATAATGGCTGTCTCATATCAGAGAGGCCAGCAGCCTGATATTGTTCAGTCCATGATGCTGGATGTCTCATTAGTTCCAATCTGGTGCCGATGGCTCCCAAGGAGTCCTGGGGACTTCCTATCTTCTTTCCATTATCAATGAAGGAATCAAAAGTCGGGGAAGCATCAGGGTGGAACTTGCCAGCAATCATGAAGGTATGCAGAAAAGTGCAAAGCTTTTTCTGTTTTTATCTGTGCAGAAGGTCTGCCCAAACAGGGTGGGGCTTCTCATTTCAAATAATCTCATCAATAATATTCCACGTAGGGGCTAGAGAGATGGCTCAGCAGTTAGGAGCACTGACTGCTCTTCCAGAGGTCTTGAATTCAATTCCCAGCAACCACATAGTGACTCACAATCATCTATAATGGGTTCTGATGCCCTCTTCCGGAATGCGGATGTTATAGCGTTCATATGCATAAAATAAATATAAAAAAAATAATATTCCACATAGGGATGCCCAGTGGCTTGCCTTTTAATCAATTCTGGATCCAAGCAAGTTGATAACAATGTTTAGTTATCATAGAACATAGCTATGGAAGATTTTTGCCTTTGTAGAAATATCTGTTGAGCAGTAATAATGTTTAGGGCTGAAGGCCCCAAAGCAGGAGAATCTGTAGAAACGACCACTCAAGTTTCCCTGGGGACCTAAACATGGAGCTGTCATCTTGTCTTCCTGAAGCTGTGCTGTCAACTCTTGTGGATGCCCTTCCTCTAGCTTCAGGAGGCTGCTGGTCTCCAGCAGAGTTCAAAGGAAGCCAGTGAAGAGTCAGGGCCAGAACTGTGGCCACTGTTTATCTGGGTAGGAAGAACCATGAAGAAGTTCCCTGTGAGCCCTGTAGGAGACTGTGATGACACCATTTTGGGAAGACAGGGTCCTTGCTGAACACAAGGTGGAACATTCCAGGGTGGATATCACCCAGCCTCATCTTCTGTCTGAAAATTCATGGTAGAACATACAATTCTCTCTAAATACCTCATACATCATCTCAGTTATTGTTATCTACTTTTGAATTCTGTCTTACCACTTTTTGGAGGAAAGAGATGGATTTTATGCCAAGATTTAGTGCCATAAAAATCCCTATAATTTTCATTCTTTTCTATAGGATACATTTCTTCCTTGCTAAAGTAGATCTTTTTCTAGTTCTTTTCACATGGGTTTTTAGAGGAACATAAATATCCCAGCCTATGTGTGTCTAAAAGGGATTTATTTCATTTTCTCTTGAGTGATAGTTTTAGATGGGTGCAGAATTCCAGGATGGAATTACATGTTGAACTTGGGCATCTATATTGAAACAGCAATGTATGGTTATGTATACACCCGGTGTCTCCATGTTGGGTCCTACGCTGAAAAATAATTTTGTCACTTCTTATTTTCTATGGGAAATTTCATTTTCTGCCTCTCAGTTCTTCATAGTAAATCATCTTAACTTGTGGTCATGCCTAGGGCTCAACATTTTAACTGTATCCTCAGGAAGGTGTTTGAAGCTTAGCCTCGTAGGCTTTTGTTTGCTCAGATGTCCTCACAGGTTGCTGGAACTTGTTTTCCTCCTCAACTTTCATCATTGACATCTCTCATCTTGGTCAACAAGGAGGCATTTCTTTCTTCCTTCCAAGACAGACTATGAGTCTAAAATGCCAACTGTGTTTCGTGCTTCTGAGTTGTATGTATTTCCCATGACAACACCCTTTATCATCAGTTTTTGTCTCTCTTTATTTGTTGCTCTCAAGTCTGGTATACTTACTCTTTGAGCCTCAATTAAGTATTCAGTGAAGCCCTCCCTAGTCACCCTTAATTCAAATGTGACCAAGAAAAAGTCAGAGTTCTTGGTTGATGGTTCCCTAAAAACCACATTTTGACTGTCAACTGGCTTCTTGTACAGGGCACAATTACACTTTTTAAGGTGTCTGATAAGGAATGCAATGCAGTTAACTTCTTTCCTATGTTAGCAAGCAGGGAAACAATATCTGGGACCAACTACTTCCTTGATGGGGAGTACCTCAGTCCCAGAGAGAGGATGTGGCTTACCAAAAACCAGAACTGGACTAGGACATAGGACCCCAAATGACACATCTGTGACACACCTGCCACCTTTCCAGCTTTTTATACTCTGTCTCCTCACCTGTGAAATAATGAGTCTAGACTGACATGGAATCAAGTCCCAACTCACTCACTAGCTCTGTGACCTCAGACAAGGGGTTTGACATCTCTGGATTTCCATATTAATTGGCCCTGTCCTTTCTACTTCAGTTGGTGGCAGAGAATATCAGATATACTGAGAAGCTCCCATGGAGGAAAGTGCTCTGAGATTTGCAGAGGTGACTTCTGATGATTTCTGACCCAGCACAGCTTTGTGAGAGCATGAGGTCTCTTTTGCCCATGAGCAGCAAGATGATGGGGCGTTGATAGGTCTTGGGTGACTGGAATTGTGACAGTTGATGTCCTCCTCTGTGCAGACTCATTGGTGTGTGAACCTCCTGCCCCATTTCTTTCACTTCTCATACGCAAGCTGAGCTCTAGAGACCCACAGGGCAGCACCGCCCTGCTTTTTGCTCACAAAGAGCTCAAGCCTGGCTCCACTCCTTGATTAGAACCTTCGTGACATTTTGCCAGGCACAGGCAAGGAAACACAGCTCCTCCTCCAACCCTACAGAGGCTTATGTCATTGTCTAGCACACTTTACCTAAGGAAGCTACTCTGCATGATGGGACTCCAGACTCTGGAGACCCAGCACTATCTCTGACCTTAAACAAGCCACTGTCTCTCCCGGTGCCAGAGTTTCCTCAGCTAGAAAAGGTGGGCATTGAGCAAAATTGCTGGCTTTTATCTTTTTACTGGCATTCTCCACTTCTGACTCTCCCACTTGGGCTGCTTCATGCCAAGTGGAAATTCCTCTTCACAGCGTCATGCATCTGAGTCATAAAAGTAAGAAAAAACAAACAAACAAACAAACAAACAAACAACACCCCCTCCCCTGGCAAAGTCCGGGAATTGATTTTAAGGGTGTCTCCTGGGGAAACCAAGGCCCAGAGAAGAGAGATGGTTTATCTGTGATCCTGTGAGTGTTTTTATTTTACAAAACATCTGAAAAGGAAAGATTAATGTTGGTCTAAGAGAGCACATAAGTAAACCTGGTTTACTCAGCCACTGCTCACATGAGCAAACTCTTCCAACGTTTGGCCAACATCTTACTCCACTATCCTCTTGAGAGCACTCGTGTGCTGCCCAGTACATAGAAGATGTTCACTGAATGCTTTTTGCAGAATCTCAAATGTATGCTCTTGCCTGGAATAGTGGGTAATGTGGCATCCATGTAGACGACAGGTGACAGCTGGTAGAAGAGTCATAGAGTAGAGAAGACATAAAGAGCACCCTCTGAACACGGCATGGTCTTTGTGCATGTCAGCACTTGTGATTACCTGCTCGAGATCAAGTCAGTTAAGACAATTCAGCATGCATGTGGGCGGGGCCTGAGGAATTACCTTCAAGTCAGTTAAAATATTCCAGTATGAATGTGGGTGGGGCCTGAGGACCTGCCTTCAGCAGAATAGTGAATAACTGCTGCTGGCTGCTGAGGGAAGGAGTGTCACTTTCCTTTGGAAATGTGACCGGTAACTGTGCCTTGATGGATGCATGCTGTGCATGCCTGTGCTTATGGAAGCACTCAGTAGACCCAAGATTAGCATGACAAAAAAGAACAAGGAAGGCATGGAGTTGGGAGGGGAAGGGGGGGCACTAAGGAGAGTTAGGGCCAGGGAGTAGTGGATGAATATGGTCAAAATATATTGGATATATGTATACAATTTTCCACCAAAAAAAGCATTATTTTTAAAAAGAAAGGGGTCCCTAAGAAATTCAAATGGAGGAAATAGCAACAGCCACAGGCCTTTTTATTAACTGTGTCTGAGACAGAATTCCCAAACATAGGGCAAAATGGAACCAGGGAAACAAGTTCATACTTGCAGTTGGTTTGTCCTTCTCTTGCTCTGGATCTCGGGGGGGGGGGGGTCTGCCCCACCTCATTCAGGAGGGATGTGTGGCTGGATGTGAGGGGTAAGAACCATCCAGACAGACACATGGCTTGCAGATGGATGATATTAGGAGTTTAAAAGTGTCATTAGTCTGTGAGGTGATGTCGGCATAGATGACTGAATCCCCAGAACTCTTTGGTTTTCTGGTCACAAATTGAATGCTGATCTTTGTTCTAACTGTTGCCAAATAGAGCAGAGATTTACTCAGTTTGCCTCCACAGGTGCAAGCATGTTTGCTGCATGGCTTTTCCCAGGGAGGTGTGAACAAACGTTCATCCCAGAAAGGGCACAGTCTACAGACCAAAAGACATGATCTCACCCAAATCTTGGCTTGGTGATGAAGCAATGAGTTTACTCGTGTAACTCCAAGGCAGGTGTGCCACTAAGAAGTCTTCTCAGCATGGGTGATGACTCATATACCAGCAGCTCTACCAAAAACTCCTTTCCTTACTCCTTCCTTGTGAGTCTTGTAGTTCTCTGTGCTTTCTGAACCTTATGAGTTTCCTGAGCTTCCCAAGTCCTTTGAGCCTCCCTTCTCCCTCTAGGAGAGAATGCTTCAATTTAGAGGCAATAGCTACAAGACAGTGAACCCCTTCCTGGACTGGAGTGGGTGGTTATTGTCTTCCATTTATGCCTGAGCATTGAGCCCCTGTGCCAGCAATAGTCAGTTAGTCTCAGCAGCTTGAATGGTTAGGAATCTTAAATCTACACTTCAATAAAAGAAGTTTCTTTCTGTGACTCAGAGTAGCAGCAGCGGTATTCCATGGCAAAACCAAAAATGTTTAAAAGCAACTTGACAGATACATTACATCCATTTAACAAAACAGTAGAAGTTTCTTCCTCATGGGAGCCTACGATTATATCAGCTATTAGCTCTGGCTCATAGTACTAGACTTAAGTTCCCATCTAGGCAGTGGTCCTTAAATCCAATTGGAAATCAGTTGGTTACACCCTGAATAGTATTAGTTCTTCTGCAAACACAATCCTAGCAGGCCAGTGAGCTGGGCATGTGTACCAGAGGACATATCTTACCTGGCATGTTGTTATGTAACACTTAGGGTCCATATCGAATAGTACTGTTAGCAGCAATTCTCCCTGCCTGCCTAGTACCTTCCAGCATGACAAAAGCCAGCCAATAGAGAGGGGGCTTCCATCTCAGTCCCAGCTTGATTTCTCTATGTCCTAGATGTGGTGACTTCAGCAATTGGGTCTTACCATCTAGTTCTGACATACAATTGAGAGCAGTGGCAACAGCCTGAATTAGGGTGGAGGTAGCTATTGAGGTGGTAATTCAGAAAGTGGTAGCCCATTGCTGACCCTGAGATTTCTCCCCTAACAACTTTATGGCTCTTGGGAGCATCTTCTCTCACCCATGCTGGTCTAAATCAAAAGTGTGCATGAACTTCTTCTAAAGCTTGCAAAGCCACTGACCAGCAAAGCCACTGAAATCCCAAGATCCCTGCTGATGTAGCCTCTTTCTTAGATCTTTTGTGAACACAGTCCTAGCAGGCTGGTGAACTGGGCATCGAGCACCACCCTGCTCATGCCCAATTCTCTCAGTAATATCTATCCTTCCTCTGCTCTTCTTCAGCCCCTGATATTCTTAGGGAGGTTAGCTGACAATGGCCAAGGTGTCACACATGGCTTTCTGAGGCAGTGCATCAGGAACTGATTTCCTTTGTGTTGTGCCAGATTCTGCGCCCTTAGTCTCCAGGGAGGATGGATAGTTATGCTACACAGTTTCCCCATTTCCACAACACGTGGACTGGCCCCATATTCCCACATCCTGCAGCTTCAAACCAGGCTGTGAGGGCTCTTCCAGTACTTGTTTCAGTCTTTCCCAATCCAATCAGTTCAGAGGAGTGTTTTCTGATTATCCATGTCCTGTACTGAGCCGACATTAAGGGGTTTCTTTCCCCAGTGTTAAAGATCAGACCTGCAGGCTCTCTTCTATCACTTCTGTCTCACTCCTTCTCCACACACAACCTGATTCTTCTCATGATTGCTGAGTGTCTGTGTCCGAGGAGAGACTCTTTAGTAGAGTTAACTACTGTCTTTTTCCTATACCCTGCCAGCTGTAAGAAATGGCAGGCCAGTACCTCCATCTCTGCATCTCCCCTCTCCTTACACACACACACACACACACACACACACACACACACACACACACACACTTTTCCTGCCAATGAAGACAATAATGTAAAGGCTAGCACCCACATGTGTCCTTATCGTAATTCTTCCTTCTCAGACAGGTTCTTTCTGGATAAACAGCTGTGTCTCGATTGTGTGTCTTATGATCCATAGTAAAGACCATTCACCCACCAGCCACCACAGCCTGTATGTGCTCCTAGCTTGTAATGCTACTCTTGGGGTGGCACTATATTCTCTAGTCCTGTCATGAGGGTATTCTTGTGTTCATGCAATTATACCACTCCTCAAGGAGGCCTACCACCTAAGATGTCTGAGATGCTCATTGTCAACTTAGAAGGATCTGGAATTTCACAGGAGGCAAGCCTCCAGGCACACCTGTCTGGGTGCCCTGACCAGCGGGGCAGCAACGAAGGCCTGAACCCCAAAGGACCTAGGACGAAGGACAGGAGACATGAGAAAACTGGCAGCAAGACAGGCTTTCTGCTCAAGCTGCAAAATTTTATTTTTCTCAAGCATGGTATAGTGTGTTAGGGTGGGGAGCTAGGGGAGGTAGAGATTCAGATTCGGGGAGGTCGTTGCCTGGTAGCCGGACTGCCTGGTGTTCTTAATCATAGGTCACTGAAGGTGAGCAGGATATCGGCTAAGAGGAAATACAGGTAGAGATAAGCAGGTTGTTAGCAGGGGAAGGGGTCTCAGGAGTTGCCAAATACCCTAAATGCATAAGGAGGGGCTACCAAGTAACCTAACTGCATTCCTGTAAGCCCCAAACTCTACCTGTCAGGAAGTTGGGGAGGTGAGAGGGAGAAGGCAGATAGGGACTGAAGGTAGCAATCTTCTAACTCAATGAGCTATTCTTTAAAAAAGCTGGCAATCTCTAAGGCTTATACCATGATCACTCCCAGCATCTGGGAGTATATGGACTCTAGGCATGCCTGCGAGAGATTATCTTGATGAAGCTAATTGATATGGGAAGCCATTTTAATAGCAGGTTGGACCATTCCCTGGGCTGATGTCAGGAATGAATTGTCTCTTTACCCTGATAGGATACGGTGGGAGATCAGGAGATGATCCCACCCAAGTCTAGGTGATAAACCAGTGAGCTCAGCAGCTGCTGCATCAACAAAATACCCACCATATCATCAGTGACAGCCAGGAAAACTGCCTTCTTGGAGTTCCACTGAAGAGTCTCCTCTCCCTTGGTACCACTCCTGCTTGTGTAGCCTTGGGAGTGGCCTTGCGAGTCTTGTAACTTTCCAAGCTCCCAGAGTATTGTCTGCCTCCCTTCTCCAGGATGTTTCCCCTCAGAGGGGATGGCTACACAGCAGTGTAGTTGAGCAGGAATCATGTCTCCTCTCCAGGATGTCCTGGAGAATGTCTCCCCTTCCTTTTGTAGTCTTGACTATCTCTTGCAGGGAATGTCCCCTCTGCCACCCCTATGGGTACCACCCTCTCCCCCCAAGATTCTATTATTGGAATTCGCTGTGCTTGCTGCAGCCTGGACCTCTCCAGCCCTCCCTCCATCCAATTTATCTCCTATGCATTTTAAAGTGAGTTGTAGATGTATGTGCCCTTCTCCTGGGACATGTCAGCCTTCATCACTTGATTTATCTTCTTAATGATCATTCTTAGTTTTGCTGTTCAAGATATAGCCCTGGGAAGTCACCTATGGTGGCATGAGTAGGACCTTGGCTCACTCTCTGTGCCTTTGCCTCAAGGCCCAGGACACTGCTTCCGAGAATCTTTGGGGAGGGTGAGTAGCAATAGCTGCCATGACTCCTATTTGTCTTCCTGAAGAAGCCAGCTCTCCTGCATGCTTGCCTCCAGACATTGCTGTGATAGGGAGCAGAGTGCTTCCCCAAAGACTCTGGCCAAGGGCGGCCAGTCACACAAAGGCTGCATCCTCAACCCTGTGCATCCCACATGGACCACCATGTCAGTCAGACTCCCATGTTTCCAGAACTTTTAAAAGCTGTCATCTCTTCTCATCAGATGAGCCAGGGACAGGCCATGTAAGCAGGTGGCAAGGTGGCCTTTCAATTTGGCAAGAATTTTGAGAGCTGAAAGAATGCTGTGGGAGGAGGTGGGTGGGTTGCCAGAGGTTGGGCCTCCAGATCTGTGGGAACACTGAGTTTGGGGAAGCAGAGGCTGGGGACAGATGTGCAGTCCACTTGGGGATTCCCAACCCTGCTCTGGTTAGAGATGGCAGTAATTCCCCGAGGGTTAAAGATCTCAGAGAAGGCAGGAAAGACAAGTGGTCTCACTTCTGTGTGGAATCTGAAGAAGTCAGACTCAGAGAAGGCAGGGTCTGCAGGTTAAACCAATCTCTGTTCAATAAACAAAACTGCATCTTCACTGAGCATGAAGACTGTCTTTCCACTATTGCTCTCTAAAGAATGTACGACAGCTCTTCCATGGATTCGAGCTGGGTTAGGTGTTTTCAATCACTGACAGACAAGATAGCGTGTAAGAGGAATACTATTTAATTTAAGGGCTGGGTATCCTGGCATTTTTGGTATTGAGGAAGGTCCTGGTACTGGTCCCCAGTAAAATCCAAAGGATGGAATATGTGGAAAACACTGAGAGAGTGGATTAAAGTGTTCTCACCTCGGGCCTCACAGGATGTGAGGGAATGTATGTGTTAATTGGTTTGATCTGGCCATTCATACTCTTAAGAGCTGTCTCCTGCCTGAGAACCTGGCTCTAGGGTCACCCAGGGACCCTGGGGGAAGCCTTAGAAGGGACTCCCTGAGAAGTGTTCACTGCCCTTAGGAGAAGAGACGTTGGTGCCCAAAGAAAGCTAGCAGGAGTGGTTGTTGGAGGTGGGGTAGTTATGAACCAGAATGAGGAAGCCAGGCCTGCTTCCATGGTTGAAGCCTCCACAACTAGGACTGGGTGGGAACAGGGAGCAGCTCCATGCAGGACTCAGAGCACACTTTCTTCTGCTCCCCCAGCTCAAGATTGCACACTCAGGCCTGGACCCTTCAAAAATCCTTTTTTAAAGGTATAGTCAAGACATTTTCTGGCCACTTAGTGTTTCCTGCAAGCCCTTTGTGTGATCACAGCCATGAACCGGGAGGGCGACCAGACCACCCACGGCTGTGCCTTCATACCCACAGAGACACAGAGGCTTCAAGAACTGACCTCTCCAAGGTCTCCCAGAAGAGCTGAGGCTCCACCCAGTCAAACTGACCCTGCAAAATCCATGCCGGGTGTTTGCCTGAGTTCCTTTCCCCTTGTACACCTGCTAGGTTGCAGGCTCCTAAGCAGAGGGTCTTGGGGTCTGGCTACTTCTGAATGCTTGTATCTGGAAGTGCTTAGATAATGGTCAGAAAACATGATTTAGAAAGAAGTCTCTGTAGCCATTCAGCTTGTCAGCATCAGAGAAGCTGGGAGACCTTCTGCCCAGACTTGAAGAGCAGTGTAGAGGTCTCATCACCTGCTTCCTCCTCATCTCCTGCCTCAGGGGGCTCATTCTGGCCTAGACTCTCAGCCAGGAAGGAAGCTCATTGGCTTCTGTGACTGTCTCAAGTCCCCAGCCAACATGGGTTGCCTTTAGGAGGCTCCTTAGGGACTTGAGTGTGTTCCCACTCAGCGTCAGAAATCTGTTCACCACAGGATTGAGTAGTCACTTCCTGCGGCCTCCTTGTGAGTCCCGTGGACACATTCCTGCCTGGTAACTTTGAACAGCTTTTGATCAAAGACACATTGATAAGTTGGTACCTGATCTATGGACTCCAGGGGACTCTGGGAGGCCCATCCCACCCCAAACTCAGCCCCTTGCTTGGAAGTGCCACTTCTTGGCAACTCCAGTCTCATCCTAGCTTTCCCAAACTCTGGGCCTTTGCATCTTGGCCATCTTGCATTCTTCTGGGCTCCCAGGCCAATACATGCTCCAGTGACCCACTAAAAAATGTATTTCTGTGAGCATACCATTTTTTCTGTACTGGGCCCAACTAATCCTGAAATCTATCTACTACTTCCTTGCCTGAGATGTCAGAGCTGGATGAATCATCTCTCTGATTTTACTCAATCGCCAGGTCTAGCAAGTAGCAGACACTTCTCACCATAGTCAGGCTAAAGACAGACGAGAATGTGATTGATTAGTAATGTCTGCCATGGGCAGCAGTGAGAGGGAGATATTATGTCACATACTGGCCAGCTTCATTGCTGTCTAGTTCCTGCATTTTATGGATTAGGAAACCAAGGCTAATGAAAGAGAATACACAAGAACCTCAGCAACTATCTGGAATGGAACCCAGATATTCTGGGCCTGATAGGATTCTGCATGGACCTCAAGGACTATGTTCCTGTATGCTGAGTCTTAAGCAGTGATGAACACTGTTGAAAACTTTCCAGGCAGGACACAGAGAGCTGGATGCTCTCATGGAGCTCCATCCTTGCTAAGACAGGCAAACAGTGTTCAGGGAACACAATGGCGTGCTGGGAGGTCCCTTTTCTGTGTTCAGGCAGACATAGTAAAATGGGCTCTCTTCCACTGCACAGCTGTATTCGGTCTCTCCTCCAACCCCAAGAGAGCCTTTTCTGTAGACTAGACCACATTCTGCCCATGGCCTTCAGAGGGGAGAAAGCATCCCTGACTTTGAATCAGTGCCACAGTTATTAGAGGAAAGAATGTGGTCATAGGGGGAGGGATTAAAATTTCAGCCCAGTGCCAGCTTAGCTGACACAAGAGAGCATGCCAGCTCAGGACTGGACTTGGGAGCTGGAGTTTGGCTTGGTCCGGGGCACACTGGCCTTGTGCTGTCCGTGGGTGAGGGCTATTTCTGCCAGCCCAGACCCCTGCCAAGACAAGGCTGGACCTCTGACCTGGGTCATTTAGAATAAGATGGGTTATCAGTTTGGTGTCCACAATGGTGGGGGTGGGGAGCACCTGCAGCTCTTAGTGGCAGCCATGGGGCTTATGTATGCATACCAAGTCCTGCATGGGGGGTGTGATGTTCACAATGCCAGCAATGATCTCCTAATAGGGGAGATCTTGGCTTAACGGGACCTCTGAGCCCATGGATAGCCCTAGATGGACGCTCAAGCTGAGAAGGGGCCCTGGCTCTGTACCTCCTCTGCAGAACCCTTGAAAACCAGGGCTCAGCACCTTACATAATAAGTTGGGGCAGGTGTGCATAGCCCCCAGGATTTTATTACATAAGGTATCAGAGGCCACTGCCATGTAGCTGTTACCATCCACCACCCATCCACTCCCTCTGCTTTCAGTGCCTCAGACACAACTGCTCAGCATCCTGGGCAAAGGTCCAGCCACAGTGACCCCTGCTCACCACTGCACACACACATGGGCCACCAGGGTCAGTCTACACACCCAAACTCCCCACACACCAAGCCAGCCAGCTCCTTACTGCCCACTGCTCAGCCCTTCAGCCTGCTGACACTTTACTGGCAGGTCCTGGGGTGACCAAGGCCAGCTGCCCAGGGAAGGGCTTGGCACCCCCTCGAGAAGCAACAGAACATGTTTCCAGAGGGGTTTCCAAGCCAAGATCCCCTGTCCCTTCCCACCACCACCATCCTGCTGGCTCTGCTGGTCAGCCAGCCCAGCACATTAGCATTTAAATATATCCCAAGTCAGCTCCCCCAAACCCTCTTCCCCATCGAAGCCACCAGGGAGGAACATTTGAATCCTTCTCCTGGACTCCAGGCCCCTCATAATGGCCATACTGTATTCACTTGCTTCTGTATGTGGCATTAGCAGGGAGATGGAGTGAGGGCGCCTAGCAACCCAGAGGAGGCTGGGAAAGAGGTGGGAAGGAAGCGATTCTCATGTAATTATTCACTTCTACAAAAGCCGTTGTCAGGTACACACTGGAAACACAGCTGTTTCATTCTTCTCCTAACCTACTTTTAATCCTTTCAGAGGCCTTCCAATAGAAAAGGTGGAAAGAAAGACCTTGATTCAGCCCTTTGCTGCCAGGCTATATAAGTTACGTTTTTTGCTTCAATTGAGGGCTCCACTTAAAACTGAGTGTGTGTGTGTGTGTGTGTGTGTGTGTGTGTGTGTCTGTCAAGGAAATGTTCAAGAAATGTTGTAGGTCACCAATCCCTGTCCTGGGTCCCAGATCCAAAAGCCAAAGGCCGCATGCACAGTTGGGTCTGACGGTTTTCATGTATCATCTTCACCGGGCATTGGGAAGGCAGGGACCCTGAGAACAGAGGTTGGCTCATCCCACCCATCACTGGTTCTAACTCCTAGCCAAAGGAGGCAGGCATGTCTGTGTACTGTTGAGTAGTGTGGAGGGAGGTAGGATGTTGGAAAAGACATGAGAGTTTGTTTCCTTACCATAGTTGATAAAGACATCAGAGAAAGGGGCAGGTGCCAGCACCCCCGTTTCATACCTTCTATTCTGCTGTTCTTCATGAATGATAGACTGGAGGCTCAGAGAGATGGAGAAACTTACCTGGATTCACACAGAAGGATAACAGAAGAGCGAGAACCCGACACCCATCTGCCCACCTTTTGTCCTATCCACAAATCCCTGTGAGGGAGGCTCAGAACAAGGCACCTGGTGGTATTTTGTCCCCAGAGCCATTTGTTCTGGAGCCCAAATGTACAAGGACCCCTCTCTCCAAAACTGAGTGGGTGGAGCTCCTCCCTCCAGCTGCTTGCTGCTGGCTCGCTGGTGAAGAGCACCCGTGCTGACAGTGAGATCCAAGGGCAGCTGAGATGCACCGTGTGACCCCCTTGGTGTCCTAGGCTCTGACACAGCTGGTTGGAACCACTGTGGTGATCAGGGTCACTGTCAGCAAACACCTGTTCTTACTGGTGGCTTCGTAAAGTCCACTCTGACACACGGCCATCGGCTCTGACCAGAAGTGGGCTCTTTGCAGACCTCGAGGTACATTCTGGCTGGAGTTCCTCTGTGGTGGCCCACGCTGCCTCAGATGCCTTCAAAGAGCACACCTCTTCCAGCTCACTCTTGGCTCCCTCACCTGTCTTTTCTGCCAAATGGTGTTTCTTCTCCATCTTTGTCTATACTGGGAGGAGCTGGGTGGATTGTGGTCCACACTGTGGTCCTCACTCTCAGAGCTCAGGTGCATCTGTGTTACAGGGAAAGGGATACAATGAGACCCCTCCACCCTGACCCCTGTCTCTCTCGGCTCTATATGTTTGAACAGGGGCTGTCCTGGGGAAAGGTGAGTTCTCTGGGCCCCTTGATTCCTTTAATGCTAGGCTAGGCTGCTGTGTCCCCTGTGGGTGCTACCCCTAGCTCCCGGGGCATGGAGCCTGATTCCATCCTTTGTGTGTGTGTGTGAAAGAGAAAGACACAGTCCCTACCTGTTCACAATGCTCTGTACCCCAAGTGCCCTGGCTTAATCACCCCTCTCTGAGAGGCACTGAAAAGACACAAAGCCTTTGTCTTCACATGTGGATAAAATTAGACATTCCATAGGTAAGCTCAGGGCAGGAATACAGGGAGAGGATAAGTGAAGCATCCACTTAGGCATATCTCTTCCTTTGGGATGGATGCCAGCCCCAGGGGCAGGTACAAGACTCACAGTGCAATAGAGTGAACTGTGGAGTGCTAGTCCTGCTGATTAGGCCACCCATCCTGGCATTACAGCCTCTGAGCATGGGGAGAGAATTTGTCTTCATACCTGCAGCTGTCCTTCCTGAATCCCAAGGGTCCCACCCGGCAGGCAGGTAGCACCCTAACCCATGTGCTAGCTCCTTGGAAACAATTGTCCTGAAAGCTGTGAAGGGGCTTTTCCTGTTCCCACACAACTCTGCCCTAAAATCCCTAAATGTGGGCTGGCCTTGCATCAGGGCCAGCACGCCCCCCATTCATCCTGCAGAACATGGGGAGGATCCTCTCCTCCACTGACCCGGCTTCCTTAGGATTTGTTTAGTGGGTCTATTTTCCCTTCATGTTGTGCAGGGGGCAGGGATAGGAAGCCATTTCTCCTAGCTGCCTCCACCTCTGCAGCTCCTGGGAGATGCAAGCAGAGGGCTGAGGTGTGTGGTCCCCAGTTACCAAGAGAGGGCCATTTGTTTTGTGGAACTCAGGGATGAAGGTGCATGCTGAAAACCTGGGGACTCTCCTGCCTTTCTCTGAAACATAGACCCACACAGCCACAGGCTCAGACCTGAGTCTCCTTTAAGAGTTCTCTGACCTTCAATGGTCCATTTCCTCTTCAGTGAAAGCACAGATGCCAGAACTTATCCCGCAAGAACATCATGCAAATCCTGAAATTTGTGCATGGAAGCCTCAAGAACTTGCTTCTCTTTGACCAATGTTAAATCCAGTCTCTTCCCAAAGAGAGCACCAACTCCATGGAGGGGTTAGGAATGTTGTTTCCACTGTTTTCTTCACCCCACTTTTCTTTGTTGTCAAATTCTTCCATGACCACCATGCTTTTATTCCTCCTCCGTCCCTCCCTCCTTCTCTCCCTTCCTTCCATATATATAAAATTCCTAGTAACTTAAGAAGTTTGGGCATGATGTAATGTTTTAGAGATAATGACGTGGCCCCTAGCCATTTATCCCCTCTTATTGGGAACACTTCCCAGACTCCCTTGCCTTTATTTAGGATCTCATGGCCTGGCCCTGGTCATGGTATGTGGGCAGAAGTGATAGGAGCCAGTCCCCACAGGCCCCGGAAAGTTTCCCGAGGAAGTTTCTGAATCTTTGTCTCTGCCCATAGACTGTGTAGAAAGCTGTTATTGGGGTGTCAGGAAAGGCTTGGGTCACCATGTCACGGGTGGAAGACAGTCCCTGCACAGGCTACACCTGGCTCGGTGGGGGTGACAAATAGACATGCCTCTTTGGGGTGACAAGTAGAACCCCCAGAGGTCAGGGCTCATGTGTGGTCCAACAGTCCTCACCATAACAACTGTAGCAGCTCAGTGATAAATAAACTCATTAGCTTCTGTCTACAGAGAGGCCAGGCTGGCAGCCAGGCATAATAGCATCTTCTTAGCCATTATTGATGTAAGGAACCTCCCAGACTCCACATGAAGACATGCTGTGGCTCTCCATGGTACTCTCTTAAGAAACCTTGTCTGGGCTCTGAGATACTCAAGATGCATGTGTCATTAGTAGAAAGGTTGACATCAGAGCTGTAGAGATGGCCAGTTAAGAGCACTAGCTGCACTTACACAGAACCTGGATTTGCTTTCCAGCACTCATATTAGGTGGTTCATATCCATCTGTAACTATAGTTCCAAGGGTCCAGCACCCTCTTCTTGCCTTCATGAGTACTACATGCATGTGATGTACATACAGACACACAGGTACACATATACATATAAATAAAAAGTTTAAACATTAAGTAAACCATTTTAATTTTCTTGAATGGTTAACATCAATATGAATTTTCCAAATATCAGAGGTGGGGAGACCAATGGGAATGTCTGTGATTCAAAATCAAGAGTGTTAAGTTACTGCAAAAATCCCAGGGACTTTTCATCTCTACATCTTCATCTCAGACTAATGTGTTTAGCCCCAGACTTTATAACTGTCTCCTGAGCATCTCCTGATGTTTCAAACTTGCATTTCCAAATGAGCACTTTACCCATCACCCCAGGAAGCCCCCTGTCCCTTAAAAGAGAACCATGTTGACCTGGGGTATTGCACTGTTTCTGCTACCTGCTCAATCTGTGTACTACTCTTCTCCAACCTCCACTTTCAAACCTACCTTCTCCATGAGGACCATGGAGACAAGATAGCAGAAGAAAATAAATCAAAGCACACATTTTCATTTGCCAGGTCCCTAACCCCATCAGAGAAGCCAGGCTGCTATGAGAGAGAGCTATTGGCAGGGTCTTCCCATTGCTGAGGGGATTGCATGAACCACAATAGCAACAGCATGACAATTGAATAAGCTGGGGAGAAGATGAAAGGCAAGCTGTAGGCTGAATACCAGGAACCCCAGGGAAATTTAAATGCTTGCCCTGAGGGGCAGAAGCTGGCTGGTCTATCCAAGGATATCTGACCAACCCAAGAGGGACCATGCAGAATGCAGGTCCCCAGTAATGGGGGAGGGGGCAAGTGAGGTCCCATGACAAGAGGCATGACCTTAGGGAGAACCCAGTCTGAGCAGGCAGAGATTGGGACAGAGAGGGAACACAAAGACATTTTGGAGAAGAGTCGGGGGTTGGGGGGGTAGGGATAAAAGAACGATGGCTTCAGAAAGCATCAGTGGCACCACCAGCATTTTAAAGACTCTGATAGTCACTGAAGGGGAAATCCTAGAACTGCAAAGGCTGGAAAATATACCCTGAGTCATCGCCACCCCTCTGCACAGCAACATCCCCTCTCAGTTACAGCAGGGCAGCAGAAGAGTACTTGGGTCCCATCTCACACATGGCTGCTATAAGAAAACCATGAGAACACCTATTCTCATCTATGTTTTCACCTGTATTTCACCATGGGTGAAGAATGTACTATAGACAAAACCAAAGAACAGCCCAACCCGGCAGTATCTCATACGATTTGTTTTAATCATATCCACCCCTTTCTTCTGGCAGCCTCCACTTTGTGTTTTGTTTTTGTAGACGACACTATGTCATAGCAAACATCCTGGTCCTCTGGCTCTGACAGTCTTTCCTCATTCTCTTCTAAGATGTTCCTGAGCCTTAGGTGTGGGGATGTGTTGTAGATGTATCCACTGAGGCTAGGTGCCCATGATGGGTTGTTCTCTGCCTTTTGACCAGTTGTGGCTTTCTGAGATGGTCTCTGCTGCAAAAAAGAAGCTCCTTTGATGATGGGTGAGAGCTGCACTTATCTATAAGAACAAGAATAAGTATTTGGAGGGGACTTGGGAACTATGCTGCTTTATAGTGCCTGGAGCAGGGTCTCCTCTAGGACCCCATGGCCTCCCCAGCTGTGGATAGTTGGCTAGGTTTACAGTGCCAGGCACAAATTCGCTCCTGTTGAGCAGGCCTTAAGTCCGATTAGATAGCTGTTGGTTACCTCAGGATATATATGTCATTACTGCATCTTTCAGAATATCTTGTCATTCTCATCATTGTTTGGGTACACTGGTATTACACCTGGATAGAACTGATGATTTGATTGCTTTTCTCCTCGGCAGCTTCCATGGTTCCTTCTGATACTATGAGGGCTGGTCCTTAAGGAGGAGGCTTCCAGGTTAGATCCAGATAGATTCCTCCTATGTCCAAATTATGTGATGTCCATAGTAATGATATCTTACCTTCTTTTTCTAGAAGGCATCAAGGGCTATGGCTAATTTGGGGAGTGGGGTTCTTGGACTTATCCGATCAATAACTCAAAAAGAAGTTTCCCATGCCTGGCATTGGGGTTGTTATTAGTCTAGGGCTACTGAGGGGTTACCCCAGGTGGCATAACTTTAATTAAACACTCTGTGTATATGTGGGTGTAATTTTAAGTAAGCACAAAATAATGATTTCCTACAACTTTTTTCAAACATTCTTGGTTCATCTCTATTTCTAAATACCCATGTCTCTGATACCAGCACCATACATGAATACACATTCTTCATACACACACACTCACACACACACACACACACACACACACACACACACACACACACACACGATGAATGTACTCATGGTGTTTCTCCTCAGCTGATGTTCTAAAGCCAGGCGGCCTGGGATAGGAAAAGTTAGCAGACATTCCTGTTATGCTCAGAGCACTTCTCATATGTTACCATTGGATATTTTCACAAACATGAGCAGACGCAGACAGGATGACCCGTTCCATGTGAACAAATCCTCTAGAAGGGATAATGCCTAGAATGGGGATGTTTTGGGGGTCAGAAAGCTATGGGGATGCTGCTCTCATGTGCAAAATAAAGCTATGGTCGGAGTGACCCAGAATCAAACACCAAGAAAGGAGAATTCTCACATTAGGCAATGACTTGCCCATCAGAGTTATCTAAACAAGAAAGATATGTCACTCCCCATTACTGACAGTGGTCAGGCGGATGTCCATCCATAGGACTAAAAATAGAGTCTGTTATGAAGTAGTTATGAAGTACCAGAATGCAGAGGTTGGTTCTGAGCCTGCATGGGGGCTGAAGCTGTGTTTCTAGAAGTGGGTCTGTGTGCGTTTCTACCCATCATGTCCCAGCTGTGTGGTCTTGGCTGGAGGAGCAGGCTAAGAGCAAACCATGCATAGGGCTGTCCAGTACTGCTGACATCCCTAGGCAGTCTTATGCAGAAGTTCAGCAAGGTGCCTCGCATACCAAAAGTGCTTAATAAAGGCTGCTACTGTCTGTGTTCAGTGCTGAGTCTTGCCTCCAGGTGGCGCTGGATGCTCAGCTCAAAACCAGCTTAAATTTCAGCTGTGGCCTTTCCTCAGAGATTTCTAGATGCTGAGCTTCAAGCCTAAGGGAATGGGGGTGCTTGAAATGCCAGTGTGGTTGACACTGTTATGTCATGCTGTTGAGAGAAGTTTTAGTCAGAGGGGACTTTGGTGACTAAGAAGCTGCTGGCTGGCTGCACCCAGGGAAGCTGGCCCTAGGGAATCTACTTGGGCAGCTTGTGTCAACGCTTTCTCTGTACAGTCATGAGAAACTGTCTTCATGGTAATTTCAGTTATGAAGAAAAGGGAGTGTTTTAGACTTAAGTGTGATGTGAGATAGAATCAGGACCCATGCCCAAGGCTCACACTCTGGTACACTAGTCCTTGCAGCAGGGCAGGCCTGACAGGGTCCTTATTTTCCTACTTAGCAGATGAGGAAACTAAGCTTCGGGACATTAAGTTACTTTTGCAAAGTCATACAGTTAGAGTGGGGCCCTTTCTTTTTTTGAGACAGGGTCTCACTATGTAGCTCTGGCTGTCCTGGAACTTACTCTGTAGACCAGGCTGGCCTAGCACTTACATAGATCTGCCTGTGTCTGTCTCCCAAGTGCTGGGTTGAAGGTGTGCACCACTATACTTGGTTTTATTTATTTTTTGGAGACAGGGCTTTGCTATGTAGCTCTGGCCAGCCTAGTCATTAAGTAGACAGGCTGGCCTTGAACTTTGCAGAGATTGCCCTGTCTCAGCCTTCTTAATGCTAGGCTTACAGGCTTGTGCCCAGAGGCCCAGCTTGATATCCACATTCTTGTTATGAAATAGATTATTATCCACAACCTTTTGGAAGGTAATTAAGTATTTACTTAATATCTATTCGTATCTAGTATTTATTAAGGAAATTTCTTTTTTAATGAGGTGGTCCCAGGAATATAAATGTTTTATTAGGAGTTCCCAAGAAAGTTAGGAAATTTGATATTCCTGTCCTAGAATTTCTTTTTGGGGAAGTATCCAGAGAGCAAGCTCCCTCTTCCCACAGTCTGACTCTCCCTCCTCCCACATCTGACTCTCAATCCTCCCACATCTGACTCCCTCCTCCCACATCTAGTTCTCTCTCTTCCCTCATTGGACGCTCCCTCCTCCCGCATCTGACTCTCAATGCCCACGTTTTTGTACCCTCCTCCAGGTGTGGGTGGACGCTGGGACGCAGATCTTTTTCTCCTACGCCATCTGCCTGGGCTGCCTGACCGCTCTGGGGAGTTACAACAACTATAACAACAACTGCTACAGGTGAGCCCAGCTTCCAGAGCCTCGCAGCTGTCTACAGGGCAGGGCCCAGAGCACAGAGAGCTGCTCGTCAGCCCTGCCCTGCCCCCAGGACCACAGGGACTGAACACAACAAACCCACCCCAAGGCCGGCCTCGGTCAGAACACCAAGGACCTTGTTTCTGCACCCTTTTGCTTTTCACAGGTCCAGGGGGCCCTCTCTTGACCCACCCAGAGTGGTTGGGCCCTCTGTGGCCCACAGTCCTCTTGACCTCCTGGCCACATGGGGTCCAGGCAGGGAGGTAACCAAGGCTGTGGAGCTTCACAGGTCTGCAGCCCGCATGTCACTGTGCAGCTAAGACCCACAGAGGGCCAGGGACACTCAGCTGTGTGTGTGGGAAGGCAAGGGGAATAAGCTCATTCTGGGATCCCTGACTGCTATGACAGTGTTGGTGTCCTTACATGGAAGAGTCCAGTGCCTGGCATACAATAGTTGGACACCTGCTGGTGGATGGACAGAGAGAGTATCACACTGTGAGAGCCCGAGAGCTCCCTCCATAGGAAGGAGACTTTGAAGTTGTGATGGGGTACCACATGAGCACAGGCCAGCTGAGAAAGGGCATCTCACCTGTATCCACCCTATATATCAGCTAGCCACAGAGAGACACTACCCTAAAGTAAGGAAGTGATTGCTGATTTGTGGGTGTGAAAAGATGGAAGAAAACTAAAATGGAGTCCATTGAGAAGGGAGTAACTGGTGAAAGTCTACATCATCTCACACTTGGAGGAAAGAGACAACTGTTAAACTATTGCATCGGGAAGCCTCACTTCCCGTCTTGACTCCTACACATCGAAGGCATCTTTGTTTGCTCTGGGTACTTGTTGCTTTTATTTTTATGAATAAAAAGAAAATAGAGTCAGGAGAGCCAGGCATATTAGCATACAACGCCAGCAGACAGAGGCTGAAGCAGGATTGCTGTGAGTTTGAGGCAAGCCTGAGCTATCTGAGTCCCTGGCCAGCCTAAGATGCAGTGAGATCCTGTCCTAATCCTCCCCCAGGCCCATCCCAGCAAGGAGAATCAAATTAGTACAGATGTCATCTATATATTATTTAGCCCTAAATCAAATATAAAAATTATTTGTTGAATTAGAAGTCGTAAAGTGGCATGTAACATGTTCGGAGGACCATATATGTAAAGTTGAATGCAAGTGATTTTTTTTTCAACCAGCAACCAAGCAAGCTGAAAATGCAGAGTGTTCGGCACGGGTGTGGGGCTAAGAGAGGAGCCTGTCCCGATCCACAGCTGGCAGGGGTTCAGCAGGCAGGATTTTCCCTCCTCTCCCCGTCGCTCAGTGGAACAAAGCAGATGCCTACAAAAATCTGTTTGCAGATTGTTCTGCAAACAGGTCTGCCCAGCAGTCAATTAATCCTCTCTCCTGACAGCTTAGTCACCTCTGGAGCTCACGCAAGCCCAGCTCAGCCCCTGCTGACTTCAAAGCTCTGGTTACATAAGCCTTCCCCCAGAGACTGCAGGGACGGCAAGGTTGGGGAAGGCAAGAGAAAACTAGAAGGGACAGGCAGGGCCCAGCCTTGTGGGCTGAGTGTGCTCACAGGTGGAGACTGGCACCCTTGTACAGAGCTGAAGGGGCCAGAAGTCCCTGAGGACTCAAATAGAAGGAAGTGATCTGAGAGCCTATGGGGGAGATGGGATTTGCAGAAAGGGACTTTGGCCTTCCCCATCCTCATGGTGGCTGAAGGTAACTGCTCACAGTGGGGCCTTGGAAGCATTGATTCTTAGGAAGTGTCATTGAGCCCCCAGAAAGGGCAGCTGAGAGACCTGGATTCCCGGCTATCACTTCACCGAGAACTGACAATGGGACCTCACCTCCGATCTTGAGATTCGGAAGACCTAACACAGGGCTGGCCTTTAACACGACAGGAGAAAACCAGAAGGTAGCAAGCATGGAGTGGAGTGATGCCTCCTCTCCAGATCCTCCCATTCCTGCAGCTGGATACAGCAGGGCTATTTGGCTTTAGGTTGAGTAGAGGATGCAAAGGACACCTTGACTGGATTTGGGGTAGCAAGATGCTAGTTAACATGTAAGTCAGTCCCTGTTGCCTCAGGAAGAATGTGGTCCTCTCTTCACCTGGGCTGAATTTCTTCTACAGTAGAGGCAAATGAGGCTTTAGGCAGTAGTCAGAGTTAGCAGCTCACTGTGTCAGAAAAGGTCTTTAAAGCCCTAGTCCCAGGGCTGAGCATTTGTGTTCCTACTCCTGGGCTGAGGTTGACTAGGGAAATTGTCCTGCCTATGAGTGGGTGGATTTGGCTTCAGGTCAGGCTCAAATCTTCTCTTTGTATGTACATCCTGTGGTCCAAGCTAGTTCTTGGTAGTTCTTCCCATGGGGGAAAAATAATCCCAAGAATGATAGATGATAAGTCCAGTCAAGAAGATGGCAGTCAAATGTCTGCATCATGTCACAGCTAATGTCTTTAGTGTCCAAAAATAGGCTACATGGCAAAGTCGAAGTCAGTGAACCTGAGAGTTCCATTCTGCCCACCAGGTGGAGGGATTAGAAACAACCCATGACAGCCTGGCATCACAGCCCAATGTTCAGGAGGCAGAAGCAGGTGGATCTCTGTGTATTCAAGGTGAGCCTGGTCTACAGAGTGAGTTCCAAGGCAGCCAAGGCTACACAGAAAACCTGTTTCAAACAAAAACAAAAACAAATAAGCAAAAAATCCCAGCCCATGAGGCTGGCTACCAAATGCTTTATCATGGTCAGTCCCAAAGAAAAGACCTGCAGGGGGAACCATAGATCCAGGCTCCTAACTCCTTGTCTAGTACTCTCTCTCTACTGTGGCTTCATTACCAGAGTCAATGCTGGTTTGTTACCGACATTAGTGTTACCTTTGGTTCTATTACAAAAAGCCTGGTGCAACAAGACAGGAGAGTTCTCACCCTGTACATGATAATTGCAGAGCTCTGGGTAAGCCAGAGCGCACTACGGATGGGGGACAGGATGAAGGCGTGATAAGAAAACTGGAGTGTTAGCTGAGAGAACAAAAGGCTAGGGGGCTCTTGTGCATAGAACAAAACCACACTGTCATGCCTCAAACTACTTTTTATTTGCAACTACATGATTTCACGCAATTCTTCTAAATAATGACACAAAATAGATTCCCTTGTGTATAAATACATACTCTCCATAAAGTAAATGCTCAAAGGTGCTAGAACACATTGCCCACTCCTACAGTGTTTTCGTATCCAACAGAGTCAATGCACAATATATAAATACTTAAGTCCAATGTTAAAAATTCAGGCACTTGACTAACTTTAATAAAGTTTCTCAAACTATTTCAATGTATCTAAAGTGCATATAGATAGACTCCTTTAAGAAAGATTATTCTCAATAATTCTATAAAAATAAGTTTGATGGTTTAGTCCAGCTAACTTCACTACAAGTATGAACTTTTAGTATATAGTAAGGAATATTCTTCTATCAACATGACATCAACACAGTCAAGAGGACCTAGTGAGAAGCCAACACGTGAGGATTAATCCAGTGATTTCGGTCACAGTGCATTCCAGGAGGAGGCACCCACGTCACTGGAATTGGACGGTATGGTTTATTCTTCCTTCCTGGATTTGGATAAACAAATGGAACAGGAAGAGGGCAGTGACTCTGGTGGCCATTCCCTCGATGCATTCCTGCCTTTTTCCTGGGCAATGGGTGCCACACTGGAAGAGGTGCGAATATCAGTTCTGAAATCTGTAGGAAAGAGAAAGCATTAAGTAAATTCAAAAGAAAAAAACAAAAAACAATCCATGTTTTCAGTAAAGATGACCACTAGTGAAGTTTGTTTGGTTATGTTTAAATACGTGAAGAAAGAAAAACCCACACCTCATCAATAGGTCATGTGTATTTTCTGAATGAAGAAATAACTAAATCTTCAAGCAACAATGATCTAACACAGAATTAATGGTAACCCTAAGAACAAAACAGGTTTGAGGGTAATTAGTTAAGCAAGGAGTCACTCAGGGAACTTTTTCTCCTCAGGAATCAGAGCAGTGTTTGTTTCTTGATTCTTCCCTCTCTTGGTGTACAAAGCCACGCTCCCTTCCTTCTGTCACACCCCTCTGCCTGTGACCTACCCCATCTAGCAATGCAGGGAAAGCTGCATGACTGTGGGCCAGCTATCTTCTCTCTTTGAACCACAAGTACTTCATTTGGAAAATGCGAGGCTTCTCTGCCTACCCCACAGTGTGCCCTGCTCTCATATGGGGAAAGTTCCAGCAGCTGTCTACCCTGCCCACACTGACTGGGGCCCCTCTTACTGCTTCCCCACAGGGACTGTATTATGCTCTGCTGTCTGAACAGTGGCACCAGTTTTGTGGCTGGGTTCGCCATCTTC
This sequence comes from Phodopus roborovskii, assembly GCF_943737965.1. Lineage (NCBI taxonomy): Eukaryota > Metazoa > Chordata > Mammalia > Rodentia > Cricetidae > Phodopus > Phodopus roborovskii. The sequence goes on from NW_026126578.1 coordinate 6,766,473, forward strand.
TCAGTCCTGGGCTTCATGGCGTATGAGCAAGGGGTGCCTATTGCTGAGGTGGCAGAGTCAGGTAAGTGTGCAGAGGTGGGATGTGGAAAGCCCGAGCTTAAGGGGGTATCTAAGGGGTGGGGATAATGTGGTCCCTGCAGCCTTCCTGTCCTGGGTATGTTTCTTAGAATGTGGCCACTCTCTTCACCTTCAGGGCAAGCCCTGACCTTGGGAAGCCAAAGGCTTCATTTACTCCCCAAGCTACTCCGTTTCCTGCCCCTGCCCCATCGCCACTCACTTTGGACTTGCTCCATCCTCTGCTCAACCCCAAGGTGTCATGATCACAAAGCAGCCTCTGGCATATGCTAAACAGCCTTGGGTTGTTGGAGCCATCCCATCCTCTTCACTACCACTTGGTCTACTCACTTCTGCACAGTACTCCACAGACTCTTTGCACATGCCACTCCTGTGCTTGGAGAACCTACCTCCCCTCCCCTCCTCCACCTCCTTCTAATATAGTATCATTATGCATGTCACAGCCTGAGTATATAGAGTTGATATGTTTGAAACAAATATGCTGTGATCAGGGTGATGGTTCACCATGATGACAACTCCTTCTTGACTTACATGGTACTTGGATTCTGGAAAGGCACACTGTAATAAAAGGTACTGAGGGTCCTGAGTATTGAATATAAAGAGGTTGGGTCAGATCAAAGTAGATGACATCAGCCCTTATTCTACAAATAATACAGAATATTTTGAAAGCAAAAAAAAAAAAACTATTAGAAAAGATTAACAAAAGTCATAATTCCTTGGCAAAACTACCAAGGAAAAACATTAATACAAATTGATAATGTATTAATAACTTTTTCATTGCTAGGATAAAATGCCACTAAGTAAAGCAACTTATGGAAGAGTTTGAGTTATACGTTCAGGGGATAGAACATCCATCATGGCAGGAGGGCATTGCATGGTATCAGGACCAGAAAGCTGAGAAATCACATTTCAACTACGTCCAGAAAGCAAAGAATGCCAGCAGGAAGTTGGGAAAGGCTATAAACTCTCAGATCCCACCCCCAGGGATATACTTCCTCTAGCAAGGTGACACCTCCTAAAAATTCCACAACCTCCCCAAACAGCACCGCTAACCATTCAAATACACAAGCTGATGTGGGAGAATTCTCATTCAAACCACCACGACTAATATCAACAGTGAAAGGGGGCCGGTGCTATGGAATAATCCATTCGTACACTGTGAAGATGAGTTGTTCTCATTGGTTTAATAAAGAGCAAACTGGCCAATAGCTAGGCAGGAAGAAGTTGGGTGGGAGAGCCAGACTGAGAGAACACTGAGATGAAAGAAGGCAGAATTGCCAGGAGACAGAGAGAAGGAAGGTGAACTCGCTGTGTTAAAGAAAGGTACCCAGACACACGGTAGAATGGATAGGAAATATGGGTTAATTTAAGTTGTAAGAGCTAGTTAGTAACAAGCCTAAGCTATTGGCTGAGCATTTATAGGTAATAAGTCTCTGTGTGGTTATTTAGGAACTGATGGAGGGACAGAAACTTTCACCTACGCATGGTGCCCAATACACATTCATATAAAGCCTAAGAAAGTTTTTTTTGGGGAGAGGGAGGTTTTGGGAGGATTCAGAACAGAGTCAAAACAACTCTGTGGATAAAGGTATTAGCCACACAAGCCTGATGACCTGAGTTTGATCCCAAGAACCCACATAAAGATAGGAGAGGACTAACTCCTTAAAGACATCCTCTGACCTCTACAAGTGTTCTCACACACACAACATTTATATGTGCACACACAATAGTTAAAATAAAAAAAAAAACTTTAAGTCTTTTTGAACAGTGAAGGAAGAGGCAGATCTATAGACTCCACAAACATTAGCATTAAAGTAAGAGGCTACTGTGAATAGCTTCAATGTGGATTTGATCACACGGGTATATGGGTGAATGTATTTTAAAAGCCAGTGTGCTCAGACTGACACAGAAGGAACAGCAAAACTGAACATCTGTATATCTTTTTAAAATAATTTTTTATTTAAAAATTGGGGGGCTGGCTCGTTGGTAGACCACTTGTCACCCAAGCATGACAGCCTGAGTTTGGATTCCCAGAATTCATGAAAAAAGCTGAGTGTGGAGGAGTTTGCCTATAACTCCAGCCTTGGATGGAGAAGGGAGAAGACAAGCAGATCCATGGAGCTCATTGGCTGGAAGGCATAGCCAGATAAGTGAGTTTCAGGTTCAGGGAGGAACCTTATCTCTAAAAATGAAGGTGAAGAGATAAGACACCCAACATCACCTTCAGGCCTCCACATGCATATTCACACACACACACACACACACACACACACACACACACACACACACGCATGCACAAATCCACACATGTGCACACACACGCAGGTGCATACGTGCACACACATGCACATACACACACGCACACACTCGCACACACGCATACACACATATGCACGCACACACACACACTATATATATAGGGGGGGTATGGCTATACACCACTACTAAAAAATTTAGGAATAATAATCTCCCATAAATTAGTAAACAATCATGATTCCCCACAAATCAGCTATGAAATATAAAAAACCTTTCAAGTCCACACTCTGCAGTTATTGCCATTTTTTTCTTTTCCTATAACAGAACACTTAAGATTTGGTAATTTCTGAAGATGGGGGTTTTATTTTAGCTGATAGTTTTTGGAGAAAAGAAGATCTAGTGGCTGCATAATGTATTGGAGAATCTTGGGTGGCACCATGAGACGTCCCATGCATGGCAGAAGCTCATAGGGAGTGAGGGGAATCATATAGGGAAGTGTGGGTACAAAGGAATTGATCCTGTCTAACAGTCTGCCCTGGGACAACCACTCTATTCTCAAAAGAACTAATCCAGTTCCCGGAGACAGACCTAGTCGCCTCTTCAAGACTTAATTGCCTCTAAAAACCCACCTTCTAACACTGCTACCCTGACAAGCACATTTGAGTATGAAAATTGGGCACGGTAGTACCTGGCACTGACCCAGAGGAAGATACAAGAGACAACAATAGAAACAAACTAATAGAGAAAGCTCACTGTAGTAAATACTGTGGGAAAACATGGCAATAAACTGATTAATGTGTCTTGACCAAGAGGAAATATTGCAGAAGTAATACAAGGTTGATTACCATTAGGAGTTCCATTAATAGTATGCACTGTATTTGTAGATTAACAACAACCTTGTATCATCTCCATAGTTATAGAACATAATATCATGTCTATATGTTAAAAATTATTAGGAGGGGATGGAGAGATCGCTCAGCAGTTATGAATGCTTGCTATACTTGCAGAGAACCTAGATTTGGTCCTCAGCACCCACATCAGGCAGTTTATAACCACCTGTAACAGCAGCTCCAGGGGATCTAATGCCTTCTGGCCTCCATGAACACTGAACTCATGTGGTCACATAAACTAACAGAGGTGTACATGTGTGCCATACATACAAATAAAAATAATCTTAAATTTTAAAAAAGTAATCAGGAAAATATCAATCGAAGGGTATTTCTAAAGTGATGTATGTAGAGAGCTGGCCATGGTGGTATACCCTTAGAAGCCTGAGGCAGAAGGACAGTGATGCCAGCCTGGGCTACACAGCAAGACTGCCAAAAAAAAAAAAAAGTATGTATTTAAAAGTTAAAAAAGTAATTATCAGTGTTCTTCTATATCTCTCATGGGGGAAAGATAGAGAAGCAACACAATATGTGTAGTTAATGTGCAAAAGAGGTACAAAGAAGGCTGGGAATCAGAGAAAATGGCTACCGTTGTGAAGGGCAGAACAGGGTGAAGGAGGGAGGGATGGGGCCAGGGTGAGTTGGGGGAAGGCAAGGAAACTAATTCCCAGAGTGTTTCCCTTAATAGCCTTGACCCTGGGTGATGTCTCACACCCCATCCAAAGTGGGGTGGGACCCAAAATGAAGTAGAAGCTAGTAACAGTGGCCTCACTTTGTTGTAGAATGACAGTGAGTTGTGTAGCCACAATGGATACTAAGGAGCACAGAACTAACAGAGAACAGACGTGGTGTGCAGAGCGGGTACTGGAGGTTAAAGAGGAGAAGACTATAGTTGCAGTGTATTTGGGTCAGGACAGGAATCTGAACCAGAGATTCTACTGAGTGGAATATGTGTACCGGGGTGGCCTACACTGGTAAATGTACATAGATCCCAAGGCTGCTATTTCCCTCTGAGGAGCAGATACTAGAATATACTGTATTGGAAGCCACAGGATATGTATGCTTGGACTTCTGGTTTCCATGTGTGGATAGAAACATGTGGACATGCACAGGAGGGATGAATGTGCTGGGGGAGCCACCTGCAATGACTCCCAGTCAGCAGACATGCCTGTGTTCAGGCCTGGGTTGCTAAACATCACCGTCTGCAGCCAGGGCCCCTTGAAGAGGCAATCAGGTCCAGGGCTGGACCAGGACACTGAAGCCAGATGAGGCTGAGGCTGTGCTCCCGAGAAGCCTGGGGACACATCAGGAGGCTGAAGAACCTACCTGAAAGAGCCCCCAATGGCCTGTGCTGGATCAACTTAAACAGTGAAGTAAATAATGATCATTACTGGATCATGGCCCCGAGAAAAAGACTGAGCACTGAGGAGCCCACAGGAGCATGAACCCATCACCTAGTGAGTGACCTTCTCCTGATGAACGGGTGTGAGGGAAGGAGGCTGATCCATCCTCACGCAAACACCATCATAACAATGGCTGTAGAAGCAATGATCAATGGAGGCTGAGACCACAGGGGAGGCTTAAAAGCAGGGTCCTATGTGCCTCAAAGTGCCCCTCCCCTGTGAGAGGAAAGACACTGCTTCACCATGGAGACGATGCCAACACCAACCTAGCTAAAGGATGGGGTCACATCAGCAGCCCGCCCATTTTGGTGTTTCTCTGAAAAGGACAAACAACACTTCCATGATTTTTTTTTTCCATGAGAACTGTTGGATTTCACTGGGATCAAGCATAAAAAATTATAAACACAAACATCTCAGTTTTTATTTTGCTAGCAACAAATAGTTGGGAAAAATACTTCAGAAAAAATAAAGACAAAAAGGCTGGAAAGGCGGTACAATGGTTAAGAGCACTGTCTGCTCTTCCAGAGGACCTGAATTCAGCTCCTAGCATCCACATGGTGGATCACAACCTTGTTCTAGAGGATCCATCGCTCTCTACTGGCCTCTGGGCACTGCACACAGACACAAAGGCAGGTAATAGGTCTAGAATATAAATAAATAAATAAATAAATAAATAAATAAATAAATACGGGCCAGGCATAGCCTGAGAGGAAATGTCCACAATGCCTACTCTCCTCTGTCTAACAACAACAACAACAACAACAACAACAACAACAACAAAAACCCTGCTCCAACCCAATAAAAAGGAAATAGACCAATAAAGGTGGGCAATTGTGTGACTAGTAAGCACCAGAGACACCTGGAAACACGGATTAAAACCAAAGTGATTGAACAATACATTGTCACTGTAAGGACTGAAAGAATAGCAGTGCCAACTGTGGGCAAAAACATGAAGCCTCAAATGTAAAATGATAGAACAGCATGACTGCATTTGAAATCAACATTTCGTAGGTGCTGTGTGGGGTTGTCACCCCAGCAATTCCATCTTAAACAGCACAAGCAACTTAATCTAAAAATTATTTTAAAAGCTGGAGAGGTGGAGAAGTGGCTCAGAGGTTAGGGACATGAACTATTCTTCAGGTAACAAAATTGCCTATGACTCAAGCTCTAGAGTATCTACCACCCCCTGCTGGCCTCCATGGGTACTGCACCCAGATACACACACACACACACACACACACAGACACACACACACACACACACACACACACACACACACACACACACACCTTAAAAATAATCATGTAAATAAATAGAGCAAAACCCTACCAATGGTTGTCCAGGATGCTGATAGAGGTGGTAAGCATCTAGAGGCGACATCTAAGAGTCACTTTCAGGTAGACTTTTCCTCTCTTGCTTAGACTCAGCTGCTGTCCAGTCCTGGTGAGAATATTTGAACAATGTGAAAGCAGGTGGGAGGTGGACACAGAGGCAGATCTGTGGGTCAGACTCTCCTGGTTTAACCTTGACCTTCCCAGACCCTCTGCACAGTGACACAGTTTTCTGCAGGTCCATGTTAACATGGCACTGTCAGCACAGTAGGGGCAGTGGATCTGAGTGGGACCTGGGTCCAGTGACCAGCAACTCTGCTGCATCCCTGCAGATGCAAAGACTGGAAGAGTGACCTCTCTCCCTCCCCTCCAGGTCCTGGGCTGGCTTTCATCGCCTACCCCAAGGCTGTCACGATGATGCCCCTCTCCCCATTGTGGGCTACCTTGTTCTTCATGATGCTCATCTTCCTGGGCCTGGACAGCCAGGTGAGGGGCAAGAAGAGAGAAAGGGATGACGGGGAGGGGGACATCTAGGTCATGGGTGGGGGATGGGAGGGGAGAACCAAGTCAGGTAAGGGGAAGGGGAGGGGAAAGAAGAACAGGGACTTGACAGGCCAGGTGCTACAGCTTCTAGACCCCAGGCCCTCTCCTAGCCACGGACATCAGGCCACCAAGCAGCCCTGCCACTTTCTTGGTAGCTTCCAGTCATAGACATGTCTATTTGGTGACCCTCCACACCTTCTTGTCTACTTAACTCCAATTCCCAATTTATTCCCAATTTAAGTGCTTTGAGCTTTTTTATTTTTGGTTTTGGTTTTAGTTTCCTTTGTTTTAATTTGTTGCAGTTATTTATTTACTTACTTATTTCATGTGTGTATATGTGTGTACACATGCAGAGGTCAGAGGACAACTTGTGGAGATTACTTCTCTACATTAACCATGTGGGTCCTGGGGATGGAACTCAGGTCCCCAGATCCCAATTCAATTTTTTGGAGAGGGCTGTTTGTTTTTCAAGACAGGGTTCCTCTGTGTAGCCCTGGCTGTCCTGGAACTAGACATGTAGACCAGGCTGGATTCAAACTCTTAGAGTTCTGTTTGTCTCCACCTCCAGAGTGCTGAGACTAAAGACAAACACCACCATGCCTGCCGGGCCCCCAGTCGAAATTTTTTAAATGATGCCCTAAGTCCTTCCATTCTGATAAATGACTCTCAGCCAGAGGTCCCTGCAAAAGCAGAAACAAGTCCTAAAGAAGGTGGACTGTGGCTAATTATAACCAAGGGTCTCCATTCCTACCAAGCCATGGAGCACTTGGGACACAAGGGAGACAGTTTCCTTCCTCGGGCCCGTGATGAGGTGTCTATGACCTGTTCTTGGCATCCTCTTGGTGCCTCAGCAGCTGTGTGCCCACAGGCCCCATGGACCTCCGTCCATCCCGCCCTCCCTCCCTCTGTCCTTGGAGCAGGTACCTTTGCTCTAGGAGTAAACTGCATGTTCTTGCCCCCTCATCCCTTGACACCAGCTTGTCCTCCCTCATCGCTTCTCTCCATGCTCACGTTCATTCTCCCTATGGCCTCTCTTTGCCCCACAGGCATAGACTGTAGGCCCTGCCTGCTGCTGAGCACAGCTGGCTGTCTAGGGCCCACAAGAACTGCTTCCAGCCATGTTGGTGGTGGTCAGTAAGGTGTGTGTCCTAACAAGCCTATGCTGTGCAGACTCTTCTGCTTTGACAAGGGAACAGCCATGATCCTCCAGCCGTAAGGGGAAAGCCGGTGTCCAAGTTAGCCAATGAGCACTGCTCCCACTCACGACCTTGCAAGAGTTATTGAACACACAAGGCCTGGCCTGTGTGTCTGTCAATCCAGCCACATTCATTTTCTCTCTGAAGCCAGAATCCTTCCCCAGAAGCCACTAAGCTGTGCTGCAGACACGTCGGCCGGCTGTTTCTGCTGATAGCATTCCCTTCCATTGTTGTTAGCAAAGCCTTTCAGAAATCAGGGCTCTCTGCAGCTGGTGTGTGACAGAGGTTCCTGCCTGACAGCGGGTGTGGGGCTGAGGCGTGGACTCTGCTCATGCCTCACCGAGTGGGGCTCACTGGCTCTTCTGCCATGTGCCTGGGCCATGTTCAGCCCACCCTCTGATAGTCACATGAAGGTGGACCCCAGTTCAATGCCTGGGTTTGAGAGTAGAAGCCAGTGTTTAGAGGTGCTGAGTGACTTGCTGGGGCAGATATCCAGGTCACTTGCCCCTTACCTATATGTGTCCACACCCCATACCTCATTAGCTTCCTGGGTAAGCAGCCTTCTTTGAATCCCATCTCCCTTCTGTAGGACCCTGGGGGAAGGCTGGCAGTATTGGCCGTTGTTGTGGGGCCAGTGCAGAGGACCAGGGTTGAGCATCAGCTCTGAATAGGTCCCAGCGGTGTGACTTTGAGTGCATCATCACCCCTCTGTAGGCCCCAATCCTTTTTGTGTAATGGACACACATCTATCTGGGAAGATAGATGTAAAGCAGACAACATGGTGGCTAGCAAACACAAAGGTGGGAGACCAACTCAGGAGCAGGTGGTTCACAGCTGGACGCTGCTACCAAGCACCTGGGTGACACAGCTGGGTGTGGATTTCCACCTGGCATAGGGCAGGGCACTGCCACAGTCCTAGAAGTCAAAGGCAATAGCCAGAGCCAGCTGGCAGCAGATTATCAAGCTCCGAGGACAGTTCTGAGACCCCTGCTTGGCCTCAAGCACACAGGCTGGGTCTCTTGTAACCCATGAACCCCAGAACAGGAAGTGACAGCAACGAGGGAGAAGGAAGCATCACAGTCTGGACTGCATGCCATGTGACCCTGGGCGGGAGCTTCCCTTCTATCAACATCTTTGTCCTGGTCCATTCAATGATGTACTGGAGCTAGTTGGTGCTGGGCTTGCTTTCATCTCTGTGGGATGGAGTGTGAAGGTGGAGGGCAGGAAGTGAGAAGGAAGCCCCTGGTATATGGATAGGGTGCCACGGCTGGCCTTTTCCTGGGCTTCATGTGTTGTATCTCTCCCTCTAGTTCGTGTGTGTGGAGAGCCTTGTGACTGCTGTGGTAGACATGTACCCCAAGGTCTTCCGGCGGGGCTACCGGAGAGAACTGCTCATCCTGGCCCTGTCCATTATCTCCTATTTCTTAGGCCTGGTGATGTTGACAGAGGTAAGTGATGTCAGCAGTGTTCCAGCACATTACAGCTCCAAGACCTCAGACCCTGTGCTGTGAGCAGACCCAGAGCCCTCTCTGTCAGGTACCTGGGTGCCTGCTCTTCCTCATGGGCACTGAGAATGAACACAGACTCCCAGCGAGCTCTGATACAAGGTCCCCCCTGAGTCAATACTGAAGGTGACTATTGCTAGACAGGACAACTCACGTGGGGACTTGTCGGGCCAGCCAGTTGTTTCCTAGTCACCCATTGGGAGACCCTCCAGCGAAGAGAACAGTGTTAGCTGTTGAGCCCAGAACTGGGTCCTTGTCATGGCCTCAAGTTCAATACTGGTTTTTCTGGAACATCTCTCAGAATAGCCCCCTGGGCGACATTTTCTGTGTTCCTCCTCAGCCTCCTTCCTGTCCTGCAGGTGAGGTGGGCTTCTCCATGACTCTGAATTGAGGTTATCTTCTAAACCATGTGCTCACTCCACCCCACAGCCGTTCTGTCCCCATCCTTTGTCAGGTATCTTTGGAAGGTGAGATTAGGTGTCTTTCTCCTCATGATGCACCAAGATAATTAATTCAGGGAATCGGGGATGGGGAGCTCTGTTGCTGAGAGACATGGAGGTTGTGTGAGAAATGGGGAGGAGTGGGGAACTGGAATCCATTATGCAGACGGGGTGAAACAGAGGCTAGCCATCTCCAGAGACCTCTTCCATGGCGTCCCAGGCCACAGTCTCAGGGAAGTTCCCGTTAGGCTTCCTGTCATCTTCCCACCCCGGGCCTCTGTGTTCCCAGTTCACTCCCTGTCCCTCTGGCTGTTCCAAAGACCCCTGGCCAGCCTTTCACCTGTTCTGTCGTCTCTCCTGGGGGAGAATAGGAACCTACCATGGTCAGCCCAGGGACCCTGGGGGCGGCTCAGGTCTCATGTCCATTGTGAGTTATTGCTGTTCTTACCTGCTGTCACATTAATGAGAGTGACAGTCGCTGTCTGAGAAAATGAGTGGGGTGAGGGTCCAGTTCCTGCTCTCCCTGCAGTCATTCTGCCTTGTGTGTCTCCATGAAGGGAGGCCGGGCTACAGTGAGTAGGGCCTCATTAAGCACTGGTTAATTGCACAGAGAGGATTCATTTGTCCCATACAAATTGGGGAGAGGCTTCACCTGATGCCTTGAAGAAGCTAATGGGAAGGTGTTGCTGTGGGTATCACTGACTCGGTACACAGCCTGCCCTAGGTTACCCCCAGTGTACAGAGCTCTTTGCAAGGGTGCATGGTGACTCCCAGAGGCCATCAGGGAGCCAGCGCTCCAGCCAGCCGAGACAATTAATCAGCAGGCATTTGGGCTTCACATGCCAGCCCTCCACCCCCACAGTGGGTTATCTTCAAGCCATTGTGCTGAAGAAGCTCACAGTGGGCCCAGTGAGCTATGCCAGCCTCAGTCGTCCTGGTAATTGCCTGCCAGAGCGTCTCTCTCATTTACACTTGGTTAAAGCTCAGGTCTAAGAAAAAGCCAGGCTACCCACTTCTTGTCTTCCACCACAGCAGTATGACTGGTGGCTAAGACTGTGGGCCCTGCCATTCAGTTCTCAGTCCCTATACTCAGCTCCATGACATGCCACTGCAAGTGGCCTTGCTTCTTGGTGTCTCAGTTTCCCTGTAGGGACATTGAACAGTAATAGTTAGGCCTGTTGTCGCATTGTTGGAGGAGGAGGGAACCAAGAAGTACATTGAGATGTGGAAACGTTAAAGCCAGTCTATCAATCCTTTAATGGGGCTGTGTGCTGAGGAAAATGTCACCAAGTGATGGCATATGGACATCAGAGCAGGAATTCTTAAGCTTTGTTACACACAGCCCCTTTTCACCCATGAAATTTGTATGTCACCCTAGGTATGTAGGCATATAAAATAGGTATACAGGGTCTGGAGTCATGGCCCAGTGCATAAGAGCACTGGCTGCTCTTGCAGAGGACCTGGGTATTATTCCCAGGACCTATGTAGCAGCTCACAGCTATCTGTAGCTTCAGTCCCATGTTCTCCAATGCCCTCTTCTGGCCTCCACAGGCATTTTACACATGTGATGATGTACAGACTGAATATGTTATACTGCAGGACTTAGAATGTCTTTAATGATTTTCAGAGCTGATCAATATTTTGGTTACATATATATAGTTCACAACTTCTGAAGCATGTTCATAGTCATTTCAGAAATTGTGACTCTGTCCTAATCCCAAGATAAATTTATTGAATGATCTTTTGTGCAACTCAAACAGTAGTTTTTAAAACCAGACATTCTGAGACTGGCAAGATGGCTCAGTGGGTAAAGTTGCCACCAAGCCTGACAACCTGAGCTTGGTCCCAGAACCCACATGGTAGAACAGGAGAACTGATTCCCACAAGTTGTATTCTGACTTGCACACATATGCAGTCTCATATGCATACTCTAAATGTAAAGTTAATATCAATCATTCTAAAAATACAACGCAAAGATATCCTAACTTGATACACATTGAGAAATGACTGAGAAAATACTGAAAGTCTTAGCTTTCCATAATTAAACTGTTAAGTTTCTGGGAGGACAGATACCTTTATATGTACAATAAAAACAATGCAGTTCATAACATGTAGTCTTGAATCTGAGATGTTTCAGACAGTGTTCACTGGCACTGAATAGCATGCAGGGTGTGCATTAGCTCAACCCCCTATGTTTTTCAAAGCACCAACATCACCAATAATGTTAAAAAGAGAATTTTTTTCCTGTAGAAATTTACTTCTGGCCCATTTCAGAAAATCTGCACACCAGGCCTCACACCCAAGCCCCCTAATAACCATTGGCCAGAACAGTGTGGTCAGACAGTGTGTGGGCTCTGCAGTTAGCCACAGTCTCCACATGCCCTGCACACTCAACCTGCTCTTCACCCTGATGTTATACGTGGTCCTGACTTCGTTATGATGTTACCTCAATCTCTGGAGGAGACTAATGATCGAACACATGGTCTCAATCTATGGAATATACATGATAGAATAGGAATGTGACTGGGGGACTCTTGTACCCCGACTTCCCCGACCTGACCATTCTAAGCTCTTTCACATCGTCTTCCCTGCATCCATGCTCTTTGGGTACCGTTCTACCAGGAACATTTTCCCTACAGATGTCATTTCTGCTCAAATCTAGACCTGGCCTCCCCTCCCCCTCCCTCCCACCCTCCCTCCCCCTCCCTCCCCCTTCCTTCCTCTCCCATGCTCTCAGCACCACCAAATCCTCATGAAGGAGACTTTGAATGGCAGTTTCCACTGAACTTCATCTTCAGACTCTGATGGTTATCCCTTCACACCAGAATTCCATGAGCAACAAATCTGCGGCTTCCTGGGTTCCTCCTATTTCATAGGACCAGCATACCTCCTGCCATGTATGCCAATCATCTCTAGTTTGCTCACAATGCCTACCATCACATAAATCGTATGTGAAGAGCTACATTGTACTGTTTGAGGGAGAATTACCAAGCAGTCTGCTAGGGATCTCTAGGGAAATAGAGTATAAAAAAGGGGTTCACTAGGATGGCTTACATGGTTGGAACTGCTCCCTGCAGAGAAGAACCTGGTAGCTACTTGGCCCATGAAGCTGGATACCCCAGCAGTTGTGAATTGAAACTGGAAGCCCAGGAAGATCACTTGAAAGCCATAGGATTGTGTCTGTGTTGGAAGGCTGGAGAAGCTGGGGTCCATGGATGGTGGTGGAGGCCTCGATAGAAACTCTCTTTACTAGGTGAAGACATGTTTTCCTCACATTTCTTTCTATCTGGGCTTTCTGAGGGAAGACACTGCCTAATCTGAGGCCAGGTTTTTTTCACTTTGGTCAGTCCCTACTGTCCCCCAGTGGCAAGTTGATCCTGATTTTGGTCAAGTTGACATTAAGGCCAGCCATCAAGGGGCCAACTATGTGTTATAGAGCTGGCCCAAAGGCAACCCTTCATCAGTAATTCATCCCAAAGATGAGTTATGCACCTACTTTGTGTTCATTTCTGAGCTCTGGGCAAGACAGCTAGTAGCACGTCACAGAGCCCATGCTCCAGGTGATTCTGCTTACACCTTGTGGGGACCTATGTGCACTGGGCCCTGTGGTGAAGGCTGGAGGCACAATAAGGGCAAAGGTGGGAGCTTACTGGGCAGAGCTCAGAGCTCTCAGCTGCGTACAGGCGTCTTCTAGGATTAAACAGTGAGTTCAGACAATGAAGTCTAGAAGCCTGAAGAAAGGGCGAGGCTGAGGAGGGAGGGCTTCTCAGAAGAAGTGACATTTTGGCTGAGCTTTGAAAGAACTTAACCAAATGCAAAGTGAGGCCACTTTGCTGAGATTGGGTGGTGGGACAGATTGGAAGGAGAAAGGGTAATTTTAAGCCTCTGAAAAGATGGCAGAGAGTAAGACTAGCAGCAGTGAGGCTGGCCTGGAAGCTTCTGGAGCTGACCATCTGGGGAGAGGTGTTGAAGCCGTCTGCCCTCCATTCTGGTTTCAGTGAAACCTCTGATGCCTATCGGCCACCTACAACCATGACATCTCTGCAGGATAGAGCCTTGTGACAGCCAGCTGCAGAGTGTAGCACAGACTAGAGATGAGGAAATTACTGGCTGGCAGCTGCCAAAGGAAAGAGAGAGGACTCAGTGGAGGGTGGCCACTGACTGTTCTGTCTGTCTCTGTGTCTTGCCCACAGGGAGGCATGTACATCTTCCAGCTTTTTGACTCCTATGCCGCCAGTGGCATGTGCCTGCTCTTTGTGGCCATCTTTGAGTGTGTCTGCATTGGCTGGGTATACGGTAAGTGGGGGCTGGGCCCCTGGGACTGTAACTGTCTGGGCACTATCCCTGGGGACACATACTACTGTGTCCTGCTGCCATAAGGCCTTCCTGTTTTTATGCTGGCATAGGGTGTTCAGGACCCAAACACCCTGCTCTCTGACCAATCCTACCCTAGGATCAGCTTCCCACCTTGAGAAATTTGTGTTCCAAAGAGAAACTTCAGGCAGAGCCGCTAACAGGAGCCACACCCTCATTCATTTCACCTTCTGGTCCTCACATAAGCCAGGATGAGAGCTGCTGTCTCAAGCACAAACAGAATGTAGCTTGGGAATAATAACCTCTCGTCATACAAGCAGCCCAGAAGGTCGTGGCCTCGAGAGCCCAATACCCTGGGAACCCCCGTGTCCTCACCTCACTTGTCCATTGTGTTCACTGGTCTTGCGCCACTGTGAAGAAAGTCCTGACATGGCTACTTCAGGAGTGGAGGGCTAGCAGAACTCATGGTTCCTGAGTTCAAGCCAAGATCGGGTGATTTCATTGCTTCCGGTCCTGGTGAAGGCCTCTCATGGTGGGAGTATGTTTTGGAGAAAGCCATCACATCTCTAGCCAGGAACAGAAAGCCACACCACCGCTGGCCTACTTCCTAGAGCACAGTAGGAAATCTCACCTTTATACCTAATAATGCCACCCAAGGGACCCAGATTTCCTTGCAGGTCCTCAAGCCCAGGCACTCTGTGTCCTGTGCTGGGGAAGGTAGGCCCACCTCTCCTTTACTGTGAGACATGTTTGTCTGCGTGTTTTCCTCCGGATAGGAAGCAACCGGTTCTATGACAACATCGAGGACATGATTGGCTACCGGCCACTGTCACTTATCAAGTGGTGCTGGAAAGTTGTGACCCCTGGGATCTGTGCGGTAAGGCCTGCAGAAAGCCACCTCCAGTCCCTTCACTTGCTTACTAGCCACTCTTCAGCTCCAGCCAGCTCGGCTGAGGCTGGCCCTGAGGAGGGTCACATAGCCCAGGGCCCTGCCACCTGCCACTGCATGGAGCTGATGTCTCAGGTCTGCCTCTGGGCTTGCCAAGGCAGGTCTCACTCAAGTTCCCACCTGTGTGTTGAATGACCCTGAACACGTTTGTCCCCTGTCAGGCCTGACACTGGTCCACCTCTCTGGGGGCCAGGGGCTTGCAAATGTGAGTGAGGAGATTTGTTACTGAGAGGGTGACAGAGGTGAGGAGAATGTCAAGGTTTAGGCTCTGTCCTTGGAACCAGACCACAGACCAGCCTTGGTGAGAGGAGGCTTAACATAGAAAAAAGGTCTCGCTATTCTTTGCCCTGTCTTTGGTTCTGGGGGGGCATCTGAGCTTATCTTCCCAACTGAAGGGGTCAGAATAGCAGACTCAAGATAGCCCTAAGATAAACTCTGAGTGGGAAGAAGCCGAGAAAGACGATCCTGGGAAAGGGGACAAATAGCACAGCTCTGGAGAGGCCCCAAGTCCCCTGAGAGTCTGGACCCCAAGGCCACACACAGGCCTTGTGTTCTGACAGTTGGATCAGCTTCCTCCATGGTTCTACCTCTGGCTCACTATGGATGGTTGAGGTGCCTGGGCCCTTGGAGTAGGATAGGGCTGAGGGGCACCGCCAAGAACCTCCATCTGCCTCTCCACAGGGCATCTTCATCTTCTTTCTGGTCAAATACAAGCCCCTCAAGTACAACAATGTGTACACATACCCGGCTTGGGGCTACGGCATTGGCTGGCTCATGGCTCTGTCCTCTATGCTATGCATCCCACTCTGGATCTTCATCAAGGTGTGGAAGACAGAGGGCACCCTGCCTGAGGTGAGCAGTTGGTAGAGGGCCTAGGGGTAGGGGGATGGGTCTGGATGGAAGGGGAATTGTGGCAGGCTCCTCTTTGGTAGGTGTTCATCCTTAAAATGTACCAAAACAACCTCTGTGAGATGCCTGGGTTAAAGCCAGATTCTGTGAATTCTACCTCAGCCTCCCTACCTGCCAGACAGGCTGGCAGCACCCCTTAATTGATAGAGGGTATAAGAGGTCTGGGGATTCCCACAGGGAAAGCATTTGAGTCAGGATCTGAACTGAGGTTTGGCCAAACATCAGTTATGACAGGTCACACAAGTACCATCCAGAATGCATCCTCCAGCTCCCTGCCTAAGAGGGCCTGGGCTCCAGCAGAGGCAGATGGATGGGGAAGGTCTCCTTTGTTGCTTACAGGAAGTGTTGGTCAAGGGCAACTGGTTAATTGATACTGAGTCCAAACTGTCCAGAGGAAATGGACAAGGGACTTTAAAACCTCAGCCTCAGGACCCCTGCTCAACCCTCCCGCCTCCTGGTTGTTGTGAGCCCTTTCCTGGTTTCTTCCTGTCACCCTAGCTCATACCCTGCCCACCCAGACAGCAGTCTTGTTACAGAGTGAGCCTCGGATCCTGTCCGGCCTCAGGCCTTGAGACCTTGAAACCTTGAGACCTTCACCTGTCCATTCACATCCCGAGCCAGGCACACAGGAGGCACGGTTAATCAGCTCCCATCAGTCTGAGTGTTAATCCTACCTAGACAGTGTGGCTTCCACCTGAAAGAGGAGGCCCAACCTTGTCCTCAAGTACTAAGCCACCCCAAAGTCCTTGCAGCTTTTTCTCAGGTAAGGGCCCATGCTCAGGAGGGCTTCCTAATCCTGGTCCAAGGGCAGTGCAAATGGTGCTGATGTTGGGCCCATGCTTCGGATGCATTCTGAGAGATTGAGGCTACACATCGAGGCCAAATTAGGGATGACGTCTAGCCTCTAAGCATAGCTTGAGGAGCTCAGTACATGGAGCTTCCCCTGCACTGCAGTTGGTATGGTGACAAACCCAGGGTAGGGTAGGACTCTGATTAACCAACATTCACATCAGAAGCCCTGGAAGCCTCTCACCCTCTCGACAGCGCCTGCCATCCTGGCCCACAGATAGAGGGATGCAGCCAGAGATCAGCAGACTGGCTGGCACAACCATCAGGCCACTTCAAAGCCCAGCTCCCCCTGCTGCCAAGGCAGGGATGCAGTGGCAGGCCCTGATTCTGGCTCTGTAGTCTTGGTCACCTTCCACAGCCATGCTGCAGAGCTTGTCTCCATTTCCTTGCTTTTTACCTACTGCCTGGAGTAGGACCTCAGCCACCCCCATTTCTGGTGGTGGGAACTCAAGGAGGTAACACCTCACCCAGAACTGAGGAGCAAGGTAGAGCCAGGGCCTGGCCCACGGTCTGATGGCTCCATAGCAGCAAGGAACATGTGTTCATCTGGGGAGGCAGAAGTGGACGGACCCCAGACCCCAGCAGCATTGCTCATACAGCCTTCTCCTCTCCAACCATCTAGAAATTACAGAAGTTGACAGTCCCCAGCGCTGATCTGAAAATGCGGGGCAAGCTTGGGGCCAGCCCACGGACGGTGACCGTTAATGACTGTGAGGCCAAGGTCAAGGGCGACGGCACCATCTCTGCCATCACAGAGAAGGAGACACACTTCTGAGTCCCCACCAGCCACTCGGATCCTTTTCCCCCATTTCTTCCCTGCTTGTAAATGAATCCTGAACCTTGTACTTCACCTAATGTTTAGGGGCTTGCTCTTCTGCACAGGACTATTAACACGTTAACTCCCAGCCAGCCACTGTGTACCCTGTACCCTTGCCTCACTCCTGTGATCATGGGTCTTTCCACCTTACCAAGATAATTCTGTACAGTGACTAGCAGATCCTGGCCCAGGGTGGCTCAACCCATGTTTTCTAGAATCCTTGTATTATATTGCCAACCTTCATGCTGTGGGCAAGTGGGGCGAGGGAGCAGTTCCTGTCCACCTCTGGTTTTAGCCACTCCTGACTTTGTCCCTGAGCTTCTCTGGACATCCTCCTCTGCACCCTAGGGACAGTTTGTTTTGTTTTGTTGTTTTCTTTTGGTCTTCCCCCTTTCCAATGACAGGACCTTCCACATTTCAAAGTTGCAAGACATCAAAGAAAGCATCCCACCATCCTCAGGGCTCCTGAGTAATCAGGGGTGGACGACTGTCTCATCCAGTGACTGCAATCACTCCCTTCTCTCCCTTCTCTCCCTTCTCTCCCTGTGCTCAGTTTCTCCATCTCCCAGGTTGAGGGAGAGGACAGAGTAAAGTCTTCCCCTGGAAGCAGGGAAAGGTTCCCTGCCTCACTGCCTGGAAGGGCTGCTCTGACTTTGACCTGAGGAGACTGGCAGGCCTCTTCTCTAGCCCTCTTTGCTATGAGGCCCCCACCCCCACTTAAACTCCCCTTCCTCCCCCTCCCTTATGTTAAGTCAAATCTATCACAAACTATGTTGGGGAAGCTTGTTTTCCTAACAAATGGAGTTTTATCTTAGTCCTGATCCCTGGAGACCAGCCCATCCCCAGCCCCCGTGGCAGGGGGTCCCACCATCCGTCCAGCCTTCTTGACTGTCAATCTGTCCCTCCTTATTAGGTAGGGATGGTCAGGGGGCCACCGCCTCTTCTTGCAGCTGCCTGGCCAGGATCTATGGCCATCCTAGCAGAGGAGCTACAGTGAGGTTAGGGCTGGATTCCACCCACAGCCCTGCCCCTATTACACCCTTCCCTCCCTCTTATTGTCCCCTGCCCTCTTCTCTACTTTCCTGCCACTCCCTGTAGATCCTGTGGGCAGACATATTATTCTGGAGTCATTGCACCTGCCTGGGTGTGAGGAGCCTTCACTTACCAGAGGGAGGAACTGGGCATCCATCCCTCAGGCTCTTCCTCGGAAATGGAGAGTAGATGTGGTCCCCAGGGGGAGGCTGGTGCTTTGCCCTCCTGCCTGGCTCAGACCTCTTGGACTGACCTCTCTCTTCCTCACCTGCTGGGTTTTCAAGTTGCTTTGTCTGCCCAGCTATTGGGGGATGGGATGTGGGGGAGTGGTGTCTTTCTCTCTTCCTGTAATGTCCTGGATTTGTCTGGTGGAAAGGTGAGACTTCTTCACACTAAGGCTCTGGTGTCCTGTCAAAGACCTGAATGCTCCATGTCCCCAAAGCTTCTGGACTCTTAGCTGTTCTGCTCAGCACCCCACATCCCACCTCTTCCTAAAGCCTGAGGTGGCTGAGCCAGTGCCCAGCACCCCCCCCCCCAGCTAACTGGGCACTTGTCCAGGGCACCCATCCCCAGTTGCTCACAAACAGGCCATGAATTCCTTCTGGGAAGGCCAGCATCATACTGAAGATGACCTGTGGGGTTGGTCCTCAACTACTGTCCCCTACCACCCCTGAGGAGGGAGGCTGCCCATTGCTGCTATTGCTCCTCACCAACTCTCTCATGGACAGATAGATGGACAGATCCCTAATGCCTGTCAACACAGACACACGTGTTGACCATGTGGCCCTTAACACTTGACACTCTTAACACTACTCATGGGGCAGGGTAGAGGGAGGCTTGTGGATTGGGGGTTCCTGTTTTTGTTTTGTTTTGTTTTGTAATTTCATACTAGTATTTGGGTAACTGTAGGGAGGAGGGGAGGGAAAGAGGGAGCAAGGGGACATGTCATTGTGACAACTTTTTTGATATTCATTAGAAATGATACAATATATCCTTTCTGAGATATTTACAGTATTATTAAAAATGAAAAGGGTTGGAACGTTTTGCATAACAAACTTTTTATTGGCAACCCAAAGAGCACAAGATTGTCTGTCTGCTCCTTTTTAAAAAATTAAAAGATATGGATCAACTCCCAGGTGGCTGTTCTGAGCAGGAGGTATTTATTGGGTTTTCCTCCTATCTTTGGGTATCTTTACAGGGTAGACCTTCATTACCATCTGTAATTAAATGCTATGATCTCCACTCAGCACTACAGACCGCACAACATGGGGGGGGGGGAGCAGTGTTTCAGGCCCCATGTCCATAGACGCCTTCGCCATTCCCATAGTCACTACTATGTACAGGACACGGTGCCTGCTTTACAGATGCTTCGCTTCTCGTGAACTCAGTGTTAGCAGATCTCTCTCTCTCTTTAATTCTCACAACCACAGATAAAGAAAACCAAAGCACAAAGAAGTCAAGCTATTTGCCCCTCCCCCCGCCCATGCTGCCCCAGTCATACCACTTAGAAACACAGAATCTGTCCCTTGCCCCTGTCCTTGCTGACTCAGGTGAGTCACTGAGCTGAGGGCTCTTCTGCTGGCTGGCTGACAGCCTGAATACTTGGGCTGTCATAGTAATGTGTCTCCTTCCTGCCCAAGAAACCTGAGCTGCAGACCCTTCAACCTACAGGATTTAAGAATTAATTTGCCTGGTGCATCAGCAGGCAGCGCAGCTGTGTGTGCTAGTGACCCCTGCTGGCCATGTTGTGGCTCTGCAGCCTAGCTCTGCAAGACAAGGCCTGTAACCAGAATAACCAGAATCTGGGAGAGGAAGTCTGAAAGTGAAGTCAAAGACCCTGTCAATCCCAAGAAGTTTCCTGTGGGTGATGGAGGGGTCCAAGCATCAGAGCAAGACATCTGCTGAAGC
The DNA here is from genome assembly GCF_943737965.1 of Phodopus roborovskii. Lineage (NCBI taxonomy): Eukaryota > Metazoa > Chordata > Mammalia > Rodentia > Cricetidae > Phodopus > Phodopus roborovskii. The sequence continues at coordinate 6,786,887 of NW_026126578.1, forward strand.
CTGGTCTCATCAAATCCTTCCACGCACCCAGTAGGCAGTCTCGGAACACCTACCGGTTTCCATTCCAGGACCTTGCTGTAGGATATAAGAGCAGCCCCCTTGTTCAAATGTTTCTGCTCTTAGTCAAAAGGAGTGGTGTGCACAGCCTCTGGATGGGGATTGTCTGTGAAGGAGCTGCCTCCCTGGCACACTGAGTCTGCACGCTTTCTGGGACAGCGCTCACCTCGGCTGTCTGTGATGATGAGCAACAACACCCAGGGAGGACATGGCCCACACATCCCCAGCCGTCCCACATAGACCTTCTCACAGCCCCCAGGGTGGAGTGTGGCTGCTGGGAGGCAGGTGAGTCATCAATTTGGCCACTCATCACTCAGCAGTGAGAGACCCCTTTCTGTATCCCCTTTAAGAAAGGGCTGTTCCCTAGGAAACACTGGAGATACAAACTAGTATCTATTGAGGTTAAATAAGGATCAGGATAAACAAATAGGCTGAACAGATGTTTATTCAGGGAGAAATAACTTACAACCTAGACAGATGAACACCAAAAAGTTCCACCAGATGCTCTCCTGTCCGAGTCCCGCCAGCAAGAGCACGTACCTTGTTCTTTCTTAGACCTCGTTCCACAGGTTACTTCCGCCCATGGCTCCACCCCCAATGGGCGTGGTCAGTGCCACAGAAGGAGACCAAGTAACTATCTCACTACAAGTATCTGCCACCTGTGAGCTGGGCACCCAGAGAAGCTGTTGGTGCAGCCCCATTCTAGTGGGAAACCCTTCGAGAAAGAAGTCCTCGGCCCCAGCAGAGCAAGTTCATGCCTCCTCCACCTCGCTCTTCTCTCCAGGCCCTCTACAGAGGGCATGGTGCCACTCACATGGGCTACTTGCCTGGTAATCCATGTTCCACCAGCTACCTGGGCACTTTCTTAGCCCAGTCAAGTTCACACAAGACTGGCCTTCAGGGGCTCTGGAAAGCTGCCAGCCACCAGCACCACTGGGACCCAAGAGCATGCAGGGCCACCAAGAGCATATAGATACCACTGGAGGTTGTGAAGAGAAGGTCTTGAAACCCACCAGTAACATGATGCCTTTTTCAAAGGTTCACATTCCCCCAAATGATGGCCACTAGAACTTCCTGGGAGCGATGGGGACATTGGGGGCTGCCAATAGGCATTGAAGGTAGGAGATACCACCCCCCACATACACACCTGAAAAGACATCAGGTTTCCTGGTGGATGGTTGAATCACTGAGTCGTGAGTGAGTGAGGGAGCATTGGAAGTGGGTGGGACAAATGATAGGAGCCTGTGGGCAGGGCCAGGAACTCTGGGAATAGGAGTGGCCGAAGGCCAGCAGAAAAATCAGGGTTCAGACATTACTAGGTATTGTAGCTACCCACAGGACTGCAGGAGGACATGGGATGACCCCCAAGGAGCACACTGCAGGATGTGGCATTTTGGAAGGGGAGGAATAGTAAGGACCCTCCCCTTACTGCACACCCATCCTCCCTAGGGCAGGTGACAGCAAACCAGCCCCCAGGGGACACCATTGCTAACCTCAGGCCATGGAGGTGGGAGCTGGAGCTGGGACCTGCACTGGAGACTGAGGGGACATGGGGGATGTCCCAAGGTCTTATATGGGTACCCAATTGCAGGAACAGAAAGGCTGCCCTACACACACACACACACACAGTATAATTCATCCTCCTCTTGCTCCACCCTGACATCAGCAACCTTTTTCCCTGACTGTGTGACCTTGGACAAGTGAATTGACTTGTCTGGTTCAGTTTCCACCACTACACAAAAGGGCTGAGTGCAGGTGTCTGACCCACCTTGAGTCCTTCTACTCAACTATCTTCAGAAGGACCTAGTTGCCTCATTTCCAAATTTGCTACGCTTTGGACAAAGTCATGTTGACCCTCTGAACAAAGCGGATGGAATCTTAGCTATCTGGCATTTGTTTTATAACAGGGACGGTGATTACTGAAAATCTTCTCATAAAACGTTGGGCAGGGTGTGGGGAGATGGCTATGGCAGTGATGACCAGGGTCATGATGACTAGGGGCCCACGGTGGCCTGTGGTTCTGTTCACTAGCCTTGCTTCACCCCAGCTGGCTGACCCTGTCCCATCTGGACAAGGAAGTCTGCAGAACAATCCCAGAGGACAGGACTGGGATGGGGGTGGGCACAACACCAAATAAGGATGATGAAAGTTCCTGGGAAGATTTAGGCCAATTTCTCTTTTTCGCTTTCTTTTCTGTACCATCTAATTATATATATTTTTTCTAAACAAAACTCATCTATTGCTTTTTATTCCAAAACACGAAATCAATGACGCTATTTTTAAAAATCCTCCCTTGGCCACTGAGAAGTTGGTTACAAATGCACGTTCTGAGGAAAAGAAAAATGACAGGCATGTGGTTGGAAGAGATGGTGAGAGGAAGCAGAGTGGAGGAGGGAAGCCAGGGGGTGGCTGCCTGCTCTTGCCAAATTCGTCAGCCCAGCAGTTCAGTTCTACCCTGAGAAACAGCAAATGAGCAGGACCTGAACTTTGTGCCACAGGCAGGACCCCTCCTCTGATGACAGCATTGATGGACATTGTAGCTATTTACAGATTGTGGCATCTTACAGCTAATGTAGGAGAGAGGGAAGACTCCCTTATCAATGGCGAGTCCAGTCCTGATGACCCTCCTGTCTCATTTGCAAATGATGCCAGCATGCCCCCCAATGCCCACTGAGGGCATGAGGTCACTGGCCCAATTCAATGTATAGATGGGTGAACTAAGGTCTAGGCTTGCACCACCAACTGCCCTGAAATTGTGTTCTCTTATGTGTTCTTCCAATTCATTTCTCAGGTGAATTCAACTCTTACAGCCTCTGCCCCCACCCAGTCTGTTCCTCTCCATCTCAGGTCCATCATCCAGCTGCTACCTGCATTCAACAAATGTCCATTTTGTGTGCCCACTGTGTCACACAGCTTCATCCTGGTAGACAGAGACAGCATCATGAGCATCACACAAGGTACAAGTAAAGAGAGGGGCAAAAGCAAATGATCAGCATGAGAATCAAGTGGGGAGGAAGATGCCTGGGAGAGCCAGAGAGCAAGGAAGGGGTTAAGCACTCACTAGAGTGAGGGGATCTAAATAGGCCACCCAGGGAGGGTCATCCTAAGAGGCTGAGAGCACACCAAGGCCATGTAGGAAAGAACATTACTGGAAGAGCATGTGCCCACGACCCTGTGGTAGGAGCTTGTGTGTAGTGTTCCCAGGTTTGCAAGGAGGCCAGAGCAACCAGAGCAAAGTGCTCAGGGGAGAGCCCTGAGTTGGAAGCTGAGAGAGCCAGGAACCATGGGAAGGTGGAGCCAAAAAAAAAGTACAAGTTCTGATTTCTGTCTTTGGTATGTATGCATGCATGCATGCATGCATTTATTTATTTTTCACTTTGTTTTTATATGTGTATGTGATGCAGGGGGGCACTGCACCCCAGTGTGTGTGTGTGTGTGTGTGTGTGTGTGTGTGTGTGTGTGTGTAGGTCAGGGGGCAACTTGCAGGAGTTGGTGCTCTCCTTCCTGGTTATAAGGATCAAACTCAAGCCTTCAGACTTGGTGGCAAATGCCTTTACCCGCCGAACTATCTCATAGGCTGTGGTTATGTTTGATTATGACCTTCCAGCTGCTGTGGGGGCTCAGGTGAGATGGCTGTTAGAACCAGAGGAAAGAAAATAAAAAGATGGAATCAGCTGTAGGAGTCATGAAGGAAACACAGATTCTTGATGTGGTTGGAAAATGGGCTAAGATCTCTTGGTGTCTGGAAGTGAGCATCTAAGATGATCAGTTGAGATGGGGGTGGATGAGCAGTGCTCAGGCCCCGCAGCCTATAGGGAGAACATCTTCTTGATGACATGAACTAGACCATGCAATGGCTGGAATCAAACTCTTCAGCAAATTCCCCCACCTCTTGGGACCTTGCTTTGTCACATCTGCAATTTGGAAACCATCGTTCTCAGCCCTCAGAGTTTTGCAAGGCCTGAGTGAACCATTAGCATGGTGGTTAATGCTAGCTAAGGTCAATGTCTCCTATAGCCTGAGGTTCCCCAGACAGACAGGATCCTTGCTCTAACTGGGTGACCTTGGACCAGACACCCACCTCTTCCATCTCCATCAGCTCCTCTGCAAAAAGGAACCCACTTCACAAGAAGCAGCTGTCCATGCTTCCAGCACACAACAGGCCCTCACCCAGGTGGGAAAAAAAAACATGGACTCTGCCCTTGTGCAGCTAGACCCATGTTCCCATACCCACTCCTGGCTAGGGCAGCTGCAGCCCCAATAGGGCATTTTTATCTCTGAGATTTCAGCAGGCTCCACAGCGGCACTGTGGCTGGGCTGAGTCCCTGCGTATTCGGGCAAAGCTGCTGTTCCAGAGGATCTAAAATTGCTTTCCTCTGATTGCTGCTATACAAACCGAGACACTGCTCGTTTTCCCCATCCAGTTGGGTCTATTTCAAGAACACATTGATGAGCACTGATTGAGCCTTGATTACTGCAAGCCGAGCAAGTGAGCTAGTGCTCGGGCCAAGCCCCCTCCCCAGCCTTAGTGGGGTGGGTTCACTCCCACTCTGCCACCACGGCCCACTGCCACCCAAGAGCCCCCTGAAGAAGCAAGGAAGGGACATAGCACAGTATATGGCACCTCACACACATCTACCTCCTAAGACACTATATCTTATATCTCTACAGAGCCACTCTCCCTGCCTGTCAAACCTCTGGATTCCAGAGCAAGAGCATGGGGAACAGAGAGATTTGCATGTTGGGTTTTTAAGACACAGGAGTTATTGGCCAGGGGGAAAGGATCTTCCATCCATTCCCCCCCCCCACACACACACACGAGCAGCCACCTTCATCCATGCACATGTCTGGCTATGCCTGAGGCCACCCAGCTCATTGGGCTGGACCTTAAATGTCTCTCCTTCCCTCTGCTGAACAACGCACAGACTTCCCTCAAACACATGGCCACTTCAAACCCCATGGTCACTTTTGTGTGTGCACATATGAACATACATGTTCCTGTGGTGGATAGGGGTGAGTGAGTACATGCATGCAGATATGTGTGTAAAAGTTACAAATCAACCTTCTCTGTTGCTCTCTATCCAGTCTTTGAGACAGATCTCTCGCTAGACCAGGACCCACCTGTTTCCACCTTCCACTGATGAACCCCAGGCATAACAACCACACTCACTCCACTTTCCCATGGATTCTGCGGATCCAGCTCTGGCCTCATGGTGCTCCACAAGCACTTTACTGACTGAGCAATCTCCCCAGAGTCACGTTTTCACACACATTTGTGCCCACTTTGCAGGAGATGACACAGTCTGGTGGAGCTGGTCTGGATTGCCCTGAACCTGGGTTGCCCTGAAACTTAGATCTTTTGTGGGTATGCTAGTCCTTGGCAAACCCCTGGGGCATGCTTTTTAAAACCAGCCTCTGGCTTTTTCCGTAGAGATTTGGTGTCAGCATGGGTCTTGGCTGGGGCCAGGTCTGCACTGTCAGTACCTGGGTGACAGAGTGCCAGTGTGGAGGTGGAGAAATTACTGGCCCTCTCTCCTGCTTGTCAGGGCCTGAGGCTCATGGCACATGCAGGTTCCCAGTCTCCTCCCCCTACTGCTGTTATCCCATATCCCTAGCTCCTATTCCCCCTCCTTTCCCCTTCCTCTGCCACTGTCCTTTCCTGTCCCCTCTCTCTCCATCCTCTATCCACTTTCCACAGCCTTCTCTCCCTCCCCATCCCACCCTCTTCTTCTTGGCGGCCATCGCTCCCTCCCATCTGCTTGTCAGACCGCATAGCTGCAAGGGCAGACCCTGTGGCATTTGTAGACTGCACTATAGCTCCACCTGGGGACAGAATGCACACCCCGGTCCTAGGCTGTCACCCAAGCATTTCAGAACCCCAAACAGCCCTATTGCTCTCTTGATGAAGGAGAGAGGGACATCAAAGAGCCCTACCCTAATATTCTGAAACAGAACATAGTGGCCAGGGCAAAGACCCCTGGGCAAAGACCACCATGTTTTCCTTCTTCCTCCTGCTACAACAGCCCCACACCTAACACCTTGCTGTCTCTCAAATTTCTGTCCCAGGTATGGAGCTGTTGGCTCCCTATGCCTGGCACTGGGGTACACTTACACATACATGCACATGTACATGCCTGCACCCACCCACAAACACCCCTGCACACATGCACACATGTGCAGACATGTATGTGCACACACACACACACACACACACACACACACACACACACTAAATTTCTTAAGTAGGAACCTGGGAGAACCATTGTAAATTCAGAGTCTGGAGTCACACAGGCCTGGTTTACAGATGTTGACTGATGTTACAGATGTTATAGATGCTGGCTGTGTAATGTTGGGCAGGTCACCTAACCTCTATGGTTGGCAGTTCTTTTTCCCAGGATTGAAGTGAGTATTTAAGGAGTGGTGGCATACAAAGTGCTTAATTTCCAACCAAACCCAGTTTTCATGTCAGGGACTAGCCTTGTTCCAGATCTCTCATCTGGGGGTATAGAGTGGACTTCTGAACCATTCCCTTTGTTTGTATGTGGGTCTTTGGTGGTAGGAGGGGGCTCCAAGGTCAAGGCCCTCAGGTGCCTTTGGATCTATCATCCTCACAACCTTCCCAGTTCATGAGCCTGGTAAGATGACACGATGCCCTGCTGTACCAAGAAACCAATGATTGGAAGCCAGACTGGGCCGTATAGCACTCCAGCAAGGCCAGGCATGACCCCCTCCATTCCCTGGCACTGGGCTTCAGGTCTGTGACTGGTACACTGTCTCCAAAGCCCATGCCTGGGATGTGGGATTCAGGCAGGAGGCTTACACAGATCCTGGGATTCTGCAGACCCCTATCCCCTATTTCTGTTGCTAGGCAACAGCTGCTCATTGCTGAGGGTACTGGTAGATGATAAGCTGAGGGAGGATGCAGTAGCTGGTTCTGTTCTTCACTAAGAGGCCTGGGGAAGTTATCCCCAAGTAGAACACAGTGAAAATCAGAGTTCCTATGATAAGCAGAGACTTGCTCAAGATCACTAGAGATGTGAGTGAACACATCCTAACATCAGAGCTGACAGACTCCTGGGAGAACCTCATCAGGACCATTAATTCCTGAGCCCAGGAAGGCATTGCTACCTTGGCAGTGCAGCAGAGCCCACACTGCTGTGTGGTTGCAGGCAAGCCTCTCAACCTTTCTAAACCTGGTTCCACTTGAGCAGGAATAGTTTGATGTCAGCATTGCCCTCCCTAAAGTAAAGTATGTGTGTGTGTGTGTGTGTGTGTGCATGTGTATGCACATGTATGTGTGTGCATGCCTGTGTGTGTGCCACCACATTACATACCAGCCTTTTGCCCTGTGAAGTACAAGTACACAGATCAGCAAGGCAGGTGTGAACCCATTGATGTGTTTCCGGCATTCAGCAGACACTCAGGACGTGAGCAGAAGGGAGTGTCAAGGAGAAGCTGATTTCTGCCTTGGGCAACAGGTCAGCGCAGCAATGCACCCAAGAGTCAAGAGTGCAGCAGACTACAGGTGTCACCAAGCTCCCGGGAGGTTGATGGAGGGAGACCATGACCAGAAACCCTGACCCCAGAACTGAATCTTCCAGTCCCCTGTGGGAATATCTCCTTTCTCCCTCATTGTACAGCCAGGCTGTCATCTGAGGCCACCTGGAGGACTGAGTCTAGAGTGTTTTTCAAGGTGTCTGAAGTCTGTAGTACACAACCATTCCCTTGAGTTTCAAGATGTCTACAATTCTGTCCTGGGCCCAGAAAATATATCACCATCTCCTCCAACAAGGACAGAAAGACACAATCTCGTTTCTAAGGATCCCTCCCCTGCAATTCACCTTCCACCTTCAGAATGTGAACCTTAAAAGTAGGTTCCCAGCAGAAATGCTGGTTCTGATCTCCTGGGGAATGCCTCATCTAAGGAGCTTCTTAGGATGGGAACCATCCCTTCAGAAGAGATTGAGTCTCTAAGACAAAGCAAGAAACTAGGTCCCAGAAGCAGAAAGTTCTTGACTCTGAGTCTAGCAGACTCACTGTGTGACTCGGCCAAGTCCCTTAAATTCTTTGAGCCTTATATTTTATGAGGAAATTTAATGTAACTCCAACCCCTCTGGCCATCGAAAGAAAGAACAGGTTCCTAGTGCATAGCAAGTATTTAACCAATGGCAGGTGTGCTGTCATTGTCTTGGAAGTGTTTAACCAATGGCAGGTGTACTGTGATGGTCTTGGAAGTATTTAACCAATGGCAGGGGTGCTGTCATTGTCTTGGAAGTGTTTAACCAATGGCAGGTGTGCTGTCATGGTATTGGAAGTGTTTAACCAATGGCAGGTGTGCTGTCATTGTCTTGGAAGTGTTTAACCAATGGCAGGGGTGCTGTCATTGTCTTGTAAGTATTTAACCAATGGCAGGTGTGCTGTCATTGTCTTGGAAGTGTTTAACCAATGGCAGGTGTGCTGTCATTGTATTGGAAGTGTTTAACCAATGGCAGGTGTGCTGTGATGGTCTTGGAGGTATTTAACCAATGGCAGGGGTGCTTTCATTGTCTTGGAAGTGTTTAACCAATGGCAGGTGTGCTGTCATTGTATTGGAAGTGTTTAACCAATGGCAGGTGTGCTGTGATGGTCTTGGAGGTATTTAACCAATGGCAGGGGTGCTTTCATTGTCTTGGAAGTATTTAACCAATGGCAGGTGTGCTGTAACTGTCTTGGAGATATGTCCTTCTGGGTATTTAAACAACAACAACAAAACACTGGCTTGCCATTGGTTCCTACTCATCCCCTGTGGCCAGCAGAGTGTCTCCTTGTCCCTGCTCAGACAGGCATACTGGAATCTCTCAGGCAGGTCTCTTTGACACAGCTGAGGAGACCAAGCACGTGCTTCCCACTAGCAGAGGCAGGGAGAGACAGGGCTGCCACTGTCTTCAGCTCCTCTGTGAGAGGGGGATGGGACATACAAGGCCCTCACCAGGTCCATGTAGGGAAGTGGGAGGGGCCTGAGGAAGGCTCAGACAGGGCACAAGCCCCAAAGTGGGTCACCACTTCCCTGGATGCCAACCCACTTCCCGTCCCTGCTGCCCACAAGCCCACGGCCACAGGATGTCATCTTGAATTCTCTCTGCCCCTGCTTGCCCTGTTTTCTCCGAGGTCTCCTGCCAGTGTGGGTAGAGGAAGGTCAGTAAGGCCTGTGAGGCTGTAGAGAAAGCCATGGCAGGCACACCTCTGTTTGAGCAGACATCCCCCCCCCCCCGCCCCATTCTGACTTCATTTGCTGTGGGGACTCCAGGTGACAGAGACATAATGCAGCGGGTAAAATAAAACACGGGTTTTGGGGAAGCAGGATGTGTCCCTCTACTCCGGGCTGTGTGTCTTCTGGACTGGCTTCATTTCTTCTGAGCCTGTTTTCCTGTTCACAATATGGGATTCTACAGAGGAGTCTATAAAAACCTTTACCTATGCTTGCTGATGGCCACGAGAAACTGCCATATTTTTCTGGGTAATTAATTGCTTCAGGGTTAGCCAGACCTCCCTAGGATCCTGGCTTTGGTTCTGGATGTGTGGTAGAGGAACAAGTAACTACATTTCTCATCTGTGAGAGAGAGAGAGACTTACCTCCTGGGCCTATTGGTCCTCAGGACTTGTAGAGTTGTCATGAAGTCTCACAGGGGAGCTTGCAGATTAGGATGGCTTGGAAAGTCAGTCTCTGTGTATCAGGTGAGCACTTGAGTGACGGAGGGCACTGGTGGTTAGTAGTCAAGACACTGCTTGGGCTCCAGACCCCAGGAGAATTTACCAACAGGAAGCAGATAATCCATAATAGGTCAGAACTAAACTCTGTGCAGGGACCCTGCATGAAGATGCCTGGCTCAGTCTAGTCAGTCTGCCCCTGAGGGGTCTGAGACCCTTTGGAGGGTGTCAGGTGCTCATGTGTGAGTAGCTGAGAACACCCTGCCAGTATCCTAGTCTGGGTACCACCATGAGAGAGAGTGGCCTGTGTGTGCGCAGTTGCCTGTGCATATGTATGGAGGCTAGAGACTGGCAATGGCTGTCTTCCTGATTGCTCACCACCTTATATACCTTATGACACAGGTTGTCTCATATGAACAAAGAGTTTTCTAATTCACTAGCTGACTTGCTGTGAAGATCTCTGGGCTCTGCATGCCCACCCACCATTTACATAGGTACTAGGGATCCAGACTCTGCTGGCCCTTACTCACATTTGCACTCAAGCACTTTACTACTGAGCCGTCTTCCTGGACCCACTTGATAGACAAGACAGTAGAGTGAAGATAGAGTTCATAGAGTGGCTGAAGCCCAGGTCTGTTACACACAAACTTCAAAAGGGACCTGAGGTCTCCACATCTTGGTCTCATCAGCTCCAAAGTAGAAGTTCCCTGACATGGAGACTCCAGATGTCAGGAGACAATGCACACTGAATATTTTCAGCCAAATCCTCAACACAGAGAATCTGGTTCCAAACAAGTTACAGCTATAACTGAGATGGGGTCCAGAGACACAGGGCCACCCAGACACCTGCCTCTCTTTTCATTGCTGTCCTTCAAGTGGTACCCATCTGCTCTCTGTGCTTGGGTCTGTGAGGTGGAAGGCAGCCTTCTAGGGGCATCTCCCACATCCTACTCCACAGGCACTCCCACTCACAGGTAATCAAGGAAGGCCCCTCCCAGTCCTTCAAAGACAGAAATAGAGGGTATGCCTGTCAGTTATAGGCATGTGAACTCCCTTTGTGGGTTATTAATGTCACAGGTATAACTCTTTGTGACAGTATGGAAGAGAGTAAGATATTTGTCAAGAGTTAAGGTATTTATTTTACCTGCCATGGTAGCATGTGCAGGAGGCAGAGGCAGAAAGATGGTGAGTGCTGGGACAGCCTGGGCTACCTTATCTCAGAAAGAAATAGGGCAGAGAGGAAGAGAGGGAAGTGTTTACATCTAACAGCACATAAATGGTCTATATTGCGGAGATGCTTAGACTCAAGAATCCAGGAACCAAGAAAAGGGGAAAGATGGCTTCTGGGTATGCTATATTTCAGGACCGCGAGAAGCAATACTGGTAGAGAAGTAAGGCCCAGCCTTGGCCTAGGCCCCCACTCTACTTAGGGCCATAATGGGGAGTACCACGAGCTGTTCCGAGCTTGCGTGTCTCCTGCCTCCATGGCCCTCTGATTTCCAGGGTAGCAGTTACAGCTGCTCAGCTCTCCTGTGACATCCTGCTCCACTAACTGTAGCATCCAGTACCTGTGCAAATGGCACCCTCGGCTCCGAGAGCGATCCCTGCTCACTGTGGAGATTGCTAAGCCCCCTGTCCCTGTCACCTCTTGTCCCCACAACAGCAAAGTACTGGGACCCAGCCTGAAGACAGTAATTGTCTTTCTGGAGCAATTCAGGTGACTAATAGCACTGTGGTACCAGCAGCTGTGACTGCTAATGATGTTAGAAACTGTCAAACTGAAGGTAATAATTGTCTCCTTTAAAAAAAAAAAAAGCCTAGATAATTAGCATAATCAGAGAGTAAATGGGCCAAGATTTCTAACCCAATGCAGTGTGTGTGTGTGGGGGGGAGGGGGACAGGAATGAACATCAACAGTGATAGAAACCTGGGGGTTAGGGTCACCAGGTCAGAGGAAGAGGGGAGGGTAAGAAATGCATGTTTTGGGGGGGGGACCCTGTTGTGAGAGCCCAGGACATGTTATTCTGTGTAAAATGCACCATTGGCATTTTTCCAATAGGGCCCTTTGATGTGTATTTATTGAACACCTGCTGGGAAGACACCCTGGGAAGTCAGTCATTCTTGGCAAAAGGAGGGAGGTTGAACCTGAAATTCTCAGAGAGTGCTCATCCCTACCTAGTTCCCTCAGCTCTCTTCCCATTCCCAAAGGGCCTGGCTGCCTAGGTTGTCAAAGTAAGAAGAGATCTCAATTCTAAGTCACATGTGTCTGGCCGGTACCCAGAGGGCTCTGGGAATCAATAAGAATCATCTGTCACACTTCTCCATGTCACCACTCAGATCCAAGCAAACAAGGGCTGCCAGATCCATGTTCTCATGAGATGGATGGATACAAAGACAGGCTTTCCTAATCATGCTAAAGAGAGCCCTGCCTCTGTCTAAGCAGGAGAGTCCCGCTTGATGAAGCCACGATGATGGGAGGGTCCCAAGTAAGGAGGCTCATCTAACCAAGGCACCAACAACATAGAGCCAGAGGGGCAGACACAAAACCAGCCTGGCTTTGGGGCAGGCACTTCATTGTTCTGGATTCAAATCCTGCCTTCACCATATGATGGAGATGGGAGTTCCTGGGCAATGACAAAGTCTTAGTTTTCCTGAAAATTGTCCCTAAAGACAAAGAGGCAAGGTTCAACAGTATTTTTGGAAGCAACTCCAGGACACACAGGTAGTGAAGTGAATTTATTACCTTCTATACAACAAATTACCTCTACCACTTATCAACCCATTAGCTAATCATTTGTGAGGACCGGCAGCCAGCAAGTGGCTTTGCTGGCAGTTGCTGCTCTTAATGTGTTGGGGAATTCCAAGAGCCAGAGCATGCCCCACAGCTATGGCAATCAATGATCTGAGAAGCCTAGGAGACTGCCCATCTGATCTCTGCCTGTGGGTGGAGGGCTGGCTTCTCACCAAGGCATGAACTCTAGGTTTCTCAGTTGCCATTTCCCCTCTTAGCCTGTTTGATGACCTGTACACTAGACTGCTAGATTGACTTAATAAAGTGTAATTGTAGAGAGTCTTCCAGTGTTCAACGGAGTCTGTGCAAGTGTGGCTAATGCATAACTGTGGTGGATGGTCTTGGGATAAGCTGACAGACACACCATCCTTAGTAGGTCTCCATAGCTAGGCTCTCCTCAGTGCATTCCTATGACTCCAGAGCTCATGTTGTCATGTTCAGAACAACTCTAAGGAAGGGGACAGATGGTGTCAAATGTTTTTACCCACTTCAGCATGTGCGAGAGTTGAGGTTTGGAGAGCATAATGCAGGACCAACTCTTTGGATAGTCCTAACATGGGGCATAGCTGGGCCAGTCTCACCTTGCTTTTGCCGTTATTATTTGTGTTGAGTCTGTTTTACTCATCATTAACATGATGGATATGGGATCCATATCCCATATGGGTAGGGGCATACTCAGGTGTAAGAGCCTTTGGTGATGCCTGATGCTCTGTCCCTCAGTTTCCTATCTGTGCCTTGGGAGCCAGCCAGCCCCAAGGATGTAGGCAATCTCTATTCTTGTCTTGAAATTCTTAATGGTTGTTTTTATTTTATTGGTGTTTTTGCCTGCATGTATGTCTGTGTGAGGGTGTTGGATCCTGGAGTTACAGACAATTGTGAACTGCCATGTGGGTGCTAGGAATTGAACCCAGGTCCTCTGGAAAAGCAGTCAGTGCTCTAAACCACTGAGCCTTTTTTCCAGCCCTTCTTAATGGTTTTTGACAAAAGGAAAACATTTTTGATTTCCCTGGACCTTCACATCCAGCCCTTCAGACAATAGAAACATTTCAGTCAAGATTTGAAGGAGTTGAGGGGACAGATGCCTTCTCCCTTCCAAGAGCCATCCTGTGGCTCGGGATGCTGGTGAGAGACAACCTATCAGGTGCCCTTGTCCTTTCACACGTACAACTAGGCTTAGCTGATGTGGCCCCAGCAAGAGCAGGAGGTTGAGAGGAGAATGATGCCCAAGTCCAACGCTATCTACCTGTCTTGCTGTAATCCCCATCCCTGAATGCTGGCCACATGTTTATGGAGATTCTAGCTCTGTTGGATTCGACATTGGGTCTTCCTATTTCTAGACCTACACCCATTCCCACCATATTCTGGTAGTATCATCTCCCCTGGGTCCAGTTAGGCTCATGGGTATCAGCCTCAGGTGTGCATCCCACTTCATTGGTTTCCCCAACCATATCTTTAAATGCCCCCATTTTACACTCTGAGTGCCTTTTATTCCCACCATGACCTGCCTGGCTTGCTTTCACAGAATGGTAGGGAAAATTAAATAAAATCCCAGAAGTAACCCACTCTTTGGATCGCAGTATGTACCCAGCTAAAGTGCTCTGTTCCTCTGGCTTATCTGCATCCAAAGAGGGCTCTGAGGACTCCTAGGTATGGCCCAGCACCACACTACGGGGTTCATTTGCTGCTGCATTGACAACTAGACAAGCTGTAGCTGGGAGCTTCTGGCTTTGAGAGTGAAACCTAGAATTTAAATTGTCCCCAAAGACCTCTTGTTTCCAACCCAAGGCCCCTGAGCTGCTCTTTGATTCTCACCATGGGAATTTATCTCCCTTTCCATCTCTCTCTCCATATGTTTTAGTCCCTCTCCTATATGCTCTACAGAGTTCAAGCCAACTAGCTGGCTCAAAGGCTGCTCTGTCCTTTAAGGCTCAAATACCTCAGCCTTTCTATGACAAAGCACAGATTCACACATGGCCTCTCTCAACTCTACAGCCTCAACCACAGGGCAACTGGAAGACCAGAAAGTCTAAAAGACCTCTATAGTGTGACCAAGGTAGCACTGCCACTAACCAAAGGCACAAACTGTACCCAATGCTGACCCTACTTGGAGCAATGCTAGAGGCTCTCAGGGAAGGTCAACCAGAGGCCTCAACCCATGGAGCCCCAATTCCTGATACTGTTGTAGCCTGTGGATGGCCTTAGTGTCCCACAGAGATATTTGTGTCATTCATTTCCCATTGCCCACTGTGCTCTTGTATCCTGACACAGCCGTGAGCTCTCTTCCAAGTGTGATGAATGGAGGTGTGAATGTTCATGTCTGCAAGCTACTGTAGGGACTGGCAGGGCTCTTCCTGAACCCCTGAAAATGTTCAGAAGCCATGTCTTCTCAAGGCAATTTGATTCATGTAATATACACCCTGATGTAACACAATTTTATTTGGAGGGCAGAAAAACCATCACTACCTCAATTAATTCTTCTTTTCCCACAATTATCCCAAGTGTAGGATGAGGTAGAAGTAGAATTTTAAAGGAATGCTCTAAGGACACTTTGACAAGGACCACGGGGTGGAGGTGGGAGAGTTGCTGGGAGGGGAAGGCATGGCTAGACTGGGAAGGAGAAGTGTTGATATTCTCCAGGAAGGCTCCACTCCCAAGAATCCATTGGCCTCAAGTTGTGTCATACTGGAGACAGAACCTGAAATGGGGAAGAGAAGGCAAGTAGCATTTTTGGGAGGAGATGCCCAGAAGATCTGGTCAGGGCTGGAGGAAAGTGAAGAAAGGAAGCCAGTAACCATGGTAACCAGTCCAGGGCTGAGTGAATGAGTCTGTGGGCAAGTGGATCTGCATCCCAGAATAATGGAGCAGCTCCACTACTACCACACAGAGAGCTCTAGAGCTGGGAGCTGACCCTTCAACTCCTGCCCCATATGGGCCAAGCCTTGTTTCCAGGGTGTGTGTCCCTCAAAAATTCAACTGATCCCAGAGTTGGGAGAAAGTCCATGCATGGAGGTGCAATGGCCTTACAGGGGCAACTGTCACACTGCTCAGTCTGAGCACTCTGATGGTTACTTGACCCCAGCAAGGAGTTTTTGATGACATGCATGTTGATCATGGCCATCTCTGTGAGCTGCACTGCCAGCATACAGAGCTCCCTGTACAGTCTTAGGAGAGCCTGGAAGGTTTTGCATTTTACAGACTAGGAGACTGAGGCACAGGGATCATGTAGCATTCCCAAGATTGACACATGGTCAGGCATGGGGCATGCCTTTAATCCCAGCACTCAGGAGGCAGAGGCAGGTGTAAGTTCAAGGCCAGTCTGTTCTATATTTTGAGGTCCAGGCCAGCCAGGACTACACAGTGAGACCCTGTCTTTAAAATAAAGAGTGATACAGAGGGAAAATAAAGGCAGACAAGGTCCTGGGAATGTGAAGGGGCAAAATTCAATCAGGATCAGAAAAAGGATATCAGACATGGTAGCATTTATGTCTAAACTTATGAGTAGATGAGACAGGAGGGATCTGTATGGACTGGGGGAACTGAATTCCATCTGCTGGGAACCAGGTAAGAAGAAGAAAAAGTAATGCATGGATGGATAAATGAGGTGATGAGTGAATGGGTGGATGAATGAATGAATGAATAAGTGAACGATGGATAAAGGTACAAATGAGGGAGAATGTGAAGAAATGAATGTGTGAATGAGGGAGTGGAGGCATTAGGGAGAGAGAGTGGATGATGAAAAGGATTAATGAACTAATGAGGTGTGAATGAATAAGAAAATTGAAGAATGAAGGGATGGATGAATGGATGGATGGGCCTCTTTATGCTTCACAGATAAGTCTTAACCATTTACATTCATAGGGATATCAGGAGACAGGAGCAGGGAACAGGCCTGTGGGACACAGGGACCCAGCAAGCAGGCAGCCGGGTCTGGTAGAAACCTGAAAGTCTCAGCCACTCTTCTCCCCCACCTCATGCTCCCAGCATGGGCCAGAATAGCCCAGGAGAGCTTATGTAATTACAGACTTGAAAGACCCCCCAGGTGGGGAGTCCAGTCAGGGCCAGTGACAACTGCTTTTGTAGAGTACAGCTTCAAGAGGCCTGAACATCACAGAGGCCCTCTCATCTTCCTCCAGCCCACAGCAGTGGGCCAGGCCTCCTGCTCTGGCCCAGCAGGAGAGAGAGCAAGAAGCCCAACAATAACATGACATGAGGGGGCCCTCCCCCAGCTCCAAAGGGGACCAGAGACCACAGTGTTGCTGCCGATGCCTGAAAAGAGCATTTGCTCCCTGACCCAGAACTGAACATACACACACACACTCACAAGAGAAAAGTGGACAGAAGAAACACAAAACAGAAGGTAAAGAGGAAAAGAATGGAAGATACTTGGACCAGTTGTGCACTCATGTAACTCAGCCTTGCCCTAGAAGTGAACTCTATGGGTAGTACATCTTTTGTAGAGAAAGTGATATTCACAGAAGGTCTGTCACCGACTCCTGGGAAACTATGGTGAATGTGGCCTTTGAGGAGCTCTCAGCCAGACTAAGAATGGATGGGTTTGGTGGATAAACATTCAAAGGAAGTATTTTCAGGGTTGAGTGGGATGCAGACAGGTTGGTTAGACAACTTAAGAGAAGGCACCAGGTTGGGCTTGAAGCATAATTAGGAGTTTGCTCCAACTAAGAAGAGAGGCCTGGGCATTCCTGGGAAAGGAATGGTTGGGCAAAATCCCGGGAAAGGGCATGTCACAGTGTGTCCGAGGAGGTGCCAGGAGACCTGGGCAGGAGGAACACACAGGATGTACATAAATTGCTCTCTATTCCTCTCCTTTCCCAACTTCCTTAAGGTGACCACTTGCCCTTGCCATCCCCATGATCCCACAGTCCCCTCTTGCCCTGGGTACTGGAGGAGGCACTATGATGTTACCCACACCCTAGTAAGCTTTGTAGGCTAGGGAGGGAGACACAGGCTCCATGTGAACCTTTAGCAGATGTTGTGAATGGACAGTCAACATGGATGTGCAGCCAGCACTGTCCCCAAGGCATGGTCTTTCAACTGTCCCCCATACGCCACCCATCACTCTTCCTGGATTTAAAGCCATTCCTGTGCCCAGAGTGGATAAACAGAGGATCTCAAACAGTCACACAGCTTCCTGACTCTGAACTCAGCCACTCCCCTTGGCTGTAAAGCCTGCTTATTCAGCCAAGGTTGAGAGCTGAGGCCTTGACAATGAACAGTTGCCATGAAACCATCCCACTGTAGCACCATGGAGTGAACACAGCTGTGTCCTTTTCTCCTGTGTCCCTACTACCCAGGTCCTTATCAAAAGATCCCCCAGCAGTCACACTAGCCTGAAATGAGTGTGCATAGCCGATGTGTAGTGTGAGCTTTCGGTGGCTGACTTATGTGGAATGTGAGCTGATGAGGTGGTTACTGTTCTGTATCTGTCAGCTATGGCTGCTGGGTTCTGCTGCAGTAACAAACAGTTCTGCTGCTCAGAATTCTCAGTAGCTGAGACTGAATCCTTGGTGTCCACTAGTGAATGTACAAGTCTCCTAAGACCTTACTTCCTTCAGAGTGTCACTTGGGACCCAGAGCCAATAAGTGAACCCTTCCAAAGGTAGACAGCAAAGAGCACATGACAAAGCAGGCTCTTAAAAGTTCCAATCAGAAGAGACACACAGCTTTCCTGAGGCCAGCACCTGCAGATGGGAAAGTATAACCCTCCTTGTGATCCAGAGGAGGCTGTGAATAAGATTGGAGTGTACCACCCAGCTCACAGTAGGTCAGACGCCAATCAAACATGAGCATCTATGGGGAAGAAAGTCGGGTTCCCTGTGCACTGCTGTGAGAGGAAATCTCGAACGGGGAGTGGGAACATGTCCTCTGGAAGTAAACATGTGGTGGCCTTTCCTGGATGTGTGAGTAAAAATGCGGGAGAGCCTGGGAATGGACAGACTTGAGTCACGTGTGACAAGAACTGGGTAGGCAGAGGGTTTGTGTGCAAGTGTGTATATGCAGTCACAAAGGGCACATGGCCCAGCACAGCCCAGGCCCAGCTGCACAGGCCCTACCACGGGGAAGAAGGGGCCTCACAGATGGGAAGCCAGGCAGTTACTCCCAGCCAGCGGGCCACTTAGCAGCTTCATTCGTCCCTCATTTGGGGCCATCTGTCTCCTTCCACACTTCTCTGGCTCTGCCTGGCCTTGAGCTGTGGCTGTAGAGCACTGTGTCTTTGGCTGCTGACTCCAGTGTGGGCCCTGTCTAGGCCTCAGAAGTGACCCTGTGGGAGATGCTTTGAGGGAGGAGGATCCAGGAGGGAGGCTCTAAGGCATTAGAAGGTAGGTACATTCCAGAGAAGACTTGGGGACTTCTCAGCTGCTCTGGACTCCCCCAAACCACAGCTTTTCCTTCTTCTTGATCTGTGTCTCATTGATACAGTCACCATCAAACCCATGAAGCAGTGTCCCCTGTAGTCAGGTGAGGAGACTGCAGTCTACTTACAAAGGAGGGGCCTCGGGCTAACACCAGGCCAGGTGCCCTATTTTAAGAAACCTCTGCACACACAGCCTGGGAGGGCCAGGTCTGGGGCCAAGGCAAGACGGTAGCTCCATCCAAGGACTCTGGGGAGATGGCATAGTGAATCCAGGCTCCTGGTGTCCCTCCCCTGCCTCTGGGGGAGGAACCTGTGCCTGGAATAGGGCTCTCTTGGCTCTTACCTTCCAACCTTGACATGTGTTCAAGACTGGCCACTCAAGCCAGGTGGTTGTCATGATGCTTACACACACACACACACACACACACACACACACACACACACTTTCAACTCCAAGCACACTACTTGACTGGCCCCTAGTCTGGGGCTTCCCACCCTCCACACCTCTGCCTCAATTTCCTGGCACCCGTCACTTACCCTTCTCCTTGAACCTTTTGCATAAGTTGAGTTACCCACCAGAATCCCTCCCCTTCCTGTGTTCCCGGTGCACTGCGGGCCACCTGATCTCCTCCTCTGGAAAGCCTTCCACCTCAAGCCCCCAATGAGACTCCTGTCTGTGGCCTCTGGGGTCACTATCCTACCAACTCCAGAACAGTGGCCTTCATGTCACAGGGTTTCTCCTCTATCCGCTGAGCTGGCCCTTCTAAGACAACAGAGACTGCTATTCTGTTGCTCCTCCAGAAATGAGCCATGGTGAGGAAGAATGACTGGGGTTGTTGGCAGTTTTATGAAGGGTGATCATAGGCAGCCAGGGACAAGAGTGCTGAGACCGGAATCTTCTGGAGTGGGGGCTGTCTGTGCAAAGGTCCTGAGGTAAGAGCAGTTTGAGCATACCCAGGGCATTCCTAGGACCTGGAGTAAGAAAGCTGGGAGAGGGGAGGGGATCTGTGATATGACAAAGGAGGGTTTATGGGCATTTGTTTCGCTTTGAACCCCCCCACCCCTGACTTCTCCTGATATCTACCCGTGGTATCTATCAGAGATGGGGTCTTTTTCCAGTCTCAGAACTGAGCTCCCAGCTCAAGTCCTGTCTCTCCTGCTTCAAGCCCCTCTGGGCACCTTTGGAGAGGTCCCCAAACCCCTGTCCTGTCCTATTCAGAGACAGAGAGAGAATTTCACAGCTGGGCCTCCCCTCCAGTGCCTGATTCTGCGGCCAGCAGCCATCTGTGGGATTTGGCTCCAATCCCGGGCTGGATGCTGGTCTCCATATCAGCTCTGGCTCTAGCTTTGCTTAGCAGGCCCCAGGGGAGCTCAGACTGGACTAGCTGTCTGGTATCACAGATCCCAGTTTCCCTAGAGCTTCATGGTAAGACTCCAGCAAAGACTTGTCCAGAGCTCCAGAGCTCGAGGCAACTGCAGAGGGATCAAGCACACTGGCAGTCAGCCCCAGGCACCTTTCAGGGCAGGGTGTGAGGGGCAGAGTGATGACCCTAGGTGTGCCAGATGTTTCCAGAGAGATCAGCCAAGGTGGGGCAATCACATCACCCACAGATTGGGGACCAGAATGAGATAAAGGAGGAAGAAGGAGAAAATCCAAATGCAGGCATCTCTCTCCCCCTCTCTCTGCTTCCTGGTCACAAGGATGCAAGTTGCTCTTCCCGCCATGACGGACTGAAGCCTCTGGAACTGTGAACCAAAGCAGGTGATTTCTGTATTGCTGATTTTATTTAGTGCTGAGACAACACACCGTACAAATGCAATTTAAGGACTTAAAGACTAAGGGGTTTGTTCAGGCTTGTGATTTGGGGGTGCAACAAGCATGGTGGGCGTGGGTGTAGCAGCATGAGGTGAAGCAACTGGTCATGGTGCATTCACAGTTAAGAAAGTGCTGCTAAGCAAGAATAGGGGCCTCAGTTCAGGTCCCTAGCACCTACATAAAAGAGGGTGTGGCAGCATGAAGTCTTGTGCTGGGTGGGGGCAGAGGCAGAGGCACGAAGATCCCCAGAACTCACTGACCAGCCAGTGGGCTACAGGTTCAGTGAGAGACCCTGCCTCAAAAGGAAAAAAAAAAAGGTGGTGGAGAGCAATAGAGAAAGACACGGCACAGCAACATCTGTCCTCCACGTGTGCACACATGTGCATGCACACAAACATACACAGAAAATCAATGTCTGTCTTAAACATCACAATCCTACCTAAGTAAATAGATAGGAGTAAATAACTGAGACACCTAAAGAGGGAGGACGGAGGAGAAGGAAAGACCAGGAGGAGGGGAAGGACAGGGAAGTTCAAGAGCTCTGGAGGGTGTGTGAGGGGGGAGAGGAAGCAGTGTAGGGGGACAAACAGGTGCAAGGCTCCTCGCCCCCCTCCATCTGCCAACACCAGCCCCATCCCTCCAAATCTGTAATGCTCTGGTCTCCCCCACACACACCCACAAAATGGCTGCTCCTCTCCTGGTGCCCCCCCAGCCCAGACCCTCTATCCCCCTACCAGAAGGCCCATGTGACTGCCCAGCCCTGTTGATTACCCATTGTTTCTAAGGCTCCATTAACCGTGGGCTTTCCCTCTCAGGAGCTATTCTAGGACTGTCAATAGCTTCCGTTTTGAAGAAATATGCTGAATGCATGGTTTATCTCATAAATAAGGAGGCTGTGATTAGCTGTCACTCCAAAGGCTAATGAGAGTGGGAAGTGCTGGCTGCCCCCAGACTCCCTGAGATATAGGAACTAGGGGCCACAGCCCTGGTTGCCAGGCTTCCACTTGCCAGGCTTCCACTTGCCACTACCTCACCTGGGCAATCGTGACTATGGAGTGAGGAGTGCAGGCCCCTCTAGGAAGGCCCTGGAACAAACCAGACTCCCAAGTCGGGATTCTCACCCCAGTGTGTCACAGCCTAGTACTCCGTGAAGGCAGAGACTGGAGAGAGCAAACAATGCTGAGGTGTCCAGGTCAGGTGTCGCAGGCATGGCCCCATTCACTTCTCGGCTACCTTTGTCCTCACAAGCTGTAGTTTGCATCCGCTGCGTGCTAAGCTGGGTCGCCAGCTGGGTGCCCTGTGGAGGTGCAGGCAGTCTGTGAGAGCGGACCTCTAGTAGAAGGTCTTCCAACCCCTGGGGCGGAGTGTGCCTGGGAGAGGATCAATGGATGGCGGATTGGTTCTTTTCTCCCCTTTCTTTCCCTCGCCTCCTCTTCCTTCCCCTCCTCTCCCCTCCCCTCAGTTCCCTTCTCTACCTCCTTCCTCCCCTCCTCCCTCCCTCTCTCCTTCTCTCTTCCCTCCTCCCTCCCCCTATCTGTCCTCTCCTCTCTCCTTCTCACTGCCAAGAGGTGAGCAGCTTTACCCCACAGCACGCCCTCTGACATGCTGCCCGCCACACCAGCGTCCTTGAAGCAATGGATGGTAAGTGGCCATGGACTGAATCCATGAGCCCGAATAACCCTTTCCTCCTGATGCTGCCAAACCAGGTGTTATCACACTGACTACTGAGGAGCACACAGCCTAGTCCCCACTGCCAAGGACACAAGCATATCATTCATAACCGGGGCCTGAGCTGTCCTGGGTGGTTTGGTCTGCCTCCCCAACCATTATTGTCATCTGAGCATCTGGGAGTGTTTCTATGTTCCCCAAAGCCTGCAGTCCTTAGCCAGCATCTGTGGAAGTGACTACACAAATACCCAAGTGCCTCTTGAGAACTGCCCATCTCCACCTCCCAGTGCTGGGGTTATAAGCATAGGAAGCCAGACTCCTTATTGTTCTTGTTTGCTTGTTTTCACATGGAGTTGGAGAGTCATACTTGGGTCCTCATGCTTACCGAGCAAACATTCTTACCCACTGAGCCATCTCTCCGGCGCAGACTGTCTGAGTTTTAAAACCGCCATTTGAGTTGCTGACTTGAGTCTCCTAAAATCTGGTTCAGTGACTTTGGGCTTGGGATTGGAACAGAATTTCCAATGATTTCAGAAATGGCCTTAAACACACGTCTGCCTTTTAAACTGCTTTTCTGCTAGGGCATTCTCAGCAGTTTCAATTATTTAGACAAGATTTAATCTGTATGAAAAAAAATAAACACATGCATCTCATTAGAATGCAGATTTGTTATGGCATTATGTTGTATAGCAAAGAGCTGTTTTTACCATAAATTTCTTTACGATCTGGTAGTCGATGTTTGATTTGCATATCTGTTTTATGTGCCTTGAGCTGCAGAGTTTAAGAAGCCTGCTGTACACATGGCAGCAAGGGGACACCTCTCACCCAGTCCTGTGTGGGTTAGATGCATTTGTACAATCCTGGGCTTCCAACTCAGGTGTGTGGGTATGGCGGTTAACATTGACTGTCAACTTGACAGGATCTTGGATAAAAAAGAGACAAGCCTCTAGCACATCTATGAGATTATCTATATTAGGTTAGTGGAAAGATCCAATCTAAATGTGACTGTGTCATTGCACGGGGCCTACAGTGGGACCAGCTGCTTTACATTCCTGCCACCGTGACACCCTTGTACCCCCAGAATGTAAGCTAAGCTGAGCCTTGGTCACAGTGACAGCAGTAATATAGTGGCCTGCACCTTGGTTCTGTGGAGACGGTGCCTGCAATGAACTTGTAAGGAACCACAGCAACAAGTCCACAAGGATGGGTTGGGCAGCACCTCAGGAAGTGGCTGTGAACACTTCCCCCAGCCCAAAGGACTGTGGTACTCAGCTGGCTGTGGAGCCAGCTGACCGTAGGCAAGGGCCTAACCTTCCTGAGCCTCAGTTTTCTAATGTGTAAAACAGGGATGAGACTAGGATTTTTCTCACAAATCTACCAGGAGGGATGCAGAGAATGTCCTAATATGTAGCACGTGGTTGGTCCCTGTTTACCACTTTTCTGTTGTTGACAAGTTCCGCTTATCAGAGTGGGCCAATGTCAGCCTGAAGTGCTACCACCTCCAATAAGCCTGCCTGATTGTCCCCCAACTGTATATGATTTCATCTCTGCTAAAATTTCCAGACACAGCTCATTCCTGCTGTCTTTAGTATTCATTACTCTCCTCTTGGGGGAAAGGGACTGTGGTTTCTTGAAGCTTATACATAGTGAGACAGATGCTGTTGACCCATATGTCCCCTCCTGGTGCAAGGCAGCTGGGACCATTGAATTCCTTCATATAATGACAGTCTGCGTCCGGTCTATGGCATTAATTTCAAGGTCCTTACAGCCTTTGGCCCTTTGTGAGCTGGTTACTCTCTAGAGAACCACTGTTTGGAAACATCACTCATTTCTTAGCACCTGTGTCTCATGACCTGTGAAATAGGAATGAGATGGGAACTCTGGCCACAGGACTGAGGTACACACTGGCAAGACTGGCACATACTGGCTCCTGCTCCTGCTGAATCATAGGGAACAGGCATCATGGAGAACCTCCTGTGGGGATACTATTCCAGTAGCCACCTTGACAGGCCTTTGCTGGCCGTGTTTGATGCCCAACAAACCAAGAAGATAGGAATGACTTCTGCCCTTATTTATCTGAGGTTCATTAAGGGGCGGTACTTTACCCAGGTGCATCCTGAGGGTGTGCCTTCATGTGTCCAGTGCCATGCCTAGACGGAGGGCATGTGAGCAGATCATGCACATGCACATGTGCAGAGTGGGCCAGGAGAGGTGAGAAATCAGTAGTGATATGCCCCAGCGTGACTCAAGGACAAGGTGACAAGATGGCCTTGAGTCCTATCACTTCCTTCAGGTTCTTAAGCCCTACCTTGCTTTTCAGCTTTTGAGCATTCAATGGCTCCCCTGTATCGTCAGAACCAAGTCTCGGTTCTCTACAGTGGTGGATGAGCCATCCACTCAGACCCTGCACTCTTAAATGAGACAGCTCTGGTGTCTGGTGCTTTCAAGTCCTAATACACATAACTGTAGGCACTATTCGCTGATAGGGAATCCCAGAGCAGGGAAGTGGGTAAGCTGATCCCAGCCCTCTGGAAATCAAGCACAATCTGCAAAGGCCTGTTTGCCCACAGCAGGGATTTTATAGGGTTGGAAGGGGATTCTCCATCTTGCTACACTTTCAGCAAGCCTGAAAGATGGAATTAGATGTTGTCATGGAGACAAAGTCAGCTTGAACAGCAGATAGGAGTCCTGAGCAGCAGGCCTGGACAAAAGCGAGGGCAGCAGACCCTTAAGTGTAGCATCCACAGGCAGCAGCCTAGTGACTTGGAGGGCCTTCTGTTTACAGAGGAGGAAATGGGCTCAGAGATGGGGAAGGACTTGTCCAAAGTCACACAGCAGGTTAGTGACAGACAGCTCTGGGCATTTAGTGGCTGTCAGGGATTACAAGAAAATCCAGGGACAAGATGAAGAGTTACTGGCCCTAGGGGCAGGCAGACCTGAGTTGGGATCACAGCCCTGCAACTCTCCTACTGTGTGTCCCTGAGCCAAGCACTCAACCTTTCTGTGCCCTTTTTTTCATGTCTTCCTGGCTTTGCCACTAGATAGCTAGGTGTCTTAAGATAAGCCACTGTCCCCTCTTGGGGCCTCAACTAATCCATCAAACAGTCTAACTAAAATTCACAAACTGTTTCTGGTTTGATAACCTATGGGTCTGAGACACAATGAATTCTCTCAATTAAGAGAGAGAGAGGATTTTAATAATTGTAACAGCAATAGTTCCAGCCGTTTATTGAGTGCCTGCTATGTGCCAGGAACTTAGCGAGGTGCCAGCCCTTCCAAGCCTAGCATCTATCACAAAGCTGTCCCCAGTAAGATGTTGGTGTCCTGTCTTCTCTCCTTTACTCCATCCCATACACCAGCCAGTCTCAGCTTCCTTAAATTCTCCCTTATTCTCCAGCTCCAGGCCATTCAATGGCTCCCCAGTGCTCTTAGGATCAAGTCTTAGGTGTTTTTTCAATGTGGTGTGTGGGTGAGCTGTTCACTCAGACCCTGGATTCCCGAGTGGAATCTCCCCAACTCTAGCGTGTCTGCATTTAGTCCTCCTGCAGTGTCTCACACCCAGTAGGTGTTCAATAAATATTTGTTGAGTCAATGAATACACAGATGAAACACTTCTCTAAATTAGGCCACACAAACTGAAGTCATTTGCAAACCAGCCACAAGAGCTGGGCAAAAATCTGTGTGCCATGTCTATTTTTATTTACTTAAATATTTCCTTTTTTTAGATTAAATAAGTGTATCTCAAAAGGAAACTTTACATCACGTTGTAACTAAAAGACCAATATTACTTGCCAGAAATAGGTCTCCATGAAAATGAACACAAGGTCGAAGTAGAAAGACATCCAACGTGTTCTAGACCCTGTTGCCCACCACAGCTGGAGGTGCAGGGTTTTCATGCATGCTTGTTCATGCTCCTGAGAGGCATTAACCTCTGCCCAGCACCAACCCGAGGCTCACCCTGTCCCATGAAGATTCTTCCCACCACCGCCAGGGCCTGGCAGCTGACATTTTGGAAATGAGGTGTTGCAGAGGCTGCTCCAGCTCACCAAATGCCTGTGAGATACCTGACAGATTCTCACTCAGGCTTTTCACAAGGGGCTAGGGGTCCTGCCTCGACTATTCACTGTAGCTATAGTGCACGTGTGTGTATGGTGTGTACAGTGCATGTGTGCACACCTACCTTATGATTCAGACACAGCAATCAGAACTCTACCATGCCAAGTTTGTGGTTGATACCATCTGCCTAGGGGACATGCCTTGAGTGATGCAGCTAGGCTGGGAAGCATGGGGTTGTGGTGGAGGTAAGAGTGCTATGGGAAAGTTTTAATATACGATAGGCAAGCCTAAGAAACTGTCTTGACAGACAGGGGCAGCTTTAAGTGAGAGGTCAAACAGATGCAGAGACGTGGAAAGATGGAAATAAAAGGTGATCAAGAATATGAGGGGACGGGGGCTGGAGAGATGGCTCAGTGGTTAAGAGCACTAGCTGTGCTTATGGAGGATCTGGGTTCCATTCCCAGCACCAACATAGTGGTTCACAACCATCTTGCATTGCAGGGGATGTAAGATCCTCTTCTGAAGTCTTCAGGCACCAGGCATGCGACACACACACACACACACACACACACACACACACACACACACACACTAAAAATAAATTAACCTTTTTAGATGTAATTTGGTTATTCAGAGAATCATTCTGCCTTCAGGCATGACTGGATCAGAGGACTCCAACAACATTCACTGGGCCTCTGCCTGCCTCATTTCTGTCTTCCTCTGTGTTGCCTTATATGCAGGTAGGATCTGTTCCAGATGTGCCAGCCCAGATTTAGAAACCTGTTGGTGACCAAGGCGTTTGGTAAAAGCCCCAAGTGGACAGGTCATTAGCCTAACATCTGTCTTGTGCCCTTGCTTTGAGGTGATATGTCTTGACTGGCATGGCTCTGGGTCACATTCCCACTTGTGGAAGGGGGCTCTCTACCCAATCACTGATCTGTGAGAAGTGGGGAGACGGCCCTACAGTAAAAACTGAGGTCCCGAGACCGGAAGACATGGAAAGGGTCATTAGGCATACAAAAGCAACCCTCCTCCTTGCTTCCCTAATCTCTGCTCGAAGCCACACCCATGTTCCCTTGACAGCTTTATACATTCAACCATGAAGCAGCCCCATCCCAGTGGCACTTTCGTGAATGGACCTAACTGCCATCCCAACCTGGGCTAGGACCCTCAGGGGTGGCCCTGGCAGAGCTTGTCATTCTAGGCTCTTGAATGGTTTTTCCAGGAAAGCCCCATAAAAGAGCTGTGGTCTGTGTCTCACTGTGTTCCTAAGCCTGAACAATGCATGGTGGAGCAAGGAAGCAGCTCTGGAAAGATGTATTTGAAATACACACAGCACCGGGTAACCAGTGTAGGGGGGAAAGGGCTTCCAGAAAGCTCTATGGCTCCGTGCTTGTGGAAGTAAGTGTGGAGAGACAGAATTCCCTTGGCCTTTGGGAGTTGAGGCTGGGGATGAAGTAGAGGATGGGAAACGAGATATTAAATGTCAGGCTCAGGGACAGAAGCACAGACAGCATCATAGCAGGAGAGGCGTTCTTTCTGAGTCTTTGGGTGATGTGGAAAATGCAGGCATGGCCTTTCCCCCAGAGCTTCTATGGGAGGAGTCAGGAAGTCTGGCCTTGAGGGAAGGCAGCTGGCACTGTGCTGGGGCTGACCAGGGGCAGAGATGGTCTCGACAACCATCCCTCACACCTCAAGAGCCGGAAGTAGAGCAACTAGGCACCTTAGCCAAACCTAGGGATTTCCAGATTGTAATCTGATAATCACATACAACACTCTCTCTCTCTCTCTCTCTCTCTCTCTCTCTCTCTCTCTCTCTCTCTCTCTCATTCTCAGCTGGTAGCTCCAGGTAGAAACTTTGTTTCCCACAGAAAGCAGCAGCAGACAGGGGAAGTAGGGAGGGTTCAAGAGTCCTTCTACAGTACTCCCAAGAGAAAAGGTGTGACAGGGCCAGAAAAACCCAATGGAGGTAGATTGAGATCAGGAGACTGAAGGAGGATGGAAGCCAACAAGAAGATGGAGAGAGAGCAGGGCTGGGAGAGAGAAGGAGGCCAGAGAGAGAGAGAGAGAGAGGAAGAGAGGAGGGGGCAGGCAGAGAGAAAGGGGGGCAGGGCAGAGGGAAAAGATGGTGCTAGCAGAGAAAGGAGGGGCAGGTAGAGGGAGGCGAAGGCAGACAGAGCGGGGAGGGATACAGGGCAGAAGGAGGAGAGCAGGGCAGAGGTAAGTGGGAGAGAGGAGCAGGAGCAGAAAAGGTGGGAAAGGAGAGATGGAGGTAGCAGAGTAGGGGAGGGCAAGACGGCGCGGACAAGCGCCGCCCAGTGGGCGTGTCCCTATAGCCCCGCCCCTCCGCCCGCCCTCGGAGCCCTAGCGAGCTGAGAGGTTGCAGGCGAGCTGCGCGAGCCCAGGAGTCCAGGAGCCCAGGCGCCCGCGTCCTAGCGCGGCCGAGCCCGAAGCGGCCCGCGCAGCCCCGGCCGCAGGTAGGAAGGGAGCTGGCGTCGGGGCGATGGGTGGAGGGCGGGCCCCTAGGCTGCAACGCCCCGGGTCCTCGCCCCCGACGTGCGCCGGCTGCAGTCCAGGGATGCTCCAGAGGCGGGAGGGTCACAGGAGTCTGGGTGCCGTCGATGTCCTGGTTCTAAATTCCGTAGTCGACGACAGGGTGCCCAGGAGGGAAACAGACCAACGTGTGCCACGTCCCTAGTCCATGCTTCATTCACTCTGGGGAAGGTGGATGGAGGGGCTAGGGGCCACCTGAAGATGGGGACATCCGCTTTCCATTCTGGGGCACCTCAAGCTCTCAGAAAACCCTAGATTCAAGAAAGTGCACAACAGCCCGGACTGAGTGCGTGCAAGCTGGCGCTCCTGCCCTGTTCACCGGAGAGTTGCCCGATGCAAGAGGAGGGTCGGGCCAGGACTTCCCTTCCCGTTGTTTGTCTTTCCTAGGTGTCTGCTCCTTCCTTTCTGTAGCAATGACCATAGGTTCTCCATGTCGGTCCCTCTCTACCCACCCATCCCCGTCCTCATGGGTGACACCCCACAGATGTCCTGTTCTGAGGTTGTCTTGGGCTTCGGACCAGAACTGACAGCTCTGTACAGAGCCAGTGTCCTCTCCAAGCAGACCCAGTCTCAAGGAGAAAATGGGATTTTTGAAAGCCAATTGTTAAGACGGAGATTCATGAGGTCCACGGACTGGACCTCTTGGCGGCGAAGATCAGAGTTAAAGGGATGGTGACCACATCAGGAAAGGGACTATGTCCAGCTGAGTGGGACTTGATGCTAGCCCCAGTTTTTCTATGGCATACAGGGTGCATGCTGGACAAGAGAAAAAGGATGTGCTGGGTCCTGCCTCTGTTTCTGTGGTTCTGTTGTTGTGAACTTTGGTGAAAATTCTGGAGCCTGCATACCTCAACTTCCAAATTGCAAAACAAAAGAGGTCTGTGGGGATTCAAAGTGTCCTGCAGTCTCCCTCCACCCCAGTCCTGGGAAGACTGAACCAGCCCTAGCAGGTCCTAGTTAAAGCATCCTCAGACCTTCTTCAAAGCAAAGGAGGGGACGGGAAAGTGCCCTGGGAGGGTTCATCCCTGCAAAGAAAGCAGAAATGGGGGAGCTTTCCCCAGAGCAGGAGGGCAAAATGGCTGAGCCTCCCTCCAGCTTCAGAAAGGAATCGCCAGGCAGGCAGCAAACAAAGAAAGCGCTCTGTCTCCAGCCAAGTGCTGGCTTGGTGGCCAGTGACTAGAGGACAAACAGTGAGTCCCAGGCAGTGAGACACAGGCCGGACTGTCCCCAGAGCCTCTGTGGAGTGGGGTTCCCTGAGGCAGGCACAGGAGACAGATCGCTACCGCTGAAGGAGAAGATGGTAATGGTCATTCACCAGTGGAAACTTCATTCCTGGGACCCACATTTGTTGAGAAGTAAGGTCTCGGAAATGAGGCTCTAATGAGGGGTCCAGAGACCAAGGAACAGGCAGCTCAGAGGGTGAAGACAAGGCTAAGTAAGATACAGTAACTCCCACACTTCTGTCAGCCCAGTATTAGACATTCCTGGCAACTCAGGAGCTAAGGCTGTGAATTTGTTTACCCGTGGCCCATCACCCAGAAGGCATTCAATGGGTTCCAGGATGAAGCCCACCTGGGTGGAAGGTGATTGCCTAATGGTCCAGCTGGCAGGGACCTGCCCTATCTACCTGTGCTGGTGAGGCAGCAAGGCTGTAAAATGGCTTCCTTTGAATCCACAGCCAGGAATGAATGAATGAGCCCTGGGTAAGGATTCAGTTTGGGCTGAACACTGCCATTGCTTGGCCGGGTGACCTTGGCCAAGTTCTAGTCTCCATTGGAAAGAAGTTTGGTGTGCCAAGCTTGTAATTCCTACCCTAACGTCGTACAAAAGGGACTGTTGTAAGCCCCACTTCAGAATCAAGGAGAGGATGAGACAAAGGGGGGAAGTGACTTGCCCAAGGTCACACAGGTAGAAGGAGGCAAGGCAAATATTTGACCCATGCTCTTCTGATTCCTTAGTCCGTGTCGCCATATTATGCCTGCCTGGTCTCCCATCTTTATATCTATACAGTGGGATGGTCAAGTGAAGGGTACTGACAATGGGATTTCATGGTGGACGGTGACAGCGTTCCGCCTGACCTGCTGTCAGAGAAATGACTGCTTCTTTTCCTTCCCAGGAAGTGTTATATCCCGAGCAACATTAGATAAATCGCCCTCCCACAGACATTCCATCCCTAGGATTGGCTGTGAGAGATTTCTCAGGTCACTTAGAATTCAGAGCTGTCTTGTCCTCCCTATCTCTTGCTTATGTTGGATGCCCAGCCAAGTATCGACCCTAGCAAATCCAACCTTGGCCACTATTGGCAGCCCTCTGCATCCTGAAGGCCCACGACTGTGAGAGTAGGCAGGAAGCCATGTCTTTCCCTGCTTCCTGCTCTATGGCATGCTAGGTAGCCCCTTGATGCCAAACTGTGTTCACCGGCCTCCTTCGCCCTCAGATGCATTCCTGAAGCCAGACCCCATGAGGGCCCCTTTGTCACCTTGCCTGGTCCTGAAATGGTAATGTGGCAACAGGCCTGTCTTTGCCTAAACAAGAGCTGTCCCGTCCACTCAACTGTGTCACTAATTCTTTACCTGGGGAATAGTGGTCAGCCTTTGATGGGATGGAAATGACCGTAAAATGACTTTGGGTGACCTTGAAATTACTTCAATGGAAGAGAGTAGCTCCTCTCCCCAGCTAATGAGAGCAGTCCCTCCCCTAGTTGATGAGGTCACCAAGCATCCCCAGGATTTGGTGGCTTTTTCTCGTCGGCCTTCCTTCCTCCCTTCCTCCCTTCCTCCCTTCCTTCCTTCCTCCCTTCCTTCCTCCCTTCCTCCCTTCCTTCCTTCCTCCCTTTTCTTCTTTCTTTCTTTCTTTCTTCCTGTCTGTCTTTCTTTCTGTCTGTCTGTCTTTCTTCCTTTCTTTCTTCTTTTAGTCAGATTTACCCTATTCTCTGAAAGTCATTGTGAAGTGTGGGAGATAACTTGGCCCCTAAGAGTGAAGAGCCTGGGTGGCCAAATTTGAATCTCAAAATTCCTGGGAGAGGTGTCTCTGTGAGCTTCTTAGACACCCGGCACTGCCTTTTACTGCAGACCAACCCCGAGCCCTCGGTCATGGAACCGGAAGCGCAGTGAAGCCCACTCAGGGCAGAGACCCACCCGTTCCTGGTACAGGCAGTAGGTGTGAACACAAGCTGTGACCTGGAGTTCAGCTATGAACAGAGAAACAGTTTCAGCTCAGTATTGCATCTACAGTGACAGCTGTCCTTGCCCAAATACTGACCATATGCCAGGGAATGTGCCCCATGCTGCACGTTTGTGGAAGCATTTAATTTTCACAAGCCCCCATGAGGTGTCCCTGTGCAGATGGAGTATCAGAGGAAGGCAATGCATGGCACTGAGTCCAAACTCAGCCATAAACTCCCCTGCAGAAGCTACCTGCTGCTGCAGAGCCCAGGCACAGCCCACTAGATAAACCTCAGGGTTCTGTCTCCAGCATCTGAGCCCCCTCATCTCCAGGCCAGGCATGTTCACAATGGCTCTTAACTGCAGGGAAGCTGAAGTTTGGAGACCTCTGCTGTTAGGATGCAGAACTGAGATTCTAACTGAGGTCACAATCCTATTCAAACACATCTGTGGCCAGTACTTCATTTACAGCTGGTATTGGTGGCATGCACCCAGCCGCCACCTTTCCCAAACTCCTGGGTATCTCATCGTTTGTTCCCACCTCCTCCCTGCTCAGGAAGCCATTGAGAGCAGCCCAAGGAAGCCATCAGTTCCATTTACCGTGATCTGACATGACACAAAAAGTGGCATCTGATTCGATGAGCGCTGCCTGCAGCGAATAGCCTTCTATTTTTATATTTCTCACAAATTGGAAATTACAAGGAGATCAGGTCTTGGAGAATGATTGGTGGTGGCACTCCGGAGGTGGGGGAGACGTGCAGCTGGGTGGAACGGAGCATACTGGGCCCCTCAGCTGGCAAAGGGACCTGGGCTTCTGGAGCTGGGTGTAACCCTGACACATAAGCAAGGTGGGGAAAGCAGGAATTGGTGGCTGCTGAGACAGTGACCTGCCACTCTGCTCACCTGTCAGCTGCCTGATGTGTTGTGCCAGCTCTTGAGATAGCTGAGCCCTAGACTGAGGGACATTCAAGGTCAAAGATGCCCTGGAAGTCATTGGCAGTAGGTTGTCTTCCTGGCCTTACTGCTTGAGAAGGAGAGAGAGAGAGAGAGAGAGAGAGAGAGAGAGAGAGAGAGAGAGAGAGAGAGAGCAGCTACCATGAGTGGAGACATTTGGAGTCAGGGTTTTGGTTGGATGCAAATTGATGCTGACCACACAGCCCTGGTTATCAGCATATAGCACTTCACAGTTTGTAAACCATCCTTGCCAGTGGGATGTGGAAGTAATCCAGGAAAAGAAATCGTGGTCTTAGAAAAAAAAAAAATCTTCCACCAACCAAAGAGAATCTTGTTTTAAGCTAGTTTCCTCATAAACCTAAATCCGAATGACCTTGACCTAAATGAGCTCTCTTTGCATGAGAGAGAGAATACTTACTCATCTAATATGTAAAATTTCAGTTTTTAAAGCATTTTCTCAGTTGAGCCAGGCACTCCAAAGATAGTATTGCCTTTACTTTCCTCATCTTTTGGGGAAACTGAGGCTCAGAGACTCTGATCCCTTGCCTGTTCCCTGGCTTCCTAGCAAACGTGCCGTGGGGAGACCATACTGCAGGACGAGGAACCCACAACATCTGGGGATTGAGGTGATGGATGGCATGGGTGGTCTCTGCCCAGAGGCTGCAGAGTGAAGGGCTGTGTCTCTGTTTGTTTGAGCCTTCTCTGGACTCTAGCCAAAAACTGTCATCATCTTGGTCATGTCCAGAGTTTAGGATTCAAAAGTGTGACCCTTTGGCCCCAGCAGTAGCCGGATGTGGGAGAGGGAGAGATTTGTGTTCTCAAACAGGCTTGTATGACACAGGAGTGCTCATCTGAAAGAACTGGATGACAAAACCTCCAGCCTTTGTGAGGTTATATGGAGGGGCCTGTGGTCTCTGGAGCCGGGAAGATGTGGGGCAATGTTTTACATTTCACAACGTAGGCCGGGTCATCTGAAGATCTTGTGGCTACCTGTGTGTTCAGCACAGACGGCAGGGGCTAGGATACAGACTCGATCACGTGGTCAGAATTACCGTTGAACATTCTCTGTGCTGATGGTTGTGACATCTTACCTGTTTGGGACACTTGGGGTGCAGTAGGTGAGGTAGGAGACCTGGGGGTTTCTTCAGTCCCTTACTGTGAGGTGACTAATGAACCTGGCTGGCCACCCGACTGCTGCCCGAGTGCCCCAGCTCTCCCCAGCTCCGAGACTGCGGGCAGGGGAGTGGGTGTCCTGCTTGTCAGCTATGTTTGCATGGTGTTTTGCTGATGCCAAGCCCCGTGCTCTGCCATGTTGCTCACTCCTTTGAAAAGCACCTGAGCAGAGATAAGGGTGTGAGGAGGCGACATGAGGAAATGTGCCTTCACTGTGACTCTTCCCACAGCTTGAGATCAAGGACTCACTTGTAATTAAAGACAAAAAAACAAAACAAAACAAAACAAAAAAAAAATGAAAACTTAATGCCCCCCCCCAAAAAAAACAAAAACCAGAGTCCACGAAGAAGGTTGAGAAGCAGTCTTGCAGACACATGTTGGTAAAGACGGGTTAAAAGGCAGGTGTGTGCCAGTTAACAGGTTTCCTCAGAGAGGCAGTGCAGATGGCACATGGGGGCATCCCCCTGACTGAGCTAACCACACTGCCAGAGGCACCAGAGTTGAAGGGTTGTCCCAACTTAGTTCACAAACAATGACAGAGCTGGGACTCTAACAGGCCTGAGCTAGGAAGGAAGTAGAGAGCCACCTCCTGCCTGGCTTTAGGCTGCAGGGACCATGGATGTGTCCCTTTCCTCTCAGGACTGCTGCTGAACAGGATGGCCATCCGTTTGCTTGCTGCCTGTTCCCCAGACTCCAGGCAGGGTTGGGGGAGGGAAGCTGCCCACCCAATTTTTCCTCAGCCCCTGAATTTCTCCATGACGCCCTCCTGAGACTAATGGCTGGGTTAAGACAAGCGCTTTCTCTCTTCAAATGGCAGTGAATGACAGTAATGACAGAGCATCGTGGTGCCACTCGTTTGCTAGGGCATTTAATGGAAACGCCAACCTGGGAGTTCAGTAGCTGTGCGGGGCTGCTGCCAGCCTGCTCAGAGGGAGTGCCATCAGCCTGAACCAGGGCAGAACCCCTCAGCCCCAGCCTCGGAGGCAGCTGCGTGTCCTTCCTAGGCTTAGGGTCCTCAATGGTTTCTGGGACATCAATCCATGGCAGCTTTGGGAGACGTTCCTGGGAGGCCCCCGAGGAACTAAATAAGTTAGCTACTGGGGCAGGTGTGGGCATTCAACTGCACCAGATAGAATGTTGTGCACCTACTGTGTGCCAAGTTCTGTGAAAGAAGAGTTATTCTTTTTGGAAACTGTATTCCTTCAGGGACCCAGATCCTTTTCCTGCTCTATCATCTATACGGTTCTTTGAGTGATAGCCAGAAGCCACACAGCTGGGTACCATAACA
The DNA here is from genome assembly GCF_943737965.1 of Phodopus roborovskii. Classification (NCBI taxonomy): domain Eukaryota; kingdom Metazoa; phylum Chordata; class Mammalia; order Rodentia; family Cricetidae; genus Phodopus; species Phodopus roborovskii. The sequence goes on from NW_026126578.1 coordinate 6,822,467, forward strand.
ATAGAAGCTGAGGGCTAAGTGCATACAGAGGCAGCCAGTGGACAGGGCATTCTTCATGTCTCATTGATTCATCCTTCCTAGATAGTGTGCCACTGGGTTCTGAGGGCAACCTGGATCTTACCCAGCATGGTGACTGTTTTGCCTCAGTTTGCCCATCCACATAATGGGGAGGAAGGGGGTCTATGATGGCTGCTGGCAGAGCTGTGTATCCCAGCCAGCCCTAGCTCTAATGCTGGGGATCAGGTATGTGGCTCAGTGTCTGGAGGTGGCATGTTAAAACTGGTTTAAAAGGAGAAAGTATCATCACCCAAGACAGCTTCCAGGTCATTCATCAGCCTACAACGTCATTCTAACCTCCCACATTGGTCCCTATAGTGGTATTTTAGACCTAGAAGGCTGCTTCTCAGCATTTTGAAGCTAAAATCACAAACACACCCACTGCAGGCAGCCCTGTTACAGATAGATAAACTGAGGTCTAAGCAGTTGTCCTATGCCCAACAGATGCTAGGACTCAGAACTTCTCACCTAGCCCTGCTGTCCTTTCCCCTGCCCCAAGCCAGCCCAGCTTGACTATTGAGAAATTATTAAATAGAGTTGGAGGAAGGACTCTGGTTGCCATGACAACGGAGCATGTGTCCTCGGGAGATAATGGCGTTGCACAAGGAGAGTGATGTGTGTGGAATGCTGATTCGGGAGCTTCTGGAGTGAGGGAGCCTGTGAGAAAGCAGAAGGGACTATGTCTAAGCATTAGGCTCCCCGACAAGGATGCATGGGAATGTGGAGATGGGAGCTTGGGGGATGGGATCACTGGAGGGATGCTCCCTGCTATTGAGTTCCTTTCTTCCCCAGCCTTACTCAGAAAGGTACACTCTTCACTGTCACAGAATTAGGTGGTGGAGAGGCAGAGCTGGCCCCAGGACTCTCACTGCTGCAGGGAAAGCCTGGCATAGGGAAAGCCAACTGCTGGGGTCTCAGGGCCCTGCAGAGCTCTGGTTCTCCCAGAGCGATGAGGACACTGAATGTGAAGATTCTGCTGGACCACCTGGAATATGGTCAGCCCAAAGGAAGAAAAACCACACACTGAGGCAGAGGCATCAGCTTTGTCAAATTTTACAACATTCTTTTAGCTTTGTGGCCCTGGGCAAGCCATGCATCTTTGAGCCTCAGCATCCTCAGCTAGAGAATGGGGGGATGCCATTTCCCACCACACAGGAGATTACAAGACTATGTACAGCTTGGTAGGTGAAGCCACCAGCTAGTCCCAACTGGTCCCCACTGTAGCAGCCACCATCTGTCATTAGCCCAAGGAGAAAGACCAGGAGCAGGGGCTGCTGCTACCATCTGTGAAGTTGCAGGAATGAAAGTAGCTGAAGCCAGTACAGGTACACAAGATGCTTGTCCCCAGGCTAGGACATCAGAAGAGCGCATAAATGCCTCCACCCTCAGAAACAGGCACAATGTTTTGCATGCTGTATGCACTGTGTCCCTAAAGGTCTGTGAGCATGCCACACTGGAGGAGCTAGGTTCTTTCCACCAGCTGTGAAATGACTACAGGCTACAGACCTTTTTGGAAAATATTCTTAGCCGCACCATTTATGTCTCTAACCTGAACAGCTGGTAAAATATATTTCTTTCCTGAGTCAGAGAATGTGAGGGTTACACCTTGAGGGACCCCAGAGTGTATTGCTTGCATGCTGATAGGGATGTGAGCTGGCTGTCACCCTGTTCCTTCTTGGAAGGGGAAAGAGAGAGAGTGTGTGTGTGTGCTGGATTTGGGCATGTGGCCATTTCAGAGGCAGAGGGAGAGCTGCAAGCGCCTGAAAGCAGGCGACCATTTTGTTCACATTCATGAACCTATCTGAGCAGACCCAGTCCTCAAGATGAGGTTGTATCCTGTTTGTGGGTCCTCTATAGTTGTTGGCTGATAGGATGGCATATTGGGTTCCCCAGACCTCCTGTGTCTGCAGTCAGGAGAGGGACAAGGGACTCAATCAGTGGCAAATGAGTACTATTCACATTTAGTCGGGATTTTGGCAACATTCTAATTTTTGAGGAGTTCACTGGAAGAATTTGAAACGATCCATCTCTTCCTGGGATTTCCCTGGCTCTTGTAATCTGTTGCTTGTAGCTGAGAACTCCCAACACCTTTCCTCTGCCTGTTTCCCTCAAAACATAAACAATATCAGCCATCAATCATTTTCTGTGCCCTAGGTACTCATCCCATTGTACTCTCCAAGTGGGAGTCTTAAAATGAGATATTCTCTTTACACAGAGAGCTTATGTGACTAACCTTTAGCCCCACAGCACTCATCTTGGACTCTGACTCAAAAGCAGGTTTCCCTGATCCAAGTGCCAGAGTCCTGTTCTGCTCTCCCCATCATAGTTTGTGACAAGCATCTGGTTACCCTTTGACCCCAAGCAGAAGTTTTGCACAGGCTGAAGCTGACTTCATAGGACCTGAGGGATTTGTTCTGTCTGTATGCCATCGTCCGGGATTCTTGCTCCATCACAGTTTTCACTGTATAGGAGAGGGTGGGGATGCATTGCATGAAATGCCTCTGGAGAGCCCAGGGGAGGAGTAGCAGATGAAAGGGACCTCTGATAAAGTCTTTATGAACATAAATTAGATCTGACCCTGGAACCTGACCCTTTGTCAATTATGAAAATACAGTCTCCTCTCATTCTTGTAAAATACTCTAGGCCAGTGTTTTTCAACCCATGGGTCTCAAACCCGTGTGTGTGTGTGTGTGTGTGTGTGTGTGTGTGTGTGTGTGTGTGTTGGGGGTGTCGAACAACCCTTTCACAGCAGTTACCTAAGAACATCAGAAAACACAAATATTTACATTAGGATTCATCATAGTAGCAAAATTACAGTTCTGGAGTAGCAACAAAATAATTTTATGGTTGGAGGTCACCACAACATGAGAAACTGTATTAAAAGGTGGCAGCCTTGGGAAGGTTTAGAACCACTGCTCTAGGTGGTTCTTTTTACCCTGACAGAGATCTTATGAAAAGAGGAATGGGATTTGTAGTTTTCGAATAGAAAGTAGAATGCCATGATTGATTTTTCCAAACTCTATCACCGTGAGATACTGACATCCCCACAAAGGGCCACCTCTACCCTCATCCTTCAACCACCACCCAGAGAAGCACTCCCTGAGGGACCACGGTAGCACTAAATACTTCAGGACTGCAAATCAAGTGGCCACAAAGATGGGTAAGGAAGTTAGGGACAAGGTGACCGTAAGGTTGGTCTTGGCCCCCTCTACAGCAGATGCAAATTCATCTCTGAAAATTTTAACTAGATATCATATAATGCAAACATATTTAGCCCAAAGACCCCTGGTTCTTAGGTGACCTTGGGTAACCTTGTTGCTGACAGTATGCCTCTAGAAGAGCTGGATATAAAGCCTGTGGCATTGTTGGGTGGGTGGCACCTCCAGTGTGGATGCTTGGCCAGGAACCTTGAAGCTGTCCCTGACTACTTCACTGCTGAGCCATTCTGTGCCACCCAGAAATTCCTCACTTCTATGTGTGATTTACTAGAGATGTATTTAATTCAACTAGTCCTGGCAAGATCACCCCCCCCCCCAATTTGCATTCTGCTAACTCCTGTGGGAGTTTCCAGCCTTCTGGAAAAGGCGGAATGGTCATTTAACCCCATGGGATCTCACAGTGTTTTTACAAGGCAGAGAGCCCTGTGAGAGAGTGCCAAGTGGTCACCCTGTCACTCATTTCCCGGTCCCAGTTAATCCTTCCGGTGGGCTGAGCTCCAAGCCTTTGCTGAAGCAGCCTTGGAACAGAGGCCCTCCAGAGAGCCCGCCTTTGCCACCACAGGAGGCCAGGAAAGAAGAGGAGCTAGCACCTCTGGCTCGCCTCTGTGAGGTTGCCTGGATGGGCAGGCAGATGCCTGCATGGGAGTCTGAGTAGGGGGCTCAGCATCCCCAACCTAGTTAGGATCTACAGAAGAAATCAGAGGCCCATGTCCTGAGGCCAAGTTTGAATTCAGATCATTCCCCATGAGTGACCTTGGGCTCCTCCAATTTCAGATTGCTTTGGTGAGTCTGTGAGTGTGTGTTCCCTCCTTCCCTGGGTCCTCAAGAGGGGGTAGAGCTGGGGTCTGCAGGACAGGAGTCCATTCTGCCACCCCTTTGCTTTTCCTCTCTTCTCCATCCTTTCCCCTTCCCACCCACTCCTTGCCACCATCTCCCTCCTCTCTGCCTCCTCTTGTTTGTCCTTCTCCCCTTCTCAACCTCCTAACCCCACCCTATCCACTCCTCCTTCACATCCCCCATGACTCCCTGCTCTCTCTTAGCTCCAGGATGCTAATGCTGGGGTGGATGGGGAGAGCAGCAAGCATACTGAGCTGGCACTCTTGGGGGGGCTACAGAGCATGCTCAGAGCTGGCGAGGGGGTGTGGTTCAGGGCTTTCTTTATAGGAAGCATCAGAAGGCTCCAGCATGAGGTCACTGGGTGGTGAGAATCCTGGCTGCATAAGGAGCAGCATCTGAAATGCCATCCGCAGAGCTGGAGACAGAGGCCTGCAGCCCTGCCACCTCCTGTAGGTTCCTCCAACTGCCCCCAGTGGGCTGGCATGGGAGTGTTTATACCAGGGACAGCAGCAGCAGCCACCCATTCAGCCCCTTGTTAAACACTTGCCAGAACAACACGGCTTTAAGGATATATGCTGTCCTTGGACCTTAAGGATGGAACTCAGGAGAACACACATGCATCCAGGACATAGGGGACACCGAGTCTCATCTGTACAGGTCTGGCATCTCCCTCACAGGGGCCAGGCAGTGGTGGCAATTCTCCTCAAGTCAGTTTCCCTGTATGCTGGTAGCCCTGGGTCCCCACAGAGAGAGCCATGCTTAGGCAGCTAATCTAGCCACTCTCCCCTGGACTTTTGCAGGCTTTTCTTATCTAAGCCTCAGTTTCCACATCTGTGCAATGGGGATACTGTGAGGGGCAAATGACATGGTACAGGAGATACACAGAACATCTTAAACACACTGGAAGCTTCAGTGAGTTGGATCTGCAGCTCCACTGTTCACAAGGCCCCATACAACAACTGACTATGTCCAGGAAGAAATCCATGCTGCTGGTCCATCTGTGTTCATCTCCCAAATGTCCCGGGAGCTCTATAAAGAGGCTGCAGACTCCGTCTTGAATCTCACCCCCCAGTACCCAGCATGGGACCTGGCTCGCTCTATGCCAGGCAGATTAAATTGAAAATTGCCTCAACAAAATGAGGTGCACCACCAGACACCAGATAATTAGGCATCAGAATGGGGTTTGGCAGGATGCCGATGATGTGATCGAGAGAGAAAGGGGATGAAATCAGAATGAGGAAGTTAAGGTCACTGGGAAGCAGAATTCTGACCCTTTGCATGCACACAGAAGGAAACCAAGGCACAGAGGGCAAGGTGTTGGCTTGAGGCTACACAGCTAGTGAGGTGTAAGCTCAGTGCTCCTCCCTGTGCCTGGCAAGGTCGTGAGCCTAGAGCCAGGGTCTCCAGGAGAAAATATTCTTATTAGAGCCTAGATCTCACAGTCTAATGAGGGGTGCTGGCCAGACTGTCACATTATCTCTCATTCAAATCTTGACACCCAGATTCTGGCTAGGAGACCTTGACTAGTCACTTTGCCTCTCGGTACCTCAGTTTATTCTTCTGTGAAATGGGATTGTTGTTAATTGGTAATAGTTATTCAGTACAGCCACAGCTGGTTGTACATTTGATGTTATTCTCAGCCAGGGTATTGAGTACCTTCAGCTACCTTCTCCCTGGAAGTGCCAGAGCCTCAGGCTCCTCTTCCTCTTGCTTGGGCAACTTCATCTCCTAGCATCCCCAGCTGTCCCACTGCAGCCATACCAACTGGGTTGTACTCTGGGACCAGGGAACCTACAGAGAATTTACCCAGGCTTGAGTCCAGGATGCACAAATTAGGGCCCTGACTCCAGGGTCCAGGTTAAGCTCTGGGAGATCTGGGGGAAATCACTTGACCTCTTAGAAATATGCCATCATGCCTGCAAGACAGGACTATTGATCATGTAACCTTGGTGTATCTTACTCTTGCCTGTGTCGGACATAAAGCTGGAAACTACAACACTGCATGAAGGGTTGCTCTTGAACTCACAGGAAAGAAGTAACTTACTGGAACACCCCAGTGGGGTGCTGGGAAAGCCTAGCACCCAGTACTAGGGCTGCTGCTGACCTCAAGGTAGGTTGAGATGGTCAAGAGGTTTGCAAAGTCTTGAGTGAGTGTGGGGTGAGTTCAAAGACGAGAAAGATAAAGTTACTCACTCTTATGCTGTGTGACTCTGAGCTCATGGCAGCCTTCTTTGGCCTTTATGCAGACATATAAGTCTGGTATAGTGCCAGCTGAACCAGGGAGGGAGTTTGGTCCCTTTACATGTCAGCCGAGGGTCCAAGAATGAGGTCTGTTCTAGAGGTCCTGCGGGACACACCCATCAATCTTGCCCAAAGCAGCCCTTTTTCCATGAATGCCCATGGACTTCCAGGCCCTCACTTTCCTTTGGCCTCTCTCCCCTGGGCTTGCTGTCAATGCTGGTTGCTCTCTATGACAGAGTGTATGTGACTGATCATCTCTTTGTGTGGCAGCTGGAACTGCCCCTTACTGATATATCCTGTGTGTCCTGGCTTCAATTCTCACCACATTCTCCAAGGCCAAGACCAGCCCAAGCCAAAATATCTCAACTAAACACCCTGAAGAGATCAGAAGGGAAGCCAGCCCCACAATATTTGGGGTCCCTAGCTCACAACTTCAAGGCCCAGCATACCTGTGTGATTCTACCGAGCCCCAGTGGACTGCTGTTAGCAGAACTGCACTGTGCATAGCAAGGCTGGACCTGCAAAGTCCTCTGAGACCCCCAGACTGCAGCCCTAGCCTGAGAGACCTCAGTTTTCCCTCTCTACCTGGGAAGTATAGTAACCCAGTTTATGTAGTCACAATAATTCTGGGTACTAGAACTCCTGTGACATGCCTAGAGTACAGTAGGTGCCCAATATATGCAGCGCTTCTGGTGTCCCAAGGGTGGGCTTAGCATTTCTCTCTCAATCAGATAATAACATGCACTGTTTCCTCTTGGCATGAAGCCAAGCCCAATATTAATTTCTTTCTTGAACCATCACAGCTCTGAAAGAGGTAGAAGCAAGTGGGACTCTTACAGCTGCTGCCAGCCTCTGCCATCCCAGTAATTACTGAGCAGAAGGGAGGGAGCAAGATGAAGCAGCAGGGGGCCCAGCCAGGGAGGGAGAAGGAGGGCTGAGGGAAGGGAGAAAGGGAAGAAAGGAAGGGCAAGCAAGGAGAGAGGCAAGCAGGAGCAGTATTCAGGCCAAACCATTGCTCTGCCTCCTCCGACCACAATTCATGTGCTGGGACAATGGCACCCCTGATTCTTAGGCCCTGGCTTCCAGGCTTCTGCCTACTTCCACCCACACCAGGCCCTCTGAAGCCATGAGACAGAGGGAGATTGTCCCTCGGGTGTCCCTCTTTCACAGCTGGTTACTGGTTCAACACTGGCCTACCAGCAGGCCCTGCTTCAGGATGGAGCCCTAGTGCCCCAGTGGCCGAGACCAAGTCCCCATGTCTCTCTTGTCTCTCTCGGACTCTCAGACTGAGAGCCCTACACACTTATGATACAAAAAATAATAATAATTTTAACTGGCCTTTGAGACCTTGTGCGATGTGACCCCTGTCACCACCCCCCACCTTGATCCGTTGCTTTCTCGGCCTCTCTTCTGCTAACACCAAGGGCTCTTCCAGCCTTGGGGTCTCTGTACTGCTTTAAATACTGTGTCCCAGAGTGTCACATTTCAAACTAATAATTCAAACTGAATTTTGTTGTTGCTGTGGCCAAATAAAACAAGCCCAAGGGTTGCTTCTGACCCATTTACCACATCTGATCTAGGGCTTCTGACTCCTCACTCCTTCCTTCAAAGTGTCTCTGGTTGAGGGACCCACAGAGCTCTTTATGCTTAGCTGTGTTTTTTTAAGTGGCTTTAGGACTTGGCCACAGAATCACCCTGAAGAGGGTTGGGCCATCACTGAGACACTCACCACCCTTCTGGTCTCTTTCATCAACTCCATCCTCTCAGTATTGTATTTCTTTCTACCAGTCCTTATGTTCATTACTCCAGTGCAGCTCCCTCTCAGCCTCTGACAGGGATGAGCTGGACCGCTTTCTCTTGGGCTGAGGTAAAGACCCTCAACAAAGAGACTCACATGTTTACAGCTGGTGTTCCCTGCTAGGATGACAGAGGAATAGCTGGGCTCCTGAGATGCTGAGACTCTGAGAGACCTGAGTCTCAGAGTGCCCCGCCCTCCATCTCAATGTTAGCCCTGCTGGTATATCCCCACGCTGATGCAGGGGGGATGCTGGGTGCAAATCGCCAGTCCCCGTGGTGAATGTGACTCCTGGCCTTGCTGTTCTCATGCCCCCCCCCCGTTTATGCCAGTAGGGGTCAGAGGGGTGAGGCAGCTCACCCTGTGCAAGCAGGTGCTGGAGGGAGCCAAGGTCAGACTCAGCAATAAGGTGACTTCTGTACCAGGCAAGTCAGTCTCTGCGTCCTGAATCCTTCCCCTGGCACCAGTTCCATCACACCAGCCTTGTTTGTTTATGTTCAGACATAGACACGAAATCACAGCTCTTGGCCCTGCAGCTCTTTCTTGGATGCTGCAGGTGTTTGGATGAATCCAGATAATATATTTCCGGAAAACAGAAATGGTAGCCTGGCTCCCTCAAGGGCAGCTCTTCCAAGTAGCCCTGCCTGGGACCCCTGGGTTGGACTTGAGGACTTGTGGACTGCCTTTCCTGAGGACCCAAGGGGCCAAGGAGTCTTAGAGCACATGTGACCATGAGAACCATCCTTGCCTATCAGTGCTGCTGTCACTGAATGCCACAAGCCAGTGTTGGATAATGACAACAACCTGGAGACTTATGGTTCTGGAAGCTGAGAGTCAGAAGGGCCTTCTTGTTGAATCTTCCCAAGACAAGCCGGGGAGTGACCGAGAAGGTGGAGTTCACTTTTATAACAACTACTCTGGCGGCAATGCCATTGGTGGGAGCCGAGATTCACAATCAACCTGACCACCTCTGAAGTGTGCCCTATAGGGACACTGTGGCATCCCGGAGCAGAGTAGCTGGGATAAAGGAAACTATGAGCAAGATATCCTCTTCCTCCTCAGTAGCCTGCCCTCTCTGCCACACTTAAGTACAGGGTGGGCAGCCCATGATGCCTCAGAGTCCCAAGTCTCTCTTCACACCAAGATCCCAGGGAATGAATCTGATTGGCTAGCTTGGGTCTCATGGTCAGACCTTGCCTGAGGTGACTGAGTCATTCTGAATAAATATGGTAGCTGGAGCCTACTGGGATATACAGTGGGGCAACTGACGTCACAAAATAAGTGACCCATTTGTCTGTCTTGCCTAAGTCAGCTGCATGTCTTGATGCTGAAGCAGACCTCATCTTCCACCTCCTGCTCTCTCCATCCTGGAAAGTACAGGCTGCCTCTGCCTGAAGTCACAGCTCTCCCTGATGTGGCCAGGCCCGGCAAGAACGGAGATAGACACTCAGGACAAGCCTATCACTGTGCAGGAGTCTCAAACTGAGTGGGCCGCCTTGAGGAGAAGCAGGGGTGGTTGTGAAGTATTCCCATGAGGAGGACACAGTGGTGCTGGGTAACAGGTTGCATGCAAGGGGCTGAAGGCCATGCACTGCACAAAGGGCATCTGGGGCAAGTCCTAGGCACAAAGCCCATGCTACCTGTGGCTTTTGCTCATCTCCTATGTGGGAGCCATGGAGAAGTACTTCCCTCCTGTGCTCCAGTTTGTTCTGAGGGTTCCATAAGTTTAGTTTTATTATCTTACTAAACAGCTTCTATAGAATGTTCTAGGAAAAAAATGTTAGCACACAAAGAAGAAAACAAATGTCTGTTGACATGCTTAGGGGGCAGAACCTTAAGTAGGATCACTTGAAGAAGAGTTTTCCAACCTCCACCTTCCTTACACTAAAAAATGTAAGGTGCTTTCCTGTGCTCTGATATCACTTTTTTTTTTTTAAATAACATTTCTGCAAGTTTATATGGAGGATGGAGAAAAATATCAGCTAGAATAAACTTTAATTCTGTATATTAAAAAAAGAAAAGAAAAGAAAAGAAAATATCAGCCCAGTTCCTGACTCCCAGCAGGCCCTGAGCATTGTCCCACCCTGGTTCCTCCCCCATAAAATTATGGAACACCCTGCCTATCGCCACAGCTGTCCTAACACAGCCCACCCTGCATGTTTGCGCATCTGTGGGCCAGTTCTATGCTGCATGGACTCACTGCAGTCACCCTGGCTGGGGATGCTCTGCAGTCACGTGCACAGCCTGCGTCTCAGCTGCTTCCCCTGCCTGTTACTCCCTGCCAACAGCCAGGCATGTTTTGGTCTAGCCTGCCCACTCACCTCCCTGCCTGTCTCCCCTCTCTGTTCTGCAGGCTCTGCGGAGGGAGCGTTTAGGAGAGGACCCACTGCAGAGACCATCAGGTAAGATGAGCAATTGTGTGGGGCACCCTGCCAGTGAGAGGAGATGGAGAAACTAAAGTTCAGTGTAATCATAGGGATGGCTCAGTCAGTAAAGTATTTGAACTCAGAACCAGCATGAGGCCCTGAGTACAAACCCTAGCATAGTTGGAAAAGGATAGGCATGGCCACATGGGCCTGTAACCCCAGAACTACGAGGGTGGAGAGAAAAGATTTGCTGGAACTTACTCAAGGAAATAGGACTGGGCATGGCCAGGACTCCCATCAGCCTCCCTTGGACTCTATGTGTGTTCTCAGAGATGCTTGTGTTTCCCATACTCAGCCAGGTGTGGGGGTACACACTTGTATGTAATCCCAGCACTGAGGAGGCAGAGACATTTTGGCCAGCCAGCCTAGCCTACTCTATGAGTTCCAGGCTAGCAAGAGACACTGTCTGAGAAGTAATGGACAGCTGCTGAGGAATGTCACCTCTGTCCCATGTATGCACACACATACATACACATACATACACATGTGTACCTGTGTGTACTCTCTCTCTTCTCTCTCTTACACACACACACACACACACACACACACACACACACACACACACACACCAGAATCAGCTGGAGCATTAATACTAGTACTCAGTTGGTAAAAGCCAGAGCTAAACGCAGGACAGATCTGAGGGTAATTTTATACCCATGCTGTCTCTTTAACTAGAGTGTCAGGAGAACATCTTGAGTGACCAATATCAGGTATAAGCCATGGCTGTTCCTCAGTGAGAACAGAGTTGTTGTGCAAACATAAAAGTATTTTATTTTCTGTTTGCTTTTCTGAGATGCACTGTATATCCCAGGCTGCCCTCATCATGACCCTCCATCCTCAGCCTTCTAAGTATCCCACCAAACGTGCCTTCTTTTGCTTTTCCTCTCAACAGCCAAATGAGAGATGTGTAGCTGTCCTAGCTTCAAAAGCTAGAGCCCAGCACAGGGAGACTGAAGCACTTAGCTATAATCGAACAGCCCCCAAGCGGTAAAGTGGGTTATTAGAACTCAAATGACCTTCAGGGTCGCCCTTCCCCTTGTCTGTTACTTACTCTGTCCTCCTACAATGACCCTAGGCCGCAAAGCTGCTGTCCACGTGGACTGGAGCTGACATCACCCGCCCACCCATCAGGAACCCTGCTGCCAAGTTTGTGCTCCGAGACATGGCTACTGATAACAGCAAGGTGGCCGATGGGCAGATCTCTACTGAGGTCAGCGAGGCCCCTGTAGCCAGCGACAAGCCCAAAACCTTGGTGGTCAAGGTGCAGAAGAAGGCCGGGGACCTCCCTGACCGGGACACATGGAAGGGCCGCTTCGACTTCCTCATGTCCTGTGTGGGCTATGCCATTGGCCTGGGCAATGTGTGGAGATTCCCTTACCTCTGCGGGAAAAATGGTGGTGGTAGGTGGCCACCTGGTGACCTCAGGCCAGGTCTTTGCGTCTTCTGGGTCTGGCTTAAGGGAAGGGAGGGTCTGGGAACAGGTCCTATTTGCTGCCTCTTGTCCTTTTATTGAGAGTTCCCAGTGACAGTTGTCTGTGGCAGTGATATCAGAAGCTTCTGTCTCTTGTAAGAGCTGTGGTGCATTTTGAAGGAAGGATGCCTTTGGGCCTGCACCCTAGCCCTGGGTAATACTTTCCCAGAGGGACATATAGGAAGTGTGGGTAGGAGCCAAAGCTGCTGGGTAGACTCAGGGCCACAAGTGCATCTCTCCTCTAGGGGCCTTCCTGATCCCGTATTTCCTGACGCTCATCTTTGCGGGTGTTCCTCTCTTCCTTCTGGAGTGCTCGCTAGGCCAGTACACCTCCATTGGGGGCCTGGGAGTGTGGAAGCTGGCTCCCATGTTCAAGGGTGAGTGTGTGTGTGTGGGGGGGATGTTGGGCATGTGGAGGGGCCTCACTCAAGGTCCTCAGAGAAGAAGCAGCCTTGGATCCATATCTGAGCATGCCCTGTGTATGTCCCGCCCCAGGTGTGGGCCTTGCTGCGGCTGTGCTGTCCTTCTGGCTGAACATCTACTACATTGTTATCATCTCCTGGGCCATCTATTACCTGTACAACTCCTTCACCACGGTGAGCTGCTGCTGGCCAGGGCCTACGTGGGCTGTGGGATCCCCAGTGTGCTCCCTGGGTCAGTCCTTGAATGAGGTGCATAGCTTGTCTCCTATAGTATCGTCCCTGGCCAGCTGTCCTGAGAACCTCAGTCTAGCACTTCTGGCATCCCACAATTGAGTTCATTAACCCCCTTTGTATGGACTCAGAATGGCATGAGTTTCAATGCTGACTCTATAATCTACCAACTGTGCAAGTTCAGAAATGAGCTCAACTCCTCTGAGACCTCTGCTGTCATCTATGGTCATGACCCAGCAATTCTGTTCCTGAGTCCAAAGAACAGAAAGTAGGGTCTCAGGAACACGGGGATCTATGCCGTGTGTTCACAGCATCGTGTTTGTAAGAATCAACATTCACAAGTAACCCAGGGTCCCCAGGGGACGTGTGTGACTGAATTGCATGTATGCAGTTGAATATTACCCGGTCTTAACGAAGGAAGAAACTCTGACCCATGTACTGTGGGCATGAGACTGACCATAAGACTGTCACAGAGAACAGATGTTGGGTGATTCTACCGGCATGTGGTCCTTGAAGAGGTCAGACTCCAAAAGTTAGAAGGCACCATGGGGGAGCCAGAAAGGTGGGGAGTTAGTGAGTAAAGGAGACAGCATTTCTAGAAAGTGTGTGTGTTTCATGCTGCTGGGCTACACAAGGGACAGTGGTGAATTTTACATGGTGGAAGGAAACAAAAAGTGAAACTCGCCCCTTAAGTCATGTATGAAGAGCCTGTCTGCTGCAGTCACCCATGAGGGCACTGTGTAACTTGGGAGCTGGTTCTTGGTGGTGGGGGAGGGTAGGAGTTCAGATATGGGTGTTGTGATCTTGTCCTGAGAGCCATTGGGAAGGAGATGTAGGAAATGGTGATGAGGGTGGGCAGGGGCTTAGTGGGATCTGTCTATGTCTTACAGACCCTGCCGTGGAAACAGTGTGACAACCCCTGGAACACTGATCGCTGCTTCTCCAACTATAGCCTAGTCAATACCACCAACATGACCAGCGCTGTGGTGGAGTTCTGGGAGTGAGTGGGGACTGGGCACAGGGCCGGGGAGGGTGTGCCAGCTGGGTGGCAGCAGGTAATGTGGCTTCTCTTTCGTCTTTCAGCCATTCATCCCTGAATGTTTCTTGAACACCTGTTGTGTGCCAGGATAGAGACCTGAGCATGCCAACAGGCATTGGCAGCCTCAGATGAGGCAGGGGAGATGGCCTGAACCAGCCTGCTTGCTATGACATGCAGGAGACTTAGTGGGACAAGAGAAGGAGTGTGTGTGCAGGCTCAGTGAGGAGAGGGGTTACAGAGGGACCAGGTGAGGGGCTGTGCTAGAAGCAAGCGCAAGTTCTGGGGCTTGGGAGGTCTTAGTCATCTATCCTCCAGATTCAGACAAGAGGATCCTGTGCAGTAAGAGGTCTCAGGCAGGAGAGTGACCATGTGGTCCTACCTGGGACTTAGGAGGATACCATGGGGCTGGGTAGAGCACAGTAGAGGAGGCTGTGCAGTAGCTCAGGTGTTACAGTTGATACCAGCTCCTGCTGTATAATCTCCAGGGTGACTGTCATGATCCCAAGGTCCCTGTCCAAACTACAAGGTCATGACGTCACTAGAACCCCTGGGGAAGGTATGGTCTGTGTCGGAGCCCTGGTCACTCACCTCCCACTGGCCCGTGTAACCCTTTCCTCCTTTATCCTCAGGCGCAACATGCACCAGATGACAGACGGACTGGACAAGCCAGGACAGATCCGCTGGCCGCTAGCCATCACGCTGGCCATTGCCTGGGTGCTTGTGTATTTCTGCATCTGGAAGGGTGTTGGTTGGACTGGAAAGGTAGGGAAGTGTGTGCCCAATGGGTCCACACAGGAGAGGGTTCGGTTCTATAGGAGGAGGTGTGTCCTGGGCCAGGCCCATGACTCCTACAAGCTGCATCTAACTTAAGGCCCTTTCAAGTCTCTGTGCCTGGATTCAGTCTTGTGAAATGAGAGAAGCCAGTGACAGGGTCACACACGCCACTGGCTTGATGAAGACATCAGATGGTGGGTGTTGTTCCAGGGTTGCTGAAGCAGCTTCTCCTGGCACTTATTCTGTGCTGCCCTGTGTTCTGATCCGTGGATGAAGGGGTAGATGGCTACAGGCACACATCCCCAAGTTCAGATCCCTGTATGATAACTAGTCGGCTCTGTGACCATGGGCATATCACCCTGTCTCCCCAAAACTCATTTTTCTCCTGTGCAGTAGACATACCCAGTGTTTCATTGCCATAGTATTATAGAGGGGACATGCCATTCCCATCTTACTTACACAGTGCAAATGGAAACCAAACTGGGACATCTGGCTGGACCCATCTGGGCACTGACTCGGGAGGGCAGCTGGCCTTAAGTTCTGTTGAAGAGTTTGGGGACAGAGTTATTTGACTTCCTCAAGACTCTGGTCTGAAGGAAACCTGTGGTACAGTCTAGTAGGCTCGTCCTCAGATCCTGTGCTGGAGTCAGGGGACCTCCCATCTGTCTCCATGACTAGGGCAAGTATCGGGCCCTTCCAAGCTCACTGCAGGAAGCAGAAGAGTGGGGGCTTTATTTAGGGCTTCTGAGGATATTTGAACCTCAGCACCCCAGGGAATAGCCATTTGTACTTGGACAAGTCACAAGGCCCCCTCTGAGCTTCAATCCCCCCATCCGTTAGGGGCTGAGAAGCAATCTATGCAGAATGCAGGCCAATGCCCTCTACATGGAAACTCGGTGTTTAATACCATTTATAACCATTGGTGGTGGTGGGTGCCCAGAATTCTGGTTACTTATCAAGGACATAGAGTGGGGGCCTCCCTCACCGTATCATTTAGGGATGCTGGCCCATCTGCCTGTCCTTCAACAAGTTTCTATTGAACACCTACTCTGCTAGGTCTCCTGCTGAGCATGGAGAATAGGGAAGTGTAGACTGGAGATGTATTAGGCATGGCCTGTGACCTCATACATCCAGCCTCTTTGCTCATCCTGGTTGAAAATAATACCCATTTGCTATACAAGCAAAAACAAGGCTCAAAGAAGGTAAAAAAATTACCCAAAGTTACGCAGCCTGCGGGTCCTACTGATGACTGAGTGCTCTTTTTTAAGTTGTTTTTTTCATGGTTTGTGACTGCTTTTCTTAATACTGAGGGATCTGAGAGCCCAATAAGAGGGATAACAATAACATACTCACCCCCCAATGTGGGGATCATATCAAGCTTGGGGGGCAGCCAAGATCAAAAAGAAGCTCAGTGCACAGACCAGTTTCTGACAGCTCTGCTCAGCAGAGGCCACAGTGCCTTGCCAGCAGCAGCTCCATTTCCAGAGGGTTCTTAAGCAATGTAAGTCACAAACTAGGAAAAGTTGATGGCATTAGATTCAGTAATTGTATGCTAGAAGTTTTCCCAAGCGTGAAATAAGTCTTTTTCAGGAAAAAAAAAATTGTATACACACGGGTTCAGTGTTGCGTTTAGATCTCTGTATAGCTGGAAAACCATAGGGGGAGCTGGCACTGCCCAAAGGGCCTTCTGTAATTAAAGATCATTTTCCTCCTGAGAGAGTAAGGAAGCATTTAGGAACTGAGCAGGAATGAACCTGGCCTGTGTGATTAACTTCACATACATCAACAAGGTGACTCGGTCATTTGAGCCCTTTTTATAAGAACATGTGGTCAGTCACACAGAAAAAGTGAAAAACTGAAACACTGCATGGTTGTCAGACATCATCTATCTATAGAGTCCACTGGGTGTCACAGATGGCTACAAGCATTGCGAGAGCAGAGATGTCAGCCCTGTGTGGCCTGTCCTTCACATATCTACTAGGAGCTGTCTACAGAACCTTTTGTGCATGTCCACATGGACTTTTAACTTTCCTTGTTATCATATGTGTTACTTGGATAATGTAGAAATAAAAAAAAAATAGAGGTGGGGCTGAGTATGGTAGCACACAGCACATCTCTAATCTCAGCACTCCAGAGGCAGAGGTGGGTGGCTGTATAAATTCCAGGCCAGACAGGACTACATGAGACCTTGTCTCAAATAAAAACAAAAACAAACAAACAACAACAGCTCACTCCTGTAACCCAAACACTCAGAAGGATGAGGCAGGAGGATCACTGTGAGTATGAAGCCAGCCCTGAGCGTCACAGAGAATTCCAAGCCTCTAACAGAGGATGGAGGCTGGGGAGGAGAAGGGTGTGTCTTCCTCCTTGCCTGCCCACAGAGAGGCATTAGCCTCCTAAGCCTGGGAGGAGAAGGATGGAGAGAGGAAGGACAGAAGACAGCATTGGGTTAATGGGCCCTGAGCCAGTGGTGGAGACTCCATGGAGGGGCTTCAGAAAGGTAGGCACGCCTAGCAGGCTAGGGAACCGGAGGCTCCTGAAGGAGGAACAGATAAGGTTCTGCAGAGCAGATGCAACCCTAGGCTCCTTTGCTCTTAGGTGGTCTACTTCTCTGCCACATACCCCTACATCATGCTCATCATCCTGTTCTTCCGTGGAGTGACACTGCCTGGGGCCAAGGAGGGGATCCTCTTCTACATCACTCCCAATTTCCGCAAGCTGTCAGATTCTGAGGTGAGCATCCCGCCCTGGCACACCCCACCGGGTCCTCAGGGCATACTGCGGCCACTAAGTACCAAGTATGTCAGGTAGAGCTGAGGATTCCTGGACAGGCAAGCTGCGATGATTCTGTACTTAATTGATTCTGAGATTCTGATCCTCTGCCCACAGGTGTGGCTCGACGCAGCCACCCAGATCTTCTTCTCCTATGGGCTGGGCCTGGGGTCCCTGATCGCTCTTGGAAGCTACAACTCTTTCCACAACAATGTGTACAGGTGTGAGGGGGGCGGGTCCTGAGGCTTTCTTCCTGACCACGCCCTCCTGGGAGAGGCACCTTGAGGCCATGCCCCAGGAATGCATGCCAATCTCTCTGCCTCCTGTCTTGGGACACTCTCCTATTGTCACACACTGGAGACCATGCTTTCATCTAAGACTACATTCCTTGTGGATCCCAAGCTCCGAGGCCACGCCTTCTGTGCCACACCTACCCTGGCTATTTACATATCCCTCTTTATCCTCTTAGGCAACCCCTTTCTTCCTGCTCTATCCTACCTGTTTTACTCTGGAATTGCTCTTCTAGAGCCACAAGACCCCGTAGTTCCTCTTCTAGAACCTTCTTCCCTTCCCTTGGAAGTCACTGCGCTCTGACCCCACTAGCCTCTAGTCACCCTTACCCCCATCTCACAGGCCCTCTTGCTCTTCAGGGACTCCATCATCGTTTGCTGCATCAACTCCTGCACCAGCATGTTTGCTGGCTTCGTCATCTTCTCCATTGTGGGCTTCATGGCTCATGTCACCAAGAGATCCATCGCCGATGTGGCAGCCTCAGGTTAGCACTTTACCTGGGGAAGGCAGGGCTTGCCATGATGGTATGTGTTGTCATGAGGATGTGTGTGGGTCCAGCTGGAACATGGTCACCTCCATGATACAAAGCGCTTCAGACTAGACTTTTGCCATAACTCTAAAAACATTGCTACTCTGTAGGTTGTGCCCACTCTGCTCCCATGGTCACCAGTGCCAAAGCCAGGAAGACCCTTAATGCCTGACATTTTCTCTTTTGGCCAAGGCAAGCAGAGGGACTGTGTCCCTGGAAGGGACCCCTGAGGTTCAGGAAGGTGATGTGACTTGCCCCTTGGGGAATTGGGTTGGTGATGCTCTCTGCTGAGGTTCTTGTCTCACTCACAGGTGAACCCCCTCCTCCAAGCTCACTCTCCTGGAACTCTTCAGCTTGTCACTTCCACCCCTCCCCTCATCCCCCATCCCCGCTCCAGAGCCACACCCTGGAAGAGCACAGTATCCTCACAGGGGTTTCTCCTGAACTCAGCCATCCCCTCTGGGGTCTCCAGACCCACACTGCCCCAGGCCCAGACAGACATCTCACATCTGTAACTTCCCACCTCATGGAGGGTTCTGCTGCCCTAGGCCAGCCTCAGCCTCCTCCCACCTGCCCCCATCCTTCACAAATACATCAGTTCCAGTGTCTGCCTCCTTCTTGTATCTCCATCCAGCCTCTCCACACCTGCACTGTTCCTGCCATTGGCCAGGTCCCATGGTCTCTCAATGGAGGGTCTGGTCCACCTATCAGTCTTCCCTCTCAGTGCTGACTCTCACTGCTTCCTAAGAGATGACAGTGTACACACAAGGTTACCCTAAGGATGAGCTGAAGTCAAAATGTGCCGTGTGTGGGGTGTGTTGGTGTGCCGGGTGTGTGTGCCAGGTTGTGTCAGGTGTGCTGGGTGTGCCGGTGGCACTCAGTCTCTCTCTTTCCTCTGTTTTGCCCTCCCCACCAGGCCCTGGGTTGGCATTTTTGGCATACCCTGAGGCTGTGACACAGCTGCCCATCTCTCCTCTCTGGGCTATCCTCTTTTTCTCCATGCTGCTGATGCTGGGCATCGACAGCCAGGTGAGTCCCCCAAAGTACCATGAGGACCCCCATGGGAGCCAGCTTGGTCTTGGTTAGCCCCCCTAGTGCCCCGAAGGCCTGAACCCAGACCATCCCTGCTGTCTGGGTATAGGCTTCCTGGATTTGAGTGGGTGGGTGGAGGCTGGCTGCAGCAAGTGGTTGACCCCATCCTTCTCCCAACAAGTTCTGTACTGTGGAGGGCTTCATCACTGCCCTGGTGGATGAGTACCCCAGGCTCCTCCGCAATCGCCGAGAACTCTTCATTGCTGCTGTGTGCATCGTGTCCTACCTAATTGGCCTCTCTAACATCACTCAGGTAGGCTGACCAGCATCCGGCATGCCTCAGAATTTCCCCCAGGGCTTGGCACATCTTTTTACACCAGGAAACATGTTCACGTCCAAGACCCAAAGCGCTCCAGCCCTTGGGCCTCCTATGCTACTATCTTTCTCTGCACTGAGCACCATCCCCTATGCCTAGCACTGTGAGATTCATGGAGTCCCAGACTGATGAGAGAGGCTAAATTTGCACTAGAAAGTGCGGGATAAATTTAGGAAATGTTGCACCCATCCTAGCCATAACCACCACCTGCTTCCTGGAGGAAGAGAAAGGGGTGATATAAGGATGGGGTGGTGTGGGGATGGGGTGATATGGGGATGGGGTGATGTGGGGTTGGGGAACCGAGAAGGTGGAGAGGATGAGGTGACTGAGGGTATGAGCAAAAGGAGGGGGTCGGGGAAATGGAGGATGAGGGGGATTGCAAATGTTCACAGAAATGAGTCAGAATTGGGAGTGGGGCCTTTGACAGGGACACGTGCCAAGTCCATTCTGGTTATCTCAGGGAGAAATGACCAGCACACCTGCTGTGGGATAGCTTGTCCCTGGGATTCAGCAGTTATCATGATGGGCACTGTCATGTTGGTTTTCTAGGGGGTTGTGTTTAATGGGTGGAAAGTAACAGACATACTGTCTTTTTCTGAGAGAAGTGCCAGGAGAGAAATGGATAGTAGGATCAAGAGTGACCTGCAGGGTTGGGGTGGGGGCTCTACCTCAGATAAGGTAGATAGGAGAGGCCCCTCTAAGCATATGACCATTGAGCTGAGACTTATGAGGTGAAGCTGGGCCAGTGCTGGGGTGGGGGTGGGGAATCTTAGGGAAGCAGGCACAATGGCTCGGTAGCAGGAATGCATCTGGAGAGCTAGAGGGAGGGGAGGAGGCCACTGTGGTGGATGGAGGCAGAGAGTGGGAGGGTGGATGGGGTTGTCAAACCAGACCTTGCAGGCTTTGTGGTTAGATTTCACTTAAAAGAGCTCTACCTATTGTTTTGTGTGAGTTAGGAGAGGGTTTAAGCAGGAAAGAAGAATCACTGATACATGCTGGTGATGACTGGACTGCTTTCCAGGCCTACTGAAAGCCCCTGGAAATGAAGCATTTCCCCACCACCCAGTGAGCAGCCAGAGACTCAAAGCTTTCCCGCTGCAGTGTGCCTACTCCCTGGCTCTCTGGGCCCTTGGGACTAGGGGAGCATATGAGGGGATGGAGCCATGTCTGCACTTTATCCCTTTGTCTCTTTCAGGGGGGCATTTATGTCTTCAAACTTTTTGATTATTACTCTGCCAGTGGCATGAGCCTGCTGTTCCTGGTTTTCTTTGAGTGTGTCTCCATTTCCTGGTTTTATGGTGAGAACCAGCCCTCTTCCTTAATTTATCCATCCACCCATCCATCCAACCACCCATCCTTGTTCACTAATGGTCTCTGACTACTAAACCTGTATTTCACCCTTTTAACATTTCCACAAGCTACGTTGATGTACGTGCTAGCTACCCTTTTAAGACAGTGTGACTGGGACAGTCTCATCTACTCATTTTAAATGCAAGCCAGGGGCTGTAGAGATGGCTTAGAGGTTAAGAGCACTTGCTGCCCTTTCAGAGGACCTGGGTTCAGTACCCAGCACATCCCATGGATACTCAGAATCTCCTGTACTAGGAACCCAATTCCTTCTTCTGACCTCTGTGAACACTGCATGAACATGTAGACAAACACTCATACACATAAAATAAAAATAAATAAATCTTAAAAAATAAAATGCAATCCATCATGACTTCATAAATTTAAGGATTTAAAAACATTGGCTTGAATTCTTGTTAGGGGGCTGGCGAGATGGCTCAAAACGCTTGCCACCAAGTCTGGCAACCTGAGTTCAAGCGCCTGAGCCCACCTGTGGGGTGACATAAGCTCCCCCAAGTTGTCCTCTGACTCCCACATGTGCCTCCCCACACACAAATTAAATAAATGTGAAAAAGAAAAAGAAGTGTTATCTGTAAAACTTTACAACTTTTTACAGGCATGTGCTTAATGTCTGTAAATCGTATATGATTACAGGTGTGAACTATTTTAGAACAAATCACAAAGGAGGAGCCTAATTTAGTTGTTTCTTGTGGGGTCAAGGTTTCCCAAATGACCGCCTGGGAGCCTGGGAGTCCAAAGACCTAAGAATGTCCTTCCCAAATAGCAGCTACCTCAGCAGGATGTGCACCTTCAGAAGGAGCCTAGCACTGTGCTCTATGCTCCCCTCCATCCTCCACCCCCCACCCTCCTCCCAGCACTGCCTAACCCTCCCACCTCCACCCCACGGGCTTCCTTGCCCTGTGGCCCACAGTGAGCAGTGAGGGCTGCTTCAGGGTTTCTTTCACACACGATCAGTTTCTCACAGTAAGACCACCATGGCGAAAGGTGCCCCCCCCACTCCCGACACAGCCACTGAAGGTATGGCTGTGACTAGTATCTGTGGGAGCGGCAGTTGTGTCTAAATACTTACATGTTCTGGTGCTATAGGGCTATAGGCACTGAGTAAAGCCAAAGCACATATCCCATATAAGAAACAAGGACACTGGGGTTCGTAGAAGTGAGGGGACTTGCTCATGGCCACACACGGAGAAAGTGGTAGAATTGGGTCCTAGACCACTGACCTGGAAACTCTCTGGTCCTCTGCTTTTATGCCCATGTCACAGGTGTCAACCGGTTCTACGACAACATCCAGGAGATGGTTGGCTCCAGACCTTGCATCTGGTGGAAGCTGTGCTGGTCCTTTTTCACACCCATCATTGTGGCGGTAAGGATGGGACTTGACCAGCCACTTAGATGAGGCTAGCCCACTGGGATAAAGCTAGCCTACTGGGTTGGGGCTGACTGGGGTCCCTGAAGAAACTTGTGGAAGTAAAGGCAAGATAAAGCTCTCCAAGTCTCCTTCTCCTGCTCCGCTCAAGTAACACTTCCCCCTTCTGTTTGTGGGACATCTGTGTCACCCAGATCAGCTTAACCCAGGAAGAAGCCCAGGCTCCTGACAGGCAGAAGCTTCTCTTCCTCAGCAAGTCTCATCCTCTCCACGAGGGCCGCTGAGGTCCTGAGAACCATGGCAGGGTCAGCTCAGGTCCTTGAGATGGGGACTAGATTGTTGCCTATATTGTGCCCTGTATGAGATCATGGTGGTCTGGAGAGGCCATCCAGTGCACTATACTGGCTAGTCGGCAGGCAGGAGCCCCCTCCCTAGGCCTTTTCCAGAAATGGGGTTCTGCTTTACCGCCCACTTGCACAGCGGCAGGATAGCTGAAGTGGAGGTAGGACCTTGCTTGGTCCAGCACCCAGGACTGACTATGCCCTTCCCCATCCATAGGGCGTATTTCTCTTCAGCGCTGTGCAGATGACACCCCTTACCATGGGAAGCTACGTTTTCCCCAAGTGGGGCCAGGGCGTGGGCTGGCTCATGGCCCTGTCCTCCATGGTGCTCATCCCCGGGTACATGGCTTACATGTTCCTCACCCTAAAGGGCTCTCTGAAGCAGGTAAGCTCTTCTGCAACTCGGGGGCTCTCAGGGTCTAGTTGGGAAGGTCGGAGTCAGCAAGCCAGCACCATGTAGAGTGACAGAGTACACCTCTGAGGCACTGGGGACCTCCTGCCTGGGTGGAAGAGGGTTAGGGTGGTCTCTGAAGTCTGAAGATAAGCTAGACTAAGTGCTAGAAGCAGAAAGAGTGTTCTTAGGAGGAGGGTAGGATGGGAAGCTTGTACAAAGGTCAAGGGGTCAAAATGCCATGCATGGTAAGCAGGAGGGAGGTCAGAGTGGCTGGAGGGCAGAAGGAGGAAGCAGGTGGGGGTCAGAGTAGGCTGTGTGAGACTCTGCAAGGGAGGGTGTGGCAGGCAGAGGAACAAGCATGGCTTCAGTATCTGAAGAGCAGAGGGCAGTGTGGCCGAGGTGGCTAAGTGACGAGGGGGGAGACACTGGAGTGTGAGAAATAGCTTTTACACTGGGTGAAACGGGCGTCTACTGGGTCCTGAAACATGGAGGGGGCCATTCTGACCGGCTTGCTGCCACTCTGCAATGGAGGCGAGATCAAGAGAGGACCAGTCAGGAGCCTCCGGTCATGCAGATGAGAACAGGGTACTCTGGCCAGGTAGCCTCCACCCTGTGAGGCACTGGGCTCTTTAGGGAGGGGACTAGAGCTGGGTGTGGTGGAGGGAGAGGGATGGGAAGGGCTGGTCCCCACTGCAGGGAGCCTCACCATCCCCCCCTGCCCACAGCGCCTCCAGGTCATGATTCAGCCCAGTGAAGATATCGCACGCCCTGAGAATGGTCCTGAGCAGCCGCAGGCTGGCAGCTCAGCCAGCAAGGAGGCCTACATCTAGGGGTGCAGTCCCCTCACCACCCAACACTGGCACCCTGGCCTGACTGTACCCACACACCCCTTGAAGACTGAAGATGCTCTTTGTCTCCACCTACCTCAAGGGGCGGGTCCAGACACCATCACCATGCAGAGAGGGGAGGTGGGGGACAGTCTGCCCCTGGGTGGACCCTACATGGGCAGCCACCCCTGGGGGCTTTCGCAGAGGCCTGGTGACTTTTCCTTCAGGCCCCACAGCGGGAGCAGGTGGTGGCCTTTGTAGCTGCCACTGTAGCTCATTTTAATGCTGCCAGAGAGGGTGACAGCTGAGGCCACACACTCCTGGCTTTTAGTCATATTCAGACTGTTGCCCTGTGCCCCAACTGAAGACTGTTATGCAGACTTTCCTGTCCACTTGGCTCTTAACTGATCATGGACCAGGGCTACGGCTTTTTGTTTGTGGCCATTGGGAGCCAGGCCAGTCTCTTTCCTTCCCAATTTCTCCTTCCTGAGGCAGCTTCACAGACCACCCCCAGACACCTCTGTGGCTGTTCACAGAGCAGTGCGGAGAGGGTCTCTGTCCCTGTGACCCTGTGACCCGGGCAGCTCAGTGCCCCCTGTACCACCTCCCTAGGTGACCCTAATAGCAGCAGCCTCTCCAGAAGGGCTGAGTGTGCTGAGGAGAATAAAAAAAAAAAAAAAAAAAAAAAAAAAAAAACGGAAGGAAGGAAGGAAAAGAAAAAGCCGCAAGCACAATTGCCTTTTATTTGGTCACCATTCCAGGACTTTCCCCTAGTGGGAGCTATGGTCCCTCTGAGCTGCCCAGTTTTGCACAAACAATGACCAAGACCAAGGAAACCAAGGTGAGGGTTCTGTGTAAATCAGGACCGATCCAGCTGGCCCTGGCTTCCCTCTTAGACTGTCACTGCCACTCTGTTCTGCTGTCCCTCCTCACCTTTCTGAAAACCCCTCAAATATATACAGCCGCTAATGGAGAAGGGTTAACCAGAGGCCCTGCCCACCCTACCCTGACACTGGGCTTCCCTTGCTAACCTGCTCCAGAGGGAAATGTCACATGCCCCCTCTGGCCTTGGGCTCTGTGTAGGTGAAGCCAGTGGAGACAATTTCTGGAAAGTTCCAGTAGCTCAGCCTCTCTCCTCTGCTGAGAGGATGGGCTCCCATGTAGCAAAGCGTACGTCTTGTCCAGTAGCTCCTTAGCTTGATAGCTCGTATATGACTAATCCTTAATAACTATGGTGAATAACTGTGACCGTGGGTATTTTTTTGAATCTCTTGTCATTCTCATCCAAAAGTGACCAGCACACCAGTTCTTGCAATAAGCTATCTCCCTCAGAGCATTAAGCACACTGTAGAGAATGCAAACACGTATGCACATAGAAATGCACACACATGCACACCCATCCTCACATGTGGCATTTAGCATCCCGTGTGATAGTGTGTAGGCAATCTACCAGCTCTTCTTGAGGCCACCTGTAAAGGGGTCATGTGGTTGAGGAAATCTGCCTGCTTGGTGGAGACTCTGTGACCAGCTTGCACAGGTGCCTGTCATCAGAGTCCCGGATGTGGAATGCAAGGACCCTCCACTGTGTCCCTTCCCCACCTGTGTATGAAGCCCTTTAGGATGAGGGCAGAAGATTTCCTTCTTGCTGCTCGCTGTTCTTAGATGTGAAACTCAGAATGAGTCTTTCTGAGATAAATGCAGTATATTTCATGTTTGCAAGCACCTCTGAGATGTTTGGCAAGAAATCCCTCGATTTCCACCCAAACTTACCTTATATAGCACAACATTAAGGGTCGTACAATTACTGTGAGAACTGTGAATATGTGTAACTTTTCTTTTTTAGTTTTTGCCCAGAGGGAAAAAGATAATTGTATTATCATATATGCTTTTTTTTTGCAATAAGGATTTATTCTCAGAACACCAAGTAAATTTATCTCTATATAAAAAGTATATGTAATATATGACTATTCAGACTATATACAGAGCCTGTTTTAAAAAATTTACAGTATTATTTAGTAAAATTATCTGTTCTATGGACCAAATGTAAAATATTTATACATGAAGATGTGTTTTAAATGTCTATAAATGATATCACAACTAGAGCACGGGCGATATGTAAGTTTCTAAGAATTTAGAGGAAAAAATAATAAAGGTTCTATGGTATTCACTGTATTAGTTACTTTTCTGTTGCTGTGGCAAAATACCATGACCAAGACAGCTTGCAGAAGAAAGGGGTTATTTGGGCTCACGGTTCCAGCAGAATAAGAATCCAGCATGGCAGGTAAGCGGCAGGTATGGAGGCAGGAGGAGGAAGCCAAGGGCTAACATTTTGAACACAAGCACAAAGTAGAGATAACAAACTGTAAGTAGGTAAGGCTGTTTACTCCCAAACCCACCCTCCAGTGGTGTACTTTTCTCCAGCAAGTTTGTACCGCCTGAACTTCCCCAAGCAGGGCTACCAGCTGGGAGCCAAAGGTTCAAATGCCCGAGACTCTGGGAGATCGTTCTCTTTTCTTTTTTTAAATTTGGGCATTTATTTATTTACTCATTTATTATGAGTGGTCTGTCTGCATGTACACCTGCACACAAGAAGAGGGCACCAGATCTCATTAGAGATGTTTGTGAGCTACCACGTGGTTTCTGGGAATTGAACTCAGGACCTGTGGAAGAGCAGCTAATACTCATAACCACTGAGCCATCTCTCCAGCCCTGATAGTTCCCTTTTCAAACCACCACACACACTGCAGACTTTCCTTTCTTAGGGAGGGGAACATACAATAGTCTGTTCTCTTGAAACAAAACAAGGACACAAACTAATTCTGCCCCAGACCAAGAGAGATTTGGGCTCAGAGCCTACTGCAGTGAAGCTGGGCTTTTCTCACACAAGTAAAGCAGCAGGAAGTGACATTGAGCCATGAAGTGAAGGCACTCTCAATGTGTCAGCCAAATACAGATCTAAGCTGGAGGGTGACTAGAAGCACATTTCCAGGCACACACCTTTAATCCCAGCACTCAGGAGACAGGCAGGTGGATCTCTGTGAGTTCAAGGCATTGACTTGGTACATTCTTCAGACTTTTCACTTTTTAATTGTATTTAGAAAAATGTGACCTTGGCAGAGATGTTGCAAGCATAGCTAGACTGGATTCCTAGCTATGCTTCATCCAAGGTTCAGCGGTGGTAGGCATGCCATATTTTCTGGCTCACTCGCCACCCACTTCCTCCTTCCCCTCCTCTGTCAATCAAATCAGTCTGGGGTGAGAAACTGCTATGAATACCATGGAGTAAGAGGTTTACTAAGGGATATAGCCCTTAGATAATTGTGAGAAGAGTTGGGAAATAAGAGCCTCAAACGGGGCCTGGAGTGACCAGTGACTGTATCCCACAGCCCTTGCCACGCCTTTGGCATACTGTCTCCAGCTGCCCCTCCAGCGTCGAAGTCCACTGCACTCCATGGGTGGGTGCAGACTGAGACTCAAACTCTGTACAGTGTAGGCAAGTGCCTCTCTCCTTTTCAGTTCCCCAGAGGAGAAGCTGGAAAGACCTGGGAGGGCTCTGGGCTGGGAAGACTCTTCAAAGGCTTCTATGAGAGGTTCTGATTGCTTTCAGGAGAATGCAGTGTTCATTGATGTCCCCTGGGGGAGCCTGACTGCCTCAGAGTGTGACTCACTGGGCCTGGGATTCCTCTGAGTGACTGTGATGGCCCTTTACTTGAACATTAAATATGAAAATAGGTAAAATAAAATATGGGGAAAAGCCACAGGCTCCTCTTCTGAAAATGCTCTCAGGGAGTTTCCAGCCTGCTTAGGAGACTGACAGAACCTTTCATTCAAACTGTCTAAAGCACAAGAGACTTGACAAAACATTCTAGAGGATCTGGCATCAGACATAGCTGGATCCAGGTGTTCAAATGGTGACATCAGAAATTAGTAAAAGTCTCAGTCTTTCCCTTCCTCCATCCCTACCTCCCTCTCTCTCTCCCTCCATCCCTCTTTCTCTCTGTCTCCAACCCAAGATTATAGGCTTATCAGATTATCTATAAGCTTAATGGTGGAAGAACAGACTTACACACAACTTGCAGTGTGTATCTTGTCCCTAATTTTGTGTCTCCTCCCTGGAGCCCATTTGGGATACATATCTATCCTAGATATCACCTGCTAAGTGTGACCACCTGGATAGAATGTTTAGAATGGTCATCTGGCCACCTCTTAAGCAGTGGAATGGATCGGAGACACCCAAGCACATAGACTAGGAGTCAGAAAAGAGCCTGGTTTCCAGGGAAACTAGAACATGGATGCTGGTGGGACAGGGAAGACAGTCCAGAGGTTCTTCCATCTTGTATTCTTGCTGAGGGCGTTTCAAGTTTAACTAGAATTTGCTCTCCTTAGTGGAAGATTCTGTGAAAAATTACCCAACTCTCTTCTAGGAACCCGAGGTCAAGATAACCTAGCTAACTTATGTTAGGCCCAGTTAAACTACTGCTTGTGCTAACCTCCCCCTCCAGCTAACCACTTATCCTAGCTTCTGTTAAACTGTTTGCTTGGGCAAAACCTTCTCCTGCAGCTGCAGAGCAAGATACCAGGATGTGGGTTTTGCAAAACAAAACAATAACAACAAAAAACCTTACTCTAAATACTTGGAGCTACCCTTGGATACAGAATGCCTAAGTGGACTCCCAGTAACCTAGAATAAAGATGTTCAGTTGGCTATAAATTATGTCTGAGTGGTCATCTCTGATGGGCTCCCTGAAACACTGGGTAGGCAAAAAACAAAGGCCCACAGATCAGGCCAGCAGCTTATCTGTAACCTTAGAGTCCTTCCTCACATGGGTCTTCCCATGGTTGTGCCCGCTTGCTCCCATTTTGAGTATGAATCCTTCATGTAGGGAACCAGAGGCAGATGGCAAGGTACTTAATTATTAGATGGACTGAGACCACCCAAGGCAAGTTTTAAAAGAAAGCATTAGTTGCTTACAGTTTTTAGAGGGTGAGTCTGTGACCATCATGACAGGGAACATGGTGGCAGGCAGGTGTGACCCTGAAGCAGTAGCTGAGAGCTCACATCTGATCTACAAGTTGTATTCAGAGAAAAGAGACTGGGCCCGCTGTGGATTTTGAAACCTCAAAGCCCACCACCCAGTAACACACTTCCTTCAACAAGGGCATACCCATTCTAACAAGCCACACCTCTTTTTTATTTGTTTTTTGAGACAGGGTTTCTCTGTGGCTTTGGAGCCTGTCCTGGAACTAGCTTTAGTAGACCAGGCTGGTCTCGAACTCACAGAGATCTGCCTGCCTCTGCCTCCCGAATGCTGAGATTAAAGGCATGCACCACCAACACCCGGCAAGGCCATACCTCTTAATCCTAACAAAAACAGTTCCACTAACCAGGGACCACACATTTGAACAAATGAGTGTTTGGGGCTATTCAAACCATCATATCCACTATAGAATATATGCAATAGCGCCAGGGTAAGCTTAAAATACAGACTGACTCACATTGTGTCCCTCCTTAAGCCTCCGATGGCTTCTCAAGCCACATCTAGAATACAATCCCATTTCTCTCCCTTGTCCCAGAGACTGGTCTGACTTCTGTCTTTCTCAGTTCCATGCATATCACTCATACCTTTGTTCATGTGACTTTGCTAAATAAACCCTCCCTCTATCCCATTAGCCTTCCAAACCCTTATACTCAGGGTTCTCTATGATTGGAGGATGCAGGGTAACCAAGGAGGCCTCAGTTTAGCCAGAAATGTCACAGTGGCTTTCAGAAATAACCACCTAATCTGTGAACCAAGAGGTGCCTTAGCTACAGAAGAACTACGGTTCCAAACCTACCCAAACAGGAGAACGGGGAAAGAGTTGGCAAGAAAGTCAGAGAGGCTTGGAACAAAGTCACATGGGCTTTCACATCAGTGGGGTGTGGGCCTTTACACTTGCCCCTTCTCCCCTGCTGATAGCCATAGCTGCCTTCTTGTCTTTGTTCAAAGCCATCTCATTCACAGATAACTTCCATGATCACTGTAACTAAAACAATTTCTCTAACTCTCACTCTCTCTTTTCCCTAAATATTCAGTTTTGCTTTTGTAGTTTGTTGACATAGAGTTTTACTATGTAACCAAGGCTGGCCTCAAACATAAAATCCTGCTTCAGCTTTCTGTGAGCTAGAGTTACAGACATGTGTGCCCCTACACCCGTTTCCATTTTATTTTCTCTTTATTTTTAAGTTGTTGATTATATTTATGTGTTTATTTGGGGGGTATGTATATCACTCAATGTATGATCAGAGGTCAGAGAATAGGCTGTAGGAGCCTTCTCTGGGGTGATAATCTTGCTTATTTAAAGCCTGTCTGAAGATCTGAGAGAAAGAGCAAGTCACAGCCACACTTTGCCTCCTTAGTGTCTAAGCAGACAAGAGTCTGAAGGTCAGAGAATGGAGCTTGCCACTAGCTAACCATAGAGGTCTGGAGGTCTGTACAGACAAACAGGAAGTGAGATAGCTGGGCAGAAGCAGGAAGAGACAGGAACTCGCTCTCTTGTGTACTGAGACGCTAGGGAGGTAAGGTATGGCTGTGGCTTGCTCCTTCTTCTCTCTGATCTTCAGACAGACTTTATTTATATGAGCAAGATATCACCACATCTCTCCTTCCACCCTGTGGGCCTGGAGATAGAACTCAGGTTGTCACGATGGTGGCAAATGCCGTTATCCACTGAGCCATTCCCTACCCCCTTTTATTTTTCATTTGTTTGTTTGTTTGTTTGGCATTTTTGAGACAGAATTCCTCTGTGTAGCTTTGGAAGCTGTTCTAGAACTTGCTCTGTAGACCAGGCTGGCCTGGAACTCACAGAAATCTGCCTGCCTCTGCCTCCTGAATGCTGGGATTAAAGGTGTGCACCACAACTGCCAGGCACTAATACTTTTCTCAATTATCCATCTTCTCCTGTCTCTGCTCACATACTAACAAGGAGGTTGGGAGCAGGTATGGGGGATGAGGACTTTTTAAATTTACAGCACTGACTAAATATCCATAGAATGTCTGACACAGAGAGAGAGCTCAACAAATGAATAGATGATGGATGTATGGGTGGTGAGTTGGTGGTGTGTGGGGGTGGTAGATGGGTGGATGGCTTGTGGATGGGTAGATATATAGATGAATGGTAGATAGATGGTTGGTGGGTGGTGGATGGATGAATGATGGGTAGTAGATGGTTGGTAAGTGGGTGGATGTGTGGTAGCTGGATGGATGGGTGATTGATAGCTAGGTAGGTGGGTGGTAGATGACTGCATGGGTTGAAGAAATGTGAAAAGCTGGTGATGCAAATAGGTGGTGAAGGATAACTGGCAGGTAGATGGGTGGATGGTGAATGAATAGTGGCTGGGGAGTGGCTGGATGGATGGTGCATGGGCAGATAGGTGAGGAGATTGGTGTGTGTGTGAAAAGGTGGGTGGGCAAGTAGATGGTGAGTGAATGGGCCTCTAGGGAACAACAGTGTGAACACTCTCTAGGACCCTGGCTCTGGGGTCTGTCAGCCCACTAATGAGGTCTGACTCTGTTGCTCACTTCCCTATGCTGCTCTATACACACTGGTGGCCTGGCTTCTTCATAAAAATCACTGCTAAAGTGCAGTGAAGTAAACCAAGAAAAGCACATAGCACATGACTGGCCCCAACTGAGCACTCAAAAATTAACTGATGTTCAACATAGCGACCGGTCCTGAGACGCTCTTCCTCAGTCAGAATCCATCCCCCATCCAGAGCCCTGTGGTTTGAAGTTTGTATCTGTCACACTGTCACTTCATAATTAAGCCGTTTTTCTCCCTGCTTTTATTAATCAGATGTGGTTACTAATTAGAGCTACTGATTAGCATGGGGTAACCAGGGTGACAGCATCGAGCTGTTATCATTCTAGGCAAAAGCGAGGAAATGTGGCATTTGGGTACCCAGCTTGTCCAGATGATGGATAACTCTGATCCCCTCCAGGCTTCTTTAAGGCAGAGCTTCCAGACCCCTCCATCAGTCAGCTCTCTAGAGACTCTTGCAGCTCCAGAGCCTCAGGTGCAGCCTGCAGCTACATCATCTCACAGAATGTTTAACTGAAGGCTTAATATTTTTCATCTTTAAAATCAAAGTGGTGCAGATTGCTATGAGGGGCTATGTTTTCCAGGCCTGGACAGAATGGCTTTTCATCTTAAGTGTTAAATTTTGTACACATCTGTATCTCTTCCAGGTGTGCTCGAAGCAGTAGAGCTGTTGGATCCAAAGATCTGTGCATTTTCAGGAGCATTAGCACTTACTGATAAACTATCTCCAGGAAGTTGTGTCCATTTTTATCCCTAATGGAGTGTTTGGTAGCAATCGCTCCCCATACTCTGTCTAAACCAGGTCTTGTTATTTTGTCTTTCTCAGTTTATTAATAGCTACGGTTACTTAAATGTGAGCTTACACTCTTTGACTTATTTTTATTTTATGTGTTTGAGTGTTTTGCCTGCATTTATATGTGTGTGTGTGTGTGTGTGTGTGTGTGTGTGTGTGTGTGTGTGTGGTACCCACAGAACCCAGAAGGGCATCAAATCCCATGGAACGATAATTATAGATGGTTGTGAACCTACCATGTGGATGCTGGGAACTGAACCTAGGTCCTCTAAAAGAGTAGCCAGTGCTTTCAACCTCTGAGCCATCTCTCCAATCCCAAATGTGAGCTTGTGTTTCTTTGAATTTTACTGATGGTGGAATACTTTCATGTACTTTCTGGCTTTTGGTATTTTATTTGATGGATTTATAGCTCATACACATCTTGATTTATTTATGTATATATGCATACATATTTAGTAACATACTACATGTCATGCTTCTAATCTTGTGACAAAGTGCCTGAGATACCCAAGAGAGGAAAGGCTTGCCTGGGCTTTGGTTCACAGGTATCACAAGGTCCACTGTTTGGCCTGTGGTGACATAGAACGTTATGAATGGAACATGTGGTGAAGCCAATCTGCTCATCTCATTGTGGCTGGAACAAAGAAGGAGGCAGGAAGATTCTATTTTCCCAATATCCCCCTCCAAGGTCAGACACACACCTAGGAACCTAATGTCCCTCCACTAGGCCCTGCCTCCCAAAGTTCCATCCATCTCCATCTACTCCTTGGGCTGGGGACAAATCACCAACATGAGGGCCTTTGGAGGGACACTCCAGACCCAAACTACAGCATGTATTGACAATATTAGCATTGTCTTATTATGTTGAAAATATATATGTAATCTTATTGGCCAAGAAAACCGAAGGATACATAAATACATGCATACATATCACATGCACATGTATTTTTCATGTTGCCTTGGTCACTGTTCTATTGCTATAAAGAGACACCATGACCAAGACAACTCTTACAAAGGAAAACATCTACTGGGGGCTTGCTTATACTTTGAGAGACTTCGTACATTATCATCATAGTGGGAATATGGCAGCAAGCCGGTAGGGTGCTTGAGAAGTAGCTGAGAGCTACATCCTGATCCACAGGCAGCAGACAGGGAAAGGGAGGGGGGAAGAGGAGGGAAGAAGGAGGGAGAGAGAGAGAGAGAGAGAGAGAGAGAGAGAGAGAGAGAGAGAGAGAGAGAGGTGGGGGGGAAAAGCAGGAGGGGAAGAAGGAAGGAGGAGGAAGAAGAAGGAGGAAGAAGGAGGAGATGGAGGAGGAGGAAGAGGAGGAGAAGAAGAAGGAGGAACAAGAGGAGGAGGAGGAGCAAGAGGAGGAGAAGGAGAACAACTCTGGTTTGGGGCCAGACGTGCCCTATTCCTCGTGGAGAGGTGAGCATCTGTGGTCACACCCACACTGTACACTCAGCTCTTTCTGCTTTGTGACAGTCTGGCTCCACTCTAGCCTCAGGTCCATACTGTGAGCTGTTAGTTTTTTGAGATATTAGTTTTTCTTTCTTTGCCACTGGCACCCTTATTAGAAAGCTCAAAGCCCACCCTTAGTGACACACCTCATCTGTCAAGTCATGCCTCCTCCAATAAGAGCACACTTTCTAGTCCTTCCCCAACAGCTCATCAACTGGGTTCTAAGCAATCAAACTCGGTGCCTATGGGGGAAGCCAATCTCACGTAGAACACCACACATGTTTACTAAGATACACTCTTCCAGTAAGTCAGCTTCCTACTCTCTAGTCTCTGGTTCCTTGGCTCTGGACCCCTGTCAGTTTGATATGAATTTTGAACACAAAGTTACAAAAGCATTTGAGCCCTCTCTTTTTCCAGCCCCTCTCTTTTGGAGTAGATGAAAGTCTCTGTCACCTTCTGCCATGTCTTCTTAAAGGGCTGAGGATTGGTGGCTCCCCAAGCATAAAATTTTCAGAAAATGCCTTGAACACAGTGGGTACTCAGATGCTGACAAGTCCTATGATGCCACAGTAGTGACAGTCTTTCTCTTCTCTCTCAGAAACCAGCCTGCTCCTGACTCTTGAAGGACCTTCCTGAGGCACTCTTCAGGGTCACAGAGCCATTTCAGGGTTGCTGGAAGAGGCCAGTGCTGGAGTAATGGTCGCAGCAGCGACAACAGTAACAGTCAAGGCTTATACCAGTACCCTCATGCTAGCACTCCAGCCATATTCTCTGTTTTTGGGGTGTTTCCCCCCACTTGTATGTATATGGGAGCTAGCACCTTGTTTGTGTCCCAGACACGGTTGTTATTTTTATAATGAGAAATACACAGTAAACTATATTTTAAAAAATGTAGTCCTCTCTTGGAGGAGGACAATCCACTGACAAGAGCATTTCATTATGACGCACATCAACGAAGGTCTGTGCATAGTTTGCTCTTGATAGCTTTCTTGTGCTAATAAATGCTAATGGGACATAAACAGAGCCTATTTTTGATGGACACATCTAATATTATCCAGCATCATCTCTGGAGCAATCAAGGGAGAATAAGATTTCCTTGTCAATGTCTTGGTGTTCTGCTCGAGGCTGCCATTACTTCAGGTTTGGTAGGAACCAGAAGGGAAAGATGACAGTGGGCTAGATGCTTTTCAGTGGCAACAGGGACATTAGGCAGAGTGGACAAAAAAGAGACTCTGCCTGGAAAAGGAGATGGAGCCTGGGGAGGGTGTGATTAGCAAGGACCCTGGGCAAAGATATCATTAGAAGAACCCATCAGAGGAAAGCATCCACACCCTTCTACCTCTGCTCTGCTCCTTGACTGAATGCCAGGACCATGTGGCCTGGCTCAGACTCTGGTGATCCCCAGGTGCTGATGTCAAGGCCTCTGGCTAATGACTTCCCCTCAGCAGTGATACAGAGTCCAGGACAGAAATAGGGAAAGGAATCATGTTTCCTGAATGTCTGCTATATACCCAGCACTGTGTCCTGGAATGCCCCCTACCACAAACCAGGAAGAGAGCACAGCTTACTCTGTCTACTAGTTGCTGAGTACCCTCAGACCCACAGAGCAATATTCCCAAGGGCACACAGCTGCGAGTTGGGCACCTGAGCCAGGATCTTTCTCGCTACAGTGACCTCCATTGGCACAAGGCAAAGAGCTGAGACTAGGTGGAGGTGAAGGCAGGACGGTGATCAGGAAAGCTCATAGCATGGTCTCCAGGGCATTTTCACAAAAGCCTCTGGAGTCATCTCTAGCTCTTCGGGCTGGCCCTCTGCAGGTGCACCTGCACTTAAGCTGCTTTTGTCAGGCACTTCACTGCAGCAATGAGCAAAGGTAGCTAATACAGAAAGTTGGTACTGGGAAGCAATGCCATCGCTGGGGCCATGTGGTCATTATGACTTTGGAATTAATTTATAGGACGAATGTGAATGTGAATGTGTTTCCCCCTGTGGACTCCAGAAGCTCTAGAATGCTTTAAGTGGAATTTGATGGGCCATTCTGGTGAGAGTTTGAGGAAGCAGCAATCTGAAATGAGGGTAGTAAAGACTGTGCTCGTGGGGTTTTAGAGAGCATAAGGACTCTTACTGGGGATTGGGCTGGAGGCTATTTGTGTTGTATCCTGGCAAAGAATCACCTGCATTTTGTTCATGTTCTGAGAACTTGAGTGAGGCTGAACTTAAAAGCAATGGGCCGCTATTTGGCAGAGAAAATTTCAATAAGGTCTAGTGTTAGGTTATTATTATGATGTGGCGATTGCTGTTATGTTTAGTGAGGTTTGTAATGAGACTTCAATGCAGAAGGATATGGAAAATGGGCAATTTGTCCAGGAAAGAGCATGAGCAAATTCAAAACTGTGTTGAGCTAAGTGTGGAGAAAGCAGCTACAATGACAGAAACTGAACCTTTCAGGAGAAACATTGTTTTCTATGGTAGAACAATAGGAAGGATGCCTTGAGGGCAAGACTGGAACAAGACCCCAGACCTTAGCACAACTGAGTCCATGATGAAAGTGCCATTTGGGCCATAAAACTCTTCATGTAGACAACATCATCTGATAAATCGAAAACAAGACCTAATCAATCAAAGTCCATAGTTGTGGGGAAATCCTCTAAATGTACTAACCTTGCTTTTTTTGACCTCTGTAGTTCTTCTGGCTAACTGTTCTTGTTAAGTGAAGTATGTCAACCCAGGATATGGTTTTTGTTCTTAAAAGCTACACTGGGAACCTGAACATCCAGTGTAGCCACCGCCTAGCTAATGATGATATTCCAAGGGCTTAAACCTGTGTCCAAGAAGTCATTTCTTGTAGATTCTCCACAGCAAGACACCACCCATTGAAGACACCAACTTGGGGAATGTAAATGCATTAGAAAGGAAGGAACTTGGTCTGAGGATGCTCCTGAAGAGGTTCTCCATTTGATACCAGATAGGCTATTGCATGAAGCTGTGGAGCTAAAGCTTAAGATGAAATAGAGACCCTAGGATTTTCAGATGCTGGGACCCTAGGACAGCCACAAAGGAATAAACCTGACCCAAGAGAGAGGCCAGGTTTACTATGTTGTAGATAGCTGGAAGGGTAGGCTGCCCAAGCCCTATGGGACTCAGATGAGGCTACCAAAGAGCTCCAGTTGCCAGATATGGGACTTCAGGGTTTGGTCTGTTGAATCTTGGTCTTTTCAATTACATCCTTCTTTGCTGTGTCCTTGGTCCCCTGCTTTGAAGAAGGAGGTTTACTCTGCCATTGAACAATGAGAGACTTACATTGCTCAGAATGGCCTCAGACTCATTATGTAACAAAAGATGGTCTTAAACTCCAAAATGCTGGAGTATAGGCATGGGCACGGGGCTTTTGAATAATGTTAGAAATGTTAAGATTTGGGGGACTGAGATGAACTGAATATACTGTGAGATGGCCATGACTCTTTGGTGGTCAAGGTTGTATAGTGTTATGATTCAAAGTGTGTCAGGTGTCAGGTTGACAAGGGATAGACTTCATGGTTAATCTTCACTGTCAACTGGATTAGGAATCACTTAGGAAACCAAATCTCCTCTCCTAGGAGCAGGGGTGGTTCCAGAAAGGTTTACCTGAGGTGGGAAGACCTACCCTGGACACAGGTGTCACCGTTCCATGGGCTGGGATCCCAGGCTGAATAAAAAGGGGGAAAGAAGCAAGTAAGCCCTGAGCATCAACATTTATTGTTTGCTTCCCGACCATGCATGTAGTGTGTTTAGCCATCTCACATTCCAACTGCCAAGCCTTCTTGCCATGGTGTACCAGATCCCCTCAAACAGAAGCAAAATAAACCCTTAAGTTGCTTTCATAAAATACATTTTTCTCTTATTCTAAAGGGCGTTGGTGGATCAATGGCTGGAATTTGAATACCCTAGGTAGTGACCTTGATCTTGAGCAGTGTACCATGGTCATGTGAGAGAATGTCCTTGTTTTTAGGAAATGCATGCTGAAAGGTGCAGCTAACCCCAAGTACCTCAGAAACATGTGACACATATGCAGCATGTGTAGTGAGAAGATGACAAAGGCAGACAAATGTGATTGCTTTGATAAAGAGACACAATTACTGAGGGGTGAATGTAGACTGCATGAAAGAAGGTACAGAGTACTCTGGGGCTTAGGGGTCAAAAGTATGGTAGGGGTAAGAGGCTCCCACATTCTGATGGCCAGAGATGTCAAAAAAACAGAGCAAACTGCCCCCGTCCTTAGGGAGTAAGCTCACCATCCCTGGGAGCATGTAAGCAGAGCAGGAAGGGGCTGCAGACCAGGTAGGGGCTGATTCTGTGACTCTCCTGGCCGCAATGGGCTTCTGAGTTCATCCATTGGAAGGAGGGACTTGAGAAAAGTATTTTTATTTTTCCTCAACCCTACCTCACTGTGAGAATAACATTCCCTAGAGGCCATGTTGCTACATAGTGATCATCAAAACATTAGTTTTTAAATTGACCTTTTCACTTAAGAATGTTTTTAAGCTGAAGATTTGTAACAAATTAATGGCCTCCTGGGACTTTATTGGAAGTAAGGGACTTGCAAAAGGCTCCTGATCATGTGGGACCCACAGCTGGGCTTCACTTGAGCTGAGGGTCAACCCAGGGGCCACAAACATCTTTCCTCAGCCTTGTCAGAGTCCTACTCCCAACCCAGACCATTGTGAGGTTAGACTCTCACCTAGGGTGTCTCCCCTACAACCCACAATGTCTCAGCTCCATCCTGCCCTCTCCCTATCTCCTGCTGGAGCCATCATCATAGTTCATCTGCCCATGCCTGTGGCCCCTTTCTGTCCTCCAGTCCTCCAATTCTTTTTCCACACTCAGCCAGAGTGTACTGCCTAAGTCCTAGGCAGGGCCTCTCTACAACGCATCATACAGGCATGACATCAGCTGGCATCACAGAAGGGTGAGTTCGGCACAATGGGATGCTCCAAGAGGCCATGTTCACTGAACTTTTACCACAGGGCCTAAGAGATAGCCTCCCACAGCCAGAGATACATCCTCAAGTCCCAGAGGTCCCTGCAAGCCCCTGCCCTGCTGGAACTCAACCTTCAGCCCTCTTCCCCTGACCCCAAGTCTCTCACACCCCTCCAGCTGAATCATCTCCATCTCTGTCAGGGGACCCCATCTGTGTCCTCCACTAGCTGCTTAGGAAAATCCTCACACCCGTCGGTTCCCTCCACAGTGTCCTGTCTCTGCAAGAACATTTCCACCGAACAATATTATCTTAACAATGTAAAGA
The DNA here is from genome assembly GCF_943737965.1 of Phodopus roborovskii. Classification (NCBI taxonomy): domain Eukaryota; kingdom Metazoa; phylum Chordata; class Mammalia; order Rodentia; family Cricetidae; genus Phodopus; species Phodopus roborovskii. The sequence continues at coordinate 6,861,385 of NW_026126578.1, forward strand.
TGTGCTACACTTGTTTACGCTGTGTAACATCACTTCAGCTGGGGAAAGGTGTGTCACTTTTGTTTATGCTGCATTCGTTTGGCGATGTAAGGGCACATGTTTAATTATAAAAAGATGTGCTGCATCTGTTTCACCTGGCCTGCCGAAGGCACCTGACTGGTCTAATAAAAAGCTGAATGGCCAATAGCTAGGCAGAGAAAGGATAGGCAGGGCGGGTGGGCAGAGAGAATAAATAGAAATCTAGGCTCTAGAGATGAAGAGTGAGAGGAGAGAACGAGGAACACACCCTGGGCAAGAAGCCAGGCAGCACAATTGACCACACACGAGAAGCAGTGAAAGTAAGAGATCCTAGGGAGAGAAAAGTAGGAAGCCCCAAGGCAAAGGTAGAGGAAGAGGAACAAGCCAGTTTAAGTCAAAAGAGCTAGCCAGGCATCCAAAACTAACATTAAGTCTCCGCATCATGATTTGGTAGCTGGTACACCTTTCCTCCAATCAGCTCCTGCCCTCAGCCTGTGCTCTGGAGGCTCCTGGTGCTATCTTGGTGTGTTCTTTGCAGCCTCAACCCCCAGCTACAGCCATCCCCCTGGAAACAGGGACCTTTCCTCTCCAGTGCTTGCCATGCCATAAACGCTGTCACTCCACTTATCCAGCTTCGCTCTCTGCAGTTTCTATTACAGCTAATTTGAAAATATTACATGGAAAAATCCAGAAATAAGCAATTCATTTGTTTTAAGTTGTGTGCCACCCTGGGTACCACAATGAAGGCTCACATCATCCTGCTTCATCCCACACAGGATGTGAGTCATGCCATTGTCTAGAATGTCCACGCTGTGTACACTGCTCAACATCTAGTCACCTAGTAGCTGACTTGGTCACCAGACAGTGGGGACTGCCACAGTGCCGCGGTGCTTGTGTTCAGGAGACCACTGATGTCATACTCCAACACTGCCACGATGCTTACGCTGTGTGCCTCTCCACAACTCGTCACACAGGCATGACGTCGGCTGGCATCGCAGAAGGGTGAGTACGGCACAATGGGATGCTCCAAGAGGCCGTGTTCACTGAACTTTTACCACAGGGTTAAGGGGATTGTGCATGTTCTCAATGTTAACTGTTGTGGATTTCTTACTGTACCTAGTACCTGAAACTGCCGTAGTATGCTTGTGTAGGAGGAAACATAGCCCGAGCAGGTTTGATATGGTTCGTGGTTTCAGGCATCCATTGATATCCTTAGAACACGGCCCCCTGTAAAAGCAGGGAATGCTGTGACTGGGGATTGAAATAGGTGTGGGGATGAACAAGCGAGAAAGCCAGAAGGCAGATAAAATAGCATTTCCTTAGGAAACCAACAAGCAAATGAATTAATGGGTGATATCATCAATGTCTATAAATAGCTAAGGAACAGGACCTTCTGCCAAACTTAGAAAGTATTGGTTCCCAAACCTGGCTGTGGGTTCAAGGCCCTACTGCCACCTCCATCGCAGAGCCACTCACTTGGCTTCTTTAGATGAAGGGCGGAGTCTCAGTATTTTAAAATCCCATTGAGCTGACAATCCCAGACCACCTCAGCTTAGGCTGTGGCGTCTGTATTCCTTAAATTGCACTGTGGTTGCCTGTTGGGAGGGGCTGATGTGGGCCTGCTCATTTGCATATGGGATAAGCTTTCAGTGCTTTGCTGCTGGCTGTGGTCAATTGAGGCTGTGTTCAGGACCTTTGTACATCCAGAGGGGAGGGGGAGGTGGGAGGTGCTGCCTGCTGGTCTGGGGCAAGAAGCCTTAGGAATGGGGTAGATTGTGCCATCAAATATTGTTCTGTTTCCTTTCTCGTCTTCGACACAGCTGAGGTCCAGGGAAGGGTGGCAGTTTGCCCAAAGCCTGGTATCAGTCTTAGAAAAAAAAGAATCTATAGCATTGGTGTGTGTCACACATGTTTGGGGCCCGGTACTCAAAGCCAGGCCCCTTAGCCAGCCTTTCCTCTTGCTAATTGATAGCAACCATCCCAGAGCACTCTCTGGAGATGAGATGGACCTAGGGGAAAGGGTGGGGATCAGCTCTATTTCCTGGCTTGAGAAAGAAAGCAAGGGCCATGCAGGCACCCCACACCCCACACTATAAAGGAGGGAGTAGAGCTGGGCCTCCCTGCTGGGCCCTCTGCCCTGGTATCGACTCCTATTCTTTTCACAGACGGTTTCCCTTGGGCACCTCAGATGTCACACAGCTCACCCATCTCTCTGCCTGTTGCATGCTCTCTGAAGATGTCTTTAGAGACAGTGGGCTGGAGACTAACAGCCACTTTTTCCTTTCTCCTCCACACCAAGCTCTGATTTTGTTCGGGTATCAGGTAACCTCATGGTATAGGTGAACATGGCTCCACTCCGGCTGGTTAGTGAATGTTAACAGGTCTATTCCTAGACATGTGGTCCTTTGCTCTGGATAGTAGTTGGTGGAAATCTGGGCATAGGAGTAATCCTAGCCAACAAGGTGTGGTGGACAGGCTTGGAAGCATGGAGTTTGGAAGGGTTTATGTGATTGTTGCTTGTTTTTTTGAGATAGGGTCTCTTGTGCAGCCCCAGCTAGCCTAGAACTCATATGTAGACCAAGCTGGCCTCCAACTCACAGATCCACCTGCTTCTGCCTCCTGAGTGTTGGGATCAAAGGTGCAAGCCACCATGCCCAGCAGTTTGGGGTCTTATATGGAGAGGAAAAACAATGAACACATGGGTGGGAGGGTAAATAGATGACATGCAGGAGTTGTGATCAATGTGTACAGTACAGTTCTAATAGTAGAACTCAGGTGGTAGACATTCAGGTGGTCCTATAATATTAATTTTACTTGCCTGATTTTAGAAGTTTACATCATAAAAATACCAAAACATGATGCCAAGTATTTAATGAAGCCAGGTGTGTATATGCTCTAGGACCCAGCAATTCTATTCCTAGGTGTTTGCCTAACAGACAGGGAGGTTTAGTGTTCCCCACCCCCACCCCCTGACGGCTTGGGCTCAGCTCAGGCTGGACTATGACCCATAAACACTCACTATTTCTCAGAAACCTTGTAAAGTGGGCTTGTTTGTCAGGAAAAGCCACTAATTTCTTATCCACTACAGCCCGCCCCACCCCCTTCTCTGGAGAGGGCATCTAGTTCTCTATTAACTCAAGCAAGCTTCCAACAGATCAAAGCTCAGTGTTAGTTCCTAAGCTGCTCCAGCTAATCCTCCCTCCTCCCAGATACTTGTTTTCTTTATAGCTGGTGAGATTCCCCCCATACACACACACACACACACACACACACACACACACACACACACACACACACACACGCCATCCTACTCTCTGCTTTCTTAGGAGATGGCAGTTTGGAATAAACTTCTTTCTACCCAAGGACCAGCCATTTTGGTAGTTTCTTTACTGTGCCCTTGAATATAGTGCTTATCAAAAGATTGTGCAAAAACATTCACGGAATCATCTCAACAGGCCTCCCTCCACAGGAGACCACGGTGCTCATCCACAGATGGAGGGGTAGACTGTGAGATTTTCAAATAATGGAAATAGGCATGAAGAAGCCACAGCTCCAAGGGACAGATGAGATTTCATCGGTGCAGCACTGAGCAAAGGACGCCGAGAATTCTGCCTGTGTAGCAGCATGCATGTAATGCTCACAAACAGGCCAGTCTAAGATGGCACACAGGGAGGATAGAACCTGGCCTCCTGACTGCATCTTTGGCAACCTTGACTCTGACCTCCCTCCTGGCTTCTGTTTGGGATGGCAGATGCCTTCACTGGCTGAACCCTTTGCTGAAGTTGGCACAGTAAGCCTAACAGAAAAGGCCAGAGAGAGGCTCGGGTCCTGTAGGTACAAGGCAGGAACAGAATTATGGCAGCTCTCCCCAGGGAAAGAGAGCTGCTTTTACTGCTGGGGAAACTGAGGCACAGAAAGGCAAGGGCTGACTGTTTAGCACAAAGCAAGGTGGTCGTGGAGCTGGACTGCTAGCCCTTTTCCTGAACTCTAGGACAGTTTGCTCCTCTCTGCATTGCTTCTAAGAGCTCTTCTCCCAAGTGGTTAGCTCTCCTTCAGTCCACCCCTTAATGCTAGGCTAGGATCTCCTGAGGGCCAGGCAACTAGGACAGATTCTCTGGAAGGAACAGGAACAAGTGTGGGATGGGCTGTTCGCCCACAAGCCACCAGCCACCTTCCCCTCCTAGTGGGCAGAATGAAACCCCTTTTGTCAAGGCGGGGTATACTCACCCCTGGGGCAGTCCCCCAAGCCAAGGTCACTCTTCTCCTTTCCCTTTTGCTTGCACTCGGCTCTGCCCAGAGCGGGAGAAGATACCCTCCTTCCCCGAGCTGGCCATCCCACATTCTTTCTCAAGCCCTGGCTTTGGTGCCCTTCTACAAGATGTACTGGACTCTCCCACTTCTATTTGGAATCACTAAGCCCCAAGACACCACACCATGTCCTTGCTGTGCTTCAGGAAGCAACCTGACTGAGGCAGTAAGGGAATAAATAAAAGACAAACACGCAGGTAAGCTGGGATCAGGTGAACTGGATTCTCTGATGGAGAAATCTCAGCCCCCTGGAAATGCAGTATGTTAATTATATGAAGTTGAACTGGGAGGAGGATCGTTGCATACAGCTGAAGGAAGAAGTGTGGTTATTACACACAAATAAACAAGGAGGCAGGGTCTTTGGTACACAGCAGCATCAAGGAGGCAGGTTTAGTTAATCTTAGTAGGAGCAATCTCTGTGGGGGGCAATTTTCCAACCATATACGTGGAGGGAGGGAGCTAGGGTGGACCTCTTCTACATGCACTATCAACACTGGAATATAGATCAGGGGAAGTATGTGCCATTCCTCTGAGCTTCACCCTTGGGGGAAGAGAGGTTTTGCCATTTTCCCGTGGAAAATGCTGTCCTTGACACGGTCATGCCCATGTCTGCAGCACACGTCTATCAGGACTCCACTCACTCCTCTGCTCCACACACCAGGCAGCCAGGGAGAGGCAGTAACTCCTGTGCCCAGCCCTGGAGAGGCACATCCTCATTCAGCTGCTTATTGGCCTTCTGAGATGGCAACACAAGCCTTGCAGGCCCTGCTGACAGACTGAGGAGCTGAGGACCAGTCAACAAGAGATCTTGTCAAATTGCACAGAGTTCTTCCTCTCAGAAGAGACCTGACATAGTCCATGGAACTTCCCAGCCCAGCAGAAAGCACGAAGCTGGTGTGGAGTATACCTAGAAAGACCAGGACCGAACAAAAGCTTGGTGTACAGTGATTCATATAGTCCACCACAGCTCCATGAGATGGATGCCACCATTAGTCCCAGTTCACAGAGAAGAAACCAGCCATCCAAAAGAATTTCTCTGTCAGTTATTATGTGCTCATCACCAACATACTTGATTTCTTTACCTAGCAGCTAAAGCAGCCAGCAAGAGCTTCCATAATGATTAAATAAATCTGGAGACTTGTTGGAAAGCATAGTGGACAATGTCAGCAGGGTCGGAGAGGAATGCATACCATAATAAATGGTGAACATGTGCAGAAATAGATCTTTAAAAATAAACAGTCTGCACATAATTTGTTAAGAGAGTGTAAGAATGTGTGTTCCTTTGACTCAACTCTCCCCATTCCCAGACTCACTTTCTTAGTCATTACTCAGAGATGTGACCAACATTTCCAAAATTGTCACCATGGCATCACATGTGACAATAGCCATAGACTAAAGAGCTTACTAGAAGCTTGATGGCAGGCTTTTCAGGATAGATGTTAGGCTACCCCCCCCACCCCAGCCCAGTAAACACCCATTGTCCGGTTCAATGTGACATTGGAAAAAAACCCAGCAAATGTCACTTTGCTTCAAGGGGCTACAATTTGGTGGCAGGTAAAAATAGAATGGAAAGTTCCACATTCAGACAGTCTCTGACTTTCAAGGACCAGATGTTTTTAGCTGGGCTGTCATCTAAAAGTGACAGGCATTTGGCAGAAACCATGCCTCAAGTCTTAATTTTGAACTGTAATTTTTCCTGGGCTGGTACTATTCTGTGTAACACTATGTTGTCATACAGCATAGGAAATTGAGCTACTCAACCATCACAGGATGAAATGAGCCTACTGATACTCTGCAGCTGTCATTGAATTGAATTTAGGGTGTAGGATAGATAGGTTGAGTATTTCCTGTGATTTTTGACTTCTGATATTCTCGTGACATATGCTTTATTGGGATGTAGTCCCATCTTCACACAGTACCACACATACCCTGTTGTAATGTTGCTCCTCAATTGGAAAGAGATCTTGGGAGATGAAGCTAGAGGTGTTATCAAGATTAATCAAAGTACCAGCTACATTTGCTGCAGAGGTAGGCATGATACTTGATGTCATTCCTACTCTTGGCAATTGTCCTAGTTTAGGTTTACTATTGCTGGAATAAAACATGACAAAAGTAAGTTTGGAGAGGAAAGGGTTTATCTGACTTATGCTTCCATATCACTGTCCATCATCTAAGGATGTCAGGAAAGGGACTCAATACGGAAGGAACCAGGAGGCAGGAGCTGATGCAGAAGCCATGGAGAAGAGCAGCTTACTGACTTGCTCCTCCTGCTTATAGCACCCTGGACCACCAGCCCAGGGGTAGCAACACCCTCCCCATCAATCGCCAACTAAGAAAATGCCCTACAGGCTTGCCTTCAGCCCAATCCAGTGGAGACATTTTCTCAACTGAGGTTCTCCCAGATGACTTTAGCTTATATCAGGTTGCCATAACCAACCATGTAGTAGCAGATCCAGATGTGGTGGCCCATGCCTTTTATCCAGCACCAGGCAGATAGATCTCTGAGTTCAAGGCCTGCCTGATCTACAGAGGGAGTTCCAGGACAGCCAGGGCTACACAGAGAAATCCAAATAACAAAACCACCACCACCAAAAAGCCACCCAGCCCAGCCACCTTTCAAGACAGTTACTGTTGTGTGGCTCAGTGATCTCAGATGGGACTCAGGCACAGGAAGTTAGACTCCTAGCTGTTGAAGTTTGGATGCAGAACTGGAGTGCCAGAGCTCATGTTGTCTGTCACTGTGAACACCCGTGGGCAGAGACCAGAACTGAACCCTTAAGTTATGCTTCGTTCAGAGGGCCAGCAATGTAAGAAGGAGACTTGAGTCACACCCTCGGAAACATGAACCACCTCGGTCACGGGTAGGTCCAGCCTCATCCCCGGGTTTTTTGTTTCTCTGGGCCCCCTGGTTCAGAGGCACACTGAGCTGTTCATAAGGCATACACACAGACTTGTAAGGTGCGGAGGGAAAACCTGCCCTAATAATACAACAGTCTGTCTCTCGTGTCCCTCTGAGGGTCTATGTGTTAAAGCCTTAGTCCTCAACTTGGCACTATTAGGGGATGCTTTAGGAGGTAGGGTCTAGCGGGAAGCCTTAGGTCATTAAGGACAGGCCCCAAAGGGGTAAGGATACCCTGTCCCTTCACTAAGTGTCTCTTGTTTGCCACATGCCATCACCAGGAGCCTAAAGGTAAGGATGCATTGGTCAAAGAGTAGGAGCAAAAGAACCAGACCCCTTCCTCAATGTATGCTGATTGTCCCAGGAATTTGTCAGTTCCAGAACTCTAGGGACTATGCAGTGCCCCTCCCCTGTCCTACCCTGCCCTGCCCTACCCCTCCCTTCCCCTCCCCTGCCACTACCTTCTACTTCTCTTAAACAGTTGTGGGCATGATTTTGCATTTGGATGGTGCAAACGCACACATAGCTTTCACCACTCCTTTCTAAGCTGTTTTCAATGATCATCAATCAGTTTTATAATCAAGGTGGAGAGAAGGCAATAAAATCATTGGGTCATGCAAAGAGTCTGGAAAGTTCCTGAAGGCTGCTATCCCCCAGGTGTTAGCAATGATTGTTTCCAGATGGTGGAGTGTGGTTGTACTTAGGACTATCTTACTTTGTTTTGTCATTTTTCCAGTGGAAAGGGAGCTCATGGGTTATTTAGAATTCTGGTGTGTTGTCTTCTAAGGTTTCCATGGGGGGGGTCTGCCACGGCGGGGAGGGACCTGAAGATGGAGGTGGTACCTGCAGACCCTTGGCAGCACCCCACCTCCACACCAGTCTGGGGCATGACCACCCCTCCCCAACACAAACTGGAAAAGCTTGGAGCCAATGCCAGCTTGTGTCTCTCTTCATCCCCTCCCAGGAGAGCCATGTCCTCGCTCATCTGTAACTTTCAATTAACCAGGTACCAGGCTCCAGCTCAGAGGCTGAACAAATGTTCCAGGGAGGGGAAGAAAATCCAGCCCCAAAGCACTAGGAGGACATTTCCTTTTAATTAAAGTGAGAATTAAGGCTGCTCTGAAATCCATTCTGGTGAGACCAGAAGGTGGTCCGGGACGGAAGGGGCTGGGGATGTGTTCTTGGGAGGGAGGTGGGAGGCAGGGTGCATGGTGTAGGGAGGGAAACATCCTCCCTGTAGTTCTCATTAGGCCCCTGCAGGTCTGGGGCTGCTAATGCACAAGGACGGGTGGATGGCATCAGATGGTCCTGGTAATTAGAACCCATGACCCCCAGGGCCACCTTACTGGGACAGGATTATTGCTGATACTGGCTGTTTGGGTACATGGGAGGAAACACTTGAGCAGATGGAGTTTAGATAGAACAGGGCCCTGGGCCTCCAGGCTCCCCATCCACTCTTCCTGAGCCAACCTCCCAGAGGCCCTCAGCCCAGAGGAGACAGCATTAGCCTTTGGGTCTAGCTCCAGCTCTCTCTGGCAGGGGTGTGGGGCTGGGGAGGCAGCAGGACGGTGGTATCACATAATGGTGATCCCCAATAGCTGGGTGTCATCACTACTTCTGGGGTGACTCTGTATGTGGTCTTGGTGGATTTGGACGCACCTCTGTTTCTCTGTGTCACTAAGGACAGTTTAATTGTCCTTGTGGGCCTCATTTGCCCCATCTGTAAAATAGAGGTGATGGTGACTCTTGCACTGATGGTCGGTTTTCAAGGTGGTGCTTTGGAAGGCTGGCTGTCTTGTGTCAATCAAAGAGCTGGGAATGGTGCAAGGCAGAGTATGATTTCATCAGCATGGCCATGCTGAGAAGAGGAGCAGAGGGCTTTGGTGACCCAGGTTCAGCATCATCACTGACACAAGGGAGAAATGGGGTAGGGGTGAATCATAGACATGGTGATTTAACAGTCTTGGTCACAGGGATGACTGTTTGGTTATTGACTTAATTCTCCGTTTACCAGGTGGCTCAAAGTTCTTATTGCCTGAGGGGACAATCCAGTTTCACTGAGATGGAACTGGTGTCTGTTTGGGGGTGATGGTTTCTCTGTGGGTGTCTGTGGTCCTGCATCTGCAGAATAGTAACCTGGAGGCCTCTGGAGGGCTGGGAAGGACCCCGAGAACTGGCAGGAAGATGCCAGTTCTTGCAAAGCAGTGAGATGGGCTGAAGGTGCCGCCAGCCCCCAAAAGTGCTTCTGTGCTGTAATTATCTGAGAGAGCCAGTCTCCTTCTCTGAAATGGATTCCTGCAGCAAGGAGACTGAGTTAAGGATCCTAATTCTTGAATGAATAGTGCCTGTGGCAGAGAAAGTGGTGAAGAATGGATGTGTCTGGGAATGTGTGGACATGTAGGTGGACATAGAGAGTAAGGGGGTGGGTGGTGGGTGGGTGGACGGATGGATAGGCGGGTGAATGGATAGATGGATGGAGGGAGGGGCAGATGGATGGGTGGATGGATGGGTGGATGGATGGTGCTCTACTTTGCCCTCTGCTGCTGTGATAAACACCATGACCAAAAGCAACTTGGGAATGAAAGGACTTATTTCAGTTCATAGTTTATAATCCATCATGGAGGGAAGTCAGGGCGGGAACTCAAGACAGGAACCTAGCGGCAGAAACTTAAAGCAGACATAATGGAGGAATGCTGCTTGCTTGTTCTGGCATGCTCATAGTCCCATACTTAGCTAGCTTTCCTAAATAGCCTGGTACCACCTTCTTATGGATGGTGCAGCCCACGGTGGGCATGTCCTCCTGCCATAATTAACAAACACAGCTCCCTATAGACATGCCCACAAGTCAGGCAGATCTAGGAAGTTCTTGAATCAAGGCTTTCCTCTCAAATGACTCTAAGCTGTGTTAAGTTGACAGTTAATACTAACTAGGATAGATGAGTATATGGACAGATAGATGTGTGGGTGAGTGAATGAGCAGGATGGGTAATTGGATGGATGAGTGGGTGGGTGAGTAGGTGAGTGGATCAATAGATGGAAGATGGGTAAACAAATAGATGAGTGGACGGATTGGGTAGATACATTGGGGAATGGACAAGAAGGATAAGTTAACTGCTAACTGGGAAAGCTAGACAGGAGTGAATTAGTGAATGGACACAGGGACAGGTGGGTGTTAGTCCTTGCTTTACTGTTAGAGGGAGAAAAAAAAACCCTCAATCTTTGATGGCAATGTATGAAGTCACTGGCCCTAGCCCCATTCTTTATCTTTAAATGTTCTCAGTGGCAAGAACGTTCTTAAATCAGACTTATTTCTTCTAAACCAAGGTGAAGCCTCCATCATAAAATGTAGCACTGGAAGTGGAGCCATGCAGCAGGACTCAGCTGGTCCCAGCTGCAGATGGTCCCACCTCTGTGTAGCACTTCATCACTGGGGGGAATCATGAAGCCATTCTGTCCCTGCTGTGGCTACCACTGCCCTATGAATTGACCCTTTCCTGACAAGTCATCCTAGTACAATCACACAGTCTGTGGCCTTTGTGTCTGGCTTCTTGTCTTCCTTAGGCTTCTGTGTCTTGCTAAACAGACGGACCAAGAGCAAGGTGAGGACGGGGTTATTCCAGCTTACAGCTGTAGTCCATCCTGGAGGGATGAGCTTGATCCCTCAAGGCAGGAACTTGAGGCAGGAGCTGAAGCAGAGACCAGGGAAGAATGTTTCTCCTCCCTCATGCCAGCTCAGGACTGTATCAACAAGAGTGGGCTGGACTCTCCCACATCCATCATCATTTAAGATACTGCCCCACAGGCCAGCCTGGTGGGGGCATTTGAGGTTTCTTCTCTACAGATCATTCTAGCTTATGTCAGGTTCACACACACACACACACACACACACACACACACACACACACACAGAAGCACATACTTGCACACATGCATGTACACCCCCAAAACGAACCCTAACCAACATACTTCTTAAACTTCTGTGGCCAATAGAAACTAGTTTCTGAGACCAGGGAGGACTCTGAAAAATGGGACCATCACTACTCCAGTCCGAACACTTCTGTTTAGAAGACAATGGAGCTCTAGGAAGCAGAAGGTTCCAGAAATGGGGATGGGCGATCCCAACCCAGAGGCTGGTAAGGTTACAGTAAGCATGAACTGGGGTGGTCTTTCCTGACTTGGGGAGGTTTCTTGATCTCTTGGGGGTGGGTGGCTCTCCTCTGTGGTGCCCACCTTAACCCTAAGCAGTATCCAAACACAGAAGGCTCCCAGGGTGTCTTTAGTGGCTTCCATTTCCTCTCACTGTGGCCCTGCTGGGGGGATTCATTATACAGGTGTTAATGTGGAGGTTCAGAAAGGTGAAGTGACACACTCCTCTGATGCCGCAGAGCAAAGTGGCCTGGCTGGGCCTCAGACGGTACGCATTTGGCCACAGCGTCTGTGGTCTTGATTCTTTTCTCTTGCATTGGGTCTCACAGCCCAAACAGAATCAGAGCCCTGAAGGACTTTGGCTCTGGCGTTCTGCCTCCAAAGAACCTTCCCAATCCATGCCTACTGCCACTGAAGTCCCAAGTCCTGGTCTTTCCCATCATCTCCCTGCTCCCTCTGCAGGCGGCAGCAAAGGACACCTTCATGGTACAAGGCTGCCACCTGGTGTCTATGATTTGTACAGCAGCTCCAGAGACAGTGAGGCCAGGAACTGCTTGTTTACCTGTGCTGATCTCATTCAACCCTTTTTGGCCCCACAGGAGCTACCTCCTTTGTATGGGGAGGGAGGGAGGGAGGGAGGGAGGGAGGGAGGGAGGGAGGGAGGGAAGGAGGGAGGGAACGGAAGGAAGGCAAGTGACAAGGACAAATAAGGATGTGACTCCAGGGCAGAGAGCAGATGAGCAGTGGAGTTTGTTAGGAGATGGGAAGACAGAATGGGGTTCTTAACAGAGACAGCCTTTCATTTTTATTGGAAGAAAGAAGTCTAGAGACAGTGGTGGTGATGGCTGCACACTTCCTGTGACTGGGACAAAAAGACCCTGGCAAAGGCAGTTTAAGAAGGGCTATTGGGATCACAGTTCAAAGGTACTTCCATCATGGTGGGAGGCGCATGACCTGGCTGGTTCTGTCACATCTCCAGGCAGGAAGCTGAGAGAAGGCTCTGGTGCTCAGCTCACTTCCTGCGTTTTACTCAACCCAGGGTTCCCAGTCCCCATGCTGCCGCTTTCAGGATGAGTCTCCTTACCGCAGTTAACCTAAAGTAGAAACTTCTGCACATGCCCAGAGGTGCATCTCCCAGTGATTCTGGGGCCAGTCAAGAAGACAAACTGTCACAGGGACCCACTGACATCCTTAAAATGATAGGTTTTATGTTGTGTAGCTTATCATCTTATAATCTGTGACTCAACTGAGTAAACGCCCAAGCATAAGCGAACATGTGAGCGCATAGTGAGTGCAGCATTTACGAAGCTCTTAGTGTGTGCCTGTTGCTATGTATTGTGTTTGACATGTGTGATGGCCTGCTGTGTGATGGGCACTGCCAAGGTTCTTGTGATAGGGTGAACAAAACCTGTCCCATGATGGAGCTGGTGTTTCGTGGAAAAGATAGTGAGATGCTGAAATGTCAGATGGGGGTGGGGTGTTAATGTTACAAAGGAACAACAAAGCAAGATAAAAGGGTAGTGAATGGCCTAGTGGGAGGTGGGGGATCAATCTGGGAGGACTTTCCCAAGAGATGGGATTTGAAAGTTATCTATTTCCACTGCCATTTTGTTACATATGAGCTGTCCATCTGAACACAGACGCCTGGTGGGTATCACAAAGCTAGGAAGTGACCTGGGTAGAAACTGGACCGTGAGTTGTGAAAGATCAACACAGGAGCCCCCATTTCCATCCTTCATCATTGCTGGGGTCTCGAGGCTTCTGCCGGTTTCCCTGTGTGCCCAGCAGGTGGCACTATGGCCCAAGAACAGACACTACTGACCATCCTGTGGTGTTGGCGGAAAAGGTTGTTTATGCTAGGCAGGGAGAGGGGATACCTGGGCCAGAGGCCTCAGGGGACAATAACAAGAGCATCCTGACAGGAAGACTTTCACTACTATTTCAACCTTCTGGTCTCATCCAATTGTGTTTCCTGCTCTGGGGATGGACCTGCAGGGGACTGAGGTGGTGGTGGGGTAACCACCGGGTTAGGCATACACTCATTCCAGGTGTTTCTTGGACCCCTCCTGTGCTTAGTGAACCCTGCGACTTGAGAAGAAATAGCTAGAGCGGTGCCTGCCCCAGAGGCTCCAGCTGACACCCAGCACATGAGAGCCATGCAGCCTGTGTCATGTCAGGGGGATTTCCTGAAGTAGAGGACCCAGGTGTGGGGGCGTTCTGAGGGGCTGGAGAACTTAGACAGAGCTGGCTGTGGAGAACTACCTCACTGCAAAGGTCACGTGGAAGGCGGGGGTTTACAGAGGAATGGTATTTGGGGCAGAAGGGAGAAGGCAAGGGGCCTCTCAGGATGGCAGAATCAGAGCAGAGTGAGCCAGGACCAATATGGCAGGAGGCAGAGCAGTCACATCATACAGGATTTTGTGGATTAGCACAAAAGCAAGAGAGCTGTAGCTCTCTGAGTGACATGGGAGGGGGGTGACATTCTCAACTGTGGTGTGATATGCTCAGTGAAGGGTGAGTATCTGCTCAGGTGAGGCTGTGGCAGCAAATGACCCCTCATGGTCCCGAGGATTCCTCTCGGTTGGGCACAGCATGACTACAGAGGATTGGCCAAGTGAGTGACGGCCTTTCCTTGGGGTTCCAGCCAGAAAGAAGGGCAATCAGTTTAGGATGCAGGTGCTTTCCATGTGAGGTTCAAGGCAGAGCAATGATGCTCCTGACCAAGAAGGACATTGTCCTGGTCAGGAACATTCCCACAGGTCAGAATTCGTTCATCAGGGAAGCACGGGCGGTCGAGCTTCCAGGCTTCAGAGGCTACTGGGCTAGCAATGGACATCACACTGCTCTCAGAACTGCCACAGTGAGCATTCTTTTCTAGTGAACCTAACTTCTAGTTACACCCCCTCCATTTGGAGGGCTGAGTACCCCTGCTTCTCAAGGGGAGAGGCTGTGTGGAAGCTGGGTGAGAGCAGAATTGGGGTTCCCAGTGTTAGGGAATGGCTTCTTCCCGCAGGAGCCAGGCCATGTGGTAACCCCTGCCAGCCTCCCTCCCAGGCCACCACCATGGATGTGTCCTTAGCTTATAATTCCAACCAAAGACCGGTGTCCCACCCCTTCTGGTCTCTCCTGATTCTCCACACCGAGCTTGCTACAGCTCTCCTCTTATGTTATAGTCCCTTTTCCTCTGAGCATCTGTGTGTGCTGAAGTCCAACACTCTCCCTGACATTCAAGGCTGCTATGTTTGTGATCTGAATGTGTTCCCCGAGGATTCGGGTGTTAAAATTTACTCCCTATTGTGAGGTACAGGGGGTGTGCAGAAACTCAATATGGTCTTGGTATTTGGAGGTAGGGAGGGCTTTTATCTGGGGATTAAGATTAGATAAGGGCATTGGGATGGTACCTTAGTCAGGAGAGAATGAGGAGGTTACACATGTGTTCCCAGTCTATGGGATGCCCTGTGCCTCCGCCAAATACTCTCAGCAAGCAGCCTTGATGTTCCAGAATCATCGATGAATGAACCTCACTTTCCTACTTAAATGTCTGTTTTGATAGCAGGTCTCACTGTAGCCCAGGCTGACTCTGAACTGACTTATGTAGCTGAGACTGACTTATGAAAACCTTTCCTCAGCACTCTCTCATTCTGTGGCATCGGTAGCAGAAAACAGACAGCCACTCAGTCTTTTGGAACCCAGTGCCTGTCCTCTCCCACCATTCCCCGGCATGTGACCTGTACTCCATACCCACCAGCAAGCCAGCTCTTCTCTCTGCCTTTCCCTGGCTGAGTTTCCACACATGCCAGTCTTCCTCCCATGATTCTTCCCTCTTTGAAGAGTAGGAAAACTTGGGTTGTTTGTTCAAGACCCAGGTCAAATGCACCTCTGTCTCGGGTTCCCTGCTTCACCTCGGCAGAATGACTAGGCTTTGCTATGCAAGCATTGTACCATTTCATGGAGAAGATTCGCACCTGTGGATTCAGTGTCTGTCAGGGTCCCAGAAATGACCCTCCCAAGTGCTAGAGGGGCATATTGGCACCTGTCCCTATCCCCCAGTCCACACTGTACCTACCATGCATGTAATATTTCTCTTACAGTCTGCTGTTTCCTTAAGAATAAAATGCCAGTCTATCCGTTGGCATTTTTTTTCCTACCGTTAGAAAACCCCAACTTGGAACCCCATGCCAGGGCAGCAGGGGCTATGCCTTAATTATCTCCCTGCCTCTCTCAGAGCTCAGGCAGTAATGAATGTTTGCTCAGAGCAGTGAGTAAATAGAGGGAAGGCATGGTTATTTAAATGTGAACGGAAGAGTCAGTAATTGAATGGATCAGCAAACACATCGGTGAGTAAGTGAAGGCATGAGTCAGCAAATGAAGTGGCAGCTTTCAGACCTAGCAGGATCCGTGATTGGGTCATTCCAGCCCCGCACCCTCAGACACATGCACACTTGCAGTTTCTGCAGGTTTGGCTGCAGGGGGCCCCTATTCCTTAGTCTCCCTCATTGAAACTGTGCAGGCATTGGCCCCCACCTCAGACCTGGTTCTACTTTCTGAGTGAGGCCTTGAAATCTGCACCAGCTAAGGCTGCTCAGGGGACTCTCTACACACTGTCCCTAGGACCTTCAGCGGCTGCTGGGGGGGGGGGGCGGAGGGCGGAAGGAGTAAGGCGGCTGCCACCAGGACAGGCCTGACCTCCTAGGTCCTCAGAAGAAGGTGGACTTTTGGTGAGGCCATTCCTCCTCCTCCACACCCCAGTCCCACAGTGAGGGGGCGACAGAGCGGCGAGCAGGAGCCTGTGGTTGCCATGGCAACACATTAAGAGATGTGAAGCTGCTTTCAGTCTTCAGTCTCAGCTTCTGGAAAGGGGTCAAGCATGTGGGGCAGAGAGCAGAGTCGAGTTGGGAGGGGAAAATCATGGCCACCCCCACCCCATCTTCTCAGTTAACCACATTCCAGCGCTCTCCACCTGGCACCTCACTCCCCAGCACAATCGTAGGGAAACTGGGAAGGGGTCAGAAAGCTGGGGCTGGGGTCACCTGCCCAGCTCTTGGATTGGGTTCCTGATTTCAGCCTTGTCTCTCTAACAGTTGTGTATTTTGGGTCAACAGACCAAGACCCCAGAATCACACTGGCTTGGGGAATACGGGTATTGGTCCACTAAACTTGACATCTACTCCGGAAGGCTCAGGGTTACACACTCGAGCAGAAAAGCCTCTGCTCATGCATATAGGGAAGCACCGTCATACACACAGCAGCCTCATATGCATGCCTACACATTCATGCCTATGCACACTCATTCTCACACACATGCACAGCTACAATCACAAGAGCAGGCACATGCCTACATGTCCATGCCTTAGGGTGGCAGTCTGTTTCTTTAGACACTGAACCTGGCCCAGGCTGTGCAATCATGTTCTGGCCTATCAAAGTTAGCAAACACAGGGCTGGGGAGATGGAGGGTGGGGGAAGTATTTGCCTCACAAGTGTGAAGACCTGAGTTCAGGTCGCCAGAACTCTCATAAAAAGCTGGGCATGGTGACTTGTGCTTAGAATCCCCAATCCCAGTGACAGCAAGATAGGAGGCCAAGACAAGAGAAGCCTTTGGAGCTCCTAGCCTGCTAGCCTAGCCTGCTGGACAAAAGTCTAGGCTTGAGAGAGACCCTGTACCAAACAAAAGACGGAAGGGTCCTGAGGAATGACACTCAAGGTTGGCCTCTGGCCTCTGCATATAGTCACACACATGTTTGCACACACCTTCATGTGTTTGTGTGTGCATACACACACACACACACACACACACACACACGTTAGCAAGGCACAATGAAAGGATAACCTTGGGAAGGTGTATTTCTATTATATATTTCTGTTTTCTCTCTCTTTTGTTCTTTGTCTTCACCATGAAAACATGCCCAGAATGTTAGAGGAGGGCTCATTAAATGCAGAACCAAGTCCTAGCTGAGATCATCCAAAACTTGACTACTCCACAGATAAACAAATCATCAAAAGTGAGACTAACTGAAACTAGAACTGCCAATCAAAGCCCAGGTAACTCATGAGCCAAATAGCTACTTATTGTAGCAGTGTGGCACTGAGGCTTCATGCTTGCTTGTTATATAGCATTGAGGCCAATGGATAACTGATAAGCAAACACATAAAAAAGAATGTGTTGTGGGAAGGACGCAAGCACTGTGCTCACCTGTTATCTTTTTAAATGGCATCTTTATCCAGAAGTTATTCATGTAAGCATCATCCTTTTACATTGTCTTAGTTTGGGTTATACCAAGACCAAAAGCAGCTTGGGGGAGTGGGGTGGTTTGAAAGAAAATGGCCCCAAAGGGAGTGGCACTACTGGGAGGTGTGGCCTTGTTGGAGTAGGTGTGGCCTTGGTGGAGTGGGTGTGGCCTTTGTGGCGTGGGTGTGGCCTTGTTGGAGTGGGTGTGGCCTTGGTGGAGTAGGTGTGGCCTTGGTGGAGGAAGTGTGTCACTGGGGAGGTTGGCTTTAAGGTCTTTTTTTGCTTTTTTGCTCATCTTGCTTTCTCATCATACCCAGGACCACTAGACACCACCCATAGTGAGCTCCCACATCAATCCTGAAGATACACCATAGGCCTGCCTACAGGTTAATCTAGTGAAACATTTTCTTAACTGAGGTTCCTTTTTCCAATATGACTCTAGACTGTGTCAAGTTGACATAAAGCTAGCCAACACCTCCCCATCTCTTTTTCTCTCCCTCCCCCCTCTCTCTCACACACACACCATGCAGTGATTTATAAAATCAGATTCAAAGTCATAAAACCAGCAGCAGCATCTGATTTCAGAATTATCATCTCAGAAAGAAGCTCATACCCATCGCTCTCCATTTACAGTCAGAGACTCTCATGGCCTTTTGTGTCTATTCATTTTCACTTGCACAGAGCTTTCAGGGTCCGACCTTGCATCCACCAGTGTCAGTACTGAATCATAGTCTGTGAAGGTGGAACAGAGTCTGTCTGTGCATTCATCAGACAACAGACATTTGGGGAAGTGATGTCTGCTGGCTACAGCCAGGGCAACAGTTCTGCCAGCTTGGACTTCTAATGTGCTTATCCTGCAACAGGGAACATTTGGGGGAAGATGACTTTTGGACACTTTTTGGTCCCAGTATGATATACACATGTGGCTCATTGTCCCTCCCTTGTACAGGTTAATGCTATCCACCTGGCCTAGCAGTGGCTTCCAGGAATAGCTTTCCTGCCGTGCTGACTTTCCTCATCACCACCCTTTATGAGCACAACCTGGAATGTGATGAAGCATCTCAGTGAGAACCCCAGGGCAGGGACCAGAAATGTGTGGGTCTTAGAGGACAAACAAGATTGGAAGTGGACAGAGGCTAGCATCTTGGAATTGGACAAAGAAAATTGATCTCCAGACACAGTGTTATAACTGGACCCAATGCTCAACAGCATCTAGTCAAAATTATTTTCCAATTGCAGAGGCAAAACATCCCCAGTAATGCAGTGCTAACCAGTATTCATATGCCACACATTATCTTTTGCGATGGAAGAGATAAAAAATAGAGTTTACCAAAGCTCCCTATCTGAAGGATCTAGACCCAAAGCCATGCATGTCTGTGAAGTCACATGTTCTATGCATTCCAACTCAGTACAAAGCAAATGCCAGTCAGCGGTATGGCATTAAAGGGGCTAGCATTCTTTTACCTATGTAGAAAACATCAAAGTAAGATGAAAACTACTAGAACCAAGTAGAATATACACAAAAAAGGTCATGGGCTGGGGAGATTCGAGCCTGAGTTTGGTTCCCAGAACCCACACATAAAAGCTAGACATAGCATTTGTCTGAAATACTAGCGCTTTGGGTGGGCAGAGACTGGCACATCCCTAGGGCATGCTAGCCAGCCAATCTAGCTGAACTCAAAAGCTCCAGGTTCAGTGAGAAACCCTGTCTCAAAGAATAAGGTGGAGAACAATTGAGGAAGACCTGGCCCCCAGATGTACATACTTATGTATATGCATCTGCCCAAATAAACACACACAAATGCAGGAAAGTAGGGAGGTGTGAGGAACTTAATCAATATGCATTATTATTTGGCTTTGTGATGTTTACAGTATTTTCTGTTTTTAAATCTCAAAACATTGTGACTTTTTAAAAAAATCAAAATATTCATGTATACCTAACTTTTTTTTTTTATAATCCTGAAATCTTTTCATTAAAGAGAATGCCTCAAATTCTATCTATCTCATATCTCACATCCCCTTCTCTACAAAATACGGGTGGATAGGTCCATTCTGGTATGCACATCATAACATAAGATGATGACAGAAAGACACACATACACACAGAGTGTACTCTAAGATCAGGTACTCCCCAAATGTTGACATGTGCAGAAGAATCCCAGCTTGGCTACTGGTGCATGAGTCCTTTGGTCCCAAGTGTGGCCTCCCTCTCAGAAGCTGCAAGGGAGCTCCAAGAATCATCCAACCCAGCCAACACAAGCACCACAGCCACTTTTGATTCCGGCCTGCTTGACCTGCCTCCCTGGACCCCAAATACTTTTCGTCCATTACGTATGGGTGGACCTTTTGGCTCCCTTCTGGCTTCTGGGTCTCTCCTGCAGTGTTGTCTGGGAGTGAAGTTAACACAGACTGAGCTTCCCATGAGGAGGCTCAAAAAGCTGGCCGCCTCCCTAAGGAATGAACTGTTAACTGGAATTTTGTGATGGTGAAGGATAACAAATGTAAATATTTGTGGGCACTGAGCCATCTTAAATCTTTTTCTGTTACTATAACTGAACACTATAAACTGGGTAATTTATTATAGAAAAGAAATGTATTTCTTATAGTTGAGAAAGCAGAAAAAGTCCAAGGTCAAGAGACTGTGTCTAGTAAGGGTCTTCTGGTTGATAAGTCCCAGCTCAGGTCAGAGAGTGCACAGTGAGGCCCAGCGCCCTGGTTCAGGTCTCTTCCTACTCTTAGACAGTCATGGTGCTGGTAGACTCGGCTCCCGCCTTGACAACTCACATTACCTTAGTTACCAAAGGCCCTCGGAAGACTGTCCCCGGATTAAGCTGCCACCACCCCAAACACTTTACCAGGGAGACTGAACTTCAGCATGTTTTTGTGTTGTGGGGACATGTAAACCACAGAAACAGCCTGTCTTTACAGGGGTGTGAGTGCTCTCTCTCTCTCTCTCTCTCTCTCTCTCTCTCTCTCTCTCCCACAACCCTTCCCCGTTCCTTTACCATATGTACTTTGCTCTCTCTCTCATTGCTTTTCCTCCTAACTACCCATGTTCTTACCACGATGGACAACCCTTTACTATAAAGGCAGTTGATTGGCATTCCAGGTTTTGTAGGCCACATGCACTCTTAAGGCTGTCCTCGGAAACCCTGTCAGACATGGACAAACATTCCTGTGTTCTAATACTGCTTTAGTCACAAGAAGCACAGGCTGTAGGCAGAAATGTGAGGCCCCTTCTCGACTCACAACTCCCTAAGAGAAGGGTTGAGTCTGTCTTAGCCCTGGATTTCCAGGTCTTAGCTATACCTGCATGAATGGGTTCAATACTCAGCTATGGCAGTGAGCTGGTATTCTGTGTCTGTCTATCGGTCCTTTGGTTTGTTATTTCTTTGTCCCATCTATCCACAAAACATCACAAAGGCTCTGCTCCTCAGAAACACAGTCCCCTGCTCCTAGGACCAAGGAAGATGTCTATGAGCTTTGGTCACTAACTTGTGCTTATAATAATTGGTCTCATAAGTCTTAGGCAGGTGACAGGAGCCCCACACTTGCCTCTCTAGAAAGGCACAGCACTACCTGGAGAAGCAAAAATCCAAGAGACCCCAACAGGACCAGGGCTGGCTTTCTGTCAGCTAGGCAATAGTCCAAAAAAAAAAAAAAAAAAAAAAAAAATGAATCCTCTTCCTGACAATCATACCTTTTGTTTTAGGGTTCCTATTGCTGTGAAGAGATACCATGGCCATGGCAACTCTTATAAAAAAGAAAACATCTGATTGGGGATGGCTTTCAGTTTCAGAGGTTTAGTCCATTATCGCCATGGTTAGAAACACGGCGGCATGTAGGCAGACATGATGCTGGAGAAGAATCTGAGAATTCTCCATCTTGATCTTCATGCAGCAGAAGGAGCCACACTGGGCATATAGGAGACCTCAAAGCCCACCTCCACAGTGACCATTTCCTCCAGCAAAGCCACACCTCCTCCAACAAGGCAACACTTCCTAATTGTGCCATTCCCTAAGGGCCAGCATTCAAACATGTGAGTCTGTAGGGGATCATCGCTATTCAACCACCACACCTTTCCTCTTCTGAACAGCAATAGGGACTATGGGAAAGTTCTTTTGTTCCACTATTTTGTCCCCCAATTGGGTGTTCAGTATAGTTAGTCCCCCATATCTGTAGATCCACACCCACAGATTCAACAAACATGGACCAGAAATATTCTGGGGGAGGAAGGTGTTTCCTAAACAATACAGGACAGGATTTTGTGTAGTGTCTACATTCCACAAGTTTTACAGTCTAGAGATGACTTAATGTATGTGGCAAGTCTGAGTGGACTTTATGCAAATACCACAGAATTTTATGTAGGGGACTTGAGCATCTGCAGATGTTGATATCTGTGTCCCTAGATGGTAGTATTTACTGAGTGTGGAACGCTGTGAGTACTGAAGCCTGAGGTCTAGCAGGCTTAACACTAAAGAAAAGTTCCATATGAATCAAACACAAAAATAATAGGAGTAGTGGTTGGTTTGTTGAACCAAGAATGTCTAGGGATAAAGATGGATTGTGCAATCAGGCACATTTTAAGGAAGTATGGCTATCAAAGGGAAATGCTACCATTGAATAAAGTAACCCATATCCTCAGAGAGCTTAGGGAAGCCTTGGCCCAGCTTCTTGCCTAGTAGACTGTAGGATGTTCTTTATCACAGAAGCAAGGTTGACAGAAGGCATCAACTATGATGTCAGAAGTGAACTTCCCAATACTTTGGTGGGGAGTCTCTCTCTCTCTCTCTCTCTCTCTCTCTCTCTCTCTCTCTCTCTCTCTCTCTCTGTTGTGTGGTGTGGTGTGTGTGTGTGTGTGTGTGAGAGAGAGAGAGAGAGAGAGAGAGAGAGAGAGAGAGGAAGAGAGAGAGAGAAGCTCCAAATCAGGCAGCTGCTTGGAGCTCATTGTCCCAAG
This sequence comes from Phodopus roborovskii, assembly GCF_943737965.1. NCBI lineage: Eukaryota > Metazoa > Chordata > Mammalia > Rodentia > Cricetidae > Phodopus > Phodopus roborovskii. The sequence continues at coordinate 6,883,939 of NW_026126578.1, forward strand.
GCAGCCATCAGCATCTTCTCCATGTTGCCCCCACCCCTTCAGAAGCTACCACAAGGGGTCCGTTTATCTTCATGGAAGATCAACAGCAGAGGTTTGCTGATTAGCATAATGACTGTTAAAAATAAACCTGTTTCCAGAGGTGAAATCCGTGGCTTGTTAGGCAGCTTAATGGATGCTGGAGGCAAGCACTTGATGAGATGAGTGGAATTCAGAATATGTAGCTTGGCTGCAGTATTTCAGAGGCCCTCTCTCCTGACATGAACAAAGTACAAGCAACCAGTCAGCCCTAGGGAGGCACTTAGGTGTGTGTCCCTAATAGACTGGGTCCAGCCATCAGCTAAGGATGACTTGTGGTGGCCTGTAGACTATGACCACATTCTATTAGTCTTGCGTTTAACTATACCAGGTTAAAGCTAGTATGCGTTCTCATACTAGCTACTTATAATCAATGTCTTCATGAGGGCAGAACTTTGCCCATGCCTGGGAAAATCAAGCTGCACAACAGCTTGATGGCAGAGATCGGTTATTCCTTCCATATTGCTGTGACAGAAATACTTAGCAGAAACAATTCAAGGCAGGAGACATTTATTGTGATCACCATTCTAGTCCATTATAAGGAAAGTGTGGAGCTGCTGCTCAGCTCGTGGCAGTGGGTATGTGCAGCAGAGGCTGCTTGTATTGCAGCAAATGCGGAAGTGGATCCAAATCAGAATCCTGGGGCCAATATAACCTGCAAAGGCCCACCCTGGTAACCTACTACTAAGGCCTCCTGAAAGTTTAGTAGCCTCTAGATGAAGCACTCCAGCATGGACCTGTTGGGGATAGTGTGTGTGTGTGTGTGTGTGTGTGTGTGTGTGTGTATGTGCGCGCGCATCTACATGTTTGCATGGGTATGTGCATGTGTACCTATATGTGAGCATGCACACATATCTTCTATCACTGTTCTTCAGTTCATTGATTAAGGCAGGGTCTCTTACAAACATGGAGCTCATTGGCTAGCCTTGCTAGCCAATAAGCCAGGGGGTCTGTCTGTCTCCGCCTTCATAGCACTGGGGTTCCAAACATGTTTCTATGCTTGGCTTTTCACATGGGTATTGGGAATCCCAATTAAGGCCATTGTGTTTGCACAGGACTGAGTCATATCTCTAGCCTCATGTGGGAAGAACTTGAGGTTCAAACTAAAAGAAAGACCGTGTGTGTTCAGCAATTTTCCCACTTGCTCCTGTTGGCCTCAGCACACTGGTCTCCAATACAACCTGTATGTTTCAGGGGATCTTGGTCTCTTTGCAATAGCAGCCCGAGGAGTCATGGATCGGGACCGGAGCTACATCTCCTAACTCCCAGGCCACCAACACCCATATTAAGTGAGAGGGGCAAGAGGCATCTGTCTTCCAGGGCTCGCACTAACCCCTGGCCAGAAGCATTACCTAACAAATGGCTGTCGGAGGCCTGGGAAGGAGTGGACAAGGCTCTCTGAATCCCACAATAAATACCAACTTGTATGATGTATTTCTTTCCTTTGGGTTTCTGGGACCACCATGGAGCTTCCCATGACTGTTCCTCCATGGCCCCCACCCCAGACACAGGTTGCCTTCGTCTTTCATGGTCTTGGTGGGTACTTTCTGCCTTACAAAGCCCGTGAACTTCCAGGAGGCAGGAAGACCAGAGAGGGAAAGGAACAGATAGATGTACTTCTTCCACCACAGCCCCGCCTTCCACTGCTGGACCAACAGAGAGGCAGGAGACACAGAAAGAGCCCTGGCTTGGTGCTCTGGAGTGCGGGCTGGATGGATATGCAGAGGCGGCACAGGCTTCAGGAAATGTGCTATTCCTAGAACTATGAATGCTTCTCCACAGAGACTCTTCAAAGTTGGCGGTATTGCTGGGGACCAGACTGTGGCAGACAGCTGTGCCTTTGGCAGGCTGATACTTCTGGATCTGTCCCCCAACCTGGAACACCCTCTAGAAGTCCCCACACTTCAGGGACAGTATCTAGGTCTGAAGTCTAGCCTGGCTAGGTTTTGTTAGATGGCTGTCTTCAGCTCCCTCAATGAGAGGCACAGCAGGACAGCTTGCTGAACTTTCCACAAATGTAGTGTTCCACTCTCTTTCCAGGTAGACATCCCCACAGCCCCTCTGTCCCCTCCTCAGGTGATCAGCCCACAGTAGTGACCTTGCAACAGGCTTCTTACCTCCATATTCTAGCCCTGTCCCACCCAGATCCCTCTCTGATGCCCCTTCATGCTCAGATCCCTGCCCCAGTTCTGTCTACGGTGAGCTTAAGCTAAGACCTCCTAGGAGGCCAGTCACCCTGTTCTACAGCCTGGCATTTCTCCATCATTACATTTGCTATGGTCTGCATGTGTAGTGTTCCCCAGGGGTTTATATGTCAGAGACATAGGAGCTCCAGGAGAGCAATCGGTTAGCGCGCAGTACTTACATGTGAAAGACTTAGTCCTAAGATGTCAGAGACTTAGTCCTAAGCATGGTGATATGAGAAGGGAGGGGAGCCTTCAGAAGTGGGCTTCGTGTAAGTCATTAGGTCATTGGGGTGCTGCCCCCTTTGGAATTAATCTTGTGTTCTCTCTCTCCTTCTTCCTCTCCCTCTCTCTTCCTCTTCCTCTCTCTCCTTCCCCCCACCTTGAGACCATTGTTTGTTTCCCTAAGAGTTAGTTGTTACAAATAAATGTCTTGTCTGACCTTGCAGTGACCTCTTCTGCACACGATCTCACCATTATGCTTCTAACCTTCCACGGAGCTAAGCAGAAGTCAACCACATGCCCTTCAACTTAGATCTGTGACTCAAATAAAGCTCTTCTTTATAAGTTACCCAGCCTTGATCATTTTAACAACTTTTATTAGTTACTTTCCTTGTGCTGTAACCCAATACCTGACAAGATGTATTTCAAGAAAGGAGTTTATTCCGGCCAATGGTGGCAAGAGATACAGCTTTCTGTGGCCAGCAAAGCAGCAGGGCAACAGACGGTGTCTGCTCACATTGCATCTGCAGTTGGGAAACACAGTGGTGGATGCTGTGCTCAGCTCACGCTATCCTTTCTGTGGAGGCAGGCACCCTGCCACCTGCCTGGATGGAATGATTCTCTCTCTCTCTCTCTCTCTCTCTCTCTCTCTCTCTCTCTCTCTCTCTCTCTCTCTCTCTCTCTCCACCAACCTAAATCCTTCACAGATAGGCCCAGAGGCTTGTCTCTTTAGAGATTCTAGATTCTATCAAGGTGACAATCAATATTAGCCAAAAAGCAATGAATATAGCTTTTTTGGTAGTGGTGTGTGTGTGTGTGTGTGTGTGTGTGTGTGTGTGTGTGTGTGTGTTGTGATTTGTATAGCCCTGAGTGGCCTGGAACTGACTATGTAGATCAGGCTGGCCTTAAGCAGTTGTCTCACAGAGATCCTCCTGCCTCTGCCTTTGAGTTCTGGGATTAAAGATGTGTGCCTCCACACTGGGCACTTTTTGTTCCAGATACCCCCAAAGACAGCATTTACCACTTTGTGTGTCACTCTCCCAACTAGACTAGAGGTCCCTAAGGCTGAGGTGTGTCTGTCCATTTTACCCCCATGCACAGAGCACACAGTAGGTACTCAGCAGACATTGTCCTCACCAATGACCAGTGGTCCTCTCATTCCAGCCCTGTTCACCATGTACAAGCTAAGTGTCCTTGAAGAAAGGACCACAATTAACATAGTCTCCAAATGGAAGTCTAGGGATCAGAGAGATAAAGTCACTTGCATGAGGATATGAAGTTCCAAGTTGCCCAGCCTGAGACACCGCAGGCCAGAGGTCTGCCTTACCTGGAGCAGGCTGGGTTGCCACAGCCAGAGGAGGGCAGAGGAGCTGGGAATCTGGGCTGAGTGAGCCCTGCAGAATAAGCTGCAAACACTGGTTTGCTCTGGCCAGGAGTCACCGGGAATCTCCTGACCAAAGCTTTGCTGCTGTGGAAGTTTCCGAGCCAGGAAGCGGCAGATTTCAAGAAGCTGGCCTCTGGTCAAGGACAGTTTGGCTAGGACTTCAGCCCCCAGAGACCCATCACACCCTCAGGGGCCCAGCAGTGCTGCCATAATTACCCTATTCTGTAAAGGAGGAAGGTGTTCCATGGAGAGGAAGTGACTTGTCCACAGTCACATGACTTGTGTGACTCAGAATTCCATGTTTGGTCTGAATCCACATTCTTTCCAATTACTGTGCCCCTTCCAGAAAGAGAACACTTTTTAAGATTAAAAAAAAAAAAGAGCCTGCTGTGGTCTAACTAAAATCCAATTATGTTTCTTAACTGATTAAGGTCTGATGCTGTGGCAGTGACAGGCAGACAGAGAAGTTAAGGAACATGGAGTCCCTTACTATGACCATGCCCCAGAGGAGGCCACATCCTACCACGCAGCTCTGGCTGACTGCTGGTCATTGTGATTTTTCCTGTCTGTTGCCTCTGTGTTACTGAAACATCCTGTCAGTGGGGAAACCGAGGCCCAGAGCTTAAGCAATTTCCTAACTTAACACATTTAGGGAATTACTGGAGATGGATCCCAGCCCCACTTGAATCCTGAACCTCTTCTTTGAGACAGTGCACTTGACTGCGCTCTGTGTTCGATGCTTTGAAATCATTGTGTCCCTTAACCCTCTGACATTTGCAACCCTGTTCTATAACTGAGATTGTGGGAACTCAGCATGACACTCAGCAAACAGCCTCTATCAATCAGAGACCCTAGCTGCAGCTGCAGCTTCCCCAAAGCCCGCTGGACCGTGCAGGGTCTGATGGGAGGGCTTCAGTGGTTCACCAGGTCGGTGGGATGGTATGACCTGAGCACTTACTTCTCAGTCATTTGCTAGACAGTAGGGGGAAATAGCTGGTTATCATTCTCCCATGCTTGGCTCATGAGGTCCTCCTAACCCTCCCAACAGGAGTGACCCTCCTCAATTTTCTCTGCAGAGGAAGAAACCAAGGCACAAAGAGAAACACTGAGCCACACAAGCTCACACCGCACATCTCTAGAAAACAGGGATCCCTTCCCAGGCCTGCCCAGATCTCCTTCTGCTCCTTTCCACCCCAAAGCTCAAGGCCTCATTCTTGATGCCACCTGAAGGCCTGGCGAGTCAAACTGCAGTTGCCTGTGTGGTGGTTTGAAGGAGAACTGTCACTCATAGGCCATGGGCATGTATTTGGACACTTGATCCCCAGATGGTGATGCTGCTTTCTTTCTTTGTGGGGAGTTATGGAACACTTGGAGGTGCAGCCTTGCTAGAGGAACTATGACACTGGGGCCAGCTTGGGGGGTCATAGCCTTGCCCCAGTCCCGGTTCACTCTCTCTGCTTCCTGCTTGCAGTGGAAATGTGATCTCTCAGCTTCCTGCTCCAGCCACTTACCACCATGCCTCCCCTTGCCATTATGGACCTCCCCCTCTGGAACTGTAAGCCCCCCAAAACTCTTCTATAAATTTCCTTGGTCATAGCATTTTATCGCAGCAACATAAAATGTGCCTACCTAGGACCCCAGGGTAAGTTGCACACCCAGCTGTGTGACTATCAAAGCCCCACTCTTAGTCTGTTGAACAAGGCAAACAAACATAGGGAATGGCTTAGCAACCTGGGACTCTGCTTGGTTGGGCTAAACACACCCTTCTAACTATGCTCTTGGAAACCTAGACCTTCACTGTACTATACACACACCTCTCTTCTTAACAATGTACCTGGCAGCCTAGTCCTCCTCTCTGCATGGAGCTGCACACACAACCCTCTCTAAATAATGGAATCAGTTTCTTTTCCATTTCTATTCAAACCTATTCCCAGTATAGACCAATATGTAGGAGGGCCAATCTGTCCTGAACTAATTTGGGGCTAAACTGTGTCTTACAAATGAATTTTAGGGAAAAAAATTTTACTTACCATCTTATACCCATACATAATTGTATGTATTAAAATCAGAAGGAACATGTTCAGTGGGCAAATGATGCTTACATAATGCAGATCTGTCAATCAAAATAGAGAACCCCCATGCTATGCCCCCTAGCAGCCAAATTGTTCCTCCTCTTGAACAACCCCCCCTCAAAAGAAAGCTGTAAACAATAACCAGAGACTTTGAGCGGCCCCATTCAGGTGGCCCTTGTCACTCTTGGTGCATTTCTTTCTAATCCGTATAAATGCTTTGGATTGAATAAAATCACCTTGCTACCTTTGTGACCCATGTGATTCTTTACTTCAATTCCTTAACTAAAGGCCCAAGAATGTGGAAACATCAGCCTAGACCAATAACACTGAGGCTTAGCCTTCACAGACCTGCCTTTTCCCAGCCTCTGCTCCGGAGAGGAAAGAGAAACAGGTGCCAGAGACTTGAAAGGCACACAGCCTTTGCCAAGGAAAAAACGCCAGAGTTTGTAGAGAGAATAGGGTTTCCCGCACACCATAGATTAGCCTCCCATTTCCTTGCCTCTACGCTGCCAGGCACACCCCATCTTCCCAAGGGACTCTGTCAGAGTCCGAATTCATAAAAAGGGAATTGACTATCGCTTTGTGCCTGAAAAGAGCCCCCAGTAGCATGGCAGGACAGTTGATACTGTCCATACCCACTCTGCAGAGGAAACTGAAGTGTTTCACAGATCAGTCATTTATGTGGTAGCTATGCCAGCTAGTTTTATGTCAACTTGACACAAGCTAGAGTCATTTTGGAAAGCAGAATCTCAGCTGAGAAAATGTTCCCACTCGATTGACCTGTGGGCAAGCCTATATGCATTTTCTTGATTAGTGATTGATATGAGTGGATCCAGATCACTGTGGGGGATGCCACCCTGGGCTGGCGGTCCTGGCTACTATAAGAGAGCATGGCTATGAGGAGCAAGCCAGTGAGCAGCATTCCTCCGTGGCCTTGGCTTCAGTTCCTGCCTCCAGGTTTCTACCGTGAGTTCCTGCTCTGACTTTCCTGGATGATGAACTCCAAGCTGTAAAGTGAAATAACCTTTTCCTCCTCAAAATTGTTTTTGGTCATGGTGTTTTATTACAGCAATAGAAAGCAAACTAAGGCTGTAACAAGCTGCAAAAACTGATCTGACCTAGTGCCCTAAAAGGTGGGAAAACCGAAGAAGTCACACCTGGAACACATGTGAGCAGCTGGATTTCAGCCTTGTGCAAGGAAAGCTGAGAAGTTCATCCCTTGTTGGCAGTTTTCTGCCACACCAACTCCAATATAGTAGCCTCTTTTTCCTCTTTTATGAACATTTATAAAACCATCTTCATACCATACACATTTTTGACACCTCAGAAATAAATTGTGTCATATGTTCCCACGGGAGCATATTGTATGTGCAAAAGAACCTAGCAGGCCTTTTGGGATGGAAAGGATTGCTTTTCTGTTTCTATTTAATATATTAAGTGAGGTTTGGAGAGAAAGGCAGTGGGGGTGGCATAGTGTAGGGGCAGGGGCTGGAGAGATGGCTCAGCAGCAGCAGTTAAGGGCTCCTGTTGTTGCTCTTCCAGGGGACCCAAGTTTGGTTCTCAGCACCCATGTCAGGTGACTCACAATTGCCTAGAACTCCAGCTCTAAAAAGAATCTGCACTCTGTTCTGACCTCTGCAAGTATGCACGTATACACTTGTACACACACACACACACACACACACACACACACACACATACACACACACAGGGGGGGAGGTTCAAATACTTATAAATGAAGACAATGTCTTTTTAAAAAGCTAGTTCTAGCTGGATGATGGTGTTCACAACTTTAATCCCAACACTAAGGAGGCAGAGACAGATGGATCTCTCTGAGTTCAAGGCCAGCCTGATCTACACAGTGAGTTCCAGAACAGCCAGTGCTACACAGAGAAACCTGTCTCAGAAAAGCAAAAACAAACAAAAATAATAAAAAACAAAAAGAACTAGTTACAACTGGCTAAAGAAGTCAATTTGGAGTAGCCCCAGCTCTACCCACAAAGCTGTGTGACCTTGGCCTTGGACTAGTCACTTCCCTTCCCTGAACCTCACTTATAAATTGAAGAAGTTGAGCATAACCTCTAAATTTCCTTCCATTCAACTCTAATTTTTTTTACATCTATTTATTATGCGTATGCTTGTGTGTGCATGCACACATGTGTGCACACATGTAGTGTACATGTAGAGATCAGAGAACAACTTGTGAGAATCAGTTTTCTCCTTCTACCATGTGGGTCCTAGGCATTAAACTCAAGCCGTCAAGGCTTAGCAGCAAGCACCCTTACTCTCTAAGCCATCTTGCCATCCCTCACCCCTCACATTATATTCCATTAAATTTAGTATGGTCCATGACTGTCCTGCTTAAAACAATTATCTCTTGTCATCCCCTGGAAGCCATTTAACAGGTTGTTGGCTTATAATGGAGTACTACTTAGCAGTGAAGAATGGCAATAGATAATGTATGGATCAATAACCTAGCTGTGGTGGTAAACTGTGGGTAGCAATTGCTTTGTGGGGGTAAGGTGGGGTCTGGGCTATTGACTGAAAAGTCCTAGGGAACTTTTGGGTGTGGTGGAAATGGTCTACCTCTTGATTTAGGTAAGGTTTGCTATGTTATAAACAAGGGAAATGTAATTAAGTTGGAGACTAGAGAGATAGGTTACTGGTTAAGATCACTGGCTGTTCTTCCAGAGGGCCCTGGGCTTGATTCTCAGCACCCACAGGGCAGCTCACAACCATTTGTAACTCCCGTTCCAGGGAATCCAATATATTCTTCTGTCCTTTAAGAGCCCAAGGTACACATGTGCACAGGCATGCATGCAGCCAAAATATCTATAAAATAAAATCAAACATTTTAATTAAAAATTAAGCTAACTACCCTACATCAGTCCTTTGCCACACTCACATTATGACCCATCACTTACTGTGAACATGTAAATGTGTACATACATGTGCATATGTGTTGCTTCTAGGACTGTGAACAATAGACACCACGAGGAAGCCGCTAACACCAAGTTTTCAGGAAACAATTAGCCAGTTTACCTCTTGGGAGTAATCATACTCCTAGAGAAAGAAAACTGGCCTGACCTGACCTGATTTGATAAATGCCATTCTTGGTGTGGCCATGCTTTGGAAAATGGCACCATTTCCAGGATGAGGGCTGAGGAAATATGTTTAGGTTATGGGCAGTCAGACAGTACCATGAGTGGAAATGGGGGACTTGGCTGACAGCCCCATCTGAGGGTGTTGATATCTGGTATTGGCATGTCTTTTTTGGCATGGTCAGTGCCAAAAGTAACAAACTGGGTGTGTCTGCTGTCTGATGTGTCTGGTCTCAGGCTCTGCCCAGGCTGTGGCCCCTGGGAACCACCTGGAGTTGTCTGTCCATCTCTCTCAGCCTGGCCCCACCTTGTTTCCAGCAGCAGTCCATTTGAAGTCCCAAGTAATGATGTCAGATTCCAAGCAGACCCCTCATCTATTTCTCTGGGCTGTGAACAAAGGACCAGTTCCCGGCAGAGGCTCCAGCTGACTCAAAGCATTCTTCCCTGGAAAGAGTGAGCAGATACCCATGAGAGCACAGGTTCCTGAAGAAACAAATAAAGACAACAAACAACTGAGCCTTTGAAGGGCAGTGGCTGGAACAGGAAACAGAAGCTGGCAGGAAAAGGACCCCAGCCCAGAACTGAAGGAAATCAGAAGACAAGCAGACCGGACAAGTGGCCTGGTGCTGTGGCGAATCCATGCAAACTGCTCCCTACGAGTAGGAGGCCTCTTTTAGGAGGGGCGGTGGTATGCTTGCAGGGAAGTACCTGTAAATACTGCAAGACGCAACATGTGATAAAGCTCTCACTCTGTCCAATTGCCATTGTGAACACAAGCATTAGGATACACATGTTTTATGGAAGAGAAAGCTAGGAACCAAAGATGAGTAGAACTTGAGCAGGATCTCACAGCTAGCAGATGACAGTCAAAAGCAAATGCAGGTCTGTTTGATCCCAATTTTGTTCTAGTTAGGTTTCTGTTGCTGCGGTAAACACCACGATCAAAAGAAACATTGGGAGAAAGGATTTATTTCATCTTACAGCTTTTGTGGTTCATTATGAAGGGAAGCCATGGCATGAACTGGAGCAGAGACTGGGGAGGAATGCTGTTTACTGGCTTTCTCAGCCTGCTTTCTTATACAACCTCGGGCCACCTTCCCAGGGGCATCAGCATCATGGTCCATAGTGGTCTGGATCCTCCCACATCAATCAACAGTCAAGAAAATGGAGGCTAGAGAGATAGCATAGAAATTAAGAGCATTTGATGCTCTTGTAGTCACCTGGGTTTGGTTCCTAGCACCCATATAGTAGCTCATAACTGTCTATAACTTCAGTTTCAGGGGATCTTCTGGCCTCCACAGACACTGCACACACGTGGTGTACATATATAAATGCAGGCAAAATACTCATACACACAAAATAAAAATAAATAAAATCTATATTTAAAAAAATGAAAATGTCCCACAGATTTGCCTATACATCTGATGGAGGTGTTATCTCCTCCATAGCTCTTGTCAAGTTGACGTAAAAACTAACCAGGAAAAAAGCCTATTTTCTCCTCCATGAGGTCGTGAATGTCCCAGGTATGGGACTAACTCATTGTTTCTATAGAAGACCATCAGCAGGGTTCTGGGTTTGACAGATCACATCATGTCCAGGGGTTCACACTTAGGGTTCTAAATGTACATGACAAAAATTGGAGAGAAGGAGGAGTAGGGATATGTGACTGGTGGCCCCTTGAGACACAACGTTGATTCTGGGTCAGTGTGCAGGAGCATCCAGAAGCAGACGTTGTGGGAGATCTCCAAGAACAGACACCCGGTCTCCAGGGCCCAAGACTGTAGGTCCTCCCCCACCCCCACACACGCTCTAGCTCTTTCCTAGGCAAGCCCAGCTTTCTTATGCTGCAGGTGCTATACAGGGCCTCTGCCAGCTTCTGGCTGTTGAGGACTTCAGCTGTAACTCTTGACTTCTGACTCCACCCTGCAATGGAGTACACTGACCTTTGGTGCCGGGTACGTTTCCTTATGCAGCTAAAACACAGTTAATGCTCCCTTATGACCTGTTATGTGTAACAAAAGCTCCAGCAGTGGGCATTTCTCTCAGAGTATGCCAACTAGGCATTCATCTGGCTCCTAAGAATTCATACCTGCCCATCCCCCTCCTCTCTGGAGAATGTCCCCATTTAACCCCATGTCATTTTACAGAAGAGTTAACTGAGCCTAAGTTGGATGTCCTTGGTTTGGTCTGTCCCCAAAATTCAGATCTTTGTGTCCTTTCATCCTGCCTCCGCTGGCTGTAGCCTCAGCTCCCCTTGGCTCTGCCCCCACAGTGAGTCATTGTCCTTGCCAGTATTTATTCCATGGTAAGAAATCCTGGAGAAGCCACAGGCAGGCATGGCTGACACTTTAAATGAGATTTCCCAGAAGCGCCATTTGTTCTGCCTACGGAGGCAGGGGTCCAGTGTGGGAGAAGCTCTTCCCCTACTCCTGGTACCCAGGGGCTGGAACAGCGAAGCCCAAGGAGCCCCACCTCCTGGGTAGCCAGTCTCAGAGGTACACTTGCTAAGGGATTCAGGAGGGAGGCTGTGGAGAAGGCTCAGCTAGCGAGGGTCAGCTGACTCAACCACTGAATACACAGCAGGGCCACCAGGACCACAGACAGAAACAAAGGTGGAGCCAGAGCCCTTTGCCCACTCCCACCTGCTCAACATCTGGCTCCAGAAATGAATAGATTTATCCATTTTAGATCATGAGTATTTTGCCTGTATGATGCACATGCCTAGAGAGATATATGTGCACCATACGCATATCTAGCACTCTTGGAGGTTAGGAGAAAACATCAGCTCCCCTGCAGCTGGGTTACAGGAGCTTGTGAGTCAGCATATGGGTGCTAGGACCAGAACCCAGGTTCTCTGCAAGAGCAGCCCTGAATGCCTGCCTCATCTCTGCACACAGACACCTTTTCATCATCCACCCGTTTCTCATAAATTAAAACAAACTTCCACATTGATCTGCAGGGGTCATGAGCAGACTGATGTACTTTGACAGAGGTTATCAACATGGTCCTTGGAGTACAGGATACTTTTTTCAACCATGGGATGTTTCTCTGTGCTTTTCCAGTTAAGTCCCTTAGGCTGTCACTGTCCTGATTTTTATCACCATAAATGTACTTGTCCTTCTGCTGCATGCAAATGGAATCACACACTCTGGATCTGTAGCATTCTGATTTTTTACTAGAGGGCTATTTCATTGTACAGACCTGTCACAGTATATCAATCCATTCTCGGTTGACAGTAGCTTCCTTCCTTCCTTCCTTCCTCCCTTCCTCCTTCCACCCTTCCTCTCTCCCATCCACCCTTCCTTTCTTCTTCCTCCCTCTCTCCCCCCACCTGCCCTTCCTCCCTCCCTCTCTTCTCCCTCCCTTCCTCCCTCCCTCCCTTCCTTCCTTCCCTCCTCCTAGAGATCTAGACCAGCAATCAACATACATGTTACTCAGTCTCTATTTTTATTTTTTCTAACAGTTAACCATTTGAAAATACTGAAATATTCTACAAACCAACTTTTCTTAAAAAAAAAATATTGAGAACTGGAGAGATGGCACTGAAGTTGTCTTTACTGCTCTTCCAGAGGACCCAGTTCTGTTCCCAGCACATACACCAGGCAGAACACAACCTCCTTTAACTTCAGCTCCAGGGTATCTGATGCCTCTTCTGGCTTCCTTGGGCACTTGAACACTTGGGACACATGCACACGCACACACACATACACACAGTATAAATCTTTAAAAAACAAACAAACAAACAAACCAGGAATGAGTGGTGTGAACCTCTGTGCACTGCTATCATGACAGTGGAGCTCCACACAGGAGTCTCCCTGTTGTTCAGCCAACACCTCCATCCAGGAAGTGCCAGGCTATAAGGTGATGCATCCTCTCCAGGAGTTCTGTGGCCATGGAGACGGCAGTCAGGATTCATTATGTGTGGTAACATTTCAGCTTGAATGTTCCCTGGATTTTATACTGTCCGTGTACTTCTTTCTCATCATTGATGGGTTACGTTCATATCAGAAATCATATACATAAAAAATTTTATCAATCAGATTCTCTTGAGTTAGCATCATTCTTGTACCCAGCACCGGTGGCCTGCTAGCCCTAATTAAAATGCACTCATGTTTTTAATTTTGACAAAAGTTCAATGTATTCATTGTTCTCTTTTGTTAATCATGCTTTTGGCATAATATCTAAGAGACAAATAGTTTGCGATCTAATTTATAAATGGTCTATGATCCATTTTTTATTTGTTTGTTTGTTTTTTTGGCTATAGCATGAGGCAGAATGGATGGTTGGGATATGGATCCAGTCTTCCCAGCACCTTCGGGTGAAAAGACTCCCTTTCCAGTTGACAGTCTTGGCACCTGTCAAAGATCAGTTGATGACAATTGGGCGGGGTGGGGGGGGCTTCTCAATTCTGTTTTCTTGGCTTATGTGCTGTGTATGTGCATCTCCCCTGTGTTCAGCACAGGGACTTTGAAGTAAATTTGAATCTGAGAATGACTTCTCCCACTTAGTTCTTTTTAGATTTCTTCTTCTCCTCCTCTTCCTCTCTCCCTCCCTCCCCCCCCTCTCTCTCACACATACACACACACACACACACACACACACACACGCACACACATGCTATTCTGGTTCTCTTGCATTTTCATATGTCTTTTAAAAATCAGTTTGTCAATTCTTTCAAACAAACAAAAGCAGGCAACTCTAACTCTGGTAGCAAGGGCATTGAACTGTGAGTAGATGTTGGCAGCACAGGCCTCCTAACAAAACCAAGTCTTTCAGGCTCCAAGTGCGGGCATCATTTCTTTACACAGATTTTCTTTGCTTGCTGTCAAGGATGCTTCATAGTTTCTAATGCATGACTTTCTGAAATCATGTTAAGTTGTATCTGTTTATTGAGCATAGGACACACAATGGTGCAGAGGACAACTTGAGGAAGTTGGTTCTCACCTGTCACCATGCAGGTCCTAGGGATCAAATTCAGGTTGCTAGATTTGGTGGCAAGTGCCTTTACCTATGTCAGATCCCAAAGAAATTCAGGACAAACAGCTGTGGTGCCTGCCTTTTAACATACCAGAGTGCACACTGGCCCAGAATCATTCTGTTCCTGTGGCTCCTCTGCTCTTCTCACCCCACCCCCACCAAACCTCCCTCACCCTGGGGCTTCCCTTCCCCCAGCTCTGATTCTGACATAATCCATCCATTGTGGCCAAGTTCTCCTGGCTCCTCTCTGTGCCACTTGCCTCCTCCCATTTCTTCCCCTCTTTCTCTTCTCCTCTCCTCCCCTCCCCTCTCCTCCCCTCCCCTCTCCTCCCCTCCCCTCTCCTCCCCTCCCCTCCCCTGCCCTCCCCTCTCCCTTGTCCTCTCCCCTCCCCCCTCTCCTCCCCTCTCCTCCCCTCCCCTCCCCTCTCCTCCTCCCCTCCCCTCTCCTCCCCTCTCCCCTCCCCTCCTCCCCTCTCCTCCCTTTCCCTCCCCTGCCCTCCCCTCCCCTCTCCTCTCCTCTCCTCTCCTCCCCTCCCCTGCCCTCCCCTCTCCCCTCTCCTCCCCTCTCCTCCCCTCTCCTCCCCTCTCCTCCCCTCCCCTCCCCTCTCCTCCCCTCTCCTCCCCTCTCCTCCCCCTCTCCCCTCCCCTCCTCCCCCTCTCCTCTCCTCTCCTCTTCTCTTCTTTTACCCCAGACCCTGTGTACCTCCTCTCTTCCTCCTGCTGGCCATGTTCAATCCACTACTTTCTCTTGTTGCTCTGGACACTTCCAGATGCCTCTGGCTGAATTTTCCCTCATATCTACCATAAAACCTCCTCAACCTTGGCGTGGTCACATCCTCAGGTTCATTCAACCTGCTGAGCCATCTCAACCAGCCCATTTAGTGTATATGTTATTTGCCTCTTTGTTATTCCAGACACTTTAATCCTTTTGTTATAAACAAAATCGTGTTATCATTTTATTTATGGGGTTTTCACTGCTAATGTATATAATAGCGCTGATTTCTGCACATCGGCCTATTTTATGACCTGCCTCGATTCATTCATTACCTCTAATCTTTCTTTCATTCATTAGTTCAAATTTCCCATCTGCAAAGGTCATGCACTCTTACAAACAGAGGGGTTTTCTTTCTTTCCAGCCTGGATGCATAGTATCTCATTTTCTTGACCTTTAGGAGGCCACTCTCAATATTAACTACAGCAAATGCCTGTTATTGATTAACTCTCTGCCCTTCTGGAGTTGCTTTGTGACCTCCATTATGGACATTCTCTTTCAAAAGCACCCCAATTCCCTTCATTTCTTTTTAGCCCAGAAGTTTCCAATAGGTATAAAAATAGAATGTGTGACATGCATCACCATTATCAACTTGGTCTTATCTTGTTCCCACTCACCCCTCCCCTCTTCCCCACTCACCCCTCCCCTCCCCTCTTCCCCACTCACCCCTCCCCTCTTCCCCACTCACCCCTCCCCTCCCCTCTTCCCCACTCACCCCTCCCATCCCCTCTTCCCCACTCACCCCTCCCCTCTTCCCCACTCACCCCTCCCCTCAAAAGTTATTTGGAAACAAATTCCAGATTTCATATTATTTTGTCATGCCTTTATAAATATGTCTTTCTAAAAGATAATGACTTTTTAGAACAGCCACAAATGCAGTTATCAGCTTAAATACTGGTCATTCCTGGACACCATCAAGTATTTGGTGTTCAGGTTTCTACTTCTTTCATAAATATCATAAAATATCTTTTAGGTGATTTGTTTCAACTGGGAATCAAACTAAGTTTAGCTCCAGTGGTGTTAAGTTCATTCATTCTCTATTAGTTTTCCCCCTTTACAATGCACTTCATTTTTTAAAATTAATATTTATTTATTGTTATTTGTTTGTTGGGGAGGTGCTCAAATACCCTATGGATGGCTCTCAGAGTGACAATTGCTATAAACTGGATCTTGGTTTCCACCATGAGAGTCCCACGGATTCAATTGGTAGTAGCTTCCTTTTACTTGATGAAACATCTTACTGCTCTACAATATATTTCATTTTTTCCTTTATTTTTATTTTATGTGCATGAGTATTTTTCCTGTTTGTCTATGTACCATGTTCATGCAGCACCTATGTGAGCCAGAAAAGGGCACTAGATCTCCTCGGACTAGTTACAGACAGTTGTGAGCTGCTATGTGGATGCTGGATCTTCTGCATGAGCAACCAATATTCTTAACCACTGAGCCATCTCTCCAGCCCCTACATTCTACTATATTTCCTTAAGGGGAAAAAAAAAACAACAAAAAACCAACCAATCAAACAAACAAAACAACAACAACAACCAAAAAAAAAAAAAAAAAAAAAAAAAACCCACTGGTCATCTTTCCTGTAGTGCTTCCCACAGTCTGGATTTTTCTGGCTGGACCACTGTGGAGTGTGGTTGAATGTGTCTTTCCAGACGCAGAGTCACCTGGAGACTGACAGCCTATCCACAGGCTTGCTGTGGTTAGCACATTCACAGGCACATGTGTGTGGCTAGTACTGACTGCACAGTGCTTCAAATGCTAACACAGGCCAGATTTCAAAAGACTTCATAAAAACTGGAGATGATTTCATTCATTTTTATCTCAATGACATACTCAGATGGCAATATGTTGGGCATGCTGGGCTTAGTAAAAGATATTAAAAATTGATACACTTGTTTTGATTTTATACTTTTGCAAATTATTTCTAGAAAATGTCAAATTTTGCATGTGACATGTGTGGCCTGCATCTGTGAGCTTCTGTAGGTAGTTAGGCCTGAGCTGGGGCTGTGTGTGTGTGTGTGTGTGTTCAGGTAGGGAAATCAGAGGACAACTTTGAATGTTGTTCCTCAGGAGCTATTACTTTTTCACAGGGACTAGACTGGCCAGAGAGCCCCCCAGTCTGATCCCCATTAGCATATGTCATTGTTTCTGGCTTTATTTATTTATCTATTATGTTTTGCATGGGCTCTGGGGGGGTCAGATTCAGGTTCTCACTTGCATGGGGATTACCTACTGAGCCATCTCCCCAGCCCCAGATTTGCCTTTGATTTTCTAAAGACTATTTGACATCACGCTTTTCCTTCCTTAGAAGGCACACAGGATCTTGCTGTCCTCTCTGGGGTGTTTCTGATCCTCAACTCCCCAAGCCTGTATCTCTACTGCCACTTACTGTGAAATTATAATAGTCTCCTGTTATGTCATCCTTATTTATTAGCCCAGAATTGATAAAGAAATGCTTGCTATCTTAGGGAAATGAGTCACCTCCTCAGAAAGGACTTCCCTGGTGTCCCTGTATCCTGGTTCAGGCTGTTACCTCCACCAAAACCCTAAAGCTGGGTAAATATTAATGGAAAGATGTTTTCTTAGCTCATCGTTCTGGAGGCTGGAAGTCTAGGATCGGTAGTCACAGATCCTGTTTCTGGTGTGAACTGGTGTAGTTCCCTGCCTGGTAGGAAACCTGAAGAACCAGCAGGAAGTGTTCATGCCAGAGACCAAGGGGAGGTGCCAGGCTCCCTCTGCAAGGACCTATGACCATGAATACTAGCCTCAGTCTCAGAGAATGACACCAGCCTGTCCATGAAGGTGGTGTCCTGTGATCTCATAAATGCCATTGCATTGACAGTCAGTTCTCAGCATGAAGCAAAAATGCATCCAAACCACACTCCCTGGGTGAGGCAGTCCATGGTCATCCTCAGTATCTAGTTTGTCACCCCTGTGATCCTTCCACATTCTGCCATCACCCACTTATTTGCTTGCTAGCCTTTTCAGTGGGTGTGTGCCACGGCAGAGTGAGCCCATGGGAGAAGGGACTGCTTCCAGCTCAGTCATGCATGAAGCCTCTGCCTCTTAACCTGGTGCTGAGGGGATAAGTTTATAGTACCCATAAAGGTGTTTTGAGGCAGACAGCCTTAGACAGGAGTGCAAGAAAGCCAGGTTGTAACATGGCTCTTCCACCCCAGGTCACTCCCCACTTCTGTGGGCCTCAGTTTCCCCAGAGGAGCAGGCAGGTGGGCAGTGGGACCACCGAGGCATAAGGCTTGAGCTCTGAGAGGCTTGCCCTTGGCCCACTGGTCCTAGGTCAGTTCCTGCCACTGGCATTTCATCCTGGCTTCACCCGAGCAGGGCAGGTGGCAGATGATTAAGGAGACACCCCACAGCTAAGAAGTCCAGAAGCTAATTAACCCCAACCCAGCTGGCCCCAGAGAAGCCAGCTAGGCTGTGCAGTGATGGTGGGTGGCATTAATACCTAATGGCTCCTCTCATCACCATCCTCTCTGAAGTCCCTCCTGCTTCCCCATAGCACTTTCAATCAAGCCAAGAGCATCCACGGGTGCTTCTGTGCCCTAGCCCCTAGGGGGAGGAGGGCACGGCTGGCACAGAAAGCCACCCCACCAAGACATAGCAAGTGAGCTGGCCAGACCGGACTGAACATTTGATGAGAACAAAGAAACCATGCAGGGCAGGGCAAGGGAGCTGCTGTGCCAGCTCGCAAGGCTGATGGGAAAATTTAGGGAAGTCAGGACAAGAAGGAGCCTCCTGTTTTGCCTGCTGCATCCTGAATGCCAACATCTAATACTAGCCTCTCCTGAGTCCTCAGGGTCAACTTGATGAATAGGATCATCCCACCCTCTCAGCCTCTTTTTGGAACTCAGCCCAGGATCAAGGCCAGCTTGCCCTGGGTCAAATAGTGAGAAGAGGTCACAGAAGTGGAGAGGCAATTCATTGGGACCTATCTGGTCACTCAGAAGTATCTCCTGGACACATGCTTAGCCAGACACCTCTCCAGGCTCACAGTTGAGCCTTCTCTATAAGTGGGAACCAAGTGCACACGTGACTTCTGAGGGCTGGAGGCTGCCATCAGCCTGGGTCCAGGATGGCACCACTGAGTAGGTCCTCTCTGGCCCATCAGGCAGGACTCCTTATGCTGGATGTTTCTGTATGGACAGGTCAGGACTTAGCATAGAGAGGCATACAGATGGCATCCACAGCATTGGGAAACCTATAAGATACAGCTGCTACCTATCTTAGTTAGGGTTACTATTGCTGTGATGAAACACCACAACCAAAAGCAAACTGGGCAGGAAAGGGTTTATTTGGCTTAGCATTTCCAAATCACTGTCCAACACCAAAGAAAGTCAGGACAGGAACTTAAGCAGGGCAGGAACCTGGAGGCAGGAGCTGATGCAGAGGCTATGGAGGGGTACTGCTCATTAGCTTTCTCTTTATGCCTTGTTCATCATGGCTTGCTCAGTCTGCTCTCTTATAGAACCCAGGATTACCAGCCTAGGGATGGCCCCACCCACAATCACTAAGTAAGAAAATGCCCTGTAGGCTTGCCTACAGTTCATCTTATGGAGGCATTTTCTCAATTGAAGTTCTCTCCTTTCATATAAGTCAGCCAGCACAGTACCCTGGAGGACTTTACTAAGAGCACTCTAGATATCTCTAGGTAAGGATCCAAGAGACTGACATTTCTTAAAGAAAATTTTGTGAGAATCAGAGTGAGTATGAGCCAAGCACATTTCTAAGCATCTGGGAGACAGCAGAAAAACAAATGGCTTTCACGCCCTTGAGTGGCAGGGCCACTGTTGCATAACACCAAGAGTTGCCTTTACTATGTCACATCACAGTCTGTGAATGAAGATCTCTGGTATTGTAAGATACACAGCTTGTGCAACAGGACAGGGCTGCCCCAGGTAGAGGACACAAATGACAAGAAACCCTGGAAGCTGTTACATGTACCATATGAGAAGGTGACAGATAAGGAGAGGAAAAGACAGAGAATGTAGAGAGAATATAGGCATGGGGGAGAACAAAGAGGGACCAGGGAGGGCGGGGCAGCAAGATCAGCACAGGGGTCAGGCTCTAGCAAGGGAGTGGGTTACAGAGGAAGAGTTTGCAATATTGAAATGGCCACTGTGGCCAGAGGAAGGATGAACTGGCGTCACTCTCTCTGCATCAGGCCTGCAGGGTGCCCTCATAGGTCCAGCCCATGGAAACCGTCAGTTCTGTGCCCCTTGTCCATCAGCACTAGTGACTCCGATCAAGGCACCAAGTGGATGCAGGGGAGGTATAAGATATGGTGGCCCCCATGTCCCTGTTTCCACATCCCTAGGTCCAGCCAACCTCAGAGAGAAATACCCCTTTTGCACTAAGCAGGTCTATTCACCTTGAGCTGCAGTGAATTGTGTATTTACATTGTATCCATATAGGCAGTCTCCAGGAGATTCGTTAGAGTACCCTCACTGTTTCCACACTCACAGGCCTAGCTCCCATGGCACCTGTGTGCACTTTCCCTGGTAAGTGCAGTCCTCGCCCCTCATCAATGAAGCTTCCTTTTAAAGCAGATGGAGACCCATCACCACCACTGATCAAATGCAGAGAACAGACCATAGGGAGCCCAACCTCAACTGATACATCTACAACAAAGCCTAGTATCATCACAGATGAGAGGGTGGAAATGCTGCAAGAGCCAAAGGACGGGGCATCTGCTTCTAGACAGTGTCTTCTACACATGACAGTCAAGCTGCACCCATGAAATTTCAACAATATTATCACCTAAGTAAGATCATCACAATGACAGCATCATCAACATGCCAATGTGGGTGGGGGAAATCATACAATGTCCCAACCCTAGGTAAAGAACTACTGGCAATAACAGCTGCTGAGAAAGGGAGAATCAGTCTTCACCAGAGATGAGCTCCCTGATAGGTTATCCAGTCTGAAGTGGCCAGTCCTAAACACATGGACTCAGTCGGTATGAGTGTGCATGTGTGTGTAACAATCGTAATTACAGTGGAGGTCATGAATTTGAGAGAGGATTGGGAGGACATAGGAGAAGTTGGAGGGGAGAGGAAGGTGTCAAAATGAAATGAATACAGCACAAAAAAAAGTTCTCCAAAGAAATTAAATACAAAAAATATATGAGAGGGTGTGTATGGCTCTGAGAATGCTATGTCATATAATAGATGGGACATGAGCATATGAAAGCATTTGATGGATTCGAGGGGGTCCTGGAACCAGTCCCTATTGTATACCAAGGTTTTCACACATGATATCTGAGCCTAGACAAGAGAGAGGCAACCAGTAGATCATATAACACCTGAAGATGAGCATCCCAGACAAGAGGGATCAGACTGCTAAGGCAGAAATCAGGAGGGCACCTACCTGGAAGTCCCTAGTGGGAAAGAGAAGGAAACCAGAAGGTATTGTAAAACTGTAGGAAGGGCCCCTGGTATGGGCTTTTGAAAGCCACAAGTTCTGACAGATGAGGGGGTATGGCAACCAAGATTGCAGCAGGGTCTCTCTGGGCTGCAGCCAGGCAGAGGTGGGCAGTGTGCCAGGTTGGAGGCTGCTGCAGAGGTTCAGGTAGGAGGTTCCAGAGGCTGAGACAAGAGCCAGATGAATGAACGTCTTCACTATGGGCCCAGAAAAAGTGGAGCCTGTTGCCAGTGGACAGAAACCTCTGGAGGTGGGCGCCATAACAAACCTTTCTTAAATTGACTATTTCTCAACTGTTTCGTTATAGCCATGGGAAACTAACACAGCAGGGGGTGGTGGCAGGGAGACTCCGTTTTGAAGGTAAGGGGACAGGACTTCCTACTTGTTTATTATTTGTTTAATGCATTTCAATGTTTTGTCTGCACACACGTATTGCACTATGTATATGTCTGTGGCTTCAGAAGTTAGAATAAGGCATCCTCAGAAACTGGAGTTAAGGATTGTAATGAGCCACCATGTGGGTGCTGGGAGACAAACCCGGGTCAGATGGAAAGAGCAGCAAAGGCCATCTCTCCAGCCCCAGCAGGGCTATTGATGGGTTGTCTGTAGAAATGAAACTGTGGCTTTTGTCTACCACTCCAAGCAAATACCTCCAGTCTGTGTGTGCTCCCCTCTCCTGGGAAGTGGCTGAAGAGTATAGCAATGCTGTGCGGTGTTCTTGAAAGCAGCTACACAGAATCAACAAATCAACAATCCTCTTGGAATTGGGGGAAAAAACAGGTCCTGTGATGACTATTCTTGGTCATCAACTTGACTTTATCTGGAATTAACTAACACCTGAAAATGGTTGGGCACACCTGTGAGAGGATTTTGCTCAGTTAGATCACTTGAAGTGGGGAGATCCACTTCTGACCCAGATCTTTGAGGTGAGAAGACACACCTCTACTCGGAACCACACCTTCTGCTGGAAGCCTACGTAAGTACATGCAAGTAGGAAGCTCTCACTCTTTGCCTGCTTGTTCTCACTTTGCTAGCAGGTCAATCCCTTCACCGGCATTCAAGTCAGCTTGTTTGGGATTCCAGTGCATTCTGAAGATCAGCTGGGACATTCAGCCTCATGGACCAAACAATACTGAGTCTCGGTTACTTTAGAGACTCTTGACCAATATAGATCCTCAGCAGAGGTGTGAAGGAAGTGGGCTTCTGCACGTAGTTGGCGGAACTGCCACTTGATGCCACTGCCATGAGAAACAGCACAGCCCTTCCCGGGAAAAGTTCCGCTGATTCATTCTAGGATTTGGCAGTCACACTATGAGTTTAAATCTGCATGAATTGAAAACAGGTGTTGAGGTTTGGGTATGAAGTGTCCCCCACCCCCACAAAAGTTCACTGATGAAAGACCTGGTCATTCCACTGAGAGATCGCTTCATCATGAATCATCAATGGATTCATCCATTGGCATGGCTTGTTAGTAAGTAGAGATCGGTTGGAGAAAGCAGGTTACTGGGTCCATTCTTGTCACCACACCCCATCTCTATTTACTACGTGGACCCCATGAAGTCAGGACCTGTGCCGCTATGATGTCCTGAACCTTCTCACCACAGATCTAGAAACAATGAAGTCTGCTGCCCATGAACTAAAACAGGGGCTGGGAAGCACAGCAAGCCCTTTCTCCTTTCAGCTGACTTTCTTGGATAGTTGGTTACAGCCATGGAAAGGTAAAGAGGCAGAATCTTGTTCACAGCAACACTGTGCATAGCAGCTAGAGACCCAAGTGACTGTTGATAGACACATGGATAAAATGCTCTGTAGTCACACAGTGGAATGTTTGCTGTTCATCCTTGAAAATCAGAGTTTGACACATTGCAACATGGACGAGGAGGTTCTGCTTTGCCAAACAGTGCAGTTACAAGAGGGTAAACACTGAATGATTCCATTTGTGTAAGGTCCCTTAGAAAACCAAATTCAAAAAGACAGCATGGTGGGTGCCAAGGTCCGGAGGAGGAGGATGAGAGGGAGTTTAATGTGGACAGTTTCTGTTTGGGAAGATGAAATATTCTGAGACAGATGGTGGTATTAGCTGCAGCACTTAATGCCATGGAACTCTGTGCCTAGAAGTAGTTAATTTTCTATTATGCATATTTATCATAATAGAAGATTGGAATAAAACAGATGCACCAAATCTCAGAAAAAGATAGGACAGTGAGTTAGGGTGGGAAGCTACCAGGGCCCTCAGCTTCTGCTCTGAGCAACATGACAAGAGGCAGATGTGCCAGCTGACCCAATGCTTCCAAGTGGTAACCTGGCAAGAATCCCAGGCAGAGCTGTCAGACAAGGGTGACATTCCCCATGAGGGACTTATTATGACACTGAAAAGTCAGCCATCCAATCTCCCACCAATATCATGATGACAGCCACCCAGGAGAGGTCCACGGGCTGACAATGTACAAAGTTGATCTAAGCAGCTAGTCAACTCCTACACATCTGTTAACTCTTATCTCAAATGCCCCCTTCTAGAGGAAGCTTGCCTTGATTTCAGGAAGAGCTGGTGCCTTTCTATGCCAGGGTCCCTCTGTGCCCCCATTGGCTCAGGACAGCCAAGTGAGTGCTATTTAGTTGTTCAAGCAAAGCTGCAAATGATGCCAACTTTCACTCCCAAAAGGGTTCCAGTTTGAATGTTAAGTCACATTAAAACTCACTTTCTGGAAACTCTCCTGAAAGCTCATAGCTGTAACTAAGGCACACAAGATGTGGCATGCCCTTCCCCTGTTCCTATAAGCCTGGGGCATGCCTGTCTTACTCTGTTGGGTCATGGGGTATATAGCTTGGCACTTTCCATATGGTGCAAGCTCAATCATTGGCTGAACATTCTGTGCTTTTGTGTGTGTGTGTGTGTGTGTGTGTGTGTGTGTGTGTGTGTGAGCGAGCGAGCACATAGAGCTTTCTATGAAGCTGCCCTATCAGATGCTCTGATGGGCATGGAGTACTTGCTGCCAGTATCCAGATGTTGCTTCATGGTCCACCACTTCAGATTACTCTGGTAGTTGAGAACCAGGCCTCTCATTCCCTGCCATGCCCTCTAGCACCCAGCCTGTGCTATGGAGCTTCCTTAGATATGGCTGGGATTTAGCCCTATGCAACAGTTTTAGCCTGTTCTTAACAAGCCCCTCCCGGTCCCTCCGGTTCAGGTGACAGCCATCATTCACATGAAGTTGGAGGTTTCCATTGGGTGCTGGCTCTGAATTCCATTGCTAGACGAATAATTTCTGCTGTGTAGCACTGCAGCCATCCCTACCTGGTCCTGGAGGAGAGGGTGGAGTCTGGTCCCCTTATCCCCTCTGTTAGGAAGCAACCCAGCTTCCTCCCTGGTTCACAGCAACACAATACCATCTTTTTGAGTTCTCCAGTTTCCTTGCGTCTCATTCTTGACCACTTTTTTCTATCTTCTCTTGCCCACTCCATTCAGGAAAACATCATTTGCTTCCCCCCACCTTCCCAGCCCGCAGTCCCTCCCTGTGGCTCTCAACTTTGGGAGTTTTTAATCTGTCTCTTTTCTCCTTTTTGCCCTCCCAGATTTTGCTTTCCCCTTTGAAACTCAGTCTTATGGACATGATTTGTACCAGTGACATCAGCTAAATTGAAAACAAGTCGGGCCAAGACAACGGGAGAGCTGGGACTTGTGAAACCCTTGGACGTGTCCAGACGTTGTCATCCACTCACCCCAAACGTTCCGCCTGCTCTAATTAAATCTGCTCTTCAGCAGCTGCAATGTTCATGATCGATGCAACCGATAAAGGGCAGTGATAAAAACGCCTCTAGCTCAGCTGCACACTAGAATCCCTAGAAATTTATTAGAAACAGCAGTGTCGTGTCACACCCATTGAGGTACAGATGGACCCTTCAAAGATGAGGCCAAAACAATGCAGTCAGGTCTGGCACCGATCTCTATCTTAGGGTTTCTATTCCTAAGATAATAATGACCAGGTCACACTCAGTCACTGAGGAAAGTCAAGGCAGGAGTCCAAGGCAGGAACGGAAGCAGAGGCCATGGAAAACCACTGCTGGCTGGATTGCTCTTTATGGTTTTCTCAGTCTGCTTCCTTATACATCTCAGGACTACCATCCCAGGGCGGCACCACCCACAAAGGGCTGGGTCCTCCCCCATCAATCATTAATGAAGAAAATGCCTCCTAGACTTGCCTGCAGACAGTCCCTCTTCCTAGATGATGCTAGCTTGTGTCAAGTTGATTTAAAAAAAAAAAAAACTGACCAGCATTGTCAGACAGTGGGGTTTGTTAGAACTCAAGGGAGGGCTCCAGGCTACAGATGTGAGTGTGGTAATAACATCATCCGGACTGTTCTCAGGAACACATCACAGCTGATTTCATCATCTTTGTAAACATCTTAGAGGGTACTTCTCAGACCTAGATGTCCTGGGTTACTCTCTGGGTGTGACCTCCTGAAGCAATTAGATAGACTGCTCAAGGCTGCTGCTACCAGCACATGGCTTCACCTTTATAGTCAACTTTTGTTATAAGTCAAGGAATTGGAATTGCCTTCTGAAATAACTTACTCTGTTGTATATGGTACAGTCATTGCATAACTCTCTAACTTAATTGTCTATTATTAATTCCAAGTGCCAAGCACTACTATCAGCCCATATAGTAGGTCTATTTGTGCCAGTGTCAATACTAATGTATGAAGAATGCATTGTGTTGTGACATTGACATAGCCACTATGATACCAGGTGACAGGAGATTCTTAGCTCTATGCAGTCTTCTGGGAGCACTCTAGGGGGATCATCTGAGAAGAGAGAAGCTCAATTGAGAAGATGCCTCCATCAGATTGGCTTGTAGGCAAATCTGTAGGGCATTTTCTTGTTGATGATTGATGTGGGAAGGCCCATCCACTATGGGTGGGGCCACCCCTGGACAGTTGGTCCTGGGCTATATAAGAGAACAGGCTGAGCAAACCATAGGAAGCAATCCAATCAGTAGTGTTCCTCCATGACAGTAGTTTGTTCCAGCCGCCAGGTTCCTGCTTGGAGTTTCTGCCCGGACTTCCCTCAGTGGTGGACTGGGATGTGTAGGCCAAGTAAACCCTTTCATCTCAACTTACTTTTGGTCACAGTGTTTATCACAGGAATAGAGAGTAAACTAGGAGATTGACCAACTATTGTTATGTAGTACATGGCTGTGAATAGAATTTAAAGTGGTGGGGTTGGCCAAGAGAAAAGTATTAACAGTTAAACGTCGGGTCACCCCAACATTGAGAGGTTGGGGAGAGAAGGGAACAAGAAAAATCAGCTAGGGCGGTCAGACTCTTGAAACAGGAGGAAAAGGAGGAGACACTGGGGTCCTGAAACCAGCAAAGAGGGAAGCTCTCAATGGTGCTGAGTAAGGGCTGAGAATTTATGATGGATCTTGCCATCTGGTAGCTTCTGGCAGCCTCAACAGAGAGTGTTGTTGTTCAAAGGGGAAGTGAATACCTAACTGGTATGAGTTTAAGAAGACTCGGAGTGGGGAATGGAAAAGTGAGTGTAGCAGCATCTTTCCTGTGAACCTGTAACAGTAGCCACAACATGAGGCGAGCTCTCTCTCTCTCTCTCCCCAGTCATGGATCAGATTGGAAGGGCAGAGACAGGCTGCACTGGTCCTTTATTGCTCTGTGTAAGTTGTTCCCCAATAAAACACCCATGTATCTTGGGTCTAGTGAAATCATTGCACTCATGCCTTCAACTGAGAATGGTGGTTTTCTGGAGAAGTTCTGCTGCAAAGGGCACTGGGGTAATGTGACAAATTTCACATCCTGGTGGTCTAGGGAATACCGTAGTCCCTTGCTGCAGCGTCAGGGCCATGCGTGCGATTGGTTTCCACCAGGAGAATGTGGTGGAAACAGCAGTGCTGGTTCAAGGTTAAAGCTTAAGATCCAGCAGCATCTGTGGTCTTGAACAGGGCCACAATACTCTAAGCGTGTGCTAGCAGGCCACCTGAAAGCGGACCTAGAAAGGCTCAGGTCAACAGCCAGAGCCGAACTCGAGCCACCAGCCAGCACCAGCCTGGCTCAGTAGAGCCCCAGAAGGCTATACCCCTATTGACACCACATGAATCAGAATAGCCACACAGCTGAGAGCTTGCAGACCACCACACTGGAGACAGAATAAAATGAGGGTTGCTTTAAAGCCATTATTACAGGTTCAACAGTAATGACCCCAAACAGAGATATGGACAAAGATTGGGGAAGGCCTTTGTCCAAAGGATTTTCATTTCATTAGAAGCTTCAAGCAATGGCGGCATGATTGTGTGCTTGCTAAGAATGATCCAGAGGTTCATTGGAGTTCTCTGTGCAGAGAGTCATTGGAGGGATGAAAAGGATGGGATAGGTTTAAGGCTCAAGTGCAGATGCACAAACACATACTCAATTCACCTCTAGAAATGGAGGGGCCTTTATTTCTTGTTGTTGCTGTAACTGAACAGTGGACACTATGCAATTCATAAAGAATAGAAGTTTGTTTGGGGCATGGTTTTGGAAACTGGGAAATCCAATATCAAAGTGCCAGCATGGGGTAAAGTCCCTCCTCCTTTGGAGAACCTGATGACACTAGCTCAAGTCTTTCTAACGAAGGCACAGATGCTGTCACAGGGTCCTTACCGCATGACCTCCCTGATGCCATCCTGAGGCCCTGATCCTCATGTCCTCACCTTAGTATCTCACAAAGGTTCTACTTCTTAATTCTTTGAATGTGTGCTTTTGAGGTCTATGTTTCCTTAATTCCCAAAGCAGGGACCTTGGTGGGAATTAAAGGCAGAGTGGCAGGCATTACTTGGAGTCCAGAAACATTTGCTTTTATTTCCTGTAAGTGGGAAGCAGTGGATGACACCCCAATAGACAGCATTTAGGCTGTAGCAGCAGCAGGTGTGTGTGTGTGTGTGTGTGTGTGTGTGTGTGTGTGTGTGTGTGTGTGTATGTGTGCTCATACACCACAGCTGGAGAAATATCTTGGGGGATTCTTGAAACATTCAAGGTTATGAATCTTAAATAGACCTGGGTGGTTTTGAGAAAGCTAATGGGCAAAAAGCTTAAACAAAACATATAAACAAACAAAATATTTTTTAAAAAAAGTGGCTTATTTTCAGCCAAGGGGCTGAACAAGGCAAGAACAAGGGGGCAGGACAAGGTTATGAAAGAGAGATGTGACCAGAGATGTGGTTTTACCAAGCAAGCACAAAAGCAGAAGTGAGATGTGAAATGATAAAGACCCAGGAAAAATGTAACATTTATTAAAACTTAAGAAGGGAGAGGGGTGGGTGAATTACAGCACAGACCACAAAAGAAAGGGAGAGAGAGAGGAAGAGAAAGATAAAGGAGACAGCCATGTTTTAAACAAGTGTTGGTATGCACTGGCACTTCAGCATGGGTAGCAGTGGTGGCCAGGGTGCCGGTAGCTGGGGGTGACAGCTGGAACACTCACCCCACTAGCTCATGTTTTAATTTGATCTCAGTTCTGCCTGCCTCTCTCTGTGTCCTCCTTGCTTCCCCAACCCTCCCTTCCCCTGGAGGTCAGCAAGCCGCCCGCTTGTCCAAGCTGCAGGTCACAAATTCCTTCTTTCTAGAACCTTCTAGAAACTTTCATCTGCCAAGTTTAGACCACAGTGGTCAGAAGGGCTTGTTCCCAGCACTTTGGCAGCAAGAAAGCTGGGCTTTGGCTTTCAGACAGAGAATGCAGGGAGGGTGGCCACACACAGCCTGCACTGCATTAACCCTGTGATCTGAGGTGTGCCTGAGAGCCCACCTCCCAACTCGCCTCCCAACAGTATCACAAGGGGCAGGCAGGGAGGCTGAAGTCAACTCCCCTGATTATTCTCACTTTTTTTTTTTTTTTGCCTGCTTTCTTTTTGCCTTTTGGAGTTAGTGTCTCACTTAGCCCAGGCTGGTCTTGAACTTGCTTTGCACACAAAGAGGACTTTTAACTCCTGACCTCCTCCTGCCTCTACAACCCAACTGCTGGGATTATAGCCATGCACTTCCATACCTAAAGGTCTTTCCCAGCATTTGAATTTGAGGATCCGTGACAATTCAAGCAGGTCAGCTGAATTTGCTTCTAAGCCCTTAGGACAGTGGTTCTCACCCTTTCTAATGCTGTGACTCTTTAATACAGTCCCTCATGCTGTGGTGACCCAAACCATAAAATTATTTTGTTATTACTTCATAAGTATAACTTCGCTATGGTTATGGATTGTAGTGTAAATGTCTGATATGCAGGATGTCAGATATGTGATCCCCTATGAAAAGGTTAGTTATCCCCAAGGGGTCTTGTCCCATAGGTTGAGAACCACTGCTTCAGGGAGAGACTCAATCCTGGAAGCCTATCCTGGACACGTTCATTCTGAGACAACTTGGGTGCATATCCAAGCCTGTAACTGCAGTCATAATCCAGGCTCCCTCCTCTGTTACCCCACAGTCTACCCTCACCCATACATACCCCAAGCACCTGCCTGACTACTTGATGCTAAGCCTGTTACTAGCTTGTGGTCCTGACAGCCATATCTTTATCTATTCAGAGTCCAAGATGCCTGTTTAGCTTGAGAGTAGGGACAGTGGAAAAATCAAGAGAAAGTTCAAGCAGCCACATATATCAGTCGCAGGCGGAGGAGGGAACTCTACTGTGACACGAGACAGCTAGCGTCTGTTTTAGTTTGCTTTCCATTGGTGTGAGAAAGGCCATGACCAAAACTACTTGGGCAGGAAAGGGTTTATTTCAATTTACAGTTGGAGTCTGTCATGAAGAGAAGTCAGGGCAGGAACCCAAGGCAGGAACCACGAGGCAGGAACCGAAGCAGAGGTCACTGAGGATGCTGCTGACTGGCTTGTTCCACATGGCCTGTTCAGCCTGCTTTCTTATAGCACCCACGACCACTATTGGGCACCACCCACAATGGGCTGGGCCCTCCCACATCAATCATCAACCAAGAAAATGCCTCACAGACTTTCCTACAGGCCAATCTGGTGGGAGCATTTTCTCAGTTGAGGTTCCCTCCTCCCAGATGACTCTCTAGCTTGCGTCAGGTTAACAACAAACTAATCAACACAGCATCCATGTGAGGTTTTGCTCTTGACATGACTATGAAGTTGTCACTCTCTCCATGAAGGGCTGTTCATGTCACCAAAGTCATGTTCCTGTGCAGAGGGAGGAGGAGATTCTGGGAAGCAGCCTGGTGATAGTCACAGAGCAAATGACCTGACCTGAGTAGGTGGTGGGTGAAAGGGAGTGGGGAGAAGGGGTACTGGCTGGCAGCAATGACTGGATGGGGATATGGTGAGGGAGGCACTCCAGTATTACTGCAGTGATTCTGGCTTCTGCCACAATGGTAGCTGGTATCATTCAGAAGGACCAGCGGAGCCCCATTATCTTCAGAGACTGACTCCCGGGCCTGGGAACAGTGGGCTAGACTGACCTCTCGGGTGAGGCTCCTGAGAGCCTTTCTGCTTCTTTGACAGGATAATGTCTGGCATAGAAGCAGATGAAAGTTGACGCACAGGCTGTTTCCACTTCCCTGGGGTTAAGTAGAGAAGAGTAGTCCTCACCAAATATGAGGAACTATCTACAGATCTAGTAGCCAGCACTTCTAAAGAACCCATACAATTCAGGGTTCAAAAGATGACTCAAACACGGACAAGGGGTATAAATAGGTGCATGTTTCAAACAGAAGCTCCTTGGTAGTTGGTAAGTATATGGAAGTGTCCAACATGTTTAGCTATTAGGACAGTGCAAATCAAAGCACAACAGAGTGGGTCACTCCACACTTACTAGAAGGCTAAGTGAGGAAGATGGATGTCTTAGTCACTGTTCTATTGCTGTGAAAAGACACCACGGCCCTTTAAAAAAGCATTTCACTGGGGGCTTGCTTACAGTTTCAGAGGCTTAGTCCATTGTCATCCCAGCAGAGAACATGGCACCAAGCAGGCATGGTGCTGGAGACCTGGTTGAGGGCCACATTGTGATCCATAGGCCCAGGGAGAGGAAATGGGACTGGTATGGGCTTTTGAAACCTCAAAGCCCATCCCCAGTAACACACCTCCTCTAGCAAGGGCACATCTACTCCAACAAGGTCACACCACCTAATCATTCTAAGCCTCAAATAGTTCCACTCTCAAATCGATGAGCCTGTGGGAACCCCTTTTACTCAAACCATCCCAAACACAAGAACAGATGTTGACAAGGTGTAGAGAAATGGGTACCTTAAGCATTGCTTGTGTGGAATGTTTAATAGACAAAGCAGTTCCCTTGTAACAGAATTTGAAGATACATAAAGTTGACCAGAATTACAAGATGACCCAAGCCCTCTCCATGCCCAGCTCTATACCCAAAAGGAGGGAGTACAAGTTCACACAAAAGGTTGCCCATGTTGTAATAATAGTGGGCATAGTCTAGAAGGCAATCAGCCAATGGATGTGTTCACAAAAGCAGAACATCTGTACAATGGAATGAGGTGCTGATTCTTGATACAGTGTAGGGAAAAAACAAACAAACCTTAAACACACCGTGTTAAATGAAAGAAGCAGCCATAAAACACACCACAAACCAGAGGACACTATCCATACATAAGTGTAGAAAGAGAGATCTACCCTAATCAGGCATAAGACACAGGGCAGGCAGCGTAAGAGTTACAGAATTGTTTTGGGGGGGGGGGTGATGGAATTCTTCTACGAATTGAGAGTGGTTATACTTGCTGAGCAGTGTGACTATGCCAAAGCTAATAAATTTTGTGCTTAAAAGTAATTTCAGTCATAGATTTTAAGTATTGTGGATTTTTAGCTCATAAAACTCTATTTTTCTAAATAATAAAAGAAAAAAAAAGCAGCAATCCTTCTGGGAGGTGCAACCTCGCAGACATTTGGCTAGGAAACAAAGGGCAGGCTGGGGTTTAGCCTATTTGGACTGGTGCCTGTGTGCACTGAACAGCTCAGGTATTGATGGTGGCTGGAGGTGGGTCATCAAGCTCCCCACCCATATCTGGACTTCTGCTAGCCCATCTGACAGAAGAGGAATGGGAAATCAAAAACGCCTTTGCTGAAGCTAGTGAAACCCCACCTGTTCCCCAGAGAGAACAGAATGACAGGGATGGTTTCTACTCAACCCGTCTTCCTGATCTGTGCAGAGTTGACTTTGGGCCCAGGCTCAAGGTTCTCTCCAGCACACACCCTGCAGCTGCAGTTTCAACTAACCCTTGGGTCTCTAGCCACACCTCTGCCACACACCCAGCTCATTCATTCTTTCTATTCCAGTAATGTTCACCCTCTGTGCTCCAGCAAGCTCTGGGAGCCCCAGCAACTTCCCCTGCCCCTCTCGGACTTTTCATGATCATGATTTCCAAGGTATCCTTCATTTAAAAACTCCACTCCTCACTGGCTTCTTGCAGCACCCCCTCCCAACTTGGAGGAACCCCATCTGCCTCCCCTCTGTCCTGATTTGTAAAATAAAAGAAGTATGAGTTTTACAGGCTCCATGGCTCTGCCAGAGTCACAAAACTTTTCCAGCCTCAGTTTCCCTGTCATGCAAGACACTTCTTGTATAATAGACTTTTCCTGCGGAAATACAAGATACATATGTCTACGCACCCCCAAATGGAGAGCCCCAGAACAGGCCAAAGTAATATCAAAGTCCAACTTAGTAAACCCATGAGTTTTATTGGTGTTACTTACAGGAGAAGAAATGACTCAAAGACAGCTGTATCACCAAAGCCCACCCCAGCATTGATCACAGCTCACAAGAGCTGAGAGCATGGAGCACATTGCATAGCCTGCAGGCAGCTTAACAGGATGGTGAGTGTCCTTTCCAGGTGCCCCACTGGGCCTGGGCCTCTTCCAGGCAGCTGTGCTGGTCTTTGTATTTTGTAGGCAGTTGGGCTGAACTCTGCTTCTTCCAAGCAGCTGGGCTTCTCTGAGACTATGCAGACTTTACAGTTTATATATTCTTGGGGAAGGAGGGGCCCAGTGACTCAGCTAAAGGGACTTCCCATAGCAATTTTGAATTGTTTTCTTCCTGCCTTAAGGAGTTTCCCTACATTTCACCTCCCCTTAGAACAGTGGTTCTCAGCCCTCCCAGTGCTGCATCCCTTTAATACAGTTCCTCATGTTGTGGTGACCCCCAACCATAACATGGTGTTCATTGCTACTTCATAACTATAATGTTGCTCCTAAGGCCATCAGAAACATGTTTTCTGATAGCCATGTCTCACAGGTTGAAAACTGCCACCTTAGACCATCCTCCTGTTTCACCACCTGTCTTATGAAGTCTCCCTCCAAGATGGAAGGTTTAACCTCAGAGGATAGCTGTCATCTCTTGGTCTCATGGTGTGCCACATAGCTAAAGGTGTTTGGGACTTCCTAAGGGCAAAGTGCCATCTTCTGATGGAAGGTTCTCCCACTGTAGGCTAGTCTGTTTCTCTGCAGGAAAGCAGGCAGAATCCAAGGCAAGAGCTCTCCAGAATAGTCAGAGGCTCCAAGGGAAGGGAGATGCTTACTGTCTCTAAGACATTCTCTATTATTCCACCAATTATTGGAAGCCAGATGCCAAAACTCCTCTCTCCCTCTTGGGTTCCTAGAGCTGTGTTGCCTGGGATCATTGAAAGGAAAAGCACTCCCCAGGGTCAAGTTTTCAGTACAATGGAGATTTATTTGCCCCAGAGGAACAAAGGCCAGGGAATAAGAGACAAACACAGGAGATAGAGGATGAAGGATAAAAGGGAAGGGAACAAGGGGAAGGGGAAAGGGGCATTTGTCCTGGGGTAGGGGTGAGGGACAATAGATTGCTTCTGGATAGAGAGGAGACGAACTTGGACCACAGGGAAATGGCAGCTTATAAAGATACAAGGTGTTTGATTTTAATTGGACATGTTAGGTGAGCCAAAAAGGGCTTTTGATTGCTGGACTTCAATACTTTGTTAACTGGACCTTGGTAGTTAGCCTCAGGAGGAGGAAGTGGCAAGCTAAGGGAACAGGCCTTGGTGGACAGCAGTAATGCAAGCTAAAGATTTTTAGCAAGGCAGAGGGAATGGGAAAGAAGGCTGCCAGAGCCATGTTTACTGTGCACAGGCCAGGCAGAATACAGATCATAGGTATCTGAGAGTGACTATAAAAGTAGAGGAAGACTATGCTAATTCAAACCCCAGCAGCCCTTACTTATGAAATGGGGATTGCAAATCCTTCTAAACGGTTACCTGAGAAGCTACATAGGAAGTTCTCTCTAAGTGCCCATGATGGAGATGGGATGCCTGTTATCTTGGCTGCTCAGTGAATCACCCCAGGACATAGTGACTCACAGCAGTAATGGTAATGTCTGACCTCTCATAGTTTGGGTAGTTGATATTTCAGAAGCAGCTGTGCTAGGTGCTTCTAGCACAGTCTCTCCTGTTTTTGCTTTCTGGCTTTTGAAGGCTGAAGTTGACTGAAGAGACATGTTGTAATGGCTCACCTGCCCCAGCTTAGTGCTAAATGTTGGCAGGAGGCCTTGGTTCATTTCATAGTGGCCCTTTCCATGAAGGTACTAAGAGTCTTCTGTTATAACTCAGAATATAGATATTACATGCTGTCACTCCGAATTATTCTCTTGCCACACAGGTCATTCCTATTCACCATGGGTGCCACAGACACATAAAAAGTAGGAGGGAGGTGAAGCACATTGCACCATCTTGAAGATGAGATGCATTAGGCAAGGCTGGTTTCTTTGGTTGCCTGAGACCACATTGAGAGCCATTGAGGCATGGCAGGATTTGAAGTCAGGTTGCCTGGCCCAAATTCTAAACTCAAAACCATTACCTATGTGGTACCCACCATTTTCATGCAAGCAATTTCATATTCATTTGCTGAGCACCAACAGAAAGGAGCTAGCAGCCACAAGGCACACGGTGGCAGAGCCCCAGTCAGCTCCTGTCTCCTCTGACTGCCAGTTCTTTGCTCTTTCATAGTAGAGAAAAACTACCATGAAAAAGTCTGGCAAATCCTTTTGCAGAAAAATGTGAGAAGAATTATAGAAAACGAATTGGCTTTAGAGCTGGAACCAAACTCTAGCACTGACTTCAGGATGTCCTTGGTAAGTCCCTTCCCTTTCTCAGGTCTAACTTCCCAGGTGTCTCTGCAGACCTGGCATGTACAAACTGTTCCTTCCATTGCCATTTGTTAGGTGCCTGCTTTGGATAAAGACAGAAAACCTGCCCAAGAGTCAGCTACACTCAGTCAGAGTATAATACTCAGCTAGACTATAGCCAGCCAGGACAACCTGGAAGGCAAAGACATAAATACCCATCAAGTGCCAGGTGAGGAAAGATTAATGTTGACAAGGTTTTTTGTAGGCGTGGCTCAGGCCTGAGTTTCCCTGGTAGACAGAATAGATGAGGTTGGGGCAGGGGCAGAGTGGGCATAGGATCAGATGACATGGGACCTCATGGTCCTTGGGAGTGTGTGGGCTTATCTCTGGGGTTAGCATGAGTGCTGCAGGAGGTGTAGTTGCAGGGTCCTTGTTCTGCTGCATGGGGAATGGATTACAGAGGCAAGGTTATGGTGCTGGTAGCTTATTTTTGGTTCAGACTGCCAGATGTCCCAATGTGGGGAGGCTGTATGACTTAGGAAAGGGGAGGAAGGGACATCATCAAGCTGTATTCTGGAACCATCTGCCAGCCTCTGAGCTCTCATCCATCCAGCTCTGTAGGAACCTCAGATAACTGTCACCAAAAGGCACATTGATGACACTCTGCTCTCCCCTCTACACTCTTCCTCCACTCCTCTTGCCTGGTAAGGTCAGCCTGGTCCCTCAGCATTCCCTCAGAATCCCTTCTTTTCCTGCCTACATGGCTTCCCTCCACCTGAAATCCAGCTTTCCCATGCCCAACCAAGTTTTCTCTGGTGTCTTCCAAATGCCATCTCGGAATTATGTCTCTACAAACCCATTTCATGGGTCCTTAAGCTTGTTCCTCTTACATTCATCATAAAAAGCTTTTAAAGAATATGTTTTTGAATTGTGGGAAAGTAAGAACTTAGCATTTTAACCATTTAAACATATGCTTTACAGAATAGGCACACCCGGTGTTGCACAGCCATCACCTGCTGCCCACTTCCAGAAGGTTCCCATTCTCCTGTGCAGAGGCTCAGTGACCGCATAAAAGCTTTTTAATGGGGTCTGTATTCATTATCACTCTCAGTGAAGAGAGAAAACTCAGTCTAAATAGAACTGCTCTAAGACAATGTGTCGTTTCAGGAAAAGTCCTGATTGGTTCCAGGCATTGCTGGATCTAGGCACCAAAGAGGAACACCCCACATATGCTGTTCCATCCTTTGATTTCTGTTTGTTCACGTGCTGGCTTGCCCTGCCTTGGTGGCTACTGGCAGCTCCAGGTTTTCATCCACTGCTCAGCAAACCCTCAGAGAAGACAGGCTTCACCAGCAAGAGCACTGGCACTTCCCAGGACTGATTGATGCCCTTCAGTTGCATGCCAGCCCCTGAACCAGTCCTTGGGACCAGAGAGCTGGAAAATGCTGATTGGACCAGAACAGAGTCCTATGTCTTACAGGCCAATGGTTATAGGAGCTGAGCAAAGAGCAGAGTGATTCTCTACAGCACAGACTGGGTTCTTCCTCAGGGATAAGGGGAACCGGACTGGAATAGGCAGATGCAATAGACTGCTCACCACTCTAACACTTGAAATTGTTCCTCCCCCTAGTCTTTTCTTAGTAAGTGGCTTTGAGTTGGCAGGAATCTTCTTAGCTGTCCCCTCCCCTGCTGCTTAACAGAGCCAGCTCCCAAAGCCTTTCTGACTCTCTTCTCATACCAGTCCCCAACTGTTCCTTGCCTGGCTCCACATGCCCCACCCCCATCTCCTGGGCTATTAAAGGCCATGGCCATCTCCTTACCTCCTCCAGGGGCATCTTTTCCAAGTTCCAAATTGATGAGCACTCTTGAGAACCCCAGGCTTGGGAGGCTCTGCCACATGTCATTTCTGCTTCCATCTGTCCCTCCCCCCCCCCCCCCCCGTTGGGCCTCTCAGACATGACCTGAGTTTGGGGAGAGACTCCAGCATCTTAGACAAGTCTCAGTAAAACAGAATGCAGAGAATAGCATGTGGCTACACAGAGGAGCCTCCTGTCTCTAACAGAATCCTCTCTGCTCCAGCTACCACAGAGCTGAACAGTTTCCCCAGGGGACCTTGAGATGTGTCCTTCAGACTGCTGGAGAGAGAACAAGGGACAACTTAGCAGTGACCTGTGTGGATGGGAACAAAGATGTCTCCACAGATACCAATGTGGCTAGAGACAGCCCCGGGTACTTTCCAGGCTCAGGGACCCCCCCCATGAGACCTCTAGAATTAGCTGCCTGAGGTAAGTCTCCCAGTGAGTGATGGTATCATTGCAGGCCTGGGACTGCTTCCCCTAAACTAAGCCACCACTCTTGCTCTCCCAAGGCTTTGGACTGTGGGTAGAGTCTGAATCTCCCTAGGGTCAGTAGTTCCTGATCCAGAGCCCAGCAGAGTAGGGTTTGGGGAGACTTTAATCTATATCATCTGTAAAGGCAAGAGAGACAAGCAACCACATGTGTAAAGTCCTGTGTTGTATGGTGCACACTGACTACCCTAGGACACTGAATATGTCTATATGTCCTGCCATCTAGGTAAGCATACAACAGCCTGTGTTCACAGAGCCCTTCACCTTGTGCTAAGCCATTCTGTCCTGTGGAACTGACTCATGTACCCTTTCTACTTGCAATGAGCCTCATGCCATCATCTTCCTTTGGGGATGGAGAGGCTTATGTGCAGACTGGTCCAGTGCTTTTCCCAGGATCCTGCTGTCCTCAAGGAACTGGCTGACTTCAGCTCTAACAGGTAGGGAGCTGAATGGGTGCTCTGCACAGACCTACCCATTGTCTACAGCTTGTAGCATGACTTGAGAACCCAACATAAGTGGCACTCACTTCCTCTGGGTTGGGAAGGCTTTGTGAGTTTCCAGTCTCATCTATGCAGGCAGACAACTCCTTTCTCATTACTAGGGAACTACAAGTTGTCAAGATTCCAATGGCATTTGCTCCCCAGTCAGACATGGTTCTTGCTTGATGAACTAGGACACCCTGGACAAGTCCCTTCCCTTCTGTGGATCTTCCTCAGTTTCTCTATATGAACAGGAAGAAGTTAGCCTGGATTTGTTGAGCCACAGTTCCTGTTTTCCAGAAGAGGAAGGAAGGGAGGAGACTTAGTTACTGAGCACCCACCAGAGCCAAGTGCTACCCTGACCACACACACACACACACACACACACACACACACACACACACACACACACTGACCCAATCCCAGCAACAGTTCTGGAGGGAGGGGTCACCCACAACTTTCAGATTCAATGTCACATTCCAGTCATCACACCTGAGTCTGGGCATTCAGCCTTTACCCTCTTCTAGACTCCAGAGGCTGAAGAGTGACTAACCCCACCACTAGTCCAGCCATCAGCATGTGACTCAGGCTTGGCCAGTCAGAACAACTGTTGTGATTTCAGAGCTGGGTATGTGGCTGAGGCCAGGCCAGTGGGTGTTAGTCCTGGGAATTTTGCTGGAGTGGTGAGATGATTTCTTTGTCAATCTGTCATGCCTGCTTCCCTATGGGAAGACTCTACTTGTTTTTTAAAAAAAAAAAAAGCAGGCATAGGACAGTACAGGCTTGGGGCAGGCTCATACTGATGTCTTTGAGCTTCTGGAATGGACTGTGCAGAATCCAGACTCATTAGGTAAGCCTTGTTGTTCAAGTACCCTTTATGGTCACACCTGGCCATTATTACTGGTTTCTGTTGCCTGCAGCAAAAAGAACTGTCACCCAAATTCTGGCTCTGATTTTACCTATAGGTAGGGAGACTGAGGCTCCAAGATACAGAGCAAATGAAGTGGCACAGCAGCGATGTTTAATGAAACTTTCCTTTCTTCCCACCAAATGCTACTCTGGGACTCAGTTCCCCTTCTCTCGCTTTCTTTCACAAACTACAGAAGCCAGAGAAGCAAGAGTCACCTAGATTCCAGAGCTGGCTTGGGACTTCTTCTCTGGTCTTGGGATGACCTAATAGCCAACTGCACTTTTTTCCCCTTCAGGACAGGGGACTTCTCTATGTAGCTTTGGAGCCTGTCCTGGAACTGGCTCTGTAGACCAGATTGCTCTCAAACTCACAGAGAGCCATCTGTCTCTGCCTCCCAAATGCTGGGATTAAAGGCACAGGCCACTGACTGCACTTTAAAAAAAAAATCTCACTGTGTGGTCTAGATTACATTAAACTCAAACCCCTCCCAAGTGCTGTGATTACAAGTGTGTTCAGCATACTGAGTTTCTCAGCTGCAAACCTGATGAAGACAAAGGAGGCAGATTAACTCAAGTAAAGCTCTCGGGGCAGCATTCCCACAGGGTAAAGGACAGGAGGGCTAGCCTTAGTTTTTCACCTGCTACCTGCCTCTTGCTAGTTGGTTGTATAAGCATGGTGGCTCAGATGGAAAAGTGTTCTGACAGTTGGGAGTCAAGGAATGCTAAGTGTTACAGCTCAGATGGAAAGGTATTGTGGCAATCAGGAGCTAAGGAATGCCACAGGTCACAGTAAGTGTAGCAGCTTACAGCCCTGCTCCAAGGAAGGGCCTCTCCAGTGTAACAGCTCTGCTCTGGCAGGGGAGGGCTTTCCCAGTGAAGTTGTTACAGTATTGCTCTGGTTTCCAGAGTAACAACTCAGCTGCATGAGGGAAAGCCCCCCTCCCCCAAGTGTTACAGCCCTGCTCCACTCTGCTCCAGCTCTGGCAAAAAGTTGTTTGTTCTCTCCTCCGCTCCATTCTGGAGAAGCAAAGTCTCACTCAAACCTCATTCAAGAGATTTACTGGGAGGGAAGAATCTAGGAGAGTGGCTGACTCAGCCAGGATGGAAGACAACATCAAACTGAATAAGCACAGGATTTACATAGGGCTATTTAAGGGTGGATTTTTTTTTCCAGGGAGAATATTTCTAGAGTGGGGATCAGTCAGATTTCAGTCTCTTGAGCTCAGATTGGCTAGATCTCATGCTCAGAGACTGGTTGGTTTTCTGCTCAGGATTGGCTGGTTTTCTGCCTAGTTGGTCAGGGGCAGATTTGGCTCTGGTTGCATTGCCAAAGTGTGTTTCTTTCATTGGCCCTTTTTAGCTTTTGGCTCTAATTTCAGGACCATGGCATATTTCTTTCGCTGGCTCTGATTCTAGGACCAAAGTGTGTTTCTTTGGCACTGGTTTCAGAGTCAGGGTGCATTTCTTTGACTCTGGTTGCAGGGCCAATGTGTGTTTCTTTGGCTCTGCTCAAGGTGTGTTTATTTGGCTGGTCCTCTTCTCCTACAGGTTGACCCCAGATAGACACGGTCCAGGTTACAATACAGTTACAAACACCACAGCAAAAATTACAC
Organism: Phodopus roborovskii; assembly: GCF_943737965.1. Taxonomy (NCBI): domain Eukaryota; kingdom Metazoa; phylum Chordata; class Mammalia; order Rodentia; family Cricetidae; genus Phodopus; species Phodopus roborovskii. Next base: position 6,924,610 of record NW_026126578.1, read on the forward strand.
ACACACACACACACACACACACACACACACACACACAATCACCAGAGGCTTCAAATAATGTCCTACACATTATTTCTAAAATGCTGATTTTCCTAAAATCTTTCCTGGGTAGAGCAGGCCTAAATTGGTGTTAGGAAGTGAAACCTCCTTGAGCAGAATTCCAAGTTATAAGGCCTTTGGTGACTTTCAGGAAGTAGAGAGGCAAAAGGGATCCCACCATTTCCGAGGTTCCCCCCACTTCTGCATGCCTCACAGCGTGGAGAGGAAATAACTTTCCTTATAATTTATAACAGCTGCACAACCCTAGTCACTCACTCAGTTCCAAAGGGTGCATTAGTCCTACAAAGTGTAAATATGGAGGTCCTGGAGTAGCGCAATCAGAAGTGGGAGGAACTTGCTGTGGATTCCTGTGCTCCTGGCTCTCCTGAGGTACAGGTTAGAGAGGATGAAGGGAGCCCCTTTCCTCTGAATCACACCAGTTGGGCAAGGTTGGTACCCAGGCTGACAGCAGCCCTGAATTCAGATTCAGCCATGTGTCTCTGTGGTTCCTAGTACATTTCTGACGAGTCTGGAGCCCCACCTTGCAGACAGGCACTCACAGGCTCAGGATCTAGGGCTACAGTAGAGTTTCTAATAAGTAAGCCCTATGTGTGGATGGCATCATTGAACTTGCCAACAGCTCCATTAGAATGAAGACTGGCTTGGCCTCAATCCTTGGACTAGGCTAGGTGGCATAAAGTGCAGTTCTCTCTGTGACCTTGTAGAAGCTACAGAACCTCTCCAGGGCTCAGTTTCGTCATCTGTAAATAGGGACAATGATTGTTCATTTTCTTTCATGTGGTATGAAGATTAAATAAGGGTGCTGGGAACAGAGATGGGCCCACAAGACAGAAATGGGACTAAGATCACCATTCAGGGCTGGACCTGCATTCCCATGAACCCTCACTACTATGGCAAGATGAGCCTCTTCCAGGGGGCAGGCTGTTATGCCAAGGAGGAGCTACTTCCCTCCCTGGGTTGCCCTTCTCTCGCTGAGTATTGCCATCTGAAGCCATAGTTGTACATTAAAAGGGCTTTCCTGGCATGGAAGAAGAAAGACAAAATGCCCTCTCCCAGCTCAGAAAATGAAAACAGTTCCTCAGGTTCCCCACACTGAAAATCTATGGACAGACAGACATCTCTCTCTCTCTCTCTCTCTCTCTCTCTCTCTCTCTCTCTCTCTCTCTCTCTCTCTCCCTCTCCCTCTCTCTCTCTCTCTCCTTAAGTGAAATGGTAAGTAAAGTTGAACTCACTTGAATAGCTTAGCACCAGGCCCTGGACCTGGATTCCAGCTCCGCACTTGGGGGTGAGGAGAGAGTGGAAAAAGGAGGGAGGAAGGGAGAGAACTCATCCTTCAGGGCCTAAAGAGAAACAGAATGGTTGTGGTTCTAAACCTTGGGAGTCCGATCCGTGTCCATCACATCATGTCCGTCAATGTCACTTTTTTTTTTTTTTTTTTTTTTTTTTTTTTTTTGCTTTGTTTTGTTTTTTGAGACAGGGTTTCTCTGTGTATCCTTGGCTGTCTTGGAACTCTCTCTATAGACCAGAGTAGCCTCGAACTCACAGAGATCTGTCTGCCTCTGCCTCCTGAGTGCATAATTAAAGGTGTGTGCCACCACCATCTGTCTACACGTCTACACTCGGTCTTTTTTTTTTTTTTTTTTTTTTTTTTTTACTCTTGCCTTCCTCCATCCACCTGTGGTTGAATTTGCCAAGCATCCTGTCTGCTCCTCTTTATCTGAGTCTGGTCTATGACTCTTCGTGTCCCCGGGTGCGTGTGCGGTGGCAGTGGGGGAGGGCTATCGCCCAGTTCCGACTGGTCCTTGGCCTGTAGCCAGGCTCAGCGCTCCACCGCCATGGAACCGGGGCGCGGCGGTGGAAGCTGGGCGGGGGAGAGTGCCCTGGGACTGGTGGTGGGCGGGCCCCTCGGCGGCTCCTCCCCCGCGCCCGCCTCCGCGTGCTCCCGCCACCTCAGCGGCCTCCGCCACCGCACCGAGCAGCCTGACAGCCACCGCCAAACTTTCCCCGGAGCCGGCGCGGGTGAGTCGGAGCGCGACGGGCAGGGGCGGGAACCGGGCGGCGGGCGAGGATGCGCTCAGACCAGGCTGTGAACTCCTCGCCCCCGCAGGGCGGCGGGGACACCCCGCAGGTGGCCGCACGAGGTGGGCGCGCCTGGTGCCTTGGCGACGCGGGCGGCCTGGGTAGGATGGCGGAGCTGTGGCTACTGCGCTCGGACGCACAAACACCTGTGGCTTCCTCTGGCTTGGGCCAGGCGCGCTGGTCCGCGTGGGCCTCGAGACTCTTGGGCTAGAGGGCTGCCTCCGGGGCTTCCCTAGCTTTCTTGGGATCTGACTTTGATGCAAACCGTGAACCCAGCCCCTGGGTGGAGGTGCGATCTCCGTGCCAAGCTCCGGGCAACCACTATCTTTCAAATCCTCCTGAACTCTCAGGACCCAGGTACTGTTATATCCACTTTACAGAGGAGGAAACTGAGGCTTGGGGAGGGAAAGTTGGGCTGCAGAAAAGCGCCTTGAGCCTAAAGTGAATGAATTCAAGCTATTTAGGTAGGTGGAACCCAAACCAGGAGTCTGGGTACGAGATGCATCTGGACAGTGCTTCCTTCTTTCTTAGCTGGCTGTACCATCTCCTGGCTGTACCAGAAGGGATCCCTTGTGTGTGTGTGGGGGGGGTGCTCTGGCCAGGACGTGGATTCTTGTGGCAGAGGTCCGAGGGTACTGCCCTTTCGGGTTGTGAGTTGGGAAATACCAAATTCTTGGATTTACACTGGATTGCTCTGAAAGCAGAGCACCAGAGGCTGTGTGCAGAAGCCACCTTTGAAGCGCTTGCTAGTCCGGGAGAGGGAGATGCAGGGATGCTCCAGGCAGGGTAGCTGTCCTCCAGCAGGGGGCTCCCACCTCAGACCGAATGGAGTTGAGGGAACAGGCAGTATCCCGCTAGAAGGTCCCCAGGTTGAGGCACTTGGAGAGCACATTCCGTTGTTTGGGGGGCAGGGAGAGGGAGAGCAGAAACCCGAATGCGGATGAAGTGTCACTGGAACATGAAGGAGAGGGCAGGTGGGGATCTGACAGGGAGGGCTTGAATGCTCCAGTCTTGGCATTATTCCTGGGGGCCACCAGCAGCCCTTGGAGTCAGAGAAACAGCCCACCGGAGACAGTTATGGATTAGCATAGTTTATACAGCAGCCATGCAAGGCACCATTATTGAGCCAAAGGTAGAGACTCAGAGAGGTTAAATGGGTTGCCTAGAATTGGCCAGCTGGTCCGTGGTGGAGTGGGGCTGAGTACCAATCTTGCCTGTATCTTGGACTGTCAGTGAAGCTCAGGTGGCAGATGGAACCTCAGGTCCTTCTGTGCTGTGGCTGGCAGCAGTGGAGACAAACAATAGAGGGATGCTAGGCAACAGGGTCCAACCACAGCACCCCTGCTTCTGCCTTCAATAGGTCCCTTTGGGTGGGTCGCTGCCATTGGGTAACTTCTTACAGGAATGCCTGCTCACCCCATGTTGTTATCCTGCTGTGACTCAGGGCTTGCTGGACCTTCAATCCATGGACACTTAGCTGCCCCCAGAATGTTGCCCCTGGTGGAGGACAGGGTTTGCCTGATGCTGTTTTCAAATATGACAAAGACCTGAAAAGCCAGCAGGTAGCTGGGTACCACCCATCTATAATTTCAGAGCTGTGCAGACCAGAGCTGCCTGCCAGGATCCCAGCACCCCCACACCCAGAACACCAGGCAGTCCTGGCTTGAAAGAAGTCCCCAGCCCTGGCTTGAGAGTGGTGGGGAGGTATTTGTATGTGAATCTCTCCCCTGCACACTTTCCTTTCTCTAGTCAAGTAGTGCCTGGCAGAAACACAGTGGCTTTTCCTCAGTACCACGGCATGGCAGAGAGGCCATAGGCACATTTCTGGGTCCGCTCACTATGCTGTCTCTTACGTGCTTTCACAAGCTGCTTCACCTATTTCTGTTTCTGCATGTTTTGAATGGAGGTGTACATGGTTCCTTCCTCCCTGGGCTGGTGAGAGAGCTAACTGTGTTCACATTGACAAGGCACTTCAAAGGTGCCTTGTAATTCAACAGAGTACCATGTAAGTGCAGCTGTTGCCACTGTGACACTCTGACAGCCTGGGCACAGCAAGCTTGTGAGCTCCTGGCCACTGCAAGACACTTGCTTCTATGGTTTTATTTGGTGGTACTGAGAATCTGACCCGGAGCCTTGTTCATCCTAGGCAAACACTTGACCACTGAGCTACATCCCCAGATCCAAGGACGCCCCCTCGCTTTCTCACCTGCAAAGTGGGGCCTATCTAGTTAGATGCTGCATACCTCAAAAGTCTTCCTGCAGCCTCTAATTTAAGCATGCAGAAGACTAATCGCCCAGCCAGCCCTGTGTCGGGTCTTAGGGAAGCCTCGGCATTGCCACCATTGTCCCTACTACCTGGTCCTGTCGCCTTCACCTTGCAGCATAAACTTTGTGCTCTGTCTGGTTTTGATCCAAGGCAGTTTTCAAGCAGATGTTTTCTAAAAGGAAGTGGCCAGGTTAGGAGGGACTTGGGGAGTATCAGCTTGAAGGGCAGAAGAAGGTGTTTCCTGTCTCTCAGCCTAGATTTGAACCCTGTGGTCACTGCTTAGTTCCCCATAGAGATGCGACAGTCTCTTGACAATTAGGGAGTTAAAGAGCATGCATGAAGGTCTGTTTCACAAACTCTGTCCACAGCTGTCCCATCAGAGGACACCAGCCATTGCCTCTGAGAGTATCCAGCTGGCTGTGGCAATGCTACATGCCTTCTGAGCAAGGAAAATTGTCTTCAGAGGACCCAAGACTCTCTCCCAGGGAAGTGCACGCAAGGTTGAAACCCGTTTCTGTCCCTTAAAACCAAATAACCATGGACTCCAGTATTCTCATCTGTGAAATGGCCATGAATCTTCCTTATTACCCATAATCCTGTTTCTTGGGATTAACGCAGAGATAGACAGGCAAAGAGCAGGAAAGAAAAACCAGCTGAGTGTATAAATGGCAAAGAATTACATGCAATTGTAAATAATTCTCATTAGCATTCAGACTGGGCATTAGCTGTAATTGCTCCTGATCCAAGGCGCTTTATCTGAAAGCCCTACCTGGCAGAGGATCATTCAAGCCTCAGTCACCCGCTGCCCTCTCTTTCACAGTGACGCGGAGCATTGCTGAATCTCGGGATGTAATTATAACAAAGCTTCTGTATCTTAAAAGTGACTCACTTCTGCCATTAATGGTGGCAGAAGACTCAGCCTCACTCTCTCAGAGAACAATGCTGCTGATGCTGCCCAGGCTGAGGGTGGAGGGATGCCTCACCTCTCTTATGCACTCATCAACCCTGTGGTAATTCTCTGATGATCCAGCAGGAGGATTACATGGAGGACTGAAGTCGACAGCTCTCACCTGGCCCGGTGGCTTGCTTGCATGTTGAGGGGCCATTGCACTTTGTTGCTGCTAGAAGAGTGTGTGTTAGCAACTGTTGTGTCATTAAGGAAGGAGTGGGTGGGGGAGATGAAAGTTCCAGGGATGAGTTGAAAGTGTAGCCATTGGTGTCCAGTGGAGCTGTTTGGAGGTGGGCTCTGCCAGTTTGGTTGGGATAGGTTCTCAACTAAAGGAGGACTCTTGTAGAGCAGGGTCTGTCCCTGTCTTGTAAAGGACCCCCATTACATTAAAGGCACTTATGGATGCCTACTGGAGAATTGAACCTTGGCTTTCTCATCTATAGAATGGAGCCAGATAGGACAACATTTTCCCTAGGGTTTGCTATGAGAACTGATTGAAGAAATGCCATAACCGGAAGAAGGACTCAGTGACGCCTTTGATGACAAATAAATGGACAGAAGGGAGGACACTGCTGTCCAGGCTAGGAGATAGAATGTTAGTCTCTTACCTCCAGACTACAAAGAAGCAATAGTACCAGCCAGAAGAAGGCCCTGTATCTAGCCAGCACACAAAGTGTTTTCACATCCATTCCTCCTCATACAGAGGCAGGAATCCCTTGCTTTACAGGTGAGGAAACTGAGGTTGATGGAACAGTGCAAGTGCTTATAATTATTTGTACAAACAAGATTAATACACACCAAAGCCAGAGTCTAAAAGCAATATGAAATGGAACCTCTGGTACTTCTGTACTGTGGCTGGTGGCAGTGAAGATTAATATGGGAATGCTAAGCAACAAGCATCATTCACAGCTTCTACCTCCAATGGGTCTCTTTGGGTGGGTCATTGCCATTGAATAACTTCTTATAGAAATCCCTGCTCACCCCATGTTGATATCCTACTGTGACTCAGGACTTGCTGGAACTTCTATCCAAAGCTACCCAGCTGCCCCCAGAATGTTGCCTTTGGTGGAAGAGGACACAGGTTATTCCAATTTCTAAGTCCCAGTTGTTGCTGCTAAGCTGTCTGCTCCTCTCCAGAGGGTGGGAGGTGTAATTTTTAGTCTTCCATGAACATTGTACCTCTTTTCAATGTAGGATTTCTGTAACCTCTATGTAACAGCTCATAGTGTGACTTCTTAATTTTGTCTTGTTGACTCAATGCATTGTTTGTTAGCTATATTCCCAGGTTCTTGATAGTTTGACGCTGATGTATCTGTTGAACATTTATATATCTTAAATTACAGTTCTCTTGGTTTCTTGTTAGGGAAAAACATTTGCATTTTGCAAGTTGATTTTGCATCCAGAAATATTTGCCAGGCCTCAAGATGCCCTAGTAGATTCTTTAGAAAACGTGGCATATACAATGATAGGAGATACAAGATACAATTTCATCTTTTTCTTTCTACTTCTCTCATTCCTCGTATGGTGAATTCAAATGTCCTGTGGGCATTGCGCCTCTTGCTGGAGCTGTGTAGGAACTGTTCTAATTTGAAGATTAAATATAGTTTGACTCTAGGTTTGTGGTAAATCACTCTGTCAGGTTGAAGATGCCCCTTGTATTCCCAGTGTCTAGTTTTCTGTTCTTCTTAGTCATAAATGGAAGAAGACATTTTATGGATGCTTTTCCTACATCAGCCTGGATGATCATATGATCTTTTCCCCACTCTTTGGGCCTGAGAAACAACCTTGATTTTTGCTTCATTGGCATAAACCCACCTTGCATCATTCTGCAGCATCTCTGCAGATGATCTTTTTAGCATAGGATTGTAATATGATGTAATATCATGAGTGATATTCCTGGTGATTTACATATTCAAGGGTATTTATCAGACTTTGGCTACGTTAACCTTCTGTGCTGGAAGCAGTTGCTGAAGCAGGGTGCTGTTCTTCCTGGGGTGTTTGCTGGAGGTCACAGTGGGCTTCAATGGAGGATGGGGGAAAAGCCAAGCTGGAGGTCACTGGTGAGACACGCAAGTGGAGGGGGGGAATAAAGCCACTGAGACAAGTCAGAGAGGAACTTTCCAGCACTGAGAGATTTTGACTGCCTAGGGCAGAAATGCCCAGAGACTGCCAGCCATCAATCCTGAGAGCCCAGCCATGCACATTGCACGAGGGGTCTGCCAACCCAGGACCCCAGAGGGAGGAGACTCAGCCCTCAGTGAAACCCAATGCTTATGGGCTGCAGTTGAGTCTCCTGAGCCTGCTGCCACTGTGGGCTGTGTGCTGGTGATTCACCATTCCCCCGTGGCCAGAGACTGAGGAACTTGACTTCTCCCGCATCCATCCTGTTCCAGCTGGTGGCAGGGACTCTCTCCCCAGCACGTTAGTTTTTGCAGCCCCCCCCTTTAATGACCCAATACTGTGTCTGCTCCTGACTTTACTCCCACACCTTCTCCCACTCCTCTGGGTAGCTAGATTGGGCCAAGTTTCTCCGCTGGAATCTTTTCTTGGTCCTCTTTGCTGGATGTGCTAGACCCTGTACTAATTTGGACCATCTTTCCTAGTTACTGTAACAACACTATGGGTGGTTACTACCTATTTTTCCCAGATGAGGAAAAGCAAGGGTTCTGGTTGATTACCAATGGTTTCATTTTTCACAGTAAAACGATTGGCTTTTGCCTACTGAAGCAAGTTTCTTTTAGGCTCCTCGTTCTGTTTACTGACTCTTCCCTCCTCTCTTGTCACTTCGCTTTCTTCATGTGTCAGAACTGCATCACTCTGTGGAGACAGAGCTGCAGATGGAATGCTGCACAGCTCCAGAGAACACAGCTAACATGGGCCACACCTGACACTGGGGCAGACTTCTGTCTGGGCTGCGGTGTTGTCTTTTGTCCCACTGCCTTGAGTGGTTAGCAGAGGCAGGAAATAAAGGGGCTGCAAAGAGAAGCTTGACCAAGGGACTGTTGCCTCAGGCTACCCTTAGTGGCAAAGTAGGGAAGGAGTTAAGTAAGAAACACCCACTATATTCTCTCCATCCAGTGGCCTCTGCTGGGAACAGGTTAGGGTTAGGGATGGGCAGACAACGAGCTAGCCTTCTGAGGTCCGTGTAGTCATAGACGAGGTACGGAGGAGTGTGGACTGAGCTGCACATTTGAGGGCTATTTGTACAGTGTGTATTTTATAGCTACCAAATGTATTTTACAGCTACCAAATGCCTACCCAGATGTACTTTATAGCTACCAAATGTATTTTAAGCTACCAGATGCCCACCTTTCTAGGCAATTTCCATGTGGGTTCTTCATTCAGCTAGGCTTCTTTCATTGCTCATTGGCTTTTCTCTGTTCTTGAAGAGGCTTGCTGACCCTCATTAAGTAAATGCACTCTGCTGTCCCTTGCCCTGAGCTCATGTGAAGCACAGAGTCATGGTCAGGTCACACTCATGGCCCCAAGGCTTTGAATGGGACTCATCCCCAGGAGTCTCACTCACTGTGGATTTTGTGGTCCCAGGGACCTCTCTGGGTTCTCTGGGTAGCTTGGCTCCAGCCCCCCCCCCCAGAGGAGTGCAGATGGCCCTGCTTTTCTAGTGTTTCCCAAGGCTCCCTTGGGGAAGGATGCTCCTGCATTTAAATCAGGCCATGCCCGTCTCTCCCTGAGAACAAGAACATTTGAGGCAGAAGGGGCCAGAGAAATCGTTGCATACATAGATTCAGCTGTACAGTGCCTCTTGCCAGTCCAGCCAAGGTCAGGGTTGGGGACATAGGGCTCTGTGTTGGTCCTACCATCTTCCAGATGTGTATGGGTCAAGTGGCCTGGCTTGTCCATGTCTTGATGCTCTCCCTGTGTAATGGACTGTGCAACAGTATAATCTGATGTCATATTATATTTTGTGCAAGGATGGACTAGAGGCAAAGATGGTCAGTGTCTCATAGATTACAATGTGACAGAGTAGACATTGTCACCACAGGAGGTGACAGTTGTGTGTGTGTTACGGCCATCAGACTTCCCTGAAGGACAGATGTGATGATTCTAAAATACAAGAACTCAGCTAATGTATGTAGGTATGTATATGTTTGTGCCTTAAGTTTTAGCAAAGTGTTTAAAAAGTAAAATAGTAATAATGACAATAAAGAGACCCAGATGGGATAGCACATGCCTGTGACACTGACATTAGCAGCTGGAGGTGGGAGAATCAAGAGTCCATGGCCGTCACTGGCTACATAGTGAGCATGGGGCTAGCCTGGGAGACATGAGACCTTGCCTCAAAAATGAACAAACAAAAAACCCCAACATCCTCTACTACCAATTACACACACAGACACACACACACACACTCACGCATGTGCACACACACATGGGGCTAGAGAAATGGCTCAGTGGTTAAGAGTGTTGGCTGCTCTTGCAGAAGACCTGGATTCAGTCCCCAGCACCCATGTGGTGGCTCACTACCACCTGTAACTCCAGTTCCATGGGGTCTGATGCCCTCTACTGGCCTCCACAGTCACTAGGCATAAACACGGTGCACAGACTACATATAAGCACATCCATACACATAAAATAAACACATTTTAAACATTATAGCCAGTCTTACAGAGGCTGCATGTACAATATTCCTGAACCCCGTGGCTATGAGTAGACCTTTCCCTAGGCTTTATAGTCAATGACACAGATGACCTCTACCCTGTAGGATCCACCCACTGTAAGAGCAAGAACAGGTGACCCATTTTTTTAATCCTGTTTTACATATTTTGACTGTGCCTTTTCTATATCTGGATTTTTCATTTATTTCTTTATGATTAATCTTTTCCTTAAATGTTTTTATGGTTTGACATTTGCCAGTATGTATATCCATGTGTGCATTGCTAGAGGAGGCCAGAAGAGGTCACCAGATCCCCTGGGACTGGAGTTTCTGAAGATTGTGAGCTGCCATGTGGGTGTTGGGAATTGAGGCCAGGTTCCCTGCAAGAGTAGTCTGTGCTCTTGACTGCTGAGCCATCTTTCCAGTTCCTATTTATTATTATTATTATTTTAAAGAATCTCACTCTGTAGCCCAGGATGGTCTGAAACTTGCTGTGTAGCTCAGGATAGCTATCTGCCTCAGCTTCCCAAGTGCTAGGATTCTGGGTGTGCAAGCACCAGCCACGTTAGCTTAGACATGTCCAGATGTCTGAATACTTACAATTGTGTCACTGTCACCTGTGGTATTTGGAACGCTCCAGGCTGTGCTGATTTGTAGCCAGGGGCAACGGTTCATGCCTTATAGCCCGAGTGTGCTGCAGCCTCTGTCACTCTGCTGTGTTCCTGCAGGGAACGTGTGTCTCATAATGAATCCTGCCGCATCCCTGTCGCTCAGTGACACCCAACAGTTTACCGCCAGGATCGTTTATGAGTATTAAATGAGTCATGAAGCGTGAGGGAATTAATATTTGAAAAGCGTCTTCAACAGGGGTATAAGTATATTAAATAATCTGATTAATAAACAGCTGTATCGAACACACCCTCCCCTCCGGGGAAGTCAGCCATCATTTTATTGGGGTTTTAATTTGTAGTGGTATGGCCCTGTCGCTGAATGTCAAGGAAAGGCATTAGTGTTTTCTGTGGGGAAGCAGCTCAGAGACTGAGTTTCCGGGGAGAGTGCTACTGGCTGTGTTGCTGAGGGTCCCTGGGAGAAGGTTCTAGTAAGGCATGCTAGAGCCTGGGGGTGGGTGGGTTTGGTAGTCATTAGTGGGGTTTCCCAGTCTTATTCTGGACATAATTTTGACTGATATACATGCTGGTACCCACAGAGACCGAGCAGAGAGCATCAAATCCCCTGGTTGTGAGCTTATATACGGGTGCTGGGAATCCTCTGGGAGAGCAGTAAGTGCTCCTAACCACTGAGCCATCTCTCCCGGCTCCTGAACTCTAATCTGTAGCTTGCAAGGAAACATTTTAATCTATCTGGCCCCAGTTTCCTCATCTGGGGACAACAGTGATACTCATCTGACTGCATTATTGCGAACCTAGTGTCCTAGATCCTATAAAGGCCTGCACCTTCCCATCTCCAAGTCCCTAGCTATCTTCCTCCCCAGAGAGGCCTGCTCTGCCCCATCCCCATGATCTGACCAATCTCTCTTTGCTTGTCTGATCATTATCTGCCAGCATCCCTTCTCGTGCAGTGACTTTATTAGCAGCTAGCACCTAGTAGGTGCACAACAAAAACTTACCGAATGCACACTAAAAGGCAATAGATGGGTGCGCAGCCCACCACAGTGTCTCTGCTTAATGCAAGGCTGGCATTAGGCCACTCAGACTGTGGAGCTGAATGGCTGATAGTAGGAAACCCTGGATGGAGACAAGCTGTCTTCACTGTTGCTTCGGGAGCTCAATAAATATTTGTCGGTAATTTATTGATTGATTCTCACAGCACCTGGCACCGGGCTTGACTGAGGCCCTCCATTAGCAAGTCAGGAACACGAGACAGAGATAGATGGTATTTCCTCTCGTGGTCTCTCCAGTAGGGGGCTGGGTGAATAGTAGGCTTCGCCCAGCCCCAGCTCTACCCAGCTGAATGAAGATAAAAGGCAAGGCAGCTGGAGAACAAAATGTCACTGTGATTGCCAATCAGCATGGCTCGAGAGCGAGTGTGGCTGGAAGGCAGAGCTGGCTGGGTTCCTGCCCAGGTGCAGTGGTGCTGGATGCTGGCCAGGCAGCCCCTCCTTCCTTGGGGAGAGTCTGACAGGCTATCTCTGACTGGGTCTATTTTCACAACTCTTTTTAGATGTGTGTGAACATATTGTGTATGTGTGTGTGTGTGTGTGTGTGTGTGTGTGTGTGTGTGTATGTGTCCAGTTGTGTGAAAAGAGGTAGAAAAGACAGGCTTAGCTAGGGCAGGAGGTGTGGCAGTTCAGGGTGTTGGGTACTTATTACCAGAGGATGGAAGAAACAGGGTCACTGGACTTTTGGGGGATCCCATCCCACTGACAGTCAAGGAGCTGAGCTCTGGGCCCTCCCTGCACAGGAGGTGCCTTCCCTTCCTGAGGCCATCCTCTTTGCTCAGCCACTTTGGAAGGTGAGCATTGAAGCTTAAGTTCTGGCTGACACACCAGAGAGACTGGAAGACTTTGGAAAACTGCTGTGGAGGTCCAGGCAAGAGGAGACTGCTATGGAGAAAAGCAGGGTAGCTCTTAGGAGCCAGTGAACGAGCACTGAGCAGGTGGCATGGGCGAGCAGTGGTTGGAGGTAGTGCTGAAGCTGTGTGCTTATCTTGTTCTTCATTGTGGGGACTCAGTTCTGGGGTTCTGAGTTTGCACTTGGGTAGAATAGACATTCTCTTTACAGGTGGGGCCTCCGCAGGGAATTCACAGTTCTGCAGGCACAGTGCCATTTGCCCACTTGGGGGAGCTAGGAGTGGTGCTCTCTCACTCTGCTGGAGCAGATGCTGGAGTGTGTTTAGTGAGTGGAGTCTGCAGAGCTGCAGAGGGCTGCACAAACGGACTTGAGCCCCTAAGAGGAGTGCTAGACACATCCTTCCTGCACTTCAAGCCTCATAGGTGACAGGTGCTATCATCCCACTGATTGCCAAGCCTATTCCCTGCCCCCTCCAGCTTTGGCACAGACCTCGTTTTCCCTTCACAGCACCCCGGATTCCTGCCCCGCTGCTTTCCAAAGTCCATTGTTATCACCTGAGATCATTTCAGGGTAGAATCTGTTCCAAACCCAGGGATGATGTCTAGGGCCTTTATAAGGAATGAGCCCTTAGCTGAACCAAGAAAGATGTCTCTGACCAATGCACTGGCAGGTGAAGAAAGCAAATGTCCGAATCACATGGACATCAGGCACAGGGTCATGGTTTGTTTTGTCAGCCTAACACAAGCCAGGGTCATCTGGGAAGAGGGAGTGCCAACTGAGAAAATGTTTTCATCAGTTTGCCTGTAAGCAAGTCCAATTTTCTTAATTGATTGACACTTGAGAGCCCAGCCCAGTGTGGGTGGTGCCACCCTGGCCAGGTGGTCCAGGATGTTTGAGAGAGCAGACTGAACAAGCCACGGGAAGCAAGGCAGTAAGCAGCACTCCTTCATGACGTGTTTCAGTTCCTGTCTCTAGGTTCCCACCTTGAGTTCTTGCCCTGGTCCCCTCAGTGATAGATTATAAACTGTAAGCTGAAATAACTTCTTTCCTCTCCAAGTTGCTTATGGTGACAGTGTTTTATTACAGCAATAGAAACTTAACTAGGACAGAATTCATAGACAGCAGAGTGCCCTGGTCGCAGCGTGGCTTGGGCCCACTCTGACCCAGCCCCTTGGTAACATGGCGCAGGAGAAAACACTTAACCCATCTACTCAGCGCCCTCACCTGTGAAACAAGAGACTACACCTCATGGAGCTGAATGGGTGGCAGACGCTCTGCGGTCTACACTGCTAGCCAGTGCTTCAGCACTCATATTAGCTCTTGTCTGGCCACATGATTCTATGTGTTCACATAGACACACACTTGCTTCCACTTTGCAGCTCTGAAACCCAGGGTACATGTGCCCTCTTCTAGGAAGCTCATCCTGATCACTCACAGCCTGGGTTAGGCTCTTCTCTGGCCTCACAGCACCCCTGAACCTGAATCTGCCACACATTATTTCTTACTGTCGACGTCTGTCTCCCTGGGGTATGAGCTGTCTGAGGATGCAGGGCTGTAACTGGCTTCTTGTTGTATGGGTGACATCTACCACAGTGCAGGAATACATTAATGAACGGATGAGTGAGTGAATGAATGAGTGAAGGTGAATAGGGCTTTGAAACATAAGACCTCCATGGGTAGAGCTGAGGAGATGGGACATGCTGGGAAGAGGGGCAGGCTGTCTAAAGTTGAGAGGTTGGGAGGGTGCACTCTGGTGATATAGAGACACAGTCCCCAGCCAGACATAGAGGAAGCAAGACGAGAATGTGGCTAAACACAGATAAGAATTATGGGCTAATTTAAGTTGTAAGAGCTTGATAGTAATAAGCCTGAGCAATAGACGGAACAGTTTATAATTAACATAAGCCTCTGTGTGTTTATTTGGGATTGAAAGGCTGTGGGACGAGCCTACAGTGCACCCCAGCAAGGGTGTATAACCAGGTGGGACAGGCTGCAATGCTTTGTGTAGAGACAGGGGTGTGGCTGTGATGGGGTGGGCATAATGGAGGGGGAGGTGCTGGCTGAGGAGGATTCCTTTACTTCTGCTCGACCCCAGTGGATCTTGCTGGATGCCTCTGCCACACCACGATTGTTTATGAGGTGCTGGGAGCAACTGACTTGACTCCCTCCGGGGCCAGACTGTAGTGTTTCAGAGGTAGAAACTGAGGTGCTGTTGTATGGTTGGCTTTCTCCAAAAGATCTTCCAATGCACAGATATGCGCTGTTTGCTCCTCCCTTACCCGTCCTCATCGCAGAGGGCTGCAGGCATAGGGTGTGCACTGCACACTGATGAGTCCCAGCAGCTGTCACTCAGCTCCTGTGGAAGTAAAAATTATATCGCTTCCCCCTCATATAGACTCTCTCCCCCTATTTGCTTCCTCTGTGGAGATGTTGGCTAGAGTAGTCAGGCACCAACACAGGCCTTTTGATGGGCACCTGCCCAGGAGACTTCCTTCTGAAGTTCTTGGGACTAAACAGGATCTGCTTGTCTGAAAGCAGTAGGGAAGACAATATCTGGGCCAGCAGCTGAGGCTCACAGAGGTTGAATAGGAGTTGGAGGTTGTTTATGGGTATCATGAGATTCTGTGTCCTGGGGACACTGTACAGCCCTAGGCTGCTATCCTGACAGGTGGCAAGATAGATGGTAACAAGAACACAGGAGGGGATTCAGAGAAACCGAGTGACTGCTAATGTGTAGCCTAGGAGAATTTGAACTGGGATCTTCATGCCGCACCGCGCCTCCCCCCCCAACCCTCCCCCCGCATGTGTCACAAAATCATGTGGAGTGTGATGTTTCCAGGAACACTGTGTGTGTGTGTGTGTGTGTGTGTGTGTGTGTGTGTGTGTCCCACACCCTGAGCTCCAGGCTAATACATGATTCTGGGGGAGCTTAATGTTGATTGTTCCCTGATACCTCTGTTAGAGGCAGGTAGGGGGAAAGCCTGCACAGACTGAGTAAAACCAAATATTGAACATTGGATAGAAGTGCAGTCTTGGGGTGAGTGACAGGACACAGATGATAGACTCTGGACTGACACTGGCTGGCTTGTTCTGCCAGTGTCAAGAGCTAAGGGTGACCTCAGTGGCCAGTCCCATGCTTCTCTGTGATTGGTTTGAGGAGAAAGCCCCACAGAAGTGAGTGCTTCTGCTGAATGTACCCTGTTTTCATCTCAGATGTAGAGCTGTGTGTCGGGCTCTGAATGCCACTCTGAGAACACTTGTTTCCAAGTTGAGCATCTCCATATCCGTTCTTCCTGGGGAAATTGCCCTCATCAGTCTCGACGGCATTACCTGACCCAAGGCGGGGTGATAATGGTGTGTGCTGAGCATCTGCTGGGGGTTGGGCAGGATGCTGAGCGTTTCAGTGTTGCCTTGGTCTATCCTCTGAGCAACTCTGTGAAGCTGGGATTGCTGTTACCTGCATCTCTGAAACTAGCTGGGAACTGGAAGAGTTGCATCATCAGTATGTGTCATCTCAAAGGCCTGTGTTAAGATGTGGCCTCAGCTTGTGTTGCTGTTGGGAGCCATAGAACTTTTAGGAGTTGGGGCCTGATAAGGGGAAGTTAAGCCATCAGGGAGCATGTTCTGAAGAGACAGTAGGACCCCAAGCCCTGACATCTCCCCACCTATGCTTCCCAGCTGCTATGAGGTAAAGACAGTGACTCTGAAGTGACAGTATATGTGTCCCTGTCATGATGTGCAGTGTCAACACAGGTCCAAAACAGCAGGGCCAAATGACCATGGACTAAAACCTCTGTGAACCAAAATATCCCTTGTTCTCCTTAAGTTTATTGTCTCTGCTAGTTTGTCACAGTAATGGAAAACCGACTAACACAGAGAGTAAGCTCTCCAGGATGTATCATCTGCTGGTGGCAGTGCGAACTCTGGAACCCAGGTCTCCTGACCTTTCAGGCAAAACTTGTGCTTTCTCTCCCAGGTGGGCCAAGTAAGGATTGGAGTTCAGAACCCAGGCTCTGTGGAGGCTGGCCCAGGTGCCACGTGCTTGCCTGCCTGGTCCACACTGGACAGCCAGCTCTCCCTGGCTGTGGCTGGACTCTGTTGCCTGCTTGGCTCCCTACCTTCTCTACCCACTCACAACCCATAGTCCCATTTCACTGCGTACTTCAGTGGTTTTACAAATACTTTTATTGGGATGAAATGTATATAAACTGATAGAGCCATGTTCTCATTTTCCTTCAGAGGAGCCTTGTGACCAACAAGGGAGAGATGGGCAGGCAGAGGACAGGAGGGTCCCTGAGTGGACTGGGGCTGTGAAGTACATGACACCAAGGCTTTAGGTCCCTGTCCTTCAAAATGAGGCTCTCACAGAGAGTATCAGAGGAGCCTCTCCCAGCTCTGGCCCAAACAGCCTTTCTCTAGAGACTATTCAATAAGAAACAGGGATGTGTATCCTCTAGGGAGCCATTAAGAAAGTTAAGTTTCTGTGTCCCACTTAATCTCTCAAGAGGTCAACAGGTGCCACCAAGGACCCTAGGAGATCATAAGGGGTCAGAGGTCTTCTAAAAGCAGTCTGAGCAGGCTTGGGAAGTCCCTTCCTCATCCTCCAAGTGCTGTCCCCCTACCTACCTGGGTCCTGTGTTGCTTGAAGAGTAGAGAGTCATTTCCATGGGGCCAGTAACTTAGAGATTGTTATCAAAATGGCAGAGGTAAGGACAAGAGGGTCCCTTTACCCAGAGAGTACGAGGTGGGCATTTGGATGGAGTGAAGCCTGGAGCTACACTCCTGAAGGAGTTTGGAATGTTCTAGAGAGAGTAAGAATAAGCATAGTGAGTAAGGGTGACTAGGCTAGAGCAAGCCTGGTATGGAGGACATTTTTGGTCGTCATGATGTCTTGCCTTTTGTTCAGATGACCCTGAGAGCCACCGGGGGACTCTAGACCACCAGCAAAAGGACAAAAGGTAGCATGACAAGTGTCACCCTGCCTTCATTCATCTGGAACAATGAAGACAGGAAGCAAAGAGTGTCAGAATAACTCTGTGGGACACTAGTGCTGTTCCCCCAAGCCAGGCAGTCAGGGCAAAGACCGGCCTATGACCAGAGGCAGTGAGAAGGCAGAATGGGTAGCATGGTGCCTCTCGGAGACATCTGTCCCCCCGCAGCTGGAGTGAAGGGGTGGTGGTGGATAAAGTCTCAGGTGGCACCCACGTAGTGGGTGTTCAGCAGGTGAGACCACCCTCCCTCCTGCAGCCCGTCCCTCTACTCCTGTGTGTGTCCCTGCCAGTGTTCTGAAGTAGAGGTCTCGTCTCGTTACCAGATGCTGTCATGGAAACAAAGAGATGGGGAATCAGGAGAGGCCCAGAGGAAGGGATGGGTGGGAGAGACGTCATTCCCTTGCTCACCCCGTGGCGTGCTCTCACCAGCTCATTATACCAGGTGACAGCTCCAGGAACCAAGTTGGGGCAGGCAGATGGAGTTATGGAGCAAAGGCCGATGGGTGAACTGAGAGCACAGGGGCCAGAGCAGCCTCCCTTGAGGCCAGGCATAGCCTTGTTGTAGGCTTCCCAGGACTCGGGCAGGCTGGTGCCGGGATGTGCCCATCTGCCATTGCCCCCATGCTCAGTAAGAGCCTATGCAGTCACTTCCCTTGGACACCTTCAGCACGTCATGGAGCCAAAGTTTCTGATCCTCCAGTGTCCTCGTCACGGTGTACATATCGGAGCTGTTCTGTGCTGTTGCTCGCCCCCTCAACTGCATGTCCTTCTGTACCTTGCTCTTTTCTCAAGCAAAAAGTGCTTCCTCTCCTCTACCCCAGCCCATCCCCCATCCTTCCCGTGTGTTCATTGTTTGGTCTCCCCTGTCCCACTTAAGAAGCCAGCTTAAAGCTTTGTAGCCCCCAGGGCTTTGAGTCCCCAGAGGCCATGTTGGAACTTTGAGCTGTGGGGCAAAATGGCTTCTCTGAGCTTCAGTTTTCTGATCTGTTCAAGGGATTGGTTCCTGGACCAACCTGGTAGGTAGGGCTCTATGAATTCTCTCAGACGCAGCCCTGTGTTGTTGTTACTTGCTGTATGTTGTCATTTTTCTTGTTAATGAGACAGACATTCCTGACAAAAGCCATTTAAGGAAGGCAGGTTTATTTTGACTCGTAGTTCAGAGGGTTAAGCTCATCATGGTGGGAAGGCTTGGCAGCAGGAGTGTGGGGTGTCTGGTCACATCCTGTCCCCAGCCAGTGTGATGTTAATTTCAGTTGTCTATTTTGCAGGATCTGGAACATCTGAGAGGAAGTCTTGGGAAGGGGTTGTCTAGATTAAGTTGGTCTACGGGTATGTCTGAGGTATTTTCTTTTTTAAGATCACAAAAAAACAAAAAGATGTATCATTTTGTTTATTTAGTTAGTGTGTAAACTTTACACATCCCAGAGTCATCTGAGAGGAAAGCCTCCATTAAGGAATTGCCTAGATTGGACTGTGGATGGGTCTGTGGGAGTGTCTTGATTATTAAACAATGCAGGAGGACCCAGCCCAGGAACCTCCCTAGTCAAGTAGTCCTGTGTATGGAATGCTAACTCAGCATGAACCTGAGCGAGCCAGCAAGCAGCATCCCCCATGGTTTCTGCTTCTGCTTGACTTCCCTCTCTGTTGGACTGTGACCTGAAAATGTGAGCCAAGTAAACCCTTTCCTCCCCTTAGGTGATTTTGGTTAAAGTCTAATCACATCACCAGAAAGGAAACAATCTCCCCAAGTGTGTGCCATGATACAGCTGTGGGAGTTAGCTCTCTTCCTCCTTGATCTGGCCCCCAGGTCTGACCTTAGGTCTTCAGGCTTGACAGGAAGCATCTTTACCGGTTGGATCATCTCCAGCCTGAGGGATTTTCTTATTTGCACTAATTGACTCACCTGAGATGTGAGTGCCACTATTACTATTTCAGGGCTAGTCCTGGGCCGAACGAAGAAGCAAAGGGACCTGAGCACCAGCATTTGATGCTCTCTGCTACTGACCATGATAATATGTGGCTGCTGCTGCTGCTGCAAGACGATGCTGCCCTGACTTCCCGTGTGGTGGTCTGCAGCATGGACTGAGGACTGAAAGAAGCCCTCTTCTTCCTTAAGTTGCTTTTGTCAGAATGTCTTATCACAGCCACAGGGGAAAAACACAAGGCAATCAGAAAGCAAAGAGGCAAGAGTGCTTCTTCACCCCAAGAAATTTTCACTGCTCCTCCCTTTCCCCCTTTTTATTCAAACCCTATCTCTGTCCATGGGATGGAGCCACACACATTACCACCTCAGTCAGACTCTCTGGAAGAATCCACAGACACTCTCAGAGGAATGGCTCCTAGGCAACTCTAAATCCATCCAGTTTGACAGTCAAGATCACCATCACACTCACCTTCCCAAGCTCCACAACGATGACGGAGGCAGGGAAGGGGGCTCCACCATAGGCTTTGTTTATGAGTTGATCATTTCTCAGTGAGGTGGAATGAATCTTCCAAATCTAAGCTCCCTTTCATTTGGGGAGATGGTGCCAGCCTTACACCAGGTTCTTTCTAGGCACTGGGTGGGGGGGGGCACACAAAGAGAATACATGTGATTTGTGCTTTTGGGTTTGCTGCTTGTTTGATGGGACAGACAAATGTGACATGCACCATCTCCATAGTCTCTTCATGACAAGCTTGTGTGATGGTCCAGTGGAAGGCAGGGCTGCAGGTGCAGTGTGAGGCTTGCAGCGGCCTGAGGAAGCAGCATACTCCCTGAGGATGTCGGGTACCACAGATGAGAGGAGTACATGGCTGGCAGTAACGTGATGTGCCCAAGACATCAGAAGAAATGAGGTTTGCTGGGGTCAAGGTTGAGGGCAGAGGGTGCAGGAAGGAAAACCTAGAGAGAGGAGCTGGGACCTGTTGTTGGGCTAAGAATTAAGGCTGTTCTGTCCTCTCCCCTGGTCTAACCTACAGTCTCTCCACTGCAGTGAGTTTGGGAGCCACCCGGTGCTATGCATTGGGTAGGGATCCCTCCTCCAGGCCTGCGTCTTGAAGGCTTATTCTGTAAACCATGATATGATGTCTTTGGGAAATGGCAGGACCTTTAAGAAGCAGAGCCTAGCAGGCGATGTGTGGGCCATGTGGAAGCTATCCCTGGAAGGAGATTGGGACCATGGCAACTTTCCCTTCTTTCTGTTTTGCTTCCTGGGCAAGGGTGAATGCGTTTATGCTTCCATTGCTGCAGCCTTCAGCATCGTCTCAGGCCCAAAAGCAACTGCACCAGCTGATTCCAATTGGAATTCAAAGCCATGAGCCCAAATCCACCTTCCTCTGTGTTGGGTCATTGGTTACAGGCACAAGTGGGAAGAAGAAAGAGAAGCAGGGTCCTGAGATGCCTTTTGTGGCTTTCAGTGGGTCTTCTAGAAGTGACCTGGAACAGTGTTTCCCATACCTGCTCTGAGGATAATGAGTGGGAAGTGGTTCCCCATTGAGCTGCTGGAAAATACACCTCTCAGGGTCCCCCAATTCCATTCAGAGTGGGACCTGGTTGAACAGAGCTTGGCTTTGCATTTTAATTCTACCATGTGTCATTAAGTTGACACATGGTAGTGAAACTTTTCTTGGGCTGACTTGCTCTTCTTGTTTGTAAGATGGGAACAATGGCAGTACTGTTGACAAGTCATGAGAATTTATGAGACCATACACAACAGGAAATAATGGGGGACAGCTGTCAGGCCACTATATGTTAAATACTTGTTATGACATTTTTTATTTTAAAAATTTATTTAGAATGCAGAAATTACATTTTATTTTATCTCTAAAGGCTCTGAGAAGTGCTGTCATAAAACTACCACGTATTTCTGAAATCTATTTTGATTTTGCATTGTTTTCTGTTGTATAACATCCAGGGGGCTGTGACACTTATTTTGGGGGGACAATAACGCTATGGAAACAGTCTTGGGAAGCCATTATCTTTGGGTCTGGATTAGGTCCAATGGGAGTTGTGTTTCATCGTTGGTCGCTCCTCTTTCCTCTTTTCTAGAGACTGTCACTCAGGAAGAACGGCCCGGGGTAGCTGTTGCTGGGATTATTAGCGGAGAGGTTGAAGGGGAGAACCTGAATTACAGCCAGTCTTGGGGAAACTCCTACAAATAAGTCCTTCAATACCCAACCCCAGTGCTAGCTCTTATTTGCAGTTTCACTTCTTACCTAGGCAGAATTAGGTGGCCTTCCTTGCCCAAGAAAGCTCAAGGCCTCTGGCCCAGTCTCAACACATAAATATTAAACCAGTCACATGATTGTCACCCTGGCTGGACTGTGAACTCCTCAGGGCAGTCGTCTGGTATTACCCTAAGGCTCTCAGCCAGTTCTTGATGGAGAACAGATTTTGTCATTCTCCAGGGACTGCTCATGTCTTAGCTGGAGATCAGGATAAGGGGAAAGCTCAGGGTACCCTGAGCTTTGAGTAGCTATCCTCTGCTTCTGTGGTCCCGAGAAAAGGAGCACGACCTTGGAGTGTGTCACCCATGGCAGGAGATAAGACCCACTGGAGATGCTCTCAGCCTAGGCGTATTTAAGGGGAACACCAACTGTGTGATAATGAGCAGAGACACCAAGATGAGAAGACAAGCCTTTCCTATCTGCTCCAAAGTCGGTGTGCCATGAGCTCTAAGTCTGGAGGCTTATCTGAGCCAGGTGGAGGCCCATAGAGGTTCAGTCCCAGGGACGACATGGTCTCCTGTGTTGAGGGTTGGATTGGGCCAGGAACCTGGCCCAACCAAAGAGCTTTCAGATCAGTGCAGGATCCTGAGAGGCAACACCACAAGCCCAAAGCCCAAGGATTGGCCCAGGGCTTTCCAAGTTGTGGGTGACTCAGGAAACAATGTGGAATCTGTGGAATTCCTAGGTTGCAGATGCCCTTCCACCTATAACCTCCATCCCATCATGTAGCCAAGAACTGTGCCTGGGTTCAAGCTAGAGCCAGAAGCCCCCAGTATAGATGTCTGGGCTCCCTGGTCCATGTCAGCCCTTCGTCTTTAAACATCCAGTGAACAAGAAATGAGGGGATACTGTGGCCTGGTCAGGTCAGGGTAGAATTACTGGAAAAATAATAACAAAAACAAGGACATTGAAACTTAATCTTGGTTCCTATAGCAACATGTATCCCATTTATAAGCCCCTAAGGGCCCATGGCAGCCCATGTTGCAGATGACATAGTTCAGAGTCATCATGGTCAGCCAAAGCCCCCAGAGTGTTCAGCTAGTAAGCCCCAGGCTGGGTCTTCCCCGCTTGCAGTTGTGGCTCCTGACCCCGAGACTCCATGCTTGTCACCATGGAAAGGAGATAGACTCCCAACACAGGCAGTGACAGCTCTTCTGCTTCAGACCATGCCCCTTTCCATGAGGTGATTAGTGCTATCCTCCCCAGATGCAGCCAGTGTCTCTCCTAGCTACCTGCAGACCACACCCTGTAGGAGTGGCAGTAATATGGTACCCATTGATTAAGGCAGGCAGAAGGAAACCATCCATTATGAAGTGACCTGTTTCACTGTGTGAGTGGTGGCATGTCCACACCTCATACTCCAGCTGTTAGAGGCCAAGGAGCCAGGGATCCCTACTTACAGATGCGGAATTGGGAGCCATAACAGCACAGCCCACACTCAGGCTTCCTACTAATCAATGAGCACTAGTTCAGATGTTCTGTGTGGCATGTTTGTGGCTACATGTAAATAGAAGTGGGGTTCTGGACTCAGAAAACTACAGGTTTATAGTTCTACCTACATAGGGCCAGGGAACACTTGTGGGCACACTGTTCTTTGTTATGTGGAAATTCCCTAGGGGGCATATGTAACCCCCAATCATTGTGACAATTCAAAATGGCAGCCATACCCATTTATAGACCCACAGAGAAGGCCTGGAGCCCCACACCCTCATGACCTATTTTGTGAGGCTGATGGAAGAGCAAGTCTGTGGCTGTGCTTTTCTTCCCTGAGCTGAAGGCACTGGCATCTCAGGTCTTCTTGGGGCTGGCAAGGGGGAATAGACCCAACTATCTGCCCTCCCTGAGCCCAGAGTCATGTGGCAATGATGCCTCAATTCCTACAGGGCCAGGTGACTTAAAGGGACTTAGCTGGATGTGGTGGCTCATGTCCAAGATCCTAACACTGTAAGAGACTCATCATTGAGAATATTCTTTAATTCCAGAACTTTCAGGTTGAGTCGGCTGTCACATGTCACCCAGTTTGGCCCTCTGCTACTGCCACTTTCATAGATGAAGCAGCTTAGGCTAGGGAGGGAAAGTTAGTGACTTCCAATCTTTAGAAATGGTTTGAAGAGATCTGGAATAAACTAGTTGTTTGCCTCAGACAGATGCCTCCCTTTTGTACTTCATCTGTACAGTGTAAAATTGGAAGTTCATCACATGACCAACCTGATGGAGTCACTCTGCTGCAGGTGTCCACGTCCTGTTCAGCCCTCCTCCTTCCCTCAGCCAGGTGCTCCTGCCTACCCTTGGCTCAGATCTGCACATGGCATGCTGAAGCTCCTTCCCAAGCTCATGCCTTATAAATGGGAGACTTCCAGCCCCAGTGCCTGCCATCAGTCTTCTCTGCTGCCACTCCCTATGTCCCAGGACACACCCAGTCTTGGGAACATCCCAGAAAAGAAGCACTTTTACCTCTCACTCCCTTCCAGTGCTCATCATTACTCTTCAGTTTGAAATTCTGGTAACTGCAAAGGAACCCAGAGGAAGATGGAAGTTCCGCCCCCACCCTACATCCTTTATGTTCCCATCCTGAGACACTATCAATTAGAAAACTCTGGTGCCATCACACCCAGCCCATCTTTGCAAGTGACAGGGGCAGGGATGCTGAGTGAGCTGAGCCCTGGGGTGGAGGGTCCCTTCTTCTGTGATAGAAGTTGTGGAGGTCAATGTATCTTCACTTTCATGATGGGGCTGGGGAGAGCTGGCCTGATTCAAAGCAATCTTCAGGCAGAAGGATGATACTGGGTAGTTTCTAGAGGTAGAGGCAGGGGCTGCCCCCAGCTTGCAGGGGAGGGTGCTCCTGACTTCTAGTGAACTCAGGCTAAGGGCCTCTGAGCTTCCTGCTTTGCCCAGGGCCTTCCTCAAGCAGACTTACCTGGCCCCAGAGTTCTAGACACACAGGGAGAGAGACCTAGGCTAGACCAACTTAGGGGTGTACATGTGTGTTTACACACACACATGCACAATACTCCCTCACCTGACTCACAGGATTTTCTGGGAACTCCACTCCCCTTCCTGTGTCGGGGCTAGAGATTTCAAAGATCTTCCGATGAAACCAAGGGGAAGCATCTGCCTTGCAGTTCAGAGAGGATGACATCAACGGAGCTCACATTTCCCAGAACTAGGGCAGCTTTGGATAGTCTTGGGTTGGTCTAGGGTGTGTATGCTGCCTGGTCTCTAGGACCTCACAATGAGGATGCTGAGTGAGCAAACCCTTGACTTCCACTAGATTAGGACCAGGAGAGCTGGGGTGCAGAGATTAGAACACAGAGAATTGGGGTGCTCCTCGGTAACAGAGCAGTTGCCTGGCACCCAGGCCTGTGTTCCACCCCAGCACAAAGGAGGCAAATAAAGTAATTGGTTAATCAAGAAAAATCCAATAGGCCTGGCCACAGCCAGCCTCCCGCCCGAGTCCACTGTAACTCACATGCTAATGTAACAGTAGCAGTCTCACTAAGCTTGCATTCTCAGCAGCTCTGCTGCAAGTGCTGTAGTACATGCATGAATCCCACAGTCTCCACACAACCTACAAGTCAGATACTGTCATTGTCCCGTTGTGCAGCTGAAGAAATTGAGGCACCAAGAGATTGGATAACTTCTTCCAGGTCACACAGCTCAGAAGTAGCACCAGTTCACTCTGAACACAAACTGTTGAGCTCTGCTGGATGTTGTCACCCCCCTTTTCTTAAACAGGCAGGTGAAGAGCTTCCTGCCTTGCCTGTGTCTGTGGCCAGCTTTTTCCAGATGGCCCCACATGGCCCCCAGAACAACAGCCCTTCTCCATAGAGTCAGTCATGAGCAGTAAGAGGGGAACATTTCCCAGTGAGCTCAGGTCACAGTCTCCAGCTGGACTCGATGGGACAAACCAACCAGCAGGGGACTACCTAGGCCCACAGCTGTCCTAGGTGTCCCAGAGTCTCAGCAGAGAGGGCAGGAGCCTGGACACAGTGCTGGGATGTACACTTGGAAGTCTCTATGCATCACTGGCCCTGGCAGTACCATTCAGGTTCTTCCTTAGCTGACACCTCCTCCAGGAAGCTTTCTTTGATTATTCAAATGAGTTAATGGCTTCACTGACTCCCACCAAACTGGGCACCGATGACAATTTGTGTATTAGGGCCTTTGGAGAATAGCTATCTCCTCTGCTCTGTTCCTGGCTCCTGCCACGACTGCTGGATGTGAAGCTGGTACCCCAGGAGTGTTCACTGAACACTAAGACGTATGGACACTTAGCTCTGGCCCCCCATGCAGTGTACTTGCTGGTCTAGGGTGTGATGTGTTCGATACCATGTAGCAGGCTGGACTTCTTGCCCAGGTCCTGACACCCTTGGGGGTTTCCTTCTCTACTCAGCTTCCCTGCAGCTTTCAGGACAGCAGAGCATGGGTCCTGGCTCCTTCCAAGCAAGAAAATAGCCCTATTTTAAAGGCCTTTTCTACCCTAGGGCTCCGAGGTCTAGTAGGGCTTGGGAGAGTCCCACCCTTTCCTTCTCTTGACATGGGAGATATGTGCACTTGGGGTGTGGCCAATAGAACTTTAGCTTTATTAGTGCTGTCAAGTAGCTGAATAGCTTATTTCCTGCCAAATGTATCTGAAGGGATATATATTATGTACTTCAGTGTGAGGGAGGGTGGCAGGGCCACCATTCTGGTACCCTTGGACATTGTAACTGTCACATTGCTCCTGCCCAGAGTCTAAATGTTTGGGATGTGGCAGTATCATTACCATTATTATTTCATAGTTTGAGAAACTGAGGCACTGAGGTGAGCTGAGTTAGCCAAATGTAACAACCTCGCAGTCTGGAAAAGGCTGGGATCAGTTCAGAGTGGGCTATACTGTTCCCTGACTCCAAGGAAAGGAGGAAGGACCTGGACTTTACTGCTTGCAAGTGGTAATTCTCCCTGGCCTGGGCAAGCAGGAAGACACTATCCATCTCTTGTTTAGAGTTAGGAGTCCGCAGCCACATTAACAATGAACCAGTGTTCTGGTCTCTTCTGTGTCCCAAGCTTGTTGTGGGTTAATACAGTCACTGTGAAGATGCCTGGTGGGTGGACAGGTGGAAACAGACAGAAGAGGAGCTCGGCAAGTGGACCCGAGCTACTTCTGGGCTGCCTGACAACTAATGCTCTTCAGTGAATGGAGTTTAAATAGGATGGTAAACCCATAGGTCTGCTAAGGTATCTATTCCCACAGTAACCTGAGAGGAGGAAGGCTTGTAAGGATGCTACCATGGTCAGGTCTGGGCAGGCTGTTTCCAGGTTCTTACCCAAAGAAAATAAAGCCTCACTCAGATTTGAAAAAGAAGTGAGAAAATGTTACTCAGAGCTAAGAAATAGTACAAATTAGAGATATCCTGTCATAATTGTTGGGGACCCGTGAGTGAGGGAACTCAAGGGCCCTGATTACTGTTTAGGGCTTCCTTTGATTGGGTGCAAGAGGAGGAGTTTGGGTACTAAGAGCCACAGTGAGGGGGTTTCTCTCTTTTGATGATAGATAGGGCAGTATATTTCTTTTTCTTACTGTGCATGTCCTTTCCTGGTAGCATCTGATTTTAATCATGTGCACACACAGGCATCAGATGGTAAATAGGGGATTCTTCCTAAAAGTTCACATGGTGACAGATTTTTGCCTTATCTAAAAGCATCTAAAACCAGTTCAGACTGGATTGGCACTTCTATTATTTATACCTGTGTGTGTTGGGAATATACTTCAAGAGAAACTGTCTAAATCTGATTGCTACTAGAAATGGGACATTTATACTACTGTTCAGAGATGGAAGTATATGTGGCTTGATGTAGTTGTATGGAAGGGTCAGGGTTTATGAAGATGCTAGGTGTTGTGGAATATTGTTTTAACTAGGCAAAGATGTGTTACATTTGTCTATGCTACAGAATATTACCTTAACTCTGTAAGGGTATGATGCATTTGTTTAACATATAAGGATATGTGTTTAATTATGTAAAGATGTGTTGTTTCACTTTGCCTGCCTGAGGCACCTGATTGGTCTAATACAGAGCCAATAGCTAGGCAGAGAAAGGATAGGCAGGGCTGATGGGCAGAGAGAATAAACAGGAGTAATCTAGGTTAAGAAGGAGAATGAGAGGAACACGAGAATAGGAGGAGAGAAAGAGAGACACATGCCTGGGGCCAGAAGCCAGGCAGCTGCTGTCAGCCAGACACAGAGACAGCAGGAGGAAAGTAAGCTATACACAGAGAAAGTCGGGGGGGGGGGGGACAGGGAGAGAGAGGGAGGGAAGGAGAGAGGGAGAGAGAGAGAGAGAGAGAGAGAGAGAGAGAGAGAGGGAGGGAAGGAGGGAGGGAGAGAGAGAGAGAGTAGCCTGGCAGTGGTGACGCACTCCTTTAATCCCAGCACTTAGGAGGCAGAGACAGGCGGATCTCTGTGAGTTCAAGTCCAGCCTGGTCTACACAGTGACTTCCAGGACAGAGGCCAAAGTAACAGAGAAACCCTGTCTCAACCCCCACCCAAAAAAGCACCCCAAGGCAAAATGTAGATAAAAGAGAAACAGAATAAGTTAAAAGAGCTAGCCAGGCTGAGCATTCATAACTAATAGTAGGTTTCTGTGTCCTGATTTGGGAGCTGGTTGGTCACCCAAAGGAAGAAGCCTGGCACAGCTAGATGCATTGCTTGGAGAAGGGTGTGTGAGCCCAGTGCCAGTAGGTGAGGGGATAAGCTTCCAAACGCACTGTTGCAAGGGAAGAACAGTTGCAAAACCTAGAGCCAAATAGAATCCCAGACTAAACTATCTCCTGTGCTTGCCTGCCTCAAGTATGACATACAGTCCGAAACACAGACTTTTTTAAAAAATAAAGTTTAAGACTTAACATTTAAGTGTCTTCATCACATACTACAGTGAAGTCAAAAGTCAGATGAGTCACTCGGGGAAAATAATCATAAATGCATATCACACCCCTGAACTAAATTTCCTAATGTGTAAAAAGAGTCCCAACCAATCAACAAAGGAAGGATCGTCCGCATCCCCATAGGGAAAATGATTAAAGAACTGGGACAGCAAAGAAAGTGAAGGATGTCTCTCATAGATCAATGTCCCACCTCTCTTAGCCTAAGGAGCAAAAACTAGAGGATGGAGAGACATGGTTCTAACCCCCAGGGATTTCAAAAGACTGGAAAGTTAAATGAGGCCTTCTGGTTTTGAGGCTGTGCAGCAGTAAGCACATTTGTAAATGCCAGTGCTACAAAAATAGTACAGGCTTGGTCACAGAGGGCACTGGGACTCCCACAGACTTAAACATACGGGGCCTGTGCCCTCGAAGTTTCCCACTCCTGCAGGTCTGTCCTGCAGATAACCCTGTGAGTGTGCAAGCAGCCATGGGGCAGGGGAGACATCGCAAGCAT
Source organism: Phodopus roborovskii (assembly GCF_943737965.1). NCBI lineage: Eukaryota > Metazoa > Chordata > Mammalia > Rodentia > Cricetidae > Phodopus > Phodopus roborovskii. The sequence continues at coordinate 6,953,722 of NW_026126578.1, forward strand.
GCACGGCAGGTTTTTCTTAATCAAAGGCTCGTTTGTCCTGTGAGTCTCGCTGTGCAGCTGTGGAAGCTGAGGCCAATGAGCATGAACAGATCATAAGGAAAACGTCTTGCTTAGAAGGGAAGGAGAAGGAGAGAAGGAGAGAAAGAAACGGGGGTGCAGAAAGACGAAACAAGATGGAGGGAAGGGTTAGACGCAAGAGCTTATCAGTGTTCATGTTCTTGGGTGTGTGTAGTAGTCCTGTGAGGAGACACTGAGCTGTGGTTGCAGATACATCCAGGGATCGAATTCTCCACCCCCACCCCAGGTAGGGAATCTTTCTAAGCCTGTGCCTCCACTGAATGGATAAAAGAACAAGGCAAACACATGGGGTAGGCTTACCGTATCAATTCCCTCCTCCCATTGTTAGCCTTAGTTTCTCCTTTTGCATGCTGAATCTTGAGCCTGACCTCCTTTCCAGGTCACAGTGAGGATCAAGAGCAATCTTCATGTGTCTCCAGGATCTGATGTCTACCAGTGACAGGGATCCCTTACCCCAAATACTGAGAGAGGTGTTTCAGATTTTAGGATTCTCTAGCCTTAGCAACATGTGCTTATCTAATATGAGACATCTTCATAATGCCAGGAGATGTCTTATAGACCCAGTTTCTTGTCCTAAAAACAAAATGTGCCTCTTTCTGTGCCTCAATTTGTCACCTGTAAAATGGGACATCTGGGTCTAGTGTTGAGTGGTCCCTGACCCTGCTTGTTCTCAGGGGGCTTTCCAATCCTCCCCAGTATTCTGGGAGACCCTCAAGACTACAATTTTGTCAGGTTTGTCTAACTCCAGGCCTGTTTGCTTCTCAAAATTTGGAATTAGGCAGAGGTCATCCCATGACCTGAAATAATCCAATCTTGGGTTTCCACTTCCCACTAATGACCATAGACATCTTTTCCTCTGATGGACAGAATTGCTTGAAAAAAAATAAAGCCTTTCATTTTCCTGGATGCTGTTTTTGCAAAAGATGAGGGGCTCCTGAGAAACTGGGATGGCTTACTTGGAAAATCAACGGAAAAACATGCCTTTGAGTATTCCTTTTAACAACAAAGGATGTGGAACAGAATTGAAAAACATTCGGGGGTGGGTGGGGGAAGGGAAACAGAGAAAGCAACTCCCATATTTACTGCCTTCATCTACTGCTGCTGCTTTTGATTGCAGAAACATGGGGAACATTTAGTTTCCTGGTTATTATTTCCCTGAAGACCTGTCCTGAGTGTGTTCCCAGCACTTAGGATGCTGAGGTGGGAAGCCCTTGGGTTCCAGGCCAATGTGGGCTACATCTCTATGTTTCAATGATGATGGTGATGGTGATGATGATAGACCTTTAAATGCTCCATAGTGAGGTGATGTTTATGTAAATTATGGCAAATCTACATGATGACATTTTGATATAACTATGAAAATAGATTTTGTAGAATAAGCCCTGAGGTGGAGGAAAGCTCACAGTACCTTTGAATGGAAAGCAGAGGATGTAAAACTGAGACTGTGAAAGCCATGCTGACGGAGATACTGTTATTTCTATAAGAAGAAAGAGGAAATATACCCAAGGGTATTCAAATGTTTGCTTCTGAAAACAGGGTTACACTAACTCGAGGCTATTTTAATTTTCTTATTTATGCCATTTTTTCCTCTTTTCCATAACCAGGCTTACATTTGAGTAAAACAATACATGTTTTTAAAAAGCCTGGTTACATTTTTCAAACCAGAATATCAGACCAAATATTACTGTATAGTTTTATCATCTGGCGATGCCTTAACCATGGACTGTCAGCAGGAGCTGCAGGTGGGCACTCCATGGCCTAAAGGAATTGGATAGATGAACTTGGCTTGTCTGCTCATTTTTTCTGGGAGATTTTGTTTCTTGTTCTTTTGAAAATGAACACACACAACAGTGGTTGCCAATAGTGGGTGCACATCCCTTCGGTATACTTGGCAGTGCTGGGAGGCAGCTGCCCTGCTGGTTGCCATGGTCCCACAGTTGACCATTCCCACTGTCTCCATTGTCTGCATGCAGCCAGCTGCCCTAAGAGTGCAGAATGAGAATCTGAAGATGCCAGACTCCCAAATCCAGAACACCATGAGCTCTGTGTTTAGACGTGGGTTCCATTCCAGAGGATGCTTCTGGATATACAAAATTCCCTAATCTAGAGAACTTGGACACTGAAACACCTCTGAAGATTTCAAACCCCTCAGGCTGGATCTGTGATCCCTGCCCTACTCTATGCCTCAAAGCCAAGCTCAGGGCTGTTCCCCTGCACCTTTAGCCCAATTCTAGATGCTTGTTGAGCAACTGTGGGGTGAGTAAAGTCCACAGGAGGTGCTCAGATGTGACACAGTGGCAAAAGCCAGGGCAGAACACATCTGTAAGCCCTTGGGAGCATGTGGCCACAGGCGATGCCTCTTTCTGGACCTTTGCTTCCACACCCAGGGCTCAAGGGATCATCGGGAGTTCTCTGGGTCAGATGTACAAGATGCGTGGTGCCTTCCAGGGAATTTTCTTTAAATGGGCAAAGAGGAAAAGTGTGATGGAATGTCAGGATCTGGGAAGGAAGAAGTGTACAAAGGATGCTGATCTGTGCTTGACTGGTTTGGAATCCTCAGGCTGCCACACTGCTCTCCTCCATCGATACACACAGCCACGAGCCACCTACTTACCTCCAAGTGATATTTGGTTCACAGGGGAAAGAGTGGCAAAAGACACAAACACCTTGTCATCTTGTGCTGGGCAGACCTTTCTGTTGCTCCATGTCCCCTTTCACAAGTGTGGCCTAGTCATGACTGGGATGTCCCGGGACATGTTGCAGACTTCCTTGAAACAAATATGGTCTGAAATATTTATCGTAGTAATAAATTGCAGGACGATAAAGCAAACAGCTGCTTAAAGTTTAAAACAAACAGCTAAAGCAAAGGGCGGGGGGGGGGGGGCCGCAGGGAAATTAGCTGGAACAGCCGAGCATCACCAGAGGAGATTTCTTCATTTCTCTTATACACGTGGGATGGTGCGGCTAAGAATGCATGTGGGGCTCCACAGTAACTAAAATGTGGGCAAACATTACGTGAAAAGCAGTGTTCGCAAACGAACAGTCTCCATGCTCCAACAAGGATAGTGGAGTTCAAATTCCAAATGAGTTCAAACTCCCAGGAACTTCAAAGAATTGATGTATGTGGTATATGTGTTCATGTGTACATGTATATGGGAAGAGGGTACATATACACATGGATGTGCATACATATAGAAACCAGAAGTCAACATTAGGTATTGTCATTGTGGCTGTGATTAAAAAAAAAAAAAAAAAAAAAACACCATGACCAAGGCAACTTGGAGTGGAAAGGGTCTGTTTGGTTCATGCTTCTCCATCACTGCCCACTGTTGAGGGAAATCTGCACAGAAACTCAAGGCAGAATTAAAGCAGAGGCCATGGAGGAACTCCGCTTGTTGGCTTGCTCCAATGGCTCACTCAGTTTGCTTTCTGGGACAACCCAAGGCCACCTGCCCAGGGTTAGCACCATCCACAGTGGGTTGAACCCTCATATATCAATAATCAATCAAGAAAATGGCCCACAGACTTTCCTACAGTCTGATGGAGGCAGTTCCTTAGTTGAGGTTCCTTTTTTCCAGAGGACTCCAGCTTGTGACAATGAACTAGACTAGTTCTTAACCTGTGGGTGGGGACCTCTTAGAGGGGGAGTCAAATGACCCTTTCATAGGGGTTGCCTAAGACCATTGAAAAACACAGATATATTATGATTCGTAAGAGCAGCAAAATTGCAATTATGAAGTAGCAATGAAAATAATTTTATGTTGGGGGTCACCACAACATGAGCAACTGTATTAAAGGATTGCAGCATTAGGAAGGTTGAGAACCACTGGGCCAGATGAACATGGGTGTTCTCTTTTACCCTTACCTTCTTTTTATTTATTTATTTTTTGAGAGCAGGTTTCTTCTCCCAACCTGAAACTCACCAACTGGGCTAGTGTAGCTACTAGCATCAAGCTCTAGGGATCCTCATGTGTCCACCCACTCTGTCCTGACCTAACAGGGCTGGGCTCACATTGCCATTCCTAGGTTTTAAGAGGATGGGCGAATTCTAAACTCAGTTTCTCCAGCTTGAGTGGCAAGCACTTTAGCCCCTGAGCTGTCTCCAGCTTCTGATGCTTTGTGTGGCTTAGAGGATGTGTAAAGAATAGAAATGTGGTATATTTGGATTGTACTCATTAAGGTTATTCTTTTAATTCATATATCCAAGTCCATGGAAGACCAGGGAGCAGGGGAAGTTGGAAGCCACAGGGGGTCTAAGACCATTGAAAAACACAGATACTTGCTGAAGAGATGGCTCAGTGGTTGAGAGCACTGGCTGCTCTTCCAGAAGTTCTGAGTTCAATTCTCAGCAGCCACCTGGTGGCTCAGAACCATTTATAATGAGATCTGGCATGTAGAAATACATGTAGACAGAACACTTAGACCTAAAAAACAAAAAAGGAAAACACAGATATTTATATTACAATTCATAAGAGTAGCAAAATTACATTTTAAAGGCTAAGAAGGTCAACGTGTAAACATTAGCATTTGAATGACGAACAACTTACTCTTCATGGGGGCAAACTAATCATAGCAAAATCATTTTAGAAGCTTCCTGTATATTAGCTATGAGTTCTTTTCTCTTTCTTAGGTGAAAATGGTTGCAAAGTATTTTGTTTTATTCATTCATTTGTTTATAGGACAGGGTTTTCCTATGGATCCCTGGCTGGCCTGGAGCTTGCTATGTAGATCAAGCTGCCTGCTTCTGCCTCCACAGTGCTGGGATTAAAGGTGTGTGCCACTATGCCTAGAATACAAAGAAGTTTAAACTCTGTTTTGCATGCCAATGATGCTCATAGCAGAGTGTAAGCTACTGATATTTTACTCAGAGATTCCTGTGTTATATCTCCAGTTCTATACTTTTTAAGTGGGTTTCTTAATCTGTTTGGACTGCTGTAACAAAAACATTGTAAGCTGGATGGCTTTTAAAAGTGAGAGCTTTCTTTGCCACACTTCTAGAGGCTGATAAGTCTGAGTTCAAGGTGGTGACATGTTTGGTGCTCACAGAGGGCTCTTTCTTCCTGTGTCCCCCACATAACAAGAAAGGATAAGATGGCTTCCATCTTCTATTGCTGTGCTGAAACACCAAGGCCAAGATGACTTATAGAAGGAAGGGTTTATTTGAGCTTACCGTTCCAGAAGGATAAGAGTACATCACTGGGGGTTGGGGGGTGTGTGGCAGCAGATAGGCATGGAGACCAAAGCAGCAAGCTCCAAGCTCACATTAGACCCTAAATGTGAACTAGAAGGGAGACAGAGAGGGAGGGAAGGTATGTGAGAGCACCAGAGTGTCTCACCCACCCAAGGCTCTGACACCTCACCGCCCACCCCCAGTGACACACTTCTTCCAATAAGGCCTCCTAGTCCTCCCCAAACAGCACTTCCGACCTGGAATCAAAGTTTCAAAGAGTCTATAGAGGACATTTTCATTCAAATCACTGCAGGCACTAATCTTCATCCTTCTTCACCCAAGGTCCCCTCTCCAAATACTGCTCCAGGAGTACTTCAACTAGGACTGTAGGAGACACAAATATTCAGACCACAGCAGCAGGGTGGGGGCAAGGAGGAGAGGCTCAGGGAAGTCTGATCATGTGGCAGCTCTGATGGCTACAGTGGTGACTTTTCTGCTTAGCAGAGACATACTCTTTCTCATCACTTGGTGAGGAAGTGTGAACACTTCCGGTCTTGAACTTTCTCTGTTTGGTGACTGGCTGTCTAAGTACACGTGCACACACAGTACACATACAGGGATAAAATGGCTGTGTCCAAACTGGAGAAAGGGAAGGTGTCTTCGTGAGGTGTCCAGTTGAAGGACATTCTTCTAGGGGAGGAGGGATGGTGTGAGTCAAGGAGAGCATGGTGCATCTGGACAGTCAGAAGGCCAAGAGCAAACAGATCTAAGTTCAAGTTCTGATGTAACCCATATGAATCTGTGCACTTGGGCCAGTTTTTCCCACCTCTCTCCCCGATCTCCTTTCTCCACTCTATCACCATGTACGGTTATTATGTACATTTATGTAGACATGTATGAATGGCTGTGTGTCTTCCTTGAGACAGGGTCTCTCGCTTGCTGTTTTGACTAGGCTGGCTGGCTGGCAAGCCCCAGGGTCCACCCGTCTCCACTCCCCAACATTCTGGTTACAGGCACACACAGTCATGCCTGGCTCACATGGGTGCTGAGGGTTCTAACTCAGGGCTTCATGCTTGTCCAGTAGTATTCTTGCCCAGCTCCATACCTGTTTTTGTTTTGTTTTTAACTTTAATACAGCAGTGGTTTCGCCTTCCCAGCCTCCTGAAATAATTGAAGACAATGAGGCATGCATTAAATGATGGCCACCACACTGGGCTTTGACTGTCCTGTGCTCTGCCAGATGCCTACTGTATGACTCATGTACTGAATACCTGAGCTAACCACCTCACAAGAAGAAAAGAATTACTTGGGCTTTCAGCTTCTGAGCCATGGTCCATCAGTCTGTCGCTTCACCATAGTGGTAGTGTGTGAGAGAAATACTGCTCACTTGTGTTAAGGGAGCAAATGAGTGGGAAAAGAGACTAGGGTCCCATATCCCCTTCAATGTCCATGGCCTGCAGACCTCCCCATGGCCTCCAGACCTCCTCATGGCCTGCATGCAGACCTCCCATGAGGCCCCACCTCTTCAAGACACCCTCTCCCTGACAGTGCCAAGCAGGGAACTCAGAGCCTAGCACAGGAGGCTTCCCGGGATATCCCAGGTCCAAACTGTAGGACTTATACAAGTTTCCCAGGGTTTTGTTTAATTCGCCAAGCTGTGACTGACTTAACCTCCTGAGCCAACTCTCCCTTTATTTAGGTCTCATGCTGAGCACTAAGAGCTGGAATTACTAGTTCAATGTGGTTATTTAGGCTTTTTTTTTTTTTTTAAGAGGTAAGTGTTCACAGTGCTGTGTTCTCTCTCTCTCTCTCTCTCTCTCTCTCTCTCTCTCTCTCTCTCTCTCTCTCTCTCTCTCTTAACTATTGAATTATTGTGTTACTCCTGTGTTAGGGAAAGTGCTGTTACCCCTGGTGTCATCTCCATGCTTGCTCACCCCCCCATAGCCCTGGGGGGGGACCTGCCCCCACAACAAAGCACCAGCAGTGGGGTTTCCTGACAACACTGAGCATCTAGCTGGAACCACAGTGAGGTCACTTTGACATTCTCCGGGACAATTTCCTTTCGTTTCCTAAATCCTTGTCGGGCCTGTAGCCAAAAAAAAACAAACAAAAAAAAAAAAAAAAAAAAAAAAAAAAAAAACAAAAAAGGGAAAACATCATCACAAGTACTTCCCAGGAACAAGTGGCTTCTGAGAGGGGTGTTTTCTGCCTTTTTTTGAAATTATGTTTTATGTGTTTAGTGTGTGTTAGAATGTGTGCCATGGCATGGGTATGGAAGGCCAACTTTTGGAAGTCAGTTCTCTCCTAGATTGTATGTTGGGCTTGAAGACAAGGACTCCTTTCCCCTCCCCCACTCCCAACCCATGTCATCTTTCCGGTCTGGGATTTCTTTCTGGAAAGAGTCTCATTCGCCTGAGCTGCTCATAGGTTAAATCTAAGGCCAGCCTTTGCATGAGACTTGTGTATCAGCAGCCATATGAAGGAAGGGTTAGACAATCAAAGTGGGCCAGGAGTAGGCCTGCCTATCATGTGCTCTCCTAACCACTCATGTCCACTCTCACCCTGCTTAGGCCAGACATTCTATCCCATTCCACCCAAGGCAAAGACAGCAGCCTCAAATGCTCCTGCTGCAGCTTGTCAGAACCAAGTGAGTGGACGCATCTCACTCAGGGTGTCTGGAGATTCTGAGCTTGTTCCTGCAGCTTGTCTTTCTAGAACTGTTGCATTATGATAGCAGTTCAGGGACCTGGATAGTGACTTGGGACTCTCTGGGATGTAAGAAACCACCTCCTCCAAAGCACTCCTATTGATGGGGATGCAATCAAGGCAGCAGCCAAATGCCTCAGGCAAGACTGGAACCAGAGACAGCTCTCTGATGGAGATCAACCCTGGACCTTGCCTATGCTAGGCAAGCTTCCGGGCTATAACTGGCTACACTTCCAGCCCCCAGTGACTTTCTGAGTGTCTGATTTCCTCTGTGCTCTCAGGCCATATGCCCAAGTTTCCAGTGACCTAGTGTCACAAAGTGGTCAACAGCTTTCAAGTCTTTTCTGCCCCCAGGAGACCTAACTGCTCTCTAGCAAGACCACAGCCACAAGCCCAGGGAAGAGGCTGTATACCTTAATCCTCATTCTCCTCCTATGCCCTGCAGCCTGGCCATCTCCAAACAGTACAAAGGCATGGGGGTCAGGCTTCCTCTCCAGCACTCTGCAGTGCATAGGCTCTCTGTGCATGAGCACAGGTCTCCCTGGGCCTTGCCTGACCTGCATGCAGCCTGGCTTTGCAGCGTAAGTTGCCGCCACTGGCCCTGCCTAGGACCACTGTGGCCTCCTTCCTTAGCCATGCTTGGGCCTCTATCATGGCTTCCTCCCAGGGTCTTACTGGCTCCTCTGTTCTACTTACTAATATGCTGCCACACTCAGTCACACACAGCATTTGTCACAGATGCTTTGCCAGTGTCCCTTGGAGTCTTTGGATTTTACTGTCCACTCCCTTCAGCTGTTCGGTCCACAGGGACTAAGCATGTCTGCTTAGTCACCAGGCATATAATAGGTGCTCCATATTTGGCAGTAGAGCTAATGCTGGGAACCTCAGGGACTTCCTGGGTCATCTCTACCATAAGATGTCAGGCCACTGGCTTTGTCAAAACAACATTGTTCCCCCAGTGAACTGGACAATAAACAATAAGGTATTGTTCAGCCAGGTGTGGTGGCACTTGCTTTTATCCAGAACTCAGGAAACAGGAGCAAATGATCTCTGTGATGAAGAGGCCAGCCTGATCTACATGGAGAGTTCCGTGGTTCACCCCTGACCTGCTCTCCTCCCAGTCCCTGGCTCACCGAGCACTATGGCTGCCCTCCAGCTAAATGGCTCATGCCTGCATCCTTGCTCAAGACTGACTCTGGCAGTGGCCAGGCCAGGCCCCTATCTCTCCCCAAGCTATGCCACCTCTTCCCAGGAGCCAAGAGCTGACCTTTGGGAGCACTAACTCTCCATCTCACTTGTGTTTCTGGATCCTTCTGCCACTGTTTCTAGTTCAAGTTGCTGTCATCTCTTAGCTGGTCAGTGAGCCCAGGCTCTATGTCCCTGCTTTGGTCATGCAGTGACTAGAAAGTCACCACTTCCTGACAGCTTCCCACAGGGTGACCTTTTAGCTTGGCCTCTTCCTGGCCATCTGTACTGGCAATGGGTCCCCAACTTTAGCCACATACCAATAACACAGTGGTAGCCTTTCAAGTGTTCTCTGTGGCCACCATCCCACCTTGGCCTTGGGAGCTTTTCCCACATCCTTTCTGTGATGGCTATGCTTGGTTGTCAGCATGACTATATCTGCAGTGAACTACAATTCAGAAATGGCGGAGACACCTGTGAGAGATTTTCTGCTTGGTTCAAAGTGGGTGAATCAACTTCTAGTCCAGACCTTTGGGGTGGGAATCTGGATCTTGATGTGGGGAGACACACCTTTCATCAGGGCCCCTCCTTCTGCTGGAAGCCTGTAAAAGGACATGGAAGAAGGAAGATTCTGTTCTTTGCTGGCTTGCCCTCACCTTGCTAGCATAGCCTTTCCTTCACTGACATTGGAGCCTACTTCTTCAGGATTCTAGCACATACAGAAGAAGATTCTTGGACTTTCCCTTCACAGCCTGTTGGATCAGTTGGACTGAGCTAATAAGTTCCCTTTTATATATGTATAGAGAGATTCATTCCATAAGTTCTGTGACTCTAGAGAACCCCGACTAATACACACCCCAACTTTTTGTTCTCATTTATTTCTCTGCTTTAGTTGTAGCTTTAGTGTTCCCATGGGAACACCAGGATTCCTCCCTAACACATCTGCCTCGCCTGTCTCTGCTCCCAGCTGACTGATGCTTTATGTTTTGCTGAAGGGATTAGCCCACGATGCCAGTCTGATCATCCAGCCCTCCTCCCACTGAACCCTTGAGCTGCTGCTGTAATCCACAACCTCAGTCCCAGGCCCCCCAAGTCCACAATTCAAGCCATAGTCTGTTTATGCTCTGTCTTGCCTTGGGTCCCCAGATGTTAGATTGGGTTCAGGGCTGGGGCACTTCCTGCATAACCTGCTCACTCTTTCCTTTTATAGAAAGCTAGAGATGGAACCCAGAGGCTCATGCACGCTAGGCAGGTGCTCGGTGCTCATTCACTGAACCACAGCTCCGGTCCTTAGGTCAGCCATTGTGCCTCAAAGATCTCACTGGCCTGTTCTGTCTCAGAGAACAGCCCACATCCAAGTCCAATCCAAGCCCGAAACAGTTGCTCATAAATAGCAGTAATTATGTGAACAATGAGAGATGGTCTCTTGGCCATTCCCATGCTTCTTTCTTTTTGTTCCTTCAGTAAAGAAAATCCTGGCAGTGGGGCCTTGGGGAGATGGCAATTGGAGAGTGGAAGGGAAAATATGTGCGGCGCATGGGTAAGAGGGCTGGAACTGGAGGCTGGCCCAGCTGTAGGTGGTGGAGGGAAAGCACATGAGAGCAGTGGGCAAGCCGGTGGCCCTGAGTGGGAGGCGTGCAAGCGCAGGCCATGTGGAAGGGGCGCGGCCTGGCTGTGGGAGTCTGTCACTGTCCTGGGGCTCTGCAGAAGCCCTGACTCAAGGGCTCTAGGTCTTTATACTACAAGGGTAAAAGGAGGGGGGATGAGAATGGCTGAGGGTACAGGGCTCAGATAGAGTCACAGGTCACTGCACACCCCAGCTGGGTGGCGGGATAGGTGATACCCAGAGGCCAGCAGAGGCAGAGGGTTGAGTCCTCATTTCCAGGTGAGAAAAGATCAGAGCTGAGAGACACAAGGCAGTGATGAGCTGGTACAAGACTCAGGATGTCCCCCATCCCCCCCTATGGGAGTCTGTCCCAACCTTACCTGCATTTCCCCAAATGGCTGGCCTAATACCATGAACGGACAAGGGACTTCCCAGTCACAGAGCCGCCACCCATGGGCTTCCCAGCAAGCTCTGAGGTGACTGCTGTGGTGACAGGAAGGCATACAGGCAGGGGACCCTGTGATGAGCTGTCTCCCTTCTTTATACATGGATTCTGTGATGCGTTTTGTAAACTCCCAGTACAAGCATGCACTATAATGATGTCAGGGTGGTCTTCAGGCCCTGTTTACAGTGACCTCCAGCCAAAAGCTGGAGTCACATTTCTAGACATGCTTCTAAGTTGAACTACATCTGTTTACTCATTTTTATTGTGTCAATTATGTGACCACAGTAAACATTGAAACCATTCTAAGGTCATTACCAGATTCCTGTGTTTGTTTCTTCTGGAACTCAAGATTGAACCAGGGCCTCACACGAGATGGACAAACTCTCCACTACTGAGCTACATCCCTGACCCCTTTAAGTTGTAAATAATTTGTGGTGACTTAGTTCATGCCCATTGTAATGTGGGTTCTATGGGTGCAGAGTCCTGGGCATGACTTCCAGGGAAGGTGCTGTTCCTTAGCTGCTCACAGAACTAGAGTCAAGACATTGGCTAGAGCCAGACTCCCCTGAGCAAGGAAGGGCTTGCTTCTAAGGGCATGGCTGATAAGGTTGTCAGTAGGATGTTGTTCCTGGGGGATTATTAAATGAGGACCTCAGTACTTCTGTGGAGATTAGCAAGGGTGGCCCTGAAGTTCTGGTCAAGTGGGGCTCTCTGCCACAGCTACCATCATCAAAGCCGGCAAGGGAAAGATGCACATGTGATTTCAGTGCACATCCCGCCATCTCTGTCATGCCTCGATTGTCTGGCTCACACTACTGAAGGGGACTCCATGGGACAGGCATGGGCTCCAGGAGGCAGGGGCCATGCAGGCCATGTGACAGTGGCACTCAGAAATCACCCTCCAACCTACTGGTCTCGGCGTCACCGTCTGGCATCTCCCACGGTCCACCACCCTCTCTGAGGGCTTCTGAAGGGGCCTCTAAAGGATTTACCCTCCTAGCCATGTCTTCAGCCTGTTTCCAACTTTCAGCAAGCTGTAGGACTAGGCCTTGTCATGCCATCCCCTCCCGTATGGCTGATGCTGATGCCACTTTCAGTAGCATGACTTCCTGTTTTGTAAGCTTTATGCTTTCCCGGGGATAATTTTAGAGAAAAATAGATCTTTGCTTTTATACGACATGTGTTGGAGTCGCAGGATTAGGGCACACATCCTTCAGGATGCTTGCAGCCCAGAAGAAAGAAGAGGTACCTCACACTAAAGAGGTAGGCACAAAGTAGAAAGAAGCATTGGGGGTAGGGAGTGCAGAAACTTCTGGAAGGTCTTTAGCATGACAAAGGCTAACATCTGTACACCTCTTGGACAGAGTCCAAAAGAGGTAGGTTGTAGTCAGACCTTCAGTTCTCCATTCGTAACAAGCCAAGGTGATGCTGATCTATGGATCATGCCAGGCTTTCTCTCTCTCTCTCTCTCTCTCTCTCTCTCTCTCTCTCTCTCTCTCTCTCTCTCTCTCTCTCTGTGTGTGTGTGTGTGTGTGTGTGTGTGTGTGTGTGTGTGTAGTCAGCATACATAGCCACAGGGGCAGAAGTCTTAGTATCTTATATCGATTTGAAAGACTCTAAGAGGCAATCCCACAAAAGGCTCCAACATTGGTTCCCATACCACTGAGGGACACCTATGCTCTATCAGATGTCTAAACAGCCACATCACTGTCCCCATGGAGGGGGCTACTGAAGGGAATGGATAGTAAAGCCCAAAGACTTATGCTCATACCAGGGCACCAGGGAGCTCTGGGAAAGAGGGACCCAGTACTTTTACACCGTGTGGAAATGACCAGACTACAGAGAAAAGGACAGGGAGGACTCAAAGGTACAGCCCCTTCCATGGGCTTGTGGCTGTGAGCTTGCTAGAGAGCATTTAATCTCTTTTAGAAACCGAAGGCTAGAAAGCTGTTGACTGACTACTTTGACACAGGGTCACTGGAAACTGGGGCATGTGGTCTGAGAGCAGAGGGAAATTTGACACTAAGGAATTACTGGGTCCCTAGGGGGCTTATGTCATTGACTGGGTAGCCGAGCCATGGTATGCTGCTAACCACTGAGGAAAGCGTGGGCTATGCCTGAGAACTGACCGGCCAAAGCTGGGTGAGTGTTCTTCCTCAGGCACAGACTTCCTGAGCTCTGACCCACCGGGGGTCTCAGGCTAGAAGAGGCCCTGCAGTGTGCTATCATCTCCCAGCAGCCCAGGGGAGCTGCTTCATGCCAGGGGCTGTCACCATAGAGATAGTGGCATCTTGGATTGGTGGAGGCCCAGATGCTGAGACCTCCATCTCACATGTCCCGCGTAGATGGATGATGGCTGCTTCTCTGTGAAAGAGTACTTAGCTCCTCCGTGCCCTGGGAGAATGCGTGTCTTCATGTTCATTTCTCTTCACCTGGTCTCATCATGACCTATTCTCATGCTGAGCTGGCTGCTGAGCCATTTCTGTAGGACCCAGGTCACTCACAGCCACAGCCCATCATCAAATGTGTCTGCGATCTCTCCTCCCCTACTACTTGACACTAGTGTTGTGAAGCAGGGCTCACTGAGCAGAGAGGAGGATAGGGCTAGGAGCAAGAGGGTCCATCTGAGGACAAGCTGCAGACTGAGAGTAAGTCAGTCAAGGGTCAGGCAATCCCAGAGTGAATAGGGAGGGGGAGAGGCTGGAACACAACAGGTAGTCAGTCCTGATATCTCAGTGTGCCCTCTACATTGTTTTATGTTACTGTGACCAAATACCTGAGGGCATTTTGGTCTGTCATAGCAGGGAAGCATGGCCGAGTGGCTCCCTTGTGGGTGGGGTAGGCAGGAGGCTATGGCAGAGTTCATGGCGGCAGGAGCATATGGCATCCTCACATCGTGGCAGGCCAGGAAACAGAGAAGTCTGGGAACCAGGGGCTCAGCTGTAACCTTCAAGGGTCCATCTCCTTTGGTCTGTTTCCTCCATCTAAGCCCTTCCCCCTCCTCAGGTTCCACAGCCTCCCCAAATAGTAGCACTCCCAAAATAATGGGGGGAAAGCATTCCAGACCTGAGCCTATGGCCACGTTTCTGAGTCAGACTATCATGCTGCACTCTGGCTACCTGTAGACTCCTAATCCCCCAAATCTCAACACTTCAAAATTTTGAAATTCAGGAGCCTGGAGAGGTTGCTCGGTGGTGTCCTTTCTTCCCTTGCAGAGGACCCAGGTTTGATTCCCAACACCCACAGGGCAGCTCACAATTGTTTATAATTCCAATTCCAGGGGATCCAGTGACTTCTTTTGGTGTCTGTGGGTGTGAATGCACATGGTTCACACACGTACTTGTATGGAGGCAAAACACCTATGTACATAAAATAAAAGCAAACATATCTTTTAAAAAATTTTTAAAATTTTCAAAATTTGTTCTGAGACTTTATAAGGTCAGAGAATTTATAAGGTCAGCTCTTAGCTGTGAGATAAAAATGGAATAAAGTGCTGGGCTGTGGTGGCTCACGCCTTTAATCCCAGCACATGGGAGGCAGAGGCAGGAGGATTTCTGTGAGTTCAAGACCAGCCTGGTCTATAAGAGCTAGTTCTAGAACAGGCTGCAAAGCCACAGAGAAACCCTGTCTCGAAACAACAACAACAAATGGAATAAAGTAGCCATTCCCACTCCAAAAGACAGGACTGGAGTATAGCAAGGAAATATTGGACCCACGCAAAACTGAAGTCCAGCAAACATGGTCTTGTGGGGTGCATGGCATTGTGATGGGCAGCCCTCATCCAGCCCTGCGACTTGCAGTACGTGTGCTTCATAGTCCGGTTCCCAGTAGAATCCTTGTTCCCATCTGGAAACTTTTGAGCATACGGTCTACATCCTACTTTTCTGTTTGTACTCTGAAACCTCACAAATATCACCCCAGAGCTGACAGCACTCTAGGGCCCCTCTAGCCCACACCAAACTTCCACATTCCTCCTGCAAGCCAGTTAATCCCAGGGCCCTAAGAACTAAGTAATGAAGTTTAACCCCACTCCTGATAGTAATATTCTGTTCTGGTCACTTTTGTGTTGTAAGAAAAACACCCCACAGAAACTACTTAAGGGAGGCAGGATTTGCTTTGGCTCAGTTTGAGTGGATTTTAGTCTACAATAGACAGAAGTTCCTGGGAGAGTGACTCCGTGGGCAGAGCCTCTGCCCCTTTTCAATACCATGTTGACTCTTCTGGTGATTTCCCTCCTCGATGAAGACTTAGGGTCAGCTTGTGTAAATTCACATATCAGCTTGCTATAATTTGGACTGGGGTTTTGTAGTCTATGGACATATTAGGAACAACTGGAACATGGACCTGTATTGGTTAGGGTCAGAGTTGCCTCTTAAAGTGTCTATGCTCCTGTTTGCAGCTCTCCTAATGCAGAAAGGAGAAGGGTAGTGGGAGGTTGTCTTTCAGTACACTGCCATGTGCCCCAAACTGGGCAATCCTTCTGTGCCACCTGGGGGCAGAGTCACAGTTCCAGTCAGGTATTCCCAGGATCCTGAGGATCCTCCCTGCTCCCTGCTGAGCCCCAGGGCAAGAGCTAGAGCTACACCTGTGACACAGCAGCACTGTCCCTCCTGCTCTTGGAGCTTATGGCAGGCATAGGAGACAGAGAGCCACAGGTGAAGGATGGGGGATGTTTGGGCTGGGGCCTGGGAGTCTGCCTGTAGGTGGCTCTGTTGAGCTGAGATGGATTGATGTGGCCCAGGTGAAGGGTCAGGGACTCCAAGCAGAGCTCCTGGGAGGAGCTCAGGGCTTCCCAGAGACTCCGGGTATGTATGTGGCCAGAGCATGGGGACAGAGGATGGACAAGATAGGGTCGTTGCATCTCTGAGGGAGGATATGGACTGGCTCTGCATGGCTTTGTGGCATTGAAGACCTGAGGGAGAGCATGGAGAAAGAAAACAAAATACATGCTAGATGCTCCATGGGATGATGGTGCACATGATTTCAGTAGGCCCCTTTGCCACCCAGTGGTGACCACCATCCCAGCTGCCACCCAGCACACAAGGAGACGGAGGCTCAGAGGTGCTAGTCAGCAGCAGAACCAGACGTCCTGCCTGTACCTGGTCAAAACCCTGGCTCAGCACCCCCAAGCACCAGCTGCAGTCCCTGCTGCTGCCCTCACCTCCCCCTTCCCAGGTATGAGGTGGCCTGCAGGGCCTGCCCAGCCGGCTCCCTCCAGCCCATTCTTTTGGCCTCTGGCCCGTCTTGGTGGCATCCTTGCTTAGGACCCCAGAGGGAAGTGTGGGGTCTGGTAATTAGATTCCATTAAGCCTAATTAAGATGCAGATTTGTACAATGAATGAAGGAAGCAATTTGGAGGCAATTTGGCCAGGCCGGGTCTCTCATCAGCTTCTTCTTGTTTTTTTTTTTTTTTTTTTTTTTTTTTTTTTTTTTTTTTTGTGGGGAGGTTGGGAGATGAGTAGTGTACTACCACCACAGACCACATTTGGCCTGGCCCTAGGGAGGAAGTCTTCACATCAAAGGAGGACACAGTGTGCAGAAACAGCCTGTTCACATCATTCCTGGGGTGAGGCTCACCCAGCTCTGGCCTCTTCATACCTTCACGGTTTGCCTGCTGCAGACCCCCAAGGAGAGATAAGATGGTTGGCAGCTCCGGAATCAGACATCCTGGACCTGCGTCCCAGCCCTACCACATTCTATCTGTGCTTCCTCAGGCAAGTTTATGAACCTCTCTGGGCCTCAGTTTCCTTCTCCGTGAAATGGGATAATTAGCAGTGCATCCCTAGAAGATAGCTGTGGAGATAAAATGTGAATTTGCATGTAAAATACTTAGCTATGATCTGGTGTGGGCTTAGGGACCATTGTCATTAGGGATCATTGCGCTTAGGGGGTCATTGCCTGGCAGACCCTGCCTTCTCTGAGGCTGGGCTGTCCTCCAGACTCATAGGTCTCCCCCATGGTCTGTCATTTGGAGTTTGTCCTAGTAGCCCTATCCCTGTGGTGTGCCTGGTTGTGGAGGTAGGCATGTCCAGGAGCTGACTTCTGTATTGCCACCTTTGGATGGTGGTTTCTCACATTATTGACTACCAAAGCTAGCCCTCTGCCCAGAATCACTTCCAGAGCCTGACTTATCTCTTGTTCCTGCCACGGCCACCATTTTTGTTTCTAAGTAAATCCCAGGAGTCTATTACTCAGTGGCAGCTTCCCAGAGACCCCATCTCTGGAGGTCCTGTGTCTAGGAGCATGGCAAAGAAGAAGCCTGCAGACATGCAGGAGGGAGTAGAGGGTGTTGAAGGGGGATCCTGGGGGTAGGGGGTCTGTGGGAGCACTGAGTGACCTTTGCCCTCCCAGGGAGGAGGTAAGAAAGGAAGGAACCGAAAGAGCTGCCCTTGGCCTCAGTGTTGAGGAAGGAAGGACTGTGGAAGGTTTGCAAAGGGAGAATGTCCCTAGGACAGGCAGGGCTCAGATGATCAGGTATGTGGCAGTTTAGTAACTGGGGACCAGGATGGCTGGAGGTGACAGTGGAGGGGAGGCAGTAGAAGTAGACGGGGCCAGACTGGGCTGGGCAGAAGACAGCCTCAGACAGAACTTGTTGGGGGTTAGGGGGCTAGGTTCTAGAATCACAAAGGCCTGGATCCAACTCTGTGCTCCTTTACTTTCTTGCTTCTTGACCTTGGACAAAACCCTTTATCTCCCTGAGCCTTGTTTCTTCATCAGCAGACTCTCTGGGGGTTAATTGAGAGGTCCTCTCCTGAGATGGTTGGAAAGATGTGTGAGGAAATATTAACCTGTATCTGTACAAAGGGACCCCTCAGTCACTTAATCTGTCCCTCCCGTAACTTCAAAGACACAGGAAGCAACTGAAAGATGCACAGAAGAGATACTGCACTAAAATAGAAACACAGCTTTCAAATCTGTAGAGAGCCACCCCAAACAGAACAAAGCAAAACACCAGTAACAAAACAACACTCAGACAAAACAGGATGAATGACTGGCTCTCTGATTTAAATGATATTACAAAGCTATAGCAATCAAAACAGCATGGCAACCTGGGTGGTGGTAGTGCCTTTCTTAATCCCATCACTCAGGAGGCAGAGGCAGGTGATCTCTGTGAGTTCGAGGCCAGCATGGTCTGTATAGCAAGTTCTAAGACAGCTAGGGCTACAAAGAGAAATCCTGTTTCAAAAACAAAACAAAGCAGAACAAAACAACCCAACCAAACAGGCAAAAATAAAAACAGCATGACATATACATAAGAACAGAAGTGCAGGTCAAAGGAATGGACCAGAGACCAAAGTCTACTCACACATACATGTTCAACTGATTTTTGACTATGTCATTATGAAGAGTGGGTCATCTTGCCTATAAGGGGCTCTGAGAGACCTGATTTCCACATGCAAGTGAATGGACTTGGCCCTCAGCTCACCCACACCTTATCCTCTCCCAAGAGAGTAGGGGAAGTCCCTTAATTGGGCCTTGGCCAAGGCTTATGCTGCAGTCGGTCAGTCAGTCACTTCCCAGGATCACATCCAACTAAAGCTGTGTGTAGCGTGGGAAGCGGTTGACAAGGTGAAAGGGCAGCATGGGAGATGCAGAATAGTAAAAGCAGCTCACTTTCCACGAGGGCTAATACCCAAACTGTGTAAACACTCTTACAGCACAATAGCAGAGCCAGGCATGGTGGCACACACCTTTACTCCCAGCACTGAGGTGATCGGAGCAGGCAGATCTCTGTGAGTTCGAGGCCAGCCTGGTCTACAGAGCAAATTCCAGGACAGCCTAACTCAAAAAAAAAAAAAAAAAAAAATGGGAGGGTGGGGAATGGACAAAGGGCATAAATTTCTTCAAAGGAGATGTGTTGCAGTTGACAGGCTTGTGGAAAAAAAAAAAAAGCATTCAATACCACTCATTGATGGAGGACACCAATTAAAGCCATGACAAGATGTCACCTCCTATCAGTAAAAACAGCTGTTACCCGAAAGTCAAGAAACAGCAATTCCACAAGTGTTGGGAATATTGTGGAGGACGAAGGTTGGAGAAGTGAATGGGTACAGCCATTATGGGGAAACACGTGCAATTTAAAATAAATCCAGGCAGGGTGGTATTCATCTGAAGACGCAGCTCCTGAAAGTATCAAGGCAGGTGGCTCACTTGAGCCCACAAGTTTAAGGCCATCCTGGGCAACAGGGACACCCACCTCTTATAAAAAAAAAAAAAAAAGTATAATAAAACCAGGCATGGTGGCACATGCCTTTGGCCCCAGCACTGGGGAGGTAGAGGTAGGTGGATCTCTGTGAGTTCAAAGTCAGCTTGGTCCACATAAGTGACTTCCAAGACAGCCAGGACATAGAGAGACCCTGTCTTAAAAAACAAACCAAAATATAACACATTAGAGCTACCCTGTGCTTTTGGTGACCTTCCTTGAGGACTGAGAACCAATGAGGGCAAGATGACCACCTTAGAAAGATGGTACTCCATTCTCACTGCCCTGTCACCAACAGCCGAGCCATGGAACACCCCAGGACAGATGAACAAATGAAATGAGGACTCTTTGTTGGTGGCCATTCAGAGATGTACATGACTCTCTCACCCTCCTAAAAGGATAGCATCCCAGCATTATGCTGAGTGAAATACATTAGGCACAGACAGACAGACTTCCTCTCACTTGTACATTACGTAAGAAACTGCATGAGAGAGAGGAGAGAGGCACAGAGGTAGCAAATGACACTTTAGCACAGTGTGTGGGGAGAGCAGAGGATCTGAACAGCAGGCACATGGGTGAGTGAGCCCTGTTAGAACCATTCTCTCTAGCATGACATAGAGGTGTGCTGGGTTGGGGACTTTTGTTCTGTAAGTAGGCTTCAGTTTCTCCTGTCAGAAAAAGATGTAACTATGAAATAATGAATAACTTAGTCTCTTTCACTATAGTAACTGTGTTACTGTGTACACACATCCTGTAAGGTTATGCCCTAAATCCAAATGCACACAAGAAAATCCATTTAAAAGTTAATGGGACCCAAAGCAGGAGGATCAGGGGTTCGAGGCCATACTGGACTACAGAATGAGTTTGAGGCTGCCTGAGCTTATCTCAGAAATGAAAAGGGGATCTGGAGTGTTGGCTCAGCAATTAAGAGTGTGTCCTGCTCTTGTAGAGGATATGTTTGGCTCCTGAAACCCACGTTGGACAGCTATCACCACTTGTAATTCCAGTTCTAGGATAAGCTAATTAATGCCTTCTTCTGGCATCTGCAGGCACTGCACTCTGGTGGGTGGCTTGCATGTACACACACACACACACCTTAAAAATAAAATCTTTTTTAAAAGATACAAAGAAAGAGGCATGGTCATCCCAAGGTCCATCTGATTCAGGTCCTGATAGCTACTGGGAAAGGAGGATACCCTGGCCATCCAGAGCCCGGCCATGGTGAAGGAGAAGCTTTCTCACTGAGAAGGTATGTTCCCACGCTGTGGAATATTTGCAAGAGCAGGTAGCTGTGTCTGACAAGCTTGTCCTAGCTTTAGCAAATCTTTCCCTGTCAATTCTGTTATTTCCTTAAACTTTTCCTTTAAATCAATTTGAAGATGACTTGCTTTATTTTCTCTCTTAGCTTTTTTTTTTCCTAGCATACCATAGAAAGTTTTGGGGGAAAGCACTTGAAATACTTCCACTGAAACACAGCCACTGTTAATATTTTACAAGACATTTGGTAGGCTTTCTGTCCGTGGGCACACCAGTGCAAGTACATGGAAATATGAGTGTTGTCTTCCTACTATGACAAAAATACCGAGAAGAGCAATGTAAGAGATGTTCATTTGGCTTATAGTCCATCTGTTTATCATGGGGACACTATGGCAGCAGAAGCCTGCTTGGTCACATTGCATTCATGTCCAGGTGTTGCTGATGGTTTTTCATGTCCTGCCTGGTCCCATAGCCCCTTCACTCCCAAATGAACATACAGAGACACTACATTAACTATGAAACTGTTGGCTGGTGGCAAGGGCTTCTTATTGGCTAGTTCCGTCTTATTAACTCATAACTTCTATTCTGTGTATTTGCACGTGGTCTTGTCTTACTGAAAAATATCCAGACCTGTTACTCCTTTGCCGGCCTACATGGCCACTCTTTCTGCCTACCCTTCCCAGAATTCTCATCTCCTTGCCCTGCCTATCTTCCGACCTCATTGGCCAAACAGTGTTTTGTTCATCAACCAGTAAGAGAAACATATATACAGAAGGACATCCCCCATCAGCCAGGAAGCAGACAGAGACGAGTGCTCACTTTCACTGTTTTGTTCAGACTGGGACTTTGGTCCATAGGCTGGTGCCACCCACATTCAGGGTGAGTCCTCCTAACTCAATCTGATCTAAATCATCCCCCACGGGCTTGTCTCCTAGGTGACTCCTGTCAAGTTGACAGGCACACTGGCATGAACACCTTCCTGTGTCACCAGGGAAGCCACGGGGATATCAGTTGTGTGCTGTTCCCATTCTGCTCCTCACCCAGCCCCATGATGGCTGCTGTCTGACTGTATTATTTCCACTAGTCTGTAAGCACTCTAAAACACAACGCTTCTCCAAAGCCAGGACCCTGTTCTCAGGTCGCAATAACAATGTTGACCCATTTGTATATTGAATAAAAACTATCTTCTGTCATAAGCATAGTGCATGGCAGACATATAACAGTCTCTGTCCCCAGGCTTAGTACATAGGAGACACATGTTAATCTCAGAATCAGACCTGGGTCCCATCCCCAAGATACCTCATTATGCAAATAGTCCAGATCCCCAAATGTCTAAAATCCAGAGTGTTCCTGGTCCCAGAGCTTCAGGTCAGATCTCGGCCTGACACTCTGGTGACTATCTTTTGGTGCCATGTGGCATGAGGGGCTCTCAGAAGATGACTTGCTGAGCCACAGGGTTGGCACATTTTGTACTTTGGAATAAAAGTCACCGACTGCCATTGCGCAGGGATTACTGGAAGGATCGCCCTCTCCCCCTCCCTGCCTTGTGCTGCTCATCCAAATGCTAAACCTTAAAGCACCCAGCTCAGAAATACTTATTAAGAGAGGGGTTTGGAAGTAATTGGTTATGATAGCATTTTTAATTGCCTGGGGAATCTTTGCTCTTTTCTTTGTGTGCTTGACAATGAAGCTGCTCCACAGGATAGAACTGAGTACGTCTGCGCCTCCCAGAACCTGGAGGCTGCCCCGCAGCTCCCAGAGTTTCTTCCACCTTGGCCTATTCGTCTGCTGTAACAAAGTGCCATCATTGGGGTGGCATAGCAGAGACACTTGTCACACTTCTGGAGGCTGGAAGTTCACAGTCAGGTGCCATTGCAGTTGAGATCTGGAAATGGCCTCTTCAGTGGCCTCTGTCCTGTTGTGTCCTTACAGGACCATGAAAGAAACTCATAAATGCTTCCTTTCCTTACAAGGACAGGACCCTAACCTTGGGATGGGACCACCTAATGATCTTCTCTAAGCCTGGGGACTCCCTAAAGATCTCACCTACTGCTGTCCCATTGGAGGGTCAGGCCCAACATGTGTGTTTGGCAAGGTGAAGTCATGGCATCCAGTCCACAGAGGATGGGGTGTCTTAGAGCTAGTGGGCTGGATCACTGCTTTGATGGACATCTTGACTCTCTAGTGGCATCCAGTGAGCCCCGTTATTTTGTTGAGCATTTGCTGTGTCAGGTTCTGTGGTAGGTAAACACACTTCAGTGTGGGCCCACCCAGTCTTACAGACCCCCTTCTCACCATATGCAAGCCTTATTAGCTCCATTTTACCGAACAGAACATGGGTTTCTCCAGATGGGAAGGAGTACAACTTTAGAGGTTTAGTCTTGTTCCTCACTGAGTTCTCCTGCCCAGGAAGACTGTGAATTTCTGGGAACTGGAACCTTGGCTTGATCCCCTGAATCCTGCTCCAGTATCAAAACGAGGTAGTCACATCAAACCTGTCCTCAGATAGAGAGATGACCTCAGCATGAGAGAGCTAGCTTGAGCCTTAGCTCTGCCTCTTTCTGGCTATCATCATCTTTGCTCTTTTCCTCTGTCTCTCTGTCCCTCCCTCCCTTCCTCCCCCCCTCCCTCCTTTCCTCTCTCCCTCTTCCTTTCTCATTCTCTCTCTGATTTATTTTTATTATTTTTAGTTCTGTGTAAACATAAGTGCATTCTGCAGATACACATATGTGTGTGAATGTGGGTGCCTATGGAAGCCAAACTTTTAATTCCCTGGAGCTGGACTTACAGATGAGTGTGAGCCTCCTGTCGTGGCTGTGGGAAACAAACTCAGGTCCTCTAGAAGAACACCAAGTGCTCTTAACCACGGAACCATCTCTCCTGGGCCCCAACTGCTTCTCAAAGGATTTTTAAGTGTATGTGTTTTGTCTGCATGTATGCTTGTGTACCCCATGTGTGTCTGGTGCTCACAGAGGCCAGAAGAGGGCAGTGGATCCCCTGGTGTTAGAGTTACAGATAGTTGTGAGCTGTGGTGTGGGTTCTTGGAAATGAACACAGATACTCAACAAAAACAACAAATGTTCTTAGCTGCTGAGCCATCTCTCCAGCCCCCTTGTCAAATTGCCTTTAGGACAAACTGATATGTTATTGTTTGTACATATTAAGCAATAAATTAAAGCACATATCATTATTTTTGGGCCATCCATTTAGAGGGCAAAGACCCCTGTATTCAGTGAGTGGGGTACTATCAAGACAGGTGTGACTCTGCACTCTCAGAACATGGCTCACTACTAGCTAAGTGTGTGTGCAGTGTGACACATCTGACCAGTCCATCAGAAGCTAAGTAACATGAACCAAAAGCATGGAACAGCAAATGCATCTCACCTCCCACTCCTAGGACTGTTGGGATTTGGGGAGTGTTCCTCAGCCTGGGGCACTAAGCTGAGTTAGCTTAGTGGTAGGAGCTTGTCTAATGTGTGAGCCCTGGGTTCCATCCTCAACACTGGAAAACATGTAAAAAGCAGCAGGCTTTGGGGATAGCCTCATGGTAAGTGTGTGCTGTGCAAGCATAAGGACCTAAGTTCAGTTCCCAGTACCTACATGAAAGCTGAGTGTGAGCCCAGCACTGGAGAGGCAGAGACAGGGTGAGCTCAGGCTTGCTGCCAGCCAGTCTAGCTTTCACAATGGCAACTTCCGGGTTCTATGAGATACCTCTCTCAAAAAGTAAGGTGGAGAGGTATTGAAGAAGACCCCTCTGGTTAGCACGCGTGCACACCCACCCACAAGGGCTGGGTTGTGCGGACAGCCAGTCAGGACACTTGCAGTCGAATTTCTTCTGGAGACAAGTGCCAGGATGTGCTTGCATCTTGCCTTCAAATGGCACTTCATTGTGAGCCTGGTGGCAGCCACAGACCTACAGTTACATTTTTGCTTCAGAGAGATTTGCAACAGGAATCTCAGAAGCCAGTCTCCTCCTGCTGTGAGGCGATTGTCTGCAGGGCTCTGCCTTCCTTCAAATGGGGAGGGGAGAAAAGGGTTTCTGTCTGTTCCCAGGCAAATGTGTCACTTTCAAATGGATTCTTTCCCAGCTTGGACACAGCTCTCATCCCTTTCTGGTGAGTCACTGCCTCTCCTTAGTTAGAGCAGGGCAGATTTCACAGAACACATCCCAGGGACAGTCCTGAGAAATTGATTCTCTGCTGCTGCGGCAGAGCCCCACCTAGCCCGGCAAGGAAGGCACAGAGAGCCCTGCAGGTGAGGGGAGGGGGTCCTTGATCTCCGAGCTGCTTTCCGACTGCTGGGATACCAGCCTGCTGGTTTTGATTAGAGGAGACCCCAGACCCCAGGCTCCTTCTGATCTTCATGCCTGCAGTCAGTCAGCAGCAGAACGGAGCAATCAAGAGTGTGTGGCCCCTGCGGATTGTCTTCCAGGCCTTCCTGACCTCACTCAGGCCAAAGCCAAAGCTCTTCCTATGCCTCCATTCCACCTACTCTCAGCTCTAGCCACACCTAGTCCCTTGCTGTTCATCTTACACACCAGGACATGTCCACCCCAGGGCCTTTCTTTCCACTGGCTGTGTCTTCTTTCCAGGGTGTTTTTATTTCCCCCAAAGGTGTCAGCATCATTCCTTCCTTCCTTTTCTTTGGTCCCTGTTTGAATGCCACCGCTTCAGCTTGACCACTTTAATCCATAGCATTTCTCACCACCTGACATATTATTATATATTAATTATTTGTGTTTTCCTTTGTGGCCCGTGTCTCCCCACTAGAATGATAGCACTTATAGATAGGATCTCTCTTATTTCCCCTATGTCTAATGCATTGGAGGACCATAATAAGGGTCGCTTGACTGACTGACTGACTGACTCTGTTCTTTGTTAGCTGTGTGACCAGCACCTCTGACCCTCAGCCTGTATATTCATAATTTGGGCATGGTTAGAGAGGCTCCATGCCAGACAAGGCAGTGAGTGTATCTATCTATAGTCTTTCTGTATAGCCATCGTGAAATGCTTGAGACTGGGTCATTTATAAAGAACAGAAATTATTTCTCACAGTATAGAACTGGTAAGGCAAGGGTTAAGGTGTTAGCAAGTTCCTATCTGTCGAGGGCCTCTTCCTCAGAGGTGACACTGGCTGCCCTCTTGTGGCACAAGAGGCAGAAGGGTCAAATAGCTTTCTGGAGCCTTGTTTGTAAAGATGTAGATCCTGTTCTTGAGGGAAGGGTTGGCATGGGGTCACTGCTTCCATAGATGCCTTGTCTTCTTCTTACCATTGTCAACATTATTGCTATTGGTGCTGGGACTCGAACCCGGGGCCTCAAGAACACCAAGCATGTGCTCTGCCACTGAGTCACACCCCAGCCTGGACACACTTGGTAATGCCATTGCCTTGTGGTCTAAATCCCAGCTGAGCTGCCTGGAGGAACGCATACATTCAAACCGTAGCAGCACACACATCCTAGCGACCTACATGGCACTCAGTATGTTCAGTGCCAGAAAATGCTGTCATTAGATCATTACTAAGACCAGCAAAGTAGGACAGAACATGCTAAGCAAAATGAAAGAGGTTCTCAAGGGACTGCCATGTTGAGAGATGGCAGAGGTCTGGTCATGTGCTCAGGTAGACAGGCTTCTCTCGGCAGATGTGGCATTTGAGCTGCCCCCTCCACCTCCTACATGTGGGACGATGGTACAGGGGATGGCTCCAAGACGTTTAGAAGGCAAAGTACCACGGGGCTGGGCAGGAATACTTCCAGAGCCTGAGGAGCTGGAAACACAGAGGGTGAAGCGAGGGATGCTTTTCTTTGTGGAGAGAGGAGAGGCCCCTGGTGCCTTCTGGGTAGCAGAGTCAACAGAACTCAAAGAGGCAGAGTGGCTCAGAGCCTCAGAGCAGAGGGCTGTGAGCAGTAAAGCGGCACCAAACATCATAGAACAGTATCATGATACTCTCTGTCACAGCCCTTCTGGAGGGCGGTGGAAAATGCTGCAGGCTTGTTACTCTAACACCGGGGTCAGCTGCAAGTAGCTGTGGATGAGGTCTCATACCCAGGAGAAACCAGGTGTTGGTGGTGATATTTCTGGGCACCAGGCATGCCGCTGCTCTGAAGACTTGGAGGCCAGTCCAGGAGCAAATAAAGTACAAAGAGGCTCTTGGCATCTGCCTTCTGCTCGGTGATTTCATCCACTCAGCAAACACTGAGCACCTTGCTATGTCCAAAGCCATGTGTTCAGGCAGGCAGGCAGGCAGGCAGCCCAGGCCCAGCACTCTGCCTCAGGGGCTGTGTTTCATGTTCTACTTGGAGGGGAAAATTCCCCAACTGAAGAGAACTGGAAGAGGTTATTTCTGGTAGGTTCTGGTGGGGGATTTGTCATTGGAAGCAGGACAGGGAGATAGTGGTGCACCCTCCCCTACAGCAGTGAGCTGGCCTCTGCCTGCACTAGGCTGTCCCCCCCACCCCCACTGTGGAACATAGCAGAGCAGAATTCCCTCACTCTATACAGTTGTCATGTGTGATGAGGCTAATAACTTGCTGCAGAGAGCTGTGAAAACTCAGAACAATGAAAGTGACAAGAAAGGCTACCCAGTGAGCTGGGTCCCTTCAAAGGGCTGTCCCCAGGCTTTTGCAGTTGGCTCCCTGTCCCCCTCCACCTGTTTATTGTCTGTCCCCAGCATTCAGCCTGTCTCTCAAGACGTACATTTTACTTTCTCTTTGTTTGTTTATAGTTATTGGTTTTGTTGTTGTTGGGGCCTTTTTTTTTCCAGTCAGGGTCTTTGCTAGGTAGCCCCGGTTGGCCTTGACCTACAGAGTCCCCTGCCTCAGCTTCCTGAGGCTCCTTATGTAGGACGTAGGAAAATACCCCTCCTCAGCCTATAAGTGGCAGGGAAACCTGCCACCTGCTGCAGAGAAGGTAGACTGTGGCATCGGCCTGTTACAGCCAGCGAGACAGATCAGCAGGTAGAAGCTCAGGCTGCCAAGCCTCATAACCCAACTTCAGTCCCTAGGACTCACATAGTGGAAGGTGCAACTGATCCTGGCAATTGCCCTATGATGATCTCATATACATACTATAGCATGGGGTACCACACACACACACTCATAGATACATGTAAAAAATAATAATAAAACCAGTGAGTCACAGGAGGACAAAGATTGTGTGCTACGCGTGTATGAGGTCAGGTCCCTAGAGATGGAAAGTAGAGTGGGGGATAGTGGGGAGCTGTTTAATAAATATGGGGTGCCAGTTCTTCACATACGTAACATTGTTGAACCAAGCAATTGCAGGGTGAGTAGGGTACATTTGATGTTGAGCATTTTATAATTAAAAAAACAATAAAGAAAAGGACAACTGTGTGAGGCACCAGCCACTTCTAAGAGCCCAGGAACATAATATAATTAGCCCTTCCATATCTCATAGACAGGGCAAGCTCCTACCCAAGGTGTCAGACCTGACTCTGAGCTGATCTGCAGAACTCACAGGGCATGGGCAGTGTGTGACACTAGATATGCATCCCACATGCCCGACACCATCATTTTCCATCTAGTCAAACCCCATCATTTTCCATCCAGAAAGAATAAGGAAGTAAAATGTATGGAGGAGGAACCCACACATTAAAGGGAGCTAAAGAGAAAACTCCATGGGTAAGGACAGTTGCTGCTCTTCCAGAGACTCTTCCAGAGTTCAGTTTCCAGTAGCCATATGGCTGCTCGAAATCATCTGTAACTCAGGGTTATGATGCTCTCTTCTGGTCTCCAAGGGTACCACACACATGCGGGTGTGCACACACGCGCAATCACATGCACACAGGGAAACACTCATACACATAAAATAAAGTTGTGTTTTTATTTTTTAGTCCAATTAAAAGGTAGAGGCTGAGGCATAGTTCAGCAGGAGAGGACTTGCCTCTCCAGCATGAGCACTGCCCTGGGTTCTGTCTTGGCACCTCAAAAATTAAAAAGCCGTATCAAGTCTTTTAAATAGGCAAGAATGTACAGTCTTAGGGTCCCCTCTCTTCTTCCTGTGTGTGGGGAGTTCATGGTCATGTGTGGAGGCCAAGGGCTGAGGTCTGATATCTTCCCCTGTCACTCTCTTTGATGCAGAGTCTCTCGTTGAGCCTGGAGCTCCCCAGTCAGCTAGACTAGCCAAACAGCCCAGACATCCACCTGCCTCCACCTTCTCAGCACTGGATTCACAGGTGCATACTGTCACAGCTGGCTTTTCTGGGATGCTGGGGACCCTGTGTTTGCACAACTCACCGAGCCTTCTCTCCAGTGCCTTGGGGTGCATTTTACAGACATTAGGAGTCCTTAAAGTCAGAATTACTGCCACTTGTGAGAGCCATAGGTGAGAGAGAGTGGATGCAAACATGTTGTCCCAGGTATTCATCTTACAATAATCTATGAACTCATGTTACATTTGTGCAGTATTTATGTTTTATTATTAAAAAAAAGAAAACAAAAGAACAATCCTTGGAGTAAGGAAGGAAGTGTTGGATACAGTCACCACAAGGACTTGGATCCAATTTTGAATTTGGCCTCCTGTCAGCTCCATGACCTTCAGCAAGCTGCTTCACCTCTCCACGCACGCCTTGCTTCCTGTCTGCAAGAGTAATTGTGACAGTAATTAAGTCTTGGCATTGTGGCGGGAACTTAATAAGAATGCAGAGAAATCTTCAGGCTTCACATTTGACCCCAAGCAAGCACTACTGATTAGGTAGCATGAAGAGTGAAGTCACCAGCACCACTTTAGCTCCCGTCTTGCCCTGTGGCATGCTGGGCACCACCGGTAAAGTGGCCTGCCTCTGCCTAAAGTCATATGCCTCTCTATGGGTGCCTCTGCCTAAAGTCATATGCCTCTGTATGGGTGCCTCTGCCTAAAGTCATATGCCTCTGTATCAGTGCCCTCAGTCCCCAGCATGAACAGACATACTGAGTTTGAGTGACCTTCTTGCCACAACAGGAGCACATAGGAAAAATCTGTGGACTCCTGATCACCCTGGGAAGCAGTGACAAGCAAGGTGCTGCATGGTCCATCCTCCCTGGGCACCTGCAGGTGAAAATATGTGCTTAACACAACAGCTGAGACAGCAAATTGGTTTCTGTCACCCTGTGTGTCAAAGTCAAGCTGGCTTTTCCCTCCTGATCTTAAACTGCAAACCCTGTCCCCTCCCACAGTCTGAGCCAAACTCCAAAGAATCGATGAGTTCAGGGTCACTATTGTGAGCTCAGAACAGGCAGTTCAGGGTTACTATAGTAACTTAGAAATGGCTGCCCACTGCTCCCATCCCATTTCCCCCAAGGTTTCTGTTTCCTGTCCATATGCATCATTTGCTGCCTTCCTCTTCAGGCATGGAACCTGGGACCTCATGTGTGTGAGGCAAGTCTTTTGCCACGGAGCCATACTCCAGTGCCATATTTTCAAGAGGGCTCCAATCAGTTATTAAACAAAACATAACAAAAACATTCACACTTTCCACTGGCATTTCAATCAGAATGCTCACTCCTCCAAGGAGACCGTTTTGCAGTCCTTGGGTCCTAGGTGCTGAGGAGGGATGGGGTGGGGAAGAGGATTGGGGTGGGTACAGTGTCTGTGGCACACAGAGACGATGCCTTCATACATAGCAAGTATCTTTAGGGTATACTGGGTCCACTTGAGTTCCTGGCACTCTGCTGCTCTGCATTCTAGGAATTTTCCTCACTTTGAGAAGCTCAACAGTTCGAGGTGCCAGGCCTCACTCCAGTGCTGCCAGTGTGAAGCCCCATTCCAGTGCTGGCAGGCCTCTCCTGGCTCTGCGGTTGTGGTTTAATGAGAGAAACACAACACTTAGGGTTCTGAGGACTTCAGCAGTGAGGCT
The DNA here is from genome assembly GCF_943737965.1 of Phodopus roborovskii. Lineage (NCBI taxonomy): Eukaryota > Metazoa > Chordata > Mammalia > Rodentia > Cricetidae > Phodopus > Phodopus roborovskii. The sequence continues at coordinate 6,984,224 of NW_026126578.1, forward strand.
CGGTGACACCCAGCGTGTTCACATTGCAGCTGACTGCCCTGGTCACCTCTAGGTGTTTTTGCCTTCTCACATTTGAACTCTGTCCCCTTCGACACTTGAACCCATTCTTCCCACCCTCTTTCTAATCTGGCCATTAAACCTGAGGCCTTTTGCATCCATCCTTCTTTCTCTCTGAGAATTCATTAATCCACAAAAGCAGGCTCTGACTGTTGGGTCTGGGGAGATGTCTCAGTGGTCAGGAGCACTTGCTAACAGAGTAACCTGAGTTCTGTTGCCAACACCCACAGGATGGCTTACGACCATCTGTAACTCCAGTTCCAGAGGATCTGGTGCCCTCGTCTGGCTTCTGCAGGTACCTGCACACAGATGGCATGCATTCACACAGACACATCAAAGTTTAAGGTGGACTCATCTAATCCTTGCCCCCCCCCCCTTTTTTTCTTTTGGTCAGTGCAAGGGATAAAACTCAGGGCCTTGCATGGGCTAAGCAGTTGCACTGCTACTGAGCTGTTCATGCAACTGGCCCTGCATGGTGTGATCAAGGGCCTCTGTGCGTGGTAACGTGTGGTGGCATAGCTTTCCTTTTGTATGACCAAATCCACTGTGGAGGAGTTACTTTTTCTATGACCCACCACCCACCCAAGACAAAAGCAGCCCAAGGAAGGGGCTTTGTTTTTGACTTGCTTTGGGTTCTGGAGCATCATGACAGTGAAGATGCAGTGGCGGGAGCCTGAAGCAGCTGCAAGTGGAGAGAGATGGATGCTGGTACTCAGCTGCCTTTGTCCTGTCTATCCAGTCTGGGCTGCAGCCCTTGGGACGCTGACCCACACAGCTGGGGTGGGCCTTCCATTATCTAATAACCCAATCTAGAAACTCCCTGGCACATAAGCCCAGACATTTGCCTCCTAGGCGTTCTGGGTCCTGTGAGGAGGCAGTCAATGTTGGCCATCACACCCTGTGTGTTGGAACCACATTGTGACTGCTCTTGTCACGGACTTGTGGCTTGTTTCTCTATCTGGCTGCTGTGAGTGGTGCTAGAGTATACATGGCTTTTCTCTGACAGAGTTCAAAGCTGTGGCCGTATTGTAGAGCCCTTCCCTGTCTGCAAAGCCCTGGGTTCCATGCACATCCCAGAAATTCACCCTGTTATCCTTATATTACCTGAGGGTCCAGGGAAGTGTCTCAAGTAAGTGCTGCAGTCAGCTGACAGCTTCTCTAAGCCCTGCCTATGACTCAGAGACTAGAAAATTCCAAGATGTCTGGAGGCGGGGCCTGTGTCAGGGCAACAGTGCTGGGCTGGGACAAGGGGTCATAACAGGCTGGATATTTGAAGTGGTGGTAACCTCCTTGCCCTGGGAGGATCTCCCTCAGGGAGCCATCTGTGAAAAGATGATTGCGTTCCACTTCCCAGCATCTGCAGCCACTTCCCTAAGAGGCGAGTGGCCGGCCACAGTGTGGTTGGATGGCACACCATCCTATTGGGTTTCAAGATATCCAAATATGGACTGCTGGCCTATTGTGCATCTGCCCACTTATTGCCTTCTCCCAGGGAGTTCACTGTGTGGTTTAAACCATTTCTACCCGGTGGAGGTTTGTATGGGTTTTAGAGAGCAGCAGGCCAGGGGGAGGGGGGAAGGAGATGGAAAAAAGTTGGGTCACCTGTTTCAAAAGTTGTAGGCAGCTGACTGCAACTTGCTCTGTAGCCACTCAAGGAAAAGACAGGACAAGTGGTCCCCTGCCCAGCACATCTGAAGGCACTGGGGAAATCCGCCCTCTTCAGTGACTCCTGCCCGGCCTCTCGTTTCTCTGCAAGCTCCCTTCAAGCCTGCCTCCCTTCAAGCACTGCAAGGCTTGGTCTGGAAGAACGGCCATTTCCAGAGCCATCCTCTGTGCTGAGGACTGTTAAAGCCCCTCTCAGTGTTACTAAGCTGCTCAGAGTGGTCTCTGGGGAGCAGAGGACAAGGAAGGTGGGGAAAAGCCAGAAGGAGGCCTCCGGACCCTGCCCTCTGAGCATGGTAGTCCTTGTCCGGATGTCTTAGGTAAACATCCATATGAAACAGCAGTAGTGCAACTAAGACAAAGGGGAGGGAAAGTGGAAAGGTCCCTCACCTTGCTGGGCAAAGAGGTTAGAAAGGAGAGGGTACAATTATGAGATGGCACCTTAGCAGCCGTGGGGGGAGGGCATGCAGCTCTGTGAGCAAAGACTGAGACGCATCCTTCTGATTCATCCTCACCCCAAAATAAGTAGAGGCAAAAGGAAGTAGCCATGCCCCTCTGCCCTCTGTTTTCCTCTTCTGAGACCCCGCAGTGTGCGAGGCTATTTAGTACTGTACCCTTCTAGCTGAGAAAGGCCAACGCAGCCATGTGCTGTCCTGCAGGTTAGGTCAGGGAGAAAGGAGGCATCTCATTCAGGCAGGGGTGTAGGCTCGGCAGATTTTAGGTTATGGATGTATCAGGGGCAATGGTATAGAGGGCTGCAGCCCCTGCTTTAGTTTACAGAGGATCTGCATGTAACTACTTGAGCAGAGCGGGGCCCCATGAAAATATGGTTGAGGGTTAAGTAAGAGATAGTGGGGGGGGGGGCTGGGGCTGTAGCTCAGAGGCAGGGCTCTCACCTGTCAGGCAGGAGGCCCTGAATTCCATCTTGAGCATCAAAGGAAGTGAGAGAGGACAGCTGTCTGGCTGTTTGCCTTCGAGGTGACTGTTTACCCTAGACCTTGGAGATAAGGGGAAAATGGAGTGAGGGAGCCCTGTGGCTGCTGGTGCTCAGAGCTACATGGAGGAGGCAGCACTTGAAAATGTTAGCAAACCATGCCAGAACTAGATCTGTGCTTCCAAGGCCTTTAAGGGCCACCCCAAGGCCAGGACCCCAGAGCTCATGTGGTTAGGGCCAACAAGGGTTCTCTTTGGAGTTGTGGACAAGATCAGGCACAGCAAGAGGATGGCCCGACTTTTGCCTTTCCTACCTGGGAACTGCCTTTTCTCCCTGGGGTGGCCATCTGCCTGCCCAGAACTACTTGAGAAGCAAGCCTGTGGGCACCAGGGTCAGGACAGGCCTCTCCAGAGGGCAAGCAGGGAGGGGAGGACAGGGACACTCTTGCAGGGTACAGGCTGCCTCTGAAGCCATCACCAGGGAGCATAGGTGTCCCCAGGGAGAGTCTCCTGGGATTCTGGCACCGAGGACCCAGACATGACTCAGCCCTCCAGTCAACACCCACACTCTATGAGCAAGTCTGCTTGGCAATTAAGCAATTACAGCCCAGCTTGACAAGGCTTAGAACTGAAGTATACAGAACTGAGAAAACCCCAGAGAAGGAAGTAGGTGAACCTAGGCTGTGAGGTCAAGGAATGCCCAACAGGAGGTGACGTCAGAGCTGGAGGTTAGGAACTGCGGAAGGACTTGGTGTTCCTGGAAGAGAGAACAGCACAGACGGAGGTAGGTGGTGAGTGGAAGCATAGACGTCCTGAGATGTTTGTGGGGAAGCAGCCCCTCTCTGTGCCCTTGACCCCTCCTCAGAGTGGAGTTCATACGCTTGTCTTCTGGGCTTGATGTCACGGATGCGGGTAGAGAATGGAAGAGACGCTCCAGGAAAACCAAGTTGATTCATCTTACAAGTGTCTTGGTGCCCTTCCAAGGATCAGAATGACTGAAGTGGGGAGGGGAAGAGGAAGATGGGGGACACTGAGGCAGGCTGAAGGTTTTAAGAGGAAGGAGGGAGGTTTGAGGGCAAGCAGATGACAGAGCAAGTAGCCTATGGAGGTGTCCCTTATAGAACATCAGGGTCCCACCTCTTTAAGAGTTCCCAGTAGGGTTTTAAAAATAAGCTTTAGGATTATGTTTTGATTTGGGTTGCATGTGTATATGCCAGTCTGGGGGGGGGGGGAGTATATTCACGTGTGGGTGCAGATGCTTGCCAAGGGCCGAAGATGGCATTTGATCCCCCGGAGCTGGAATTACAGGCAGTCATGAGCCACCAGACTTAGGTGCTGGGAACTGAACTTGGCTCATCTCAAGAGCAATATATACTCTTAACTGTCCAACGTCTTTGCAGCGCCTCCAGTAGAGAATTTAGTGACTTCAAGTATATGCACGTACTTCTGTATATATAAGCACAAATGTGTGTCTTTCTCTGTGCGCATATTTATAACTTACGTTGGACTTCAGTGTCTCTTGACTGTAATGACCTAGGCGGGAAGTGGATGCAACCCTGGCATCTGGACTCATGTGCTCACCTTCATTTACATATAGCTGGTTTCCATTAGAACCTGATGTAACAATGAGAAGCCAGAAGAGCTCTGCTCAGGGCACAGAGGTGACTAGAGTCACAGCTGTAAGGACGTTATCTGTGTGAAGGATGGATAGGTAGGCAATCCAGTGAGGAGGCATCTGAAGATTTGAGGGAGGGCCTTGCTTCACTCTCTGCTGGCATTGAGGGCCAGATGCCTCCCTCTCTGTCCTTCCGCCTTCCCCATGGAGCCCAGACTGGTTTGCAACCATTTCCATGTTCCTGGCTCTGGGATCACAGTGTGTTCTGGAATCATGGTGCACTAAACTCATCTGTAGAATTTTCAAGTAAGGCTGAGCACTGAGACAATAGCTGCCAGGAATGTCCTTCAACCTGTGGGACAATTAAGATCTGGGTCTTTTGCTGGGGCCTTTACATTCCTTTGTGTAAACCCATACCCGGAGAGAAATATCTGTTGGCTGCACAGAGTTGTAGTGGGGCACCTGACTCACCTGTCTCACCATAGCCCATGGGGCCATGAGGCAAAGCTACTCTATATTTGGTGCAGCACCCAGAAACTTCCTGTCGCCTGAAGTGAATATTGTCTATCCTCACATAACCTTTGCTAGAGCAAACAGCCCAAAGTGAGGGAGGTTGGCTGCCTCCAGCCAGGGAAATGATGGCTGGTGAGCCTGGCCAATTAACCAGCAAGACAGAAAGTTCTTGGAAGAGCTGGGTGGCACAAGGCCCCCATGCTTCCTAAGGCTCAAGGGACCAGGGAGAGAAGTGGGTGTCTTATTCATGGCCCCATCTCCAGCAGCTCAGCCAAGCATAGCACCTGCTACCGTGACTACTTCATTAATAGTTCCTGAATATATTAATGAATTAACATAACATGAAACCCTGTAATGGATGCCATTGGGTAAGAACTGGATGAGTCAAATGCAGGAGTCACTGTTTGTTGGGCTTCTGTGCCTGCTGCATGGTGGCTTAAGGTGGCAGATCACAGATTCAATGGAGCCGTGTAGACTGTTTCCAAGGACCTCAAGTCCTAGACTATACCCTAGGCCACTTAAGTTAGAATTGTGTCCTACATGGCTATTAAAAAGGAAAACATTTCATTGGGGCTGGCTACCGTTCAAAGGTTCTGTCCATTATCATCATGGCAGGAAGTATGGTGGCATGCAGGCAGACATGGTGCTGGAGAAGAGCTGTGCATCTTGATCAGCAGGCAGCAGAAAGGGAATGCCACACTAGACCTGGCTTGGGAGTTTTTAGACCTCAAATCCTAGCCCCTAGTGACATACTTCCTCCAACAACTCCTCATCTACTTTCACAAGGCCACATCTCCTAACAGTGCCACTCCCTATGAGCCTGTGGGGACCATTTTTATTCAAACCATCACACTGTATAGTATCAATAGCAGCCAAGACTGAGCGCCAATGTGCTGGAGAGTAGGTAAACATCTCATTTCCCCTGTTCATGGGAGGACAAAAGGTCAAGAGACTCATTCATTCATTCACTCATTCACTCATTCACTCACTCACTCACTCACTCACTCACTCACTCATTCAGCAGAGTAGAGTGTTAGAAACCTGGCAAGAGAATTGAAGTTCCATTGCAGAGTGGCTAGCCCTCAGGACTGACTTGAGTTATGAAAATAGAACCATGAGAACCCCAGAAAGGAATGCCTCTCTTCCATAGCTCACTCCTGTCATCTTCTGAGTCTACCCCAGAGCCTGCTGAAGGGCACAGGACAGGTTTGGGGAGGAAGGAGCCTTGAAGATGGGCTCTGTGGGTGGGCTGTCAAGGTGTTTTGACAGGTAACGGTATTTGCAGCCAGGCCTGACAACTTGAGTTCAGTCCCTGGGAACCCATGGTAGAAGGAAAGAGCTGACTCACACAAGTTGTCATCTGACCATGAGCGCACGCACACACGTGTGCTTACACACACACACATTCATCAAATAAATGAATGGAGGAAGTTTTTAAAAGATGGGCATTGTAGAATAAATAGAAGCCTATCAATATCTTCTTCCCTGTTTCTCTCTTTTCCTTTGTCTTTCCCCTCCAGCCTTGGAGAATAGGTTTTTGCACATGCTTGGCAAATATCCTCATATTAAGCTATTCTTGAACCTTTTATTATTAATAATATTGTTATTGTTCTGTGAGTGATGAATGAGTATGTGCACCTGTGTGTGTGTGCTTACATGTGTTAGGTGAGTTTATACATGTGTGTGCTGAGGCCAAAAAAGGGTGCCAGGTATCTTTCTCATAATTCTCCACCTTGTTCCCTTGGGATAGTCTCTCACTGAACTTGGAGCTCATTCATGGCCCATACACCTGCTTGTTATGAGTAGGTTTTTCCTGCCAGTCTGGTTCCTCTGCCATGCCAGCCCCAAATAATACACAGAGACTCTGCATTTGATACAAATGCTGTTGGCCAGTTACTAGTTTCTTATCGGCTAATTTTGTCTTAATTATTAACCCATTTCTATTAATCTAAGTACTTCCATGTGGTCTTATCTTACGGGAGAGAGGGGCTGGTGTTCCTCTCTCTGTCCTCCATCTTGGATCTCCTCCCTACTACCTCCCTCTCCTCCTTGTCTCCTAGTCTCACCTACCTTGCTTTCCTATTGGCCAACAGTGCTTTATTCATTAGCCAATAAGAGAAACATATTTACAGAATGACACCTCCCATCACCTGCTAGCCTAGCTGGCCAGTAAGCTCCAGCAATCCTTTTGTCTCAGCTTATCTACACTCTCAGTACTGGGGTTGCACAGCCACACCTGGCTTTTCAACTTGGGGTCTGGGATCTGAACTCAGTTCCTTATGCCTCAGCAGCAAGTACTCACCCAGTGAGCCATCACTCCAGTCTGATAAAGGATAAAGGGTTCATAGGGTTGTCATGTCTTTATTTTACCCTTCCTTCTCCTCCCTTCTTTTCTTTCAGCGCTGGGGTTTGAACCTAGGACTTTGTGAATACTGGCAAAGTACTCCCAACCCCTTTTAAAACTTGTTATTTTGAAAACTGTAGAGATGGCTCAGTGATTAAGAGCTCTGGCAGCTCTTTCAGAAGACGCAGGTTCAATTCCCAGTACCTACATGGCTGCTCACCAACCGTTGGAACTCAGATTCCAAGGGATCTCACACCCTCTTCTGACCTCTGTGGGTATTGCATGCACACAGTGCCCAAACAACCATGCATTCATAATACACATGCACACACACTGTGTGTGTGCGTGTGTGCGTGTGTGCCTGTGTATGTATGTATGTATATATGAATGAAACTTTAAAAAATTGAGCCTCTGCCTTACCACATCGTCTAGGCCCACTTTGAACTAGAGGTCCTTCTGCCTCAGCCTCCCGAGTGCTACAATTACAGATGAGTCACTTAGACTGCTGTGTAGTGGCCAGAGGGCCTCAGCCCTCTTCCTTCACGGAGGAGCAAAGCAATAGTGTAATAAGATTTCAAATGTTCTCTCACTTAGTGGCGCCTGGAGTGACCAAGGCACACAGATGTGATGGTGATTAATATTGGCTCAGCTTTGCTTTTGTGTCTCAGCCCTCCCTTTACTTCCAGGAGCATCCAAACATAGCTCTGGGATTGGAGGATCTCAAACACCCTTCTTACACAGGCTTATCTTTCCTTTCTCAAGGCAGAGCTGCTTCACAGTTGCTATTTAAACCTCACTAGAACACAGTCATGCTGTCAACTCAGCCTCCCGTTGTCACCATGTTCAGGCCTATGAAAAGCTTCCCCGGGAGACAGAAGCCATGCCTGGCCTTTACACGTTTTTCTTTTTCCTTTTCCTAACTGTACGTATTTAGGGTAAAGGATGATGTTTGGTTATGCTAAGCAGCTTGTCTGCCAGCTCATCATTTTATCACCCATCCTTCTGATGTTTGCGGCACTCAGAATCCCATCATCCAGCCGTTTGGGTCTATTCTGCAGAACCTTGTTAAGGCCAGCTGCCCACTGTGTACAGAGATCTCCACTCACTGTGAGGCTGCGCCTGATGGCCAGCTCCTTCCACTCCTGCTATCTCCTCCCTGCCCCTAGGTGGTATCTTCAGATGCCACACAGGAGTGACATCATAGAGTCTTTTGCATTTCTGTAGCTTTCCTTGTGTAGTGGTGAAATAAATGGAAGTATTTTAAAAAGTAGGTTCTTTACAAACTATGTAAAGTAAGTGGTAGGTTAGGAAACACACAGATCCAGTAAAAAAAAAAATGTAACAAAGGAAGAATAAGAGAGAGAGATACAGATTTGGGGAAATTGATTTTTTTTTTAATTTCCTTTTATGTGTTTTCCCTGCACGCATGTCTGTACAACATTCGCATGCTCACACACGCCACAAGAGGGCATTCAATCCCCTGAAACTGTAGTTACAGATTGTTGTGAGCTGCCATGTGGGTGCTGGGAATAGAACTCAGTTCCTCTCAAAGAGTAGCCAGTACTCTTAACCGCTGAGCATTCTCCAGCCCCACCCCCCAAGAAATTTCTTTTTGATTGACACAGGTGAGGTCAGCAGATGTGAGATGATAAGCAAGCCAGTGTGCAGCAGACCTTTGCAGTGGCCTGGGTGAGAGAACTTGAGTTTGAACCTGAGTCTGGACCCAGCAGCCTCCACACAGGAAAAGGAAATGGGTGGGTAGCTAGCATTCAGGCATTGCCAGGAGACCTAGAGCGGATCCCCAGGAGGAGGCACAGGCAGGCTGCTCCCCAGCAGGCAGGGACACTGGTTTCAGTGCCGCACCCTGGTGCTTGGATGAAGAAATAACTAGGAATGGAGATGAGAAGTTATGGGCTCAGTTATTGCCCTGGGGCCAAAGGGAGCTTGTTCCCAGAGGAAATGGGGATCAAGAGGCACATCTGATTGCTAGACCCCAAATCTGGTACCACATTTCCTGAAGGGCAAGGGATTAAAAACCAGAATCCTAAACCCCAGGCCAGGCATTCACTCTTCTCCAGAATTGGGCCCAGTGTAATTCTTTTTCTCTCTACTGATCACCATATTTTTAAGTGTAGATGTATTTATTTTGTATTATCATCTTACTTGTGCATAACCGTGGGACAGAGTAACAAGGAGATCCACATATATATATATCATGTCTCCACTGAGTTAGGGCAGTGAGGGCTCCCAATGCCCTAAACCAGTTCCAAGTCTTTCCAATTAGCATGTTGTAACTACACAGGGCATAGTGTCTTGGTTAGGATTTCTATTGCTGAGAAGAGACACCATGACCACAACAACTCATAAAGGAAGCATTTAATTGAGGTGGCTCACTTGCAGTTACAAAACTCCACAGGACATTGTTCTCTTTGTGGCTGAATAGTATTCCATTGTGTGTATACAAGCTTTTGTCTCTTCATCTCTATCCATGATGTTTCCTTGGTGATTCTTATGATGCCAATCTAAATACAAGCATTATGCAGAAGCCCTTGTTGCAAGGTGAGTCAGCAGAATGAGTGTTTGTTGGGGAGCCTGCTGCCCCCAGAGTTAGGGAGACATTTTAAGTCAGGCTTCAGAAAAATGTTTGTGTGTGCTTTAGGCAGGTGCACATCTGTCATTCTAGCACTTAGGAGATGGAGATAGGAGGATTAGAAATTCAAACGTCATCTTCAGTTACACAAAGAATTTCAGGCCAACCTGGGCTACATGAGACCCAGTATCCATTAAACAATTAATTAACTCATGAATACAGAGCAAAGGAGACGGGCAGGATGAGCTCATGTCTTTTTTCTCAATTTCCTTCTATGAGAGCTGCCTGCAAAGCTCTTGCCCAGCATCACAGCCAGCATCCTGACATCACTGCACCAGAGTGTGGCATGCCAGGATCCTATAGCCACTCTTTTACTTTTTTTTTTTTTTTTTTTTTTACTTCATCCATCCCTTGCCTCTGGAGGCCACTCATCTGTTGTCTGCCTCTTTAATACTTTCAGTGATGTTGTATAAACAGAATCATGCAGTAAGCAGCCTTTTGAGATTGGCCCCTCTCATCAGGATGCTCTTGGGCATCATCCACATTGCTCTGTCTATTGGCAGCCTGTCTTCTTGTGCCGAGGGGATGGAACCCAGGGCATCTGGGAAGCTAATCGTACAGCCTTCCACTGGGCTACACCAGAAGCCCCTAGCTCCTGTTTTATCACTGAGTGGTATTCTGTGGTGTGATACATTTGGGGGCTATCCATGACTGGGTTTTTGTGTGAACACCGCTTTCTTTTCTCTGGGATGGATGCTCAGAGGTGTGTTGCTGAGCTGTAGGGAGCCACATGTCTAGGACTCTTAAGTCACAGCTGCACTCTCTTCTGTGCACCTGCACAGTTTCCTGTCCCCACTGGGAGATAAGACAAGCATGGTACAGTCTTTCTGCTCTTCCCCCAATCCCCGCCAGTGCTTATGCCACTGTCCGTTATTCCATCCATTCGGTAAGGTGCAGTGGTGTCTCTGTATGGTTTCCATTTGCATTTCCCTCATGGCCGATGTGTTGAGTGTGTGTGTGTGTGTGTGTGTGTGTGTGTGTGTGTGTGTGTTGTCCTTTGATTATCTCTTGGTTAAATGTCCTTTCACACAGCATTTCCCTGTCTCCTGATTGGATTATTTGGTCTTTACTGTGAGTTTGAGAGTTTGTTTGGTTTGGGCTTTGATTTGGTTGGACTTGTGAGGCAGGATCTCATGTAACCTTGAACTTCTGATCCTCCTGTCTTTACTTCCCCAGTGCTGGGCCAACAGGCATGTAGCACTGTACCTTGCGAGAGCTCTTTGTGTATACTAAGTACTAGTCCTTGGCAGCTGTGCTATTTGCACACTATGTTCTTCTTGGCTTTTCATCCTCTTAGCATGTCTTTTTCCAAAGTTTAGCATTTTCATGAGATCCACTTTGTCAGTTTTTTTTTCTCCTTCTGCTCCTTGCTCTTGGCATCAAGTCTTAGATGCCCTGGCCTAGCCCTGGAGCTTGAAGAATTGTAAACGTCTTGCAGTTTCATATTTAACAGTTTGATATATAAACAAACATGAGCCTAGGTCAAGGTTCATGCTCTTTTGTGTGAGGGTGCACGAATGCTTCAGTTTCATTAGTGAAAAGCCTTTTTTCTCTTCCTTAAAGAACCTCAGCTCCTCTGCTGTGTCTGGGATCTGCTCTCCGGTCTCTGCTCTAGTCTGTTGTTCAGGCTCCCCACCCATGCAGAGTTGTGAGTGTTCTGCCTGGGTGGTGTCTCAAAACCAAGTGAGCAAGTTTCTCTTGTTATTTTTTCAGAATGCTTCATTCAAGCTGGGTGTGGTAGTATAGTCCTATAATCTCAGGACTTGGAAGGTGGAGGGTAAAGAATTTAAGATCTGCTTCAGCTATATAGTGAGTTCAAGGTCAGCTCGAGCTACATGAAACCCTGTCTCAGAATCAAACAAGGCCAGTGAGATTTCTCAGTTTGTAAAGACAACTGATGTGAAAACTGGCCATATGAACCCACACCACACCAGGTGAACCCACACCAGGCTGTGGTATGCCCATATCCCTCATATACAATGAATAAATGGTATAATTAATTTTTTAATGTTTCCATTTTTCTAGTTCTTTTATGTTTCCACATACATGTTATAATAATCTTTTTATGTCAGTTTTATTTGTAATTATACTTCTGTGTGCATGTATGCACATGTGTTTGTGTGTGTACACACGCACATGCATACAAGTGTATGTGCATGTTATGTGCATGTGTGCAGTGCCTGCTGAGGCCAGTAGAGGGCCATCAGATCCCCTGGAGGTAGAGTCACAGGTGGTTATGAATAGTCTTCTCATCCCTTGGAAGAGCAATGTGTTCTCATAGCCACCGGCCCATTTCTCCAGCCCTACAGCAATCCTTTCTACATGTGTAAGGCTTCTTCCTGTGAACTGAGGGTAACTATGTTAAATCTACACCTCATCGGGGAACTGCTTACGGTGCCAAGTTTCTGGATCTGTGGGTTCTGGGTGTCTCCATTCCATTACAGCTTTATTTACTTATTTGTTTGTTTGTTTGTTTTCATCATGATGCGGTTATTTCCAGCATGAAGGCCTTGTTTAAGTTCTTTACCTGAGGATGTGTTGGTTCCCTTCACTCTCTAAGATTTTGGGCTCACTGCTTTCTGTCACCCTCTGAGTGTCACTATCCACCATTCTCTTGTCTGGTGTTTTCTGAGGAGATGTAATGTTCTCATTATGGAAAAACTATATTTTCTTGGGCTCTTTCCAGATTTTTCCTTTGTCCTTAGTTGTCAATAATTTTGCTATCATGTGTCTTATTGAGATTTGCCAGGGCTGTGTCCTGTCTAAGACCATTCAGTTCTGGGTTCACTGGGTCTACTGTGTAATGAGTTGAGTTTGATGTGTCCCGCACAGGCTCATATAGTAAAAATGTCATCAGTGAACTCATGGAGTGGGCTTGTCTCCCAGTTGCAGCACTGAAACCCTTAGGAGATGGACCCTGTCTGGTGGAAGGAGATCACTGGTCCATCGCCATGTGGATGAGCTTGTACGGTCCCCCTCCAGGGATCTGTCCCACCATGGCACACTCCTCTGTTCTGATATACTAAAATCCCTCTGAAACCATGAGCGAGAGTAAGCCTTTGTTCGCATTGGTTGTTTCTGTTAGGCACTGATCACAGCAATGATAAAAGGAACTCATTCTGCATCTTCTGTCAATTTATGAAAACCTAGCAGTCCCTCCCCCAGCTCCCCCCACCGCTGCCCAGTACATTTTATCCTTACTGTTTTATATCCTTTCAATGTTATTACCCAAATGTTAAGTCTATTGTATTAGCTCCACGGCTCCTTGGAGCTTGCTTTATTATTTTAAATTTAGACTATTCCTCTCTGGTGTTGAAATTGAGTGGTTTCTATTGATTAATTTTCCAAATTGACTCACATTTTGTTTTATTTTGTGTGTGTGTGTGTGTGTGTGTGTGTGTGTGTGTGTGTGTGTGTGTGTGCACTGTGATAGAATGGACTGGCCCTGAACTTGTAGCAATCCTCCTGCCTCTGTCTCTTAAGTGCTGGTTTATAGGCTTGGCTACCCAGCCACTTCACTTGTCTTTATTCCTTACACTCTGCTATTGAGCTCATCTATGGAGCGTTCATTTCAATTTTTTCATCCTGAAATTTCCATTCAGCTCTTCCTTTTACCTTCTATTTTTCCTGGGAATTTTTTTTTCATATACCTCAAGTACGGCCACATTTGAACCCTGAACACTCTATGACAATTCTTCAAAAAAAAAAAATCAGACTGTTGGGAGACTTGTGTAACTTTTTAAAATGTGTGTGTGTGTGTGTGTGTGTGTGTGTGTGTGTGTGTGTGTGTGTATGCATATCTAGAACCCAAGGAAGCCAACAGAACTAGAATTACAGCCATCTGTAGTATGTCCAGTGTAAGTGCTGGAAACCGATCTTGGGTCCTCTGTAAGAGCAGCAAGTGCTCTTAACCATCTCAGCCATCTCTCCAGTCCCCAGCCCACATCTTTTACATTTTTATTTGCACCACATGCATTGCTGCTGAAAACGTGGATACTTTTGTAGATTATGTTAGAGGGCCTGGGTCACATTTCAGGCGTCTGTTGTAGTTCTTCTCATTTGACCTGCTAGGGCAGGAGAAGGAGCCCTTTGGGGGATATGTATTGTATTTTTAGCGCCAAAGGGGGGTGGTGCTCAAGGCATGGCACCCTACTCAGCTTCTGCTGACACTAGAAGAGGCTGAGGGCTCCAGCTTCCCAGTGCTACCACTGCGGGAGTACAGACAGGATTGTCACCCCCTGATAGAGATGAGAGGCCTGCTCTCTAGTGGTGTCTGTAGGTGTCTTAGTTGGTGTTCTATTGCTGTGAAGAGATGCCATGACCACAGCAACTCTTATAAAGGAAAATCATGGTGGGGAACATGGTGGTGTGCAGGCAGACACAATAGCCGAGAGTTCTACATCCAGATCCACAGGCAGCAGAGAGAGAGACTCTGAGCCTGGCTTAGACGTTTGAAACCTCAAAACCCACTGCCAGCAATACACTTCCTCCGACAAGGCGATGCCTCCCAACCGCTCCCAAGTAGTGCCACTCCTTGATGACTGAACATTCAAATACATAAGCCAAATGGGGCCATTCTTATTCAAATCATCGCGGTAGTGGACCATGTGGAAAGGCTAAGTTGTGTTGGTGCACCCTGAGCAGTGTTGTATCTTTGCTGCCGAGAACGAGCATGCTCTCCAGGGTCTTCTGCAGGGCTCGGTTGGAGTAGAGCCAATCATGACTGAAAAGTTTCCACTTTGCCATTCTGTCCCCCTTTTCAGGGCTTTGATTAGACACAGCAGGCTTTGCTTGGAAGTTCTTATGCTATCTGCGCCCCTGGTTCCTGACTGGACTCCACCCTTTTATTTCTGTGACCAAGCAAGAGTCCAGGGACCTCATCCTTGGTCATTCTTGGGTTTCCAAGTTTCATGGTTAATTGGTCTCTGCATCCCCAAGACTTATTAGCTTTGTATTTATCTCAAGAATAATATCTGGACTGGGTGTACTATTGCACACCTTTAATCTCAGCACTCTGGAGGCAAGAGCAGGAAAATCTTCATGAGTCTAAGGTCAGCCTGACCTATGTAGCAAGTTTTAAAAAGGCCATGGCAAAATAATGAAACCCTGTCTAAAAAACAAAACAAAAAACCTTACAAAGCAGTGTCTTGTTGCTGGAGAGGTAACTCAGTGGCTAAGAATGAGAACTGTTCTTTGTACTGGGCTCAAGCGATCCTCTTGCCTCAATCTTCCAGGTAGCTAGAACTATAGGAACATTGCAGATGTGTTCCAAGGGTTTCCAGTTGTGCTTAGTAAAGAATGGGGGAAAACACATCTGTCCCATCATCAGAAACTAGAAGGTTCAGAACACTGAGAAGCAGTCTGGGAAGGCAGGGATGAGAGCTACTGGTAAGAGCTGCCCACTGCAGGACAGCCAGGAGCTAGTCTGCTCTTCCGATGTTTTTCTACCTATTCATGAGGAAAATTTCCTCCAATAAAGGTTTTGTGAATGAGTGAGTGAGTGAATGAATGAATGAGTGAGTGAGTGAAGGCAGAATGAATGGACAGATGGATGAACACAAAACTGTGTGAAAGAAAAGCAGCTGGCATCCACAGCCATGCTGGTTCCCACTTCTGCTGCTCTTGGTTCTGAGCCAGACCTGGTGGTGCTGAGGACGCTTAAGTGTGGGGTCAGGGTGAAGTTCATTGGGCCCCAGGTTACTTGGCTGGGGGAAACAGACACGAGGGAGGGCCTAATTCCAGGCACTTCCATGAACATCACACCCACCTCTTTTCTCTTTTTGTTTCCTGAAGTTTTGTAAGTCTTTTGTTGTTGTTGGTTGTTGTTATTGGGTTTTGTTTTGTTTTGTTTTCCTTCTGAAGCAGAGAGCATTCTGGGTGACTTTAGCTTTTGGAAGTGTCTTTCTCAAAGGGGAAAACCTCATTCCTTGCATCCTGAAATGACAGTCACATGCTTGGTTGGGTGTTGCGTTCACTTGTCCTGTCTAACCTTAGCATAGATGTTCATATTTTCCATTCCCTGACATTTTTATTTAAAGCATCTATTTCCTTCCCTCTCTTCCAGTGAAAAGGAATTCTGGGGGTGAGGGGAGCAAAGGTCACAGGAAGGTCTGAGAAGAGGGGTGTGCTGTGGTGTGGCTGGCCCTTGGAGTGAAACTCTCACAGCTGCTGGACTTTTGGGTTTCTGAGGCTGGAGTCTGGAACTCAGGTCCCGCGGTACTCAACAAGCACTCTGTCAATGAGTCACTCCCAAGTTTGTTGTCTCCCCATCTTGGTGTTGGTGTGAAGCTCCATCAGCCTCAGTTTCTACATCTTTGATTTAGGGGAAACCACCAGCAGAATGAGGGTTGAGAGAACAAGACCTTTCCCAGCCTGGTGGATCCATATGCCTCCCCATCACTGATGTCCAAAACACAGGAGGAAGAAATAGCTGAATCAAGCTTTCCATGTGTTCCTTTTTGGGACCATGTATCCCCCCCAGAACCCCTTTCCTGCATTCAGCTGTCACTGTGGGGGTGGGCCAGATAGGCAAACAATTGCCATCTCCTGAACCCTTATATCACTGTGACATGGGAAGACTGGTGAAGTTCCCATGAGTGACTCAGAAGTTGGCTGTGACATCTCACTATGTCCCCTTACCAGGAAACTATGAGATTAATGAGGTGTGTGTGTGTGTGTGTGTGTGTGTGTGTGTGTGTGTGTGTGTGTGTGTCTTTATTTGTTTGATTTGACCCAGAACCTCACATGTGCTAGGCATGTCTCATGTGCTCTAACCACTACCCATGACACAGTTAAGTCTTTCCACTGGCTGAAGCTGTCATTCTGTTAACCAGCAAGCTTGCTGTCATTTGAATGACACCAAGAGGCTAGGGAGATGGCTCAGCAGTTAAGAGCACTGCCTGCTCTTCCAGAGCACCCGGGTCTCCATTCCATGTCTGTCACCCTCAAC
Organism: Phodopus roborovskii; assembly: GCF_943737965.1. Taxonomy (NCBI): domain Eukaryota; kingdom Metazoa; phylum Chordata; class Mammalia; order Rodentia; family Cricetidae; genus Phodopus; species Phodopus roborovskii. Next base: position 7,000,947 of record NW_026126578.1, read on the forward strand.
CAAATAACCTGGGGCTCAACAGGCTGTCACCTTGCTCTCGCACTTGGAGAGTCCTCAGTGCCATCAAGTCTGGCTCAGAACCAAGAGCATGCAGAAGTTGGAACCAGCATCCATTCACCCAGTTTGCCTTCATCCATATGTCCATTCATTGTGCCTTCACCCATTTACCCTTTACCCAGAGGGTCTAGCCAACCATATGGTGGCTATCTGTAGCTCCAGGGGATCTGAGATTCTCTTATGACCGTCCCAGGCCACACACACACACACACATAGTACACATACTTGCAGGCACTCACACACATAAAATGCAATTTTAAAACTTTGAGTAGATAAATAAATGAATGGCCCTAGGAATGTTGGAATCCATCCTGTTTCCCACACTGATAGAGAGAAGATTTTACCAGATGCATAGATCCACAGCCCCAGATAGCTTCTGCCTCCTGAGGGCTGGGGTTTCTGGTGCATGACCCTGCACCTGGCCCTGCAGCCTCTTATCAAACACTGACATGTTAATATATTTCTCTGAGTTTGGTTTTGATTTTGAGGTAGGGTGTTACTACATAACCCAAGCTGCCCTTGAACTTGTAATCCTGATTCAGAGAAATTAAAAAAAAATTCTTCAATTTTATTGAGTTATAATTTATATATTATAAAAGTTACTCATTCATAAAGTGAGGTATACAATTCAAGAACTAGGAGAAGCAGGCTCAGTGGTTAAGAGTGCTGACTGCTCCTGCAGAGGACCCAGGTTCAGTTCCCAGCCCCCCACATGGTAGCTTGGAATCATCCTTAGATCTACTTCCAGGGAATCTGATGTGCTCTTCTGACCAGCCCAGGCACCGGGCACATACACACCACACATATATGCATGCAGGCAAAGCACTCATGCACATAAAGTTACAATTAATCTAGAAATAAAAATTGAGTTAGTAAATTTACAGTTACCTATTAACAGAATCAGTTACAGCCCATTCTACCATTCCACAAAGATCCCTCTTGTTCCTCGGCTTTCTGTCTCTGTCTGTCAGTCTGTCTGTCTGTCCCTCTCTCTCATGCGCTCTCTCTCTCTCTCTCTCTCTCTCTCTCTCTCTCTCTCTCTGATTTGCTGGTTCTGGATAAACTGCCTTAGTGTTTCACTGTGTCCGTTTTTTTGTTTATTTGTTTGTTTTGTTTTTTGAGACAAAGTCTCTGGGAATTTACCATGTAGATCAGTCTGTCCTTAAACTCACAAACAGATCCATCTGCTTTTACCACCCACGTGATGATAATAAAGGCGTGTGACACCATGCTCGGCCTATCTGCCCCCCCCCCAAATTGACATACAGTAACCCTTTAGTGGTAGACTCTGTTGTTAGGATGCAATTCCCAGCTGGATTTCTCTGGGCCATCGTGGGGCAACACTTGCATGTTTGTTTCCTGTGGACATGGTCTTGGTTCTCTGGAAGTGTGTGTACCATTTAGGTGTGTGATCTCAGCTCTGAAGGCGACCATATTTAGCCAGAGCTGCTTCTTCATATGTTCTCTGCAGCCCTCGAGGCTGAGTTGTCTACGTGCAGCACTTGCTGCTGGTGTAATTATTAATCCGCGCAGCAGACATGAAGTGGTGTGTCACCGTGGTTTTGCTTTGCGTTTCCCTAGGGACTCATACTATTGCAAATGTTTTCAAATGGTTGTAAGGCACTTCCTATCTCTTTGGTCTCTTTGGTGAAATGCCTGTACAGATTTTTTTCTGGTTTTTAAATGGGATAATTTCTCGTCTTCTCATGGTTTTGTGGGACGAGTTCTCTTTGTAATAGCGTGCTTTTTCCTGATGCTGTTGTGTCTGAGAAAGGCTTGCTTTGTCAGGCCATTTTAGCCATGTAAGTGTGGTACAGTATGTTTGCCCAAGGTGGTCAGTTCCACCGCTTATCTACACATTCCTACATGTCCATAGTCACAGGTGCAGTGCATTGTGGGTATATCCAGATATATCACATGTAGACCAAATATAAAGTATCTTCTCCCATTCTGCCGCCTTATATTTTCTTTTGAAACACAAAGTTTCCCATGGTTGTTTGAGACAAGACCTCCTCATGTTTCTAAGGCCGGCCTGGCACTCACTTTGTAGCTGGGGCTGTCCTTGAACTCATGGTGATCCTCCTGCCTCAGCCTTACTGCTGGATTATACCCCACACTGTGCTGGGCTCTTTGTTGGACTCCAGTGTACCAATTTCTCCTTTCAGGCTTGAACCTTTAGTGCCATATCTAAGGAATGCTATGCTTCCCTTTAAGATTTATTTATTTTAGGCCAGGCAGTGGCGCTTCATGCCTTTGATCCCAGCACTTGGGAGGCAGAAGCAGGTGGATCTCTGTGAATTCAAGGTCAGCCTGGTCTAAAGATTGAGTTCCAGGACAGGCTCCAAAGTAACCCTGTCTTGAAAAAACCAAAAAAAAAAAGTATTTATTTTAATTTTATATGTACAGGTATTTAGCCTTCATGTATGGCTATGCACCATGTATGTACCTGGTGCTATTAGAAGGTATTGGTTCCCTAGAACTGGAGTTATAGATGGGTTTGAGCTGCCATGTAGGTGCTGGGAAATGAACCAAAGTCCTCTTTCAAAGAAGTAAACACTCTTAACCACTGAGCCATTCTCCAAGCCCCAGACACCAGCATGTAGACCTGCAGCTTCAGAAGGTTCCTGCGGGTCCCTGCCCTAGCTCAAGGTCACCTGCCAACTGCTTCTTCTGCTGAGGCTGAGTCCTGTAGCAGAGCCTACGTGGTGTCCCACTCTGGCTGGCATCTGCTCTTTGCACACAGAAGGTGGCACTGCCAAGCTTGGGGCTTCCTGGAAATGATGCCCTCCCAGACTTGACAAGGCTCTGCTGTCTGGCACGCCCTAGCCCGTGGTGCTTTTTACTTGGAATGGGAGCCAAGAAATTAATGTTTTTACTTATTCAACTAGATGTGTCATCTATGCAAATGAAGAAGGCAGACTAGGATGAGGAGCTGTTCAGAGTGTGCCAAAATGAAATCTTGAGTTCATTTGTTATAAAGAAAACAGACCTGTAAAAATATTGCTTTGTTATTTTTAATGAAATTTATTTTATTGTGTTTTTGAAAACAAATGCGGTTGATGAGTTTTTAATTTCTCTGTTATTAAGTTAAGAAAAATCTCATCCTTGACACCTTCAGGATATTAAAGATAATGTTTTCCACAGCCCAGAGAAAGCTGTGCATGCACAGAGGTCCACCCTCTGCCAGAGCCTTTTGGTTAGTAGAATTGGCACCAGCCTGTACAGACAATATCTTGAAGATGTAATTTTGTCCTAAGTTTTTCCAGTATTGTTATGAGTGCTCTTAGATTGGGTATCAGTGACTATGTGATGTTATCTTCTGGAGTGAACCCACTCTCTGTTACTGTAACAAAATGCCCAAGGCAGTGATGCAGCTCAGAGTTCAGGTGACCAAACGGCCAAGGTTCAGTAGTCCCAGTGTGGTGGCCACTGGTGGGAGTGAATCTGGAGTACATGTGGAAAGGCAAAAGCCACACCTGTAAAAACAGGAAGCCAGAGAAAACCGGGGTCAGGTTTAAGTGTCAGTACCAACCTGTTCTTCCAAGGTTTGAAGGTCCCAGGAGAGTTACCTGGATCCCCGTGATGAGCAGTTTCCCCCACCCCCAAGGGGGTGGAGACCCCACCAGGCTCCTCCCATGGTCATTAGGAACCCTTCTAAGATGCCCTGCATCCGTATCCAAACCACACAGCCACAGGTCAGTCTTTCCTGGAACTAACACAGTGGAGATCAACTCTGAGCCTTCCCTGGTGTTGTTTATTTGCTTTTAGTTTGACTTTCTTTTTCAGATCATGTAATAGCCAAAGATAACCTTTAATTCCTGTCCTGTCTCTACCAAGAAGGTGTTGAGATTACCCACCTCGGGCCTGTATCCTTGTTCATGTTGATGACTGCCACGAAACATATTTCTAACTCTGAGCCTTCCAGGGAAGCCCAGACAAGTTCTCTAAAAGGCACGGAACAGTCTTTATCAATAAGCTAAATCATATTTAATGTTCAAGATGGTGCTGGTACAAACCCATCTCTGGGAGACAGAGGCAGCTGGATCTCTCAGTTTGAAGCCAGCCTGGTCTAAATAGTAAGACCCTGTCTCAGATATAAATAAATAAATAAATAAATAAATAAATAATCCCAAAGCAATGACAAGAAGAGAAGGAAGTCCCATTAGCCAGACTGGGGCAGCTTGTCTGTTGGAAAATATGGAAGTTGCAATAATTGAGCTCCTCCTGAAAGCCAGGCACAGGACTAGGTAGGTGCCTTAAACACTGTACCTGAAACCACCATGAGCAGGTTTTAGTTAGATCCTTGACCTTGAGAAAGGTGGATGGTTTTTAATTTAGAGCAGATGGAAGCTACTGCTTATCATGTGCGTCCCATGATGGGGAAGCTTGGATCTCTCAAGGTAACTCTATGCTCTGCTAGGTAAGGTCTGACTTGGGAAAGGCTCACCTTGGGCTTGGGGATGGGGCTCAGTTGGCAGCGTGTAGGAAGCCCTGATTCTGTCCCCAGAACTGCATAAAGCTGGGCCTGGTGGCACATAGGTGATGGAGACAAGAGAATCAGAAGTTCAGGGTCATCCCTCAGCTGTATAGGGGACCCCGTCTCAGAAAACAAAATAAGGACTGGCTCAGTGGCAAGGAACACGAACTTCTCTTACAGAGGATTCCAGCACCAAGTCCGGCAGTTCACAACCACCTGTAATGCTAGCTCCATGGGATCCAGTGCACTCTTCTAGCCTCTGAGAGCACACCCCCCCCAGACACACACTTAAACCAACGACACAAGCAAGTCCCCTTTATTGTGAATTGCATGTTGTGTTCGAGGCTAAACAAATGTGTCACAACTGGTCACATTTCCTTCTGTCCCCCATGAAACATCTGACATCAGACATGTGATTGTCACACCGGGAGATAGCCACTGCTGCTGTTCCATGCACAGAAGCTGGGGGTGTTCTACAGACCAGGCACAGAGAAGCCCCCACCACAGCGTGACCCTTCCCCCAAGGGCCAGTGATAGATACTCAGGCAAGAGACCCAAATTGAGTAGACCTAGACTACAGTTTCAGCAAATACTCTAGCTGTGTGGATTTGAGTGAGTTGCTTGACCTCTCTGAGCTTGGGCTGCTCAGGTTTATATAACTGATGTGTGAGAGATGCCCAGGGCTTGGCCCCTTAACTCTCTGTGGTCCAGTATGTGGAAGGAACATTGACCCTGGCCTTGCTCCATGATACTTGAACTTGATTGGATTGTAGTGTTTGTAATCACTGGAGAGCCTGTGCCTGCCTGCTGATGGCTTTGGTCTTTATCCACCACTGTAATTCAGAAGAATGTCACCCTATCTGCTGAGCCCACTGGGGAAAAAGGGCCTGCCCTTTACTGGATCCTCATTGCCTCAGCCTGCACATCCCATGAACAGCTGACCTCCCCCACCTCCTAACAGCAGAGAAAAGGAGGAAGGGAGGGAGGAAGAGGGAAGGCATTTTTTTTTTTCTGCTTTTGGTAATGGCTTGCCAGAGCTGCTGCTCAGTCTCCAGGGGACCGGGGAAGGGGGGCGTATAAGGGTGAAGGGATTCATGTCCCTTCACTTTCCTCTCTGTGGTCTCCTGTAAGCCATACGGCCCCATGGGCCCTGGGCCCCTGTGTCTGAGTGTCTCCACACTCTCTTCAGTCCCCTGTGGGATATGAGGCCAGATGTGTGTCCCTGTCTCTGTGTGTCCTCCACCTTCTTGGCAGTCTCTTGTGAGATGGAAGACTGGATAGGACCATGTACCCCACCTTCTCCGTAGACTTTGTGGGCTGTGAGGCGGGACGGGGTCTGTGTTGGCATGTCTCCCCTTCTTGCCACAGTGTCTGGTCCTCTTTTAGAAACTGCTTATGGATCTGCTCTTCAAACTGCTGATCTAAAATGAGGGAGAAGGCACACTGATGTGATATTTCCAGGTTAGATCCTGTCTAAGGGCTGGGTATAGCACACACACTTCCCAGCCGTGGTGACTCAGTGACCGACCGTGCAGCTGCCCAGAGGCCAGCACTCAGAATGGTCCCCAGATGCAGGGATGTTCTGCATCCATTGCCACCAGGATTCCTGATCATTTGCCTGGAGAGGGTGAAGCTCTTCATCTGAGTCCCGTTTTTTCTTTTCCCTAGGACTACCAATAAAGTAGCTGGTCCTAACTGGGACATGGAGTGGAGGGAATCTCTGTTGTGGGCCCTCTGCAGTCCTGTCTGTGTGACCAGGGGCCCCAGGCCTACCATGGGTCCCTGAGGCATCTTTTTCCTGAGAACTTCCCAACATCAGTCAAGCCTGTCCCTAAGGCTCCCCCTCCTTTCTTGGAATTGCCCCAGCCTTTCGAAGGCCAGCACTATTTGCTGTGTTCCCTGCGTGGCCAGTTTTTTTCTGGGCTTCCAGCCGGCTCCCAGAGATCCCCAAGGCTTTCCCACTTCCTTGGAACTTCAAGCATTCCTCAGGCCTCGTGGAGCTGAGCACAGGGGTTTCCCTGCAAATGCAGAGACAAATGCTCAAGAACAGCATCCCACAACAGCTCCTCCATGACAAACCTCCCCCACCAGCCTCCTCCACCAGCTCCCCTCACCAGCTCCTCACACCAGCTCTATCCCTACAGCTTTACCCCAACAGGCTCCCTCCAACAGCTCCCCCTCCAACAGGTTCCCCACCAAAAACTCAGCTCCCAAGAGCTTTTCTCTTGAGAAGCAAAGCAGATGGATTCCTGTTGGGCTAGGTCAGCAGGATATAAAGGAACCTTACAGCAAGTATTGGCTGAATGAAGAAGCTCTGAGAACCAAAGTCCCTCAAAGCACGTTGCCTCTTTCGCATTTGTTTTGTGTATTAATTTTTAAGGATTTTACTTTTAAAATTATATATGGAGGTTAGTATGTGCACTTGAGTGCAGTGTCCTCTGAGGCTGGAAGAGGACAGTGGGTCCCTTGGATCTAGAGTTCCAAGTGGTTGTGACCCACCCAGTGTAGTTGCTGGGAACAGAGCTGACCCCCTGGAAGAGCAGCACTCATAACCACTGAGCCACCTCTCTAGCCCTATTCATTTGTTTTTTACTATGTGGGGAATAGAACCCAGTGCCTTGCACATGCCAGACAAGTATACTGCCACTGAGTCAGACTCTTCTGCCATCCATTCATTCATCTAACATACAGTTGTCTTTTTTGGTTTCTGTGATACAAATACCCTAACAAAAGCAGCTTAAGACAGAAAGGGTTTATTTTGGCTCACAGTTCTTGCTTTCAGCTCATGGGGTGTGGTTACAGTAACAGGAGCTTGAAGCAGCTGAACCTATTGTATCTACAGCCAAGAAGCCAAGAGCAATGAATGAATGCATGTTTGGATAACTTTCTCCATTTTACACAGCCCAAGGTTCTCTATCCAGGACATGGTGCTAAGCATGCTTCCCTGCATCCCATTGGTGTAATGAGGATAATCCTTCACAGGCATGCTCAGAGGCCTGTGTTTCTAGAGCAGTAGTTCTCAACAATCCTAATGTTGCAACCCTTTAATACAGTTCCTCGTGTTGTGGTGACCCCCCCCCGGAACCGTATTTTCATTGCTACTTCACAAGTGTAATTTTGCTTTGTTATGATTCATAATGTAAATATCTGATATGCAAGATATCTGGTATTTGACAGTTACAACACACAGGTTCAGGACCACTGGTCTAGAGTCTGTCAAACTGACAGTTGATGCTATCACATTCATTTATTGGTTTATGGAGTTTGTTTTTACTTTGTTTTGGGTGTTAACGATGGACATGAGGCTTTCCCTGCATGGTAAGCAGCCTTTGTTCCTATCTTTGCATAAAAAACAATCCATAAATATGAAAGGGAAAGGGGGATGGGGAATAGAGCTTGCATCAGCCAGGCATGGTACATCCTTTAATCTCAGCACTCAAAGGATAGAGGAAGAAAGGTTAACAGTTCAAAGTAATCTTCAGCTACCTAGTAACTTGATGCTGGCATAGGTTAATTAATTCCCCCCCCTTTTTTTAAATTGTACTGAATTGTATGTAGTAAGCAAATTAAAATTTATATTAATTTGCTTATCATAATACATAAAAATAAGCAAATTAATATTTTGAAGCCAGATATGGTGGCTTATACCTACATTGGGGAAACAGAAGCAGGGGGATTGCTGCAAGTTCAAGGCCAGCTTGGTCTACATAGAGAGTTCTATGCCATTTCATGCCAAGATCTTGTCTCCAAAACACAATCAAAAATAGGTAGATAGATGGTTTGATAGATAGATAGATAGATAAGTAAACAAACAAACAAACATCTTGTTTGTGGTGCTGGGCTGGAAGCCAGGGCTTTGATGATGCTAACCATACCTCTATCCTTGAGCTATATCCACAGTGCAAAGGACCTTCCCTCTTGGGGCTATGCTAGATTCAGTCCATGTCTCTGTACCTCTTCCATCCCCCCAGATCTCATCCAGTCATGTATGCTCATAGCTACAGGCCAGTTCTTCCTGAGCAGTGACCTAAGCAAAAAAAGAATTTAGCAACTATAGTGTTCACCAAGATTCCAGGGTCACTTCAGCAGCAAGTAATGACTGAACCTCAAATTGAAGCCTCTGAGGTTTTCTTAACATTTCTCCGACTGCCTCCACTACTGACATACTCCAAACACCAGTCCTCACTTCCTTCTGGGAAGAGGGTAGAGGGGAAAGGTTAGTTTTCATAGGTTTGACATCTGTCACAGAGAGAGAATGCTTTGTGAGCCCCACTGCTTCTTTCTGACCAGTTTTGTCTCAGGACCAGCAACAAGCAAAAAGGACATAGATTACAAGACAAAGCTCAAGTCAATCAGGACATGTTCAAAATAAGACTTGCACAAAGTACTGATTGCTCTGTTCTGACTAAACTCTGGTATGCAAACTCCACGAGATCAGAGGGTTTTGTCCAGTTTATGCACTGCTAACTCTGATATCCAGAATGATCCAGCAACTACTCACTAATGGGATGTGAGGACAGAAGGAATGCATGAGTGAACACGTTGGGTGGGTATCCACTGCCCCCAGCAGCTTCCAATCCCAGTCTGACCTGCATGGTGCTCTTAGAGATCTCTGACTTTGATCATGTGTCTTTTCTCCCAGGGTGGAAGCCATCGTTGGAGGCTGCCCTTGTGCCAATGAGCCTTCCCAACATCTCTTCAGCCTTCGAAGACAAGATGTGTGAGGGGAACAGGACCGCCATGGCCAGCCCTCAGCTGCTGCCCCTAGTGGTGGTTCTAAGTAGCATCTCCCTGGTCACAGTGGGTCTCAACCTGCTGGTACTGTATGCTGTGCACAGTGAGCGCAAGCTGCACACTGTGGGCAACTTGTACATTGTCAGCCTGTCTGTAGCAGACCTGATTGTAGGTGCAGTCGTCATGCCCATGAACATCCTCTATCTCATCATGACCAAGTGGTCCCTGGGCCGCCCCCTTTGCCTCTTTTGGCTTTCCATGGATTATGTAGCCAGCACAGCATCCATCTTCAGTGTCTTTATCCTCTGTATTGATCGATATAGATCTGTCCAGCACCCCCTCCGGTATCTGAGGTATCGAACCAAGACCCGTGCATCAGCCACCATCCTGGGCGCCTGGTTTCTCTCCTTCCTGTGGGTCATACCAATTCTTGGCTGGCATCACTTCATGTCCCCAACCTCAGAGCTTCGGGAAGACAAATGTGAGACAGACTTCTACAATGTCACTTGGTTCAAGATCATGACCGCCATCATCAACTTCTACCTCCCCACTTTGCTCATGCTGTGGTTCTATGTAAAGATCTACAAGGCTGTGCAGCGACACTGTCAGCACCGCCAGCTCACCAATGGCTCCCTCCCTTCCTTCTTAGAAATCAAGCTGAAGTCAGAGGATGTCAAGGAGAGTACCAAGAAACCTGGGAAAGAGTCTCCCTGGGGTGTTCTGAAAAGGCCGTCAAGAGACACTAGTGGAGGACTGGATCAGAAGTCAACATCCACAGACCCCAAGAACATGAACTCTCCAACTGTCCTGAGTCAAGAGGAAGACAGGGAAACAGTCACTCATCACTGTTTCCATCTTGACATCACACAGACACAGACTATGGCTGAGGGAAGTGGCAGGGGCTCAGAGGCCAATGACCAGGTCCTGAGCCAGCCCAAAATCGATGAGCAGAACCGGAATACTTGCCGGCGGATCAGTGAAACATCAGAGGACCAGACCTTGGTGGATCGACAGTCCTTCTCCCGGACCACAGACTCCGACACCAGCATAGAGCCAGGGCTGGGCAAAGACAAACTGAGAAGCGGGTCTAACAGTGGCCTAGATTACATCAAGATCACCTGGAAGAGGCTCCGCTCACATTCCAGACAGTATGTGTCTGGGCTGCACTTGAACCGAGAGCGGAAGGCAGCCAAGCAGTTGGGTTTTATTATGGCGGCCTTCATCCTATGCTGGATTCCCTATTTTATTTTCTTCATGGTCATTGCCTTCTGCAACAGCTGCTGCAGCGAACCCGTGCACATGTTCACTATCTGGCTGGGCTACATCAACTCCACGCTGAACCCCCTCATCTACCCTCTGTGCAACGAGAACTTCAAGAAGACATTTAAGAAAATTCTGCACATCCGCTCCTAAGGGCATGCATGAGGATGCTACATAGTGGATGGATAGTGTCTGATGTCCAAGAGGGAACCAGAGGAAGAGAGCATGGGTGTCACTAGACCCCCCTGGGCATTGGGGAATGGAATCTAAGCTCTTGGGATGAGCAGTATGGAGGCGTTCCCAGGGCCTATCAGAAGAGCAGGTGGCGGTGGTTGGCAGAAAGATTGTACTTTGGGTAGAAAGCAGAGTATTTGGAAGGAGAGACCTGGCAGAGTACGCCTGGACCTCAGAGACTGCAGGAGTCTCAGGTGCTCATAGGAAGTCTGGCACTCTGATGTGAGTTCCTTAGTAACCAAAGTGGAAATGTGTTGCTAGGGCTCTTCTGGAGGGTTAGTCTGGACTCTGAGACTCCCCACGCAAGAGCTATGTGGCTGCAGGGACATGCACACAGATGCTGTTCCCTTCTAGGGATCACCTGGAGAGGCTTGGCAGCGATTTCACTGCAAACACCACTTCCTGGAACTCAGCCCTTCTGAGCCCTTCCTGTCTTTCTCCAGAGGTGCCTGCCAGACCCTGGAACCCGCCTTACGTGTGTCTCAGAGTTGCTAAGAAATTAGGCAGCTTGTAAGCCCATCATTCTCAACTCCTAATTCCTTTTGGTTCTTAAAAAAGGGCAGCAGCAACAACAACAATAGCAACAACACACAGTGACAAAAACTGCCCTCACAAGTCAAGAGGAGGAAGCGGTTTTTGAATGGTTGCATCTTAAAAGCAAAGCAAAAGGAAGCAAGAGAGCGTTGTTTCTTAGAAGTTCCACCAGGGGGCTCTCACTCACCCCCAGATGCGCCAGAAAGCATGAGCAGGTCCGGTCTATGGAGTGACAAACTGAGAAACAGGCAGGGGAGATGAGGATCCTGAGATCGTTACTCATGTGAGAACCTTAGGATGAGAACATTGTATGGCCCCAGCTCCTTGCCACCAGTTTTCTCCAAAAATGCATTCTGTCAAGTATTCATGAAGCACATTTATATCCACACAGGATGGCCCTCACAGGGACAGTGTGGTTTCTATCTGTGAGACTGTAAATTCTAGTCACACATGCTAAACTAATCCTTTTGAAGGCATGGGAACATCCCGTTTTATTTATTCCACAGTCTGGTTGTGACTTACATTTCAAAATCTAATGTTAAACCTCGATGTGTGCTGCAAGTAGGAACCCTGTAAAAGCTGGTCTTTCGTGTCTGTGTTCCTGTTTGCATGATCTGTCCAAATGAGACGCTTTTGCTTACCTTAAACATTTGGAAGGGTAGTGTTATGTGACTTCTTTGTGCTTACTTCTCTGGGTCTCACAGGCTGAGGGGACAGGTGGAAATGAAACCCTGACAGGGAGACTTCAGTCTGGCTTCTGCTCAAAATTTCAAGTGTCCTCTCAAATGATTGCTGTTTGCTAGAATGTTTTCCTCTCACTCTGCCTTGTATCCTGGGACTCCCTTCATGCTCAGGCTCAGGGGATCTTGGGAACTTTACTGCTGGGTTTAGAGGCTGCTGGTGGTCCATTTCCAGAAGCTCCAAGAGCCCTGTGAGTAAGCTCTTCCCCAAGGTGCCTTGGGATGGAAGGACACTTAGAAGGATCACTCTACAGTGGCTAAGCGCCATCATGCATGGGGTGAACAGTACAGACAGCAGATGCAAAGAAATTGCTATGCAGGGAAAAGAGCTTTGACTTGGGGTCTGACAAGGACAAAAAGGAATCAATAAGTACAAGTTGTCACCTAAAGAACAAGGTGCCTGTGATGGCTCAAGGTTTCCAATATTTACATCATGTCTCCTACACAGGAGGCTGAAATGATGGCTCAGTGATTAAGAGCACTGGCTAATCACATGAGGTTCAGTTACTACATGTTGACTCACAAACATCTCTAACTCTAGTTCCAGGGGATCCAATCCCTTCTAGTCTCCTCAGGCAAAAAGCACACATGAGGTACATGAAGGCAAGTACACACACACACACACACACACACACACACACACACACACTAAATCTAAAAGGTAAAGTTGGGGCTGGAGAGATAGCTCAGTACTTAAGACCCTGGCTGAAGAGGATCCAGGTTTGGCTTTAGCACCCACATGACAGCTCACACCAGTTCCTGGGAATCAGGTGCCTTCTTCTGGCATCTGGGCATCAGGTGCACACAAAGAGCACATATAAACATGCAGACAAAACACTCACATACATATAAAAACCGAATTTTATTTTAAAAGAGCAGATTGCAGCATGCATCTGTAATCCCAGTGTTGGGGAGACAGAGACTGGGGGTCCTTGGCATTCATTGGCCAGCTCATTTACCTGAATCAGCAAGGACCAGGTTCAGCAAGTGACCCTGTTTCAAAAAGCAAGGTAGAGACAGATAAGGGAAGACAATGACTTCTGGCAACACACACACACTGCCGCTGCCGCTGCCGCCACCACCACTAGTATACGCGAACAGCCAGACTTTGTGCTTTACCACCACTATCTAAGAGCATACTGGGCTCTCCTTGTTTTCCTCACCAGGTAAGCAGCAGCACAGGGATTTGAGAAGCATGTGCCGCTCTGGGATGTACTTCTTGTCTGTTCTATCAGCTGTTTTGGCTCTGATCTAGATGGTTGGAATTACAAAAACTCTAGGCTGTAATGCAGATGATTCAACCTTGGCCCATTTGGGAAGAATCAGGGGTGGTGGCTTGCACAGGGTCAAGGGGAAGACCAGACTTTTGCCGTGTGTGTGTGTGTGTGTGTGTGTGTGTGTGTGTGTGTACGTGTGCACACGCATGCATGCGTGTGCATGCTTGCATGCATGTGTGTGTGTGTCCTCCATGGGGAGGAGTCAGTTACAGATAAGAGCCTGCAGACCTTCCAGTTCCTTCAGGATTTTCCCCATGGGATGATTAACTTCAAGTTCTTTGAACAACCAACTTGCTAAACTTTACCAATTTACCAAACACCAACTTCTGCATAACTATGTGCAAGGGTTATGAATTAATTAGGGGTTTGCTACTATGACAAAATACATGAGGCAGGCAGCTCCTTTTTAAGGAACAGAGGTCTATATTGGCTTATAGTTCTGGAAGTTCAGGATGGAACAGCATGGTGCAGGTTCCATTGAGGATTCTTCTAGGCTGCATTACTTTGTGAAGTTTGTCTGTCTATCTGGTCTTTCCTTCATCTTATATAAGCCTTCAGGATTTGGCCATTAAGCCCCATCAATGACCTTATCTGCTATCTTAACCACTTTAAAGGCATACACTTTCAACCACAGTGTGATTCATTTTTTTTTTTACCCTCTTAATTCCTGTAACATAAAACTTTGGAGATAAAACTCCTTCATGAGCTCAGGGATAGACCATATTTGAACCATAGCAATTTATAATAATTCATATGAGGTATAGATTCCCTTTTTATTAAAAAAAAATGGGGCTGGGGAGATAGCTCAGGGGCTGGAGAAATGGTTCAGAGATTAAAAGCACTGGCTGCTCTTTCACAGGACCTGGGTTCAATTCCCAGAAATCACATGGTGGCTCACAGCCATCTATAAAAGGATCTGATATTCTCTTCTGGCATGCAGGTATATATGCAAAATCCTCATACATAAAATATAAATAAAAGATTCCCTTTTATGAGACTGTATATAGCCCTGGCTAGCCTGAAACACACAATGTAGTCCAGGTTGGCCTCAAACATACAGATCCACCTGCCTCTGCCTCTACAGTGCTGGGATTAAAATATGCACTACCATGCACAGATACAAATGTTTTTAATGATGTCCTAGAATTGTGATGTTATCATAGCCTATATTTTTAAATTTATCTTATGTGGTGGGTGCTTGCCTGCATGTATTTCTGTGCAACTTGTTCGAGCGGTGCTACTTATTGCAGGAGGGAAAAGGCTAACGGGCCTGAGGAAGGAGAGGTGGGGAAAATAAGGGAAAAAATAAGAGAAGTCTGAGTCTGTGCCCAGAATCCTAGTTGTCTTGAGAGAGGCAGGAGGATCATAACTTCAAGTTTGAGGCCCACCAGGGCCACACGGTAGACTTGTGTAGAGCCGTAGGGAGACAGAGGAGGGACTAAAGGGAAAAGATGGGGACATTGTGAAGCAGAAAAGGAAGAGGGAGATGACTGCTGGTAATAATAGAGGACAACACTGGGGACAGCTAAGGAACAAAACTGAAGAGGGGGAATCAAAAGGAGAAACCGAAGCACAGGATGGGGACAGAAGAGGAAAGGCAGGATAGCTGGGCAGAGAAAGGAAAATATTGATGCACTCAAGAAAACCCCACACTGCAGCTGAAGAGATAGCTTTGCAGTTAAGAACTTGCACACACCACTCTGGCAGAAGACCTCAGTTGACTTCCTAAGCACACATCAGACAGCTCACAACTGCCTGTAACTCCAGCTCCTGGGGGCTCTGAAGACTGTAGCTTCCACAGGCACCATCACTCAAAGGCACAAGCTCATAGACAATTATACAAAATTAAAAACAATAAAAATAAAACCTTAGAAAACAGAAACTCCGCACACAGGAGATGGGATCTATCTGCTAGTGTATCTAGAAGTCAAATAGACTATAGGCCATCCCTGACATCTGAGAAACAAAGTAACAAAGTGCCTTTATGCCCCTCGGGTGAGGTCTGAAATTGGCTACTGTGGCATCCCACAAACCTATGTCTGTGTGTGCTGCATGCATGCATGCAATACTCAGGGCTGGGAAAGCTCAGTAGATTGCTCTGCCACCTAGCAGCAGTTAAACTGAAAGCTGAGGTTTGAAGGGACAAAAATCAGCTGACACCTGGGGTCTTTAAGGGGATCTGGTAAGGCTTCCATGAACTTGCCCATGAAAGTGCTGAGCCAAGTTCAGCAAAATTTTTGAGGAATTACTGTCTAAAATAGTGTCATTGAGCCCTAGCAGATACTCCTCTTACCTCCATTCAAATGGCCAGAGTCAAGCTCAAGAATGTCCTGTGCCTACTGAGCCAGTGGAGATGGGGAAAAGTGGCAGCTGGAGGTGGGGCTGGAGAGGAATCTACCCTGTGTAGCAGGGATGCCTGGAACCAGTGTTTACCTTTATATTTCTTATCAGGGAGGAACACCACAACCAATGAATCTTCTAGAAAGAAGGGTTTATTTAGGCTATGGTTCAAGAATAAGTCTGTCTTGGTAAGGAGGCATGACAGCAAGCCACAGCAAGTCGTGGCAGCAGAAGAGAATACTGGAGGTCACATCTAAAACCACAAACAGTAAGGAGAGTGAGCTGAAGCGGGGGGACACTTTAGCTCTCCAAGTCCACCCCAGCAACATACTTCCTCCAGAAAGGCGACACCTCCTAGACCTCACAAGCAGTGCCACCAAATGGTGACCATCATTTAAAATGCCTAGCTACTCTAACAAAAATGACTACAAACCCCAAAATGTGTTTATTGTAACAGCTGACAGCCAAGAAGGGAAACAAATATTTTGCTTTCTTTAATTAATTAATTTGAACCTTTAAAAAATTCTCATTTTGAAATATTTATTTTCTATGTATGTGCATGTGACTGGGTGCGTGTAAGTGAACCACACATATACAATGACTCTTCAGGACAAAAGACAGCAGATCCACAAGATCTGAAGTTACAATAGATAAATACATACTTACACTCATATAAACATACATATGTACACAGACAATGGAACTCAACAAGACTGTGCAAAATGTGAAATTGGGGTCAAGGACCAATGGAAAAAGTAGTTAGCAGACTGTCCAAAAACAGACACACATAATCAGAAAATCCAAAAATGATGACTACAGCAGTTATTTCCCAGTCTCCTCACTCAGCAGCATCTTAGAGACATTATGGAAGGTAGGGTAAAGTCTTTGTATTCCAAGGTGCCCTCAAACATTTGCATCCAACAACATGTGGATCATCGCCATCCACAATCGTTATTCATTTTCATAGTAGTTGACAACTTTTGGTTTACAAAGAAAACATATTCTCATGCAGGATTCACCATTTTAAAAGGCTGAGTGTGAAAAAAATCAATAAACATTTTTTAAATACTCAGGTAGTCTCTAAGAAGCCCTTACTGTCTTAGCCCAGACAATGAAATCATACAACAAATTAGACCTCATAGAAAAATAATAGCCTCTACAACACTATTCACAAAATAAAGAAATGAATAATTTGATTTCAAATTTATGAAATCATAACAGAAAAATATAAAAGGTATAGTACCTGTTCACTAAAGACACTTCAGAAAGAAAAACTGCAAAAGATGAAGATAGTTAAATACAACAAAGAAACAAAGAAGATTACAGACAAGTAAAGACAAAAAAAAGCATCAAAAAGAAAATAAAGTGAATATTAAAGTAGTGTCATGCAAATAGACTACTGGAGATATTACCCCAAAGACTAACATGACAGGGGACCTTAGAAAAAATTAACACATATTTAAAAAACAACAGACATGACTCATGATTAATTCTGCAGCGCAAAACAGCAAATTATAGTCAATTGTACACTAAGGACCAATCTGATAGTGACTGAACTATATATATATCGAGACCCGTCTTTTTGGATGGCAAACATTGATTATTATGCTGAGGAAAGAGGAATATAATTATCTGGGAGAAGAGAAAAAGATATTGGGTTTCACTCCAGACTCCTTCCAGGCTGGTTGACACCAATGTTGGTCAACCTGGGGTCCTCTGCAGTCACTAGCAGGCCACCAGCGCCTTGGTGAGAAGCCTGAGCCAGAGGCTGCAGCAGGCTGGAGTTACACCCCTCTCAATGCTAGGGACCCATTTCCCCCCCCCCAGGCGCGTCTGCGCATGTGCACGCCCCAAATCCATATTTGAAAAAGAAAGAGCCTCCTTCCAGCTCAGCCTGAGGCCTCGCACCTGACATCTAAGCATTAGAAGACCCAGGCACATAGACTGGATCTAAGTTGAAAGCAAGGCAGGACTACACAGTGAGTTTTAAGCCTGTGCTGCCTAGCTAGGCTCTCTTACGAAGAATTAGCCCAGGGCCCTTCACCTCGGTTGGTCGCATCAGTGCTCAGTGCTGCAAATACTGACTGGAGTCTGGAGAGACCCAGATCCTACACAGCGCTTTGGGGTGTCTCTTAGAAGATCAAAAATGGGCCTCACTTTGTAGCCCTACCTAGCATGGAGCCTGGAAGCCTCCTGCTTCTAACTCTTGGGTGCTGGATTTGCAGGCATGAGTCATTATCCATGGGCTCCATGCAGAGGTGTGTGTGTGTGTGTGTGTGTGTGTGTGTGTGTGTGTGTGTGTGTGTTGTGTGCCCATGTGTGCGTGCTTGCATGTGTGTGTGTGTTGGTTTGGCTTCCGTGGGCCATGGTGCTGCGGGTAGCTGGTGCCCGTGTATGTGCAGGGGCCACAAGAAGATGTTTGGGGGAAGGGTCTGGCACTATGACTTCCTTTCTGACTGGGACCTAAGAGCCACAGTGTCATTCACTGACCTAGAGGTCATGAACTGCAGCACCTTTCCACTCTGGACTTCAGTTCATCCTGGCACAGTGCTGGAATACTTGGACAAATTTCAACTGCAAACATGAATCTCTATATGAGGTCTGACCTCTGCATCCCATGCTTGGACAGTAAGTTCTCTCACCTAAGGACAGAGTCAGCTCAGTACCTCCTCACAATGCTTGTTCTCATTTCTCCAGCTTTTACAAAGATGCTACTCACATTCATTTCATACAGAAAATCAGAATGGTGATTTCGTTATCCTCCTCATCTTACCCTAAACATTGTGCAATTCCACATTACCTGGGAGGTGTTTGTTGATTGCAATTGATGTCAAAGTCAAAGATAGCTCAGAATCAGATTGGTCAGATGACCATTGACACATGCATGCAAATTTGCTCAGCTAACTCCTTGAAGTTTTCTATACATGCATGCAGGAATGCTTGCCTGGTTGCATGATTGCATGCATGATGAAGTCATTCTGTCACTCATTTCCCTTGAGGGTTTCAGGACAATGTCTCCTGTGAACTGACAGGTATGAAATGCTATCTAATCTATCTATCAATCTATCTAGCAATCCTGGTAAAATGAATGCTTACTTACTCCTGTGCCCAAAACTCCACAAATAACAGTACATGGATCCAGATGTAGACAATCACACTTGGGTGCTGACTGTCCTGGCCCATGTACATGCAAATGCTAGGCATTCTTCAGAGAACCTAAAGCACATGACTTGTGTCTAATAAAAACAATCTTGCCTCTTTATACAACACATTCCTACCCAAGGCCTTGCCTTAAGTTGAGTTTTCTTGTGTCATAGATATTTCAGTGATTATCCTGTCACTGTGCAAAGCCCATCATTCAGGTCATCACTGAGGTTTCCTGGGCCTACAAGAACAACAGGGACCAGGGAAGGGACCACACAGCCAGGAACTTTCTTCTCAAGGAGGTTGAGCGTCGGTGTTCATTACACGGCAGGAAAGGCATTTGGGCCACACCACACAAGAGACTGCTAGTGTGTTGAGACATTAATGGGCCTGTAGCTCTGAGATTATGCCATTTCAAAAAGATTCTATCCTGATGACACCTGCGAGATTTTAGTTTGGCTCCCACTTTAAAGGCTCAGGTGTCACTGTCACACAGGCTCCAAGGTACTGTGTCTTAAAGCCACAGTGTTTGCAAGACTCACATCCAGAGTCAGTGGTTCCATGCTGAGTGATTCCTCCTGAGACCAGATCTACCTACACAGCTTGGAATGGACCTAAAAGCCCAAAGAGTTGTCAGGGGCCTGGAGTGCCAGGACTAGGAGGGGACAGCAGAATGCTGGCCTACAATTGCAGTCCTGCCTCTACAGGAAAACCGGATCTAGGCAGGTGCCCTCCTTGTCCTAGTGGAAGTCCTCTTGTGGGAAGGTCTTCAACACAGAGCATGGAACACTTGAGCATCCATCCCCTAGATTCAGCATGGTGGTACGTTCTGATCACTGTTTTCCAGCTGACTTCAGGCTGAAGGCAGTGGTGGTGTGTGTGTAGGAAGCGGGCACTCTGGACAGTGTCTCCTCTTGAACGTCCTAGCCCGTGCCTGTGGCATCTTGAGGTGTTTTGTCCCTTCTGGGCAGGCTTGCCTGTGTTGGCAGGGGGGGGGGGGCAGGGAGGCATGCGAATCCCTGTCAGTTCCAGGTAAACTTGGTAAAGACCTAGGAGGTCTAGGAGAGCCCTGGCTTCGCGATGGGTCCTTCTCACACAAACCACCACAAGGACACCCGATGGAAAGGAAAAGAAAGAAACAAAGTCTTCCCGAACCGCCCCGGGGCACTCCAGGCTCTTTCCAGGCCCGTTGACACCCACGTGGGTCGAAGTGGGGTCCACTGGAGTCAGTAGCAAGCCCCCAGCGCCTTGGTGAGAAGCCTGAGCCAGAGGCTGCAGCAGGCTGGAGTTACACCCCTCTCAGCTAGGTGCTAGGGACCCATTTTTCCCTGGCGCGTCTGCGCATGCGCACGCCCCAAACCCACATTTGAAAGAGAAAGGCGCCTTCCAGCTCAGCATGGGGCCTCGCCCCTGGCATCTGAGCCTCAGGAGACCCAGGCTCATAGGCTGGATCTAAGCTGAGAGCCAGGCAGGGCAACACAGTGAGTTTTAGGCCGGTCCTGCCTAGCGAGACTCTCTCCCTAGGAAGCAGCCCAGGGGCAACAGTGCTCAGTGCTGCAACTACTGACTGGTGTCTCGGGAGATGCAGGTCCTGCACAGCGCTCTGCAGTGTCTCTTAGAAGAACATCAATGGGCCTCACGTTGTAGCCCTGCCTAGCCTGGAGCCTGGCAGCCAGTGCCTTCCTACTCCAGGGTGCTGATTTGCAGGCATGAACCCTGGTACCTGGCACTCCCTGCTAAGTTCGTGTATGTGATGTGTGTGTGTGTATGGGTGTGCCTGCCCTCTTTTGCGTGTGTGTGTGTGTGTGTCTGTGTGTGTGTGTGTGTGGGCGCGTGTGTGCGTGTGCGTGTTGTTGTGTCTTCGGTAGGCTAGGCGCTGCGGGCATCTGGTGCTTTATATGTGCCGGGAGTTGCAAGACAATGTTGGGGTTCTGGCCCTATGACTTTTGTCTGGGCCCTGGAGCTTCAGTGTCATTCATTGAGCTAGAGGCCAGGCTGGAAAGCACTTTTCAGCGCTGGTCTTGAGTCTCAGCCTGGCACAGTGCCGGATTACTTGCACGTATGTCATCGTGCAAACATGACACTGTATGCCTAGGTCTGACCTCTGCTTCCCATGCTTGCAAGGAACGCTCGCTTACTGAAGGAGAGTGCCAGCTCTGCACCTCCTCACAGTGCTCGCTCTCACATCTCCAGCTTTTCCAAAGATGCTCCTCACATTCCAGGCATGTGGTAACTCAGAGGGATGATTTGCTTCTCAACCTGGTCTTAGCCTTCTCCTTGTGCAGTTAGGCATTGCCCGGAACGGGTTTGTTGATGGGGGATCAGGTAAAAGCCACAGATGTCTCCAGGATTGCAATGGTCAGGTGACCATTGACACCTGCATGCACCTCTGCTCAGCTTCCCCCTTGAAGTTTCTTTGCACCCATGCATGGATGCTTGCTTGTTTGAATACATTCTCCAAGTCATTCTGTCTCTCATTTGCCTTGAGTGTTTCTGGAAAGTGTCTCCTATGTCATTGACCAGTCTGTATGGTGCTCTCTCTCCCCACCCCTCTCCCCTCTCTCTCTCTCTCTCTGTCTTTCCTGCTCGCTCTAGCTCTTGATCTCTCAGTCTCTAGTTTGGGATTAATGCTTACTCCTGTGCCCAAAGCTGCAACCGTAACTGTAGATGCTTTGCAGATATGGACTGTCAGAGTGGGGTGCTCAGGTTACTGACCCGTGCCACACTCATGGCAGGCAATCTTCAGAGAAGCTGTAGCACATGACTTGTGACCCATAAAGACACCCTTGCTTCTTTACACAGCATCCTTGGACACCAGACGAGGCTTCTTGTGTCATAGACATATCTGTGACTGTCTTGTCACTGCAGCCAGCCCTTTCCTTCCCGGGCATCCCTGAGCATTCCCGGGCCTGGAATGAGACCTGGGGGCAGGAAAGGAAGCACAGAGCCATCAGCTTTCTTCTCGGGGAGGTTGAGGTGCTGTGCTGATTGGAGAGCAGGAATGGCATTTCAGCCAGACCCCCTCAGGGCCCTGCTAGTATCTTGAGACATTTGAGTGGCTGTAGCTCAGGGATTTTGCCCTATCAGAAAGATTCCCACCCACCCACGCATGTCTATCCTGATGACACCTCCAAGATTCTAGTTTGGCTCCCACAGTTTAGAGGTCCGCCTGTCACTGACATCCAGGCCCCAAGGTCCTGTGGCTTCCAGCCGCAGTGTTTGCATGACTCACCTCCCGAATTGTGCTGCTCTGGGGCTCCGTCACAGGTTCCATGTTCACACTTGACATGCCCCATCCCGGTTTCAGTGGTTCCATACTGAGTGGTTCCTCCTGAGACCAGAGCTACCTAGACTGTTTGGAATGGACCTGAAAGCCCAGAATGTTGTCAGAAGCCTGGAGTGCCAGGACTAGGAGGGGACAGCAGAATGCTGGCCTACAATTGCAGTCCTGCCTCTACTGGAGAACCGGATGGTGGCAGGTGCCCTCCTCGTCCTAGTGGAAGTCCTCTTGTGGGAAGGTCTCCAACACAGAGCATGGAACACTTGAGCATCCATCCCCTAGATTCAGCATGGTGGTACGTTCTGATCACTGTTTTCCAGCTGACTTCAGGCTGAAGGCAGTGGTGGTGTGTGTGTAGGAAGCGGGCACTCTGGACAGTGTCTCCTCTTGAACGTCCTAGCCCGTGCCTGTGGCATCTTGAGGTGTTTTGTCCCTTCTGGGCAGGCTTGCCTGTGTTGGCAGGGCGGGGGGGGGGGGCAGGGAGGCATGCGAATCCCTGTCAGTTCCAGGTAAGCTTGGTACAGACCTAGGAGGTCTAGGAGAGCCCTGGCTTCGCGGTGGGTCCTTCTCACACAAACCACCACAAGGACACCCGACGGAAAGGAAAAGAAACAAAGTCTTCCCGAACCGCCCCGGGGCACTCCAGGCTCCTTCTAGGCCCGTTGACACAGACGTGGGTCGAAGTGGGGTCCACTGGAGTCAGTAGCAAGCCCGCAGCGCCTTGGTGAGAAGCCTGAGCCAGAGGCTGCAGCAGGCTGGAGTTACACCCCTCTCAGCTAGGTGCTAGGGACCCATTTTTCCCTGGCGCGTCTGCGCATGCGCACGCCCCAAACCCACATTTGAAAGAGAAAGGCGCCTTCCAGCTCAGCATGGGGCCTCGCCCCTGGCATCTGAGCCTCAGGAGACCCAGGCTCATAGGCTGGATCTAAGCTGAGAGCCAGGCAGGGCAACACAGTGAGTTTTAGGCCGGTCCTGCCTAGCGAGACTCTCTCCCGAGGAAGCAGCCCAGGGGCAACAGTGCTCAGTGCTGCAACTACTGACTGGTGTCTCGGGAGGTGCAGGTCCTGCACAGTGCTCTGCAGTGTCTCTTAGAAGAACATCAATGGGCCTCACGTTGTAGCCCTGCCTAGCCTGGAGCCTGGCAGCCAGTGGCTTCCGACTCCAGGGTGCTGGTTTGCAGGCATGAACCCTGGTCCCTGGCACTCCCTGCTAAGTTCGTGTATGTGATGTGTGTGTGTATGGGTGTGCCTGCCCACGTTTCCGTGTGTGTGTGTGTGTGTGTGTGCGCGCGTGTGTGTGTTGGTGTGTCTTCGGTAGGCTAGGCGCTGCGGGCATCTGGTGCTTTATATGTGCCGGGAGTTGCAAGACAATGTTGGGGTTCTGGCCCTATGACTTTTGTCTGGGCCCTGGAGCTTCAGTGTCATTCATTGAGCTAGAGGCCAGGCTGGAAAGCAGTTTTCAGCGCTGGTCTTCAGTCTCAGCCTGGCACAGTGCCGGATTACTTGCACGTATGTCATCGTGCAAACATGACACTGTATGCCTAGGTCTGACCTCTGCTTCCCATGCTTGCAAGGAACGCTCGCTTACTGAAGGAGAGTGCCAGCTCTGCACCTCCTCACAGTGCTCGCTCTCACATCTCCAGCTTTTCCAAAGATGCTCCTCACATTCCAGGCATGTGGTAACTCAGAGGGATGATTTGCTTCTCAACCTGGTCTTAGCCTTCTCCTTGTGCAGTTAGGCATTGCCCGGAACGGGTTTGTTGATGGGGGATCAGGTAAAAGCCACAGATGTCTCCAGGATTGCAATGGTCAGGTGACCATTGACACCTGCATGCACCTCTGCTCAGCTTCCCCCTTGAAGTTTCTTTGCACCCATGCATGGATGCTTGCTTGTTTGAATACATTCTCCAAGTCATTCTGTCTCTCATTTGCCTTGAGTGTTTCTGGAAAGTGTCTCCTATGTCATTGACCAGTCTGTATGGTGCTCTCTCTCCCCACCCCCTCTCCCTCTCTCTCTCTCTCTGTCTTTCCTGCTCGCTCTAGCTCTTGATCTCTCAGTCTCTAGTTTGGGATTAATGCTTACTCCTGTGCCCAAAGCTGCAACCGTAACTGTAGATGCTTTGCAGATATGGACTGTCAGAGTGGGGTGCTCAGGTTACTGACCCGTGCCACACTCATGGCAGGCAATCTTCAGAGAAGCTGTAGCACATGACTTGTGACCCATAAAGACACCCTTGCTTCTTTACACAGCATCCTTGGACACCAGACGAGGCTTCTTGTGTCATAGACATATCTGTGACTGTCTTGTCACTGCAGCCAGCCCTTTCCTTCCCGGGCATCCCTGAGCATTCCCGGGCCTGGAATGAGACCTGGGGGCAGGAAAGGAAGCACAGAGCCATCAGCTTTCTTCTCGGGGAGGTTGAGGTGCTGTGCTGATTGGAGAGCAGGAATGGCATTTCAGCCAGACCCCCTCAGGGCCCTGCTAGTATCTTGAGACATTTGAGTGGCTGTAGCTCAGGGATTTTGCCCTATCAGAAAGATTCCCACCCACCCACGCATGTCTATCCTGATGACACCTCCAAGATTCTAGTTTGGCTCCCACAGTTTAGAGGTCCGCCTGTCACTGACATCCAGGCCCCAAGGTCCTGTGGCTTCCAGCCGCAGTGTTTGCATGACTCACCTCCCGAATTGTGCTGCTCTGGGGCTCCGTCACAGGTTCCATGTTCACACTTGACATGCCCCATCCCGGTTTCAGTGGTTCCATACTGAGTGGTTCCTCCTGAGACCAGAGCTACCTAGACTGTTTGGAATGGACCTGAAAGCCCAGAATGTTGTCAGAAGCCTGGAGTGCCAGGACTAGGAGGGGACAGCAGAATGCTGGCCTACAATTGCAGTCCTGCCTCTACTGGAGAACCGGATGGTGGCAGGTGCCCTCCTCGTCCTAGTGGAAGTCCTCTTGTGGGAAGGTCTCCAACACAGAGCATGGAACACTTGAGCATCCATCCCCTAGATTCAGCATGGTGGTACGTTCTGATCACTGTTTTCCAGCTGACTTCAGGCTGAAGGCAGTGGTGGTGTGTGTGTAGGAAGCGGGCACTCTGGACAGTGTCTCCTCTTGAACGTCCTAGCCCGTGCCTGTGGCATCTTGAGGTGTTTTGTCCCTTCTGGGCAGGCTTGCCTGTGTTGGCAGGGGGGGGGGGGGGGGGGCAGGGAGGCATGCGAATCCCTGTCAGTTCCAGGTAAGCTTGGTACAGACCTAGGAGGTCTAGGAGAGCCCTGGCTTCGCGGTGGGTCCTTCTCACACAAACCACCACAAGGACACCCGACGGAAAGGAAAAGAAACAAAGTCTTCCCGAACCGCCCCGGGGCACTCCAGGCTCCTTCTAGGCCCGTTGACACAGACGTGGGTCGAAGTGGGGTCCACTGGAGTCAGTAGCAAGCCCCCAGCGCCTTGGTGAGAAGCCTGAGCCAGAGGCTGCAGCAGGCTGGAGTTACACCCCTCTCAGCTAGGTGCTAGGGACCCATTTTTCCCTGGCGCGTCTGCGCATGCGCACGCCCCAAACCCACATTTGAAAGAGAAAGGCGCCTTCCAGCTCAGCATGGGGCCTCGCCCCTGGCATCTGAGCCTCAGGAGACCCAGGCTCATAGGCTGGATCTAAGCTGAGAGCCAGGCAGGGCAACACAGTGAGTTTTAGGCCGGTCCTGCCTAGCGAGACTCTCTCCCGAGGAAGCAGCCCAGGGGCAACAGTGCTCAGTGCTGCAACTACTGACTGGTGTCTCGGGAGGTGCAGGTCCTGCACAGTGCTCTGCAGTGTCTCTTAGAAGAACATCAATGGGCCTCACGTTGTAGCCCTGCCTAGCCTGGAGCCTGGCAGCCAGTGGCTTCCGACTCCAGGGTGCTGGTTTGCAGGCATGAACCCTGGTCCCTGGCACTCCCTGCTAAGTTCGTGTATGTGATGTGTGTGTGTATGGGTGTGCCTGCCCACGTTTCCGTGTGTGTGTGTGTGTGTGTGTGCGCGCGTGTGTGTGTTGGTGTGTCTTCGGTAGGCTAGGCGCTGCGGGCATCTGGTGCTTTATATGTGCCGGGAGTTGCAAGACAATGTTGGGGTTCTGGCCCTATGACTTTTGTCTGGGCCCTGGAGCTTCAGTGTCATTCATTGAGCTAGAGGCCAGGCTGGAAAGCACTTTTCAGCGCTGGTCTTCAGTCTCAGCCTGGCACAGTGCCGGATTACTTGCACGTATGTCATCGTGCAAACATGACACTGTATGCCTAGGTCTGACCTCTGCTTCCCATGCTTGCAAGGAACGCTCGCTTACTGAAGGAGAGTGCCAGCTCTGCACCTCCTCACAGTGCTCGCTCTCACATCTCCAGCTTTTCCAAAGATGCTCCTCACATTCCAGGCATGTGGTAACTCAGAGGGATGATTTGCTTCTCAACCTGGTCTTAGCCTTCTCCTTGTGCAGTTAGGCATTGCCCGGAACGGGTTTGTTGATGGGGGATCAGGTAAAAGCCACAGATGTCTCCAGGATTGCAATGGTCAGGTGACCATTGACACCTGCATGCACCTCTGCTCAGCTTCCCCCTTGAAGTTTCTTTGCACCCATGCATGGATGCTTGCTTGTTTGAATACATTCTCCAAGTCATTCTGTCTCTCATTTGCCTTGAGTGTTTCTGGAAAGTGTCTCCTATGTCATTGACCAGTCTGTATGGTGCTCTCTCTCCCCACCCCTCTCCCTCTCTCTCTCTCTCTCTGTCTTTCCTGCTCGCTCTAGCTCTTGATCTCTCAGTCTCTAGTTTGGGATTAATGCTTACTCCTGTGCCCAAAGCTGCAACCGTAACTGTAGATGCTTTGCAGATATGGACTGTCAGAGTGGGGTGCTCAGGTTACTGACCCGTGCCACACTCATGGCAGGCAATCTTCAGAGAAGCTGTAGCACATGACTTGTGACCCATAAAGACACCCTTGCTTCTTTACACAGCATCCTTGGACACCAGACGAGGCTTCTTGTGTCATAGACATATCTGTGACTGTCTTGTCACTGCAGCCAGCCCTTTCCTTCCCGGGCATCCCTGAGCATTCCCGGGCCTGGAATGAGACCTGGGGGCAGGAAAGGAAGCACAGAGCCATCAGCTTTCTTCTCGGGGAGGTTGAGGTGCTGTGCTGATTGGAGAGCAGGAATGGCATTTCAGCCAGACCCCCTCAGGGCCCTGCTAGTATCTTGAGACATTTGAGTGGCTGTAGCTCAGGGATTTTGCCCTATCAGAAAGATTCCCACCCACCCACGCATGTCTATCCTGATGACACCTCCAAGATTCTAGTTTGGCTCCCACAGTTTAGAGGTCCGCCTGTCACTGACATCCAGGCCCCAAGGTCCTGTGGCTTCCAGCCGCAGTGTTTGCATGACTCACCTCCCGAATTGTGCTGCTCTGGGGCTCCGTCACAGGTTCCATGTTCACACTTGACATGCCCCATCCCGGTTTCAGTGGTTCCATACTGAGTGGTTCCTCCTGAGACCAGAGCTACCTAGACTGTTTGGAATGGACCTGAAAGCCCAGAATGTTGTCAGAAGCCTGGAGTGCCAGGACTAGGAGGGGACAGCAGAATGCTGGCCTACAATTGCAGTCCTGCCTCTACTGGAGAACCGGATGGTGGCAGGTGCCCTCCTCGTCCTAGTGGAAGTCCTCTTGTGGGAAGGTCTCCAACACAGAGCATGGAACACTTGAGCATCCATCCCCTAGATTCAGCATGGTGGTACGTTCTGATCACTGTTTTCCAGCTGACTTCAGGCTGAAGGCAGTGGTGGTGTGTGTGTAGGAAGCGGGCACTCTGGACAGTGTCTCCTCTTGAACGTCCTAGCCCGTGCCTGTGGCATCTTGAGGTGTTTTGTCCCTTCTGGGCAGGCTTGCCTGTGTTGGCAGGGGGGGGGCAGGGAGGCATGCGAATCCCTGTCAGTTCCAGGTAAGCTTGGTACAGACCTAGGAGGTCTAGGAGAGCCCTGGCTTCGCGGTGGGTCCTTCTCACAAAAACCACCACAAGGACACCCGACGGAAAGGAAAAGAAAGAAACAAAGTCTTCCCGAACCGCCCCGGGGCACTCCAGGCTCCTTCCCGGCCCGTTGACACCGACGTGGGTCGAAGTGGGGTCCACTGGAGTCAGTAGCAAGCCCGCAGCGCCTTGGTGAGAAGCCTGAGCCAGAGGCTGCAGCAGGCTGGAGTTACACCCCTCTCAGCTAGGTGCTAGGGACCCATTTTTCCCTGGCGCGTCTGCGCATGCGCTCGCCCCAAACCCACATTTGAAAGAGAAAGGCGCCTTCCAGCTCAGCATGGGGCCTCGCCCCTGGCATCTGAGCCTCAGGAGACCCAGGCTCATAGGCTGGATCTAAGCTGAGAGCCAGGCAGGGCAACACAGTGAGTTTTAGGCCGGTCCTGCCTAGCGAGACTCTCTCCCGAGGAAGCAGCCCAGGGGCAACAGTGCTCAGTGCTGCAACTACTGACTGGTGTCTCGGGAGATGCAGGTCCTGCACAGCGCTCTGCGGTGTCTCTTAGAAGAACATCAATGGGCCTCACGTTGTAGCCCTGCCTAGCCTGGAGCCTGGCAGCCAGTGGCTTCCGACTCCAGGGTGCTGGTTTGCAGGCATGAACCCTGGTCCCTGGCACTCCCTGCTAAGTTCGTGTATGTGATGTGTGTGTGTATGGGTGTGCCTGCCCACTTTTGCGTGTGTGTGTGTGTGTGTCTGTGTGTGTGTGTGTGGGCGCGTGTGTGCGTGTGCCTGTTGTTGTGTCTTCGGTAGGCTAGGCGCTGCGGGCATCTGGTGCTTTATATGTGCCGGGAGTTGCAAGACAATGTTGGGGTTCTGGCCCTATGACTTTTGTCTGGGCCCTGGAGCTTCAGTGTCATTCATTGAGCTAGAGGCCAGGCTGGAAAGCACTTTTCAGCGCTGGTCTTCAGTCTCAGCCTGGCACAGTGCCGGATTACTTGCACGTATGTCATCGTGCAAACATGACACTGTATGCCTAGGTCTGACCTCTGCTTCCCATGCTTGCAAGGAACGCTCGCTTACTGAAGGAGAGTGCCAGCTCTGCACCTCCTCACAGTGCTCGCTCTCACATCTCCAGCTTTTCCAAAGATGCTCCTCACATTCCAGGCATGTGGTAACTCAGAGGGATGATTTGCTTCTCAACCTGGTCTTAGCCTTCTCCTTGTGCAGTTAGGCATTGCCCGGAACGGGTTTGTTGATGGGGGATCAGGTAAAAGCCACAGATGTCTCCAGGATTGCAATGGTCAGGTGACCATTGACACCTGCATGCACCTCTGCTCAGCTTCCCCCTTGAAGTTTCTTTGCACCCATGCATGGATGCTTGCTTGTTTGAATACATTCTCCAAGTCATTCTGTCTCTCATTTGCCTTGAGTGTTTCTGGAAAGTGTCTCCTGTGTCATTGACCAGTCTGTATGGTGCTCTCTCTCCCCACCCCCTCTCCCTCTCTCTCTCTCTCTCTGTCTTTCCTGCTCACTCTAGCTCTTGATCTCTCAGTCTCTAGTTTGGGATTAATGCTTACTCCTGTGCCCAAAGCTGCAACCGTAACTGTAGATGCTTTGCAGATATGGACTGTCAGAGTGGGGTGCTCAGGTTACTGACCCGTGCCACACTCATGGCAGGCAATCTTCAGAGAAGCTGTAGCACATGACTTGTGACCCATAAAGACACCCTTGCTTTTTTACACAGCATCCTTGGACACCAGACGAGGCTTCTTGTGTCATAGACATATCTGTGACTGTCTTGTCACTGCAGCCAGCCCTTTCCTTCCCGGGCATCCCTGAGCATTCCCGGGCCTGGAATGAGACCTGGGGGCAGGAAAGGAAGCACAGAGCCATCAGCTTTCTTCTCGGGGAGGTTGAGGTGCTGTGCTGATTGGAGAGCAGGAATGGCATTTCAGCCAGACCCCCTCAGGGCCCTGCTAGTATCTTGAGACATTTGAGTGGCTGTAGCTCAGGGATTTTGCCCTATCAGAAAGATTCCCACCCACCCACGCATGTCTATCCTGATGACACCTCCAAGATTCTAGTTTGGCTCCCACAGTTTAGAGGTCCGCCTGTCACTGACATCCAGGCCCCAAGGTCCTGTGGCTTCCAGCCACAGTGTTTGCATGACTCACCTCCCGAATTGTGCTGCTCTGGGGCTCCGTCACAGGTTCCATGTTCACACTTGACATGCCCCATCCCGGTTTCAGTGGTTCCATACTGAGTGGTTCCTCCTGAGACCAGAGCTACCTAGACTGTTTGGAATGGACCTGAAAGCCCAGAATGTTGTCAGAAGCCTGGAGTGCCAGGACTAGGAGGGGACAGCAGAATGCTGGCCTACAATTGCAGTCCTGCCTCTACTGGAGAACCGGATGGTGGCAGGTGCCCTCCTCGTCCTAGTGGAAGTCCTCTTGTGGGAAGGTCTCCAACACAGAGCATGGAACACTTGAGCATCCATCCCCTAGATTCAGCATGGTGGTACGTTCTGATCACTGTTTTCCAGCTGACTTCAGGCTGAAGGCAGTGGTGGTGTGTGTGTAGGAAGCGGGCACTCTGGACAGTGTCTCCTCTTGAACGTCCTAGCCCGTGCCTGTGGCATCTTGAGGTGTTTTGTCCCTTCTGGGCAGGCTTGCCTGTGTTGGCAGGGGGGGGGGGGCAGGGAGGCATGCGAATCCCTGTCAGTTCCAGGTAAGCTTGGTACAGACCTAGGAGGTCTAGGGAGAGCCCTGGCTTCGCGGTGGGTCCTTCTCACAAAAACCACCACAAGGACACCCGACGGAAAGGAAAAGAAAGAAACAAAGTCTTCCCGAACCGCCCCGGGGCACTCCAGGCTCCTTCCCGGCCCGTTGACACCGACGTGGGTCGAAGTGGGGTCCACTGGAGTCAGTAGCAAGCCCGCAGCGCCTTGGTGAGAAGCCTGAGCCAGAGGCTGCAGCAGGCTGGAGTTACACCCCTCTCAGCTAGGTGCTAGGGACCCATTTTTCCCTGGCGCGTCTGCGCATGCGCTCGCCCCAAACCCACATTTGAAAGAGAAAGGCGCCTTCCAGCTCAGCATGGGGCCTCGCCCCTGGCATCTGAGCCTCAGGAGACCCAGGCTCATAGGCTGGATCTAAGCTGAGAGCCAGGCAGGGCAACACAGTGAGTTTTAGGCCGGTCCTGCCTAGCGAGACTCTCTCCCGAGGAAGCAGCCCAGGGGCAACAGTGCTCAGTGCTGCAACTACTGACTGGTGTCTCGGGAGATGCAGGTCCTGCACAGCGCTCTGCGGTGTCTCTTAGAAGAACATCAATGGGCCTCACGTTGTAGCCCTGCCTAGCCTGGAGCCTGGCAGCCAGTGGCTTCCGACTCCAGGGTGCTGGTTTGCAGGCATGAACCCTGGTCCCTGGCACTCCCTGCTAAGTTCGTGTATGTGATGTGTGTGTGTATGGGTGTGCCTGCCCACTTTTGCGTGTGTGTGTGTGTGTGTATGTGTGTGTGTGTGTGTGTGTGTGTGTGTGTGTGCGCGTGTGTGTGTTGGTGTGTCTTTGGTAGGCTAGGCGCTGCGGGCATCTGGTGCTTTATATGTGCCGGGAGTTGCAAGACAATGTTGGGGTTCTGGCCCTATGACTTTTGTCTGGGCCCTGGAGCTTCAGTGTCATTCATTGAGCTAGAGGCCAGGCTGGAAAGCACTTTTCAGCGCTGGTCTTCAGTCTCAGCCTGGCACAGTGCCGGATTACTTGCACGTATGTCATCGTGCAAACATGACACTGTATGCCTAGGTCTGACCTCTGCTTCCCATGCTTGCAAGGAACGCTCGCTTACTGAAGGAGAGTGCCAGCTCTGCACCTCCTCACAGTGCTCGCTCTCACATCTCCAGCTTTTCCAAAGATGCTCCTCACATTCCAGGCATGTGGTAACTCAGAGGGATGATTTGCTTCTCAACCTGGTCTTAGCCTTCTCCTTGTGCAGTTAGGCATTGCCCGGAACGGGTTTGTTGATGGGGGATCAGGTAAAAGCCACAGATGTCTCCAGGATTGCAATGGTCAGGTGACCATTGACACCTGCATGCACCTCTGCTCAGCTTCCCCCTTGAAGTTTCTTTGCACCCATGCATGGATGCTTGCTTGTTTGAATACATTCTCCAAGTCATTCTGTCTCTCATTTGCCTTGAGTGTTTCTGGAAAGTGTCTCCTGTGTCATTGACCAGTCTGTATGGTGCTCTCTCTCCCCACCCCTCTCCCTCTCTCTCTCTCTCTGTCTTTCCTGCTCGCTCTAGCTCTTGATCTCTCAGTCTCTAGTTTGGGATTAATGCTTACTCCTGTGCCCAAAGCTGCAACCGTAACTGTAGATGCTTTGCAGATATGGACTGTCAGAGTGGGGTGCTCAGGTTACTGACCCGTGCCACACTCATGGCAGGCAATCTTCAGAGAAGCTGTAGCACATGACTTGTGACCCATAAAGACACCCTTGCTTTTTTACACAGCATCCTTGGACACCAGACGAGGCTTCTTGTGTCATAGACATATCTGTGACTGTCTTGTCACTGCAGCCAGCCCTTTCCTTCCCGGGCATCCCTGAGCATTCCCGGGCCTGGAATGAGACCTGGGGGCAGGAAAGGAAGCACAGAGCCATCAGCTTTCTTCTCGGGGAGGTTGAGGTGCTGTGCTGATTGGAGAGCAGGAATGGCATTTCAGCCAGACCCCCTCAGGGCCCTGCTAGTATCTTGAGACATTTGAGTGGCTGTAGCTCAGGGATTTTGCCCTATCAGAAAGATTCCCACCCACCCACGCATGTCTATCCTGATGACACCTCCAAGATTCTAGTTTGGCTCCCACAGTTTAGAGGTCCGCCTGTCACTGACATCCAGGCCCCAAGGTCCTGTGGCTTCCAGCCGCAGTGTTTGCATGACTCACCTCCCGAATTGTGCTGCTCTGGGGCTCCGTCACAGGTTCCATGTTCACACTTGACATGCCTCATCCCGGTTTCAGTGGTTCCATACTGAGTGGTTCCTCCTGAGACCAGAGCTACCTAGACTGTTTGGAATGGACCTGAAAGCCCAGAATGTTGTCAGAAGCCTGGAGTGCCAGGACTAGGAGGGGACAGCAGAATGCTGGCCTACAATTGCAGTCCTGCCTCTACTGGAGAACCGGATGGTGGCAGGTGCCCTCCTCGTCCTAGTGGAAGTCCTCTTGTGGGAAGGTCTCCAACACAGAGCATGGAACACTTGAGCATCCATCCCCTAGATTCAGCATGGTGGTACGTTCTGATCACTGTTTTCCAGCTGACTTCAGGCTGAAGGCAGTGGTGGTGTGTGTGTAGGAAGCGGGCACTCTGGACAGTGTCTCCTCTTGAACGTCCTAGCCCGTGCCTGTGGCATCTTGAGGTGTTTTGTCCCTTCTGGGCAGGCTTGCCTGTGTTGGCAGGGGGGGGGGGGGGGGGCAGGGAGGCATGCGAATCCCTGTCAGTTCCAGGTAAGCTTGGTACAGACCTAGGAGGTCTAGGAGAGCCCTGGCTTCGCGGTGGGTCCTTCTCACAAAAACCACCACAAGGACACCCGACGGAAAGGAAAAGAAAGAAACAAAGTCTTCCCGAACCGCCCCGGGGCACTCCAGGCTCCTTCCCGGCCCGTTGACACCGACGTGGGTCGAAGTGGGGTCCGCTGGAGTCAGTAGCAAGCCCGCAGCGCCTTGGTGAGAAGCCTGAGCCAGAGGCTGCAGCAGGCTGGAGTTACACCCCTCTCAGCTAGGTGCTAGGGACCCATTTTTCCCTGGCGCGTCTGCGCATGCGCACGCCCCAAACCCACATTTGAAAGAGAAAGGCGCCTTCCAGCTCAGCATGGGGCCTCGCCCCTGGCATCTGAGCCTCAGGAGACCCAGGCTCATAGGCTGGATCTAAGCTGAGAGCCAGGCAGGGCAACACAGTGAGTTTTAGGCCGGTCCTGCCTAGCGAGACTCTCTCCCGAGGAAGCAGCCCAGGGGCAACAGTGCTCAGTGCTGCAACTACTGACTGGTGTCTCGGGAGATGCAGGTCCTGCACAGCGCTCTGCGGTGTCTCTTAGAAGAACATCAATGGGCCTCACGTTGTAGCCCTGCCTAGCCTGGAGCCTGGCAGCCAGTGGCTTCCGACTCCAGGGTGCTGGTTTGCAGGCATGAACCCTGGTCCCTGGCACTCCCTGCTAAGTTCGTGTATGTGATGTGTGTGTGTATGGGTGTGCCTGCCCACTTTTGCGTGTGTGTGTGTGTGTGTCTGTGTGTGTGTGTGTGTGTGTGTGGGCGCGTGTGTGCGTGTGCCTGTTGGTGTGTCTTCGGTAGGCTAGGCGCTGCGGGCATCTGGTGCTTTATATGTGCCCGGAGTTGCAAGACAATGTTGGGGTTCTGGCCCTATGACTTTTGTCTGGGCCCTGGAGCTTCAGTGTCATTCATTGAGCTAGAGGCCAGGCTGGAAAGCACTTTTCAGCGCTGGTCTTCAGTCTCAGCCTGGCACAGTGCCGGATTACTTGCACGTATGTCATCGTGCAAACATGACACTGTATGCCTAGGTCTGACCTCTGCTTCCCATGCTTGCAAGGAACGCTCGCTTACTGAAGGAGAGTGCCACCTCTGCACCTCCTCACAGTGCTCGCTCTCACATCTCCAGCTTTTCCAAAGATGCTCCTCACATTCCAGGCATGTGGTAACTCAGAGGGATGATTTGCTTCTCAACCTGGTCTTAGCCTTCTCCTTGTGCAGTTAGGCATTGCCCGGAACGGGTTTGTTGATGGGGGATCAGGTTAAAGCCACAGATGTCTCCAGGATTGCAATGGTCAGGTGACCATTGACACCTGCATGCACCTCTGCTCAGCTTCCCCCTTGAAGTTTCTTTGCACCCATGCATGGATGCTTGCTTGTTTGAATACATTCTCCAAGTCATTCTGTCTCTCATTTGCCTTGAGTGTTTCTGGAAAGTGTCTCCTATGTCATTGACCAGTCTGTATGGTGCTCTCTCTCCCCACCCCTCTCCCTCTCTCTCTCTGTCTTTCCTGCTCGCTCTAGCTCTTGATCTCTCAGTCTCTAGTTTGGGATTAATGCTTACTCCTGTGCCCAAAGCTGCAACCGTAACTGTAGATGCTTTGCAGATATGGACTGTCAGAGTGGGGTGCTCAGGTTACTGACCCGTGCCACACTCATGGCAGGCAATCTTCAGAGAAGCTGTAGCACATGACTTGTGACCCATAAAGACACCCTTGCTTCTTTACACAGCATCCTTGGACACCAGACGAGGCTTCTTGTGTCATAGACATATCTGTGACTGTCTTGTCACTGCAGCCAGCCCTTTCCTTCCCGGGCATCCCTGAGCATTCCCGGGCCTGGAATGAGACCTGGGGGCAGGAAAGGAAGCACAGAGCCATCAGCTTTCTTCTCGGGGAGGTTGAGGTGCTGTGCTGATTGGAGAGCAGGAATGGCATTTCAGCCAGACCCCCTCAGGGCCCTGCTAGTATCTTGAGACATTTGAGTGGCTGTAGCTCAGGGATTTTGCCCTATCAGAAAGATTCCCACCCACCCACGCATGTCTATCCTGATGACACCTCCAAGATTCTAGTTTGGCTCCCACAGTTTAGAGGTCCGCCTGTCACTGACATCCAGGCCCCAAGGTCCTGTGGCTTCCAGCCACAGTGTTTGCATGACTCACCTCCCGAATTGTGCTGCTCTGGGGCTCCGTCACAGGTTCCATGTTCACACTTGACATGCCTCATCCCGGTTTCAGTGGTTCCATACTGAGTGGTTCCTCCTGAGACCAGAGCTACCTAGACTGTTTGGAATGGACCTGAAAGCCCAGAATGTTGTCAGAAGCCTGGAGTGCCAGGACTAGGAGGGGACAGCAGAATGCTGGCCTACAATTGCAGTCCTGCCTCTACTGGAGAACCGGATGGTGGCAGGTGCCCTCCTCGTCCTAGTGGAAGTCCTCTTGTGGGAAGGTCTCCAACACAGAGCATGGAACACTTGAGCATCCATCCCCTAGATTCAGCATGGTGGTACGTTCTGATCACTGTTTTCCAGCTGACTTCAGGCTGAAGGCAGTGGTGGTGTGTGTGTAGGAAGCGGGCACTCTGGACAGTGTCTCCTCTTGAACGTCCTAGCCCGTGCCTGTGGCATCTTGAGGTGTTTTGTCCCTTCTGGGCAGGCTTGCCTGTGTTGGCAGGGGGGGGGGGGCGGGTCAGGGAGGCATGCGAATCCCTGTCAGTTCCAGGTAAGCTTGGTACAGACCTAGGAGGTCTAGGAGAGCCCTGGCTTCGCGGTGGGTCCTTCTCACACAAACCACCACAAGGACACCCGACGGAAAGGAAAAGAAAGAAACAAAGTCTTCCCGAACCGCCCCGGGGCACTCCAGGCTCCTTCCCGGCCCGTTGACACCGACGTGGGTGGAAGTGGGGTCCACTGGAGTCAGTAGCAAGCCCGCAGCGCCTTGGTGAGAAGCCTGAGCCAGAGGCTGCAGCAGGCTGGAGTTACACCCCTCTCAGCTAGGTGCTAGGGACCCATTTTTCCCTGGCGCGTCTGCGCATGCGCTCGCCCCAAACCCACATTTGAAAGAGAAAGGCGCCTTCCAGCTCAGCATGGGGCCTCTCCCCTGGCATCTGAGCCTCAGGAGACCCAGGCTCATAGGCTGGATCTAAGCTGAGAGCCAGGCAGGGCAACACAGTGAGTTTTAGGCCGTTCCTGCCTAGCGAGACTCTCTCCCGAGGAAGCAGCCCAGGGGCAACAGTGCTCAGTGCTGCAACTACTGACTGGTGTCTCGGGAGATGCAGGTCCTGCACAGCGCTCTGCGGTGTCTCTTAGAAGAACATCAATGGGCCTCACGTTGTAGCCCTGCCTAGCCTGGAGCCTGGCAGCCAGTGGCTTCCGACTCCAGGGTGCTGGTTTGCAGGCATGAACCCTGGTCCCTGGCACTCCCTGCTAAGTTCGTGTATGTGATGTGTGTGTGTGTATGGGTGTGCCTGCCCACTTTTGCGTGTGTGTGTGTGTGTGTATGTGTGTGTGTGTGTGTGTGTGTGTGTGTGTGTGCGCGTGTGTGTGTTGGTGTGTCTTTGGTAGGCTAGGCGCTGCGGGCATCTGGTGCTTTATATGTGCCGGGAGTTGCAAGACAATGTTGGGGTTCTGGCCCTATGACTTTTGTCTGGGCCCTGGAGCTTCAGTGTCATTCATTGAGCTAGAGGCCAGGCTGGAAAGCACTTTTCAGCGCTGGTCTTCAGTCTCAGCCTGGCACAGTGCCGGATTACTTGCACGTATGTCATCGTGCAAACATGACACT
Source organism: Phodopus roborovskii (assembly GCF_943737965.1). Classification (NCBI taxonomy): domain Eukaryota; kingdom Metazoa; phylum Chordata; class Mammalia; order Rodentia; family Cricetidae; genus Phodopus; species Phodopus roborovskii. The sequence continues at coordinate 7,038,306 of NW_026126578.1, forward strand.
GTATGCCTAGGTCTGACCTCTGCTTCCCATGCTTGCAAGGAACGCTCGCTTACTGAAGGAGAGTGCCAGCTCTGCACCTCCTCACAGTGCTCGCTCTCACATCTCCAGCTTTTCCAAAGATGCTCCTCACATTCCAGGCATGTGGTAACTCAGAGGGATGATTTGCTTCTCAACCTGGTCTTAGCCTTCTCCTTGTGCAGTTAGGCATTGCCCGGAACGGGTTTGTTGATGGGGGATCAGGTAAAAGCCACAGATGTCTCCAGGATTGCAATGGTCAGGTGACCATTGACACCTGCATGCACCTCTGCTCAGCTTCCCCTTGAAGTTTCTTTGCACCCATGCATGGATGCTTGCTTGTTTGAATACATTCTCCAAGTCATTCTGTCTCTCATTTGCCTTGAGTGTTTCTGGAAAGTGTCTCCTGTGTCATTGACCAGTCTGTATGGTGCTCTCTCTCCCCACCCCTCTCCCTCTCTCTCTCTCTCTGTCTTTCCTGCTCGCTCTAGCTCTTGATCTCTCAGTCTCTAGTTTGGGATTAATGCTTACTCCTGTGCCCAAAGCTGCAACCGTAACTGTAGATGCTTTGCAGATATGGACTGTCAGAGTGGGGTGCTCAGGTTACTGACCCGTGCCACACTCATGGCAGGCAATCTTCAGAGAAGCTGTAGCACATGACTTGTGACCCATAAAGACACCCTTGCTTTTTTACACAGCATCCTTGGACACCAGACGAGGCTTCTTGTGTCATAGACATATCTGTGACTGTCTTGTCACTGCAGCCAGCCCTTTCCTTCCCGGGCATCCCTGAGCATTCCCGGGCCTGGAATGAGACCTGGGGGCAGGAAAGGAAACACAGAGCCATCAGCTTTCTTCTCGGGGAGGTTGAGGTGCTGTGCTGATTGGAGAGCAGGAATGGCATTTCAGCCAGACCCCCTCAGGGCCCTGCTAGTATCTTGAGACATTTGAGTGGCTGTAGCTCAGGGATTTTGCCCTATCAGAAAGATTCCCACCCACCCACGCATGTCTATCCTGATGACACCTCCAAGATTCTAGTTTGGCTCCCACAGTTTAGAGGTCCGCCTGTCACTGACATCCAGGCCCCAAGGTCCTGTGGCTTCCAGCCGCAGTGTTTGCATGACTCACCTCCCGAATTGTGCTGCTCTGGGGCTCCGTCACAGGTTCCATGTTCACACTTGACATGCCCCATCCCGGTTTCAGTGGTTCCATACTGAGTGGTTCCTCCTGAGACCAGAGCTACCTAGACTGTTTGGAATGGACCTGAAAGCCCAGAATGTTGTCAGAAGCCTGGAGTGCCAGGACTAGGAGGGGACAGCAGAATGCTGGCCTACAATTGCAGTCCTGCCTCTACTGGAGAACCGGATGGTGGCAGGTGCCCTCCTCGTCCTAGTGGAAGTCCTCTTGTGGGAAGGTCTCCAACACAGAGCATGGAACACTTGAGCATCCATCCCCTAGATTCAGCATGGTGGTACGTTCTGATCACTGTTTTCCAGCTGACTTCAGGCTGAAGGCAGTGGTGGTGTGTGTGTAGGAAGCGGGCACTCTGGACAGTGTCTCCTCTTGAACGTCCTAGCCCGTGCCTGTGGCATCTTGAGGTGTTTTGTCCCTTCTGGGCAGGCTTGCCTGTGTTGGCAGGGCGGGGGGGGGGGGCAGGGAGGCATGCGAATCCCTGTCAGTTCCAGGTAAGCTTGGTACAGACCTAGGAGGTCTAGGAGAGCCCTGGCTTCGCGGTGGGTCCTTCTCACACAAACCACCACAAGGACACCCGACGGAAAGGAAAAGAAAGAAACAAAGTCTTCCCGAACCGCCCCGGGGCACTCCAGGCTCCTTCCCGGCCCGTTGACACCGACGTGGGTCGAAGTGGGGTCCACTGGAGTCAGTAGCAAGCCCGCAGCGCCTTGGTGAGAAGCCTGAGCCAGAGGCTGCAGCAGGCTGGAGTTACACCCCTCTCAGCTAGGTGCTAGGGACCCATTTTTCCCTGGCGCGTCTGCGCATGCGCTCGCCCCAAACCCACATTTGAAAGAGAAAGGCGCCTTCCAGCTCAGCATGGGGCCTCGCCCCTGGCATCTGAGCCTCAGGAGACCCAGGCTCATAGGCTGGATCTAAGCTGAGAGCCAGGCAGGGCAACACAGTGAGTTTTAGGCCGGTCCTGCCTAGCGAGACTCTCTCCCGAGGAAGCAGCCCAGGGGCAACAGTGCTCAGTGCTGCAACTACTGACTGGTGTCTCGGGAGATGCAGGTCCTGCACAGCGCTCTGCGGTGTCTCTTAGAAGAACATCAATGGGCCTCACGTTGTAGCCCTGCCTAGCCTGGAGCCTGGCAGCCAGTGGCTTCCGACTCCAGGGTGCTGGTTTGCAGGCATGAACCCTGGTCCCTGGCACTCCCTGCTAAGTTCGTGTATGTGATGTGTGTGTGTATGGGTGTGCCTGCCCACGTTTCCGTGTGTGTGTGTGTGTGGGCGCGTGTGTGCGTGTGCCTGTTGTTGTGTCTTCGGTAGGCTAGGCGCTGCGGGCATCTGGTGCTTTATATGTGCCGGGAGTTGCAAGACAATGTTGGGGTTCTGGCCCTATGACTTTTGTCTGGGCCCTGGAGCTTCAGTGTCATTCATTGAGCTAGAGGCCAGGCTGGAAAGCAGTTTTCAGCGCTGGTCTTCAGTCTCAGCCTGGCACAGTGCCGGATTACTTGCACGTATGTCATCGTGCAAACATGACACTGTATGCCTAGGTCTGACCTCTGCTTCCCATGCTTGCAAGGAACGCTCGCTTACTGAAGGAGAGTGCCAGCTCTGCACCTCCTCACAGTGCTCGCTCTCACATCTCCAGCTTTTCCAAAGATGCTCCTCACATTCCAGGCATGTGGTAACTCAGAGGGATGATTTGCTTCTCAACCTGGTCTTAGCCTTCTCCTTGTGCAGTTAGGCATTGCCCGGAACGGGTTTGTTGATGGGGGATCAGGTAAAAGCCACAGATGTCTCCAGGATTGCAATGGTCAGGTGACCATTGACACCTGCATGCACCTCTGCTCAGCTTCCCCCTTGAAGTTTCTTTGCACCCATGCATGGATGCTTGCTTGTTTGAATACATTCTCCAAGTCATTCTGTCTCTCATTTGCCTTGAGTGTTTCTGGAAAGTGTCTCCTATGTCATTGACCAGTCTGTATGGTGCTCTCTCTCCCCACCCCTCTCCCTCTCTCTCTCTGTCTTTCCTGCTCGCTCTAGCTCTTGATCTCTCAGTCTCTAGTTTGGGATTAATGCTTACTCCTGTGCCCAAAGCTGCAACCGTAACTGTAGATGCTTTGCAGATATGGACTGTCAGAGTGGGGTGCTCAGGTTACTGACCCGTGCCACACTCATGGCAGGCAATCTTCAGAGAAGCTGTAGCACATGACTTGTGACCCATAAAGACACCCTTGCTTCTTTACACAGCATCCTTGGACACCAGACGAGGCTTCTTGTGTCATAGACATATCTGTGACTGTCTTGTCACTGCAGCCAGCCCTTTCCTTCCCGGGCATCCCTGAGCATTCCCGGGCCTGGAATGAGACCTGGGGGCAGGAAAGGAAGCACAGAGCCATCAGCTTTCTTCTCGGGGAGGTTGAGGTGCTGTGCTGATTGGAGAGCAGGAATGGCATTTCAGCCAGACCCCCTCAGGGCCCTGCTAGTATCTTGAGACATTTGAGTGGCTGTAGCTCAGGGATTTTGCCCTATCAGAAAGATTCCCACCCACCCACGCATGTCTATCCTGATGACACCTCCAAGATTCTAGTTTGGCTCCCACAGTTTAGAGGTCCGCCTGTCACTGACATCCAGGCCCCAAGGTCCTGTGGCTTCCAGCCGCAGTGTTTGCATGACTCACCTCCCGAATTGTGCTGCTCTGGGGCTCCGTCACAGGTTCCATGTTCACACTTGACATGCCCCATCCCGGTTTCAGTGGTTCCATACTGAGTGGTTCCTCCTGAGACCAGAGCTACCTAGACTGTTTGGAATGGACCTGAAAGCCCAGAATGTTGTCAGAAGCCTGGAGTGCCAGGACTAGGAGGGGACAGCAGAATGCTGGCCTACAATTGCAGTCCTGCCTCTACTGGAGAACCGGATGGTGGCAGGTGCCCTCCTCGTCCTAGTGGAAGTCCTCTTGTGGGAAGGTCTCCAACACAGAGCATGGAACACTTGAGCATCCATCCCCTAGATTCAGCATGGTGGTACGTTCTGATCACTGTTTTCCAGCTGACTTCAGGCTGAAGGCAGTGGTGGTGTGTGTGTAGGAAGCGGGCACTCTGGACAGTGTCTCCTCTTGAACGTCCTAGCCCGTGCCTGTGGCATCTTGAGGTGTTTTGTCCCTTCTGGGCAGGCTTGCCTGTGTTGGCAGGGGGGGGGGGCAGGGAGGCATGCGAATCCCTGTCAGTTCCAGGTAAGCTTGGTACAGACCTAGGAGGTCTAGGAGAGCCCTGGCTTCGCGGTGGGTCCTTCTCACACAAACCACCACAAGGACACCCGACGGAAAGGAAAAGAAAGAAACAAAGTCTTCCCGAACCGCCCCGGGGCACTCCAGGCTCCTTCTAGGCCCGTTGACACAGACGTGGGTCGAAGTGGGGTCCACTGGAGTCAGTAGCAAGCCCGCAGCGCCTTGGTGAGAAGCCTGAGCCAGAGGCTGCAGCAGGCTGGAGTTACACCCCTCTCAGCTAGGTGCTAGGGACCCATTTTTCCCTGGCGCGTCTGCGCATGCGCACGCCCCAAACCCACATTTGAAAGAGAAAGGCGCCTTCCAGCTCAGCATGGGGCCTCGCCCCTGGCATCTGAGCCTCAGGAGACCCAGGCTCATAGGCTGGATCTAAGCTGAGAGCCAGGCAGGGCAACACAGTGAGTTTTAGGCCGGTCCTGCCTAGCGAGACTCTCTCCCGAGGAAGCAGCCCAGGGGCAACAGTGCTCAGTGCTGCAACTACTGACTGGTGTCTCGGGAGGTGCAGGTCCTGCACAGTGCTCTGCAGTGTCTCTTAGAAGAACATCAATGGGCCTCACGTTGTAGCCCTGCCTAGCCTGGAGCCTGGCAGCCAGTGGCTTCCGACTCCAGGGTGCTGGTTTGCAGGCATGAACCCTGGTCCCTGGCACTCCCTGCTAAGTTCGTGTATGTGATGTGTGTGTGTATGGGTGTGCCTGCCCACGTTTCCGTGTGTGTGTGTGTGTGTGTGTGTGTGCGCGTGTGTGTGTTGGTGTGTCTTCGGTAGGCTAGGCGCTGCGGGCATCTGGTGCTTTATATGTGCCGGGAGTTGCAAGACAATGTTGGGGTTCTGGCCCTATGACTTTTGTCTGGGCCCTGGAGCTTCAGTGTCATTCATTGAGCTAGAGGCCAGGCTGGAAAGCACTTTTCAGCGCTGGTCTTGAGTCTCAGCCTGGCACAGTGCCGGATTACTTGCACGTATGTCATCGTGCAAACATGACACTGTATGCCTAGGTCTGACCTCTGCTTCCCATGCTTGCAAGGAACGCTCGCTTACTGAAGGAGAGTGCCAGCTCTGCACCTCCTCACAGTGCTCGCTCTCACATCTCCAGCTTTTCCAAAGATGCTCCTCACATTCCAGGCATGTGGTAACTCAGAGGGATGATTTGCTTCTCAACCTGGTCTTAGCCTTCTCCTTGTGCAGTTAGGCATTGCCCGGAACGGGTTTGTTGATGGGGGATCAGGTAAAAGCCACAGATGTCTCCAGGATTGCAATGGTCAGGTGACCATTGACACCTGCATGCACCTCTGCTCAGCTTCCCCCTTGAAGTTTCTTTGCACCCATGCATGGATGCTTGCTTGTTTGAATACATTCTCCAAGTCATTCTGTCTCTCATTTGCCTTGAGTGTTTCTGGAAAGTGTCTCCTATGTCATTGACCAGTCTGTATGGTGCTCTCTCTCCCCACCCCCTCTCCCTCTCTCTCTCTCTCTGTCTTTCCTGCTCGCTCTAGCTCTTGATCTCTCAGTCTCTAGTTTGGGATTAATGCTTACTCCTGTGCCCAAAGCTGCAACCGTAACTGTAGATGCTTTGCAGATATGGACTGTCAGAGTGGGGTGCTCAGGTTACTGACCCGTGCCACACTCATGGCAGGCAATCTTCAGAGAAGCTGTAGCACATGACTTGTGACCCATAAAGACACCCTTGCTTCTTTACACAGCATCCTTGGACACCAGACGAGGCTTCTTGTGTCATAGACATATCTGTGACTGTCTTGTCACTGCAGCCAGCCCTTTCCTTCCCGGGCATCCCTGAGCATTCCCGGGCCTGGAATGAGACCTGGGGGCAGGAAAGGAAGCACAGAGCCATCAGCTTTCTTCTCGGGGAGGTTGAGGTGCTGTGCTGATTGGAGAGCAGGAATGGCATTTCAGCCAGACCCCCTCAGGGCCCTGCTAGTATCTTGAGACATTTGAGTGGCTGTAGCTCAGGGATTTTGCCCTATCAGAAAGATTCCCACCCACCCACGCATGTCTATCCTGATGACACCTCCAAGATTCTAGTTTGGCTCCCACAGTTTAGAGGTCCGCCTGTCACTGACATCCAGGCCCCAAGGTCCTGTGGCTTCCAGCCGCAGTGTTTGCATGACTCACCTCCCGAATTGTGCTGCTCTGGGGCTCCGTCACAGGTTCCATGTTCACACTTGACATGCCCCATCCCGGTTTCAGTGGTTCCATACTGAGTGGTTCCTCCTGAGACCAGAGCTACCTAGACTGTTTGGAATGGACCTGAAAGCCCAGAATGTTGTCAGAAGCCTGGAGTGCCAGGACTAGGAGGGGACAGCAGAATGCTGGCCTACAATTGCAGTCCTGCCTCTACTGGAGAACCGGATGGTGGCAGGTGCCCTCCTCGTCCTAGTGGAAGTCCTCTTGTGGGAAGGTCTCCAACACAGAGCATGGAACACTTGAGCATCCATCCCCTAGATTCAGCATGGTGGTACGTTCTGATCACTGTTTTCCAGCTGACTTCAGGCTGAAGGCAGTGGTGGTGTGTGTGTAGGAAGCGGGCACTCTGGACAGTGTCTCCTCTTGAACGTCCTAGCCCGTGCCTGTGGCATCTTGAGGTGTTTTGTCCCTTCTGGGCAGGCTTGCCTGTGTTGGCAGGGGGGGGGGGGTGGGGGGCAGGGAGGCATGCGAATCCCTGTCAGTTCCAGGTAAGCTTGGTACAGACCTAGGAGGTCTAGGAGAGCCCTGGCTTCGCGGTGGGTCCTTCTCACACAAACCACCACAAGGACACCCGACGGAAAGGAAAAGAAAGAAACAAAGTCTTCCCGAACCGCCCCGGGGCACTCCAGGCTCCTTCCCGGCCCGTTGACACCGACGTGGGTCGAAGTGGGGTCCGCTGGAGTCAGTAGCAAGCCCGCAGCGCCTTGGTGAGAAGCCTGAGCCAGAGGCTGCAGCAGGCTGGAGTTACACCCCTCTCAGCTAGGTGCTAGGGACCCATTTTTCCCTGGCGCGTCTGCGCATGCGCACGCCCCAAACCCACATTTGAAAGAGAAAGGCGCCTTCCAGCTCAGCATGGGGCCTCGCCCCTGGCATCTGAGCCTCAGGAGACCCAGGCTCATAGGCTGGATCTAAGCTGAGAGCCAGGCAGGGCAACACAGTGAGTTTTAGGCCGGTCCTGCCTAGCGAGACTCTCTCCCGAGGAAGCAGCCCAGGGGCAACAGTGCTCAGTGCTGCAACTACTGACTGGTGTCTCGGGAGGTGCAGGTCCAGCACAGTGCTCTGCAGTGTCTCTTAGAAGAACATCAATGGGCCTCACGTTGTAGCCCTGCCTAGCCTGGAGCCTGGCAGCCAGTGGCTTCCGACTCCAGGGTGCTGGTTTGCAGGCATGAACCCTGGTCCCTGGCACTCCCTGCTAAGTTCGTGTATGTGATGTGTGTGTGTATGGGTGTGCCTGCCCACGTTTCCGTGTGTGTGTGTGTGTGTGTGTGTGTGTGTGCGCGTGTGTGTGTTGGTGTGTCTTCGGTAGGCTAGGCGCTGCGGGCATCTGGTGCTTTATATGTGCCGGGAGTTGCAAGACAATGTTGGGGTTCTGGCCCTATGACTTTTGTCTGGGCCCTGGAGCTTCAGTGTCATTCATTGAGCTAGAGGCCAGGCTGGAAAGCACTTTTCAGCGCTGGTCTTGAGTCTCAGCCTGGCACAGTGCCGGATTACTTGCACGTATGTCATCGTGCAAACATGACACTGTATGCCTAGGTCTGACCTCTGCTTCCCATGCTTGCAAGGAACGCTCGCTTACTGAAGGAGAGTGCCAGCTCTGCACCTCCTCACAGTGCTCGCTCTCACATCTCCAGCTTTTCCAAAGATGCTCCTCACATTCCAGGCATGTGGTAACTCAGAGGGATGATTTGCTTCTCAACCTGGTCTTAGCCTTCTCCTTGTGCAGTTAGGCATTGCCCGGAACGGGTTTGTTGATGGGGGATCAGGTAAAAGCCACAGATGTCTCCAGGATTGCAATGGTCAGGTGACCATTGACACCTGCATGCACCTCTGCTCAGCTTCCCCCTTGAAGTTTCTTTGCACCCATGCATGGATGCTTGCTTGTTTGAATACATTCTCCAAGTCATTCTGTCTCTCATTTGCCTTGAGTGTTTCTGGAAAGTGTCTCCTATGTCATTGACCAGTCTGTATGGTGCTCTCTCTCCCCACCCCCTCTCCCTCTCTCTCTCTGTCTTTCCTGCTCGCTCTAGCTCTTGATCTCTCAGTCTCTAGTTTGGGATTAATGCTTACTCCTGTGCCCAAAGCTGCAACCGTAACTGTAGATGCTTTGCAGATATGGACTGTCAGAGTGGGGTGCTCAGGTTACTGACCCGTGCCACACTCATGGCAGGCAATCTTCAGAGAAGCTGTAGCACATGACTTGTGACCCATAAAGACACCCTTGCTTCTTTACACAGCATCCTTGGACACCAGACGAGGCTTCTTGTGTCATAGACATATCTGTGACTGTCTTGTCACTGCAGCCAGCCCTTTCCTTCCCGGGCATCCCTGAGCATTCCCGGGCCTGGAATGAGACCTGGGGGCAGGAAAGGAAGCACAGAGCCATCAGCTTTCTTCTCGGGGAGGTTGAGGTGCTGTGCTGATTGGAGAGCAGGAATGGCATTTCAGCCAGACCCCCTCAGGGCCCTGCTAGTATCTTGAGACATTTGAGTGGCTGTAGCTCAGGGATTTTGCCCTATCAGAAAGATTCCCACCCACCCACGCATGTCTATCCTGATGACACCTCCAAGATTCTAGTTTGGCTCCCACAGTTTAGAGGTCCGCCTGTCACTGACATCCAGGCCCCAAGGTCCTGTGGCTTCCAGCCGCAGTGTTTGCATGACTCACCTCCCGAATTGTGCTGCTCTGGGGCTCCGTCACAGGTTCCATGTTCACACTTGACATGCCCCATCCCGGTTTCAGTGGTTCCATACTGAGTGGTTCCTCCTGAGACCAGAGCTACCTAGACTGTTTGGAATGGACCTGAAAGCCCAGAATGTTGTCAGAAGCCTGGAGTGCCAGGACTAGGAGGGGACAGCAGAATGCTGGCCTACAATTGCAGTCCTGCCTCTACTGGAGAACCGGATGGTGGCAGGTGCCCTCCTCGTCCTAGTGGAAGTCCTCTTGTGGGAAGGTCTCCAACACAGAGCATGGAACACTTGAGCATCCATCCCCTAGATTCAGCATGGTGGTACGTTCTGATCACTGTTTTCCAGCTGACTTCAGGCTGAAGGCAGTGGTGGTGTGTGTGTAGGAAGCGGGCACTCTGGACAGTGTCTCCTCTTGAACGTCCTAGCCCGTGCCTATGGCATCTTGAGGTGTTTTGTCCCTTCTGGGCAGGCTTGCCTGTGTTGGCAGGGCGGGGGGGGGGGGCAGGGAGGCATGCGAATCCCTGTCAGTTCCAGGTAAGCTTGGTACAGACCTAGGAGGTCTAGGAGAGCCCTGGCTTCGCGGTGGGTCCTTCTCACACAAACCACCACAAGGACACCCGACGGAAAGGAAAAGAAAGAAACAAAGTCTTCCCGAACCGCCCCGGGGCACTCCAGGCTCCTTCCCGGCCCGTTGACACCGACGTGGGTCGAAGTGGGGTCCACTGGAGTCAGTAGCAAGCCCGCAGCGCCTTGGTGAGAAGCCTGAGCCAGAGGCTGCAGCAGGCTGGAGTTACACCCCTCTCAGCTAGGTGCTAGGGACCCATTTTTCCCTGGCGCGTCTGCGCATGCGCTCGCCCCAAACCCACATTTGAAAGAGAAAGGCGCCTTCCAGCTCAGCATGGGGCCTCGCCCCTGGCATCTGAGCCTCAGGAGACCCAGGCTCATAGGCTGGATCTAAGCTGAGAGCCAGGCAGGGCAACACAGTGAGTTTTAGGCCGGTCCTGCCTAGGGAGACTCTCTCCCGAGGAAGCAGCCCAGGGGCAACAGTGCTCAGTGCTGCAACTACTGACTGGTGTCTCGGGAGATGCAGGTCCTGCACAGCGCTCTGCGGTGTCTCTTAGAAGAACATCAATGGGCCTCACGTTGTAGCCCTGCCTAGCCTGGAGCCTGGCAGCCAGTGGCTTCCGACTCCAGGGTGCTGGTTTGCAGGCATGAACCCTGGTCCCTGGCACTCCCTGCTAAGTTCGTGTATGTGATGTGTGTGTGTGTATGGGTGTGCCTGCCCACTTTTGCGTGTGTGTGTGTGTGTCTGTGTGTGTGTGTGTGTGTGTGGGCGCGTGTGTGCGTGTGCGTGTTGTTGTGTCTTCGGTAGGCTAGGCGCTGCGGGCATCTGGTGCTTTATATGTGCCGGGAGTTGCAAGACAATGTTGGGGTTCTGGCCCTATGACTTTTGTCTGGGCCCTGGAGCTTCAGTGTCATTCATTGAGCTAGAGGCCAGGCTGGAAAGCACTTTTCAGCGCTGGTCTTCAGTCTCAGCCTGGCACAGTGCCGGATTACTTGCACGTATGTCATCGTGCAAACATGACACTGTATGCCTAGGTCTGACCTCTGCTTCCCATGCTTGCAAGGAACGCTCGCTTACTGAAGGAGAGTGCCAGCTCTGCACCTCCTCACAGTGCTCGCTCTCACATCTCCAGCTTTTCCAAAGATGCTCCTCACATTCCAGGCATGTGGTAACTCAGAGGGATGATTTGCTTCTCAACCTGGTCTTAGCCTTCTCCTTGTGCAGTTAGGCATTGCCCGGAACGGGTTTGTTGATGGGGGATCAGGTAAAAGCCACAGATGTCTCCAGGATTGCAATGGTCAGGTGACCATTGACACCTGCATGCACCTCTGCTCAGCTTCCCCCTTGAAGTTTCTTTGCACCCATGCATGGATGCTTGCTTGTTTGAATACATTCTCCAAGTCATTCTGTCTCTCATTTGCCTTGAGTGTTTCTGGAAAGTGTCTCCTGTGTCATTGACCAGTCTGTATGGTGCTCTCTCTCCCCACCCCTCTCCCTCTCTCTCTCTCTCTCTGTCTTTCCTGCTCGCTCTAGCTCTTGATCTCTCAGTCTCTAGTTTGGGATTAATGCTTACTCCTGTGCCCAAAGCTGCAACCGTAACTGTAGATGCTTTGCAGATATGGACTGTCAGAGTGGGGTGCTCAGGTTACTGACCCGTGCCACACTCATGGCAGGCAATCTTCAGAGAAGCTGTAGCACATGACTTGTGACCCATAAAGACACCCTTGCTTCTTTACACAGCATCCTTGGACACCAGACGAGGCTTCTTGTGTCATAGACATATCTGTGACTGTCTTGTCACTGCAGCCAGCCCTTTCCTTCCCGGGCATCCCTGAGCATTCCCGGGCCTGGAATGAGACCTGGGGGCAGGAAAGGAAGCACAGAGCCATCAGCTTTCTTCTCGGGGAGGTTGAGGTGCTGTGCTGATTGGAGAGCAGGAATGGCATTTCAGCCAGACCCCCTCAGGGCCCTGCTAGTATCTTGAGACATTTGAGTGGCTGTAGCTCAGGGATTTTGCCCTATCAGAAAGATTCCCACCCACCCACGCATGTCTATCCTGATGACACCTCCAAGATTCTAGTTTGGCTCCTACAGTTTAGAGGTCCGCCTGTCACTGACATCCAGGCCCCAAGGTCCTGTGGCTTCCAGCCGCAGTGTTTGCATGACTCACCTCCCGAATTGTGCTGCTCTGGGGCTCCGTCACAGGTTCCATGTTCACACTTGACATGCCCCATCCCGGTTTCAGTGGTTCCATACTGAGTGGTTCCTCCTGAGACCAGAGCTACCTAGACTGTTTGGAATGGACCTGAAAGCCCAGAATGTTGTCAGAAGCCTGGAGTGCCAGGACTAGGAGGGGACAGCAGAATGCTGGCCTACAATTGCAGTCCTGCCTCTACTGGAGAACCGGATGGTGGCAGGTGCCCTCCTCGTCCTAGTGGAAGTCCTCTTGTGGGAAGGTCTCCAACACAGAGCATGGAACACTTGAGCATCCATCCCCTAGATTCAGCATGGTGGTACGTTCTGATCACTGTTTTCCAGCTGACTTCAGGCTGAAGGCAGTGGTGGTGTGTGTGTAGGAAGCGGGCACTCTGGACAGTGTCTCCTCTTGAACGTCCTAGCCCGTGCCTGTGGCATCTTGAGGTGTTTTGTCCCTTCTGGGCAGGCTTGCCTGTGTTGGCAGGGCGGGGGGGGGGGCAGGGAGGCATGCGAATCCCTGTCAGTTCCAGGTAAGCTTGGTACAGACCTAGGAGGTCTAGGAGAGCCCTGGCTTCGCGGTGGGTCCTTCTCACACAAACCACCACAAGGACACCCGACGGAAAGGAAAAGAAACAAAGTCTTCCCGAACCGCCCCGGGGCACTCCAGGCTCCTTCTAGGCCCGTTGACACAGACGTGGGTCGAAGTGGGGTCCACTGGAGTCAGTAGCAAGCCCGCAGCGCCTTGGTGAGAAGCCTGAGCCAGAGGCTGCAGCAGGCTGGAGTTACACCCCTCTCAGCTAGGTGCTAGGGACCCATTTTTCCCTGGCGCGTCTGCGCATGCGCACGCCCCAAACCCACATTTGAAAGAGAAAGGCGCCTTCCAGCTCAGCATGGAGCCTCGCCCCTGGCATCTGAGCCTCAGGAGACCCAGGCTCATAGGCTGGATCTAAGCTGAGAGCCAGGCAGGGCAACACAGTGAGTTTTAGGCCGGTCCTGCCTAGCGAGACTCTCTCCCGAGGAAGCAGCCCAGGGGCAACAGTGCTCAGTGCTGCAACTACTGACTGGTGTCTCGGGAGATGCAGGTCCTGCACAGCGCTCTGCAGCGTCTCTTAGAAGAACATCAATGGGCCTCACGTTGTAGCCCTGCCTAGCCTGGAGCCTGGCAGCCAGTGGCTTCCGACTCCAGGGTGCTGGTTTGCAGGCATGAACCCTGGTCCCTGGCACTCCCTGCTAAGTTCGTGTATGTGATGTGTGTGTGTATGGGTGTGCCTGCCCACGTTTCCGTGTGTGTGTGTGTGTGTGTGTGTGTGTGTGCGCGTGTGTGTGTTGGTGTGTCTTCGGTAGGCTAGGCGCTGCGGGCATCTGGTGCTTTATATGTGCCGGGAGTTGCAAGACAATGTTGGGGTTCTGGCCCTATGACTTTTGTCTGGGCCCTGGAGCTTCAGTGTCATTCATTGAGCTAGAGGCCAGGCTGGAAAGCACTTTTCAGCGTTGGTCTTGAGTCTCAGCCTGGCACAGTGCCGGATTACTTGCACGTATGTCATCGTGCAAACATGACACTGTATGCCTAGGTCTGACCTCTGCTTCCCATGCTTGCAAGGAACGCTCGCTTACTGAAGGAGAGTGCCAGCTCTGCACCTCCTCACAGTGCTCGCTCTCACATCTCCAGCTTTTCCAAAGATGCTCCTCACATTCCAGGCATGTGGTAACTCAGAGGGATGATTTGCTTCTCAACCTGGTCTTAGCCTTCTCCTTGTGCAGTTAGGCATTGCCCGGAACGGGTTTGTTGATGGGGGATCAGGTAAAAGCCACAGATGTCTCCAGGATTGCAATGGTGAGGTGACCATTGACACCTGCATGCACCTCTGCTCAGCTTCCCCCTTGAAGTTTCTTTGCACCCATGCATGGATGCTTGCTTGTTTGAATACATTCTCCAAGTCATTCTGTCTCTCATTTGCCTTGAGTGTTTCTGGAAAGTGTCTCCTATGTCATTGACCAGTCTGTATGGTGCTCTCTCTCCCCACCCCTCTCCCTCTCTCTCTCTCTCTGTCTTTCCTGCTCGCTCTAGCTCTTGATCTCTCAGTCTCTAGTTTGGGATTAATGCTTACTCCTGTGCCCAAAGCTGCAACCGTAACTGTAGATGCTTTGCAGATATGGACTGTCAGAGTGGGGTGCTCAGGTTACTGACCCGTGCCACACTCATGGCAGGCAATCTTCAGAGAAGCTGTAGCACATGACTTGTGACCCATAAAGACACCCTTGCTTCTTTACACAGCATCCTTGGACACCAGACGAGGCTTCTTGTGTCATAGACATATCTGTGACTGTCTTGTCACTGCAGCCAGCCCTTTCCTTCCCGGGCATCCCTGAGCATTCCCGGGCCTGGAATGAGACCTGGGGGCAGGAAAGGAAGCACAGAGCCATCAGCTTTCTTCTCGGGGAGGTTGAGGTGCTGTGCTGATTGGAGAGCAGGAATGGCATTTCAGCCAGACCCCCTCAGGGCCCTGCTAGTATCTTGAGACATTTGAGTGGCTGTAGCTCAGGGATTTTGCCCTATCAGAAAGATTCCCACCCACCCACGCATGTCTATCCTGATGACACCTCCAAGATTCTAGTTTGGCTCCCACAGTTTAGAGGTCCGCCTGTCACTGACATCCAGGCCCCAAGGTCCTGTGGCTTCCAGCCACAGTGTTTGCATGACTCACCTCCCGAATTGTGCTGCTCTGGGGCTCCGTCACAGGTTCCATGTTCACACTTGACATGCCCCATCCCGGTTTCAGTGGTTCCATACTGAGTGGTTCCTCCTGAGACCAGAGCTACCTAGACTGTTTGGAATGGACCTGAAAGCCCAGAATGTTGTCAGAAGCCTGGAGTGCCAGGACTAGGAGGGGACAGCAGAATGCTGGCCTACAATTGCAGTCCTGCCTCTACTGGAGAACCGGATGGTGGCAGGTGCCCTCCTCGTCCTAGTGGAAGTCCTCTTGTGGGAAGGTCTCCAACACAGAGCATGGAACACTTGAGCATCCATCCCCTAGATTCAGCATGGTGGTACGTTCTGATCACTGTTTTCCAGCTGACTTCAGGCTGAAGGCAGTGGTGGTGTGTGTGTAGGAAGCGGGCACTCTGGACAGTGTCTCCTCTTGAACGTCCTAGCCCGTGCCTGTGGCATCTTGAGGTGTTTTGTCCCTTCTGGGCAGGCTTGCCTGTGTTGGCAGGGCGGGGGGGGGGGGGCAGGGAGGCATGCGAATCCCTGTCAGTTCCAGGTAAGCTTGGTACAGACCTAGGAGGTCTAGGAGAGCCCTGGCTTCGCGGTGGGTCCTTCTCACACAAACCACCACAAGGACACCCGACGGAAAGGAAAAAGAAACAAAGTCTTCCCGAACCGCCCCGGGGCACTCCAGGCTCCTTCTAGGCCCGTTGACACAGACGTGGGTCGAAGTGGGGTCCACTGGAGTCAGTAGCAAGCCCGCAGCGCCTTGGTGAGAAGCCTGAGCCAGAGGCTGCAGCAGGCTGGAGTTACACCCCTCTCAGCTAGGTGCTAGGGACCCATTTTTCCCTGGCGCGTCTGCGCATGCGCACGCCCCAAACCCACATTTGAAAGAGAAAGGCGCCTTCCAGCTCAGCATGGAGCCTCGCCCCTGGCATCTGAGCCTCAGGAGACCCAGGCTCATAGGCTGGATCTAAGCTGAGAGCCAGGCAGGGCAACACAGTGAGTTTTAGGCCGGTCCTGCCTAGCGAGACTCTCTCCCGAGGAAGCAGCCCAGGGGCAACAGTGCTCAGTGCTGCAACTACTGACTGGTGTCTCGGGAGGTGCAGGTCCAGCACAGTGCTCTGCAGTGTCTCTTAGAAGAACATCAATGGGCCTCACGTTGTAGCCCTGCCTAGCCTGGAGCCTGGCAGCCAGTGGCTTCCGACTCCAGGGTGCTGGTTTGCAGGCATGAACCCTGGTCCCTGGCACTCCCTGCTAAGTTCGTGTATGTGATGTGTGTGTGTATGGGTGTGCCTGCCCACGTTTCCGTGTGTGTGTGTGTGTGTGTGTGTGTGTGTGGGCGCGTGTGTGTGGTGTGTTGGTGTGTCTTCGGTAGGCTAGGCGCTGCGGGCATCTGGTGCTTTATATGTGCCGGGAGTTGCAAGACAATGTTGGGGTTCTGGCCCTATGACTTTTGTCTGGGCCCTGGAGCTTCAGTGTCATTCATTGAGCTAGAGGCCAGGCTGGAAAGCACTTTTCAGCGTTGGTCTTGAGTCTCAGCCTGGCACAGTGCTGGATTACTTGCACGTATGTCATCGTGCAAACATGACACTGTATGCCTAGGTCTGACCTCTGCTTCCCATGCTTGCAAGGAACGCTCGCTTACTGAAGGAGAGTGCCAGCTCTGCACCTCCTCACAGTGCTCGCTCTCACATCTCCAGCTTTTCCAAAGATGCTCCTCACATTCCAGGCATGTGGTAACTCAGAGGGATGATTTGCTTCTCAACCTGGTCTTAGCCTTCTCCTTGTGCAGTTAGGCATTGCCCGGAACGGGTTTGTTGATGGGGGATCAGGTAAAAGCCACAGATGTCTCCAGGATTGCAATGGTGAGGTGACCATTGACACCTGCATGCACCTCTGCTCAGCTTCCCCCTTGAAGTTTCTTTGCACCCATGCATGGATGCTTGCTTGTTTGAATACATTCTCCAAGTCATTCTGTCTCTCATTTGCCTTGAGTGTTTCTGGAAAGTGTCTCCTATGTCATTGACCAGTCTGTATGGTGCTCTCTCTCCCCACCCCTCTCCCTCTCTCTCTCTCTCTGTCTTTCCTGCTCGCTCTAGCTCTTGATCTCTCAGTCTCTAGTTTGGGATTAATGCTTACTCCTGTGCCCAAAGCTGCAACCGTAACTGTAGATGCTTTGCAGATATGGACTGTCAGAGTGGGGTGCTCAGGTTACTGACCCGTGCCACACTCATGGCAGGCAATCTTCAGAGAAGCTGTAGCACATGACTTGTGACCCATAAAGACACCCTTGCTTCTTTACACAGCATCCTTGGACACCAGACGAGGCTTCTTGTGTCATAGACATATCTGTGACTGACTGTCTTGTCACTGCAGCCAGCCCTTTCCTTCCCGGGCATCCCTGAGCATTCCCGGGCCTGGAATGAGACCTGGGGGCAGGAAAGGAAGCACAGAGCCATCAGCTTTCTTCTCGGGGAGGTTGAGGTGCTGTGCTGATTGGAGAGCAGGAATGGCATTTCAGCCAGACCCCCTCAGGGCCCTGCTAGTATCTTGAGACATTTGAGTGGCTGTAGCTCAGGGATTTTGCCCTATCAGAAAGATTCCCACCCACCCACGCATGTCTATCCTGATGACACCTCCAAGATTCTAGTTTGGCTCCCACAGTTTAGAGGTCCGCCTGTCACTGACATCCAGGCCCCAAGGTCCTGTGGCTTCCAGCCGCAGTGTTTGCATGACTCACCTCCCGAATTGTGCTGCTCTGGGGCTCCGTCACAGGTTCCATGTTCACACTTGACATGCCCCATCCCGGTTTCAGTGGTTCCATACTGAGTGGTTCCTCCTGAGACCAGAGCTACCTAGACTGTTTGGAATGGACCTGAAAGCCCAGAATGTTGTCAGAAGCCTGGAGTGCCAGGACTAGGAGGGGACAGCAGAATGCTGGCCTACAATTGCAGTCCTGCCTCTACTGGAGAACCGGATGGTGGCAGGTGCCCTCCTCGTCCTAGTGGAAGTCCTCTTGTGGGAAGGTCTCCAACACAGAGCATGGAACACTTGAGCATCCATCCCCTAGATTCAGCATGGTGGTACGTTCTGATCACTGTTTTCCAGCTGACTTCAGGCTGAAGGCAGTGGTGGTGTGTGTGTAGGAAGCGGGCACTCTGGACAGTGTCTCCTCTTGAACGTCCTAGCCCGTGCCTGTGGCATCTTGAGGTGTTTTGTCCCTTCTGGGCAGGCTTGCCTGTGTTGGCAGGGCGGGGGGGGGGGGGGCAGGGAGGCATGCGAATCCCTGTCAGTTCCAGGTAAGCTTGGTACAGACCTAGGAGGTCTAGGAGAGCCCTGGCTTCGCGGTGGGTCCTTCTCACACAAACCACCACAAGGACACCCGACGGAAAGGAAAAGAAAGAAACAAAGTCTTCCCGAACCGCCCCGGGGCACTCCAGGCTCCTTCCAGGCCCGTTGACACCGACGTGGGTCGAAGTGGGGTCCGCTGGAGTCAGTAGCAAGCCCCCAGCGCCTTGGTGAGAAGCCTGAGCCAGAGGCTGCAGCAGGCTGGAGTTACACCCCTCTCAGCTAGGTGCTAGGGACCCATTTTTCCCTGGCGCGTCTGCGCATGCGCACGCCCCAAACCCACATTTGAAAGAGAAAGGCGCCTTCCAGCTCAGCATGGGGCCTCGCCCCTGGCATCTGAGCCTCAGGAGACCCAGGCTCATAGGCTGGATCTAAGCTGAGAGCCAGGCAGGGCAACACAGTGAGTTTTAGGCCGGTCCTGCCTAGGGAGACTCTCTCCCGAGGAAGCAGCCCAGGGGCAACAGTGCTCAGTGCTGCAACTACTGACTGGTGTCTCGGGAGATGCAGGTCCTGCACAGCGCTCTGCGGTGTCTCTTAGAAGAACATCAATGGGCCTCACGTTGTAGCCCTGCCTAGCCTGGAGCCTGGCAGCCAGTGGCTTCTGACTCCAGGGTGCTGGTTTGCAGGCATGAACCCTGGTCCCTGGCACTCCCTGCTAAGTTCGTGTATGTGATGTGTGTGTGTGTATGGGTGTGCCTGCCCACTTTTGCGTGTGTGTGTGTGTGTCTGTGTGTGTGTGTGTGTGGGCGCGTGTGTGCGTGTGCGTGTTGTTGTGTCTTAGGTAGGCTAGGCGCTGCGGGCATCTGGTGCTTTATATGTGCCGGGAGTTGCAAGACAATGTTGGGGTTCTGGCCCTATGACTTTTGTCTGGGCCCTGGAGCTTCAGTGTCATTCATTGAGCTAGAGGCCAGGCTGGAAAGCAGTTTTCAGCGCTGGTCTTGAGTCTCAGCCTGGCACAGTGCCGGATTACTTGCACGTATGTCATCGTGCAAACATGACACTGTATGCCTAGGTCTGACCTCTGCTTCCCATGCTTGCAAGGAACGCTCGCTTACTGAAGGAGAGTGCCAGCTCTGCACCTCCTCACAGTGCTCGCTCTCACATCTCCAGCTTTTCCAAAGATGCTCCTCACATTCCAGGCATGTGGTAACTCAGAGGGATGATTTGCTTCTCAACCTGGTCTTAGCCTTCTCCTTGTGCAGTTAGGCATTGCCCGGAACGGGTTTGTTGATGGGGGATCAGGTAAAAGCCACAGATGTCTCCAGGATTGCAATGGTCAGGTGACCATTGACACCTGCATGCACCTCTGCTCAGCTTCCCCCTTGAAGTTTCTTTGCACCCATGCATGGATGCTTGCTTGTTTGAATACATTCTCCAAGTCATTCTGTCTCTCATTTGCCTTGAGTGTTTCTGGAAAGTGTCTCCTATGTCATTGACCAGTCTGTATGGTGCTCTCTCTCCCCACCCCTCTCCCTCTCTCTCTCTCTGTCTTTCCTGCTCGCTCTAGCTCTTGATCTCTCAGTCTCTAGTTTGGGATTAATGCTTACTCCTGTGCCCAAAGCTGCAACCGTAACTGTAGATGCTTTGCAGATATGGACTGTCAGAGTGGGGTGCTCAGGTTACTGACCCGTGCCACACTCATGGCAGGCAATCTTCAGAGAAGCTGTAGCACATGACTTGTGACCCATAAAGACACCCTTGCTTCTTTACACAGCATCCTTGGACACCAGACGAGGCTTCTTGTGTCATAGACATATCTGTGACTGTCTTGTCACTGCAGCCAGCCCTTTCCTTCCCGGGCATCCCTGAGCATTCCCGGGCCTGGAATGAGACCTGGGGGCAGGAAAGGAAGCACAGAGCCATCAGCTTTCTTCTCGGGGAGGTTGAGGTGCTGTGCTGATTGGAGAGCAGGAATGGCATTTCAGCCAGACCCCCTCAGGGCCCTGCTAGTATCTTGAGACATTTGAGTGGCTGTAGCTCAGGGATTTTGCCCTATCAGAAAGATTCCCACCCACCCACGCATGTCTATCCTGATGACACCTCCAAGATTCTAGTTTGGCTCCCACAGTTTAGAGGTCCGCCTGTCACTGACATCCAGGCCCCAAGGTCCTGTGGCTTCCAGCCGCAGTGTTTGCATGACTCACCTCCCGAATTGTGCTGCTCTGGGGCTCCGTCACAGGTTCCATGTTCACACTTGACATGCCCCATCCCGGTTTCAGTGGTTCCATACTGAGTGGTTCCTCCTGAGACCAGAGCTACCTAGACTGTTTGGAATGGACCTGAAAGCCCAGAATGTTGTCAGAAGCCTGGAGTGCCAGGACTAGGAGGGGACAGCAGAATGCTGGCCTACAATTGCAGTCCTGCCTCTACTGGAGAACCGGATGGTGGCAGGTGCCCTCCTCGTCCTAGTGGAAGTCCTCTTGTGGGAAGGTCTCCAACACAGAGCATGGAACACTTGAGCATCCATCCCCTAGATTCAGCATGGTGGTACGTTCTGATCACTGTTTTCCAGCTGACTTCAGGCTGAAGGCAGTGGTGGTGTGTGTGTAGGAAGCGGGCACTCTGGACAGTGTCTCCTCTTGAACGTCCTAGCCCGTGCCTGTGGCATCTTGAGGTGTTTTGTCCCTTCTGGGCAGGCTTGCCTGTGTTGGCAGGGCGGGGGGGGGGGGGGGCAGGGAGGCATGCGAATCCCTGTCAGTTCCAGGTAAGCTTGGTACAGACCTAGGAGGTCTAGGAGAGCCCTGGCTTCGCGGTGGGTCCTTCTCACACAAACCACCACAAGGACACCCGACGGAAAGGAAAAGAAAGAAACAAAGTCTTCCCGAACCGCCCCGGGGCACTCCAGGCTCTTTCCAGGCCCGTTGACACCGACGTGGGTCGAAGTGGGGTCCACTGGAGTCAGTAGCAAGCCCCCAGCGCCTTGGTGAGAAGCCTGAGCCAGAGGCTGCAGCAGGCTGGAGTTACACCCCTCTCAGCTAGGTGCTAGGGACCCATTTTTCCCTGGCGCGTCTGCGCATGCGCACGCCCCAAACCCACATTTGAAAGAGAAAGGCGCCTTCCAGCTCAGCATGGGGCCTCGCCCCTGGCATCTGAGCCTCAGGAGACCCAGGCTCATAGGCTGGATCTAAGCTGAGAGCCAGGCAGGGCAACACAGTGAGTTTTAGGCCGGTCCTGCCTAGCGAGACTCTCTCCCGAGGAAGCAGCCCAGGGGCAACAGTGCTCAGTGCTGCAACTACTGACTGGTGTCTCGGGAGATGCAGGTCCTGCACAGCGCTCTGCAGTGTCTCTTAGAAGAACATCAATGGGCCTCACGTTGTAGCCCTGCCTAGCCTGGAGCCTGGCAGCCAGTGGCTTCCGACTCCAGGGTGCTGGTTTGCAGGCATGAACCCTGGTCCCTGGCACTCCCTGCTAAGTTCGTGTATGTGATGTGTGTGTGTGTATGGGTGTGCCTGCCCACTTTTGCGTGTGTGTGTGTGTGTCTGTGTGTGTGTGTGTGTGTGGGCGCGTGTGTGCGTGTGCGTGTTGTTGTGTCTTCGGTAGGCTAGGCGCTGCGGGCATCTGGTGCTTTATATGTGCCGGGAGTTGCAAGACAATGTTGGGGTTCTGGCCCTATGACTTTTGTCTGGGCCCTGGAGCTTCAGTGTCATTCATTGAGCTAGAGGCCAGGCTGGAAAGCAGTTTTCAGCGCTGGTCTTGAGTCTCAGCCTGGCACAGTGCCGGATTACTTGCACGTATGTCATCGTGCAAACATGACACTGTATGCCTAGGTCTGACCTCTGCTTCCCATGCTTGCAAGGAACGCTCGCTTACTGAAGGAGAGTGCCAGCTCTGCACCTCCTCACAGTGCTCGCTCTCACATCTCCAGCTTTTCCAAAGATGCTCCTCACATTCCAGGCATGTGGTAACTCAGAGGGATGATTTGCTTCTCAACCTGGTCTTAGCCTTCTCCTTGTGCAGTTAGGCATTGCCCGGAACGGGTTTGTTGATGGGGGATCAGGTAAAAGCCACAGATGTCTCCAGGATTGCAATGGTCAGGTGACCATTGACACCTGCATGCACCTCTGCTCAGCTTCCCCCTTGAAGTTTCTTTGCACCCATGCATGGATGCTTGCTTGTTTGAATACATTCTCCAAGTCATTCTGTCTCTCATTTGCCTTGAGTGTTTCTGGAAAGTGTCTCCTATGTCATTGACCAGTCTGTATGGTGCTCTCTCTCCCCACCCCTCTCCCTCTCTCTCTCTCTGTCTTTCCTGCTCGCTCTAGCTCTTGATCTCTCAGTCTCTAGTTTGGGATTAATGCTTACTCCTGTGCCCAAAGCTGCAACCGTAACTGTAGATGCTTTGCAGATATGGACTGTCAGAGTGGGGTGCTCAGGTTACTGACCCGTGCCACACTCATGGCAGGCAATCTTCAGAGAAGCTGTAGCACATGACTTGTGACCCATAAAGACACCCTTGCTTCTTTACACAGCATCCTTGGACACCAGACGAGGCTTCTTGTGTCATAGACATATCTGTGACTGACTGTCTTGTCACTGCAGCCAGCCCTTTCCTTCCCGGGCATCCCTGAGCATTCCCGGGCCTGGAATGAGACCTGGGGGCAGGAAAGGAAGCACAGAGCCATCAGCTTTCTTCTCGGGGAGGTTGAGGTGCTGTGCTGATTGGAGAGCAGGAATGGCATTTCAGCCAGACCCCCTCAGGGCCCTGCTAGTATCTTGAGACATTTGAGTGGCTGTAGCTCAGGGATTTTGCCCTATCAGAAAGATTCCCACCCACCCACGCATGTCTATCCTGATGACACCTCCAAGATTCTAGTTTGGC
The DNA here is from genome assembly GCF_943737965.1 of Phodopus roborovskii. Taxonomy (NCBI): domain Eukaryota; kingdom Metazoa; phylum Chordata; class Mammalia; order Rodentia; family Cricetidae; genus Phodopus; species Phodopus roborovskii. Next base: position 7,061,302 of record NW_026126578.1, read on the forward strand.
TCCCACAGTTTAGAGGTCCGCCTGTCACTGACATCCAGGCCCCAAGGTCCTGTGGCTTCCAGCCGCAGTGTTTGCATGACTCACCTCCCGAATTGTGCTGCTCTGGGGCTCCGTCACAGGTTCCATGTTCACACTTGACATGCCCCATCCCGGTTTCAGTGGTTCCATACTGAGTGGTTCCTCCTGAGACCAGAGCTACCTAGACTGTTTGGAATGGACCTGAAAGCCCAGAATGTTGTCAGAAGCCTGGAGTGCCAGGACTAGGAGGGGACAGCAGAATGCTGGCCTACAATTGCAGTCCTGCCTCTACTGGAGAACCGGATGGTGGCAGGTGCCCTCCTCGTCCTAGTGGAAGTCCTCTTGTGGGAAGGTCTCCAACACAGAGCATGGAACACTTGAGCATCCATCCCCTAGATTCAGCATGGTGGTACGTTCTGATCACTGTTTTCCAGCTGACTTCAGGCTGAAGGCAGTGGTGGTGTGTGTGTAGGAAGCGGGCACTCTGGACAGTGTCTCCTCTTGAACGTCCTAGCCCGTGCCTGTGGCATCTTGAGGTGTTTTGTCCCTTCTGGGCAGGCTTGCCTGTGTTGGCAGGGGGGCGGGGGGGGGGCAGGGAGGCATGCGAATCCCTGTCAGTTCCAGGTAAGCTTGGTACAGACCTAGGAGGTCTAGGAGAGCCCTGGCTTCGCGGTGGGTCCTTCTCACACAAACCACCACAAGGACACCCGACGGAAAGGAAAAGAAAGAAACAAAGTCTTCCCGAACCGCCCCGGGGCACTCCAGGCTCTTTCCAGGCCCGTTGACACCGACGTGGGTCGAAGTGGGGTCCACTGGAGTCAGTAGCAAGCCCCCAGCGCCTTGGTGAGAAGCCTGAGCCAGAGGCTGCAGCAGGCTGGAGTTACACCCCTCTCAGCTAGGTGCTAGGGACCCATTTTTCCCTGGCGCGTCTGCGCATGCGCACGCCCCAAACCCACATTTGAAAGAGAAAGGCGCCTTCCAGCTCAGCATGGGGCCTCGCCCCTGGCATCTGAGCCTCAGGAGACCCAGGCTCATAGGCTGGATCTAAGCTGAGAGCCAGGCAGGGCAACACAGTGAGTTTTAGGCCGGTCCTGCCTAGGGAGACTCTCTCCCGAGGAAGCAGCCCAGGGGCAACAGTGCTCAGTGCTGCAACTACTGACTGGTGTCTCGGGAGATGCAGGTCCTGCACAGCGCTCTGCAGTGTCTCTTAGAAGAACATCAATGGGCCTCACGTTGTAGCCCTGCCTAGCCTGGAGCCTGGCAGCCAGTGGCTTCTGACTCCAGGGTGCTGGTTTGCAGGCATGAACCCTGGTCCCTGGCACTCCCTGCTAAGTTCGTGTGTGTGATGTGTGTGTGTGTGTATGGGTGTGCCTGCCCACTTTTGCGTGTGTGTGTGTGTGTCTGTGTCTGTGTGTGTGTGTGGGCGCGTGTGTGCGTGTGCGTGTTGGTGTGTCTTCGGTAGGCTAGGCGCTGCGGGCATCTGGTGCTTTATATGTGCCGGGAGTTGCAAGACAATGTTGGGGTTCTGGCCCTATGACTTTTGTCTGGGCCCTGGAGCTTCAGTGTCATTCATTGAGCTAGAGGCCAGGCTGGAAAGCAGTTTTCAGCGCTGGTCTTCAGTCTCAGCCTGGCACAGTGCCGGATTACTTGCACGTATGTCATCGTGCAAACATGACACTGTATGCCTAGGTCTGACCTCTGCTTCCCATGCTTGCAAGGAACGCTCGCTTACTGAAGGAGAGTGCCAGCTCTGCACCTCCTCACAGTGCTCGCTCTCACATCTCCAGCTTTTCCAAAGATGCTCCTCACATTCCAGGCATGTGGTAACTCAGAGGGATGATTTGCTTCTCAACCTGGTCTTAGCCTTCTCCTTGTGCAGTTAGGCATTGCCCGGAACGGGTTTGTTGATGGGGGATCAGGTAAAAGCCACAGATGTCTCCAGGATTGCAATGGTCAGGTGACCATTGACACCTGCATGCACCTCTGCTCAGCTTCCCCCTTGAAGTTTCTTTGCACCCATGCATGGATGCTTGCTTGTTTGAATACATTCTCCAAGTCATTCTGTCTCTCATTTGCCTTGAGTGTTTCTGGAAAGTGTCTCCTATGTCATTGACCAGTCTGTATGGTGCTCTCTCTCCCCACCCCTCTCCCTCTCTCTCTCTCTGTCTTTCCTGCTCGCTCTAGCTCTTGATCTCTCAGTCTCTAGTTTGGGATTAATGCTTACTCCTGTGCCCAAAGCTGCAACCGTAACTGTAGATGCTTTGCAGATATGGACTGTCAGAGTGGGGTGCTCAGGTTACTGACCCGTGCCACACTCATGGCAGGCAATCTTCAGAGAAGCTGTAGCACATGACTTGTGACCCATAAAGACACCCTTGCTTCTTTACACAGCATCCTTGGACACCAGACGAGGCTTCTTGTGTCATAGACATATCTGTGTGACTGTCTTGTCACTGCAGCCAGCCCTTTCCTTCCCGGGCATCCCTGAGCATTCCCGGGCCTGGAATGAGACCTGGGGGCAGGAAAGGAAGCACAGAGCCATCAGCTTTCTTCTCGGGGAGGTTGAGGTGCTGTGCTGATTGGAGAGCAGGAATGGCATTTCAGCCAGACCCCCTCAGGGCCCTGCTAGTATCTTGAGACATTTGAGTGGCTGTAGCTCAGGGATTTTGCCCTATCAGAAAGATTCCCACCCACCCACGCATGTCTATCCTGATGACACCTCCAAGATTCTAGTTTGGCTCCCACAGTTTAGAGGTCCGCCTGTCACTGACATCCAGGCCCCAAGGTCCTGTGGCTTCCAGCCGCAGTGTTTGCATGACTCACCTCCCGAATTGTGCTGCTCTGGGGCTCCGTCACAGGTTCCATGTTCACACTTGACATGCCTCATCCCGGTTTCAGTGGTTCCATACTGAGTGGTTCCTCCTGAGACCAGAGCTACCTAGACTGTTTGGAATGGACCTGAAAGCCCAGAATGTTGTCAGAAGCCTGGAGTGCCAGGACTAGGAGGGGACAGCAGAATGCTGGCCTACAATTGCAGTCCTGCCTCTACTGGAGAACCGGATGGTGGCAGGTGCCCTCCTCGTCCTAGTGGAAGTCCTCTTGTGGGAAGGTCTCCAACACAGAGCATGGAACACTTGAGCATCCATCCCCTAGATTCAGCATGGTGGTACGTTCTGATCACTGTTTTCCAGCTGACTTCAGGCTGAAGGCAGTGGTGGTGTGTGTGTAGGAAGCGGGCACTCTGGACATTGTCTCCTCTTGAACGTCCTAGCCCGTGCCTGTGGCATCTTGAGGTGTTTTGTCCCTTCTGGGCAGGCTTGCCTGTGTTGGCAGGGCGCGGGGAGGGGGGCAGGGAGGCATGCGAATCCCTGTCAGTTCCAGGTAAGCTTGGTACAGACCTAGGAGGTCTAGGAGAGCCCTGGCTTCGCGGTGGGTCCTTCTCACACAAACCACCACAAGGACACCCGACGGAAAGGAAAAGAAAGAAACAAAGTCTTCCCGAACCGCCCCGGGGCACTCCAGGCTCTTTCCAGGCCCGTTGACACCGACGTGGGTCGAAGTGGGGTCCACTGGAGTCAGTAGCAAGCCCCCAGCGCCTTGGTGAGAAGCCTGAGCCAGAGGCTGCAGCAGGCTGGAGTTACACCCCTCTCAGCTAGGTGCTAGGGACCCATTTTTCCCTGGCGTGTCTGCGCATGCGCACGCCCCAAACCCACATTTGAAAGAGAAAGGCGCCTTCCAGCTCAGCATGGGGCCTCGCCCCTGGCATCTGAGCCTCAGGAGACCCAGGCTCATAGGCTGGATCTAAGCTGAGAGCCAGGCAGGGCAACACAGTGAGTTTTAGGCCGGTCTTGCCTAGGGAGACTCTCTCCCGAGGAAGCAGCCCAGGGGCAACAGTGCTCAGTGCTGCAACTACTGACTGGTGTCTCGGGAGATGCAGGTCCTGCACAGCGCTCTGCAGTGTCTCTTAGAAGAACATCAATGGGCCTCACGTTGTAGCCCTGCCTAGCCTGGAGCCTGGCAGCCAGTGGCTTCTGACTCCAGGGTGCTGGTTTGCAGGCATGAACCCAGGTCCCTGGCACTCCCTGCTAAGTTCGTGTATGTGATGTGTGTGTGTATGGGTGTGCCTGCCCACGTTTCCGTGTGTGTGTGTGTGTGTGTGTGTGTGTGTGTGTGCGTGTGTGTGTGCGTGTGTGTGTTGGTGTGTCTTCGGTAGGCTAGGCGCTGCGGGAATCTGGTGCTTTATATGTGCCGGGAGTTGCAAGACAATGTTGGGGTTCTGGCCCTATGACTTTTGTCTGGGCCCTGGAGCTTCAGTGTCATTCATTGAGCTAGAGGCCAGGCTGGAAAGCAGTTTTCAGCGCTGGTCTTGAGTCTCACCCTGGCACAGTGCCGGATTACTTGCACGTATGTCATCGTGCAAACATGACACTGTATGCCTAGGTCTGACCTCTGCTTCCCATGCTTGCAAGGAACGCTCGCTTACTGAAGGAGAGTGCCAGCTCTGCACCTCCTCACAGTGCTCGCTCTCACATCTCCAGCTTTTCCAAAGATGCTCCTCACATTCCAGGCATGTGGTAACTCAGAGGGATGATTTGCTTCTCAACCTGGTCTTAGCCTTCTCCTTGTGCAGTTAGGCATTGCCCGGAACGGGTTTGTTGATGGGGGATCAGGTAAAAGCCACAGATGTCTCCAGGATTGCAACGGTCAGGTGACCATTGACACCTGCATGCACCTCTGCTCAGCTTCCCCCTTGAAGTTTCTTTGCACCCATGCATGGATGCTTGCTTGTTTGAATACATTCTCCAAGTCATTCTGTCTCTCATTTGCCTTGAGTGTTTCTGGAAAGTGTCTCCTATGTCATTGACCAGTCTGTATGGTGCTCTCTCTCCCCACCCCTCTCCCTCTCTCTCTCTCTGTCTTTCCTGCTCGCTCTAGCTCTTGATCTCTCAGTCTCTAGTTTGGGATTAATGCTTACTCCTGTGCCCAAAGCTGCAACCGTAACTGTAGATGCTTTGCAGATATGGACTGTCAGAGTGGGGTGCTCAGGTTACTGACCCGTGCCACACTCATGGCAGGCAATCTTCAGAGAAGCTGTAGCACATGACTTGTGACCCATAAAGACACCCTTGCTTCTTTACACAGCATCCTTGGACACCAGACGAGGCTTCTTGTGTCATAGACATATCTGTGACTGACTGTCTTGTCACTGCAGCCAGCCCTTTCCTTCCCGGGCATCCCTGAGCATTCCCGGGCCTGGAATGAGACCTGGGGGCAGGAAAGGAAGCACAGAGCCATCAGCTTTCCTCTCGGGGAGGTTGAGGTGCTGTGCTGATGGGAGAGCAGGAATGGCATTTCAGCCAGACCCCCTCAGGGCCCTGCTAGTATCTTGAGACATTTGAGTGGCTGTAGCTCAGGGATTTTGCCCTATCAGAAAGATTCCCACCCACCCACGCATGTCTATCCTGATGACACCTCCAAGATTCTAGTTTGGCTCCCACAGTTTAGAGGTCCGCCTGTCACTGACATCCAGGCCCCAAGGTCCTGTGGCTTCCAGCCGCAGTGTTTGCATGACTCACCTCCCGAATTGTGCTGCTCTGGGGCTCCGTCACAGGTTCCATGTTCACACTTGACATGCCTCATCCCGGTTTCAGTGGTTCCATACTGAGTGGTTCCTCCTGAGACCAGAGCTACCTAGACTGTTTGGAATGGACCTGAAAGCCCAGAATGTTGTCAGAAGCCTGGAGTGCCAGGACTAGGAGGGGACAGCAGAATGCTGGCCTACAATTGCAGTCCTGCCTCTACTGGAGAACCGGATGGTGGCAGGTGCCCTCCTCGTCCTAGTGGAAGTCCTCTTGTCCAACACAGAGCATGGAACACTTGAGCATCCATCCCCTAGATTCAGCATGGTGGTACGTTCTGATCACTGTTTTCCAGCTGACTTCAGGCTGAAGGCAGTGGTGGTGTGTGTGTAGGAAGCAGGCACTCTGGACATTGTCTCCTCTTGAACGTCCTAGCCCGTGCCTGTGGCATCTTGAGGTGTTTTGTCCCTTCTGGGCAGGCTTGCCTGTGTTGGCAGGGCGGGGGGGGGGCAGGGAGGCATGCGAATCCCTGTCAGTTCCAGGTAAGCTTGGTACAGACCTAGGAGGTCTAGGAGAGCCCTGGCTTCGCGGTGGGTCCTTCTCACACAAACCACCACAAGGACACCCGACGGAAAGGAAAAGAAAGAAACAAAGTCTTCCCGAACCGCCCCGGGGCACTCCAGGCTCTTTCCAGGCCCGTTGACACCGACGTGGGTCGAAGTGGGGTCCACTGGAGTCAGTAGCAAGCCCCCAGCGCCTTGGTGAGAAGCCTGAGCCAGAGGCTGCAGCAGGCTGGAGTTACACCCCTCTCAGCTAGGTGCTAGGGACCCATTTTTCCCTGGCGCGTCTGCGCATGCGCACGCCCCAAACCCACATTTGAAAGAGAAAGGCGCCTTCCAGCTCAGCATGGGGCCTCGCCCCTGGCATCTGAGCCTCAGGAGACCCAGGCTCATAGGCTGGATCTAAGCTGAGAGCCAGGCAGGGCAACACAGTGAGTTTTAGGCCGGTCCTGCCTAGGGAGACTCTCTCCCGAGGAAGCAGCCCAGGGGCAACAGTGCTCAGTGCTGCAACTACTGACTGGTGTCTCGGGAGATGCAGGTCCTGCACAGCGCTCTGCAGTGTCTCTTAGAAGAACATCAATGGGCCTCACGTTGTAGCCCTGCCTAGCCTGGAGCCTGGCAGCCAGTGGCTTCTGACTCCAGGGTGCTGGTTTGCAGGCATGAACCCTGGTCCCTGGCACTCCCTGCTAAGTTCGTGTATGTGATGTGTGTGTGTGTATGGGTGTGCCTGCCCACGTTTCCGTGTGTGTGTGTGTGTGTGTGTGTGTGTGTGTGTGTGTGGGCGCGTGTGTGCGTGTGCGTGTTGTTGTGTCTTCGGTAGGCTAGGCGCTGCGGGAATCTGGTGCTTTATATGTGCCGGGAGTTGCAAGACAATGTTGGGGTTCTGGCCCTATGACTTTTGTCTGGGCCCTGGAGCTTCAGTGTCATTCATTGAGCTAGAGGCCAGGCTGGAAAGCAGTTTTCAGCGCTGGTCTTGAGTCTCACCCTGGCACAGTGCCGGATTACTTGCACGTATGTCATCGTGCAAACATGACACTGTATGCCTAGGTCTGACCTCTGCTTCCCATGCTTGCAAGGAACGCTCGCTTACTGAAGGAGAGTGCCAGCTCTGCACCTCCTCACAGTGCTCGCTCTCACATCTCCAGCTTTTCCAAAGATGCTCCTCACATTCCAGGCATGTGGTAACTCAGAGGGATGATTTGCTTCTCAACCTGGTCTTAGCCTTCTCCTTGTGCAGTTAGGCATTGCCCGGAACGGGTTTGTTGATGGGGGATCAGGTAAAAGCCACAGATGTCTCCAGGATTGCAACGGTCAGGTGACCATTGACACCTGCATGCACCTCTGCTCAGCTTCCCCCTTGAAGTTTCTTTGCACCCATGCATGGATGCTTGCTTGTTTGAATACATTCTCCAAGTCATTCTGTCTCTCATTTGCCTTGAGTGTTTCTGGAAAGTGTCTCCTATGTCATTGACCAGTCTGTATGGTGCTCTCTCTCCCCACCCCTCTCCCTCTCTCTCTCTCTGTCTTTCCTGCTCGCTCTAGCTCTTGATCTCTCAGTCTCTAGTTTGGGATTAATGCTTACTCCTGTGCCCAAAGCTGCAACCGTAACTGTAGATGCTTTGCAGATATGGACTGTCAGAGTGGGGTGCTCAGGTTACTGACCCGTGCCACACTCATGGCAGGCAATCTTCAGAGAAGCTGTAGCACATGACTTGTGACCCATAAAGACACCCTTGCTTCTTTACACAGCATCCTTGGACACCAGACGAGGCTTCTTGTGTCATAGACATATCTGTGACTGACTGTCTTGTCACTGCAGCCAGCCCTTTCCTTCCCGGGCATCCCTGAGCATTCCCGGGCCTGGAATGAGACCTGGGGGCAGGAAAGGAAGCACAGAGCCATCAGCTTTCTTCTCGGGGAGGTTGAGGTGCTGTGCTGATTGGAGAGCAGGAATGGCATTTCAGCCAGACCCCCTCAGGGCCCTGCTAGTATCTTGAGACATTTGAGTGGCTGTAGCTCAGGGATTTTGCCCTATCAGAAAGATTCCCACCCACCCACGCATGTCTATCCTGATGACACCTCCAAGATTCTAGTTTGGCTCCCACAGTTTAGAGGTCCGCCTGTCACTGACATCCAGGCCCCAAGGTCCTGTGGCTTCCAGCCGCAGTGTTTGCATGACTCACCTCCCGAATTGTGCTGCTCTGGGGCTCCGTCACAGGTTCCATGTTCACACTTGACATGCCTCATCCCGGTTTCAGTGGTTCCATACTGAGTGGTTCCTCCTGAGACCAGAGCTACCTAGACTGTTTGGAATGGACCTGAAAGCCCAGAATGTTGTCAGAAGCCTGGAGTGCCAGGACTAGGAGGGGACAGCAGAATGCTGGCCTACAATTGCAGTCCTGCCTCTACTGGAGAACCGGATGGTGGCAGGTGCCCTCCTCGTCCTAGTGGAAGTCCTCTTGTGGGAGGTCTCCAACACAGAGCATGGAACACTTGAGCATCCATCCCCTAGATTCAGCATGGTGGTACGTTCTGATCACTGTTTTCCAGCTGACTTCAGGCTGAAGGCAGTGGTGGTGTGTGTGTAGGAAGCGGGCACTCTGGACATTGTCTCCTCTTGAACGTCCTAGCCCGTGCCTGTGGCATCTTGAGGTGTTTTGTCCCTTCTGGGCAGGCTTGCCTGTGTTGGCAGGGCGGGGGAGGGGGGCAGGGAGGCATGCGAATCCCTGTCAGTTCCAGGTAAGCTTGGTACAGACCTAGGAGGTCTAGGAGAGCCCTGGCTTCGCGGTGGGTCCTTCTCACACAAACCACCACAAGGACACCCGACGGAAAGGAAAAGAAAGAAACAAAGTCTTCCCGAACCGCCCCGGGGCACTCCAGGCTCTTTCCAGGCCCGTTGACACCGACGTGGGTCGAAGTGGGGTCCACTGGAGTCAGTAGCAAGCCCCCAGCGCCTTGGTGAGAAGCCTGAGCCAGAGGCTGCAGCAGGCTGGAGTTACACCCCTCTCAGCTAGGTGCTAGGGACCCATTTTTCCCTGGCGCGTCTGCGCATGCGCACGCCCCAAACCCACATTTGAAAGAGAAAGGCGCCTTCCAGCTCAGCATGGGGCCTCGCCCCTGGCATCTGAGCCTCAGGAGACCCAGGCTCATAGGCTGGATCTAAGCTGAGAGCCAGGCAGGGCAACACAGTGAGTTTTAGGCCGGTCCTGCCTAGGGAGACTCTCTCCCGAGGAAGCAGCCCAGGGGCAACAGTGCTCAGTGCTGCAACTACTGACTGGTGTCTCGGGAGATGCAGGTCCTGCACAGCGCTCTGCAGTGTCTCTTAGAAGAACATCAATGGGCCTCACGTTGTAGCCCTGCCTAGCCTGGAGCCTGGCAGCCAGTGGCTTCTGACTCCAGGGTGCTGGTTTGCAGGCATGAACCCTGGTCCCTGGCACTCCCTGCTAAGTTCGTGTATGTGATGTGTGTGTGTGTATGGGTGTGCCTGCCCACGTTTCCGTGTGTGTGTGTGTGTGTGTGTGTGTGTGTGTGTGTGTGGGTGTGTGCGTGTGTGTGTTGGTGTGTCTTCGGTAGGCTAGGCGCTGCGGGAATCTGGTGCTTTATATGTGCCGGGAGTTGCAAGACAATGTTGGGGTTCTGGCCCTATGACTTTTGTCTGGGCCCTGGAGCTTCAGTGTCATTCATTGAGCTAGAGGCCAGGCTGGAAAGCAGTTTTCAGCGCTGGTCTTGAGTCTCAGCCTGGCACAGTGCCGGATTACTTGCACGTATGTCATCGTGCAAACATGACACTGTATGCCTAGGTCTGACCTCTGCTTCCCATGCTTGCAAGGAACGCTCGCTTACTGAAGGAGAGTGCCAGCTCTGCACCTCCTCACAGTGCTCGCTCTCACATCTCCAGCTTTTCCAAAGATGCTCCTCACATTCCAGGCATGTGGTAACTCAGAGGGATGATTTGCTTCTCAACCTGGTCTTAGCCTTCTCCTTGTGCAGTTAGGCATTGCCCGGAACGGGTTTGTTGATGGGGGATCAGGTAAAAGCCACAGATGTCTCCAGGATTGCAATGGTCAGGTGACCATTGACACCTGCATGCACCTCTGCTCAGCTTCCCCCTTGAAGTTTCTTTGCACCCATGCATGGATGCTTGCTTGTTTGAATACATTCTCCAAGTCATTCTGTCTCTCATTTGCCTTGAGTGTTTCTGGAAAGTGTCTCCTATGTCATTGACCAGTCTGTATGGTGCTCTCTCTCCCCACCCCTCTCCCTCTCTCTCTCTCTCTGTCTTTCCTGCTCGCTCTAGCTCTTGATCTCTCAGTCTCTAGTTTGGGATTAATGCTTACTCCTGTGCCCAAAGCTGCAACCGTAACTGTAGATGCTTTGCAGATATGGACTGTCAGAGTGGGGTGCTCAGGTTACTGACCCGTGCCACACTCATGGCAGGCAATCTTCAGAGAAGCTGTAGCACATGACTTGTGACCCATAAAGACACCCTTGCTTCTTTACACAGCATCCTTGGACACCAGACGAGGCTTCTTGTGTCATAGACATATCTGTGACTGACTGTCTTGTCACTGCAGCCAGCCCTTTCCTTCCCGGGCATCCCTGAGCATTCCCGGGCCTGGAATGAGACCTGGGGGCAGGAAAGGAAGCACAGAGCCATCAGCTTTCTTCTCGGGGAGGTTGAGGTGCTGTGCTGATTGGAGAGCAGGAATGGCATTTCAGCCAGACCCCCTCAGGGCCCTGCTAGTATCTTGAGACATTTGAGTGGCTGTAGCTCAGGGATTTTGCCCTATCAGAAAGATTCCCACCCACCCACGCATGTCTATCCTGATGACACCTCCAAGATTCTAGTTTGGCTCCCACAGTTTAGAGGTCCGCCTGTCACTGACATCCAGGCCCCAAGGTCCTGTGGCTTCCAGCCGCAGTGTTTGCATGACTCACCTCCCGAATTGTGCTGCTCTGGGGCTCCGTCACAGGTTCCATGTTCACACTTGACATGCCTCATCCCGGTTTCAATGGTTCCATACTGAGTGGTTCCTCCTGAGACCAGAGCTACCTAGACTGTTTGGAATGGACCTGAAAGCCCAGAATGTTGTCAGAAGCCTGGAGTGCCAGGACTAGGAGGGGACAGCAGAATGCTGGCCTACAATTGCAGTCCTGCCTCTACTGGAGAACCGGATGGTGGCAGGTGCCCTCCTCGTCCTAGTGGAAGTCCTCTTGTGGGAAGGTCTCCAACACAGAGCATGGAACACTTGAGCATCCATCCCCTAGATTCAGCATGGTGGTACGTTCTGATCACTGTTTTCCAGCTGACTTCAGGCTGAAGGCAGTGGTGGTGTGTGTGTAGGAAGCGGGCACTCTGGACATTGTCTCCTCTTGAACGTCCTAGCCCGTGCCTGTGGCATCTTGAGGTGTTTTGTCCCTTCTGGGCAGGCTTGCCTGTGTTGGCAGGGCGGGGGGGGGGGCAGGGAGGCATGCGAATCCCTGTCAGTTCCAGGTAAGCTTGGTACAGACCTAGGAGGTCTAGGAGAGCCCTGGCTTCGCGGTGGGTCCTTCTCACACAAACCACCACAAGGACACCCGACGGAAAGGAAAAGAAAGAAACAAAGTCTTCCCGAACCGCCCCGGGGCACTCCAGGCTCTTTCCAGGCCCGTTGACACCGACGTGGGTCGAAGTGGGGTCCACTGGAGTCAGTAGCAAGCCCCCAGCGCCTTGGTGAGAAGCCTGAGCCAGAGGCTGCAGCAGGCTGGAGTTACACCCCTCTCAGCTAGGTGCTAGGGACCCATTTTTCCCTGGCGTGTCTGCGCATGCGCACGCCCCAAACCCACATTTGAAAGAGAAAGGCGCCTTCCAGCTCAGCATGGGGCCTCGCCCCTGGCATCTGAGCCTCAGGAGACCCAGGCTCATAGGCTGGATCTAAGCTGAGAGCCAGGCAGGGCAACACAGTGAGTTTTAGGCCGGTCTTGCCTAGGGAGACTCTCTCCCGAGGAAGCAGCCCAGGGGCAACAGTGCTCAGTGCTGCAACTACTGACTGGTGTCTCGGGAGATGCAGGTCCTGCACAGCGCTCTGCAGTGTCTCTTAGAAGAACATCAATGGGCCTCACGTTGTAGCCCTGCCTAGCCTGGAGCCTGGCAGCCAGTGGCTTCTGACTCCAGGGTGCTGGTTTGCAGGCATGAACCCAGGTCCCTGGCACTCCCTGCTAAGTTCGTGTATGTGATGTGTGTGTGTATGGGTGTGCCTGCCCACGTTTCCGTGTGTGTGTGTGTGTGTGTGTGTGTGTGTGTGCGTGTGTGTGTGCGTGTGTGTGTTGGTGTGTCTTCGGTAGGCTAGGGCGCTGCGGGAATCTGGTGCTTTATATGTGCCGGGAGTTGCAAGACAATGTTGGGGTTCTGGCCCTATGACTTTTGTCTGGGCCCTGGAGCTTCAGTGTCATTCATTGAGCTAGAGGCCAGGCTGGAAAGCAGTTTTCAGCGCTGGTCTTGAGTCTCACCCTGGCACAGTGCCGGATTACTTGCACGTATGTCATCGTGCAAACATGACACTGTATGCCTAGGTCTGACCTCTGCTTCCCATGCTTGCAAGGAACGCTCGCTTACTGAAGGAGAGTGCCAGCTCTGCACCTCCTCACAGTGCTCGCTCTCACATCTCCAGCTTTTCCAAAGATGCTCCTCACATTCCAGGCATGTGGTAACTCAGAGGGATGATTTGCTTCTCAACCTGGTCTTAGCCTTCTCCTTGTGCAGTTAGGCATTGCCCGGAACGGGTTTGTTGATGGGGGATCAGGTAAAAGCCACAGATGTCTCCAGGATTGCAATGGTCAGGTGACCATTGACACCTGCATGCACCTCTGCTCAGCTTCCCCCTTGAAGTTTCTTTGCACCCATGCATGGATGCTTGCTTGTTTGAATACATTCTCCAAGTCATTCTGTCTCTCATTTGCCTTGAGTGTTTCTGGAAAGTGTCTCCTATGTCATTGACCAGTCTGTATGGTGCTCTCTCTCCCCACCCCTCTCCCTCTCTCTCTCTCTCTGTCTTTCCTGCTCGCTCTAGCTCTTGATCTCTCAGTCTCTAGTTTGGGATTAATGCTTACTCCTGTGCCCAAAGCTGCAACCGTAACTGTAGATGCTTTGCAGATATGGACTGTCAGAGTGGGGTGCTCAGGTTACTGACCCGTGCCACACTCATGGCAGGCAATCTTCAGAGAAGCTGTAGCACATGACTTGTGACCCATAAAGACACCCTTGCTTCTTTACACAGCATCCTTGGACACCAGACGAGGCTTCTTGTGTCATAGACATATCTGTGACTGACTGTCTTGTCACTGCAGCCAGCCCTTTCCTTCCCGGGCATCCCTGAGCATTCCCGGGCCTGGAATGAGACCTGGGGGCAGGAAAGGAAGCACAGAGCCATCAGCTTTCTTCTCGGGGAGGTTGAGGTGCTGTGCTGATTGGAGAGCAGGAATGGCATTTCAGCCAGACCCCCTCAGGGCCCTGCTAGTATCTTGAGACATTTGAGTGGCTGTAGCTCAGGGATTTTGCCCTATCAGAAAGATTCCCACCCACCCACGCATGTCTATCCTGATGACACCTCCAAGATTCTAGTTTGGCTCCCACAGTTTAGAGGTCCGCCTGTCACTGACATCCAGGCCCCAAGGTCCTGTGGCTTCCAGCCGCAGTGTTTGCATGACTCACCTCCCGAATTGTGCTGCTCTGGGGCTCCGTCACAGGTTCCATGTTCACACTTGACATGCCTCATCCCGGTTTCAGTGGTTCCATACTGAGTGGTTCCTCCTGAGACCAGAGCTACCTAGACTGTTTGGAATGGACCTGAAAGCCCAGAATGTTGTCAGAAGCCTGGAGTGCCAGGACTAGGAGGGGACAGCAGAATGCTGGCCTACAATTGCAGTCCTGCCTCTACTGGAGAACCGGATGGTGGCAGGTGCCCTCCTCGTCCTAGTGGAAGTCCTCTTGTGGGAAGGTCTCCAACACAGAGCATGGAACACTTGAGCATCCATCCCCTAGATTCAGCATGGTGGTACGTTCTGATCACTGTTTTCCAGCTGACTTCAGGCTGAAGGCAGTGGTGGTGTGTGTGTAGGAAGCGGGCACTCTGGACATTGTCTCCTCTTGAACGTCCTAGCCCGTGCCTGTGGCATCTTGAGGTGTTTTGTCCCTTCTGGGCAGGCTTGCCTGTGTTGGCAGGGCGGGGGGAGGGGGGCAGGGAGGCATGCGAATCCCTGTCAGTTCCAGGTAAGCTTGGTACAGACCTAGGAGGTCTAGGAGAGCCCTGGCTTCGCGGTGGGTCCTTCTCACACAAACCACCACAAGGACACCCGACGGAAAGGAAAAGAAAGAAACAAAGTCTTCCCGAACCGCCCCGGGGCACTCCAGGCTCTTTCCAGGCCCGTTGACACCGACGTGGGTCGAAGTGGGGTCCACTGGAGTCAGTAGCAAGCCCCCAGCGCCTTGGTGAGAAGCCTGAGCCAGAGGCTGCAGCAGGCTGGAGTTACACCCCTCTCAGCTAGGTGCTAGGGACCCATTTTTCCCTGGCGTGTCTGCGCATGCGCACGCCCCAAACCCACATTTGAAAGAGAAAGGCGCCTTCCAGCTCAGCATGGGGCCTCGCCCCTGGCATCTGAGCCTCAGGAGACCCAGGCTCATAGGCTGGATCTAAGCTGAGAGCCAGGCAGGGCAACACAGTGAGTTTTAGGCCGGTCTTGCCTAGGGAGACTCTCTCCCGAGGAAGCAGCCCAGGGGCAACAGTGCTCAGTGCTGCAACTACTGACTGGTGTCTCGGGAGATGCAGGTCCTGCACAGCGCTCTGCAGTGTCTCTTAGAAGAACATCAATGGGCCTCACGTTGTAGCCCTGCCTAGCCTGGAGCCTGGCAGCCAGTGGCTTCTGACTCCAGGGTGCTGGTTTGCAGGCATGAACCCAGGTCCCTGGCACTCCCTGCTAAGTTCGTGTATGTGATTGTGTGTGTGTATGGGTGTGCCTGCCCACTTCACGTGTGTGTGTGTGTGTGTGTGTGTGTGTGTGTGTGTGTGTGTGTGTGTGCGTGTGTGTGTTGGTGTGTCTTCGGTAGGCTAGGCGCTGCGGGAATCTGGTGCTTTATATGTGCCGGGAGTTGCAAGACAATGTTGGGGTTCTGGCCCTATGACTTTTGTCTGGGCCCTGGAGCTTCAGTGTCATTCATTGAGCTAGAGGCCAGGCTGGAAAGCAGTTTTCAGCGCTGGTCTTGAGTCTCAGCCTGGCACAGTGCCGGATTACTTGCACGTATGTCATCGTGCAAACATGACACTGTATGCCTAGGTCTGACCTCTGCTTCCCATGCTTGCAAGGAACGCTCGCTTACTGAAGGAGAGTGCCAGCTCTGCACCTCCTCACAGTGCTCGCTCTCACATCTCCAGCTTTTCCAAAGATGCTCCTCACATTCCAGGCATGTGGTAACTCAGAGGGATGATTTGCTTCTCAACCTGGTCTTAGCCTTCTCCTTGTGCAGTTAGGCATTGCCCGGAACGGGTTTGTTGATGGGGGATCAGGTAAAAGCCACAGATGTCTCCAGGATTGCAATGGTCAGGTGACCATTGACACCTGCATGCACCTCTGCTCAGCTTCCCCCTTGAAGTTTCTTTGCACCCATGCATGGATGCTTGCTTGTTTGAATACATTCTCCAAGTCATTCTGTCTCTCATTTGCCTTGAGTGTTTCTGGAAAGTGTCTCCTATGTCATTGACCAGTCTGTATGGTGCTCTCTCTCCCCACCCCTCCTCCCTCTCTCTCTCTCTGTCTTTCCTGCTCGCTCTAGCTCTTGATCTCTCAGTCTCTAGTTTGGGATTAATGCTTACTCCTGTGCCCAAAGCTGCAACCGTAACTGTAGATGCTTTGCAGATATGGACTGTCAGAGTGGGGTGCTCAGGTTACTGACCCGTGCCACACTCATGGCAGGCAATCTTCAGAGAAGCTGTAGCACATGACTTGTGACCCATAAAGACACCCTTGCTTCTTTACACAGCATCCTTGGACACCAGACGAGGCTTCTTGTGTCATAGACATATCTGTGACTGACTGTCTTGTCACTGCAGCCAGCCCTTTCCTTCCCGGGCATCCCTGAGCATTCCCGGGCCTGGAATGAGACCTGGGGGCAGGAAAGGAAGCACAGAGCCATCAGCTTTCTTCTCGGGGAGGTTGAGGTGCTGTGCTGATTGGAGAGCAGGAATGGCATTTCAGCCAGACCCCCTCAGGGCCCTGCTAGTATCTTGAGACATTTGAGTGGCTGTAGCTCAGGGATTTTGCCCTATCAGAAAGATTCCCACCCACCCACGCATGTCTATCCTGATGACACCTCCAAGATTCTAGTTTGGCTCCCACAGTTTAGAGGTCCGCCTGTCACTGACATCCAGGCCCCAAGGTCCTGTGGCTTCCAGCCGCAGTGTTTGCATGACTCACCTCCCGAATTGTGCTGCTCTGGGGCTCCGTCACAGGTTCCATGTTCACACTTGACATGCCTCATCCCGGTTTCAGTGGTTCCATACTGAGTGGTTCCTCCTGAGACCAGAGCTACCTAGACTGTTTGGAATGGACCTGAAAGCCCAGAATGTTGTCAGAAGCCTGGAGTGCCAGGACTAGGAGGGGACAGCAGAATGCTGGCCTACAATTGCAGTCCTGCCTCTACTGGAGAACCGGATGGTGGCAGGTGCCCTCCTCGTCCTAGTGGAAGTCCTCTTGTGGGAGGTCTCCAACACAGAGCATGGAACACTTGAGCATCCATCCCCTAGATTCAGCATGGTGGTACGTTCTGATCACTGTTTTCCAGCTGACTTCAGGCTGAAGGCAGTGGTGGTGTGTGTGTAGGAAGCGGGCACTCTGGACATTGTCTCCTCTTGAACGTCCTAGCCCGTGCCTGTGGCATCTTGAGGTGTTTTGTCCCTTCTGGGCAGGCTTGCCTGTGTTGGCAGGGCGGGGGAGGGGGGCAGGGAGGCATGCGAATCCCTGTCAGTTCCAGGTAAGCTTGGTACAGACCTAGGAGGTCTAGGAGAGCCCTGGCTTCGCGGTGGGTCCTTCTCACACAAACCACCACAAGGACACCCGACGGAAAGGAAAAGAAAGAAACAAAGTCTTCCCGAACCGCCCCGGGGCACTCCAGGCTCTTTCCAGGCCCGTTGACACCGACGTGGGTCGAAGTGGGGTCCACTGGAGTCAGTAGCAAGCCCCCAGCGCCTTGGTGAGAAGCCTGAGCCAGAGGCTGCAGCAGGCTGGAGTTACACCCCTCTCAGCTAGGTGCTAGGGACCCATTTTTCCCTGGCGTGTCTGCGCATGCGCACGCCCCAAACCCACATTTGAAAGAGAAAGGCGCCTTCCAGCTCAGCATGGGGCCTCGCCCCTGGCATCTGAGCCTCAGGAGACCCAGGCTCATAGGCTGGATCTAAGCTGAGAGCCAGGCAGGGCAACACAGTGAGTTTTAGGCCGGTCTTGCCTAGGGAGACTCTCTCCCGAGGAAGCAGCCCAGGGGCAACAGTGCTCAGTGCTGCAACTACTGACTGGTGTCTCGGGAGATGCAGGTCCTGCACAGCGCTCTGCAGTGTCTCTTAGAAGAACATCAATGGGCCTCACGTTGTAGCCCTGCCTAGCCTGGAGCCTGGCAGCCAGTGGCTTCTGACTCCAGGGTGCTGGTTTGCAGGCATGAACCCAGGTCCCTGGCACTCCCTGCTAAGTTCGTGTATGTGATGTGTGTGTGTGTATGGGTGTGCCTGCCCACGTTTCCGTGTGTGTGTGTGTGTGTGTGTGTGTGTGTGTGTGTGTGTGTGCGTGTGTGTGTTGGTGTGTCTTCGGTAGGCTAGGCGCTGCGGGAATCTGGTGCTTTATATGTGCCGGGAGTTGCAAGACAATGTTGGGGTTCTGGCCCTATGACTTTTGTCTGGGCCCTGGAGCTTCAGTGTCATTCATTGAGCTAGAGGCCAGGCTGGAAAGCAGTTTTCAGCGCTGGTCTTGAGTCTCACCCTGGCACAGTGCCGGATTACTTGCACGTATGTCATCGTGCAAACATGACACTGTATGCCTAGGTCTGACCTCTGCTTCCCATGCTTGCAAGGAACGCTCGCTTACTGAAGGAGAGTGCCAGCTCTGCACCTCCTCACAGTGCTCGCTCTCACATCTCCAGCTTTTCCAAAGATGCTCCTCACATTCCAGGCATGTGGTAACTCAGAGGGATGATTTGCTTCTCAACCTGGTCTTAGCCTTCTCCTTGTGCAGTTAGGCATTGCCCGGAACGGGTTTGTTGATGGGGGATCAGGTAAAAGCCACAGATGTCTCCAGGATTGCAATGGTCAGGTGACCATTGACACCTGCATGCACCTCTGCTCAGCTTCCCCCTTGAAGTTTCTTTGCACCCATGCATGGATGCTTGCTTGTTTGAATACATTCTCCAAGTCATTCTGTCTCTCATTTGCCTTGAGTGTTTCTGGAAAGTGTCTCCTATGTCATTGACCAGTCTGTATGGTGCTCTCTCTCCCCACCCCTCTCCCTCTCTCTCTCTCTGTCTTTCCTGCTCGCTCTAGCTCTTGATCTCTCAGTCTCTAGTTTGGGATTAATGCTTACTCCTGTGCCCAAAGCTGCAACCGTAACTGTAGATGCTTTGCAGATATGGACTGTCAGAGTGGGGTGCTCAGGTTACTGACCCGTGCCACACTCATGGCAGGCAATCTTCAGAGAAGCTGTAGCACATGACTTGTGACCCATAAAGACACCCTTGCTTCTTTACACAGCATCCTTGGACACCAGACGAGGCTTCTTGTGTCATAGACATATCTGTGACTGACTGTCTTGTCACTGCAGCCAGCCCTTTCCTTCCCGGGCATCCCTGAGCATTCCCGGGCCTGGAATGAGACCTGGGGGCAGGAAAGGAAGCACAGAGCCATCAGCTTTCTTCTCGGGGAGGTTGAGGTGCTGTGCTGATTGGAGAGCAGGAATGGCATTTCAGCCAGACCCCCTCAGGGCCCTGCTAGTATCTTGAGACATTTGAGTGGCTGTAGCTCAGGGATTTTGCCCTATCAGAAAGATTCCCACCCACCCACGCATGTCTATCCTGATGACACCTCCAAGATTCTAGTTTGGCTCCCACAGTTTAGAGGTCCGCCTGTCACTGACATCCAGGCCCCAAGGTCCTGTGGCTTCCAGCCGCAGTGTTTGCATGACTCACCTCCCGAATTGTGCTGCTCTGGGGCTCCGTCACAGGTTCCATGTTCACACTTGACATGCCTCATCCCGGTTTCAATGGTTCCATACTGAGTGGTTCCTCCTGAGACCAGAGCTACCTAGACTGTTTGGAATGGACCTGAAAGCCCAGAATGTTGTCAGAAGCCTGGAGTGCCAGGACTAGGAGGGGACAGCAGAATGCTGGCCTACAATTGCAGTCCTGCCTCTACTGGAGAACCGGATGGTGGCAGGTGCCCTCCTCGTCCTAGTGGAAGTCCTCTTGTGGGAAGGTCTCCAACACAGAGCATGGAACACTTGAGCATCCATCCCCTAGATTCAGCATGGTGGTACGTTCTGATCACTGTTTTCCAGCTGACTTCAGGCTGAAGGCAGTGGTGGTGTGTGTGTAGGAAGCGGGCACTCTGGACATTGTCTCCTCTTGAACGTCCTAGCCCGTGCCTGTGGCATCTTGAGGTGTTTTGTCCCTTCTGGGCAGGCTTGCCTGTGTTGGCAGGGCGGGGGAGGGGGGCAGGGAGGCATGCGAATCCCTGTCAGTTCCAGGTAAGCTTGGTACAGACCTAGGAGGTCTAGGAGAGCCCTGGCTTCGCGGTGGGTCCTTCTCACACAAACCACCACAAGGACACCCGACGGAAAGGAAAAGAAAGAAACAAAGTCTTCCCGAACCGCCCCGGGGCACTCCAGGCTCTTTCCAGGCCCGTTGACACCGACGTGGGTCGAAGTGGGGTCCACTGGAGTCAGTAGCAAGCCCCCAGCGCCTTGGTGAGAAGCCTGAGCCAGAGGCTGCAGCAGGCTGGAGTTACACCCCTCTCAGCTAGGTGCTAGGGACCCATTTTTCCCTGGCGTGTCTGCGCATGCGCACGCCCCAAACCCACATTTGAAAGAGAAAGGCGCCTTCCAGCTCAGCATGGGGCCTCGCCCCTGGCATCTGAGCCTCAGGAGACCCAGGCTCATAGGCTGGATCTAAGCTGAGAGCCAGGCAGGGCAACACAGTGAGTTTTAGGCCGGTCTTGCCTAGGGAGACTCTCTCCCGAGGAAGCAGCCCAGGGGCAACAGTGCTCAGTGCTGCAACTACTGACTGGTGTCTCGGGAGATGCAGGTCCTGCACAGCGCTCTGCAGTGTCTCTTAGAAGAACATCAATGGGCCTCACGTTGTAGCCCTGCCTAGCCTGGAGCCTGGCAGCCAGTGGCTTCTGACTCCAGGGTGCTGGTTTGCAGGCATGAACCCAGGTCCCTGGCACTCCCTGCTAAGTTCGTGTATGTGATGTGTGTGTGTGTATGGGTGTGCCTGCCCACGTTTCCGTGTGTGTGTGTGTGTGTGTGTGTGTGTGTGTGTGTGTGTGTGTGTGCGTGTGTGTGTTGGTGTGTCTTCGGTAGGCTAGGCGCTGCGGGAATCTGGTGCTTTATATGTGCCGGGAGTTGCAAGACAATGTTGGGGTTCTGGCCCTATGACTTTTGTCTGGGCCCTGGAGCTTCAGTGTCATTCATTGAGCTAGAGGCCAGGCTGGAAAGCAGTTTTCAGCGCTGGTCTTGAGTCTCAGCCTGGCACAGTGCCGGATTACTTGCACGTATGTCATCGTGCAAACATGACACTGTATGCCTAGGTCTGACCTCTGCTTCCCATGCTTGCAAGGAACGCTCGCTTACTGAAGGAGAGTGCCAGCTCTGCACCTCCTCACAGTGCTCGCTCTCACATCTCCAGCTTTTCCAAAGATGCTCCTCACATTCCAGGCATGTGGTAACTCAGAGGGATGATTTGCTTCTCAACCTGGTCTTAGCCTTCTCCTTGTGCAGTTAGGCATTGCCCGGAACGGGTTTGTTGATGGGGGATCAGGTAAAAGCCACAGATGTCTCCAGGATTGCAATGGTCAGGTGACCATTGACACCTGCATGCACCTCTGCTCAGCTTCCCCCTTGAAGTTTCTTTGCACCCATGCATGGATGCTTGCTTGTTTGAATACATTCTCCAAGTCATTCTGTCTCTCATTTGCCTTGAGTGTTTCTGGAAAGTGTCTCCTATGTCATTGACCAGTCTGTATGGTGCTCTCTCTCCCCACCCCTCTCCCTCTCTCTCTCTCTCTGTCTTTCCTGCTCGCTCTAGCTCTTGATCTCTCAGTCTCTAGTTTGGGATTAATGCTTACTCCTGTGCCCAAAGCTGCAACCGTAACTGTAGATGCTTTGCAGATATGGACTGTCAGAGTGGGGTGCTCAGGTTACTGACCCGTGCCACACTCATGGCAGGCAATCTTCAGAGAAGCTGTAGCACATGACTTGTGACCCATAAAGACACCCTTGCTTCTTTACACAGCATCCTTGGACACCAGACGAGGCTTCTTGTGTCATAGACATATCTGTGACTGACTGTCTTGTCACTGCAGCCAGCCCTTTCCTTCCCGGGCATCCCTGAGCATTCCCGGGCCTGGAATGAGACCTGGGGGCAGGAAAGGAAGCACAGAGCCATCAGCTTTCTTCTCGGGGAGGTTGAGGTGCTGTGCTGATTGGAGAGCAGGAATGGCATTTCAGCCAGACCCCCTCAGGGCCCTGCTAGTATCTTGAGACATTTGAGTGGCTGTAGCTCAGGGATTTTGCCCTATCAGAAAGATTCCCACCCACCCACGCATGTCTATCCTGATGACACCTCCAAGATTCTAGTTTGGCTCCCACAGTTTAGAGGTCCGCCTGTCACTGACATCCAGGCCCCAAGGTCCTGTGGCTTCCAGCCGCAGTGTTTGCATGACTCACCTCCCGAATTGTGCTGCTCTGGGGCTCCGTCACAGGTTCCATGTTCACACTTGACATGCCTCATCCCGGTTTCAGTGGTTCCATACTGAGTGGTTCCTCCTGAGACCAGAGCTACCTAGACTGTTTGGAATGGACCTGAAAGCCCAGAATGTTGTCAGAAGCCTGGAGTGCCAGGACTAGGAGGGGACAGCAGAATGCTGGCCTACAATTGCAGTCCTGCCTCTACTGGAGAACCGGATGGTGGCAGGTGCCCTCCTCGTCCTAGTGGAAGTCCTCTTGTGGGAAGGTCTCCAACACAGAGCATGGAACACTTGAGCATCCATCCCCTAGATTCAGCATGGTGGTACGTTCTGATCACTGTTTTCCAGCTGACTTCAGGCTGAAGGCAGTGGTGGTGTGTGTGTAGGAAGCGGGCACTCTGGACATTGTCTCCTCTTGAACGTCCTAGCCCGTGCCTGTGGCATCTTGAGGTGTTTTGTCCCTTCTGGGCAGGCTTGCCTGTGTTGGCAGGGCGGGGGGAGGGGGGCAGGGAGGCATGCGAATCCCTGTCAGTTCCAGGTAAGCTTGGTACAGACCTAGGAGGTCTAGGAGAGCCCTGGCTTCGCGGTGGGTCCTTCTCACACAAACCACCACAAGGACACCCGACGGAAAGGAAAAGAAAGAAACAAAGTCTTCCCGAACCGCCCCGGGGCACTCCAGGCTCTTTCCAGGCCCGTTGACACCGACGTGGGTCGAAGTGGGGTCCACTGGAGTCAGTAGCAAGCCCCCAGCGCCTTGGTGAGAAGCCTGAGCCAGAGGCTGCAGCAGGCTGGAGTTACACCCCTCTCAGCTAGGTGCTAGGGACCCATTTTTCCCTGGCGTGTCTGCGCATGCGCACGCCCCAAACCCACATTTGAAAGAGAAAGGCGCCTTCCAGCTCAGCATGGGGCCTCGCCCCTGGCATCTGAGCCTCAGGAGACCCAGGCTCATAGGCTGGATCTAAGCTGAGAGCCAGGCAGGGCAACACAGTGAGTTTTAGGCCGGTCTTGCCTAGGGAGACTCTCTCCCGAGGAAGCAGCCCAGGGGCAACAGTGCTCAGTGCTGCAACTACTGACTGGTGTCTCGGGAGATGCAGGTCCTGCACAGCGCTCTGCAGTGTCTCTTAGAAGAACATCAATGGGCCTCACGTTGTAGCCCTGCCTAGCCTGGAGCCTGGCAGCCAGTGGCTTCTGACTCCAGGGTGCTGGTTTGCAGGCATGAACCCAGGTCCCTGGCACTCCCTGCTAAGTTCGTGTATGTGATGTGTGTGTGTATGGGTGTGCCTGCCCACGTTTCCGTGTGTGTGTGTGTGTGTGTGTGTGTGTGTGTGTGTGTGTGTGTGTGCGTGTGTGTGTTGGTGTGTCTTCGGTAGGCTAGGCGCTGCGGGAATCTGGTGCTTTATATGTGCCGGGAGTTGCAAGACAATGTTGGGGTTCTGGCCCTATGACTTTTGTCTGGGCCCTGGAGCTTCAGTGTCATTCATTGAGCTAGAGGCCAGGCTGGAAAGCAGTTTTCAGCGCTGGTCTTGAGTCTCACCCTGGCACAGTGCCGGATTACTTGCACGTATGTCATCGTGCAAACATGACACTGTATGCCTAGGTCTGACCTCTGCTTCCCATGCTTGCAAGGAACGCTCGCTTACTGAAGGAGAGTGCCAGCTCTGCACCTCCTCACAGTGCTCGCTCTCACATCTCCAGCTTTTCCAAAGATGCTCCTCACATTCCAGGCATGTGGTAACTCAGAGGGATGATTTGCTTCTCAACCTGGTCTTAGCCTTCTCCTTGTGCAGTTAGGCATTGCCCGGAACGGGTTTGTTGATGGGGGATCAGGTAAAAGCCACAGATGTCTCCAGGATTGCAATGGTCAGGTGACCATTGACACCTGCATGCACCTCTGCTCAGCTTCCCCCTTGAAGTTTCTTTGCACCCATGCATGGATGCTTGCTTGTTTGAATACATTCTCCAAGTCATTCTGTCTCTCATTTGCCTTGAGTGTTTCTGGAAAGTGTCTCCTATGTCATTGACCAGTCTGTATGGTGCTCTCTCTCCCCACCCCTCTCCCTCTCTCTCTCTCTCTGTCTTTCCTGCTCGCTCTAGCTCTTGATCTCTCAGTCTCTAGTTTGGGATTAATGCTTACTCCTGTGCCCAAAGCTGCAACCGTAACTGTAGATGCTTTGCAGATATGGACTGTCAGAGTGGGGTGCTCAGGTTACTGACCCGTGCCACACTCATGGCAGGCAATCTTCAGAGAAGCTGTAGCACATGACTTGTGACCCATAAAGACACCCTTGCTTCTTTACACAGCATCCTTGGACACCAGACGAGGCTTCTTGTGTCATAGACATATCTGTGACTGACTGTCTTGTCACTGCAGCCAGCCCTTTCCTTCCCGGGCATCCCTGAGCATTCCCGGGCCTGGAATGAGACCTGGGGGCAGGAAAGGAAGCACAGAGCCATCAGCTTTCTTCTCGGGGAGGTTGAGGTGCTGTGCTGATTGGAGAGCAGGAATGGCATTTCAGCCAGACCCCCTCAGGGCCCTGCTAGTATCTTGAGACATTTGAGTGGCTGTAGCTCAGGGATTTTGCCCTATCAGAAAGATTCCCACCCACCCACGCATGTCTATCCTGATGACACCTCCAAGATTCTAGTTTGGCTCCCACAGTTTAGAGGTCCGCCTGTCACTGACATCCAGGCCCCAAGGTCCTGTGGCTTCCAGCCGCAGTGTTTGCATGACTCACCTCCCGAATTGTGCTGCTCTGGGGCTCCGTCACAGGTTCCATGTTCACACTTGACATGCCTCATCCCGGTTTCAGTGGTTCCATACTGAGTGGTTCCTCCTGAGACCAGAGCTACCTAGACTGTTTGGAATGGACCTGAAAGCCCAGAATGTTGTCAGAAGCCTGGAGTGCCAGGACTAGGAGGGGACAGCAGAATGCTGGCCTACAATTGCAGTCCTGCCTCTACTGGAGAACCGGATGGTGGCAGGTGCCCTCCTCGTCCTAGTGGAAGTCCTCTTGTGGGAAGGTCTCCAACACAGAGCATGGAACACTTGAGCATCCATCCCCTAGATTCAGCATGGTGGTACGTTCTGATCACTGTTTTCCAGCTGACTTCAGGCTGAAGGCAGTGGTGGTGTGTGTGTAGGAAGCGGGCACTCTGGACATTGTCTCCTCTTGAACGTCCTAGCCCGTGCCTGTGGCATCTTGAGGTGTTTTGTCCCTTCTGGGCAGGCTTGCCTGTGTTGGCAGGGCGGGGGAGGGGGGCAGGGAGGCATGCGAATCCCTGTCAGTTCCAGGTAAGCTTGGTACAGACCTAGGAGGTCTAGGAGAGCCCTGGCTTCGCGGTGGGTCCTTCTCACACAAACCACCACAAGGACACCCGACGGAAAGGAAAAGAAAGAAACAAAGTCTTCCCGAACCGCCCCGGGGCACTCCAGGCTCTTTCCAGGCCCGTTGACACCGACGTGGGTCGAAGTGGGGTCCACTGGAGTCAGTAGCAAGCCCCCAGCGCCTTGGTGAGAAGCCTGAGCCAGAGGCTGCAGCAGGCTGGAGTTACACCCCTCTCAGCTAGGTGCTAGGGACCCATTTTTCCCTGGCGTGTCTGCGCATGCGCACGCCCCAAACCCACATTTGAAAGAGAAAGGCGCCTTCCAGCTCAGCATGGGGCCTCGCCCCTGGCATCTGAGCCTCAGGAGACCCAGGCTCATAGGCTGGATCTAAGCTGAGAGCCAGGCAGGGCAACACAGTGAGTTTTAGGCCGGTCTTGCCTAGGGAGACTCTCTCCCGAGGAAGCAGCCCAGGGGCAACAGTGCTCAGTGCTGCAACTACTGACTGGTGTCTCGGGAGATGCAGGTCCTGCACAGCGCTCTGCAGTGTCTCTTAGAAGAACATCAATGGGCCTCACGTTGTAGCCCTGCCTAGCCTGGAGCCTGGCAGCCAGTGGCTTCTGACTCCAGGGTGCTGGTTTGCAGGCATGAACCCAGGTCCCTGGCACTCCCTGCTAAGTTCGTGTATGTGATGTGTGTGTGTATGGGTGTGCCTGCCCACGTTTCCGTGTGTGTGTGTGTGTGTGTGTGTGTGTGTGTGTGTGCGTGTGTGTGTGCGTGTGTGTGTTGGTGTGTCTTCGGTAGGCTAGGCGCTGCGGGAATCTGGTGCTTTATATGTGCCGGGAGTTGCAAGACAATGTTGGGGTTCTGGCCCTATGACTTTTGTCTGGGCCCTGGAGCTTCAGTGTCATTCATTGAGCTAGAGGCCAGGCTGGAAAGCAGTTTTCAGCGCTGGTCTTGAGTCTCACCCTGGCACAGTGCCGGATTACTTGCACGTATGTCATCGTGCAAACATGACACTGTATGCCTAGGTCTGACCTCTGCTTCCCATGCTTGCAAGGAACGCTCGCTTACTGAAGGAGAGTGCCAGCTCTGCACCTCCTCACAGTGCTCGCTCTCACATCTCCAGCTTTTCCAAAGATGCTCCTCACATTCCAGGCATGTGGTAACTCAGAGGGATGATTTGCTTCTCAACCTGGTCTTAGCCTTCTCCTTGTGCAGTTAGGCATTGCCCGGAACGGGTTTGTTGATGGGGGATCAGGTAAAAGCCACAGATGTCTCCAGGATTGCAATGGTCAGGTGACCATTGACACCTGCATGCACCTCTGCTCAGCTTCCCCCTTGAAGTTTCTTTGCACCCATGCATGGATGCTTGCTTGTTTGAATACATTCTCCAAGTCATTCTGTCTCTCATTTGCCTTGAGTGTTTCTGGAAAGTGTCTCCTATGTCATTGACCAGTCTGTATGGTGCTCTCTCTCCCCACCCCTCTCCCTCTCTCTCTCTCTGTCTTTCCTGCTCGCTCTAGCTCTTGATCTCTCAGTCTCTAGTTTGGGATTAATGCTTACTCCTGTGCCCAAAGCTGCAACCGTAACTGTAGATGCTTTGCAGATATGGACTGTCAGAGTGGGGTGCTCAGGTTACTGACCCGTGCCACACTCATGGCAGGCAATCTTCAGAGAAGCTGTAGCACATGACTTGTGACCCATAAAGACACCCTTGCTTCTTTACACAGCATCCTTGGACACCAGACGAGGCTTCTTGTGTCATAGACATATCTGTGACTGACTGTCTTGTCACTGCAGCCAGCCCTTTCCTTCCCGGGCATCCCTGAGCATTCCCGGGCCTGGAATGAGACCTGGGGGCAGGAAAGGAAGCACAGAGCCATCAGCTTTCTTCTCGGGGAGGTTGAGGTGCTGTGCTGATTGGAGAGCAGGAATGGCATTTCAGCCAGACCCCCTCAGGGCCCTGCTAGTATCTTGAGACATTTGAGTGGCTGTAGCTCAGGGATTTTGCCCTATCAGAAAGATTCCCACCCACCCACGCATGTCTATCCTGATGACACCTCCAAGATTCTAGTTTGGCTCCCACAGTTTAGAGGTCCGCCTGTCACTGACATCCAGGCCCCAAGGTCCTGTGGCTTCCAGCCGCAGTGTTTGCATGACTCACCTCCCGAATTGTGCTGCTCTGGGGCTCCGTCACAGGTTCCATGTTCACACTTGACATGCCTCATCCCGGTTTCAATGGTTCCATACTGAGTGGTTCCTCCTGAGACCAGAGCTACCTAGACTGTTTGGAATGGACCTGAAAGCCCAGAATGTTGTCAGAAGCCTGGAGTGCCAGGACTAGGGAGGGGACAGCAGAATGCTGGCCTACAATTGCAGTCCTGCCTCTACTGGAGAACCGGATGGTGGCAGGTGCCCTCCTCGTCCTAGTGGAAGTCCTCTTGTGGGAAGGTCTCCAACACAGAGCATGGAACACTTGAGCATCCATCCCCTAGATTCAGCATGGTGGTACGTTCTGATCACTGTTTTCCAGCTGACTTCAGGCTGAAGGCAGTGGTGGTGTGTGTGTAGGAAGCGGGCACTCTGGACATTGTCTCCTCTTGAACGTCCTAGCCCGTGCCTGTGGCATCTTGAGGTGTTTTGTCCCTTCTGGGCAGGCTTGCCTGTGTTGGCAGGGCGGGGGGAGGGGGGCAGGGAGGCATGCGAATCCCTGTCAGTTCCAGGTAAGCTTGGTACAGACCTAGGAGGTCTAGGAGAGCCCTGGCTTCGCGGTGGGTCCTTCTCACACAAACCACCACAAGGACACCCGACGGAAAGGAAAAGAAAGAAACAAAGTCTTCCCGAACCGCCCCGGGGCACTCCAGGCTCTTTCCAGGCCCGTTGACACCGACGTGGGTCGAAGTGGGGTCCACTGGAGTCAGTAGCAAGCCCCCAGCGCCTTGGTGAGAAGCCTGAGCCAGAGGCTGCAGCAGGCTGGAGTTACACCCCTCTCAGCTAGGTGCTAGGGACCCATTTTTCCCTGGCGTGTCTGCGCATGCGCACGCCCCAAACCCACATTTGAAAGAGAAAGGCGCCTTCCAGCTCAGCATGGGGCCTCGCCCCTGGCATCTGAGCCTCAGGAGACCCAGGCTCATAGGCTGGATCTAAGCTGAGAGCCAGGCAGGGCAACACAGTGAGTTTTAGGCCGGTCTTGCCTAGGGAGACTCTCTCCCGAGGAAGCAGCCCAGGGGCAACAGTGCTCAGTGCTGCAACTACTGACTGGTGTCTCGGGAGATGCAGGTCCTGCACAGCGCTCTGCAGTGTCTCTTAGAAGAACATCAATGGGCCTCACGTTGTAGCCCTGCCTAGCCTGGAGCCTGGCAGCCAGTGGCTTCTGACTCCAGGGTGCTGGTTTGCAGGCATGAACCCAGGTCCCTGGCACTCCCTGCTAAGTTCGTGTATGTGATGTGTGTGTGTATGGGTGTGCCTGCCCACGTTTCCGTGTGTGTGTGTGTGTGTGTGTGTGTGTGTGTGTGTGTGTGTGTGTGCGTGTGTGTGTTGGTGTGTCTTCGGTAGGCTAGGCGCTGCGGGAATCTGGTGCTTTATATGTGCCGGGAGTTGCAAGACAATGTTGGGGTTCTGGCCCTATGACTTTTGTCTGGGCCCTGGAGCTTCAGTGTCATTCATTGAGCTAGAGGCCAGGCTGGAAAGCAGTTTTCAGCGCTGGTCTTGAGTCTCACCCTGGCACAGTGCCGGATTACTTGCACGTATGTCATCGTGCAAACATGACACTGTATGCCTAGGTCTGACCTCTGCTTCCCATGCTTGCAAGGAACGCTCGCTTACTGAAGGAGAGTGCCAGCTCTGCACCTCCTCACAGTGCTCGCTCTCACATCTCCAGCTTTTCCAAAGATGCTCCTCACATTCCAGGCATGTGGTAACTCAGAGGGATGATTTGCTTCTCAACCTGGTCTTAGCCTTCTCCTTGTGCAGTTAGGCATTGCCCGGAACGGGTTTGTTGATGGGGGATCAGGTAAAAGCCACAGATGTCTCCAGGATTGCAATGGTCAGGTGACCATTGACACCTGCATGCACCTCTGCTCAGCTTCCCCCTTGAAGTTTCTTTGCACCCATGCATGGATGCTTGCTTGTTTGAATACATTCTCCAAGTCATTCTGTCTCTCATTTGCCTTGAGTGTTTCTGGAAAGTGTCTCCTATGTCATTGACCAGTCTGTATGGTGCTCTCTCTCCCCACCCCTCTCCCTCTCTCTCTCTCTGTCTTTCCTGCTCGCTCTAGCTCTTGATCTCTCAGTCTCTAGTTTGGGATTAATGCTTACTCCTGTGCCCAAAGCTGCAACCGTAACTGTAGATGCTTTGCAGATATGGACTGTCAGAGTGGGGTGCTCAGGTTACTGACCCGTGCCACACTCATGGCAGGCAATCTTCAGAGAAGCTGTAGCACATGACTTGTGACCCATAAAGACACCCTTGCTTCTTTACACAGCATCCTTGGACACCAGACGAGGCTTCTTGTGTCATAGACATATCTGTGACTGACTGTCTTGTCACTGCAGCCAGCCCTTTCCTTCCCGGGCATCCCTGAGCATTCCCGGGCCTGGAATGAGACCTGGGGGCAGGAAAGGAAGCACAGAGCCATCAGCTTTCTTCTCGGGGAGGTTGAGGTGCTGTGCTGATTGGAGAGCAGGAATGGCATTTCAGCCAGACCCCCTCAGGGCCCTGCTAGTATCTTGAGACATTTGAGTGGCTGTAGCTCAGGGATTTTGCCCTATCAGAAAGATTCCCACCCACCCACGCATGTCTATCCTGATGACACCTCCAAGATTCTAGTTTGGCTCCCACAGTTTAGAGGTCCGCCTGTCACTGACATCCAGGCCCCAAGGTCCTGTGGCTTCCAGCCGCAGTGTTTGCATGACTCACCTCCCGAATTGTGCTGCTCTGGGGCTCCGTCACAGGTTCCATGTTCACACTTGACATGCCTCATCCCGGTTTCAATGGTTCCATACTGAGTGGTTCCTCCTGAGACCAGAGCTACCTAGACTGTTTGGAATGGACCTGAAAGCCCAGAATGTTGTCAGAAGCCTGGAGTGCCAGGACTAGGAGGGGACAGCAGAATGCTGGCCTACAATTGCAGTCCTGCCTCTACTGGAGAACCGGATGGTGGCAGGTGCCCTCCTCGTCCTAGTGGAAGTCCTCTTGTGGGAAGGTCTCCAACACAGAGCATGGAACACTTGAGCATCCATCCCCTAGATTCAGCATGGTGGTACGTTCTGATCACTGTTTTCCAGCTGACTTCAGGCTGAAGGCAGTGGTGGTGTGTGTGTAGGAAGCGGGCACTCTGGACATTGTCTCCTCTTGAACGTCCTAGCCCGTGCCTGTGGCATCTTGAGGTGTTTTGTCCCTTCTGGGCAGGCTTGCCTGTGTTGGCAGGGCGGGGGAGGGGGGCAGGGAGGCATGCGAATCCCTGTCAGTTCCAGGTAAGCTTGGTACAGACCTAGGAGGTCTAGGAGAGCCCTGGCTTCGCGGTGGGTCCTTCTCACACAAACCACCACAAGGACACCCGACGGAAAGGAAAAGAAAGAAACAAAGTCTTCCCGAACCGCCCCGGGGCACTCCAGGCTCTTTCCAGGCCCGTTGACACCGACGTGGGTCGAAGTGGGGTCCACTGGAGTCAGTAGCAAGCCCCCAGCGCCTTGGTGAGAAGCCTGAGCCAGAGGCTGCAGCAGGCTGGAGTTACACCCCTCTCAGCTAGGTGCTAGGGACCCATTTTTCCCTGGCGTGTCTGCGCATGCGCACGCCCCAAACCCACATTTGAAAGAGAAAGGCGCCTTCCAGCTCAGCATGGGGCCTCGCCCCTGGCATCTGAGCCTCAGGAGACCCAGGCTCATAGGCTGGATCTAAGCTGAGAGCCAGGCAGGGCAACACAGTGAGTTTTAGGCCGGTCTTGCCTAGGGAGACTCTCTCCCGAGGAAGCAGCCCAGGGGCAACAGTGCTCAGTGCTGCAACTACTGACTGGTGTCTCGGGAGATGCAGGTCCTGCACAGCGCTCTGCAGTGTCTCTTAGAAGAACATCAATGGGCCTCACGTTGTAGCCCTGCCTAGCCTGGAGCCTGGCAGCCAGTGGCTTCTGACTCCAGGGTGCTGGTTTGCAGGCATGAACCCAGGTCCCTGGCACTCCCTGCTAAGTTCGTGTATGTGATGTGTGTGTGTATGGGTGTGCCTGCCCACGTTTCCGTGTGTGTGTGTGTGTGTGTGTGTGCGTGTGTGTGTGCGTGTGTGTGTTGGTGTGTCTTCGGTAGGCTAGGCGCTGCGGGAATCTGGTGCTTTATATGTGCCGGGAGTTGCAAGACAATGTTGGGGTTCTGGCCCTATGACTTTTGTCTGGGCCCTGGAGCTTCAGTGTCATTCATTGAGCTAGAGGCCAGGCTGGAAAGCAGTTTTCAGCGCTGGTCTTGAGTCTCACCCTGGCACAGTGCCGGATTACTTGCACGTATGTCATCGTGCAAACATGACACTGTATGCCTAGGTCTGACCTCTGCTTCCCATGCTTGCAAGGAACGCTCGCTTACTGAAGGAGAGTGCCAGCTCTGCACCTCCTCACAGTGCTCGCTCTCACATCTCCAGCTTTTCCAAAGATGCTCCTCACATTCCAGGCATGTGGTAACTCAGAGGGATGATTTGCTTCTCAACCTGGTCTTAGCCTTCTCCTTGTGCAGTTAGGCATTGCCCGGAACGGGTTTGTTGATGGGGGATCAGGTAAAAGCCACAGATGTCTCCAGGATTGCAATGGTCAGGTGACCATTGACACCTGCATGCACCTCTGCTCAGCTTCCCCCTTGAAGTTTCTTTGCACCCATGCATGGATGCTTGCTTGTTTGAATACATTCTCCAAGTCATTCTGTCTCTCATTTGCCTTGAGTGTTTCTGGAAAGTGTCTCCTATGTCATTGACCAGTCTGTATGGTGCTCTCTCTCCCCACCCCCTCTCCCTCTCTCTCTCTCTGTCTTTCCTGCTCGCTCTAGCTCTTGATCTCTCAGTCTCTAGTTTGGGATTAATGCTTACTCCTGTGCCCAAAGCTGCAACCGTAACTGTAGATGCTTTGCAGATATGGACTGTCAGAGTGGGGTGCTCAGGTTACTGACCCGTGCCACACTCATGGCAGGCAATCTTCAGAGAAGCTGTAGCACATGACTTGTGACCCATAAAGACACCCTTGCTTCTTTACACAGCATCCTTGGACACCAGACGAGGCTTCTTGTGTCATAGACATATCTGTGACTGACTGTCTTGTCACTGCAGCCAGCCCTTTCCTTCCCGGGCATCCCTGAGCATTCCCGGGCCTGGAATGAGACCTGGGGGCAGGAAAGGAAGCACAGAGCCATCAGCTTTCTTCTCGGGGAGGTTGAGGTGCTGTGCTGATTGGAGAGCAGGAATGGCATTTCAGCCAGACCCCCTCAGGGCCCTGCTAGTATCTTGAGACATTTGAGTGGCTGTAGCTCAGGGATTTTGCCCTATCAGAAAGATTCCCACCCACCCACGCATGTCTATCCTGATGACACCTCCAAGATTCTAGTTTGGCTCCCACAGTTTAGAGGTCCGCCTGTCACTGACATCCAGGCCCCAAGGTCCTGTGGCTTCCAGCCGCAGTGTTTGCATGACTCACCTCCCGAATTGTGCTGCTCTGGGGCTCCGTCACAGGTTCCATGTTCACACTTGACATGCCTCATCCCGGTTTCAATGGTTCCATACTGAGTGGTTCCTCCTGAGACCAGAGCTACCTAGACTGTTTGGAATGGACCTGAAAGCCCAGAATGTTGTCAGAAGCCTGGAGTGCCAGGACTAGGAGGGGACAGCAGAATGCTGGCCTACAATTGCAGTCCTGCCTCTACTGGAGAACCGGATGGTGGCAGGTGCCCTCCTCGTCCTAGTGGAAGTCCTCTTGTGGGAAGGTCTCCAACACAGAGCATGGAACACTTGAGCATCCATCCCCTAGATTCAGCATGGTGGTACGTTCTGATCACTGTTTTCCAGCTGACTTCAGGCTGAAGGCAGTGGTGGTGTGTGTGTAGGAAGCGGGCACTCTGGACATTGTCTCCTCTTGAACGTCCTAGCCCGTGCCTGTGGCATCTTGAGGTGTTTTGTCCCTTCTGGGCAGGCTTGCCTGTGTTGGCAGGGCGGGGGGAGGGGGGCAGGGAGGCATGCGAATCCCTGTCAGTTCCAGGTAAGCTTGGTACAGACCTAGGAGGTCTAGGAGAGCCCTGGCTTCGCGGTGGGTCCTTCTCACACAAACCACCACAAGGACACCCGACGGAAAGGAAAAGAAAGAAACAAAGTCTTCCCGAACCGCCCCGGGGCACTCCAGGCTCTTTCCAGGCCCGTTGACACCGACGTGGGTCGAAGTGGGGTCCACTGGAGTCAGTAGCAAGCCCCCAGCGCCTTGGTGAGAAGCCTGAGCCAGAGGCTGCAGCAGGCTGGAGTTACACCCCTCTCAGCTAGGTGCTAGGGACCCATTTTTCCCTGGCGTGTCTGCGCATGCGCACGCCCCAAACCCACATTTGAAAGAGAAAGGCGCCTTCCAGCTCAGCATGGGGCCTCGCCCCTGGCATCTGAGCCTCAGGAGACCCAGGCTCATAGGCTGGATCTAAGCTGAGAGCCAGGCAGGGCAACACAGTGAGTTTTAGGCCGGTCTTGCCTAGGGAGACTCTCTCCCGAGGAAGCAGCCCAGGGGCAACAGTGCTCAGTGCTGCAACTACTGACTGGTGTCTCGGGAGATGCAGGTCCTGCACAGCGCTCTGCAGTGTCTCTTAGAAGAACATCAATGGGCCTCACGTTGTAGCCCTGCCTAGCCTGGAGCCTGGCAGCCAGTGGCTTCTGACTCCAGGGTGCTGGTTTGCAGGCATGAACCCAGGTCCCTGGCACTCCCTGCTAAGTTCGTGTATGTGATGTGTGTGTGTATGGGTGTGCCTGCCCACGTTTCGTGTGTGTGTGTGTGTGTGTGTGTGTGTGTGTGTGTGCGTGTGTGTGTGCGTGTGTGTGTTGGTGTGTCTTCGGTAGGCTAGGCGCTGCGGGAATCTGGTGCTTTATATGTGCCGGGAGTTGCAAGACAATGTTGGGGTTCTGGCCCTATGACTTTTGTCTGGGCCCTGGAGCTTCAGTGTCATTCATTGAGCTAGAGGCCAGGCTGGAAAGCAGTTTTCAGCGCTGGTCTTGAGTCTCACCCTGGCACAGTGCCGGATTACTTGCACGTATGTCATCGTGCAAACATGACACTGTATGCCTAGGTCTGACCTCTGCTTCCCATGCTTGCAAGGAACGCTCGCTTACTGAAGGAGAGTGCCAGCTCTGCACCTCCTCACAGTGCTCGCTCTCACATCTCCAGCTTTTCCAAAGATGCTCCTCACATTCCAGGCATGTGGTAACTCAGAGGGATGATTTGCTTCTCAACCTGGTCTTAGCCTTCTCCTTGTGCAGTTAGGCATTGCCCGGAACGGGTTTGTTGATGGGGGATCAGGTAAAAGCCACAGATGTCTCCAGGATTGCAATGGTCAGGTGACCATTGACACCTGCATGCACCTCTGCTCAGCTTCCCCCTTGAAGTTTCTTTGCACCCATGCATGGATGCTTGCTTGTTTGAATACATTCTCCAAGTCATTCTGTCTCTCATTTGCCTTGAGTGTTTCTGGAAAGTGTCTCCTATGTCATTGACCAGTCTGTATGGTGCTCTCTCTCCCCACCCCTCTCCCTCTCTCTCTCTCTCTGTCTTTCCTGCTCGCTCTAGCTCTTGATCTCTCAGTCTCTAGTTTGGGATTAATGCTTACTCCTGTGCCCAAAGCTGCAACCGTAACTGTAGATGCTTTGCAGATATGGACTGTCAGAGTGGGGTGCTCAGGTTACTGACCCGTGCCACACTCATGGCAGGCAATCTTCAGAGAAGCTGTAGCACATGACTTGTGACCCATAAAGACACCCTTGCTTCTTTACACAGCATCCTTGGACACCAGACGAGGCTTCTTGTGTCATAGACATATCTGTGACTGACTGTCTTGTCACTGCAGCCAGCCCTTTCCTTCCCGGGCATCCCTGAGCATTCCCGGGCCTGGAATGAGACCTGGGGGCAGGAAAGGAAGCACAGAGCCATCAGCTTTCTTCTCGGGGAGGTTGAGGTGCTGTGCTGATTGGAGAGCAGGAATGGCATTTCAGCCAGACCCCCTCAGGGCCCTGCTAGTATCTTGAGACATTTGAGTGGCTGTAGCTCAGGGATTTTGCCCTATCAGAAAGATTCCCACCCACCCACGCATGTCTATCCTGATGACA
Organism: Phodopus roborovskii; assembly: GCF_943737965.1. Taxonomy (NCBI): domain Eukaryota; kingdom Metazoa; phylum Chordata; class Mammalia; order Rodentia; family Cricetidae; genus Phodopus; species Phodopus roborovskii. The sequence goes on from NW_026126578.1 coordinate 7,097,067, forward strand.
CCTCCAAGATTCTAGTTTGGCTCCCACAGTTTAGAGGTCCGCCTGTCACTGACATCCAGGCCCCAAGGTCCTGTGGCTTCCAGCCGCAGTGTTTGCATGACTCACCTCCCGAATTGTGCTGCTCTGGGGCTCCGTCACAGGTTCCATGTTCACACTTGACATGCCCCATCCCGGTTTCAATGGTTCCATACTGAGTGGTTCCTCCTGAGACCAGAGCTACCTAGACTGTTTGGAATGGACCTGAAAGCCCAGAATGTTGTCAGAAGCCTGGAGTGCCAGGACTAGGAGGGGACAGCAGAATGCTGGCCTACAATTGCAGTCCTGCCTCTACTGGAGAACCGGATGGTGGCAGGTGCCCTCCTCGTCCTAGTGGAAGTCCTCTTGTGGGAAGGTCTCCAACACAGAGCATGGAACACTTGAGCATCCATCCCCTAGATTCAGCATGGTGGTACGTTCTGATCACTGTTTTCCAGCTGACTTCAGGCTGAAGGCAGTGGTGGTGTGTGTGTAGGAAGCGGGCACTCTGGACATTGTCTCCTCTTGAACGTCCTAGCCCGTGCCTGTGGCATCTTGAGGTGTTTTGTCCCTTCTGGGCAGGCTTGCCTGTGTTGGCAGGGCGGGGGGGGGGGGCAGGGAGGCATGCGAATCCCTGTCAGTTCCAGGTAAGCTTGGTACAGACCTAGGAGGTCTAGGAGAGCCCTGGCTTCGCGGTGGGTCCTTCTCACACAAACCACCACAAGGACACCCGACGGAAAGGAAAAGAAAGAAACAAAGTCTTCCCGAACCGCCCCGGGGCACTCCAGGCTCTTTCCAGGCCCGTTGACACCGACGTGGGTCGAAGTGGGGTCCACTGGAGTCAGTAGCAAGCCCCCAGCGCCTTGGTGAGAAGCCTGAGCCAGAGGCTGCAGCAGGCTGGAGTTACACCCCTCTCAGCTAGGTGCTAGGGACCCATTTTTCCCTGGCGTGTCTGCGCATGCGCACGCCCCAAACCCACATTTGAAAGAGAAAGGCGCCTTCCAGCTCAGCATGGGGCCTCGCCCCTGGCATCTGAGCCTCAGGAGACCCAGGCTCATAGGCTGGATCTAAGCTGAGAGCCAGGCAGGGCAACACAGTGAGTTTTAGGCCGGTCTTGCCTAGGGAGACTCTCTCCCGAGGAAGCAGCCCAGGGGCAACAGTGCTCAGTGCTGCAACTACTGACTGGTGTCTCGGGAGATGCAGGTCCTGCACAGCGCTCTGCAGTGTCTCTTAGAAGAACATCAATGGGCCTCACGTTGTAGCCCTGCCTAGCCTGGAGCCTGGCAGCCAGTGGCTTCTGACTCCAGGGTGCTGGTTTGCAGGCATGAACCCAGGTCCCTGGCACTCCCTGCTAAGTTCGTGTATGTGATGTGTGTGTGTATGGGTGTGCCTGCCCACGTTTCCGTGTGTGTGTGTGTGTGTGTGTGTGTGTGCGTGTGTGTGTGCGTGTGTGTGTTGGTGTGTCTTCGGTAGGCTAGGCGCTGCGGGAATCTGGTGCTTTATATGTGCCGGGAGTTGCAAGACAATGTTGGGGTTCTGGCCCTATGACTTTTGTCTGGGCCCTGGAGCTTCAGTGTCATTCATTGAGCTAGAGGCCAGGCTGGAAAGCAGTTTTCAGCGCTGGTCTTGAGTCTCACCCTGGCACAGTGCCGGATTACTTGCACGTATGTCATCGTGCAAACATGACACTGTATGCCTAGGTCTGACCTCTGCTTCCCATGCTTGCAAGGAACGCTCGCTTACTGAAGGAGAGTGCCAGCTCTGCACCTCCTCACAGTGCTCGCTCTCACATCTCCAGCTTTTCCAAAGATGCTCCTCACATTCCAGGCATGTGGTAACTCAGAGGGATGATTTGCTTCTCAACCTGGTCTTAGCCTTCTCCTTGTGCAGTTAGGCATTGCCCGGAACGGGTTTGTTGATGGGGGATCAGGTAAAAGCCACAGATGTCTCCAGGATTGCAATGGTCAGGTGACCATTGACACCTGCATGCACCTCTGCTCAGCTTCCCCCTTGAAGTTTCTTTGCACCCATGCATGGATGCTTGCTTGTTTGAATACATTCTCCAAGTCATTCTGTCTCTCATTTGCCTTGAGTGTTTCTGGAAAGTGTCTCCTATGTCATTGACCAGTCTGTATGGTGCTCTCTCTCCCCACCCCTCTCCCTCCTCTCTCTCTCTCTGTCTTTCCTGCTCGCTCTAGCTCTTGATCTCTCAGTCTCTAGTTTGGGATTAATGCTTACTCCTGTGCCCAAAGCTGCAACCGTAACTGTAGATGCTTTGCAGATATGGACTGTCAGAGTGGGGTGCTCAGGTTACTGACCCGTGCCACACTCATGGCAGGCAATCTTCAGAGAAGCTGTAGCACATGACTTGTGACCCATAAAGACACCCTTGCTTCTTTACACAGCATCCTTGGACACCAGACGAGGCTTCTTGTGTCATAGACATATCTGTGACTGACTGTCTTGTCACTGCAGCCAGCCCTTTCCTTCCCGGGCATCCCTGAGCATTCCCGGGCCTGGAATGAGACCTGGGGGCAGGAAAGGAAGCACAGAGCCATCAGCTTTCTTCTCGGGGAGGTTGAGGTGCTGTGCTGATTGGAGAGCAGGAATGGCATTTCAGCCAGACCCCCTCAGGGCCCTGCTAGTATCTTGAGACATTTGAGTGGCTGTAGCTCAGGGATTTTGCCCTATCAGAAAGATTCCCACCCACCCACGCATGTCTATCCTGATGACACCTCCAAGATTCTAGTTTGGCTCCCACAGTTTAGAGGTCCGCCTGTCACTGACATCCAGGCCCCAAGGTCCTGTGGCTTCCAGCCGCAGTGTTTGCATGACTCACCTCCCGAATTGTGCTGCTCTGGGGCTCCGTCACAGGTTCCATGTTCACACTTGACATGCCTCATCCCGGTTTCAATGGTTCCATACTGAGTGGTTCCTCCTGAGACCAGAGCTACCTAGACTGTTTGGAATGGACCTGAAAGCCCAGAATGTTGTCAGAAGCCTGGAGTGCCAGGACTAGGAGGGGACAGCAGAATGCTGGCCTACAATTGCAGTCCTGCCTCTACTGGAGAACCGGATGGTGGCAGGTGCCCTCCTCGTCCTAGTGGAAGTCCTCTTGTGGGAAGGTCTCCAACACAGAGCATGGAACACTTGAGCATCCATCCCCTAGATTCAGCATGGTGGTACGTTCTGATCACTGTTTTCCAGCTGACTTCAGGCTGAAGGCAGTGGTGGTGTGTGTGTAGGAAGCGGGCACTCTGGACATTGTCTCCTCTTGAACGTCCTAGCCCGTGCCTGTGGCATCTTGAGGTGTTTTGTCCCTTCTGGGCAGGCTTGCCTGTGTTGGCAGGGCGGGGGGAGGGGGGCAGGGAGGCATGCGAATCCCTGTCAGTTCCAGGTAAGCTTGGTACAGACCTAGGAGGTCTAGGAGAGCCCTGGCTTCGCGGTGGGTCCTTCTCACACAAACCACCACAAGGACACCCGACGGAAAGGAAAAGAAAGAAACAAAGTCTTCCCGAACCGCCCCGGGGCACTCCAGGCTCTTTCCAGGCCCGTTGACACCGACGTGGGTCGAAGTGGGGTCCACTGGAGTCAGTAGCAAGCCCCCAGCGCCTTGGTGAGAAGCCTGAGCCAGAGGCTGCAGCAGGCTGGAGTTACACCCCTCTCAGCTAGGTGCTAGGGACCCATTTTTCCCTGGCGTGTCTGCGCATGCGCACGCCCCAAACCCACATTTGAAAGAGAAAGGCGCCTTCCAGCTCAGCATGGGGCCTCGCCCCTGGCATCTGAGCCTCAGGAGACCCAGGCTCATAGGCTGGATCTAAGCTGAGAGCCAGGCAGGGCAACACAGTGAGTTTTAGGCCGGTCTTGCCTAGGGAGACTCTCTCCCGAGGAAGCAGCCCAGGGGCAACAGTGCTCAGTGCTGCAACTACTGACTGGTGTCTCGGGAGATGCAGGTCCTGCACAGCGCTCTGCAGTGTCTCTTAGAAGAACATCAATGGGCCTCACGTTGTAGCCCTGCCTAGCCTGGAGCCTGGCAGCCAGTGGCTTCTGACTCCAGGGTGCTGGTTTGCAGGCATGAACCCAGGTCCCTGGCACTCCCTGCTAAGTTCGTGTATGTGATGTGTGTGTGTATGGGTGTGCCTGCCCACGTTTCCGTGTGTGTGTGTGTGTGTGTGTGTGTGTGTGTGTGCGTGTGTGTGTGCGTGTGTGTGTTGGTGTGTCTTCGGTAGGCTAGGCGCTGCGGGAATCTGGTGCTTTATATGTGCCGGGAGTTGCAAGACAATGTTGGGGTTCTGGCCCTATGACTTTTGTCTGGGCCCTGGAGCTTCAGTGTCATTCATTGAGCTAGAGGCCAGGCTGGAAAGCAGTTTTCAGCGCTGGTCTTGAGTCTCACCCTGGCACAGTGCCGGATTACTTGCACGTATGTCATCGTGCAAACATGACACTGTATGCCTAGGTCTGACCTCTGCTTCCCATGCTTGCAAGGAACGCTCGCTTACTGAAGGAGAGTGCCAGCTCTGCACCTCCTCACAGTGCTCGCTCTCACATCTCCAGCTTTTCCAAAGATGCTCCTCACATTCCAGGCATGTGGTAACTCAGAGGGATGATTTGCTTCTCAACCTGGTCTTAGCCTTCTCCTTGTGCAGTTAGGCATTGCCCGGAACGGGTTTGTTGATGGGGGATCAGGTAAAAGCCACAGATGTCTCCAGGATTGCAATGGTCAGGTGACCATTGACACCTGCATGCACCTCTGCTCAGCTTCCCCCTTGAAGTTTCTTTGCACCCATGCATGGATGCTTGCTTGTTTGAATACATTCTCCAAGTCATTCTGTCTCTCATTTGCCTTGAGTGTTTCTGGAAAGTGTCTCCTATGTCATTGACCAGTCTGTATGGTGCTCTCTCTCCCCACCCCTCTCCCTCTCTCTCTCTCTGTCTTTCCTGCTCGCTCTAGCTCTTGATCTCTCAGTCTCTAGTTTGGGATTAATGCTTACTCCTGTGCCCAAAGCTGCAACCGTAACTGTAGATGCTTTGCAGATATGGACTGTCAGAGTGGGGTGCTCAGGTTACTGACCCGTGCCACACTCATGGCAGGCAATCTTCAGAGAAGCTGTAGCACATGACTTGTGACCCATAAAGACACCCTTGCTTCTTTACACAGCATCCTTGGACACCAGACGAGGCTTCTTGTGTCATAGACATATCTGTGACTGACTGTCTTGTCACTGCAGCCAGCCCTTTCCTTCCCGGGCATCCCTGAGCATTCCCGGGCCTGGAATGAGACCTGGGGGCAGGAAAGGAAGCACAGAGCCATCAGCTTTCTTCTCGGGGAGGTTGAGGTGCTGTGCTGATTGGAGAGCAGGAATGGCATTTCAGCCAGACCCCCTCAGGGCCCTGCTAGTATCTTGAGACATTTGAGTGGCTGTAGCTCAGGGATTTTGCCCTATCAGAAAGATTCCCACCCACCCACGCATGTCTATCCTGATGACACCTCCAAGATTCTAGTTTGGCTCCCACAGTTTAGAGGTCCGCCTGTCACTGACATCCAGGCCCCAAGGTCCTGTGGCTTCCAGCCGCAGTGTTTGCATGACTCACCTCCCGAATTGTGCTGCTCTGGGGCTCCGTCACAGGTTCCATGTTCACACTTGACATGCCTCATCCCGGTTTCAATGGTTCCATACTGAGTGGTTCCTCCTGAGACCAGAGCTACCTAGACTGTTTGGAATGGACCTGAAAGCCCAGAATGTTGTCAGAAGCCTGGAGTGCCAGGACTAGGAGGGGACAGCAGAATGCTGGCCTACAATTGCAGTCCTGCCTCTACTGGAGAACCGGATGGTGGCAGGTGCCCTCCTCGTCCTAGTGGAAGTCCTCTTGTGGGAAGGTCTCCAACACAGAGCATGGAACACTTGAGCATCCATCCCCTAGATTCAGCATGGTGGTACGTTCTGATCACTGTTTTCCAGCTGACTTCAGGCTGAAGGCAGTGGTGGTGTGTGTGTAGGAAGCGGGCACTCTGGACATTGTCTCCTCTTGAACGTCCTAGCCCGTGCCTGTGGCATCTTGAGGTGTTTTGTCCCTTCTGGGCAGGCTTGCCTGTGTTGGCAGGGCGGGGGGAGGGGGGCAGGGAGGCATGCGAATCCCTGTCAGTTCCAGGTAAGCTTGGTACAGACCTAGGAGGTCTAGGAGAGCCCTGGCTTCGCGGTGGGTCCTTCTCACACAAACCACCACAAGGACACCCGACGGAAAGGAAAAGAAAGAAACAAAGTCTTCCCGAACCGCCCCGGGGCACTCCAGGCTCTTTCCAGGCCCGTTGACACCGACGTGGGTCGAAGTGGGGTCCACTGGAGTCAGTAGCAAGCCCCCAGCGCCTTGGTGAGAAGCCTGAGCCAGAGGCTGCAGCAGGCTGGAGTTACACCCCTCTCAGCTAGGTGCTAGGGACCCATTTTCCCTGGCGTGTCTGCGCATGCGCACGCCCCAAACCCACATTTGAAAGAGAAAGGCGCCTTCCAGCTCAGCATGGGGCCTCGCCCCTGGCATCTGAGCCTCAGGAGACCCAGGCTCATAGGCTGGATCTAAGCTGAGAGCCAGGCAGGGCAACACAGTGAGTTTTAGGCCGGTCTTGCCTAGGGAGACTCTCTCCCGAGGAAGCAGCCCAGGGGCAACAGTGCTCAGTGCTGCAACTACTGACTGGTGTCTCGGGAGATGCAGGTCCTGCACAGCGCTCTGCAGTGTCTCTTAGAAGAACATCAATGGGCCTCACGTTGTAGCCCTGCCTAGCCTGGAGCCTGGCAGCCAGTGGCTTCTGACTCCAGGGTGCTGGTTTGCAGGCATGAACCCAGGTCCCTGGCACTCCCTGCTAAGTTCGTGTATGTGATGTGTGTGTGTATGGGTGTGCCTGCCCACGTTTCCGTGTGTGTGTGTGTGTGTGTGTGTGTGTGTGTGTGTGTGTGTGTGTGCGTGTGTGTGTTGGTGTGTCTTCGGTAGGCTAGGCGCTGCGGGAATCTGGTGCTTTATATGTGCCGGGAGTTGCAAGACAATGTTGGGGTTCTGGCCCTATGACTTTTGTCTGGGCCCTGGAGCTTCAGTGTCATTCATTGAGCTAGAGGCCAGGCTGGAAAGCAGTTTTCAGCGCTGGTCTTGAGTCTCACCCTGGCACAGTGCCGGATTACTTGCACGTATGTCATCGTGCAAACATGACACTGTATGCCTAGGTCTGACCTCTGCTTCCCATGCTTGCAAGGAACGCTCGCTTACTGAAGGAGAGTGCCAGCTCTGCACCTCCTCACAGTGCTCGCTCTCACATCTCCAGCTTTTCCAAAGATGCTCCTCACATTCCAGGCATGTGGTAACTCAGAGGGATGATTTGCTTCTCAACCTGGTCTTAGCCTTCTCCTTGTGCAGTTAGGCATTGCCCGGAACGGGTTTGTTGATGGGGGATCAGGTAAAAGCCACAGATGTCTCCAGGATTGCAATGGTCAGGTGACCATTGACACCTGCATGCACCTCTGCTCAGCTTCCCCCTTGAAGTTTCTTTGCACCCATGCATGGATGCTTGCTTGTTTGAATACATTCTCCAAGTCATTCTGTCTCTCATTTGCCTTGAGTGTTTCTGGAAAGTGTCTCCTATGTCATTGACCAGTCTGTATGGTGCTCTCTCTCCCCACCCCTCTCCCTCTCTCTCTCTCTCTGTCTTTCCTGCTCGCTCTAGCTCTTGATCTCTCAGTCTCTAGTTTGGGATTAATGCTTACTCCTGTGCCCAAAGCTGCAACCGTAACTGTAGATGCTTTGCAGATATGGACTGTCAGAGTGGGGTGCTCAGGTTACTGACCCGTGCCACACTCATGGCAGGCAATCTTCAGAGAAGCTGTAGCACATGACTTGTGACCCATAAAGACACCCTTGCTTCTTTACACAGCATCCTTGGACACCAGACGAGGCTTCTTGTGTCATAGACATATCTGTGACTGACTGTCTTGTCACTGCAGCCAGCCCTTTCCTTCCCGGGCATCCCTGAGCATTCCCGGGCCTGGAATGAGACCTGGGGGCAGGAAAGGAAGCACAGAGCCATCAGCTTTCTTCTCGGGGAGGTTGAGGTGCTGTGCTGATTGGAGAGCAGGAATGGCATTTCAGCCAGACCCCCTCAGGGCCCTGCTAGTATCTTGAGACATTTGAGTGGCTGTAGCTCAGGGATTTTGCCCTATCAGAAAGATTCCCACCCACCCACGCATGTCTATCCTGATGACACCTCCAAGATTCTAGTTTGGCTCCCACAGTTTAGAGGTCCGAGTGTCACTGACATCCAGGCCCCAAGGTCCTGTGGCTTCCAGCCGCAGTGTTTGCATGACTCACCTCCCGAATTGTGCTGCTCTGGGGCTCCGTCACAGGTTCCATGTTCACACTTGACATGCCTCATCCCGGTTTCAATGGTTCCATACTGAGTGGTTCCTCCTGAGACCAGAGCTACCTAGACTGTTTGGAATGGACCTGAAAGCCCAGAATGTTGTCAGAAGCCTGGAGTGCCAGGACTAGGAGGGGACAGCAGAATGCTGGCCTACAATTGCAGTCCTGCCTCTACTGGAGAACCGGATGGTGGCAGGTGCCCTCCTCGTCCTAGTGGAAGTCCTCTTGTGGGAAGGTCTCCAACACAGAGCATGGAACACTTGAGCATCCATCCCCTAGATTCAGCATGGTGGTACGTTCTGATCACTGTTTTCCAGCTGACTTCAGGCTGAAGGCAGTGGTGGTGTGTGTGTAGGAAGCGGGCACTCTGGACAGTGTCTCCTCTTGAACGTCCTAGCCCGTGCCTGTGGCATCTTGAGGTGTTTTGTCCCTTCTGGGCAGGCTTGCCTGTGTTGGCAGGGCGGGGGGAGGGGGGCAGGGAGGCATGCGAATCCCTGTCAGTTCCAGGTAAGCTTGGTACAGACCTAGGAGGTCTAGGAGAGCCCTGGCTTCGCGGTGGGTCCTTCTCACACAAACCACCACAAGGACACCCGACGGAAAGGAAAAGAAAGAAACAAAGTCTTCCCGAACCGCCCCGGGGCACTCCAGGCTCTTTCCAGGCCCGTTGACACCGACGTGGGTCGAAGTGGGGTCCACTGGAGTCAGTAGCAAGCCCCCAGCGCCTTGGTGAGAAGCCTGAGCCAGAGGCTGCAGCAGGCTGGAGTTACACCCCTCTCAGCTAGGTGCTAGGGACCCATTTTCCCTGGCGTGTCTGCGCATGCGCACGCCCCAAACCCACATTTGAAAGAGAAAGGCGCCTTCCAGCTCAGCATGGGGCCTCGCCCCTGGCATCTGAGCCTCAGGAGACCCAGGCTCATAGGCTGGATCTAAGCTGAGAGCCAGGCAGGGCAACACAGTGAGTTTTAGGCCGGTCTTGCCTAGGGAGACTCTCTCCCGAGGAAGCAGCCCAGGGGCAACAGTGCTCAGTGCTGCAACTACTGACTGGTGTCTCGGGAGATGCAGGTCCTGCACAGCGCTCTGCAGTGTCTCTTAGAAGAACATCAATGGGCCTCACGTTGTAGCCCTGCCTAGCCTGGAGCCTGGCAGCCAGTGGCTTCTGACTCCAGGGTGCTGGTTTGCAGGCATGAACCCAGGTCCCTGGCACTCCCTGCTAAGTTCGTGTATGTGATGTGTGTGTGTATGGGTGTGCCTGCCCACGTTTCCGTGTGTGTGTGTGTGTGTGTGTGTGTGTGTGTGTGTGTGCGTGTGTGTGTGCGTGTGTGTGTTGGTGTGTCTTCGGTAGGCTAGGCGCTGCGGGAATCTGGTGCTTTATATGTGCCGGGAGTTGCAAGACAATGTTGGGGTTCTGGCCCTATGACTTTTGTCTGGGCCCTGGAGCTTCAGTGTCATTCATTGAGCTAGAGGCCAGGCTGGAAAGCAGTTTTCAGCGCTGGTCTTGAGTCTCACCCTGGCACAGTGCCGGATTACTTGCACGTATGTCATCGTGCAAACATGACACTGTATGCCTAGGTCTGACCTCTGCTTCCCATGCTTGCAAGGAACGCTCGCTTACTGAAGGAGAGTGCCAGCTCTGCACCTCCTCACAGTGCTCGCTCTCACATCTCCAGCTTTTCCAAAGATGCTCCTCACATTCCAGGCATGTGGTAACTCAGAGGGATGATTTGCTTCTCAACCTGGTCTTAGCCTTCTCCTTGTGCAGTTAGGCATTGCCCGGAACGGGTTTGTTGATGGGGGATCAGGTAAAAGCCACAGATGTCTCCAGGATTGCAACGGTCAGGTGAACATTGACACCTGCATGCACCTCTGCTCAGCTTCCCCCTTGAAGTTTCTTTGCACCCATGCATGGATGCTTGCTTGTTTGAATACATTCTCCAAGTCATTCTGTCTCTCATTTGCCTTGAGTGTTTCTGGAAAGTGTCTCCTGTGTCATTGACCAGTCTGTATGGTGCTCTCTCTCCCCACCCCTCTCCCTCTCTCTCTCTCTCTGTCTTTCCTGCTCGCTCTAGCTCTTGATCTCTCAGTCTCTAGTTTGGGATTAATGCTTACTCCTGTGCCCAAAGCTGCAACCGTAACTGTAGATGCTTTGCAGATATGGACTGTCAGAGTGGGGTGCTCAGGTTACTGACCCGTGCCACACTCATGGCAGGCAATCTTCAGAGAAGCTGTAGCACATGACTTGTGACCCATAAAGACACCCTTGCTTCTTTACACAGCATCCTTGGACACCAGACGAGGCTTCTTGTGTCATAGACATATCTGTGACTGACTGTCTTGTCACTGCAGCCAGCCCTTTCCTTCCCGGGCATCCCTGAGCATTCCCGGGCCTGGAATGAGACCTGGGGGCAGGAAAGGAAGCACAGAGCCATCAGCTTTCTTCTCGGGGAGGTTGAGGTGCTGTGCTGATTGGAGAGCAGGAATGGCATTTCAGCCAGACCCCCTCAGGGCCCTGCTAGTATCTTGAGACATTTGAGTGGCTGTAGCTCAGGGATTTTGCCCTATCAGAAAGATTCCCACCCACCCACGCATGTCTATCCTGATGACACCTCCAAGATTCTAGTTTGGCTCCCACAGTTTAGAGGTCCGAGTGTCACTGACATCCAGGCCCCAAGGTCCTGTGGCTTCCAGCCGCAGTGTTTGCATGACTCACCTCCCGAATTGTGCTGCTCTGGGGCTCCGTCACAGGTTCCATGTTCACACTTGACATGCCTCATCCCGGTTTCAATGGTTCCATACTGAGTGGTTCCTCCTGAGACCAGAGCTACCTAGACTGTTTGGAATGGACCTGAAAGCCCAGAATGTTGTCAGAAGCCTGGAGTGCCAGGACTAGGAGGGGACAGCAGAATGCTGGCCTACAATTGCAGTCCTGCCTCTACTGGAGAACCGGATGGTGGCAGGTGCCCTCCTCGTCCTAGTGGAAGTCCTCTTGTCCAACACAGAGCATGGAACACTTGAGCATCCATCCCCTAGATTCAGCATGGTGGTACGTTCTGATCACTGTTTTCCAGCTGACTTCAGGCTGAAGGCAGTGGTGGTGTGTGTGTAGGAAGCGGGCACTCTGGACAGTGTCTCCTCTTGAAAGTCCTAGCCCGTGCCTGTGGCATCTTGAGGTGTTTTGTCCCTTCTGGGCAGGCTTGCCTGTGTTGGCAGGGCGGGGGAGGGGGGCAGGGAGGCATGCGAATCCCTGTCAGTTCCAGGTAAGCTTGGTACAGACCTAGGAGGTCTAGGAGAGCCCTGGCTTCGCGGTGGGTCCTTCTCACACAAACCACCACAAGGACACCCGACGGAAAGGAAAAGAAAGAAACAAAGTCTTCCCGAACCGCCCCGGGGCACTCCAGGCTCTTTCCAGGCCCGTTGACACCGACGTGGGTCGAAGTGGGGTCCACTGGAGTCAGTAGCAAGCCCCCAGCGCCTTGGTGAGAAGCCTGAGCCAGAGGCTGCAGCAGGCTGGAGTTACACCCCTCTCAGCTAGGTGCTAGGGACCCATTTTTCCCTGGCGCGTCTGCGCATGCGCACGCCCCAAACCCACATTTGAAAGAGAAAGGCGCCTTCCAGCTCAGCATGGGGCCTCGCCCCTGGCATCTGAGCCTCAGGAGACCCAGGCTCATAGGCTGGATCTAAGCTGAGAGCCAGGCAGGGCAACACAGTGAGTTTTAGGCCGGTCTTGCCTAGGGAGACTCTCTCCCGAGGAAGCAGCCCAGGGGCAACAGTGCTCAGTGCTGCAACTACTGACTGGTGTCTCGGGAGATGCAGGTCCTGCACAGCGCTCTGCAGTGTCTCTTAGAAGAACATCAATGGGCCTCACGTTGTAGCCCTGCCTAGCCTGGAGCCTGGCAGCCAGTGGCTTCTGACTCCAGGGTGCTGGTTTGCAGGCATGAACCCAGGTCCCTGGCACTCCCTGCTAAGTTCGTGTATGTGATGTGTGTGTGTATGGGTGTGCCTGCCCACGTTTCCGTGTGTGTGTGTGTGTGTGTGTGTGTGTGTGTGTGTGTGTGTGCGTGTGTGTGTTGGTGTGTCTTCGGTAGGCTAGGCGCTGCGGGAATCTGGTGCTTTATATGTGCCGGGAGTTGCAAGACAATGTTGGGGTTCTGGCCCTATGACTTTTGTCTGGGCCCTGGAGCTTCAGTGTCATTCATTGAGCTAGAGGCCAGGCTGGAAAGCAGTTTTCAGCGCTGGTCTTGAGTCTCACCCTGGCACAGTGCCGGATTACTTGCACGTATGTCATCGTGCAAACATGACACTGTATGCCTAGGTCTGACCTCTGCTTCCCATGCTTGCAAGGAACGCTCGCTTACTGAAGGAGAGTGCCAGCTCTGCACCTCCTCACAGTGCTCGCTCTCACATCTCCAGCTTTTCCAAAGATGCTCCTCACATTCCAGGCATGTGGTAACTCAGAGGGATGATTTGCTTCTCAACCTGGTCTTAGCCTTCTCCTTGTGCAGTTAGGCATTGCCCGGAACGGGTTTGTTGATGGGGGATCAGGTAAAAGCCACAGATGTCTCCAGGATTGCAATGGTCAGGTGACCATTGACACCTGCATGCACCTCTGCTCAGCTTCCCCCTTGAAGTTTCTTTGCACCCATGCATGGATGCTTGCTTGTTTGAATACATTCTCCAAGTCATTCTGTCTCTCATTTGCCTTGAGTGTTTCTGGAAAGTGTCTCCTATGTCATTGACCAGTCTGTATGGTGCTCTCTCTCCCCACCCCTCTCCCTCTCTCTCTCTCTGTCTTTCCTGCTCGCTCTAGCTCTTGATCTCTCAGTCTCTAGTTTGGGATTAATGCTTACTCCTGTGCCCAAAGCTGCAACCGTAACTGTAGATGCTTTGCAGATATGGACTGTCAGAGTGGGGTGCTCAGGTTACTGACCCGTGCCACACTCATGGCAGGCAATCTTCAGAGAAGCTGTAGCACATGACTTGTGACCCATAAAGACACCCTTGCTTCTTTACACAGCATCCTTGGACACCAGACGAGGCTTCTTGTGTCATAGACATATCTGTGACTGACTGTCTTGTCACTGCAGCCAGCCCTTTCCTTCCCGGGCATCCCTGAGCATTCCCGGGCCTGGAATGAGACCTGGGGGCAGGAAAGGAAGCACAGAGCCATCAGCTTTCTTCTCGGGGAGGTTGAGGTGCTGTGCTGATTGGAGAGCAGGAATGGCATTTCAGCCAGACCCCCTCAGGGCCCTGCTAGTATCTTGAGACATTTGAGTGGCTGTAGCTCAGGGATTTTGCCCTATCAGAAAGATTCCCACCCACCCACGCATGTCTATCCTGATGACACCTCCAAGATTCTAGTTTGGCTCCCACAGTTTAGAGGTCCGAGTGTCACTGACATCCAGGCCCCAAGGTCCTGTGGCTTCCAGCCGCAGTGTTTGCATGACTCACCTCCCGAATTGTGCTGCTCTGGGGCTCCGTCACAGGTTCCATGTTCACACTTGACATGCCTCATCCCGGTTTCAATGGTTCCATACTGAGTGGTTCCTCCTGAGACCAGAGCTACCTAGACTGTTTGGAATGGACCTGAAAGCCCAGAATGTTGTCAGAAGCCTGGAGTGCCAGGACTAGGAGGGGACAGCAGAATGCTGGCCTACAATTGCAGTCCTGCCTCTACTGGAGAACCGGATGGTGGCAGGTGCCCTCCTCGTCCTAGTGGAAGTCCTCTTGTCCAACACAGAGCATGGAACACTTGAGCATCCATCCCCTAGATTCAGCATGGTGGTACGTTCTGATCACTGTTTTCCAGCTGACTTCAGGCTGAAGGCAGTGGTGGTGTGTGTGTAGGAAGCGGGCACTCTGGACAGTGTCTCCTCTTGAACGTCCTAGCCCGTGCCTGTGGCATCTTGAGGTGTTTTGTCCCTTCTGGGCAGGCTTGCCTGTGTTGGCAGGGGGCGGGGGAGGGGGGCAGGGAGGCATGCGAATCCCTGTCAGTTCCAGGTAAGCTTGGTACAGACCTAGGAGGTCTAGGAGAGCCCTGGCTTCGCGGTGGGTCCTTCTCACACAAACCACCACAAGGACACCCGACGGAAAGGAAAAGAAAGAAACAAAGTCTTCCCGAACCGCCCCGGGGCACTCCAGGCTCTTTCCAGGCCCGTTGACACCGACGTGGGTCGAAGTGGGGTCCACTGGAGTCAGTAGCAAGCCCCCAGCGCCTTGGTGAGAAGCCTGAGCCAGAGGCTGCAGCAGGCTGGAGTTACACCCCTCTCAGCTAGGTGCTAGGGACCCATTTTCCCTGGCGTGTCTGCGCATGCGCACGCCCCAAACCCACATTTGAAAGAGAAAGGCGCCTTCCAGCTCAGCATGGGGCCTCGCCCCTGGCATCTGAGCCTCAGGAGACCCAGGCTCATAGGCTGGATCTAAGCTGAGAGCCAGGCAGGGCAACACAGTGAGTTTTAGGCCGGTCTTGCCTAGGGAGACTCTCTCCCGAGGAAGCAGCCCAGGGGCAACAGTGCTCAGTGCTGCAACTACTGACTGGTGTCTCGGGAGATGCAGGTCCTGCACAGCGCTCTGCAGTGTCTCTTAGAAGAACATCAATGGGTCTCACGTTGTAGCCCTGCCTAGCCTGGAGCCTGGCAGCCAGTGGCTTCTGACTCCAGGGTGCTGGTTTGCAGGCATGAACCCAGGTCCCTGGCACTCCCTGCTAAGTTCGTGTATGTGATGTGTGTGTGTATGGGTGTGCCTGCCCACGTTTCCGTGTGTGTGTGTGTGTGTGTGTGTGTGTGTGTGTGTGCGTGTGTGTGTGCGTGTGTGTGTTGGTGTGTCTTCGGTAGGCTAGGCGCTGCGGGAATCTGGTGCTTTATATGTGCCGGGAGTTGCAAGACAATGTTGGGGTTCTGGCCCTATGACTTTTGTCTGGGCCCTGGAGCTTCAGTGTCATTCATTGAGCTAGAGGCCAGGCTGGAAAGCAGTTTTCAGCGCTGGTCTTGAGTCTCACCCTGGCACAGTGCCGGATTACTTGCACGTATGTCATCGTGCAAACATGACACTGTATGCCTAGGTCTGACCTCTGCTTCCCATGCTTGCAAGGAACGCTCGCTTACTGAAGGAGAGTGCCAGCTCTGCACCTCCTCACAGTGCTCGCTCTCACATCTCCAGCTTTTCCAAAGATGCTCCTCACATTCCAGGCATGTGGTAACTCAGAGGGATGATTTGCTTCTCAACCTGGTCTTAGCCTTCTCCTTGTGCAGTTAGGCATTGCCCGGAACGGGTTTGTTGATGGGGGATCAGGTAAAAGCCACAGATGTCTCCAGGATTGCAATGGTCAGGTGACCATTGACACCTGCATGCACCTCTGCTCAGCTTCCCCCTTGAAGTTTCTTTGCACCCATGCATGGATGCTTGCTTGTTTGAATACATTCTCCAAGTCATTCTGTCTCTCATTTGCCTTGAGTGTTTCTGGAAAGTGTCTCCTGTGTCATTGACCAGTCTGTATGGTGCTCTCTCTCCCCACCCCTCTCCCTCTCTCTCTCTCTGTCTTTCCTGCTCGCTCTAGCTCTTGATCTCTCAGTCTCTAGTTTGGGATTAATGCTTACTCCTGTGCCCAAAGCTGCAACCGTAACTGTAGATGCTTTGCAGATATGGACTGTCAGAGTGGGGTGCTCAGGTTACTGACCCGTGCCACACTCATGGCAGGCAATCTTCAGAGAAGCTGTAGCACATGACTTGTGACCCATAAAGACACCCTTGCTTCTTTACACAGCATCCTTGGACACCAGACGAGGCTTCTTGTGTCATAGACATATCTGTGACTGACTGTCTTGTCACTGCAGCCAGCCCTTTCCTTCCCGGGCATCCCTGAGCATTCCCGGGCCTGGAATGAGACCTGGGGGCAGGAAAGGAAGCACAGAGCCATCAGCTTTCTTCTCGGGGAGGTTGAGGTGCTGTGCTGATTGGAGAGCAGGAATGGCATTTCAGCCAGACCCCCTCAGGGCCCTGCTAGTATCTTGAGACATTTGAGTGGCTGTAGCTCAGGGATTTTGCCCTATCAGAAAGATTCCCACCCACCCACGCATGTCTATCCTGATGACACCTCCAAGATTCTAGTTTGGCTCCCACAGTTTAGAGGTCCGAGTGTCACTGACATCCAGGCCCCAAGGTCCTGTGGCTTCCAGCCGCAGTGTTTGCATGACTCACCTCCCGAATTGTGCTGCTCTGGGGCTCCGTCACAGGTTCCATGTTCACACTTGACATGCCTCATCCCGGTTTCAATGGTTCCATACTGAGTGGTTCCTCCTGAGACCAGAGCTACCTAGACTGTTTGGAATGGACCTGAAAGCCCAGAATGTTGTCAGAAGCCTGGAGTGCCAGGACTAGGAGGGGACAGCAGAATGCTGGCCTACAATTGCAGTCCTGCCTCTACTGGAGAACCGGATGGTGGCAGGTGCCCTCCTCGTCCTAGTGGAAGTCCTCTTGTGGGAAGGTCTCCAACACAGAGCATGGAACACTTGAGCATCCATCCCCTAGATTCAGCATGGTGGTACGTTCTGATCACTGTTTTCCAGCTGACTTCAGGCTGAAGGCAGTGGTGGTGTGTGTGTAGGAAGCGGGCACTCTGGACAGTGTCTCCTCTTGAACGTCCTAGCCCGTGCCTGTGGCATCTTGAGGTGTTTTGTCCCTTCTGGGCAGGCTTGCCTGTGTTGGCAGGGCGGGGGAGGGGGGCAGGGAGGCATGCGAATCCCTGTCAGTTCCAGGTAAGCTTGGTACAGACCTAGGAGGTCTAGGAGAGCCCTGGCTTCGCGGTGGGTCCTTCTCACACAAACCACCACAAGGACACCCGACGGAAAGGAAAAGAAAGAAACAAAGTCTTCCCGAACCGCCCCGGGGCACTCCAGGCTCTTTCCAGGCCCGTTGACACCGACGTGGGTCGAAGTGGGGTCCACTGGAGTCAGTAGCAAGCCCCCAGCGCCTTGGTGAGAAGCCTGAGCCAGAGGCTGCAGCAGGCTGGAGTTACACCCCTCTCAGCTAGGTGCTAGGGACCCATTTTCCCTGGCGTGTCTGCGCATGCGCACGCCCCAAACCCACATTTGAAAGAGAAAGGCGCCTTCCAGCTCAGCATGGGGCCTCGCCCCTGGCATCTGAGCCTCAGGAGACCCAGGCTCATAGGCTGGATCTAAGCTGAGAGCCAGGCAGGGCAACACAGTGAGTTTTAGGCCGGTCTTGCCTAGGGAGACTCTCTCCCGAGGAAGCAGCCCAGGGGCAACAGTGCTCAGTGCTGCAACTACTGACTGGTGTCTCGGGAGATGCAGGTCCTGCACAGCGCTCTGCAGTGTCTCTTAGAAGAACATCAATGGGTCTCACGTTGTAGCCCTGCCTAGCCTGGAGCCTGGCAGCCAGTGGCTTCTGACTCCAGGGTGCTGGTTTGCAGGCATGAACCCAGGTCCCTGGCACTCCCTGCTAAGTTCGTGTATGTGATGTGTGTGTGTATGGGTGTGCCTGCCCACGTTTCCGTGTGTGTGTGTGTGTGCGTGCGTGTGTGTGCACGTGTGTGTGTTGGTGTGTCTTCGGTAGGCTAGGCGCTGCGGGCATCTGGTGCTTTATATGTGCCGGGAGTTGCAAGACAATGTTGGGGTTCTGGCCCTATGACTTTTGTCTGGGCCCTGGAGCTTCAGTGTCATTCATTGAGCTAGAGGCCAGGCTGGAAAGCAGTTTTCAGCGCTGGTCTTGAGTCTCAGCCTGGCACAGTGCCGGATTACTTGCACGTATGTCATCGTGCAAACATGACACTGTATGCCTAGGTCTGACCTCTGCTTCCCATGCTTGCAAGGAACGCTCGCTTACTGAAGGAGAGTGCCAGCTCTGCACCTCCTCACAGTGCTCGCTCTCACATCTCCAGCTTTTCCAAAGATGCTCCTCACATTCCAGGCATGTGGTAACTCAGAGGGATGATTTGCTTCTCAACCTGGTCTTAGCCTTCTCCTTGTGCAGTTAGGCATTGCCCGGAACGGGTTTGTTGATGGGGGATCAGGTAAAAGCCACAGATGTCTCCAGGATTGCAATGGTCAGGTGACCATTGACACCTGCATGCACCTCTGCTCAGCTTCCCCCTTGAAGTTTCTTTGCACCCATGCATGGATGCTTGCTTGTTTGAATACATTCTCCAAGTCATTCTGTCTCTCATTTGCCTTGAGTGTTTCTGGAAAGTGTCTCCTATGTCATTGACCAGTCTGTATGGTGCTCTCTCTCCCCACCCCTCTCCCCTCTCTCTCTCTCTGTCTTTCCTGCTCGCTCTAGCTCTTGATCTCTCAGTCTCTAGTTTGGGATTAATGCTTACTCCTGTGCCCAAAGCTGCAACCGTAACTGTAGATGCTTTGCAGATATGGACTGTCAGAGTGGGGTGCTCAGGTTACTGACCCGTGCCACACTCATGGCAGGCAATCTTCAGAGAAGCTGTAGCACATGACTTGTGACCCATAAAGACACCCTTGCTTCTTTACACAGCATCCTTGGACACCAGACGAGGCTTCTTGTGTCATAGACATATCTGTGACTGACTGTCTTGTCACTGCAGCCAGCCCTTTCCTTCCCGGGCATCCCTGAGCATTCCCGGGCCTGGAATGAGACCTGGGGGCAGGAAAGGAAGCACAGAGCCATCAGCTTTCTTCTCGGGGAGGTTGAGGTGCTGTGCTGATTGGAGAGCAGGAATGGCATTTCAGCCAGACCCCCTCAGGGCCCTGCTAGTATCTTGAGACATTTGAGTGGCTGTAGCTCAGGGATTTTGCCCTATCAGAAAGATTCCCACCCACCCACGCATGTCTATCCTGATGACACCTCCAAGATTCTAGTTTGGCTCCCACAGTTTAGAGGTCCGAGTGTCACTGACATCCAGGCCCCAAGGTCCTGTGGCTTCCAGCCGCAGTGTTTGCATGACTCACCTCCCGAATTGTGCTGCTCTGGGGCTCCGTCACAGGTTCCATGTTCACACTTGACATGCCTCATCCCGGTTTCAATGGTTCCATACTGAGTGGTTCCTCCTGAGACCAGAGCTACCTAGACTGTTTGGAATGGACCTGAAAGCCCAGAATGTTGTCAGAAGCCTGGAGTGCCAGGACTAGGAGGGGACAGCAGAATGCTGGCCTACAATTGCAGTCCTGCCTCTACTGGAGAACCGGATGGTGGCAGGTGCCCTCCTCGTCCTAGTGGAAGTCCTCTTGTCCAACACAGAGCATGGAACACTTGAGCATCCATCCCCTAGATTCAGCATGGTGGTACGTTCTGATCACTGTTTTCCAGCTGACTTCAGGCTGAAGGCAGTGGTGGTGTGTGTGTAGGAAGCGGGCACTCTGGACAGTGTCTCCTCTTGAACGTCCTAGCCCGTGCCTGTGGCATCTTGAGGTGTTTTGTCCCTTCTGGGCAGGCTTGCCTGTGTTGGCAGGGCGGGGGGAGGGGGGCAGGGAGGCATGCGAATCCCTGTCAGTTCCAGGTAAGCTTGGTACAGACCTAGGAGGTCTAGGAGAGCCCTGGCTTCGCGGTGGGTCCTTCTCACACAAACCACCACAAGGACACCCGACGGAAAGGAAAAGAAAGAAACAAAGTCTTCCCGAACCGCCCCGGGGCACTCCAGGCTCTTTCCAGGCCCGTTGACACCGACGTGGGTCGAAGTGGGGTCCACTGGAGTCAGTAGCAAGCCCCCAGCGCCTTGGTGAGAAGCCTGAGCCAGAGGCTGCAGCAGGCTGGAGTTACACCCCTCTCAGCTAGGTGCTAGGGACCCATTTTCCCTGGCGTGTCTGCGCATGCGCACGCCCCAAACCCACATTTGAAAGAGAAAGGCGCCTTCCAGCTCAGCATGGGGCCTCGCCCCTGGCATCTGAGCCTCAGGAGACCCAGGCTCATAGGCTGGATCTAAGCTGAGAGCCAGGCAGGGCAACACAGTGAGTTTTAGGCCGGTCTTGCCTAGGGAGACTCTCTCCCGAGGAAGCAGCCCAGGGGCAACAGTGCTCAGTGCTGCAACTACTGACTGGTGTCTCGGGAGATGCAGGTCCTGCACAGCGCTCTGCAGTGTCTCTTAGAAGAACATCAATGGGTCTCACGTTGTAGCCCTGCCTAGCCTGGAGCCTGGCAGCCAGTGGCTTCTGACTCCAGGGTGCTGGTTTGCAGGCATGAACCCAGGTCCCTGGCACTCCCTGCTAAGTTCGTGTATGTGATGTGTGTGTGTATGGGTGTGCCTGCCCACGTTTCCGTGTGTGTGTGTGTGTGTGTGTGTGTGTGTGTGTGTGTGTGCGTGTGTGTGTGCGTGTGTGTGTTGGTGTGTCTTCGGTAGGCTAGGCGCTGCGGGAATCTGGTGCTTTATATGTGCCGGGAGTTGCAAGACAATGTTGGGGTTCTGGCCCTATGACTTTTGTCTGGGCCCTGGAGCTTCAGTGTCATTCATTGAGCTAGAGGCCAGGCTGGAAAGCAGTTTTCAGCGCTGGTCTTGAGTCTCACCCTGGCACAGTGCCGGATTACTTGCACGTATGTCATCGTGCAAACATGACACTGTATGCCTAGGTCTGACCTCTGCTTCCCATGCTTGCAAGGAACGCTCGCTTACTGAAGGAGAGTGCCAGCTCTGCACCTCCTCACAGTGCTCGCTCTCACATCTCCAGCTTTTCCAAAGATGCTCCTCACATTCCAGGCATGTGGTAACTCAGAGGGATGATTTGCTTCTCAACCTGGTCTTAGCCTTCTCCTTGTGCAGTTAGGCATTGCCCGGAACGGGTTTGTTGATGGGGGATCAGGTAAAAGCCACAGATGTCTCCAGGATTGCAATGGTCAGGTGACCATTGACACCTGCATGCACCTCTGCTCAGCTTCCCCCTTGAAGTTTCTTTGCACCCATGCATGGATGCTTGCTTGTTTGAATACATTCTCCAAGTCATTCTGTCTCTCATTTGCCTTGAGTGTTTCTGGAAAGTGTCTCCTGTGTCATTGACCAGTCTGTATGGTGCTCTCTCTCCCCACCCCCTCTCCCTCTCTCTCTCTCTGTCTTTCCTGCTCGCTCTAGCTCTTGATCTCTCAGTCTCTAGTTTGGGATTAATGCTTACTCCTGTGCCCAAAGCTGCAACCGTAACTGTAGATGCTTTGCAGATATGGACTGTCAGAGTGGGGTGCTCAGGTTACTGACCCGTGCCACACTCATGGCAGGCAATCTTCAGAGAAGCTGTAGCACATGACTTGTGACCCATAAAGACACCCTTGCTTCTTTACACAGCATCCTTGGACACCAGACGAGGCTTCTTGTGTCATAGACATATCTGTGACTGACTGTCTTGTCACTGCAGCCAGCCCTTTCCTTCCCGGGCATCCCTGAGCATTCCCGGGCCTGGAATGAGACCTGGGGGCAGGAAAGGAAGCACAGAGCCATCAGCTTTCTTCTCGGGGAGGTTGAGGTGCTGTGCTGATTGGAGAGCAGGAATGGCATTTCAGCCAGACCCCCTCAGGGCCCTGCTAGTATCTTGAGACATTTGAGTGGCTGTAGCTCAGGGATTTTGCCCTATCAGAAAGATTCCCACCCACCCACGCATGTCTATCCTGATGACACCTCCAAGATTCTAGTTTGGCTCCCACAGTTTAGAGGTCCGAGTGTCACTGACATCCAGGCCCCAAGGTCCTGTGGCTTCCAGCCGCAGTGTTTGCATGACTCACCTCCCGAATTGTGCTGCTCTGGGGCTCCGTCACAGGTTCCATGTTCACACTTGACATGCCTCATCCCGGTTTCAATGGTTCCATACTGAGTGGTTCCTCCTGAGACCAGAGCTACCTAGACTGTTTGGAATGGACCTGAAAGCCCAGAATGTTGTCAGAAGCCTGGAGTGCCAGGACTAGGAGGGGACAGCAGAATGCTGGCCTACAATTGCAGTCCTGCCTCTACTGGAGAACCGGATGGTGGCAGGTGCCCTCCTCGTCCTAGTGGAAGTCCTCTTGTGGGAAGGTCTCCAACACAGAGCATGGAACACTTGAGCATCCATCCCCTAGATTCAGCATGGTGGTACGTTCTGATCACTGTTTTCCAGCTGACTTCAGGCTGAAGGCAGTGGTGGTGTGTGTGTAGGAAGCGGGCACTCTGGACAGTGTCTCCTCTTGAACGTCCTAGCCCGTGCCTGTGGCATCTTGAGGTGTTTTGTCCCTTCTGGGCAGGCTTGCCTGTGTTGGCAGGGCGGGGGAGGGGGGCAGGGAGGCATGCGAATCCCTGTCAGTTCCAGGTAAGCTTGGTACAGACCTAGGAGGTCTAGGAGAGCCCTGGCTTCGCGGTGGGTCCTTCTCACACAAACCACCACAAGGACACCCGACGGAAAGGAAAAGAAAGAAACAAAGTCTTCCCGAACCGCCCCGGGGCACTCCAGGCTCTTTCCAGGCCCGTTGACACCGACGTGGGTCGAAGTGGGGTCCACTGGAGTCAGTAGCAAGCCCCCAGCGCCTTGGTGAGAAGCCTGAGCCAGAGGCTGCAGCAGGCTGGAGTTACACCCCTCTCAGCTAGGTGCTAGGGACCCATTTTCCCTGGCGTGTCTGCGCATGCGCACGCCCCAAACCCACATTTGAAAGAGAAAGGCGCCTTCCAGCTCAGCATGGGGCCTCGCCCCTGGCATCTGAGCCTCAGGAGACCCAGGCTCATAGGCTGGATCTAAGCTGAGAGCCAGGCAGGGCAACACAGTGAGTTTTAGGCCGGTCTTGCCTAGGGAGACTCTCTCCCGAGGAAGCAGCCCAGGGGCAACAGTGCTCAGTGCTGCAACTACTGACTGGTGTCTCGGGAGATGCAGGTCCTGCACAGCGCTCTGCAGTGTCTCTTAGAAGAACATCAATGGGTCTCACGTTGTAGCCCTGCCTAGCCTGGAGCCTGGCAGCCAGTGGCTTCTGACTCCAGGGTGCTGGTTTGCAGGCATGAACCCAGGTCCCTGGCACTCCCTGCTAAGTTCGTGTATGTGATGTGTGTGTGTATGGGTGTGCCTGCCCACGTTTCCGTGTGTGTGTGTGTGCGTGCGTGTGTGTGCACGTGTGTGTGTTGGTGTGTCTTCGGTAGGCTAGGCGCTGCGGGCATCTGGTGCTTTATATGTGCCGGGAGTTGCAAGACAATGTTGGGGTTCTGGCCCTATGACTTTTGTCTGGGCCCTGGAGCTTCAGTGTCATTCATTGAGCTAGAGGCCAGGCTGGAAAGCAGTTTTCAGCGCTGGTCTTGAGTCTCAGCCTGGCACAGTGCCGGATTACTTGCACGTATGTCATCGTGCAAACATGACACTGTATGCCTAGGTCTGACCTCTGCTTCCCATGCTTGCAAGGAACGCTCGCTTACTGAAGGAGAGTGCCAGCTCTGCACCTCCTCACAGTGCTCGCTCTCACATCTCCAGCTTTTCCAAAGATGCTCCTCACATTCCAGGCATGTGGTAACTCAGAGGGATGATTTGCTTCTCAACCTGGTCTTAGCCTTCTCCTTGTGCAGTTAGGCATTGCCCGGAACGGGTTTGTTGATGGGGGATCAGGTAAAAGCCACAGATGTCTCCAGGATTGCAATGGTCAGGTGACCATTGACACCTGCATGCACCTCTGCTCAGCTTCCCCCTTGAAGTTTCTTTGCACCCATGCATGGATGCTTGCTTGTTTGAATACATTCTCCAAGTCATTCTGTCTCTCATTTGCCTTGAGTGTTTCTGGAAAGTGTCTCCTATGTCATTGACCAGTCTGTATGGTGCTCTCTCTCCCCACCCCTCTCCCTCTCTCTCTCTCTGTCTTTCCTGCTCGCTCTAGCTCTTGATCTCTCAGTCTCTAGTTTGGGATTAATGCTTACTCCTGTGCCCAAAGCTGCAACCGTAACTGTAGATGCTTTGCAGATATGGACTGTCAGAGTGGGGTGCTCAGGTTACTGACCCGTGCCACACTCATGGCAGGCAATCTTCAGAGAAGCTGTAGCACATGACTTGTGACCCATAAAGACACCCTTGCTTCTTTACACAGCATCCTTGGACACCAGACGAGGCTTCTTGTGTCATAGACATATCTGTGACTGTCTTGTCACTGCAGCCAGCCCTTTCCTTCCCGGGCATCCCTGAGCATTCCCGGGCCTGGAATGAGACCTGGGGGCAGGAAAGGAAGCACAGAGCCATCAGCTTTCTTCTCGGGGAGGTTGAGGTGCTGTGCTGATTGGAGAGCAGGAATGGCATTTCAGCCAGACCCCCTCAGGGCCCTGCTAGTATCTTGAGACATTTGAGTGGCTGTAGCTCAGGGATTTTGCCCTATCAGAAAGATTCCCACCCACCCACGCATGTCTATCCTGATGACACCTCCAAGATTCTAGTTTGGCTCCCACAGTTTAGAGGTCCGAGTGTCACTGACATCCAGGCCCCAAGGTCCTGTGGCTTCCAGCCGCAGTGTTTGCATGACTCACCTCCCGAATTGTGCTGCTCTGGGGCTCCGTCACAGGTTCCATGTTCACACTTGACATGCCTCATCCCGGTTTCAGTGGTTCCATACTGAGTGGTTCCTCCTGAGACCAGAGCTACCTAGACTGTTTGGAATGGACCTGAAAGCCCAGAATGTTGTCAGAAGCCTGGAGTGCCAGGACTAGGAGGGGACAGCAGAATGCTGGCCTACAATTGCAGTCCTGCCTCTACTGGAGAACCGGATGGTGGCAGGTGCCCTCCCTCGTCCTAGTGGAAGTCCTCTTGTGGGAAGGTCTCCAACACAGAGCATGGAACACTTGAGCATCCATCCCCTAGATTCAGCATGGTGGTACGTTCTGATCACTGTTTTCCAGCTGACTTCAGGCTGAAGGCAGTGGTGGTGTGTGTGTAGGAAGCGGGCACTCTGGACAGTGTCTCCTCTTGAACGTCCTAGCCCGTGCCTGTGGCATCTTGAGGTGTTTTGTCCCTTCTGGGCAGGCTTGCCTGTGTTGGCAGGGCGGGGGGAGGGGGGCAGGGAGGCATGCGAATCCCTGTCAGTTCCAGGTAAGCTTGGTACAGACCTAGGAGGTCTAGGGAGAGCCCTGGCTTCGCGGTGGGTCCTTCTCACACAAACCACCACAAGGACACCCGACGGAAAGGAAAAGAAAGAAACAAAGTCTTCCCGAACCGCCCCGGGGCACTCCAGGCTCTTTCCAGGCCCGTTGACACAGACGTGGGTCATTGACCAGTCTGTATGGTGCTCTCTCTCCCCACCCCTCTCCCTCTCTCTCTCTGTCTTTCCTGCTCGCTCTAGCTCTTGATCTCTCAGTCTCTAGTTTGGGATTAATGCTTACTCCTGTGCCCAAAGCTGCAACCGTAACTGTAGATGCTTTGCAGATATGGACTGTCAGAGTGGGGTGCTCAGGTTACTGACCCGCGCCACACTCATGGCAGGCAATCTTCAGAGAAGCTGTAGCACATGACTTGTGACCCATAAAGACACCCTTGCTTCTTAACACAGCATCCTTGGACACCAGATGAGGTTTGAATACATGCTGCAAGTCATTTTCTGTCTCTCATTTGCCTTGATTGTTTCTGGGAAGTGTCTCCTATATCATTTACCATTCTGTCTTGCTCTCTCTCTCTCTCTCTCTCTCTCTCTCTCTCTCTCTCTCTGTCTGTCTCTCTCTTTCTTGGTAGTTCGCTTAGCTCTTGGTCTCTCAGTTTCTAGTTTGGACTAATGTTTACTCCTGTGCCCAATGCTGCCACCATATCTTTAATTGCTTTACAGATATAGACTGTCACAATAGGGTGCTTTCGTTACTGACTGGGGCCTCACTATTGGCAGGCTATGTTTCGAGTAGCTGTACCAATGAACTGCCTCTACCAGAGAACCAGATTGAAGCAGGTGTCTCCTAGTCCTACTAGATGCCCTCTAATGGGGCGGCCTCCAACACAGATCATTGAACACTTGAGCATTGCCAGTCTCTGTAGTCATCATGGTGTTCTGTTCTGATCACTGTTTTCCTGCTGAGTTCAGGCTGAAGGCATTGGTGGTGTTGTGTGTGTAGGAAGAGGGTACTCTGGTCATTGTCTCCTCTTGAATGTCCTAGCCATTACCTGTGGCATTCTTCCACTGGTGTACTAGCTCCAGGCAGGTGCCCTCTTTGTCTCAGTAGAAGCCCTCTCATGGTTTGGTTTCCAAGACTTAGCATTAAACACTTGTACATTGCCAGTCCCTAGTCTTAGCTTGGCGGTACGTTCTGAACTACTGTTTTCCTTGCTGAGTTCAGCGTGAATCCATTGCTTTTTGGGGTGCAGTCAGAGGTTATCTATACTCAGCTCTTCAATATTCTAGTCTGTCCCTGGAGCATCTGGTTTTGTTTTTTGCCTCTGGTGTTTCCTGCCTGTGTTGTAGTCCAGGATATGAGGAAGCAGGGAAACCTGGTGCTTTTGTAAGAGATCTAGGAGATCCCAGGCTTCTTGGTGGTTACCTCCCTTCTACACCACCACAATTATATGCGATGAATTGAAAATGAATGAAGATAAACCTTCAGTACTTCTGAAGTGCTTTACAGATTTTTTTCTTTGCTGCTTGACACCTAACTCGGTCAATGTGGGGTCCTCTGGAGTCACTATCAGGCTCTGTGCATGTTACTGTGAAAACCCACATTTGCAAATAATTCCTTTCATCTGCTTATTTTGGTGCCTTCTGCTATCTCTTCTTTTCTCTGTTTGCTGTTTTTTGCATGATTATGTAATTGTGGTCTAGTTGTGACATCTAGCTATCTTCCTTCCTCAGCCATTGTCTTACCTGTTGCTCATTGTGGTCTCCACTTCCAGTGGTTTAACTGTTTGCTTCCTAGTCTTAAACCTCCTCCCTAAAGCTGTGTTTTATAATTTGTCATAGTCTGATTTTTCACTGTTAAACCTACTTCAAGGATCCTTTTTTTTCTACCTACTAATTTACAATTTTTAAAAAATATATATATTTGATTATTATGTATGCATTGTTTTGCCTGCATGTATGCCCATAGCCCAGGAGAAGGCACAAGATGTATTGGTTCAGATGGTTGTGTGCTACCGTGTACTTGCTTGGTATTGAATTCAGGATCTTTGGAATATGAGGCTGTGTTCTGAGCCATCTTTCCAACTTTTACTTTCCATTTATTATTTCCTGTTTTTCCCCCTTCTAGGCGCACTTAAAATGGCAACTATTCATTATTTATCCATTGGAAATAATAAACTCTGAATTATGGAATCAATATATGGCTTTTCCTTTTAAGAGTCCTTAGTACTCCAAAAGCACTGTTAGCCTATAAATGTGTCCCTAGTTGATGATCTGCACATTGGAGACGTGGCAACAGTCTGTTTGCCTTGAGCTCTGATAGTTGTGGATTATAGAACTAAAATGTGTCAAGTGCACTCCTGTGTCTAAGGAAGTTTCTCCTTATATGCAAGTTTTCCCAGGCCAGAGCATTTCATCATGTTCATTACCCTGTCAAAATTTTACCCCATTGTATTCCTGCAGTATCTTTTTTTTTTAATTTGCCTTTCTGTTTTGTCAAAACCAAAACTGGTTTTGATACAGATTTTATTTTGTAGCCCTGTCTGCCCTAGAAGTTACTTTGTAGCACAGGGTGACCTGAAATTCAAGAGATCCATCTTCCCCAGCCTCTCAAAAGCAGAGATTAAAAACAAAAGCCACCTGGTCGGGCTCATAGTAGATTATTAAAAAGTGGTTTCATAGTCTATGAAGCTGCTGACCGCCTTAGGTTTATGGGTATTTTCAATATTATTTGGTTTTCCAAAATCATATGCTTTCCCTGTGGAAATCAGATACTTTTGTGAGGCGTGGTTGTTTACGATTTTAATTTTAACACCGGGTAGAGTGAAGCACAGGCAAGTGGATATCTGTTAGTTAGAGAGTAGACTGGTATGTGTAAACAAATCCAGGGCAGCCACGCTATGTAGTTTGACCGTTTCCTTAATTTTAAATTAAAAGCAAAAAACGCAGATCTGTTTCTACAACTGCACTCTAGAAGTTTCCTGGGAGTTCGATAATAATGACAATCATTTTGTCGTCCTCAGGAGTCTCTAGCAGGAACGTGTAAACTTCATTAAAAGCCCAATCCTCGCAGGTTTTAGGTTTCAGGCGTTATGCCACCTGTTGACCCGGTCCTAGGGCCCTGTTATTATTTTTGTGCGCGTGCGCTCTGTGCTTCCGCGTCTGTGTGGGCTGAGCTTTTACGTCATCGGGCTGCGCGGTGCGGCTGGAGCTGCGGTTGCCGGAAGTTAAGCGGCGGTAAGTAAGTTTTGGTGGCGGAGCACGCGCGGGGCTGGCGGGTTCACTTAGGAAAGCTGAGGCTAGTTTTGGGCTGTTCTGTAATTTCTTCACCTGTCTATACACGATCCCCTCCTTCCACGGCTGGAAGTGTTCTGATCCCCGTGTAGGGAGATATCTAGGGTTGCTCATGCTGTCAAGTCCTCCCTTTGCAGTGTGTGTGGACCGGCCCACAAATGAACTTGTGCCTTTGATCTATGAAGTGCTTTGATCTTGTTATTTGTCTTATGAGGAGGACATAGTTCTTCCTTTAAGGCTTTTCTAAGAAAGGTTCTGCATTCTGCTAGAGGGTCCAGAAGTTACAAACTAATATTTACAGGAATCGACCTGATAAAGCAAATGCAGGTGACAGAAAGTTTCTGAGGCAGTTAAGGTGGCGTAGAGAGATGACTCCAGCCGCAGGGAGGCTTAGCCAAGTGAATTTCTATTTAGGACCAGCCTGGGCAATCTGACAACATCTTTCTGAAAACTGAGAAAGGGGTCTAGGGTGTAATTCAGTGCCAAAGCATTTCCTCAGCATTCCAGGACTCCGGGTTCAACGTGTTATCAGCACATTCCAAATTAAGACCGAATTCTATCTGTGCTTCCGTGTGCAATCTTATTTTAATTCTTTAAAAATATTCGTAATTGTATGTGTGCTCGCATGAATGTAGGTATCGGTAGAAGCCTCCAGGGACAAGACATGTTAGATCCCAACAGCACTGGAGCTAGAGGCATGGATGCTGGAAACCAGACCCAAGTCTTGCTGTATACACTCAATGACACTCTGCAAATTAATTTCTTAAAAAGACTGATTGCTGTGTATCCCATGCTGGCTTTGAACATTCAGTGTACCAGAAGCTGGTTGAGGTTTTTTTTTTGTTTGTTTGTTTTGTTTTGGTTTTTTTTTTTTTTTTTTTTAATACTTCTGCTTCTGCTTCCACCTCCTTGGGTGCTGGGATTACATGTGTGTATCACTATTGACTGGTTTATCTAGTGCTGGAAAATTGAACCTTGGGCATTCCAATCACCTTTTTTTTCTTTTCTTTTGAGACAGGGCTTCTCTGTAACAGTCCTGGCTCTGTCAGAACTGATTTCGTAGACTAGTCTCACCTTGAATTCATAGAGATCCACCTGCCTCTGCCTCCCTAATGCTGGGATTAAAGGGGTGCACCACCATGGCCAGGCCAATTACCTTATTCTTGAAACCTGTTCACAAATGCACTTTCCCTCTCAAATGTACTAATGTGGTGGGTTTCATTGTTGTTTTGACTTTTGTCCTTTTGATTTTTTTTAAACCTGTGCAACTGGTAAACAGACATATCTGTGGCTGTAGACTTGGCAGTTCTGTCTCAGGCTTCTTTCCCATGGACTGCATATTTCTTGTCTTAGGACACCTCAGCCCACTAGCCTCACTCAGTTTGTGAAAGTGTGTGACTTCCTGTTGCTTCCAGTTTGCTTCTCCCACTTCTTACTCAAAAAGTCATGTGAGGAGCTGAGGACTGTGGCCAGTAGTCACAGCTCATTGCCCTGTGGAGTCACACTTACTCTTAGTTGACTCACATATGTTTGAAAACTGCTAGATTGCCTTCCTCTTTCTCTGTAGCTAAATGTATTTAGTTATTTACCCATAGTGAACTCTAATAATAGTAAGGATTTTCATATCACTTAGTAGCAAGTCCCAATACAATCTTTCTATGTGTCTGGCATACTGAATATACTTAACAAACATACATATATGCACTTAATAAAAGGCATATTTGAATGCCCAGGCTTTACTTATAAGCCCTACAGATGAAGCAGGATCCCATCACTTAGCGGTGATGATGGTGGTAAAAGTTAGTAAATTGTTCATTTTGACGAAGTGGTAGTGTTTGTCTTAATCTCAGTCCTTGGGAAGCTAAGGCAGAGAAGGGTCAAGTGTTTAGGGTGCCATGGGCTTTTATTTTGAAAGTGTTGAAGTGGGAAGCAGGGCAGCGAAGAATGTTTAGCAAGGAGGACATGTGTTGTCATCTCTGAGTCACTGAGGCAGCAACTGGGGACCTGTTGGGGTTCTGTGGCAGTGATCCGGGTGACAAAAACATCAGCCTCAGCTCATGTGCAGTGTGGCGGCAACAACAGAGCTCTTTGCTTATGGTCCCCGACTATGCCTGCCTTCTCTGAGGTTAGATTTAGTGTCAATTGGTCTCCTCACTTCCCGGGGGAAATGAATTCAATGGATGCCTTCCTGTTCCTCCTGGTTTTCCCTCCCTCTTCAGTATCTGGAGGCTAACTTGTGTAGTCCTGGGCAAGTTGAGAAGCAACTGGAATTTTTTCACGTTCATTGCAGACTGGACAAGTCCTATTCACTGGCTCTTGGTCCAACTCCAGAATTTTGGGTTCTCCCTCCCTTCTTTGCCCAGGCCACCCAGCTTTGAATTGGCTTCTGCATGTCAGGCTGTACATGTGGGAAAGGAAGTCTTTTCAGGGATTCCAGCTATGGGGGAGGGGTGCAGATTCCTTGGCATTTGCTAAAGCCCTGTTAGTGACCTGGTAAATGCCATCAAGTTCTTCCTATAGTCACATTCATGTCTCCAGCAGGGTCTAGATGATGCCTACATAGCTGAGGGAAGCTGTTGTCCATTTCCTGTGTCCTCCCGCTACTCCCCTTCACTGTCTTCCCTGTTTCTTGCTGAGCTCACCGTATCACACCATCAGCAAAGGCTTTTCTGCTTTGTCCAGGTGCCCCTTACCTACTCTGTGTTTGTTTGTTTTCGTTTTTACATTTCAACCAAAGTTTCCCTTCTCTCCTCCCATTGTTGTGGAATCTTAGTTGAAGATGTGTTACATTTGTTTATGCTGTGGAACATTTGTTTAATGATGCAAAAATCCGTTGCGTTCTTTAATGTTGCATTGTTTAATGCTGCATTGCTTAACTCCGAAGCTGAGGTTACTTTGACTGTCTAAAACACCTGACTGGTCTACTGACTACCTGGTGAAGATGAGGTGTAGAGTGCTTTTGGCAGATGCAGTGTCAGAGATGGGCCTCGAGGTGAAGGCCTTCTGTAGAAAGGATGGCAGGGCTGAGACACAAAGGGAGCAAGAAGCCATTGGATGGTTCTGGAACTGATGTGGAATCAAAACAACGTCCTCTCTTTTTTTCTTGTTCAATCTTGAGATAGGATCCTACTCTAGTGCAGGCTGGCCTCAAACTCATCCTCCTCTTGCTTTAATGTTCCCAGGGTTGGGATTGCAGATGTGTGCTGAAGTCCCCTGCCTACCCTTCTCCCTTTGGCCTGCTATAGTGTGTGCACGCGCACGCGCGCACACACATACGCACACGCACACGAACATGCATGAAGCCCAGAAGCAGACAGTGGGTGTACTGCCACTCTTTACCTTACTCACTTGCGACAGGATCTCTCCCTGAACCTGGAGCTAGGTTGGTGGCCAGCAAATTCCAGTGCCTCCACAGCATTCAGGTTACAGGCACAGGTGGGTATTCCTGGCTTTTTACATGGGATGTGGGGATTTGAACTCAGGTCTTCATGTTTGCTCACTACTTGCTGTTACCCACTGAGCCACACCCTCAGTCCCATCTTATCTTCCTGATCCAGTATTTGTTGGTGCTGCTTCCCCCTCCCCCATTTCTCAACATTTAGAAGTATATCAGGCTTTTTTTATTTTGCTTTACTTCTTAACCACAGGATTTTTCTCTTCTTTTTCTTTTAATTAAGAGGGAACCAGTCATGGTGTGAGGCTAAAAAAAAAAAAAAATTATTCTACTCGGCATGCCCTAGGTCCCTGTTGAGAGTGCTCTTCTGGTTTGTAAAACCTTGGCTAAAGGGTGTTCCGGGAAACAATTTAGCCTAGTGATTGCAATTTAGACATCCCTCCTCTCCCCAGCTGTGCAGACCTTTGCCACATGCTGCATACTGTGCGCGCTTTGTTTCCAGGTTATCAGCTCTGAAGGTGGGCCTCTTGCTATCTGCTACCAAGCCCTGAAATATCTCATATTTCAGGTGGGTGGGGGCAAGAGAGCAGGTGAATGTTCGCTGAAAAACAGGAAACACATTTTGATGGTGTGAGCTCATCACTCCCGAGTTGGGGACTGAACTCAGAGCCCTGTACTTGCTAAGCAAGGGCTTTATCCCAAATTAAGTCCCCACTCCCTTTGCTATCTGTTCTGTGGGCCTCTCACACAGTACTGTTGGCATTTTCTGGCTGAATAATCTGCAGTCAGTAGCATCTCATGTGCAGTTGTAGAAAAGTCTCAGAAGTTGAAAGAAAGACCTAGGTGGGGCTGGGCATTGGTGGCACACGCCTTTAATCCCAGGACTTGGGAGGCAGAGGCAGGCGGATCTCTGTGAGTTCAAGGCCAGCCTGGTCTACAGAGCTAGTTCCAGGACAGGCTCCAAAGTAATACAGAGAAACCCTGTCTTGAAAACCAAAAATAAATAAATAAATAAATAAATAAATAAATAAATAAATAAAATAAAAGAAAGAAAGACTTAGGTTGGAAGTGGCAGACATGGCATTTGGACTCTAGTCTTTGGCTTGTGAAGCTGTAGTCTCCTGTCTCTTGTTCATCCTACAGTGTACCAGACTGTTCTTGCCTCTATGTTTCATGTCCTCTTAGAAAAAGTTTCTTCTCCTGGTGCCATAGACTGAACCAAGTGCTTCACACTGGTTGAGCAGGTACCAGCCCTGAAACTTTTAAAAATTATATATATTTTTATTATTTAAAACAATTTTTAAAATTGGATATATTTTGATCATATTCTTCTCCTCCCCCAAGCCCTTCCAGATCCTCTCCCCATCCCTACTCATCCAATTTCAAGTTCTTTTTAAAAACAATACAAAAACAAACTCCCAAAACAAAAAACACAAACTGAAACATCCAAATAAAAACAAAGCCCACAAAACTGTAACCAAATAAAAGTACACACCAAAAAAAAAAAAAAAAAAAATCTATGAAGTCACCTGCTCCTGAATATGAGCCCTGCCCTGGAGTGGTTGAAATACCCAGTGTCACTGCATTGGAGAAGGCTGATTTTTCCTCTTCCAGAAAGTATAAACGACAGTGAAGTTTTTAACCTTTACCCTAGTGGCTAGGTTTACATGCATGCATTCATTCTTTTTTAAAAATATAATAAGATAAAAATTATTACATGGAAGTTGGAACCAACAGAAGGAAAAAGAACCCAAGAGAAGGCACAAGAACCCAGACCCACCAGTTTGCATACTCAGGAATACTATAACAACACTAAACTTGAAGCCATAATATATATGCTAAGGACCTGGTGCATACCTGTGCAGTCTCTGAGTTCATATGAGCTTTGCTCATGTTGAATTAGAAAGTATGTTAGAGTTTCGATTGCCATGAAGAACCATCATAAACAAGGAAAGAGTGTGTGTGTGTGTGTGTGTGTGTGTGTGTGTCTGTGTGTATTAGGGGTGGGGGTTCTTTCAAGACAAGGTTTCTCTGTTTAACAGTCCTAGCTGCCCCATAACTCGATTTATAGACCAGGCTTGCTTCAAACTCACAGAGATCCCCTCCCAAATGCTGGGATTAAAGGCATATGCCACCACACCTGGCAACCACAGCAACTCTTATAATGGAAAATATTTATTTGATGGCTTACAGTTCAGAGGTCCATCCCATTATTGTGGTGGGACATGGCATCATGCAGGCAGACATGGTGTGGAGAGGTAGCTAAAAGTTCTACATAGGTTACAGGAAGTGAACTGTCTCACTGGGCGTGGCTTGCATATATAAGACCTCAAAGTCTGCCTCCACAGTGACTCACTTCCTCCAATAAGACCACACCTAGTCCTAAAGGCCTAACAGTGACACTCCCTTTGGAGGCCATTTTCTTTTAAACCACCACAGAGGGCCTTGTTTTTTTGGTGTCTGTCATCCTCTGTGGCTCTTACACTCATTCATGGGGTTCCCTGGGCTCTGAAGGGAGGGATTTGATTGAGACATTCCATTTAGGGCTGAGTGTTCCAAGGTCTCTCACTGTATAATGTCTGGCTGTGGGTCTCTATATTCCCATCTGCTGCAGGAGGAAGTTTCTCTGATGATGGCTGAGCAAGGCAGTGATCTATGAGTATAGCAGAATATCATTAGGAATTATTTTATCACTATGGAATTTTTGTTTGCCTTTTCTTTTTTTAAGACTAGAATTATTTGGTTTTACCCTGGGTCCATGGGCTATGTAGTCTCCGGTTCTTATTCACCCACACAGTGTCAGGTATGGCTTTCATCTTGTGGAGTGGACCTTAAGTCAAATCACTAATCGGTTGGTTCCTCCTACAAGCTTTGTGCCACCATTGCCCTCGAAAAACTTGCAGGCAGGAACCATTGTAGTTCACAGCCTGTCCTGAAACTTTAGAAGAAATTTGTGCGTAAGCGTGCATGCGTACTTTGAGTGTGAATAAGGGTACAGATGTGTGTAATGATTAAAAAAAAAGAGAGGGGAAGTGGGTACCTTTTTGTGGGCCTTGCCAAGGTATGCCTCTAAGCAAACAGACCAAGAGAAGAGTTAGAGCAAGAGTGAAAGGCCATGCCAGAGTGGAGACACGAGAGGGGCAGGCAGACACAAAAAAAGAGACATAGCAGGGACGAGACAAGAAGAGGGGCAAGAGAATACGCTGTGCCTGGTGAGCACTTTTAAGGGGTGCACATGTCCCACAGCTGACCGTGGGAAGGCACCTGGCAATAGGTGATGGTGTAACTTAACTGTTTGGTGGCAGAGGCAGGCTGCTGCCCCAGCGGAAACTAACAGTGTCGAGGTCAGATGAGAACCTCAGATGCCAACCCTGGCCTTCCACCTTGAGACAGGCATGGTTTCCCACTGTGTGCACCATGCTAGCTGGTGTGGGAGCACCTGGGAATTCTCCTGCCTCTGCTTCCTGTCTTCCTGCTGGAGCTCTGGGTTGTGGGAAGTCCTTTTTTCCTCCTTTTCTGTGAGGGTTCTCAGCAGGGAGCAGACTGCTCCAATCCCAAACAGCCTGAGCTGTGGTTTGTTGTTGATATCCTTTGAGGAAGGGAACTCCAGGTGGGCACATCGTAGGCAGAGTTGGGGATTCATGTTTGTGGATGACTGTTGACTAGCACAGAGAAGGATTGGAAAATGGGTTACAGCTATGCCTCTGAGTACCTCTTGGATGCCAACCCCTGGAGCAAACATTCCCATCCCCCCACCATCTTCAGACATCCTGGGTAGTGAAAACTGTCCATGCATTATAGAATGGAGAATCTAGGTTTCTCAGCTGGCAGCAAGTGGGCTTGCAGGCTGGCTTCTAGAGGCTTCAGACCAGATTTTCCAGTGTGCATCCTGCCAGCTCTGCTTCTGGCATTTTCTCTCTGAACCAGTGAAATCTCCCCTGCTCTCTCAAAGCGAGCAAACAAAAAACACAAGACACAGAAAAAATGATAGTGAGGCCATTTGGGGGATGGTAGGCTGCTGCGTTTATCTGCTCCAGATATCTCTCCAGGTTCACTTTCCCTGAAGAGAGCTTTTTGTTTTTCTGTGGTTGCTAATTTTCTATCAGTGTGCTTCCTTCATTTCTAACAATCCTACATTGGCCTGCAAATTGCTGTGTCCAATCCAATTAGGCCCATGCTGAGAGACAAGTGCTGGGCAGCCTCACCATACCACAGCCAATACATCTTTTTATTTCATGAACATCAAAACCTGATTACCTCCTTCTTCAGCATGTTTGGTAACAAAATGCCAGAAGTGTGCTACAAAAATATTAGTTCATGGAGGACAATTCTATTTGAAGCTGCTGCTTCTGTGTTAGGAGGAAGTCATCATCTCCTAACTCACATGGGAATGTGACCTCTGAGGCCCTTGGTGGAGTTGTCTTTTTCTTTTTTCTTTCTTTCTTTCTTTTTTTTTCCCCCCTTTTGGCTTTTTGAGACAGGGATTCTCTGTGTAGCACTGGCTGTTCTGGAACTCACTCTGTAGATCAGGCTGGCCTCTGCCTCAGCCTCCTGAGTGCTGGGATTAAAGGTGTGCACATCACAAACTGGCAGCTTTGTCTTCACACAAGAGGTTTTCTTCCTCCTTATTCAGATTTAACCCACACATGTAGTGACCATTGATGATTGTGTCTTTACAAAGGTACACGCCGCATGAGCAACTCAACTCATGCCCTAGAATCTTCCAGCTCCCTGGAAGGCTTCCTTATCCCCTTTCTCGGCCACCTACCCTGGAGTTGACTTAGATAGCATCTTATTGATGGGGTTTGCCTGCTGTAGAATAAAGGTGTGTGTCCAGGTGTTAAAATGGGTCTTCTTAGTGTAACTTTTTAAAAATACTGCCAGAAGACCCTGCTTATCCCTCTTCTAGAAACTCCATTTCAGGTCTCTCTGCCTCTCTCTCTCTCTCTCTCTCTCTGTATGTGTATGCCTGTGTGTTTGTGTGTGTGTTCAGTCTCCCAAGGAGAATTAGCATTTCAGCACACTGGGCTTTCCGTTCTGGTTTTACCCAGGAACACTGAGTGAGTCTGAGGCCCAGTCCCCACCTTGCCCAGTGTGTCTTCCTACTCCCTCAGTTTGCAGCAGAGCCTCAGTGGGACTTTTGACTGTGACACCTTGGACAGTTGCCAGGCAGTCCTGGTCATCCATTCTGCAGAATGTTTTTCAGGTTGGGTTTATTTGCTGTTAACACCTAGGGTAGCCGTGTAGTTCTCATGCATTTGACCTAACAGCACAGAATGTCTGTCACTGGCATTAACTTTGGCTTCATCAACAGATTTTTTTTGTATGTGTGTTGGGACTGGAACCTAGAGCTTTGAGTGTGCCAAGTGCAGACATACTGCTGGGCCATACTCCAACACAAGGTGATGTCTTAATGTCCCTGTGGTCACTTCCTCCTCATTAGATATATTTTTTTAGAAAGCTATGCTGAGGTAGAAGGGAGACCCTGGAACTTCCTACTACAGGAACACTTTCAGAAGGACTTCCTCTTTTCTGCTTGTGTGTGTGTGGTAAGGAGCACCTGTTTCTGAACTTCCTCAAGGAAGAACAATAGATGGACCTTTATGTCAGTCTGTAGGTTCCCGGGTGTTCCTTAGACTTGGTGCCACTGTCCATGGTAATAAGTTTCCAGCACATAGAGTCTTGTGTCTTGTGAGGGAGATTCCCAGAAAGGAATCTAGGATTCGTGGCAGTGACATTTGTTTTGACATTACTGTTTGTGTGTGTGCACGCACTCATGTGCTCCCTCATGCCATCACTCATGCAGAGGTTAGAGAACAATTGCAGGAGTTGGTTTTCGCCTTCCACCATGTGGTCTTAGAGATCCAGCTCAGGTTGTCTGGTTTGGTGGCAAGTGTCCTTGTCATCAGCCCCCTTATGACACTGAGAGCCATTTTGCAAAGGACTGGCAATGGGGGGGGGGAGGACAGCATGAACCATGTACTTTGGGAATTTAAATTGAGTGGATGGAGAAGGATGGGCAAGCAGAGAGGTGGACATGGCACCAAATACGGAGCCATCTTGGAGACAGCAGCACTGGCCTGTTGCTGATGAGAGAGAAGCATATCCCACGCTACCGTCTCGCCAGCAAGAATGACACGGCACACTCAGGATCCTTCTGCAGTAAAGCTTTAATGCATCTTGAGAGGGAGAGCATAAGCTTACAGAGCGGAGACCCCAAACATCCAAAACCCAGCCTTTATATAGGTTTACAACCTTCGCCTCGGACGTGTCACCTCCTGATTGGCTGCAGCCCATCAGCCCATATGACACCACGAGAGAGGCACAGGCCAAGGGAGGGAAAATCACCCTGCACCTGCGCACTGACTTGTTTACTCTCAACGCCAGCCGGATGCAGGCGCCATCTTGTAATGGAGAATGCCGGGACAGCTCCCTACAGAAGCAGAAGAAGGCAGACAGTATGAGAGCATTGGGAAGGCTTTCAAGCAAGCACAGGGAAGTTCAGGGCTCTAGGCAGTCAGTGCCACCAGGCACACTATGGGCTGAGTGTTTTGGGGTCCTTGGCCTCTTATTCAATAATAAAATAAAGTTCATACAGAAGGAAAATTAGTGAGGAAACTTTATTCAAATTAAAGTGATAGAAACAGGTTAGAATATTGCTGCAGGAGAGCAGCAAGCCACATGAGTGAAGATACTCAAGGGCCCCGACTTACTGATGGGGTTCCCTTTATGAAGTTAAAGAAGGAGGGGCTGTTGCTAAGGGGCTTCATATTTTGGATGGTTCTCGGTATTGATAGATTAGATAATGTAATACTTTTTCTGCTGTAGGTGTCACTTCCCTATATCTGAATTTTGTTATATGTACTAACAGTTCTGCATAGGTATAATATGGTAGATAAGAAATTGTCCCTGAAAATTCACCTGAGATTTTTTTTTTCCCCTTATTGTACCAAAACTGGTTTTTGTACCTGGACACAAAGAGAGCAGGATAAACTGGAATCTGTCTGAATTTGACCATTGTCAGGGGAAGGAGAAAGCCATTCAATTGTTGAGAGAGGAGTAGTGTGTGTGAGTAGGCTGATGAAGGTGGGGGTCCTAGGTTGCTACCAGGTTTCCAGGTACATTGTTCAGAGAGATTTGTGTATGTGTACATAGTACAGGTAGGTAAATGTCACAGGCTCCCAGAAGAGGCAGGTGTGTACAGCTTGTGCCAAGGTGGAGTCCTAGGTTACTTAACTATCCCCTATGCTTGCTTGTCTCAATAGGTGAGTGTTGGGGAGAAGGAAGAGCAGTCCTCTGGCAGGGAGAGCTTCAGTGCAGCAGCTGAAAGCAGGCACTAGGGAGTAGTAGACAGCTTGTCTTTTCTTGAACACCAAGTCTGAGCTGTAGGGAGGCAGGGTCACAAGCTGAGAGTGGAGGAGTTGATAGGTAGTGACAGGGACCAAGAGAAAGTGTGAAGGAAATCCCCAAGATGTGGAAGTGTGATGAGGTGTGGTGCTGTGCATCTGAGGACCCAGAATCCTGCAGATTCAGTCTAAGGTGTTACCAAGTCTCAATAAATTTTAAGTGTGCTTCATCTAATGCTGAGAACTGGGTGAATGTTGTGCATAAACTGTATTTACCAGATCGTAAAGACAAGTTTATAGGGACCTGGGCATGGTGGCACATGCCTATACTCCTAGCATTCAGAAGATTAAGGCGGAGGTTGTGAGTTTGTTCTTTATAGAAAGTTCACGGCCAGCCTTTGCTATGAACAAAACCCTGCCATACTCCCCTGCCCAGTTTGCCCAAGATCACATCCTAGACCAACTATTTGTGGCCTTTGATTC
Organism: Phodopus roborovskii; assembly: GCF_943737965.1. NCBI lineage: Eukaryota > Metazoa > Chordata > Mammalia > Rodentia > Cricetidae > Phodopus > Phodopus roborovskii. The sequence continues at coordinate 7,136,967 of NW_026126578.1, forward strand.
CTACCTTGGCCTTCAACAGCAACCCTTGATGTTTTGTTGTTATTTTGTTGTTGTTTATTTGTTATTGTTGTTGTTTTGAGACAGGGTATCTCTATGTAGCTCTGGCTGTCCTGGGACTCACTCTGTAGGCCAGGCTGGTCTCGAACTCACAGGCCTGTCTCTGCCTCCCAAGTGCTGGGATAAAAGGCGTGCGCCACCATCTCCAAGCTCCTTGATGATTTCTAATGCCTCGTAAAATATTCTGGCAAAACATAAATACAAAACATAATAAAAACCAAATAAACCAGATTTTTTTTATTTTTTAAAAAATTGTGTGGTGTGTATATGTGATTGTTGAGGCCAGAGGGGGGTATTGAGTTTCCTGCTCTACTCCACCTTTTCCCCCTGAGATGGGGTCTCCATTTAACCTGGAGTTCACCAGTTTTGCTGGCTGACCTGCCCATGAGCTTCTAGTGTCCACCTGTCCACTGTCTGCTGGGGTTGCAGCTATGTGTGACCATACTCAGGTTTCTAAGTGGAATCTGGGGGTCCCAACTCAGCAAGTGCTCCCCCCCAACTGAGCCCTTTCTCCAGCCCCTGGTTTTGACATTTTTAAAGGGTTGTAAACAAGGGAGAATAATATATGACAGATAATATTTGTGGCTTGCAGTTTCTAAAATATTTACTTCCTAGCTGCTTTCAGGAACAGCTTTAGGGTCTCGGTTGTGGTTGGCCCAGCACCCTCTGAGAGCATCACTTGTCAAATGACCCTCAAAGCAACTCTTGGATGCTAGTGAGGAAGCCCATTTCCTATCTGGTCAGCTAGGCAATATTAGTCATTTTATGTTTCTGATGGAAATTGTTATACAGTGTGTCATCTGAGCATGGGCCTTGGGTGATGTCTTACTGTGTATCATCTGTGCATGGGCCTTGGGTGATGTCTTACTGTGTGTCATCTGTGCATGGGCCTTGAGTGAAGACAAGAGCACATATTTCATGTCAGCATTTGTCAAGCATCTTCTGTACTCCAGGCACTGTGCTCAGCTGAGAAGTGATGTCACAACCTTCTCTTCTTCTTTTTAATGTTAAAAAACTGTTTATTAGATTTATTCTCCTAACATTAAAAATTAAAACATGGCAGGTAAAAGATTCCGTTTTTAGGACTGGAGAGATGGTTTCAGGGTTATAAGCTCTGGCTGCTCTTGCATAGGACCTGGGTTTGCTACCCAACATCCACATGGTGGCTCACAACTGTCTGTAACTCCAGTTCCAGGGGTGCCCTCTTCTGGCCTCCCTGGACACCTGTACACTCATGACACACACACACACACACACACACACACACACACACACACACGAAAACTAGAAAAATCTTAAAGATTCAGTTTTAAGCAATTTTAAGTCTTTGAAATCTGTTTTTGCACCAGGTAGTGGTGGTGCATGCCTTTGATCCCAGCACTTGAGTGGTAGGGGCAGGTAGATCTCTGTGAGTCTGAGGCCAGCCTAGTCTACAGAGTGAGTTCCAGGACAGCCAAGGCTACATAGTCTGACCATGTCCTCAAATTCCAAAACAGAAAAGAAAAATCTGGTTTTGTTTATTACAACATCCTTTATATAGTGTATTAGACAGAATTCTCTAGAGGAACAGAACTGATAGAATAATATATCATTTATGTGAGATTTATTAGAGTGGCTTCCAGGCTCTGATCCAGCTAGTTCAGTGACTATTTACCAGTGGAAAGTCTAAAAATCCAGTAGTTGTTCAGTCCAGGAAGCTGGATATCTCAGCTGGTCTTCAGTATACTATGGAATCCCAAAGAAATAAGACTCCAATGCCAGGAAGGAATGGACTTGCCAGTGAGAGCAAGGGCAAACAGGAAAAGAGCAAAAGCTTCCTTCTTCCATGTCCTTTACATAGGTGTGGAAGGTGTGGCTCAGATGAAAGTCCCTCATCAAAACATCTGGATTAAAGGTGGATCACCCATTTCAATGATTTCATTAGGAAAATATCTCACAGGTGTACCCAGCTATTTGGGTTTTAGTTAATTCCAGATGTAGTCACATTGACAACCAAGAATAGTCATCACAGGTAGTCTCCATCCTTTAAAGAAATACAGAATTCTTCCATCTGACATAGTTTCCAAATCTTTGTTTTTCCTCCTATCAGTGGGAGCACAGGGTGACGAGGTGCTGGTATAGTCAGCTGGGATGGCACTCATGACAGTGCTGGGTAATTGCTGACATAGGCAAAACCTTCCCTGTCCAAGACTCAAGCATCACCAAGCCTTTCCACCTGGCCGTTTGGTTTGGACAGAAAGAAAAGTGCTCTTGTTTTCCTTATTTCTATATTGCTGCCCCAGATACACTGTGCCAAGTTAGAAAGACGCAGAGGCTATAGCCTTCCCCGACCCCTGACCCTCTGCCTCCGGTTCCTCTGCTGCCCCTTCCTGCCTCCTACCCCCCAGCCTGCTATCCCTTGCTTTCTGCTCGCCAGCCCTGTCGCCTGCCTCCACCCTCTACATCCTCCCTCTCCTGCTTCTCTGCCCACAGGTCTCCTTCTGTCCCTGCCTCTTTTCCCTTGACTCTTGCCCCTACCTCCTGCCTTCTTGTGTCTTACCCTTCCCTGGTCCCCTCTGTGTTCCCCCATCCTTCTCCCTAGATTCTTTCTCTTAGTCAGTTTGGGCACTCAGTGACATCTGAGCTCAAACATGTCATTGGATATGGCTCCATTGATAAATGTGCACAACTAGCACCAGGGCTCTGTGGTAAACGAAGCCCTGGGGGTTTGTGTTGCTCAACTACCCTCATCATCTCCCTTTCATCTTGACTGGGTTTCGACTGCTGGGATTCTTGTCTGTTACTTGTCAGCCCCTCATCAAAGCCTGTCTTCTTTCACCAGAAGTAGCGCAGTGCCATCTTGGGAGTCTTGGGTTTGACTCACAATCAGCCTTGGTGCCTGCGTCTGAACACGTGTCCATGTGGGGGCGGCATAGCCGTCCTCTTCTAAGAGGCTGGGGTCTCTCCGGCTCTGTCCAGAGCTGTGGAACCTGGCTTTTCTGGGGGAATGGGAGGGAGCAAGAGATAGGCACGGCTGACTCCACACCTGAGTTCCCTTGCTCCTCCAGGTCCCCTGCATGACATTTCCTAAATCTTCCCTTCTAGCTTAGCTACCAGCATGGTGTTACATGGTATTAGGTTCCTCGGAGGTCTAGCTTGTCCTAATTCCTACAGCAAATTCCTCCTGTGTTACTGTCGTTGCTACACCCTCCTGTCACACAGTGAAGCCCAGACACATCCTCTTGTAAAGTAAATAGGGTCTTGTAGTCTACTCAAAATTTCTCAAAGGCCAAATAAGCCAGAAAATGTTTGAAACCTGTGCCTTTTATGCTCTCAGCACAGTTTATTGCTCTCAGGTGTTTTGTTTATTTTTTCCAGCACCCTCCCAACAGCTTTATTGAGGTATAACTGGTATTACAAATGGTCTCTTGCCTTCTAAGCGGTCAGCCTAGTGAGCTTCCTGCTCCTAAAGCTATAGAATGGTTTTCTTTATCTCTAGGATCCTCTGGCTCCAGTAAAATTCCATCTCAGGGCCCTCAGCAGGTCCTCAGAAGACACTGGGAAAATCAGTGGAGCCTGATTGATCTTCAGGAAGGAGTCAGGGACAGCTGACTCCTTGTAGGATTTCGGTGAGGTGCATTTGCACAGCTGTCTGCTCCTGGGCCAGTCTCCTCTTATTCTAGGTGATGGCTCTGGCCCCAGGCAGTTTCTGTCCTGTTTGTTTTGCCTGTGTTAGAAGGAGATCAGTGTGCAAATGAGAATCCAGACATTGGTTGTTGATTAGCATGCTGGTGGACGGAATAAAGACTCTGAAGAGGTTCATTCCCCTTGAGGCCCAACAACACAGGGAGCTCAGGGGCGCTTTGAAGCCTGCAGGCATGTATCCTTTCTGCCACTCCCTCACTGTGACTCGGAGGAAGTTGCCTAACCTCTCCCTCATTTACTGGTCTGTAAAGGAAACAATGTAACCAATACTGGGTTGTCATGGGAAGGGTGTGTACAATGTTTAGGGTGGTGCTTGGCAAAAATGAGCACCCGCCACAGTGAGTTTTCCTAAAGGGAGCTGGGGAGATCATTTAGTCAGCAAAGGTCATGAGGACCGAGTTTGCTCCCTAGAGCCCATGTGAAAATACTGGGCATAGACTGACAAGGTGACTCCGCCGTGTCCGTGTGAAGACATTTGCTACCAAGCCTGCCCACCTCAGTTCAAACCCAGAATCTGCACGGTGGAAGGAAAGAAGAGATTCCTGCAAATTGTCCTCTGACTTCCTTGTGCATAGCATGACATGCCTGCACACCTCATCTCCTCTTATTAAAATAATAATAATAACATAAGCAAGCATTTGTAGTCACAGTGCTAGGGCAGCAGAGTCAAGAGGATCCCCGGGGCTCCAGCCATTCCAGCCTATGAGCTCCAGGGCAGTGAGGTGGTTCTTGTCCCTGAAGATGACCCCTGGAGTTGTCCTCTCATCTCCACACACATATACCTGCACACACATGCCCACGGGTTTTTAAAAAGACATCCCATGCTGTAATGGGAGCTGTTACTGTGGGACCTGGAGCCACTGCATCTTAATAGCTGTGGGTGTTAATGAGAGCTGTATAAAGGACTCTAAGTGATGAGAAGGGCTTTTCCAGCAAAGAGGGGGAAGATTTCTTAAGAATACTGCAAAGGCCTTGGGTCGGAAAAAAGAATCCAGGCCAGCATCTCCAAAATAGCACCAGGTGTCCTCCTGTGTCACCTGGCACCAGTCAGACTTGTAGCCTCTTGATTACCAAGCGTGTTCTTTGTCCGCTGCACTGGAAGAACACATGGGTCCCAGGCAACTTGATTTTAAAAAAGATTTGTTTCTATTATTTTATCTGTGTTTGTTTGTATGTGAGTACTGTGCCCTCATGGCATCAGATTTCCTTGAACTAGAGTTACAGACAGTTGTGAGCTGCGATGTGGGTGCTGGGAACTAAAGTCCTCTGGAAAAGCAATATGTGTTCTTACCACTGAGCCATTTCTGCAGCCTCACACACCTCATTTTTTCTAAAGCTTGCAGAGAACCAGGTATAGTGGTGTACGCCTATAATCCCAGCACTCTTGAGGTTTAGGTAAGCGGCTCAAAAGTCTGGACAACCTGGGCTATGTAGTGAGACAATGGGTGAGCCTTTGCCCGATGCATTGTATTGCCCTTTATGATCAATGAGACTCACCAGTTCTATAGGAAAGGCATTATTTTTTTTCTCCATTTCCCAAGCCCCATTGAGAGTGTTCCATCCATGCACACTGGAGCTATGGTGTCCAAGCATACTTTTAAGTAGACAGAGCATACTGAGCCTACAGAAAGCAGCTGTCCCTGGTGCATCCAGTAGCAAAGTGACCTAGCCCAAGCCATTGGGACACAGACAACTCCTCTCCTGTGGTGACTTGTAGTTCACAGCCTGTTCCCAGTCTAACAGTTTCCTGTTAAATTGCACTTTGGAGAGTTGTAGGCATTAAAATCCAGTGTACAGAAGGTCATCCAGTCCTGTCCTTTGTCCATGCTCTTTAAGGGCCTCAAACTCACAGAAATCCTCCTGCCTCTGCCCCTCTGCGGGAATTAAAGGTGTGGGCCACCACACCCAGTCCCCTTTGGTTTGTAATTGTGAATGGATAGTTATTGTACATGGTAATGGTTTACTGTGCCACCTCAATGCGTGCAAATGTTGTGCTTTGATACCCATTTTTTTTCTTATAATGCGCTCTTACCCTCTCCTACCCCAACCCTTTCACCTCTTACCCTTTCTTCCTCAATAGTCTTTTTTCTTTGTTTTAATTCTGGCCTCTGCAGCTGAGAGGAAACACGTGCTATTTGTCTTTCTCTCCTTTAACGTGATGACTTTTAGCAAATGGCCTGTATTCATTCTTCTCTACAGCTGACTAACACTCCATTGTGTATCTATACTATTTTTATTTAGCCATTCATCTGCTGAAGGGCCCCTAGGCTGTTTCCAGAGATTGATCAATGTGTAAAGTGTTGTGATAATCGTGGGCATGCTGATGTCTCCTGTACATAAGGTCTTAGAGCCCTTTGGGTGTATGCCCAAGGAACACTGCAGCTCAGTTACTTGCTAGTTAGCATTTTAGTGTTTTGAGGAACTCTGTACTGTTTTCCATGATGGCCGAACTACTACTATTTCTACCAACATCATTTAGGGTTCCCTTTCTCTAAGTCCTTGGCAGTATGTGTTGTTGCTATGATGATTTTTGATTGTCAGCTATTCTAACTAACGAGATAAAATATCAATGTAGTTTTTAATTTGGATTTCTCTAATGTCAAAAGATGTTGGGCATATGTTTTTACATATTTATTGACTGTCATACTCTCTTGAGAACTGTCTGTTCAGTTTGTTTGCCCATTTGATGGTTGGAGATCTTGTTGAATTTACTGAAGTTGTCACATGTTCTGGATAATGAAGCTTCTGTCAGGTGCATGGCCTGCAAAGTTCTCCTGTTCTGTAGGCTCCACTTTCGGTTGGATGCTTTTAATTTGATGTAGCCCCATACATCAGCTTCCAAGGATCAAAAGTGAACCATCACCTCAATTAATGCAGAAAATAGCATTTATAAATTCAGAATATCCCCTTGATTTAAAAAAAGAACAAAAAACAAAAAACAAGAAAGCAGACACAGCGCTGTTGCAGCTCCGAGTGGCAAAGGTAGGATAGGACAAAGCCAGGACCTTTGTCAGGCTGAGGAGCAGGAGCTGGCCACAGTGCCGCAGAGAGCAGAAAGGATGAGTAGGGTGTCTGTTCTCATGGCTCATTCAGCACTTGGAATTTAGCCAGAACAGCCAGGAAGAGAGAGAAAGGGGTGTAAACAGGAAGGGAGAAGTCAATTTATCCCTGATTGCAGAGGACAGGAGTCTGTTGTTAGAAACCCTCATGTCTCTGCTAAGACTCATAGAACCCATAAACAAATCTGGCAAGGGAGCAGGGTACAAAATCAGTGTTGAAAAATCACTAGCTTTTCCATGTGGCAGTAATGAGCTCACCGAGACAGAAATGAAAGAAAACAAGCACCATCACTACTCAAAACAAAACAAAACCAGGAATAGACCCAACTGAAGAGGTGAAAGACCTCTACCATGAAAACTAGAACAATAAACTGACATCCTACAACTTCTAGTGTCCATGAGTCAGTATGATTAATACTGTTTTTAAATGGCCAACTACTGGAGCAGTGTTTAGATTGGCTGTAGTTCCCAATAACGTACCAATGATATTCTTCATGAAACACACATGAAGAAAGCTGGGTATAGTATGTGTGCCTATAATCTCAGCACTGGAAAGGCAGATGCAGGGGGACTGAGAGACCAAGGCCAGACTAGGCTAAAAAAAAACAATAAGTTTTGTGGAAACACAAAAGATCCTGTAGAGTCAGAATAATTCTGAGCAAAAAGAGCAATGCTCTTTTTGTACCAAATTTCAAAATATACTATAGAAGCTGGGCACGTTGGTGCAGAAGCAGGCAGATCTCTGTGAGTCCAAGGCCAATCTGGTCTACACAGAGAGTTCCAGGCCAGCCAGGGCTACACAATGAGACTCTTTTTAATATATATTACACACACACACACACACACACACACACACTCATATTATATTAGAGTTGTAGCAAAAACAGCATGATGTATTGTTATAAAAACAGTTGTGTAGATCAACCCAGAAATGAATGCATGCAGCTGTAGCCAATTGATTCCTGAAAAAGGCACCAAGATCATATATTGAAAAAAGGACAGTCTCTTCCACAAATGGTGATGGGAAAACAGGGCATTGGCATGTAGAAGACAGAAACCCAAACTCCCTGTGGAACACTGTACAAACATGAACTCAGCTGGAGAGATGGCTCAGTATTTAAGAGCACTGACTGCTCTTGCAGAGAACCGTTCCCAGTACTCACATTGTGCCTCACGGCTGTCTGTAACTCCAGTTCCAAGGCATCTAAGCGCCCTTTGGCCTCCAACAGCACTGTACACAAATGGCGCATAGACATACACTCAGGTACACAAACATACACATAAAATAATAAATCTTATTTTTCCAATTCAACTCAGATCAAAGCCCTGAAGCTTTTAAAGTACTTGAGGAAAAACACCTCAAGATGTGACAAAGGCAGCCTGTGCCTCTTATTTCTCCAGGTCACCTCCCTGAGATCACTTCTATTTCCTTGTCCATCATTGTTCTCTGTTGAAATGTCTGACTGGGCGGTTATGGCACATATCTTCAGTCCAAGCTCTTGGAAGGTAGAGGCAGGAGGATCTCTGAGTTTGAGGCCAGCCTGGTCCACAGAGAGAGTTCCAGAACAGCCAGGACTACACAGAGAAACCCTGTCTTGATTTTTTTTTTTTTAAAGGAAGGTCTGTCCTGTGCTTGTACCCCTGTCCTAATGCCAGCCCTACCTTCACTCTTGCTGGCTTGGCATGCTTGGTGCCTACAGGACTTTCTCTCATTGCTCTTTCTGGTTTGTTCTTGCTGTGCTGGGAATTGGATCCAGGTCTCACAATTTGAAATACATATTCATCACACTATAACCTTGGCCCTGCCATTCCATGAACCCTACAAGAGACCATGTTTGGTCACCTTTGCTAAGTGTCCCCAGGGAGAATCCCCTCTTTTCTATCACTTCCTTTGTCCTACATAGTTCTTCATCAGCTCATAGCACCTTTCTTTGTCTGCAATGGGGATGGAGCCTGGAGACTCATGTTTGGTAGATCAGAAGTCTCCTACTGATAGAGCTGTGTCCATGTCTAGCCTCTGATCTGACTTCACCTTTTACAGCCCTTTGCTGCTGCAGGCGTGTGGAACTCTGTACCTGCTGCTAGCTCCATCCAGGATTCTTCCACTTTATTTCACAACTTCTTATGTACTGGTATTTGTAACCAGTGGGCTTTGTACTGCAGCACTTATTCAGGTCTCCACTCTTGATTGACTGGTCTCACACTCCTACAGACCCAATCTTGTGATGATATATTATTTATGATTAATTAAAGCTTGCCCCGATGATTCAGAAAGCAAAGTCAGCCTCAAGCTATAGAGATCCAGCAGTGGTGGTACACACCTTTAATCTCAGGACTCAGGATTAAGAGGTAGACAGATCTCTGTTAGTTAAGGCCACCATGGTGTATACAAGAACGAAGAGTAAAGAGCTCATGCCTTTGCTTCCAGCACTTGGGATCACACACCTTTAATCCCAGGACTCATGAGAGATATTTAAGACAGGAATAGGGCCTCAGAGCTGGCATTCATTCTCCAGCCACATTGGAGATAGCAGCATTGGTTCTCCAACCATGCTGAGGAGAGGCAGCAGTTGGAGGCTTGGTGAAGAGCTCATGCATTGGTCCTTTCAGCTTGAGGTAGAGGTAAGAAGCTAGCGGCTGGCTGCTTTGCTTTTCTGACCTTCAGATTAAAGCTTGAACCCCAATATCAGTCTCTGGGTCTTTTATTTATCGTGCTACACAATCTTCTCTCTTTTTCTTGGACCTTCTACCCTTCATCTCCTGCACTCAGCCTTTCCGGGTTCCTTGGTGCCCTGCTCATCCACTCTTTCCTGTGGCCCTGCCTGGTACCCAGCTCCTTCCCCCACAGTCTTAGCCCTTGATGCAGACACAGATGCATTCTATTCTATAGTCACTGATGTCACAGCTCCCCACTCCTGCTTCTGAAATGGAAAAGTTGGGAAACACGGTATCTCAAAAACCTTGGCAGGAAAATTGTGCAGAATGCTTCATCACTTATTTATGTTTGTGCTATCTCTCTGTGTTTGTGCCACATAAATGAAGGTGATGGTGGAGGCTAGAAAAGGGTATTGGGTGGCCCTGGAGCTGCAATTATAGGCAATTGTAAACCAATAATGTGGGTGCTAGAATCAGAATTCTGAGTCATCTTCCCATCCCTGAATCTTCTTTAAATAGTAAATTAAATTGCTTGAATTAATGATGGTGGTCACAGAGCCTTGGAGTTACTCTATTTTTATTTCATATGTAGACACATCTCTCTACTAGAAACTTCAGTTTCATGAGTTTACTGAATAGATCTTTCCTAATAGTCTAAATGCCCTTTGTAGTAATAACTGAAGTGAATGCTTCTTTGTTACCTAAAATGCCACATAATGGATAATTCCTGTAAATTATACCCCACCTCACAGTCAAAGCACATTTTTACCATCACAAATCAGAATTATCATTATGAATTGCATAGAGAATTCCAAATGCGGCATTTTTCATCTTGCATGAAATGTTGGACATGGACTGCCATCGGAGTGCAGTAAAACCAGTTTTTTGTAAGTCAGGTATCATTGAAAGTGTTTCTTAATAGGTCAGAAGTTGAGTCTCTACTAACTTTGAAGAACAAGAAAGCCTACTTTTTCATTCTGCATTATAGATAAATTTCTTCAGGATTCTGTTTAAATGCAGTCAGCTCTAACCCACAAGTAGCAAGGCATGATGGGTATTGTTTTCATTTGGGCCTGACAGATTCAGACTGGCGCATCATTAAAAAAAAAAAAAAAAAAGACAAACAAGAAATGGCATAGGGGCTGGAGAGATGGCTCCAGGGTTAAAAACACTTGCTGTTCTTGCAGAGGACTTGAGTCAGGCAGCCACACTGACCCACTCACAACCACCTGTAACTCCAGTTCCAAGGGATCCAACACCCTCTTCTAACCTCCATGGACACCCGTACTCATGTGTGTATCCCCACACACAGACACATACACATTATTAAAAATAATTTGTTCTAGTTTGTTTCATCTCATAAACAGTAAAAGTGTATGTATACCAAAGACTTATTTTCAAATAAATTTCTTCATGATTTATTGTCAGCAAACATTTGATTTCTATATCTGTTGTATTACGCACGTTCCCTGTTGCTATGCTAGAGTACCTGATGGGAAAACTGAAGGAAGAAAGTAAGGGTGTGTTCTGGCTCATAGGTCCAGGATGTAATCGACAATGGCAGGGAAATCATGGAGCCTGTGGCTTCAGGCAGCATTGTGTCCATAGTCACAAAGGGAAGAGAAGTGAATGCTGGTGCTTAGTTCAGTTCCTTTTAATTGAGTCCAGGGTCCCAGCCCACCGGATGGGGCCACCCACATTTAGAATGGATCTGTGTCCCGATTGTGTAAAATGTTCTCAAATGTACAGTGACTGTAAGCAGAAAAAGCTTAGGAATTCTTTCTAGGGAGAATATTAAAGGACTTATAAAGGGACTTATAAAGGCTTTAAAGTAGATAGTATCTACAGTCCTGGTAAACTGAAATTGTGTTAGCTATTTATATTTAAATTCTCCTGATTTAAAAAAAAATCTATACACCTGTCTTACAGAAATTTTCTAAATTTTATATAAAATGAAAAAAATTTAATACTGAGTTCAAATTGATTCTTAATCCAGATTTGGAAAAGAGTTAAATAAATCACCTTATAGGAAATGAGGGGCTCAGTTTGCTGTTACTGAAGAAAGTTATGAATACTAACAGAAAGCAAGTTGTTGAAAATGTGTGGTTAATCACCCTCGAGCTGGTGGTTGTATTTTTATGCTATTTAAAAAGCAGGAAAATGTATATTTTGCTTGGTCATTAAGGAAATACCCTTCACACTCATTGTGACTTTTGCTGACTTAGTTTAAACACTAGTGATTAATCCTGAGTCAGAAGCATTTCATTTTTCTTTCTTTTCTTAATAATAATAATATATATATAATTTTTAGAAGTTTCATATATTTATACAATGCCTGTTGATCCTATCCAGCCATCACTTCCCCTAGAACCCCCATCATCTCCCACCTAGCTTCATATCCTCCTTTAATATCTCAATCAGGGCTGCACACGGGCACATGGTGGGGGGCACCCACTGAAGCATAAGCTACCTCCTAGGGCCACACCTCTGAAAGAGAGTGACCCTCTCTCAGCAGCCACCAGTCACAAGTAGCTTCTCCAAAGGGGGTGGGACCTTAGCATCCTGGAACTCCCTGTGTAACTCAGGCTACATCTAAAGACAGAGCTCCCACATCAGCATCCCCAGTGCTGGGATTACAGGCTTCTTACAGGGGGGAGGTTTCCTTATTTAAATATTCATGTAAAACAATCAACCTCAATAGGGTGTGGTGACACCGGCCTTAAATCCTAAATCCTAGCACTTGGGAGTAAGAGACAGGTAGAACTCTAAGAATTTGAAGTCATAGTGAGTTCTAGGATAGCAAAGGATACATGATGAGATGCTATCTCAAAAAAAGTCAGCCTTTAAAAGATAGTTAATTCATAACTGGTTTTAAATAAAACATTTCAGATTTAGCTGTTGTCATAAAAATTGATTTTTATAACTTGTAGAATAGGATAGTTCCTATTCTAAAAATTAAGGTTAATTTCTAGAAATGCATAGCATTTCTTTCTATTTCTAGAAAATGCAGAGGCTGTCTAAAAGTGGAGTATTCAGCTCTGGGGTGTAAATGCATGCCTGTAGAGCTAAGAGCCAGGAAAAATAGTGACAAACAGTGACAATGTACTGGCTAATGTGGAGAGCAAGCAAGAGATCACCAAGTCAGCCCAAATGATCCAGACCCATATTGAGTAAGTCAGCCTAGGTGGGTGGCCAAACATCCAGTAAGTGAAGGTAGGTGACCCTGAACCCATCATTCTTTAAATAGACACAAGCCAGGCATGGGCAGAGACAGTTCTTTGGCAAACAAGATTGTTGCTAAGTTGACTTTCGCTTTTCCTTTGGCACAGACAGCATTAGGATTTTAAATGTGTGCTGGTAGCTGGAAGCTGTTCACAGGCATGGTGCACATGCATAGTCTACATGAGTGCCTCACAGACCTGGTGCACACACATAGTTTGCAGGTGTGCACATGGGTGTTTCACAGCATATGTACACCTGGTATATATACAAGCCTGCTTGCAGAGCCACATTCATTTGATGACTTGAGTGGGGAAATAAAAACATTAAAATACATATTGTGATGCAGAATGCAAAATTCCCATGTACTTAAGAGATGTAACAATCCCTACCCCAGCACAGACCCTATGGGGAGGGAATGAAAGAGCTATAACATGAGATGTTAAAGGAACTAAGGATTATGAGAAATGAACACTCAGCTGGAGTGTTCAGCACTGATTTCAGACAGACAGAATTCCAACGTGGCCTTGTAGAGGGCCTTCCTCCTCCCCTGCCCCTCACTTCTTGCCTTGCTTTTCTTTTTGTTTTTTCCCCTTCCCTCCCTTCCTTTTAACAGGGTCTTATGTAGTCCAGATTGGCCTTGAGTTGAACTCGGGAGCCTCCTGCCTCCATCTTCTAAGGGCTGGGATGACAGAATATGCTAACACACCTGGCTCAGATAGCCACACTCTGATTTATGGGACTTTTGATTTGGGAATTATAGATTGTGGCAGCCTCCAAGGAGTCATTCCCCAGCTGACTCTGATGAGAAAGGGAGCCAAGGGTAGAGCCAGGGGTGCAGTTCACAGGTATCGCGGTTAAATAAGGATCAGGATAACCATACTCGTTACACACAGGTCCAGTGGAAGGGAGCCTGGGTGCATGCTCATTGCTAACACAGATAAAAGAAGTTAATGCAGGAAAGGTTGCTTATACAAATTACTCCTATGAAGAGACTGAACTTGACAAATTCTTCAGGACATTTTCAAAGTTGTTTCTTAAGTAGATCACTCAAGTTTAAGTCACATGAGTCCCCTTCTCTAAGGAATCTGTGGTGTTAGTCTCACAATGGCAGAGTGGTCGGTGCTGGACACCTGGGAAGGGTTGGGAAACTGCTCTTTAAAGGGTGCAGAGATGGGCATGGTGGCACAGGCCTTTAACCCCAGCACTTGGGAGGCAGAGGCAGGCAGATCTCTGTGAATTTAAAGCCAGCCCGGCCTACAGAGCAAGTTCTGAGACAGCCAGGGCTACACAGAGAAACCCTATCTAAAAATTAATAATGATGATATTATAATAAGTAAAAATCAAAGGTGCAGAGCTCTGTTGTCAGGAGTCGACTGACTCCAGAGGTCTGTCATTGACTGTCACACTTCTGGGCAGAGTGCAACTAGAGTAAGTGTTGTCTTAAGGGAACCTGGACACTGGAGCTGCCTTTGGCTAGCTGTTTAAAGAAAAGATTGATTTATGGATTATGTTTATGTGTATGCGTGTGAGTCTCGGTGAGTTTATGTGCACTGCATTCATAAGAAGCAAAGGAGAAGAGAACATTGGATCTCCTGGTATTGGAGCTACAGGAAGGTGTAAGGTTCCATGTGGGTTCTGTGCTCTTAGCCACTGAGCCATTTTTCCAGCCCAATGACTTGCTTGACTGAAGCTCTATTGTGTTTGGTTGGTTTGTTTTGTTTCTGTAGATCAGTAAGAACAGTGGCCATGGGGGACCCCGGCCTGTCCAAACTGCAGTTCGCCCCCTTTAATAGTGCCCTGGATGTTGGCTTCTGGCACGAACTGACCCAGAAGAAGTTGAACGAGTACCGCCTGGACGAGACTCCCAAGGACATCAAGGGCTACTACTACAATGGTAGGCAGTCCCCACTTGCCTCACCCCTCATCCCTGTGTTCTAGTCGGTCCTCTGTGGATACAGCACCCCTTATTAGGCATTTGTTACTATCACTTTTGGAGTGCTAGGAATGGGACCTAGAGCCTCATGAACACCAGACAAGGGGACGGCTTATCTTTTATATCGTTTTTCAGCTTCTTGTAGCTTTCTTGGCATTTGCCCCAAGTCAGTTTTTAGAATTTCTTTTGCCTCTGGAAAAAAGAGAAGTGGCGAAGCTCAAGTTGTTAGGGCAGACACTGCTCAGCTAGCTTACGGGGTGTGGGGAGAATCCTCAGGGTATACTCTTTATATTGGTTACAAGCCCATCCCTGTCAGTCTCTCTCAAGAGCCACTGTCTTCTATGCATATGTTATCTGCATGTCACAGGTTAGCAGACTTGGATAGGGCACCTTGGGCTCAATTTTCAAATAAAAGGACATGACTGGCTGTAGCTGTTTTCACATGGGTACCACCACTTTGGCTTGTCACTGAGGCATGACAATATTTCACACAGGTGATTCTGCCGGCCTGCCCACCCGCTTGACATTGGAGTTCAGTGCTTTTGACACGTGAGTATTAATTTTCACAGGCTCCAAAGGATCTGCCTCCTTTGGGCAAGGAGGGAGTGTTCCCTTGAGCAGCTAAGGAAGCTCCCAGGAGAGGTACTGAGCCAAAGCCTCCTACTGAGACTGTCTGCTACATTTGTTTATTAGGAAAACAATGAGTCCTTTTCAGAGCCTGTCCTGTACCTCATACTGCCTAGATTGACTGGCCCTCAGATAACAGCCCTCCTGGCCGTCATTATAGAATGCTTTATGTTTCTTTATTAGTACCTCTTTGTTTTAAAGATTTATTTCTTTTATTCTTGTATGTATGAGTATTTGCCTGCATGTATGTCTGTGCACCACGTCTGTGCAGTGCCTACAAGCCAGTTCCTCCTCACTTTGTTTATGGGAAAGAAGAGAGATGAACATTCTTTGGGAAGAATAGGAGGCTGACAGCTGAAGGCCAGAGTTGCAGACGGTCCCCAGACAGCATCTACTTTCTTCTGCTTGAGCAAGAACCAGTGAAACATTGGTCCACTTTCCCAGTCAGTGGTGTCAGGGTTACTTGTCACCTCATGCTTTGTTCAGGGTCCAAGCCATGCTGGGTAACTGTTTGTCTTATGTCTAGGAATGCCCCCACGCCTGCCCGCTGCTGCCCTGCTGTGGGGACCCTGTACAACACCAACACACTCGAGGCTTTTAAGACTGCAGACAAGAAGCTCCTTCTGGAACAGTCAGCAAACGAGGTTAGCTGAACAGCTGCAATGGCTCCTTTGTATTTCCTGGGCTCCAGGAAAGTACACTGTGTCTACTCAGGCACACTGGTCTATCCCAGTAATAGAGGTGTGGGACACTTTGAGTGTTTGTTTGTTTGTTTGTTTGTTTGTTTTTCCCCCAGAAGGAAAATGGTTAACTCTTTCCTGTGCAGAGATGGTCAGGAGGAGACAGCCAGGCTCAGAGGTGGGGCTGGTGGTGGGGTTTGTGTAGGGATAAGGTAGAAAATGACCTTGGCTGCTGGAGTCCAGGGGACATTTGGAGCAGTGTGACCTCTAAGAATTGTGTGACAAAATGCACCTGGGGCTCTGTGCTTTGTCCATCAGGAGACTTGGCTGTCCTGAGCCACAATGGTACTTACAGGCCTTCAGTATAGCCAGGGCAAACTCCAATCAGTGCCCGCTTGAAACCTCTGACATTTCTTTCCTGTCGATGTTGCCCTCGCATCCTCTGTCTCAGTGGTACCAAATGGATGAGGCGGCTTGTCACCTGCTCTGTGTTGTTGGCTCTCTCCGGGCCATAGATGTGTTCTCTGTCTGGATGTCTTTACTTTGCCTCTTCTCAGGTGGAGGAGAATGAAAGAATGGGGTGGGGGGGGTTGGTCTTTGCCTATTTCTTGTCCCATTTATTTGAAGGGTCCTCACACTACTCTTAGAAAACAAATGGCATCTTGTACACCATTTGTAATCAGCGCAACTGCTGTGCAGGATAGTAAAAGTGCCTCAAAGACTAAGACGAGAATTAGCTGGTGACTCAGAGTGGCACCACAGGGTGTCTTATCTAGGGGAAGTGAGATCTAAACATTGAAGGTACATCTGTAGCCAGGGTGTCCTGAGCAGGTGAGCTCCTACAGGTCTATGGTACATATACATGGGAATCTTACCCATGAAGAATAAAATCCTACCATTGTGACAACTCAGAGGAAGTGATATGAGCCAGGCACAGAAAGTCAAACAGCCCAGAGCCCCCACTTACATATAGAAGCTGAAAATATTGAATGCAAGGAGAGTGTGGAGCAGAACGGTAGAGGCTGGGGAGGGAGAAAGCAAGAGAAGCCAGAGAGGATGGACGGGCGGTACTTAGCAGTGAGGAGGGATGCATTTTGCTCCCTGCAGCACAACACAGGGATTGTTTTCCAGTCAAATATCTCAGGGTAACTAGAAGAAAGAAATTTGAGGATCCCTCTCCCCTCACTCGAGAGCCAATTACTCTGCGGTGGTCTCTGCCCATTGTGTCTGTATTGTATAAATCAGTTTAATAAAGGACTTTCTGAAAGAGCCACACTAACAATATCCACACCAACGTGGCAGAGAAACATGAGAGATGAGTCTTCTCTGTGTGAGTCCCAGTGGTCACCTCCCTCGAAATGGATGCAGCTCTGGAAATTTGCAGTGGATCTTACTCCATGAAGGGGAAAATCCTAACCTTGACCAGGCTCAGACTTCTGTGGTCCCCAGCCCATCCCAGCCAGCTGGTCAGAAAGTGGGGTCCACTCTTCCATGGTCCAGCACCTCCAGAGTGGTAATACCTGTTTATGTGGATTTGGGGCATGGTTCTTGTTGCCAGCATTTGCTGTGGCTTCTGCAGCAACATAGTGTAGCAACTGAGCTGTGAGCATCTTGTGACCAGCTGGTGACAGACAACCTGGCTTTTGTCCACAGACACACAGCACTAGCCTAGTGTTCACACATGAAGGTCATTCTCCTTTTCTCATCTCTCAGTGCTCCAAGTACAGCTTTGAGAGAGCCTCACTGTGGGGATGGGTGTGGTGGTGCACGCCTTTCATCCCAAAACTCAGGGGGCACACGCAGGGATCTATTGAGTTTGAAACCAGTCTCTTCAATTTAAAGAATCCCAGACCAGCCAAGGCAATATTGTAACCCCACCCCAAAAAAGAAAGCCACACTGTGTAGCTTAGTTCAAATCACTCCTCATTTCAGAGCCTTCCCTTCCCCTCAATTCCCACTTCTTGACAGGTCCTGCTTTTATGACAAAAGTCCTGCATGGAGCCGAACATGCACTTTTTATTTCTGCAACCATGGCATGCCAGGCACACAGCAGACAGTAGTGACTCCCTGCTGATGGGCATCTCAAAGGTGTGAGTGTCTACTTGCCTCCTCTGTGCTGAGTGCCCCTGAGGGAAGATGCCAGGTACTCTCACAGCTGATAATGATGGAGCAAGGCTGCTAGAGAGGCAGTGTGAAGTAGGCAGAGAGAGGTAATGAGCCACTTCAGTGTCTGAGAGCAGTGTCTGGACAGAGAAACCAGCAGCCCAATCTAACATCTTTCGTTTTCCTGGCAGATCTGGGAAGCCATAAAGTCAGGCACTGCTCTCGAAAACCCCGTGCTCCTCAACAAGTTTCTGCTCTTGACCTTCGCGGTAAGTAAATGGGTGGAGACTACACAACCCTGACTCAGCCCAGGGTCTCCTTCCGTTCCTGTCTCTAAGAACGGTTCCCTAGGAGTGTGTGCTAAGGCCATCAATGGGAAGCTTGCTGAGTAGTGGAGATCGTGCTAGCACCTGTGAACAGTGCAGGATTAATCTGTGTTTCTTGATCAGCTATGGCTATTGCACAATTTCTCAAACATAGTGACCCACTCTGTCATTCAGCACTGGATAGAGCAGGTTCACCAGACAGAGGCTCTGTTGTTGCTAGATCATGTCTGTGTTAAATAGGATCCTGTGACCCTAGCACTTATGAGGTGGAGACAGGGATACTCAAAAGTTTGAAGCCAACCTGGTATACATCAGACCAGCTACATAGCAGCAGTATGCCTCCAAACAAACAATGAAAAGCAACAAATAAGCACCCAGCATTCCTTCAAAGCCCATCATGTCACTAGGGCAAAGGTATTGAGATAATTAACTTATAAGAAGGTGGCTCTTGTTTCAGGGGTGTTGTTCTGTGGTCTCTTGGCTTTACTGTGTTTGGGCTACACTGTGGTTGTAGAGAATACCATGTTGGAGCATGAAGCAGGAGCGTTCACCTCATGGTTCCTAGGAAGCAAAGAGAGAACCAGGAAAGGGCTGGCCAACCAGGTTTCCCTTTAAAGGCATGCCTCATGGGTTAATTCTACCCTATTAATCTCTACTCCCCAAGTCCCACCCTCACCTCCTTAAAGGCCCAACTGGCTCTCAGCACCATAGCCTGAGGCCCAAGCTTTTGCTTGCTTCTGAAGACACTTGAGATCCAAAGACTCAGTAGCAGCCATAGCACAGAGGAAAGGGGCTTCTGGATGGAGGCAATCATGTCACCTAGCTCAACACACATACAAATCGTTTATCAAGAGAAAAATAAAACCTTTCTGTACACAAGACTTAATTTATATAAATGCTGAGGGCAACCTGCCAACTAGTTTTCCCTGTATGTTTACACACAACCCCATAGCAGACGAATACATCTGCATTTGCAGATGTCTGCAAAACGCTGTTGTGTTCTGGCAAGTGGATGTTCCATAGATTCCAGCTGATATTCAGGATTAGATTCCTGGCCCCTAGTGGGAACAGCACTTCCATGACCCACAGTGGCCAACCATATTGATATTTGTTCTCTCTGACTGTGCACGAGCCTGTAGGCATATTAAGGTACCCGTGTGTTAATGTGTGTTGCTTTGCGACGGCCTCATCAATCCTGAACATCAATTTCCTTCTACACATTTGATATAGTTATTTACTTAGTAAAGTTGGATATATTAAGAAAATGTTTTCATATAAATTTAAATGTACATGTTGGGGAGAAAGGTACCAATTTAGTTATTTTTTAACTGAGCCTTGCTTCTCCAAATGCCCTCTGTGTTATTCCCTTCCAGGCACAAAAGAGGCTGGTAGGGTACCTTCCTCAGGCAGCCCAAGGGTAATGACCTATGAGGGGCACATTTCCCAGTGAGTTATAGTGGTAGAGAGGATGCCCTGGGGCTGGGTCAGGTTACCAGGTGCAACTTGGATATCAATCATTTATGAGTTCCTTGGTAGGATGGATTTAATTAGTGCTAAAGGTTTCAGAGTTTGTTACTTGATCATGAGTACCTTTTTATACTAAGAAATCTTATTAATTAAACTTAATCCAATTTTTGTACCAAGGACCCACACTAACCGTTTTTGGCTTAATGAGAAAATAACATCAACGGTTGTTTTGTTTTGGGGGTTGTTTGTTTGTTTGTTTTGTTTTTCAAGACAGGATTTCTCTGTAGCTTTGGAGCCTGTCCTGGAACTCGCTCTATAGACAAGGCTGGCCTTGAACTCACAGAGATCCACCTGTCTCTGTCTCCCGAGTGCTGGGAGGGATTAAAGGCATGTGCCGCCACTGCCCAGCTTTATTCAACTTTTAAGCAGTTTCCTAGAGTCAGTGACTATCTGCCTTGCTGTCCCTTTTTGTAAAATGTTCATAGCCAGGCTGTAAAAAAAAAAAAAAAAAAAAAAAAAGAAAAGAAAAAAAGGTCCTTTAAACTCTTCAGACACAAAGGGCTTTATGTTTAATTTATCCATGATCCTTTGTATCCCGGGTGAGGTGTTGGGGTGGGAGCACAATTCTAAGAAAGCTTTGGCTTCTGGAGACGGCCTGATAAGCTGTTGGCATGAGTGTGTTCTGCCATCTTGAATTGTTTAACCTTTTGCTGAAGATCAGCTATGACAAATCACCTAAGCACAGGGGGAGAGAGTGGGCTGCCAGGCCTTTGGTTTTCCTGTCTGAGGTTCTCAGGCCTCAGAGGGCCAGGCCCTTCATTAATCTCAGTATAAGAGTTTGTTTTGCCATTGTGAAAAGGGATTGTTTTTAAAGTTCATCAATTAGTGACAGTGTAGAGACTGTAATTATTAAGTCCTCATCTGAAACTGTGTTACATATACATTTATATTTTAAAAGTCATTGAGTGATTCCATTTCATCCACAGAGAATGTCTTGATAAGTCCAAAGGTCAGGGCGAGTGGGGAGTGGGGCTGTTCTGCTCATAAGGACAGGGTTTCTCCTTCGAATAATAAAAATAAAGAATGGTTGGTGGTTTCGTGGTGTCAAACAAAAGCAAACCCCACAAAACTGTACATGCAAATGTGATGAATTTTCTCTAATTATGTTCTGATACAAGAGGCCTCCAGGGCCTTGGGGAGATGGCTTGTGGCTAAAGCACAGCAGAGCCCGCATGAGGACCTGAGTTCAGAGTCTCAGAACCACATGAAAGGCAAGTGGGCACGGCAGCCACCTGTGATTCAAGGGCATGGAGGGCAGAGAAGCTGGCTAGTCAGATAGCCTCCTCCGTGAGCTTTGCATTCAGTGAGAGACCCTGCTTCAGCATTTAAGGTGGAAAAAGGAAGACACTTGATAGCAATCTCAGGCCTCCATGTGGGCACTTACATGTGTACATGCACCCTTGTATACCCACATGTGCTCACAGACATGAGAACTCACATATATACACGTATAGCACACTCAAACATATGTGAAATCTAAGTCATATGAGAGCTCTGCAGTTCTCATTCTTAGCAAGACTCATGAGAAGTGATTTCTAAGCTGAAGAACTGCATCACAGATGAGGGAAGAGGCTGCCCAGCACCCGCAGAGCCCCTGGGTCCTACCCCAGGAGAGAGTCAGACCCCAGTGACACAGGAATTTGAGGCACAGAGCCCTGAGGCTGAGTCGGAGATGAGTTGAGAACAGCTCAGAAACTCCTTCCCAGGTGTGTGGGAGTGGCCAGCTGTTCCCTGCATGATGGCATTATACCTCAGTATTTGCAACCTCCTTTAACTAAGACTGTTAGTCACAGACTATCTCTGTTCTGTATGGAAGGCCAGCAGCTGATGGCTAGGACCTAGGCTTAGTCATTGTATTGCCTGAATGTCATGTTTTGCCTTGTGCACAGCAGGTGCTTAATAGTTGCTGACTTACACTCAACCAAGAAGACATTTTGGAAAGCAGTATCAAACAGGGAAACATCCATAATCTTAAGCCAGAATGTGTCCAGATCAGGACTTTGAATGTTGACATGGTAACATAGTAGAAAATTCCACATTTAAAATGCCGCTGCACTAAAAATACTGTATCATATTTCATGCAAGCTGTGGAGATAAGAGGTGTATAACACACACACAAAAATGAATTTCCTGTTTAGGCTTAGGTCCCATTCACAGGGAATTTCAGGATACTTATGCAAATAGTCTAAAATCTGAAAAAAAAAAAAAAAAGACTGCAAAATCTGAACCACCTCAAATACCAAGCCTTTGGGGAAGGGTTCCCTCGGGTGTGCAAAGGACAACAGAGAAGCATCACTATCTCGGACTGAAGAATGCAGCTGTTTTTAGTGTGATCCCTGTGGGAAGCCAGCTAGGTGTTTCCACCTATAAAATCAGATGAGAGGCTACCTCCTAGGGTACCTTCTTCCTAAAGGATGCCAGGGTCAAGGGTTCACTGCCTGGGGTCCAAGCAAAAGCTCTGTGTTGTCTCTCTCCATCTCTGATGGAGATGATCCGGGCATACTTAGTGTGCATCAGCTTTTAATGCACCCAGCTTTTCTTGTGGTGACTTTTGAAGCTGGGTCTTATGTAACCCAGGCTGGTCTCTAACTTACTATGAAGCTCAGATGTCCTTAAACTTCTGTTCCTCCTTCCTTTGCCTCTCAGGTGCTGGGATTACAGGCATGCACCGCTGCCCCTGGCTTAATAAATTGCACTAATAGCTGTGTGTTGCTTTAATCCGTGGGACCAATGTTATATAAAACTTTGTCCTGATTTGTGTTTCCCTTAGGACCTGAAGAAGTACCACTTCTACTATTGGTTTTGCTGTCCCGCCCTCTGTCTTCCTGAGAGCATCCCTCTAATTCAGGGGCCTGTGGGCTTGGATCAAAGGCTTTCAGCAAAACAGGTATCAACAAATAAAACAAATACAGGTAAAGTCAGGTTTAATGGTGAGAGCAGGTGTGTGGCTCGCACCAAAGCTGAACAGGTAGTCTCTAGATGGAGAAAAGGCACCTGGGGAATGTTCCAGATGGTGCAGGAGCTGTGTTTACCAAGTGCTGAGAAGGTCAGTGTGATGAGGAGGAGCCGTCCTCCTCCAGGTGGCCCATGGAATTTTGTGAAATACTAAGCCCACAGGGAAGAATTACAGGAGCATTTTGAAAGACAGAATTTATGAAAGTGTTTTTCATTTTCAGTCTGAGAAAGACATAAAGCCACAGTCCTTCCGAAGAGTCTGTGAAATAAGCACAAGCACCCTATCCCCACTCCAGACCAAATGGCAGAACCTCCTCTCTGGAGCAGACATGCAGGTCTAGTCCTTTCCTTCTAGGAGGCCATTAGAAATTAATCCCAAGAACAATTAAGATAATCATACTGGCAGAACACAGACCTGACTGAAAAGTTCTGATGTTTATTAAGACCTTGGCTGAGGGTCAAAATGATCTGAATTCTGGAAGCGTGTCAGTCAGTAAGATGCTGACTTCTGAAGCTGGCAAAGATTTAAGGGGTGGGAGGGGGGATGACTCAACAGTTAAGAGTGCTTACTGTTCTAACCCAGGTCCCTATCCCAGCACCCACATGGCAGCTCCAGTAACTGCACCTCCAGGAGGACTAATACCCTCCTCTGGCCTCCCGGTCTCTACATGCATGTCGTGTACAGACACACATGCTCAAAAGTACTTATATACATAAAATAAAACAAAAAAGGTTTAGGAATTTAAGTTATTACAGAACAAATGCATGGTTGTAGTTTTCTGCAACTAATTCCCTAAGAAGAAACCCAACTTGAGTCAACACATTCTAGTTGGAGATTGAATGTTCATGTTTAAAGAGGAAAAAATAAAACATTTTCAGATCATCTCAGGAAATATTACCCAACCTTGTAACATGCTACCAAAGGGGGAAAAAAAATAGTTCCTAGCAGCCACAGGATGGCTCACAGGAACTCCAAATTCAGAGTATCTTCTGCCATCTTCAGGCCTCCATAGGTACTGCAGGCACCTGGTACACATTCACTCATAAAGGCAAAATGCTCATACATGTAAAATAAAAATAAAAATTGAAAAAATTTCAAGACAATGATTCTTCCCTCTAAATGGGTGAATTGTAGGGCCTGTGGATTGTGTCATAACAAAACAGTAAAAAATAATGACAAATTTTCTCACTTGGTTGGACCTTGTTGGGTTATCACAGAAGACTGCTTGGTTACCTCTGTAAACCTCTATTAACAGTGTAGGCAGTCACCCTTCCAATCCATGAAGTGCCACCCCTGTGACCATATGAAAGCATAAAAATGTAATAGAAAGGTTAAGAGGTGGCATCAATGGACACTTGGTGAACTCAATTATTTCTAGCTTGCTGGCTTTTTCGGTTCCTTTGATGGTTTTGGTATTTAGCTCAGAGCTATATTTCCTAGCGAGTATCCTTCACCTCCGATGTTTTCAGATCCAGGCCCTTGAGCGTGCCTACGATGATCTGTGTCAAGCTGAAGGAGTCACGGCTCTACCATACTTCTTAATCAAGTACGATGACAACACCGTGCTGGTCTCCTTGCTCAAACACTACAGTGATTTCTTCCAAGGTCAAAGGACAAAGGTCAGAGTCTATGTGGTATCATCTTTCCAGGCAGTTAAAAAGTTTAAAGTTTGTGTTATAATAGACCACTATCAATTTGAAACTCATTTCCTTAGCCCTCCACAATATGTTCTAAAATGTTTCCTTCTCTGTCCTCTCCCACCCCACTGTCCCCAACTCAACTCCTCCTTGGGATCCCCCTACTGCTCTCATAACTCAGTGGTGTAACTCCCCCTGTTGGTGATGACGAGATCAGTTTTCCCTCTATAAATGCCCTACCTCCATGTTCAACTTGCCTCACCGCTGAGCTTGCCTTACGCCTGGAATCTTCTTGCTTCCATCTTGCATAATACATACTGCCAAGAAAGAGTCATCTTCAGACGTCTCATGTCACTCAGTCATTCAGTGAACAGAGCTTAGTGGGGCCTTCTGATCCCAGGACCTTTCTGCCCATCATCTACTATTCTCCCCATAAACCATTGCTCCAACTAAGCTTGCCTACTTCATCCAGACTGCACACTTCACCCCCCCCCAATCAAACCCACCTAGATCTCTTCACTCCAATTGTGGTCACCTTCCTTTGAACACCCTACAGCATTCTCTGTCCTTAGCAATGTCTCCTCCCATTGCAGAGTATTCTCACGTGTGTCTTCTTTCCCTGCCTGGCCTCTCTCCACACAGTCCCTGATCCAAAGATGCCTTCTTTGTTCCATGTTAGACTGTTAACCAGGGCCCACGTTGATCGGTTGGTGTCTGTGGAGTGTGGAGTGCTTATCTGAGGCCCTCAATCCAATTCTTTCTTTTGAATGAATAAGAGTATTGCAGATGTTTTTCTTAAGTAATAAGATACATTGTACTTGTATGGAATTTGAGCCATCCATCAGGTTGTGAATTAAAAGGACCCACAAGTATTGGGAAGTGGTGAGATCAGGTGGAGTAATGTAAGTAATATGTATGAGAGTTGAGAAAAAAGAGGCCCTTAACTGAACCTAGAACCCAGGGCCTTGTGACTGTTAAGCCAAGCTCCACCCCAGCCAGGATTCCTGTCTTTGTTTTAAAATCAACTGCAATCTCGTTTTCTTTTTCAGAGGAAAAGTCTTCAAAGAATGGAGATTTAACGTTTAAAATCCTTCTTTTGTCCAGACGGTAGTAGAACAGTTGCTGTGGTGATTGCCAGATAGAGCAGGCCTTTAGTAACTATGTCAGTAGGCAGAATTGTTTTAAAGCTGCAATAGGTCTGGTTGAGTTCAGCAGATAGGTTCCCCTCCCCCAGTGTCACTTCACCAACAGAGCCATTTACAGAGCACGTTTCCACTGGAGCTTGCTTTCACAAACTCAAAATCTCATACTAAGTCTGTGAAATGGGTGTCACAGTGTCTGCATTTCCTACGTAAAGAAAATGGTACTGACAGTCACCTCGTGCCTGTGGACAGCTTCTTAGAACCCCACACTCTCTGCCTTCCCATCTCTACATTGCTCTGGTACAGGCCATCTCTGCTTGACCCTGAGGTTCTAAGTAGACCTGGATCTGATGTCAGTGCTGGCACTTACTAGCTCTGTGGCCCCAGGGAAGCAGAGTGACCTTGTCTTGCCTTGGTATTTCTGTCAAATACCACAGAGCATCTCTTTCCATGCTTTGGTGAAAACAAAACATGCTATGTGAATAAAATGATCAGTACAGAAGCAGGTTGTGGTAGCACTCACTTGTATTCCTAGCACTCAGGTGGCAGAGGCAGGAGGATTTCTGTGAGTTCAAGGCCGGCCTGGTCTACATAGTGAGTTTCAGGACAGCCAGGGCTATAGAGAGTTTGCTCCCCCCAAAATTCTCAGCACATAGTGTGTGCCCACCATATATCAGACCCCCCACCAATATGTAGTAGATGCCTTCATGTCTCAGGCATGTGTGTAGTGTGTTTCTAGCATGTAGCAGGCCCTCACTGTGTATGTAGTAGGCGCTCAGTACATGCCCACTTCTTTTCCTCCTCATGTTTTCTTCCCCTTATTCCCCAGCGTATTTTAGGAGACTGCATAGATCTTGAGTCTCCTCTGAACTTTGCAGGGGTTCATTTGACCAAGGACCTGTGCAGCCAGGATCGTTCCTTAAACCTGTACCGCTGGTTAAGGACAGGTCTCAGGGAAGCCTGGTTCACCGGGCACATGTGCTCACTGCCTCCTTGTGGACTAGAACTTGAAAGACGCTGCAGTAGCAGTAGCTCTTCTTCCAGACCCCAGAGTCTTATAGCGTGGAAGAGACACTGACAAGAAAGTTAATGGAAACTGAAGGAAGAAAACAAGAAAGTGATATTGGTGCACTGCTTGGTAACCTTTGCTATTTCTTACTGTGGAAA
Organism: Phodopus roborovskii; assembly: GCF_943737965.1. Classification (NCBI taxonomy): domain Eukaryota; kingdom Metazoa; phylum Chordata; class Mammalia; order Rodentia; family Cricetidae; genus Phodopus; species Phodopus roborovskii. Next base: position 7,163,742 of record NW_026126578.1, read on the forward strand.
GTGCCACAGCAGCTGTGCACACTGGTAATCTCACTTGAGTTTCCAGCCTCCCAACCTGTGGTCATGAGTGTCCCCATCCATCCTCCACATGCATTTTCTAGCCTGTGGCCACATCCCTCTTCTTGCTGCAGCCCTTCAGGATAAAGTTGAAATGCCCTAGCTAGCCCTGCCTCTGCTCCCCGAGGTAAAGCTTGCACACCGCATGCTTCCCTTTGTCTCTCTTGTCACTGATGCCTTCCTCACCTGATTTATTCCCCCTAAAGTGACAACTGACTTCATGTGCTGTTTCCTAGCCTTGTCTGGGGTCCAGCTGCAGCCTCTCTACCCCTTGCCTTCTAAAAGGATGCTCATCCACCAGACCAGGTCCCGGGCAGCCAGTGAACACCCAGCATGGTAGCTGTGCTGTGCCCTTCTGTGGACTCCACATTTACCACCCTCTGGGTGCTCCAGAAGCACCCACTCATGAAAGTGGAAGAAAGAGAGAGGTCACCGTGGCCTGATACCATTCAAGCAGGCTTCTGGGCAGTAGTAGAGTCCCCATAAATATTTCTGAAGAGTCCAGGCGAGATTCGACACTCCTGTTTTTACTGCCTTAGCCTTAGTTTACTATTTAGATAACTCCAGCTTCTCTTAAGTGTTCCGTGTACCCTGGTGTTTCCATGAATGAGTCACCCTCTTCTAAGAACAGGCATTCATTTCAGTGTGCACCCTGCAGGTGTGCTCTCCCTCTGTTTCCTACCGCCACATCGCGTCTGCCTCCAGCTTCTCCTCTTTGACCTCTGTCTCTGTGTCTCTGCCACCCTCTCCCCAAAGAAGCTGCTTCTGGGTCACTTTCAGCACCACACGTCTAGCCAGCTTGCCAGCTTAGTGACAGGTCCTGCATGGGCATGCTCAGCCATGGACCCAGGATTACTTTTCCCTCACTTCTTGGCCCATGTGAGGTTGTTTAATGCACACTTGCTGGATTTAACTCAGAGTGGAAATTACCTGTGGCATTGTAACTCAATACTCGGGTGTTCTTGATTGCATGTTTCCCAAAAATGTTTCCCAAAATGTGGTGTGTGTGTGAGAGAAAGAGAGAGAGAGAGACAGAGAGACAGAGACAGAGAATATGCATACAATAATGTGTGGTGGAAAATACACACACATACACACATACACACTTCTACCTTATAATTCTGAGGATGGAACCCAGGGCCTTGTGCATGTTAAGTAAGCAGTATGCCTCTGAAGCACACCCCAGCTCCTGGTTTATCTTTGTGAAGTCCTAGTTATGAATCATTCAGTGCCTTGAGCCACAAATAGATCATCACCATGCTGATAAGATGGTTCACTGGTTAAAGACACTTGTCACACAAGCTTGGAGACCTGGGCTAGATCTCTGGAACCCAAGCAAAGGTGAAAGGAGAGAACTAACTTCGCAAAGTTGGTTTTGAACGCCACATACACAATAATAATAACAGTAGTAATGATAATAGTAATAGTAAATACCTTGTGCAAACACAGTGCATCTGTGCACAGTGCTAGCTGTGGTTCTGGGTGTGCTTAATTTCCAGCTTCAGCTTGCCACCACCATTGCGAAATTCCACAGTTCTTTAGCCACTGATTTTCAGTTTTGAGGTTTTTATTTTGTTTTATTTTTAAAGGAAAGTATCAATATGTAGCTCAGGATGGCCTGGAACCTGCCATCAGCCTCTCAAGTGCTGGATTATGAGCTGTGCCACCATACTCAACTTCGTTTTGTTTTTGAAGTGAACTATGTATGTTTCCTTATAACCTTTTCTGTGCATTATTCGAAACAAAAATTATATCATATTCTGTTTGATTCCAGCCTTTTAGAATAGTATCATCTTGCTTCACACCCCCTTTTTAGGTGTACAATAATTAGACTATCTTTACTTTTTTGACAACTATAGCTCTATACTTTGTTACTGTTTAGATTTTGTTTTGTTTTGTTTTGTGAGACAGGGTTTCTTTGTGTATCCCTGACTGTCCTGGAACTCCCTCTGTAGACCAGGATGGCCCTGAACTCACAGAAATCTGCCTGCTTCTGCCTGCTGAGTGCTGGAATTAAAGGTATGCACCACCATCACCCAGCATTTTTTTTTTAATGTATAAATTATTCCTTCCCTACTCATCTGTATCTTGACTTATCTCTAAAGAAAAGCATCAAGTGTGTGTGTGTGTGAGAGAGAGAGAGAGTATGTGTGTGTGTGTGTACATGTGTGAGTGCAGGTGCACACTTGTGGGTTTTTGCACGGGGGGGGGGGGGTCTGTCCAAAAGAGGACATCAGACCCCCTGGAACTTATACTCTTAACCACTGGGCCATCTCTCCAACCCTGAGAGTAAACATTTTGTAAAAGCATTATTATTAGTAGTATGTATAAGAGAGAGAGAGAGAGAGAGAGAGAGAGAGCAGGACACACTTGTGGGTATCAGCAGACAACCTGCAAGAGTCAGTTCCCTTCCCACGCCTTGGATTTTGGGAAACAAATCCAGATCACCACCTGGTTGTTCAGAAAGCTTTTTTTTTTTTTTATCCTCTGGCCCATCCCACCACCCTTGAACATTTTATGGTTTGTAGTCAGTGCTGTGCTGGTTCATGGCCAACAACTGGTGCTTGAGGAGGACTCACCAGATTTTGTAGTATTTGCTCATTTCTTCTGCACTGGGATTCCCACCATGGATCATCAAAATACAGAGGTGAAGTCACGGAACCCCGAGTGGACAAGAGGTGGCCAGGGTTGGAGCCATGTCAAGATGGCTAGTGCTAGTAGATGAGTATAGCCACTCTGCTGTGGGCTTCCCCAACATCAGATGTTCTTAATCACTTGGCAGGCTCAGAAACGCCCCCCCCCCATTTAAGTTCTTATTTCCTGCAAGAAGTGTTGATTTCAACTGGACAGAGTTGGTTCCATAGTGGCACTGCATGGCCATGAAATGCCATCCCCTTCCAAGCCAGTTCTTGTGACAGCTTGAGAGCAACCAATAGCACCATCTTGCTGCCTGTCCCCAGAGAAAGCTTTGCTCGTCTTCCTCCGGCATAGTTCCTGAAGAGCAGAAAAGGCTTCATAATTGCAGCAGGTTCCCCCTGTGCTCCTCCAGCCTCTGTCTGCTGCTAGCCGGGCCTGCTCTTCACTTAGCTGCCACTTAGTGTTAGGTGCTGCTTTGTGTCTTTGTTGCAGGCTGTGACCTTGGAGTGCACTTGAGACTTGCATTTTCTTCCTTGTGCTTTTAAAAAGGACTCTTCTTTGTCCACTGCCTGGGATACTGAGTGTTTGAGTGTCAAAGGCAGCCGTTTGTATGGGATCCTTACAGGAAAACCCTCCAACTGGAGACGGTCAGGTTGACCGTTTTGCCCTCTTTATTCCCCTGTTGTAGTTTTCTGCAAATTGCTCCATGGACAATTTCCAGAAACCAGCTGTGCCACTCCGCCAGGCTGTGCACTTTCAGCAAAGCAGCAAGGAATACTTACGTATAAACTGCCAGAACAGCCTTCCTTTCCAATTCTGCTTTGCTTTGTCGTAAAAGGAAGTGACTCAGCCCCGTTCATGCAGGCACTTTATGGCAAGGCCAGGTTTAGAACCCGGGACTCCTGGTTCACCCAGCCCTCACTGGCCCGGATATAAATTCTCCTGAGACTAAGGCTCCAAGTTAACTCCCGATACACCAAGAGACTTTGGAGTCACTTTCACATCCTTAAAGGAAGATTAAACAATACTTAGTACTTAGTTCATTGTCAAGTGAGCTCTGTTGTTGCCTGTGTGGTGCCTGTCTGTCTTCTGAATGCCTGTCTCCATAGGAGGGCTCCCTCCAAGCATTTTCAGCCTGACCCTCGTTTGTGGGTCTGATGGCAGATGTTCCTCTTTAACTAATCACCCCTGCTTTGTATGCCTCATCTTAGGTCAGAGTGTTCTAAGAAACTGGTCCCTGGTCATTTCTGCTCAAAGATTTTTCCCTTTGATTATTTGCTTCCTACCCAGAAATATACTTCTGAGGCTGGGCATCTGCTGCAGTGTGGGGTATAATGTCCTAGTTTATAGCATGCAGATAGCACTTGGGTCCAAATCTGCATGTGTGGATGTAACACTTGAGACCCTTGGAACTGAAGATGGAGGTAGTCTGTGGTGATGGACTAAACTGGAACAGGATGTGGGGAGTTGACTGCAGCTGGGGGGGTATCAGTGATGTTGCTATGGTTACTGTTCCTCGTGCGATGGCCCTGTTCTCAGTTTGTGCTGAATGCAGGTGAGAATCACTTGAGAGATGAGAAAATTAAGCTAGAAAATGTTAAGTCAGTTACCAAAGGTCACTGAAGAGTAAGACACATAGGACATTCTGCATGAGCCAACTTTTTTTAGGTCACATTTGACAGTTGAAACTCAGACCCTCCAGAGGAATGTTGTTTTCTGGGTTGATACTGAGGCTCTTCCTAAATGCCTCTCAGGAGCTCTTAGACCCTGCGGGACCGAGCTTCACTGGGCTCTGCTATTCTGGCCTTAGCTGTGATTTCTTTCTTCTCTACAGTGTCACCCAAACTTCTCCACATCTGAAAAGAGGCCTTTGAGATGAAACAAGTCAGCGCTTTTTCTTTTCTCTGCTTCCCTTTCTCTGCTCACCCCTCCTTCCCTCCCTACCTTCCAGGTTCCTTTGTTCAGGCCCCTCCCTCCCTGCCTTCCTCCTTTCATTTGGGTGCTAGGAATAGAGATAGGGCCTCACAGTCCAAGCTGACTCCAAACTCCCTGTGTGGCTAAGAATGACCTGAACTGACCCTCCACCTCCTGAGTGCTAGCCTTACAGGTGGGCACCACTACTCTGCTTTATGCGGTGCTGAGGATTGAACACGGGTCTCTTGTCTGCTAGACAAGCACTGCACACCCTGTTTCCCCAGCCCTCAACCCTTTCATTTGCAGCCAAGGGAGAAACTTCCTTGGGGTCTTGAAATCAGTTAGCTGCAGATTTAGCATACTGCTGACAGTGGACAGACCCTTTGCACTGTGTAATCTTAGTGTAAGCATTCTGCTGTCACAGAGAGAAGGCACTTCCTCCTCTCCCCCTCTTCCTTGCTGTATAACAGGGAACATTAAAAGGGGGGTGGCAGAAGATGGCAGGTGGTTGTGTGGCTGCATCCAGAGCAGAAGAGCTCAAGGAAATGCTGTAATTCATATCCCAGAGCTCTCTTGCTTGCTAGCGCCCTACCCCCACATCCTGGGCCGGGAGAATTCCAGTGTTAAAACAACCCGCCCCGAGTGAATGCTGAGAATGCCGAGAGAAGGGAATGGAACTTAAGGATTCTGTGTGTAGTCCTGTATGTGAGCTTCCGGTCATTCAGACAGAACCTCCCCCCTAGCTGCTCGAGGGCCCATGCCCAGATAATGGCAACAAGGGGGTAGTGTATCAGGCCTGCAGAAGCTGACTGATTCAGTTGTCTGTAACTACTGCTGCCGAGCCGCAGGCGCCGTGCAAGATGCCAGGATGGGAAGGAGTACCCCACACTGCTCCTACCTTTGGGTCCCCCTACTTTTTCGTTCTGTCCTGCGAACTTCATGTCATCAAATTTTCTAAAATCAGGAGTGTCTAACAATCATTGTGTATATTGGATGTGTTGGATCCTCCTTTTTTTTTTTTTTTTTCCTGCCCAGTTTGATACCATGTTTCATCACATATGGTCCTTGAGTCAGGAATACACAGTGGTCCAAGAAATAATCAGTTACAGTATGGGAAAAAGCAGCAGTGAACCACACTTTAAGCTAGTACTCTTTTTCTTAGGTGCTGAAACGACTGTGCATAAGAATGTCCTAGGTGTGTCCTGAACACATGGCGGGGGGAGGGGGGTCAGATGGGATGTGTGCATGAGTGCAGCCAGCTTCCAGGCAGCTGTAACACAGCATGTGTCCATCCTTTCTAGAAACTGCTACATGCTATTAAGCAGTGGTCTCCAGCTGTTATTAGAAGCACCTGAGATCCAGCGATGGCGCTGCGGGCGTGCTCAGCGTTAAAATGCTGCTGTAGCACATGTGAAGCCCTTTTTTTTTTTGAGTGCTGTTGTAGCACAGGTTAGGCCTTGGCTTCTATCCCCAGCACCAAAACCCACTGCTGAAGCAAGTTCTAGGCTGGTCGATCAGAACCTCTGGACGTGGAGCCCCCATAGCAATAGTTTTTTAAAGCTCCCCACAGGGCAGCTAAGTACATATGAGAAGCAGAGCCATGGTGGAGTGAGGAATGCCTGGGTTTCAACATCAACCTGGGAGATCACAGGTTCCTCTGCACTAGCAGGCTGAGGAGAGGGTGCAGTTCCCCAGGGACACTGATTCTCCTCCGGTTGCACACCATAGCTTGGCATGGCGAGGGTTTTTAAAGACATGAGAAAAAGCCCCACAGGTTTTGTTTTGTTTTGTTTTTTCTTTTGGCTTCAAGACTACCCTCGCTAGTGCTTCTTAAACTCAAGTTCACAGACTGGAGCAGCTGCATCAGAATTACTGGGAAGTTTGATGGAGATGCAGGTCCCTTTGGAGGCTATAAGGCACTCCTGCAGCTGTTAATAGCACTGGGCACATGTCAGGCTTTGTTTGCTCAGTGTCATCTCACTATATCTCCACAGCAACCCCATGATTTTGCTCACAATTGACATAGGACCAGCAAGGCCCACAGGGTTGAATGCTTGGCCTTGGCAGGATTCAGCATGGCTTTGGTAGCTGTGTTCATAAAAGTTCTCTGTATGCTTATAATATTTTATTTATCTGAAAAGAATTTATTTTTTAAGTAGATGCATATATATTTGTCCTGAAGACATGAATATCCTTCTAGAAAAGACTTCCGAAACTGAGTTTTTACATAATCAAGAAAGTAGCAAATAATTATAGAGGATATGTGAGAACTGACGTGTTAATTAGATGTTGTTAATAGGAACTTTCATTTTCTGAGATTGAGGGTAGGTGAAGATGGACCTGTCTTCCAGTAGGGCCCAGAAAATGCATTATGCATCTCTGCCTCAGAACACCACTTAGTCACTACTAGCAATGGTTGTAAGAACATTCACAGGCCAGGAGGACCTGTATGATGAGAGACATGAATCTAGACTTATGGCATGATCCCGCTTCTGTTTAGAAGTCATAATATAAATATATTTACATAAAGAATAGTTAGGGCAGTTGTCTTAGCTAGGATTTCTATGTGTGAAGATGTGGAGAGAAGTTTTTTTAGCTTTGGTAATATGGTAGGGTTGTGGGTTTGTTTGTTTGTTTCAATCTGAATGTTGCTTCCGCTTCTGCTTTTGGTTTATACCACACTGAGCATTGTATGAAATAAATGCACAAACTTTCTGGGTTAATTTAAACTAAAAGTAAGACAGAACTGGGTACAGACCTTTAATCCCAGATCTTGGAGGCAAAGACAGGCGGACCTCTGTGAGTTTGAAGACAGCCTGGTCTACAGAGTGAGCTCCAGGCTAACCAGAGCTGCGTAGTGGAACCCTGTTTCAAAAAGGAGGGGTGTTAGTGGTGGTGACATGGCCTGGTGAGGAAAGGTGCTTACCTTGCAAACCTGGTGACCTGAGTTCAATCCCCAGAACCCGTGTATCCCCATATCTAGCTATCATTTTCCCCAGTATCTATCACTCTATCACTCTCTCTGTGTCTCTCTGTCTCTCTCTCCCCTCCCCTCTCCCTGCTACACACACACACACACACACACACACACACACACACACTTCATGTACACAAGCGCGTAAAAACCATGTTTTCACCTAACCTACATTATGTTTACAGAGGAAACCCTTGGCTGCGTGGACTTCTGCCTCCTTCCCTCGTTCTCACCGCCTTCCCTCCCACCCATTTCTGTCCAGCCTTTGGCCCGTATTTTTTTATTTTGTCTTGCTTCCTGGCAGTGCTAGGAATCAAACCCAGGACCTGCACATGCTGGCCACACGCCAAAGTCCATCCTGGCCTTCATTCATCCATGTTTCTATCATTCAGTAAACATTTACAGGACAGCTACTCTATGTCTAAAATCATGGAAAGGTGAAAAGGATTCTCGGTGTGCTATAGACACTCAGCATCCTCCCCATCATTAAAACTTAAACTTTTATTTGGAATAACTTTAGATTTATAAAAGATAGTTGCAGGAACTAGAGAGATGGCTCAGTAGTTAAGAGCACTGACTGCTTTGCCAAAGGATCCAGGTTTGATTCCCAGCACCCATGTACCAATTTACAACTATCCATAACTCCAGTTCCAGGGAATCCAGTGCCCTCTTCTGACCTCCATGGGCACAAGGCTCTCACATGGTACAGATACATGCATGTAAGGGCACCAAGTTTTATGTTTTGTATTGATGAGTTTGTTATGATTGGCCAACTACTCCTAGGAATGGGGCCTGCCCTGCAGTATGGCTGATCTCACCAGTGACATTGAGTATCAATTGCAGATAACATCTTGGTTAGGTAGAGCTTTGTCCAGTTCCCCTTCTCAGTGTTGGGATTTTGTTTGGCTGGAACCAATGCAGGCTTTGTGCATGCTGCCACAGTCTATGAGTTCATATGTATCCATCCTGTTGTTTCCCTAGAATTGTCCACCAACTCTGGCACTTACAATCTTTCTGCCTCTTCTGCAAGACATCCCATTTAGGTCTGAGTGCTCCAAAGTCTCTCGCTCTCTACACAGTTGTGAGTCTCTCTGTTAATTCCCATCTACTACAAGAAGAAGCTTCTCTGATGAGGGTTGAGCAATACTCTGATCCATAGGGATAGCAATGTGCCATTAGGAGTCATTTTATGGCTATGTTCATTTACCAGGATAATAGTTGTAGGTTTTTCCCTAGCTGCATGACTGATCTAGTTTTATTTGATAATTTGTCTTATTGTTTTGGGTTTTTTTTAAAATATAGTTTGCTCATTTGTCTTGGTATTTGTTTTGTTTTAGGGAGCAAGAACATAAAGTTGGGTGGCTATGGGAGGTGGAAGGAGTTGGTGGAGGAGGAAAATATAATCAAAATATTGTATGAAAAAAATAATAAAATTTTTTTACAAAAGAATGTGGTTATGGGTTTTTTTAAATAATCTAAATGCAATCAAGTTCCCCTGCTCCTCCCCCTCCCCAGGGATCCCAGATGCCCATGTGGCACTCTTGGTTATAACCTTCTCCTGTAAAGTTCCTATGTTTGCTTTGGGAACAAATCCCTCACTCAGTTCAGTCTCCCCTCAGAGATGGGGAGGATTAAGTGCCTCTCCTGAAGAGGGCAGCATCCATACACATCGTTTGAGTTCTTATTGGCTTTAATTCCAATATTGATGGTATGGGGTTATTGATTTCTTTGACAGAGCTGAGGATGGAATTTAGAGCCTGGCATGCACTGTGCTCTGCCATGGGCCATAGACACTATCACAGTTTAGGTCATGACCCCCTGCAACTCACCTGTCCCTCTGGTTGCTCCTGTTTGGATACACAGGCTCTTGGTGTTACTCTCTTCATTTCCCTGATGCAGCCTCTTTTTTTTTTTTTTTTTTTTTTTTTTTAATTCTTTTCCCTTGAGCACTTTCTATTTTCTCGTACTATAAGATGGCCCAGGCACATCTTGTGTTTTCTCTGCCCCAGCTCTAAAATCAGCCATGTGTTCAAGGTGCCCTGACATCTTTTATTGGAGAATGATTTTTAGAAATCAACATCTGGCTGGGTGTGGTGGTGTACATCTTTAATCCCAGTACTCAGGAGGGGACAGAGGCAGGCGGATCTCTGAGTTCAAGGCCAGCATGGTCTACAGAGTGAGTTCCAGAACAGCCAAGGCTACACAGAGAAACCCTGTCAAAAAAGAAAAAGAAAAGAAAAGAAAAGAAAGAGGGAGGGAGGGAGGGAGGGAGGGAGGGAGGGAGGGAGGGAAGGAAGGAAGGAAGGAAGGAAGGAAGGAAGGAAGGAAGGAAGGAAGGAAGAATAGGTAGCTCAATCTGGAGCCCAGGGGAGGGAAAAGATACATCTCACCTACAGTGTCTGATGGCTCTGGGAGGAAGGCAGCTCTGTGTCTCCCCAAGCAAAGCCCTTACTAAAGGCCTGTGGTTTGAAGTTGAATACGATTATGCAGATGGAAGTCAGGGTTAAGAGAGCGCTGGAGACGGGTGGGAGGAAAATGTGTTCCCACTGTGCAGGCATCTAGCTTTTTAACTTGAACTGGCTGTGGATTCAGGGTGTAGGACTTGATCTGACTTTTTGTCTTCATCACACACAGATGAGCCATTCTTTCAGCTTGCATTTCTCTATGAGGGCTCTCCTCTGTAAGTCCTGAAGGTAGACTGTCCTTTATCCTCTATCTCTTGACCCTTGGTCCCACCCTCCTTCCCTCCTTCTCTACGCCCTTTCCTTCCAGTCTCTTTTCTTCCTGAACTGTCTAGTTTCTGTTTTCTGCCATGCCAAATACCAGGCCAGGGAGCACAGGGAAAATGTTCCAGTTCTTGCCTGTGAAGGGAGCCTCTCATTTAGGGTGAGATCCCAAGGCTTCCTTCCCTTTAACCCCTCTGCCAAGTGTCTACTTTCTGTGGCGTGTTAGCGGTGTGTGGCGCCATCAAACCAAACTGACATGGTGTGTGGCTCTCAGCAAGTGTTTTCTGTTCACAGATAACAGTTGGTGTGTACGATCCCTGTAACCTAGCCCAGTACCCTGGATGGCCCTTGAGGAACTTTTTGGTCCTGGCAGCCCACAGATGGTATTTACATGTGTGTCCGTGTCTGTGTGTCTTCATCTGTATGTTTCCCATACTGCTTATGTCAGCATCTTCCCCTAAGTGTCAGTTAAATTAGCTGTGGTCCAGTTTCTATCCCTGGTGCTCCTGAGTATGTCTGCTAGGGAGTCCCAGCCTCAGCCTGTACTATGCTGAAGACACTTAGACTGTGGTGAGGTTAGCCAGAGGCAATGACACTGACATTCCTCAGCCCTCCCTTCCTGCTTTTAGATAGGAATTTCCCATTGCTACTACCTCCCACCTTTTAAAAAATCCCTAATCCTAAAATTAAAAAAAAAAAAAAAAAAGAGGGGTGGCATTGGGAAGAGCCAACTTACATTTGGTAAGACACTCAGCATCATTGGGTATCAAGGAAATAACATTAAACCTGTAAGAGGTCATCGGCCACAGCTCCACCAAAATCACCTAAGGAAAGTAACCATGCCAGGTAGAGTTGAAATGGGAGGCAACAAAATTCACAAAAGATGCAGTGACACTTGTGACAGGATCTGCTGGAGTAAAAAACAAAAAACAAAAAACAAACAAACAAACAAAAAAACGTGGTTCTATGGTGACATTCTGAGCTTGTTGCTCACAGAGGTACAGGCTGGATGCAAGCAGCATACACACACACACACACACACACACACACACACACACAGTGTATAGCAGCACTGTGGTTACTAGCCCCAGCCTCATGCCCTTCCATTCTATGACAGGAGGTGGAGGAGGCTCCTCAGCATGTCCTGAGCATGTCTTCATGCATAGCTTTTCTTTTTTTTAAAGGCCTATTTTTAATTTCATGTATGCCCATGTATATAATATATATTATATATGTACGCCACATTTTTGCCTTTAAAAAAAATACAGAGTCTTGTGTAGTTATGGCTGACCTGCCTCTGCCTCCTGAATGCTAGAATTAAAGGTGTGCACCACCACAACCAGCTATAGATGGCTTTTCAAACACAATAGTGAGTGAACTAAGCCAGCCTGAGAGAATACATGTCATGATTCCATTTATGTAGTTCAAAACAGGCAAAGCCATTATGGGGCCCTAGGAGGGGATGGTCCAGATACACATGGTCAAGCTTAGAGGGATTCTGTGATTTTTCTTTGTGTTTGGTTTACTTAAGAAAAAAAAAATGTTTCCTCCAAAATATGAAGATAGACAAATATTGACAGACCCCAGAGAGACTGGTCATGTATGCACTCCTGGCTGTTGGCAATGAGCCTTAGGGATCCCATGTTAAGATCTTGGGAGCATCCCACCCCAGATTTAAAAGCTTTCTTTGTCAGAATTATCTGTCCGCTGTGTGATTGCTACAGAAAAATTCACCTAAGGAGGGGAAAAATCCCAGCTAAATTGGCAGCCAGACTCTAAATGTACAGACAGAGGGTATTTGCACGAATGTGCTCAAAATCTCTCCAAGGTTAAGGAGGCCAGACAGGAGTGATTGCATGCCCTGAGTTCTCTGCAGCTGGCCTGGAAAGCACTTACGCCAGCTCTTTTTCTTCTCCTTTCTTAATCAAATGAAACAAACACAAACCCGGTGTGGGCGACAGGAGTGGCAGTTTCCAGTCGGTTGAAGTCCTGTGCTTTCGAGACCGCACCATGCAAGGGGCAAGAGATGTGGCCCACAGCATCATCTTCGAGGTGAAACTTCCAGAAATGGCATTTAGCCCAGGTGATTGGCAAGTCTTTGGCAAGTAATTGGCAAGTAATGATGAGTAACCAGAGACCCAGTTCCCTGCTTACAGCATGGCAAGAGAGACAACAGCTCCCACCTCGCAGGCAGTAGGAGCACCTACTTGGGACAGGGTGCAGCTGTGCTCAACCCTGAGCATGAGCAGAGGCTGAGTTGCATGGAGCTTCTCCAGTGGAGTTTTCCAGTCCCGGGATGGGGCAGCGGGGGAGGGGGGGGTTCTCCAGCTTTATTTTTATTTGTTTTGTTTTTGATCAACACAAATTCTTTATTCATACCTCTTCCTAGAGGAAGGGTGAAGTAGTTAATTAGTTAATGTTTATTCATTTAGTACTTGAAGGTGTGTGTGACCCTGTTCTCCATACAGAGTATCAGTCAACAAAGGTGCATTTTTCTTCCACTTCTAATACCTTCTCTCACCCTTTCATGGCAAGTGTTGGCATTTATACATGTTTTATATATTAGAAAACAGTCTGGGAGCCATTTTCCAATGTTAGATGTATCTGTGTGCAAATCTATACAAAGTGTATGTACAGACATCCAATGCATATATACTCAAGTTAGAATTCATGCTCAAGTTTGAGTGCATGGGAAGAATACCCACACTGCAAAATACTGTGTGTGAAGGGTGTGTCCCCTGTGTGAAGTAATGGAGTAGTTAGTGTCCAGTCTATGATGCTTCTCATTCGGGGCTCTTTTAAGCTTACTGTCCACACCATAGATGTGCATAGTTTTTTTCCAGGAGAGTCCCCTATGTCCATGTGATGTACATCTGCCCATCAGCTCCATATAGACTGCACAGCTCCTGATAGGGCAGTTTTCTTCAGTGCATGGGTGTGCCTTAGTGTGTGTGCATCAGATGTTGGGGCGCCTCATCTCTCCCCAAATGCTGAAGTCAGAAGGACTCAAGATTGCTCTTTCTTGTTGACCCTGTGCTCCAGCCTGGAGATTTTAAATACACCCAGAGAATCCTCTGCATGGTCCAGGGAGGAAGCCACTCCCTACATTCAGAGGCTTTGTGTTTCGCTTTTGGCTTGGCGCCCTCTTCTGGCACATAAGATGCACTAAAGTCCCTTTATTAAGTTGCAACTCAAAGATAGAGTATATGGAGACTCACTAAAAAGTGAAGCCAGGATGCAGCCACCAGACCCCTTTCCCATGCTCCTAATTTTATCCTGTGCGGACACTGTCTTCCTATGTCTGCACTGAGCCACTCTTCCCCCCTCTCTGGTGTTTCAATCCAGGCCTTCAATTCATTCCCAACTGATGAAGGCTTCTACATCTCCCTCTTATTCATACTCCATGTTGAAGAGTGGTTACTCATCTTAGAAGTGGTGTTTTACTTATAAATTAGTGTTTCCACTCAGCTGCAAATAAAGCTGTATGATAAACATTGTGAAGACTTTCTTAGCATCATGATGTGAACCCAAGGCGTTTCCATAGCCACACTCTTCAGTGTGGCCATATGTGGCATAACAACATCACATCACGTAGCACAGTGGTCCCTTAAGAGTCTGTTGCCTAGGGATCCCACAACCACTTAATTTGTGTAAGTACCCTCTGTGTTTTCAGAGCAGGTCAGTTAGCAGCCCATTATTTCTCAGAACTCTCCCCATCATTAAGCAACACATGGCTCTCTATCTAAGGCATCCCATAGTTGGAACAGCAGTGATGTGAGAAGTGGTAAAGCCTCCATAGTAGGCAGAAAGATGCTCTGTGCATTGGCTGAAACAGTCGTGGCCACTGCTGGGGATGGGCTGCAGGCCCTGCTTCTCCTGCCCCTGTGCTCTGCCTTGTTCCCATCTGTGAGTGGACAGCATCTCACTCCCAACACATTCTTCCTTCATTTGGAGTGTGTGTTATGAGGATGGCTTATACAGAAGCAGATGTGAAGATTACTAATCTTCACATGTAGTGTTTTCATCATTAATAAGCTTACAATGCATCTAATTTTCTTACTAATGGCTGTAGCCAACCAAGCATGGTAGCGCAGGCTTGTGACCCCAGACCTTGGGAAGTGGAGACAGAAGGACCATGAGTTCAAGGCCAGCCATAAGTTCCTGTCTCTAAATAAATAATTAGATGGAAAGAAGGGCAGGGGAGGCTTGTGTATGTGGATATTTTAATTTGAAATGTCCAGTTGTCTTAGATCTTGTTTGCAGCCCTGCCCCAGAGCCTTACTTAAGCAAACATTGGAAGTGATACTGAAATGTAACCTAAGGCTGAGTTCCCTGCTTGGGAGTTGAAGCTTTATTTCGAATAGAAGGAAGTCTTTGAGAAAAGGAGAGGAGAGAGGTCCCACAACAACAGCAGACATTGTGGGAGGTCTTGTGGCGCCGAGGGGTTTCTGTTAACTGCAGGGCACAGTGACAGATCTACACATGTGGAAATATCATATCAGTCTCTGCAGCAGAAAATGAGATAAACTCTGGAAATTCTGGGATTGGAGTTCCAGGGGCTCCTATAACAGTAATTAAAGAGGACAGTCAGGCTGGAGAGACGGTTCAGCAGTTAAGAGCACTGGCTACTCTTGCAAAGGTCCAAATGCCAGAACCCATATGGTGGTTCAAAACTAACTCCAGTTCTAGGGGATCTGGTGCCCTCTTCTGGCCCCTGAAAACACTGCATACATGTGGTGAACTAATAAGCAGGCAAAAACACTCAAAGTGAAAAGAAGACAAAGGCCAAGTCATGGGAAAGAGAGGGCAGCTGGGGTGAGGGGGCTCAGTCTGTAAAGTGCTTGCCACACAAGCGTGAAGACTTGAGTTCAGGTTTGTTTTTATTTCCCCTTTTAGTAAACTTTGTTTTATTTACCTTAAGATTGTCCTAAAGCAGTTGGCTGGGAGAAGAACCAGAAAGGAGGCATGGGACCAAGGATGGTGAACCTCAGCGGATGCATGGACCCTAAAAGGTAGACGTGACTGGATGCCCTTGTTTCCAGCGGGTTGTGACCGATGCTGTGCTGTGTGGTTCAGGGATGCTGGTCCTGGTAGTGAGCCGGCCACTTCTGGTCTTCATTGTCTTGAGGGTTAGTGTGACGGGCATCCCGAGGCATGCACATCTTCTCCACTCTTGTTTCCAGTGCAGACTCTCAGACATCTGGACCTCACCACTGCCCTTTCTAGTTTTTATGGTTGTTATTGTTTAGAGAGTCTTACTATGCAGCCCTGGCAGGCCTGGAACTCGCAGAGATCCACCTGCCTCTACCTCCTTTCTAGTTCTTTATTCATGGCTGCAGACCTCTGTCCTATTTGCCATCCCTGAAGGGTATTATAAGGAACATTGATTTGTGGAGAATCCACGTCACTTTCAAGGATGAGAATCTGCTTACCCTTTATTAAGATCTGGGAGAGTTTTCCATTCTTAGAAGAGCCATTCTTTTAAGCCAACACAAAGGCTAGAACTGCTGATTTCCCTGTTTTTCTTTTTCGTTCCTTTCCTTTCTTTTTTTGTTTGTTTCCTTTGTTGTTGTTATTGTTCTAGGCTTTTTAAGATTTTTATTTAATTTAGAAACAATCTTATTTTACATATCAACCCGGTTCTCTCTCCTTCCCATCGTCCCCTATGTGCCCTCCCTGTTTTTCTTTTAATTCTTTAATTGTTTAATTCTTTCCATTGTTTCATTCCTTTATGCTACAGCTGTCCTATTCAGCAGTTGCAGCTCCACAGCTACCAGCAGCAGCTAGCTTGCAAAAGCCGAAGCCTGAGGGAATTCTGTCCCCTCAGGAACGGGCTCTTTCAAAGCTACTTAAGGAAACTTATTTAAATCTCCATCCCATCAAAGAACTCAAGATTCAAAGGTTGAGGTAGAATCCTGCTTCCTAGAGAGCAGAGAGGTTGATTAGCAAGCAGCTCCCCTAGCTCACCTCTTCCTGCCTCCCAACAAGTCCTGTGCTCAGTCTCCCTGCTCCTTACAAACCCTTCTCCACCTGGCTCCTCCCTACAACTTCCTGTCAGCTAGTTGCTGAGCCAGCCTCCTGACTGCAGGTGAATTTCATTTAATCAACCACATCTTTACATCATTAAACAAAAGTTCCAGAGTATAAACAAGAATGACACACCTTAAATTAATATTCTGCATAACTTCCCCTTTCAAACCTTGCTGTTTGGAGCTCTACACAAGCAATCACAGAGGACAGTGGCATGCTTTCTGTGTGGTAACCTTTCTCCTCTCTGTTACAAGCTTCATCTCATTTTTACTCTGATTCTGATTGCCTAATTATTTCCATCTTGTTTCCTCCCCTAGATTGTGTCTGTCTCTTAGAAATTAAGACTGGAGCACATATGAATGTGTTAGGCCTCAAACCTGGGTCAAATGACTGAGGAGCCTATTAACACATCAAAGCAGACCTGGCCACCAGGTTCTCCCAGCATCCCTCAGTCCCTACCTGTTACAGAGTATGGCTGGCGTATCCCATTCCTTATCCTGAACTCTCCATTCCCAGGCTTCCCTCCCCTACATAATCTGGACATTTTGACTGTGCCAGTCTCTGTTTCTTTTTAAATTTCTTTTTATTTCTTCTTTGTGTCTTTCACATCACGCATCTCTATCCCATTCATCTCCCTGTCCCTCTGTATCTGCTTTCTACACTTGCAACCTCTCCCTAAAATAAAATTGATAGAAAAAAAAAGAAGAATCTCATCATGGAAGCTGTAATGTGACACAGTGAGTCACACGATTTGCCCTTTAGTCCATATATCTTTACTTGCAAGTGTTCATTGCAGAGAGTCATTGTCCTGGTTCTCTGCCTCGGTCTCTGCCACACTCTTGGTAGGGGGCCCTCACTGGGACTCCTGTTGGAGATCCTGTTGTTGTCTTGTGTCATGGAGATCCTGCAGTTTGAAGTCTACAGGACCGGCTCCATCATATGCTCCAGCAGGTCATAGATGGGGTGGATGTTGGGGTAGGCCAACTCTTCATTTTGGGCCTAGAAAGTTGTAGAGTTGGTCATGGCACCAGCTCTCTCTGTCTGCAGCTGATAAGAAAGGGTCAGCTCCCTTGTATGCCACAGTGTGCAGGGGAAGGGACATCTTTTTCTTACCTTCACCACCACATGTGTGCCAGTCTCTTGGCCCCAGCTCTCCTACCCCACCCCCTCTCCTGGGGGGGGGGAGCAGCTCAGTCTGGTCACGCCCACTCTGGAGTTTCCCAGATGTCCCTGCCTCTGGCTATGCTCTTCCTTTTATCTACAAGAAACTCTTTCCTCCACCACACCTAGGAACAGCCATATCCTTTCCTTTTTAATTCTTTCTTCTTCTCCTCCTTCTCCTTCTCCTCCTCCTTCTTTCAAATGACTCACCAGCACATCAATCTCTTGTTTTCCAGGCTCGCTGAGTCATCTGTGGATCTGAATCTCAAGCTGATGTGTTGGCGATTGGTCCCTACCTTGGACTTGGATAAGGTTGTGTCTGTCAAGTGCCTGCTGCTGGGAGCTGGCACCCTGGGGTGTAATGTGGCTAGGACACTGATGGTGAGTTTGGGGGCCCTGTGCAGCTGTGCCTCTTTTATTCTAGTACAATTGCCTGCCATCTCCCAGATTCATTTGTGCCTCCCTCCCATTCCTTTTTTGCTCTCCTCAGCATCTCTTCTAAGAGCAATCTGTAGTCATTGTGAGACAGAAGCCGAGAATGCCCCTCCAGTTCCAGCCCAGTTTCCCTTCCCACAAGTAATGAGATTTCATATATAAGTATGTTACCACTGATGCCAGGAGTAGTCCTGGCTGAGGGAAACAGAGACCATTCACGGGGCTTGTCACTTATCTGTTTATTTATATTTATAAAAACTGGCTCATAGTCTGCTACTTATAAAAAAGTATTCTTTGTAACCTATTAGTCCAACTTAGAAACTGTGTTGTCCCATAAAACTGTGAAGAAATATAGGGGTTGGAGAGATGGCTCAGAGGTTAGGACCATTAGCTGCTCTTGGTGAGCACCTGTGTTTAGTTTCCAGTACTCACATGGCAGCTCACCACAGCTTGTAACTCCAGCTCCAGGAGATCCAATACCCTCCTCTGGACTCCTTGGGCATTACATGTATGTACTTGCACATGTGGAGACAAAACATTATGCATAAGATAAACAAATCTTTAAATAAGATTTCCAGAAATGTTCTCATCTATGAAAATGTCCATGACATCATGACAACTCGCATTAAAACAAACTCGTCTTGCAAGGGTTAGAAGCAAGGTTTCTCTGGAGTGAAGAGATACTCTAAGAGTGTTCCTCAGTGTTTCACATGGGAACGACTTGATGGTCATTTTTCTGGAGTTAACTGAGATCCAAAATGAAGTTTCCAGATGAGCTGATATTTATACTTACTTACTCATTAAGAGAAGACATCTAGGGGTGCTTGCCAGCCCTGAAACAACACAGTAGAGTTCTAGCATTCACCTGCAGTCTTCCCCTGGTGGCCCTGTCAAAAGTAACACATTGTGAAAGAATTACTGATACTTCCTGGTCTAAGGACTGTGGGAATCTAGGCCCTGGCATAGCATTATTTTGCCTTTTAAAAATACGTTGACATTCTAATGGTCAAAAACTGAATTTGTACAATCCATTTCCTGCAGCTTCCTATATTTTAAGGTCCCCAGCTGCTCAGAAGCAAAACCCTTTTAGAGATTTCAGCAATGTGTGCTGGAACATGCTCATCAGGAGTTTGCCATTGTATCCTGTTTCCATGCAGGGCTGGGGTGTCAGACATGTCACATTTGTGGACAACGCCAAGATCTCCTACTCCAACCCTGTGAGACAGCCTCTGTATGAATTTGAAGATTGTCTAGCAGGCGGCAAGCCCAAGGCCCTGGCAGCAGCAGAGCGGCTCCAGAAAATATTTCCTGGAGTGGTATGTTTTCTTTTCTCCTAAAAAGAAAAACTCTGTAAATGTTTGAATCCTAGGGGTCCTGCGAGATGAGGCTCTGTAGTACTGGAGACTGAGGAGCAGACAGGCATCATATGACTAAGCCTACTGCCCCCCTCAGTGTGATAGCCTTTTAAAAATACTAAGAAAATATTGAGGAGAGGGGTTATTGGATACTGTACTTGCTGTGTAATCATGAAGACTTGCATTTGAATCCTCAAAAACATATAAAGCCAGGCATGGAAGTATGCGTGTGTAATCCTGGTGTTCCCATGGTGAGAAAGGAGGCAGAGACAGAAGAGTCCCCAGACGCTGGCCAGCAGCTGATCTTACATGTGCAGCAGCAATCCACAACCAAAGACCCAGCTCAAACAAGGTGGCAAGTGAGGACAAGCATCTGAGGTGGCCCTCGGACCCCCACATACACACCATAGTAATGTGCACCTGCGTACACATGCATCATACTTACACATAGTAGTCCCACGCCCATGTCAACATACATGCAAAAGAAAACTAAAATACAACCAGAGCTGAGCTGCAGCCCAGTGGTAAAGTGTTTGCCTAGCCAGCACGCTGTCATCCCCGACACTCTACAGCAAGTGCCTCTCATGCAGTAGAAATACGTGAAGGAATGAAGACGTGTCTTTTGGAGTTCTGTTTTCACCCCGCCTGCCTGTAAAGGGAGTTCTGATGGTGAAGATGGAGGCTATTAGTTTTAGTCTGTCACCAGACCACATGCTGGCTGCTTAGTACTGACCATGCATCTGTGTAGAAGAAAGACTGGCTGAAATCGACTTCTTTGCCCTATCTCCTGCTATTTTTGAGTCACACTATACTACTTTAGAAATAGCAAATGAAAGTCAAGTTACTCACCATCCTACTTTCTTTTGGGGGGGGGGCAGGGTTGTTGTTGTTGGTAATGGTGGTGGTTGTGGTAGGTTTTTTTTTTTGATGTTGTTTTGTAGAGACAGGGTTTCTCTGTGTAGCCTTGGCTGTTCTGGAACTTACTATGTAGAACAGAGTGGCCTCGAACTCACAGAGATCTGCCTGCCTCTACCTCCCAAGTGCGCCACCAAGCCCAGGTCTACTCGGCTCTCTTTAGTTGTGATAAAACACTGATCAGCACCATCTGGGAAGGAAAGTGTTTATGTGGCTCACACATCCTGATCACAGTCTATCAGTGAGAAAGGTCAGGAACTCAAGCAGGAGCAGAGGCAGGAATCATGGAGGGACACTCTCCAGGGCTTGCTCAGCCTTGTAAACCTCAGAACCACCTGCCTAGAGTAGCAGCACCCACAGCCAATGGGCCCTCCCAATCAGTCATCAATTGAGAGAATGGCCTAGAGACATGGCAACAGGCTAGCCTGATGGAGGCATTTCCTCAGCTGAGGTTCTAATTGACCAGGACTACCCAGTGCACTCAAGTTACTTGCACATAAGTAAGTTTGAAGATGTGTTTTAAATCATCCAGCAGAAGTCTACCTGTAGACCACATGATCATTTTATCTGTCAGGAGACACTTTAGTGATCTTTGAGGCTTCTGCTTGTATTTGCAGTGCTAGAAGTGGCATCCTCAGCCCCAGCCATGGAGAAGCCTGCCTTTCAGAACTTTCCTCCTTTAGCCTTTCAATATTGATCTGTCTGTTACCAAAGCCTCCTGTTGTTGATGGTTTTATTTCACAAGCACCATCAGGAGCATCATCATTATTGAGTGGAATTCGATAGCATTGACTGAGTATCCTCTGTGTACCCAGCTATTGTTGGATAGCCACAGCCCCACCATTGAGACGTTAGTCAGGTCTCTGCTGGCACCATGTGGCTTATCTCACAATCCCCAAATTTCAGTGGCATCCAGCTGCAAGGCTACACCACAGATATGCAGGCTGGCTATGTTAGCTGATAGGCAAGGCTGGACTCTGCTTCCAGTCTACTCCATGTGTGATTGTTTCAAAATGGAGGCTTGAGGAGCCACAGTCCCCTGGTCCTGCAGTTCTTTGGCTAGAGAGTCTCAGGTTAGCACACCAGCTTCTCTTCCCATTGCTCAAACAAGTCACAGTGCCAACCCCAGGCTCAGAGACATCAGGCAGTTTACCCTGTCTTCCCAGTGGGATGCCTGCAAAGTTCTGTGGAACTGTCCCTATACCCTAGGTTGGACAGGCATGCCCACCTAGGAGAGCAGTCCTGTCTATCACTAGAAAGGGCTGTGAACCAATCGCAGGCTATGCAGATGTTGCTTTGAATCTGAGCTTTGCCACTTAGCTCCTGAGCCTTTGCTAACTTGCTGCCCATCCCCTGCATTCATCTTTCCAGTCAGTATTTTAACAACTCTGGGAAAGCCAGTATTATCACACTTGCCTGTGACCAGTGAGATGGAGAAGATTAAGGTGCAGTTTGTGATCCTGGCACAATTTACTTTCTGTGGGAAGTGAACATCCCTGGATGTTCTGAGCCCCATCCTCAGCACCACACACACACAGTGAAGACAGTGGAGAGCATAGGCTCAGGTATTTGAGGAAAAGAGCAGCAGCACTGTGCACAAGGAAATTCCTGATTATAAGTGATATAAGTATGGCCTTTGCCTCCCTAGAATGCCAGCGGGTTCAGCATGAGCATCCCCATGCCAGGACATCCTGTGAATTTCTCTGACGTCACGCTGGAGCAGGCACGCAGAGATGTAGAGCAGCTGGAACAGCTCATCGAGAGCCATGACGTCATCTTCCTGCTAATGGACACCAGAGAGAGCCGGTGGCTTCCTGCTGTCATTGCGGCCAGCAAACGGAAGGTGTAGTGTGCTATCTGCTGCTTCTGTCTAGAGTTAGTGCGCCCCCAAGAGAGGTGTCCACAGCCCACCTTCCCCCAGGAAGGGGGGTGACCTCTGTGGCCTTGCAGACCTTCTTTACCTCACATTGTCACCCAGCATGAGTATACTTTCTATTCTTTCAACAGTCCCTGCAGGTGCTACTGTTGGTACATTTGAAGGTCAAGGGCTTGAGCTGTAGGATGCTTTGCTAAGTATGCGGTCACCCTCAGGGAGGTTTTCAAAGAATGATAATAAGAAAATACCATATTATAAGATAAAATAGCATATGGATCTTAAATGTTACATGTCTGTAAAAACATGCATGTCTGACTCTACCACAATCCACCCCTCATATGTCTGTCAGTCATCTGTCACATCACCTGTCTATTGTCTTGTCCTTTGTGTATGAGGCAAAGGGGACAGCAAGAGGCAATGCCCCAGCAGTTTCTGGAACCCCCAGAGCTCTGTCGGCAGTGGTTTTTATTTTTATGTTCTTTTATTTACTTCTCCAGTGTGCCCTTTCTAGATTCTTTCAAACTTTGTATGTGATCACAAATGTGGGAAAACAACTTAAATCACAATCAAGAGGAGTTCCTACAATACAAATGAAGAAGGGTTCCCTTAAAAACCCACGTGGTGGGCAAATCATGGTTTACAAATGGTGTCTCAGTAAAATTTTCCAAGGAACCGAACGGACAGGGCAGAGTGGTGCTGGTACCCACCAACTACTCTCCACACCTCTCTCCTATCTGCTGCATGACCTTGGGACAGAGGTAGAACTCTGACCTTCAGTGTTCTTGCCTATAAAAAGGCAATGTTTATAGGGGTTTTTAATGAGATGGTTTATGTTAGGTGTTTATCAATTCTCTTGTATGTTTCAATTGGCTATTAAAGTCTAGTTACACTCACATGTAAAAGAAAGCAATTTAAAGGTAACTGCGTATGAATTTAGCCTTAGTCTGAAGTGTGTCTGTCCTGACCCCCTCTTATTCCTTCGATGCTAACAGCTGGTCATCAATGCTGCCTTGGGGTTTGACACCTTTGTTGTCATGAGACACGGCCTGAAGAAACCCAAGCAGCAGGGCGCTGGGGACCTGTGCCCAAGCCACCTTGTGGCACCTGCTGACCTGGGCTCCTCGCTGTTTGCTAACATCCCTGGATACAAGCTTGGCTGCTATTTCTGCAATGATGTGGTGGCTCCAGGAGATGTAAGTCACGTTTCATGGTTACAAACAGCTCTACTCAGCATCCTGTGTGCTGGGGCAGGGTCCTGCCCTCCAAGGGCTGTTCAAAGGTGGTCTAATAAAGAGGAGTCTCTAGTTGGGGTGGGTGGCATTGTCCCACCATGAACTGTGAATGGCACTCTTTCCTGAATGGCTGAGCCATAGTCATTGCATGAATGTGACCACACCATCTGACAGAAGCTGAGTAAGGAAACTTCTGCATAGCTGGTTCCTTATAGGAAGAGTTCTAGAAAGAGCCCCATATACAAGAGACTAAAGCCCCAGGTTCTGGCCCAGGTGCTCTGCTGTCTCCTCAGTGGTCCAGAAACTCTCTTATTCCCTGTGACTTTTTAGGGCAGGACAGGGCCCAGGCCCATCACACTGTCAGGCAACTGCATTTCAGGTAAATACCAAGTGTTCTTTTGGTTTGGTTTGGTTTTTTAAGTAAGTATGCCTCTTACAGTATTCAAGAGCTGCTAAGAATAATATATATATATATAGTTTGTCTGAAATGGAACTCTTAATCATTCCTCATGTATTTAATCTGACAATCTAGAAGAGGCAGCCCACCTGTCCTGAGCATGCTCAGTGCTGAGGCAGTCAGGAGTGAGTGCCTCCAGCTGGGTTCTCAGGCCTAGTGAGCCTGCCAGAGCAGGCATCCCTCGGGGACCAGGGGTAGACATGTTCTCTGAATTTCCCCCCTTCCCC
Organism: Phodopus roborovskii; assembly: GCF_943737965.1. NCBI lineage: Eukaryota > Metazoa > Chordata > Mammalia > Rodentia > Cricetidae > Phodopus > Phodopus roborovskii. The sequence goes on from NW_026126578.1 coordinate 7,187,738, forward strand.
TTCTGCTGTTATAAAACCCAGTCTGCTCTCTGAAACAACTGGCTTTTCCTTTTCCCATAGAGAAAAGCTGCCATCTTCTCTTGTGTGAGGGAGGAGGCTTACTGATCTTCATCACAGCTTGTCCTGTTGGTCAATGGTTGCCATCAAGCAGGGTTGAGGCCTCCAGCAGGACAGCCATGTCTTTTCAAACCATGAAATAACCCCAGGGTTTGCCCCCATTTGGAGGGTTAGAGCTGGTGAGGTTGAGCCAGTGGCAGCGTGTATGTGGAGTCAGGTGGTGACTAATGCTTGCAGGTCTGCAGTTAAGTCCTCAGACTGAAGGCAAGGTGACAAGGCAGTGAGCAGGAGCAGAGGGCAGACAGCAAGGTAGAGATTGTGGCTCCTTCCTCAGGGAAAATGGCAGGACAGGGTCACCAGCTCCTCGTGATTGTTCCTCCCTGTGACTCAACCTCTCATCTCCTAAGTGCAGGAGAGGGGGTGGAGGCACCATGAGGCCATGCTGCTGATGGCCGCCGTCTGTGTCTCTTAACAGTGTGCATCCTGTTCAGTGTATTGCCTCCTTTAATGACATACTCTGTTTTGCTTATTATGACCCACCCAAGACACAAAGGGGTGAGGTTGGCTGGCCTTTGTCAGCTATTCCAATCTGGTTGTAATTTCATCTTTATCATGGGGAGTTTCAGGTTCCCCTAGGGCTGCCTGGACTAGAATATTCTATATGTGTAAGTGGTTGTTTCTCTGTAGTCAACCAGAGACCGGACCCTGGACCAGCAGTGCACAGTGAGCCGCCCAGGCCTGGCCGTGATCGCAGGCGCTCTGGCTGTGGAGCTGATGGTTTCCGTCCTGCAGCATCCTGAGGGGTGAGTCTGGAGCCCGGAGATGAATGCTTGAACTGAGTGCTTGTCAGTAATGGCTGGGCACTGTCTCCCACAGGCTCTTGGCTTTTCTGACCTCAAAACAAGACTAAGGATAAAAAAGAAAAAAGAAAAAGAAACCTAGCCCAATTGCCCAATTCTTTGGCCCAGGTACTCAGCATGTGGGGTGGGGTATGCCCTGTGCCCTTCTTGGATCCTTGTGAGTTTTTTTTTTTTTAATCTGATAAGGAAGACTTGGCAGGGGCATCCGGTCTCCTGTTAGTCTACTGTGGTTTTCTTAGCCCTGGACATTGTAACTGTACATTACTGTATAACTGGCATTAGGAATTGTGTCTGCTGCCTGTGACCAAATTCCATGTCCAGAGACTTGGCCAAATAAAGTTCCAAGTCCACAGTCCAGGGTGGGTCCAGAGACTGAGCATGTGCCAGCCTCCCTCACCTGTGGGCACAAGATGCTGCTGTGCTCTCCATTGTCACATCTGTGTGACAGTGTCTACTCACGGGCAAATAAGCATTTGTTTTAATAGCAAACTAAAAGCCGTGGGGCTTGAGGCAAAGGGGCTCCTTCCATCAGTTTTCTGGGTTATATTTTTAATTAATAGATTTGTTCTTGGATGATTTCATACGTGTATTTATCATGGTTGTAGTGGTAATTACTTCCCCTCCCACCACTGCCTGTCTCCTTCTTCTACCCTATAAATCCCTTTCTCGTATACACAGCTTTTTGTTTTGTCTTGTAACCTGCCGAGTTTGATCGGGGCCAGCTGTGTGACCATGGGTCTGTTGGGCTCAGCAGTGGGTACCCACCTAAGTGCTGGGCCTCCTCCCTCCCAGCCCTCCTCAGTCGTTGACAGCTCAGCAGTGAGCAGTAGGGCCCCTTTGTTACTCTTCTCTGGGAAGCATGACTGTAGCTTAAAACAACACTGCATCTTTAAACTACAGAATGGACAAAATCCATATGGAAGGTCAGGGTCTCTTTCACCTGCTGCCAGGGACAAGTGTCACAAGTAGGACATTTGTCACTATTGGAATATTTTAAGCAGATTCTTGCTTGGCTCCCATGTCCCTCCTGTTCAGCCTCAGCGCCTGTCTTGTCACCAGCTGCTTGTCCACACCTGCAGCCCTCCCCCACGAAGCCTGCCCCTGCCCCCAGCCCCAGCTGACTTCCCCAGCACATTTATTTTCTAGGGACACCCTGGGGAGGATGACTGCACACCCCCACCCTTCCTATCTTCCCAGGGCTGGCTAGACTTCGTGGAGTATTGCAGGCCTGGTACCTTCCCCGTTGATCCTGAGCATAGATTTACCTACTTGTTGCAGTTTTCAATCCAGACAGCACATGGCAGGCAAAGCACAGGTCTGTTGGCTGTCAGGATGTCAGCATGCCCTTGCAGCTCTTGGTTTGGATCTTCTGCGTGCAGCTTTCCACCAGCTCACATCAGCACACACCCCGAGGCCTCCAGGTGCTGTCCAGGTTGCATGGCCCTGAGGCCACTGTTTCCTGTGTTCCTAGCACTAAATGCAGCCAGAGCTTTGCTGTCATGGCATCCTCGGACAACGGGCCAGTCCAAGGGCCACTATGAGCTGCCCCTCCCACTCAGGATGGTCGTCTGTCTGCCTAGTGCCAACATTACAAGTTCATACCATCTCACCTGTCTTCTCAGTCCTGTTTCTGATGGGGAAGCTAGACGTAGTGTCTAAGACTCAAATGGCTAGTGAATGACAGCCAGGCTGTGGCTTTGGAGTGCTGTGCTAAGTGTGCCATTTATAGTGCAGATGGAAAGAATAGAGTTTAGAAAATACTTATTTTTCATCCAAATTGAATTCCAAGAAAGGCAGTGCAGAAAGCCACATCAGTATTCTATTTGTCGCATGACTCAGAGGGCTTCAGCAGCTAGCAGACAAGGCGTAAAGGGGCAATAAGCTGTTATGCCCTTCCCTGCCTCCGCCTCCTATGCCATCCAGGTTTCTTCCCACCATCTACCACCTATACCTACCACCACACTACACCTCCTTGATCCCAACCCTTTGTCCTGGGAACAGAGTAGAAAAGCTGTTCTTCGGGGACATAAATGAGGAGCCCATCACCTCTGCCTAGTTCACCCCTTTTATTTCTCCTTCCTCCATGCCTTTGGCATTTAGATCAGTTCAGCAGGTGAGAGGAGCTGAGCTGGAGGATAGCCCAAGCCGGAGTTAAGGCCAGTCTGCACCTTAGTGAGAGCATGGGAAAGGAAGGAGGGGGAAAGGAAGGAAGGGAAAGAGCGAAAGAGGGAGGGAGGAACGAGAGAAAGGGGGGAGGGAGGGGAGGGAGAGGGGGAAGGGAGGGAAACGAGCCTTGCACTCGGCAGTTTATCTCACAAGCCCCTGTTGTATCATGCAGCCCCCTCCCTCACAGCTAATGACGGAGCTGCTTGGTTAGAGACACTACAAGCTTGCTCTCCTCTTCCCCACCCCACGGCGCCTGATTTTCAATGACTGTCTTTCCCTCCCTCCCGTGGAATGACTTTCCTGCTAGTGATGAAGCCCAGCAAAGGAGCATTTGGTTCTAGGTCTTTCCAGTGCCCCCAGACATTCTCTGACGCTCACCGTGAGCACACCTGAGCTGAGAGCCCTGCTTCCCTCTTGCAGGGGCTATGCCGTCGCCAGCAGCAGTGATGACCGCATGAATGAACCTCCCACCTCTCTGGGGCTTGTGCCTCACCAGGTGAGTGATTTAGAAATGAACTGTGGTCCTGCCCCAATCCTCTGGTGGAGTGGAGGGTGAGGTCACCTCACCCTTCTACCAACACAACTCCTGCAGCTGAGGCTTCAGAGGGTCCCTATGACCGGTGTTCTGGGGTCGCTGCCGGGAGGAAACGAACCCTTGGCACGGCCTGACTCTGATGTAGAGCTGCTGACCAGACTCCACCAAGCAGGAGAAAAAGAAGGGACAGGCTTCGGGACAGCCAGGCGTGGTTTGCACTCAGCCCAGCTATGTGTGGCCTTCCCTGGCCCAGTCTCCAAACTTCTCGAGGCCATGCTCTCCTGTCTGTAAATCCCACTGATCTAGCTCCCTGCTAGTCATGGATGCCAGGCTGATGGGTGCCAGCCCAGCGGGTATGGAGTAGCCAGCTAGCCTTTAGTGCCCAATGCCCTACCTGGGCAGGAAGCCTTTCTGGACAAGCATGGACAGACTGTTAGCCATGTCACCCAGAAGCAGGGCCTCTTGAGAAGGCAACCTGCAGAGTCTATGCCTGAGGCTGAAGGGAAGACACTTGGAGGAGGCCAGCAGGTCCTGTATCTCCTGGTCAGCATGCTGCCTTTGGGGAAACGAGAGCAGTTTTAGTGTGGCATGTGAGGAGCCGTTCTCTACAGTCCCATGCATTCCGCTCCAAAACTGGGAGGTGTCCGTTAAGTGCAGAGCCTGCCTGACTCGTGTATTTGTTTGTTTGATGCCGGGATGAAACTCCAGGGCCTCATGCATACCAAACATGTGCTCTGCCACTGAGTGGCTGGGCCCCTGTGCCTGGTGCTTCCCAGTGAGAATGAGTCAGCAGAAGGAGGAGCGAGCCCACCATCACGGAGAGTTAGTGAAGCTGCGCTCCAGGCCCAGACTTCATGCCATGACTGGTGTTCTCTCAGAGCCTCTGTGGGCGGAGAGCCCAGAGCCTTGGCCTCTGGCTCCACTCCGTCTCTCTTGTCTGCACCACCTCCTGTCTTAAACCATCTTTCCTCTCTCTTACCCTGTTCAAGTCAGGAAAGTAGGTGTTTAGCCGGGGTCCAGGAGTACTTCTGCCCTGGCTTTGGAAGCCATGGAACCCCAAGAGAGGTAGCTTCTTCTCAAGGTGCCCAAGTATTGCGTTTGTATGGCCTGAACTTGTCAGTCTTTTTCCACAGACACATTCACAGCAGGGTCTGGTAATATGGCAGTCACCCCTCCCCTGCCGCACACGGGATCGCTGGCTTCCGGGCTGACCTGGGCTGCTCTCATTCACATCTCCTGCAGGTCATCCTGCCTCTTTTCCTGCCCTGGAGCTTGGCCCTCATCTCTCTTACCGATTTCATGCTGAGGAGGGTCTTAATTAAATTTTCAGTCATGCTCCTGCACTGGTTCCTTCCTTTAAGTTAAATTGCAGCCTCTGTTGCTTTCTCGGTGCTGAGGCCAGAGGGCAGAACACCCTCCCTAGAGGGGTGACTGTGTCAGATGCGTGTGCCTGTGTTTCCCAAGTACTATGGCAACTCATCCCTCGATGGGCATTCATCCCCGACGAGCCTGGCAATTGCCATTCACTAAGCCTTCCAGTTTCCCCTCCTTTGCAGTTGTCTGAAGGGTTATTTTGGTTGTTGGCCATCTCTTCATTTGGCCTTTTCAAAGGCTGAAGAATAAGGCCACCGTATATGGTAAAAGCCCAGTGTGTGTGTGTGTGTGTGTGTGTGTGTGTGTGTGTGTCTGTGTGTGTGTGTGTGTTGCTTAAAGTTTTAAGTCTTTATTTTTAACTACACTCTAAAAGGGAAAGTAGAAAAGGAACTTTAAAATTAATCAGAGTTTTCAGTCCCCATTTAAACATTTTTTTTTTCTTTTTCTCAAGAGGGGACTCTATTTGTACAATTGTGTTTTGACTAGGGAGCATTGTTGCCCCAGAGCCGGGCCTGGTGGCAGACTCAGCATACTTCCTCCCCTCCTCCCCCTCCCCCCCCTCCTCCCTCTCATTCCCTTCTTCTCCCTCCTTCCCTTCCTCCTCTCCTTCTCAACTACCCCCTCCTCCCTGGCCTTTTTCCTCTCCTCCCCCCCCCCCTTCTCCATACTCTAGAGACAAATGATTTCCTGTTGGAGAGGAGCTGGCTAAGTCCCTTTGTGTATTTCGCTTGTAAAGAATGACCTGTAAGGTTCTGGCTCATTTCCTCAGTGCCCCAAGGAGCATGCTTATTAATCTGCTCCGGTGGAGTGAGATGCCTGGAAGGCCCCCATCCCACCCTCTACACCTCCCCAATGCCATTATGTAATGGAGAACATTCCTTGACTTCTATGCTGTGCTCTAAATGGGACCTGGGAGGCCATTGGTTTGCTCTGCCCTTCCCTGTGGGTCCATAGACAAACTGACCCCATTCAGATATTGTTGAGGGACTTTGAGAGACTTGGTCAGCCCCCAGCTGAAATCAGTTGAATGTTACAGCTGAAGAAACAGGGCACTGGACTTGAAAACAGTGAAAAAACACTTGATGTGAAAAAACAGACTTCTTTGGGTGGCAGGTTTATTTATTTATTTATTGTTTGCATTAATTTGTTCTTTTGTTTGTTTTTAGTCTCTGGTCCAACACACAAGGGTTAGATACTACAAGCAGCAGAAAGTATAGCTGCTTTGTCTTTAAAGAGAGTGATCCCTAAACAAAATGTATCAATGCATAACCACATAGATAATGACCCAAATCATTAAATGTATGATTCAAGCACTCACAAAGTGAACACACACACACACACACACACACACACACACACACACACACACACAAACTTCTCTCAACTCACAGGAGGCCTTAGTTAGTTACACTCTGAACTTTCTGAAAACGAATTCCTACAGTATGTGTGTGCCCCTTGGTCAGGAGTCTTCGGCAGACGTTTAGATTGTAGTTCTCAGCAAAGATCCCGTCAACCTGGGTCATTTATTAAGAGATAATATCCAGGCATGGTGGCACAGCTTGCAGTCATAGCATTTGGAGGTGGGACAGGTGAGTCGAGAGTTCAAGGTTCTCTGGGACACATAGTAAGGCCCTGACTCAAAAGTGAGAATGGGAGGGAGGTGGCTCAGTGGGTAAAGAGCCTGTTGCACAAGAGCAAGGGCCAGATTTCAGATCCCGACCGAGTATCATGTAAGTGCAGGGTGAGCATGGCTGCCCATGTGTGACCCCACATAATTGCAGGCTGCTCACCTGTAACCCCAGCACCTCACTAGTGACAGAGATGCAGGAGGTTTTGGGAACATTTGGCTAGCTAGACCAGCCTCACCATGGAGCCGTAAGTTCAAATGAGAAACTGCCTCCGTATATGAGGACAGTGATGAAGGAAGACACCAAATATCAACCTCTGGTCCCCAGCCACTTGCACATACATGTATGTGTGCCCACACACTGTATAACATACATACTGAAGTGAGAGGTTGTGACAGGAAGTTTAGTTGTATGTGCTCTTAACCACTCAGCCATCTCTGCATCCCCAGGCTTTCTATTTGTAATAAGGTCTCCTTATTTGGGGGTTCAAGGGTGCTCAATTCTTGTGCCCTGGGAGATGAACAGACTGTCTACTTAGAGGAGGTCCAGCCAAGGGAGCATTGCCTGAGGTGTAGCTAGGAAAGTGCCTCCTTCCTCTCCCTCCCCTTGGATTCTGTTGCCCTTAGTGACAGTGACAGGAAGGTGGATGGTCATGCTGTCCACCTTCTCTCCTAACCAGACAAGCGTGTGCTTCCCAGGCACAAACTGTACAGGGTACACCGGCATCAGAGATAGCAAGGAAGTGCTTGCTCTCAGCTCAGTCTAAGGTGGTAGACACAACCAAGCCACAAGGGTGACAGGGTCCCCATCCAATGGGCAATACCTGAAAGCTAGGAGGGCCCTGGGTACATGATCTCACCACACTCTCATGTTGTCTACCTTCTCCTTCAGCAAGTCCTCATCTCCTCTGAACCTCGTGTCTTCTGTCTGTAAATTGGTACAATCTATAATGAGCCCCCGAGAGTAACATATAGATTGTATTCATTAGGCACTAGCAGGGTTCAGGGCACATGAGACAGGTGCCTGTGGTGACTTTCTTCCTCTTTCCACTTTTTATTAAAGAGGGAATTTATCTCTAAACGGGAAATTAGGAAGAATCCCAGAACTCGAGAAACAATGCTTGATAGGTCTCAAGAGTTAGCTGTAGCCTGCAGAATTTTCTGAAGATGATGCTGGCCAGCTTCCAGCTTAGCTCTTTGGTCCCTCTGTGGCTCCTGTTAGGTAATGACAGGCAGCCAGGGATGGGAACGGAAGCTGTTATCTGAAACAAAGACCTCTGCATTGTGCCTGGGGCTCACTGTTGCTAAACTCCATCTTGGCATGGAATGTGATTAAGACTCTTTTTCAGCATCCAGGATCGATCTGAAGTTTGGAGCACATTTTTATGCATGCAGACTCCAAGCTCTAGACCTTGCCAAGCCTGAAGGGAGCTGCTTCAGCAGCAGTGCCTGGGGCTCCCAAGGGGGCCCTGAGCAGTTGATCTTAGCTTCCCATTGAGGAGAAGTGGGCTCAGCACTAAAGTTAGTTTTACTGAGCACTGGTGGAAACATAGCCAGGACAGTGGCTCAGAGAGGAAGATCCCCTCCTTTCCTGATCGATTTATTTATTTATTTTTTTATCCAACTGGGCAAAATTCACAGAAGATAATTGAATTCACCTGAGAGGTGTTACACCATCCCGTTTTTTGTTTTACAATGTGTTTGAATTCCTCCCTCTCTCTCTCCTTCCCTCCTCTCTGCATTTTAGTTTTTCCAGAAGGCTTTTAGAGCCAAAACAAGCCAGAACTGAGATTCCTGGTTTTTCTCTTGGGTGCTTGTAAGGCTGTGCCATTTCTCTGAGTCTTGTTTATCTTATCTGGAAAGCAGTGCAAGGTAACAGAATGGCTGTGATGCCAAAATAAATTGCCATAGGACAGGTGAAAACACTCAACATGTAGCCCCGACATGGTGTCCATGCACATACATGCCCAGCATCCTCATTTGGCATGACAAGGGTATGCTTTGTCTGCAGCATGGACAGCAGACTAGAGGTATGAGGGCCTGGTGTAAAAGTGGAGTCGTTTTAGCTAAAATCACAACAGCCCATCCCAGCTCTGCCATCAGTCACCTGGGAGCCCTTCCAGAATAAACCTTCACCAGCACATCCCAGAGCCACCACTGCAAACTTCCAGGAACATGGTCATTGGAGATGCACTACCCTGAGCTAGGGAGAAAGACATTGTGGTGGCACAGATCCAGGCCCATCCCTTGAAGTAACCTCTGATGGTTGTCATTGCTTGGTGTGTTTCCTGAAGGGCCTTGTATGCCTGATGAAGTCTGGCCACACTGCACAGGCCGAGTGCCGAGACCGCCAACCCCCCTTTAACAGCCCTGTGTGAACTGCCTACGTCCCTCATCTCACACCCAGGCCAGTGCCTCTTGTCTTCCAAGACATGATAGCCAAGCCCAAGGATAACCCGGGCTGCTTGACAGCAAATATTTCACCTCAACAGCTTCCCCTGTGTGGGGTCTGCAGTGACTAGCAGGGCAGGGGCCAAGAAGCTTTCTTCCAGGGCCCTGCCGTATTGCAGGTAGTGGTAAACAAGCACATATTTTGGATTAGCTTAGGCTTACCTTTTCTTCTGGGCGGGAGGGCACATAGCTCTGTGGCAGAATTAGCAATCACAAGGCCCCAGGCTTAGCGTCAAGAACCAGAAATAAATGAAAACCATTTCCCTCTAGAAAAATACACTGGACACTAAAGCTGGTGATTATTTTGGGGGTGGGAGCTTCAGGGACTTTTCATTATGAACGTGTTGAAAATACCAAATTTACAAACTGTTCCTGAATCAACCTTTCCAAGGCAAAATTTACAGTCAACAATTGTACCCTTTAATAAGTGTTGACAAGCAACTACACTCCCATCTCACCTCCACAGAGGCGGCTTGGTGCATTTGTCACCCCAGCCTCTCCTTCAGGGGGATGTCCTTTCCAGTGCCTCCCTCAGCCCCTGGCACTGACCTAAGTTCTGAACAAGCTGCTTCCATGTCTCCTCTGTGCTTTCATCCATGAAAGGGAGACTGGGGGCTGCAAAGATGGCTCAGTGGCTAAGAGCACATGCTACTGTTGCAGAGGATCCAAGTTTAGTTCCCAGATCCCAAGTCTGAAGTCTCACAACTGCCAGCTCCAGGGGATCCTAATCTCTCTCTCCATGGCACTGCATGCGCATGCCGGGTAGTGGTAGAGTATGCCTTTAATCCCAGCACTCTGTGAGTTCAAGACCAGCCTGGTCTCGAACTAGTCCAAGGACAGGCTCCAAAGCTACACACAGAAACCATGTCTCGAGAAAAAAAAAAAAAAAAAAAACAAAACAAAACAGAATCATTGACAGCATTTCATAGACTCTTTGTTTAATATTGATTTGGCTCCTAAGGTGAGATGGTAGTGCCCATTTCTAAAACTGTAGAAGGAATTCTAATGTGGGGTAGATCTTTGCTTTCTTTCACTATGAGTTGGAGCCTGGCCTCTCGGAAAAGGTCTGGATAAATCCTTTAGGACTTCTGCATAACCTGGGTTGTGGGTCACTCTGGGAGTTTATGCATGTCTAAGTTTGTGCTGAGTTATTGACAGCAGCCTCTCCTCAGTAAGTTTTATGATTTCCTGTCAGAGTGAGGGAATATAGTTGGCCATAGACATAAGAGCCCATTTCTGGCCCCTCCGTTCTTCATGGTCCATAGCCTTGCTGTACGTGAATCCTGCAGTGTTTGTTCATAGCCTTGAACTCTTACTTACATGCTCAATTGATGACACATGGAGAAAGGGTTTTCCAACAAGTAGCTCTGCAGTTGGGTGTGGGGGCTCAGCCCACCATCCCAGAACCAATAGGATTGCCTTGTATACGGCCAGCCTGGGCTATGGAAGCAATCCTTGTCTCAAAATAAACAGAAACATCTGTGCCAAGACTGAATCTGTACATGCAAAAGAAGGGTTTTAGACCCTTACTTCATACCATGAATAAAGATTAGCTCACGAGGCTAGAGAGATGGCTTGAGTACTGGTGAGACACCTGTTGAGCTGGCTGACCTTATGTCAGCTTGATAACAAACTAGAGTTATCCGGAAGGAGGGAATCTTAATTGAAAAAACACCTCCATAAGATCTGGCTGTAAAGCATTTCCTTAATTAGTTACTGATATGGGAGGGCCCAGCCCATTGTGGGTGGGGTCATTCCTGGGCTCGTGGTCCTGGGTTCTTAACCCGGTTGGCAGGCTGAGCAAGCCAGTAAGCAGCACCCTTCCATGGCCTCTGTGTCAGCTTCTGTCTCCATGTTCCTGCCCTGTTTGAGTTTCTGTCCTGACTTCTTTTGACGATGAACAGATATGGAAGTGTAAGCCAAATAAACCCTTTCCTCCCCAACCTGCTTTTTGCCCATGGTGTTTCATCGGGTGGCTCATCACAGCAATAGTAACCCTAAGACACCCATGTTACTGCGGACCTTTGCTCTCCCTCTGTCCCCCTCACCTCTCCCCCTCCCTCCCTTTCTCGCTGTCCCCCTCTCTCCCCTCTCTCCCTCTTCCTCTCTCTCTCTCCTTCCTCCTTCCCAGCTCTCCTTCCAGCCTCATAACTAGTCCCTTTCCTCCAGCTCTGCTCCCCCCATACGTTTAGAAGAAAAATTCTACAGAACAGAAATAACAGCAGAAGCTCCGCTCGCCACCAAAAACAGATTTTTTTTTTTTTTTTTTTTTTTTTTTAGGCCACATTCAACAGTATTTTAATGGAAAATGTCTTAAATCTGATTGCTTTAAAAGAACTCAATATGAAAGTAACTTAGGTGGGTGCGAGGCACACTGTGAGCATACATCCATGTTATCTTTTTTATTATATTTATTTGTGCATGTGTGGGTGCATGGCACACGTGGTCAGAGGCAAGATTATAGGAGTCTGTTCTCTCCTAGCAGGTGGATTCCAAGTGTCTGTCTCAGGTCATCATGCTTGGCACCTGAGCATCTCACTGGCCCCTGAGTGTGTGTGTTTAAGCCTGGAGCTCTAGGCATTCATAAGGATTACATTGGCCTTTGTAACTTGCTGTTGAGGTCCTTTGTAGTCATGTTGGTGGCTTCTCCTGTTTCCTGAGTAGCTGACTTTCTACCCTGAACTTGCCTCTTGTTCTAGTTTGTAAAATGGTAACCACATTCCTCAGACAGGAAACTAAAAGTCACATTTTCAAAGGTTCCCAGGGAGTCGGTTAGTTCTGACTTAATACTTGTGCTGGATAGTTTGTCAACTTGATACAACCCAAAGGAGGGAACTTTAATTTAAAAATGCCTCCATACGATCAGGCAAGCCTATAGAGCATTGTCTTTTCCTTTCTTCAAGTTTTTTTTTTTTTTCTTCTTGAGACAGGCCTTCTCTTTGTAGCCCTGCTGTCATGGAACTCACCCTGTTGACCAGGCTGGCCTTGAACTCACAGATATTTTCCTGCCTTTGCCTCCCAAGTGCTGGGATTAAAGTCATGTGTCACCCCTGCCCAGCTGGGCATTTTCCTAATTAGTGATTGATGAGAGAGAGCCCAGTCCATTTTGTGTGGTGCCATCCCTGGGCTGGCGGTCCTGGGTTCTTTCTATGAGAAAGCAGGCTGGGCACACCATGCATTAGCCAGTAAGCAGTCCTCCTCCATGGTGTCTGTCAGCTCCTGCCGACAGATCCCTGCTTTTGGTCATGGTATTTCTCACAACAGTAGAAAATTAATTGAGATACCCACCTTTGGTCATGATGCCTTTATTGGGAACCTGACTTTATTGCCTCTTGCTTAACTTGCCAGGCTTCTTCACCTTCTGAGCCTAGGCTTCATCAACTTAAAACAGGAAGTTCTGGCATCAGGCAAACTTCCAAAATATTTTCGTTGTCTTGCTGGCTTCTGTGGAAATGCTCAAGGTGTGTTTTATTGTATCTCCCTGGTACATAAAACAGGCTGCAGCTGCCGATCACTACTCACCCTTGGAGGATGGAACCCACAAGCTGCTCTCAAGTGGATTTATTGCTTGCAATCAGATGTTTCTGCTCAAGGTGGCGCTGTTTCCCCAGCAATAGTGTGATTGTGCAATTTTTATTTCCGTGGGGCCTGCATTCAGCTAGTCACTGGGTCTACCTTTAGGATAGTCTCTGCCCTCTATTTCCCCAAGCTGTCTGCCCTTGAGAAGCCAATGGAGAGCTGTGGAAATGCACACTCACCCCAAGCCTCTGAATTTCCTTGGGAAAAGCAAGTCAGAGCAACCTAGATGATGCAGCTTTATTCTGTTTTCTGAGGCTGGCCAAGGATTCTGCTGAGATACACCACAACCCAGAGACATGCTTTAGTTCTCCCGCCTTGCTTTTTTGTGTTTCTAAATAAATATTAGTTTAGGTCTCAAATATTTAAAAATCGCATATATCTTGGGAATATTTCTCACGCAAACCTATTGCAGTATGAGAGTGGGATGCTCACACTCACAGAATTACCAATGTCAAGACCCCCTAATAACCTTTCCTCCTCCTTGTCACCCACTAGACATGCATCTTTACAGATGTGTTCATCCCCTGCCTAATGCATAATTGTTCTGTTTGTTTTTAGATCCGGGGATTTCTGTCACGGTTCGATAATGTCCTTCCTGTCAGCCTGGCATTTGACAAATGTACAGCCTGTTCACCCAAAGTAAGTCATTTTGCCTCTGAGTAATTAACCTCAACCTAACCCACCAGAGCCAGTGGGATGTTTTTCCGCTTTGTTGTGTGTGTGTGTGTGTGTGTGTGTGTGTGTGTGTGTGTAAGGAAAGCCTGGAAGGCTTGGTCCTGCTGCTATTGATCTGCATTCATCTTCTGAGATGCCAGCCTTGGAAACCTTGTTCTGGAATGCAGAGCTAGCCTTACTGGATGCTGGTTCTGTGCCTGCGCCACAGTACTTTCAATTTGAAGGCAAACCTCTCCTGAAGTTCTGTTTCTCTCCTGAGGGTTTCCTTCCTTGAGCCTACTGAGCAGAGCAGTTTTTAAGCTTTCCCGGAAGGTGGGGGATTTCAGGCAGTCCTGGCTGTGAGTGTTTTGGAGATGTTCCTAATGACAAAGGAAAAGCAAGCAGAGATGAGGGGCCTGGATCGGGAGGCTGGAACAGGCCCCTTACTCTTTGATCTTTCCAGTGGCTCTAAAAATAGAATAGGGCTGTTGTCCATCGTAATGGGAAACGGCTGATGCGTCTCAGAACTACATGGTATCTCAGTTTTTAATAGGCTCTGAGTTATTCTTGAATGTGTACTGTATGTGACAGCTGATCCCCTTTTGGATGTCCTGTAAAGTCGGTGGTTCTCAACCTTCCTAATGCTATTCTTTTAATACAGTTCCTCATGCTGTGGTGACCCCAACCATAAAATTATTTTTGTTGTTACTTCATAACTGTAACTTTGCTACTGTTATGAATTGTAATGTGAGTACCTGATATGTGGGATATCTAATGTGCAACCTCTGTGAAAGGGTCCTTTGGGTCCAGGGATCATGACCTACACATTGCTTTAAGCCTCCAACCTGGCGCTTTTGGATTCCTATTTGGGGTACTATGCAGAGTAGCTTATGGGGGTCACACATCCCAAGCTGACATTTCTCAGTTAAAGATCTGGGATTTCCCAACTGTGCCTCCTGCAGTGGGCAGTGCTGAGGAAATTGAATTCTAGGAAAGTCTACTCGGAGTTGAAAAGCTTCTGTAGAAAACTTAACACAGCCAAGTCTTTAGAGAAGCCAAGCCCTGACCTGTTTGCCTAACAAGAATTTGGAATCGATAAGCCACAGTGATGAATTTGGTTAAATCTAGGCACTCCCAAGTGGAGAGTGGTTTGTTTTCCTTTCTGCTCTGAGAGTAAACTAAGCCTGCTTTATTGTTGGATATCTCAAGTGCCTGGTTGAGATTTAAAGCTTATAATTTGTGGGTAAATGGCCTCTAAGCTCATTCCTCTGTTGTGTCTCAAAGTATCCTGTGTCCTCTCTAGCAGGACCCTGAGGGTGGTGATGTGCACATCTGTCTACAGAGACATGGGTTTAGGGATGGTATGCTCCTTGGTGGAAATGTATGTATGTATGTACATACATATTATGTCCTTTCTTTGTACAACTGAACTAATTGGTCTCCAAGTAACTTGGCAAGATTATTTTTAAACCGAAACCCTTTGGTGCCAGGAGTGTCTAGCTCATCAATGAAACGAAGATGATTGGTTTCTAGAGAGAAATTTGAGCACTTGCTTTCTTGTTCTGTTTCTAATTAAATTGGCCCATAAGATACTGTCTATAAAGACCCCAAACATACCTCAGCCTGCCTGCCCCGCCTTATTCTTTAAGAGAGAATAGCTTTTTTGTTTTACATCCTCCCTCCTTGTAAGCATCAGATTAAACACAGGTATGGTGTCTTTGTTACCAGAGTTATTTCCTGTCGGTGGCCATTCAGAGTCCTGCATTACACAGACTTGCCAGGCGAGTTAATACAAACTGACGTGGATTTTCACAGCTGCGCTGTTCCCATAGCGATCACTTTTCATGTGGTCTGGATATTGGATTTCCTTTGTGCTAAGAAGGTTGCACCTCCTTCCAGGAGAAGCCCCTTGTTTACTTCCTTGGCCCCCTTCCCTGTCATTCACCATTATCGGCAGACCCAAGCGCTGATACTTCAAAATGACAATTCCAATTATGCCTTGTCACTCTAAATGTTTTATTAACGCTTTACTCAGCATGATCTTTTTTTTTTATACTGAGTCATGTCTGAATTGCTGCTATTTGAATCAAAATTCTTTGAACATAAAAATGAGTTGTAGAAATATATCCATTGATATTTGTTGTTTGTTCACTGATCTCAAGAATTTCATACATGTATACAAGGATGCATGACCATATATTCCTCTATCTCCCTGCTTTAACTTCCATCAATTAGTCCCCTAATACAATCCCCTCCTAACTTCATTACCCCCCTTTAATAACCTAATCAGTCCTGTTAGCACTTTGCATGTGTGCATGGGTGTGGGGCTATCCTCTAAAGCTTGGGAAACTATCATTGGCAACATATTCAGGAAGGAATGATCCTTCCTCCCCTAGCTGCTATCAACTGCTGTAGCTCCCCAGTAAGGAACTGGGCACACCTTGCTCATCTGTGCTGGAATTTTGACTAGATTGTCTCCCAGGACTCGTGCAGGTAACCACAGCTTCTGTGAGTTCATGGTCACCATGTCAAGTCCAGAACTTCAAGTTCCATGGCTCTCCTCACCCTCCAGCTCTTCTTTCTGCATCCTCCCTCAGCGGTGGTGGTGGTGGTTTTAAAGGTTTCCCACTGAGGAGTGAGTCTCTGTCTCTTGTTCCCATGAGGCGATGTTTTTCCTTTAATGGTTTCCCCAAGAAGAAAGGCTTACTCCACTTTTGTCTTGACTTAAATACAGAAGGGGGGCTGGGGAAGCAGGATACTATCTGGGGGGGGGGTAAGTAAACCTCCTGTTGATTAAACAGTGATACTGACAGTGTAGCTGTCATCATGTTGCCCGAGTTGAAGAAAGGGCATGGGCCTCTGCTTCTGTGTCTAGAAAGGTGGCGTCATTGTCCCTCTCAGCACGTCCAAGCCTGTTTGATCTCAGCTTGGGACAGAGCTGGCTGAATTGTTCCATTCGCATATTTGCAGGGAGGTGTGGGTGCTGAGGGGTTGTTTTCTTGTTTTCATTTTAATTTCTGTTTCATCATCTCACAGAACTTGCTCAAATGATGGAATCTATTTTGCCAGAACTTAGAGGCCTTTTTGACATGTGTACAAATTGCTTTTCAGCTCTAGAGTGTTGCTGAACTTCCATCAGGCCAACAAGTATGACTGAACCAGCAATCCCGACAAGCTGTCCCAGAATGCATTGAGGAAATTTATTAGCAATAGTCTGTTTCTTCATTTCTTTCTCTTTTATTTCCAATTAGGATTCTTTTATTCAGTAAGTCTGTGTTTTTGGTACAATTTTTAAAAGAGTTATTATTTTAAATTATAATGTGTGGGAGTAGCAGAGTAGAGAGCCTGCAGAGGCCTGAAGTATCAGATCCCCTGGAACAGCAGTACAGGCAGTTGTGAGCAGGCTGATGTGGGTGCTGGGAACTGAACTCTGGTCTGCTGCAAGGACAGCCAGTGCTCTTAACCACTGAACACCTCTAGTCCTTCTGATACACTTTCACACTTACAGAAAATGGGGCAGGAGAGATGGCTCAGCAGTTAAGAACATTGGCTGCTCTTGAAGAGGTTCTATGTTCAAATCCCAGCACCAGCATGGTTGCTCATAACCATCTATAAGTTCAGTTTCAGAGAATCTGACTCCCTCTTCTGGCCTCTTCAGGCACCAGACATGGTGCACATACATTCAAGTACAATACTCCTACATAAAGTAAATAAATCTTAAAAAAAAAAAAAAAAAAAAAAAAAAAAAAAAACTTACAGAAAACTGCAGAGTTAGCTCCTGTGTGGCCTTTACCAGGAACTCTGGTTTCCACCATCCTCCCTTTTGCTGGCCCACATTCCTCAGCTCTGCCCCTTCTGGTTTCTTTCTCGAATTTTCCAGAGTCTATGGGGAATTGTTTGTTCTCAAGCAAACATCGCCCTGTGAATTTCCTAAGAACAAAGACCCTCTCTTACTAACATTAGCACACAGGAAATGGAGACTGCTCAGTGTTAGCAGTCACTGTACCTGACCCACGGGCTGGCTGTCAGGTTGTCTTTTGTCCTATAATGTTCTTAGGGATTTTCCATCTTCTTCTTCTTCCAGATGAGGACCCAATTCAGGATCAGACCTGACCTTACATAGTTGTGATGTTTCTTTGACCTCCCTCAGCCTTTTGTGGCATTGTCCATTATGTTTGCAGAACCCCCCTTGGTTTGGATCTGTCTAACGTTTGTCTCTGAGGAGATTAAGGTTATGATTTTGACAGGAATACCAAAGAAGTAATTTGCCCTATGTCTGGAGACATGTGGCATGTTTCATTGCTACTAGTGGTGTTAATTTCTTCTTTCTATGAGTAGTTCCCCTCATTCTGAAAAGATGGACATGCCTGTTCTCATCTGGAATACACAGAAGTTACAAAAATGCTATCCCCCACTTCTTCAGAAATGGTGCTGGGGAGATGACTTGGTCAGTGAAGTGTGTGCCATGCAAGCATGGCAGCCTGAGTTGGGATCTCTAGCACAAAGGCCATGTATGGTGACATGACCACAGTGCTAAGAGCAGGGCAAGGACAGCTTCAGATTCAATGGAAGACCCTGTCACAAAAGGTGGAGTGTGACAGAGGAAGACAACCCAGTGTTGACCTCTACTCACCACACACACAAACACACTAAACATGACATTCTAAGAGAAAATGAGTGTGGTAAGTAGAGTTCAAGCTTTATCATAGTTCTCTCTTGCCTGCTTCCTAGAATGGAATGCTCTCCTCCTAGAGCAATTCTGTGACACTGAATTGGCTGGACAGGATGTAGAAAGCCTCTATCACTTTAGAACATCCCTATTCTCTTCCACAAGAGTGGAGGGTATCACATTCTGTGAATGTTATTTTTCCTTAAGGAGTCCAGGCATCTTCCAGTGTTTCCATAGCGGTAGCTTTGGTTCTGGAACCCAGAAGTTAGCCGGCAGCTTCTGAGATAACTGCAGGGTGTGAGGTGCGGGGCTGCTCCTGCAGAATTCTTGAGCTTGTTCACCTAAGGGGCGTTGTGCTGGAGTAAGCTTGTTCTTGCTTCATGGCTCTGTCACCCACAGCAACTGTGACATGACAACCACCTCTTGGGAAGAAGCAGGCCTCAAGCTTGTCTTGAACACCATCTGAGGCCAGCATCCTGCACAGACGTAGCAAGATGTGTCGAGAAACCTGCTGTTTGAGGTCTTCCTTGGTAATGATCAAGGCTAATAACAGGTGATGAGCCTGTGGAGGGGCTTCTGCTGATGACTTGGAAGGCAGGCTCCTGTGGTATTGGGATGAGTGTCCTGGGCAGGAGGGAAAGGCAGCATTAGATGTCATCAGATGGTAAACATTTTCTTCTTGCCCTTTCTCATCGTAGCCTGCTCATTCATCCTGTGATGAATACAGCATTAGGCTGGGGATAGCTCAGCTGGAAAATTGACTGCTGTGTAAGGATGAGGACCTGAGTTCAAATCCTCAGAACCCACATAAAGTTGCATGGTTAGTGTACATCCACAATCTCGTCATGTCTAGGACAGTGGAAAGCAGAACAAGAAAATCCCAGAAAGCTCACAGGCTGCCAGGTAACCTGGCAAATACAGGAACACACAACATGAGATCAAGCAAGGTAGAAAGTGAAGATGACACCCAAAAGTGTCATGGCATGTACTCATATGATCATGTAAACACACACACACACACACACACACACACACACACACACACACACTTTCTTGCCCAATAGCCTGTTCATACAACCTCAGGTAGAAAGGTAAAGTTTAGACTTGGAAGGGCCAGTCTCAGGTCCCGACAGTAGGTATTCTTTACTCAATTGATTTGTGTACCAGAGACATAAGTCATTGCTATCATTTACCTCTGAGACATTCTCAGAGACCTCTGCATAAAAGGCTTGGTGCTGTTAGGAGTCTTTGACAGGAAATGAGGCCACCCAGGGTGTACCTTGAAGAGGATATTGGACCCTTCCTCTTTCCTTTTTGCTGGCAGTGAGGTGTAAGGGTCTTCCTACCATGGACTCCTACCATGATGTTAGCCACCTGACCTCACCTCCAGAAACAATGGGCCAACTGACTGTGAATTGAATCTGCTAAAACCATGAATCACAACAAACCCTTTCTTTTTAAAATTGATTGTCTCAAGTATTTTGTTACAGTAACTGAAGGTAACTATCACAGTGATCAAAAAAAAAAAAAAAAAAACAAAAACAAAAAACGTACATTTAATCGCAATACTCTGAGGCAGCGGCAGGAAGCTCACTGTGAGGTCAAGGGCAACCTGATATACATTGTGAGTTCTAGGACAGCCAGGGCTCTACACACACACACACACACACACACACACACACAGGGGGGGGGGAAGAGAGAGAGGAAGAGGGAGAGAGATCCTGTTTCAAAGGGGGGGGAGGCATAATCCTCAATAAATGTGACATGCTGGGAGAGATGCTTGGCAGTTAAATACCTGCTGCTCTTCCAAAGGACCTGAGTTTGATTCCCAACACTCAACAACCTGTAACTGTGGCTCCAGGAGATCAAGTACCCCAATCTGGCCTCTGTGGGTATTTGTACTTACGTGCGCGCGCACACACACCATATACATAGTTAAAAATAATCTAAATAAAAAAATGAGATGAGCAGAGTGACATAGACCTGTCAGACAAAGCTGCTGCCACTGTGTCCCGCTCTGCATTAGGGTTTATCCCATCTTTACAACCCCGTTGTTTGTAGAAATGAGGCTACCCTGGGGAGGATTCATTGAGAGCCACTTCTGAGTTGAGAAGACAGATTTAAAGACACTCTGTCTCTCTAAAAGATAGATTTAACCCATGAGAGAGGGAATAAGAGCAATTCCAGGCAAGAAGGACAGTTTACATGATGGCCAGAGAAAAACACTGTGTACACTTAAGTTTTTGGGTGCCCAGTGGGACTTAACAAGAACAGCCATTTGCCTACAAGGACATCATTTTCCAAGGTGGAGTGTTTTTGTCTCTGTTTTGAATCTTACAGTTCCATATAAAATTCTCTCACCTCCGCCTGGAGCGTAGGGGCTTTCCCAGCCGGTGGCATTAAGCAGCCACAGTAGGGGATTCCCAGGGTCCTGGCACTGTTCATTCCCCACCGCCTGCTGAGTGACCCCAAGCTAGGTGCCTCTGCCTTTGTCTGCCCCCGTGTCTTCCTGTGGCCAGGGAATCAGCTAGATGACATAAGTGCTGGCACTCTCCTCACTCTTCAAGTCATTTGCTTCTGCACTTTATATCGCTGTTCTTTCAGTCTTTGTTTCACGGGCAGGTTTTACTTTATTTTACTTTTTAGGTACGTCCTGTGCTGGGGACGGAAGCCAGAGCCTCCGGCATGCTTTGCAAGCACCTCACCACCAAAGCACATCCCAGGCCAGCAAGCTGTTTTCATTGTAGAAAAGTATGAAAATGTATTCAAGGAGAAGGGTCCTCGGCTCTTACCTGCCTTTGTGAGCTGTGGTTTGTGCTCTTGCTTTGTCAGAAAAGGCACGTGCACATAGTGACATGTAGATAATGCTTGATTACCGCCAGGAGTTTGAAATGGGCTTCAGGTAGAGCGGTTAGAGCACTGTGTCAAGCATCCTCCCTGCTTCTCAGCCCTCTACAGGGTCTGGCCAGCACCCAATCGGAAGAGCTCCCAAGGGCTTTTGCCAGGAGTTTCTGCATACAGCTTCTCAGTGGCAAATATTACTCAAAACGGAGCTGTAGCCAGGGTTTTCTTCCCCTTTCCAAAAGGGACATAAATCTCTTGTTGGGAAAATGATGAGTAACCCTCACCCTGGTCCTCTTTTCCTATCTCACTTAACCAGCAAGGCCTTAAGCTTTCTATTTGAACGGGTGATGGGATCCATATGTGTGGTTGTGTGGTATCCCACATCTCGTCCTTAGCAACTCGGTGTTTCTCCTATCTCCATGTTGGGCTCCCAAAAGGAGCTGGGATGTCCCGCCAGAGCCAGGGAATAGTGTTCAGCTATAAGCCCTAACCTCACAGCTCTTGGCTCTTCTTCCTCCTCCTTGGAAAATCTCGGATGTTTTCTCCCTTTGCTTCAATTTCCTCATCCATAGAGCGAGGAAAATATTTTCTGTTTCCCAGGGAAATTGCAATGGCTGACGCATATCCAGTTTCCCCAGTCAGGCACAAGGGCCTTTGCCCACTCCTGGGACTGGTGTTGACACCAGAAACAGGAAGAAAACAAAGACCACTGTGGTGGCTCCAAGTGTCCCTGAGTGTGTGGTGCCTCCTAGAGCTGCACCGTTTCTCCACAGATGGGTACAAGGACGGAGGCCAGGACTGGAAGTCCAGGCTCAAGGCAGAAAACTTGCCCTAATTTCCCTCACAGCCCACTGGAAACACACTCCTCCTGACTTCAGGGGACTCAGCCTTGTTCCTCCATTGACCCCAGTCCTCTGTGGCTATCTGATCAGCAGCAGAAGTCATCCTGCTTCCTGGTCACCTGTGGTTACCTGAGCACACCTTTCCCTTCAGGCTTCCTTCTGTCTGCCATAAAGACCAGGAAATATAGGGCTATCATCTTTTTCAGTGGCTCTACTGATTGTCGTGTCTGCTCAGCTTCAGGACATTGAAACACTAGGCTTTTTTAGTTTGGAAATAATTGTGTTCACTTTTAGCCTCCATCCCAAGTCTATCTCTTAAGTCTTTGAGTCATTCATGAAAGCAGTCAGCCTGCTCCTGTGAAAAGTGTACACCCATTTTAGCTTTGCAGAGTAATTAGGTGGCTTCCTGATGTCATCCTGAGGCTTACTGTGGTAGCTTGCCCAAGTTCTCCTGGAAAAGTGACTGGGAGGTGATCCCTGCAACCAGACCAGTCCCTCCAAGACCCTTAAGGCTTTGGAAAGTTAACAGCTTTATCTGGGGCCTCATTTTCTTTAACCCCAGGAAACTGAAGGACTGATCTGCCACTGGGTGTGTCTTGTGCCTTGCTGCAGCCAAATAGGGCATAGAAGATACTAACCCTGCTTGAGTTCTATGGGACAATTCTCCTCTTGAGAGCACAGAGCCCTGGCAATCTCTTTTCATGTTTCTCATTCTTTGTTATCTGTGTGCTACAGTGACATAGAGGAAGGACAGAAGGACCAGTTAGGAGCTTCAATCTCGCCACTGATGTGAGGGATGTAAACATTTGAACTGGGAAGCTTTTAAGTACATACATGATTATGCATGAATAGGCTATATAATGTATTCTGTAAGTATATAAAGATTTAGTGATTTTTTTTTATGTGTATGTGCCTGCATGAGTTTATATGTACAACATGCATGCAGGAGCCCATGGAGGCCAGAATATGACATCAGATCCTTTGGGACTGAAGTTATGGGCAGTTATGAGCCTCCACGTTGGTGCTGTGAATTGAACCCAGATCCTCTGCAAGAGCAGCAGTTGCTCTTAGTGGCTGAACCTTCTCTCCAGCCCCTCATTTGTTATGTTAATGTGTATGTGCCTAAGTTGGTGTGCAGAAGCCAGAAGAGGGCATTATATCCCTTGGACCTAGAGTTTGAGGTGGTTGTGACACACCATGTAGGTGCTGGAAACACAAGTTTCTGGAAGAGCAGTAAGTGTCCTCAGTCACTGAGCCATATCTCTACACCCCCCCAGTTATAACTATTTAAATGGAGTGTTTGCAGTATCCAAAGATGTATTTACATGAACTTATTTTACTGACTTTCAGAGCAATTCAGTTAAATAATTTTATGAAGCCAAAGTGGTGAATTACTCTAATTATCCCAGCACCCAAGAGACTGAGATAGGAGTTTGAGGCCAGCCCAAGTGGGTTACAGAGGGAAACCTTGTTTCAAAACACTAAAATAATAGGAATAACTATAATTTATGGAATATTTTTGGATGATAGTGTGGTGAGTTTCTGTTGATTTCCTTGTGGACATGATAGCACCTGACAATAAAGGTAGATCATCTTCGGCTAGCAACTAAATATTGGCTGGAGGGGATGGCTAGGTCCTGGCAGGTGCTAAGAAACATTGAGTGTGTTGTGAATGGTGAGAACAAGCAATAGCTCATGGATACATTTATGAACAGCACCGAGTGGAATAAAGGAAGACAGACCACCACTCCCGGGCCTCTGTCTAGTGGGGTATGACTATCAAGCTTGACAGCACAGTGGTGGTGCACAGGTAGGAGTGTGGCCTTTCAGTGTTCTGTTTGTCCAGCAGAGTCCCCTCAGCATTTACATTCCCATCTGCTTTAGTGATGCCTTTGATGGCCTGTTCCTGTCTTGGAAGATCATGTCTAGAGTTTGCCTTCTGGAGTTACTAAAGTTGACACATAACATTGAATTCAATGGCAGTGAGAACTCTCTGAAGGCTTTGCTTGCTGTCCTGCAGGGTTCTGAAATGCCTTCTCCAAATGTCCTCTTAATATTCTACCCTTGAATTCTTTCTTTTTAAAGGAATGCTCCTTTCCATTGCTTTTGTTTACTTTTTGTTTATGTGTGGACAGTGAGTGAAAGGACAGTTGATGTCCCTTTCACCATTCATCAATTGAATTCATCAATTCCCAGGGATTGAACTCAGGTCAGTTAGGCTTGTCAGCAGGTGCCATCACCCACCAAGCCATCTTGCCACACACCCCCACACACACACACACCTTGGTATTTCTGAAAATTAACACTATAGACTTTTTGCCACAAGAGAGAAAAAAACTGACATTCTGTTCCCAGAGCCAGTGTCCTCGTGACTTGTTTGTTAGGTGATGACAGTGATACATCCAGAGTGTCTGTCCTTGCCTGCTTTAAGTAATGCTCTTACTAGATTTTATCCTAAAGTACAAAGCACTCCATGTCCCCCTTCCCAGACTATCAGGACTGGCTAAAGCGCACATGAGGCAATGCATCTTGCATTTTCAGCCCTTGTTAGATTTGGGAAATCTCTCCCACGTAGCCCTGAGAACAGCAGGCATGCTAACTGTGATCATTCAGTGTGTGAGTCTGAGGAGCACTCAGTGTCCTGACACCCAGTGCCATGCCTGCACTGACTGTTTGGGAGGATGGGGCCAGGCTTGCTCCCTGTGGTCAGATTGCAAATCATCCCACCGCCACACAGCTTCAGCATCTGCACAGCTAACTGTAGACTTGCTGAGGCATCTGGGCATTTTTAAAGACCTTGGAGGGAAGGGATAATAGAAGTGGGGTCTGAGGGCACCACATTCTGCACACTCGCTCCCATATATCCCGAACATGGATCTTGAGCACAGCATTGCTACCCTTTAAGGAACAGTGTTTATTCTTCACTCTGTAAACCTGCAGCTATCCCCATTTGCTGATTTTAACTTGATCTGACTGACACAGAGGACCAGTTTGAATCATAAAGTGAGCAGATTTTTAGACATAAACAAAGTACTGAAGAGAGCTCAAAAGCACCAAGGTAAAAAGTATTTGCTCCTGGGCGGTGGGGATGTATGCCTTTAATCCCAACACTTGGGAGGTAGAGTCAGGCAGATCTCTGAGTTCAAGACCAGCCTGGTCTACAGAAGGAGTTCCAGGACAGCCAGAGCTACTCAGAGAAGCCCTATCTAGACAATTCTCATATGCAAAAGAAATTAATTAAAAGATAAAAATTATTTGCTGAATGCAAGCATGAGGACCCAACTTAGACTCCTCAGAGGTCACATAAAAGCCAGGGACATAATGTGACTGTCCATGATCACAGCACTCCTGTGGAGATGTAGGAAGCAGACACAGAATCTTTGGAAGCTTGAAAGGCAGCCGGCCAGATGTGCACAGGAAAAAGTAAGACCCTGTCTCAAGGCGGAAGGTACAAGGCCCACTACCTGAGGTTGTCTTCTGACCTCTGCATGAGTCTGCCATAGCAGAGGTGTGCCCACATTTCCACACACAATGCATGCAGGTAAGTAAATGACTGGGGACGTAGCTCAGAAGGTAGAGTGCTCACCTTAACGTGCATTTGCAGCAATACTGGGTTTGATTCCCAGTATCACATAAATCAGGTGTAAAAATTAAAAACTTAAAAGGAATGCTTGTGAAAAGTAGTATCTGTGAGAAAGAAACAGGCACAATTCGGGCAGCAGGTGGAGTTCCCATTATACAATAACTGCTGTTGTCTTCCCCAGCCCCACCACACCCCCCACCTACATAGAAAATGAGACCTGTGACACCCTGCCCAGCTCTGCAGGAGGTTGGCCACCCAGGGGTCTTTACAAGTATTCCTCTTAGTAACCTCCAAAGTGGTGAATTCATGGCATTCAAGGGTGGAGTTGTTTATTTTTAAATTTTTTATTTATTTTAAAAAATGTTGAGCTGGGTGTGGTGGTGCACACTTACTTGTCAGCACTCTGGAGGCAGAGGCAGGTGGATCTCTGTGAATGTGAGACCAACCACATAGCAAGTTCTAGGCTGGCCAGGGTCTCATAGTAAGAATATGCTCTGTGTGTGTGTGTGGGGGGGGGGTTGACTTGTATGCATGTGCACCAATTGTGTGTCTGTTGACAATGGAGGCCAGAAGAAGGCAATAGGCCCCCTGGAACTGGAGTTAAAAAGCAGCTATTAGCCAGCATGTGGATGCTGGAACTAAATCTGGGTCCTTAGGAAAAGCAGTGAGTACCACTAACCCAGATCTCCAGCTCCTAAAACTTTTGTTATGACATGGAGTCTTTTGTGAGCTCAGACTTGGATCAATCTCAAGGGCTTCCTGCCTCTGCATTAGAGACTTTATATTATGAATAAACAGGATGAGCATTTTTCCAGAAAAGGTCTTAGGATTAAAAGCATGAAAAAAAACCTAAAACAGCATATTATGATTGAATATGTGGCTATCTGCTAAAGGGACCTCACAATTCCCTTGGATTTTGAATGCCCTTTGTGTCTATGGGCTCTACTTCCATGAGGTCAACTGATCACAGATTAGAACTATTTGTAAAAGAATTACTCTATACTGAAGGTACCCAGACTTTTTTCCACCCTTACTCCTTCTACACAGAATTATAATTGCCCTGTACCTAGCATTTGTATCTTGTTAGTATCCTAAGTACTCTAGAGCTGATAGCATTTGTATCTTGTTAGTATCCTAAGTACTCTAGAGCTGATTCGAGTCTATAGAAGGGCGATACACAGACATCTTAACATAAAGGATTACACTGGATCCCCCGGAGCTGGCTTTGGGCATCACATAATAAAAATATACCATTAAATGCCACCAGATGACTATAGCCAGGACAGTGAGACCAAGTGACCTTGTATGACTTTGGAGGCATGGCTTCCTGAGATTTTCTTCCTTTGATGTTAAAATACCTGTTCAATGGTCATAACAATGAAGTAAGAGATTGTGTGCCTGGCATCACCCAATGGGACTGGGATTTTTTGAGACAGGGTTTCTCTGTGTAGCCCTGGCTGTCCTGGAACCCTCTTTGTAGATCAGGCTGGCAATGAACTCAGAGAGATTCTTCTGCTTCTGCCTCCTGAGTATTGGGATTAAAGGTATGCACCACCACTGCCCAACAAAGTGCCTTCATGCCTCCTTTGAGCAAAAATTAGACTTTCTTTTCTCTCTTTTATAAGTATTCTCATTTTGTCATTTACAATGTAAAAAAGTTCCATCATTAGAGGTCCTCAAAAGAGAACAGAAATAATAGGGGTCAGAAACAAGGGTAAGTGATGCTTTGCCGAAGCAATGGAGCTTAGAGGGAGCAGATCCCAACATCCAGGGTATTGGAGCCTGTATCTTTCCATTTCATGGAGTCTGCTCCCCTAGGAGTTTAACTATTAACCTCCCTACAGCCACAGTTGATGCTCCTGAGAAAGTGAGGGTGTCCAGAGGCCAGAGCATCTGTGCAGGTGCCTGGACTGAGGCTGAGCCAGCAGAAAGCTTTTGGGAGCAGTCACCTGTGACCTGACTGCTGAATCTGTGAAGCTGGGATAGGAGACAGCGTGGCAATTGTGTGGTTCTGCTATCCCTGTCCAACTACTTGTTGGAATCTGGGGCCCTTGCTCATTCCTGCTGTAGCTGTAAACTGGTGGGGGCCCAGGTAGTGCTCACAAGGGTGAGAGTTGTCCTGGTTTTCTCTTTTCCATTCTTGGCTCCTTCGGTAGCATTGATGGATGCTGTCTCCACGACCTTTGCGGTTCCCTATAAAATAGCTAGCAAGAAAGCTGTCCCATCTATCAGATATCAAGGACTGCTCAGAGGACACAGAAGTCTGAAATTCTTCGCTTGCAACCCTAAGTGCCTTCCACCCTCACAGTAATATGAGCAGGCTCATTGTAGGGCAAGAAAGATTCTACTTGACACTGTTAGCAGCCAGGCTGAGTGGGGAAACCATCTGCTGTCTTTAGATGTCTTGGTCTTCTGAAGGGAACTCTGCTGTCTAAAGAGATTGGTTTGTTTTTTTGTTTGTTTGTTTGTTTGTTTTTTCAGACCATGCTCAGGAAAACTGTAGGCAGCTTGACAGGTGCCCTGTAAGTATCTGAAGCTTTGCCTTCAGTTAGAATAAACTTAGTTCCCTTTGTTTTAGTTCTCTTTTCAGCTTAAATCAGACATTTGGAGGGTTAGGGACATGTAGCTGCTGCAGCAAGAAGATGCTGCTTTGAAAACAAAGGGACTTCTGGTCTACACTGCCTTGCTGCTTCTGGTCTACATGGCCTTGTTAAAGTGGCATAGCTGTCTCTCATCCACTCCTTCTAATGGCAGTATAGATTAAATGATGTCATTTTGAATAGAATCTAGAGTCCAGATATTTGGGGAGAATTTCTTTAAAAAAATAAAATTGGAATATCATTGCATTCTAGGGGCCAAGACACAGTGCAGACAATGATACATGATTGGCAGAGTCCCAAGCCTGGGGAGCCCACACCCCAAGGCTGTCTGTGGAGCTTCCTGTGGTTTACCCCACTAAAGGAAAGCTATGGGATAACCCTTTCTCCTGGCCTTTCTCCTGGAAGGTCCAGAATGGCAAGTTTGTGCCTCAGCTCCGTGAGAATCTGCTCCTGCTACGAGGCTGTGTCCCAACAGGCTTCTTTGGGAAATCTCCTGCTCTTCCATCACTGCAAGCCCAGTTCCCAAACAGCACACATTGTTTTCATAGACACAGGTAGCTTCCAGTGCTAGAGGCATCATACTACCAGGCCCATAACAATGAAGTCATGTCTCAGACCAAATGTTGCCACACATACAAATGTTCAGTAAGCAGCCACGAAGGCCAAGTCATCCAGGATGCCTGTGCAAACTAGAAGAGGCCCCAGCTGTGGGTCTTCAGGTAAATAAATATTTCACAGGGAAAGTTGAGTAGATCAGGTGTAGAAATAGTTACTTCAGTAACTCACTTCAGCTGGATGAGTCAGTGGGATCTTCTGTTGAGTGTCCTGAGTTTCCAGTGCTGCTTCTGTATGGTCCTAGGGGCCTGGGTTGCCACACTCTTGTATCCCATGGGTATATGCAAAATTAGAGGACCTTGCACAGTATTGCTGGCGGGTTGTGTATATTTCGAATGATTGAGTTTTCACCAGAGCAGTAATTTCAGGTGTTGGGGCTGTGTGAACGAAGCCTTGGGTTGGATCCATAGTACCACAAAAGAGGTTGTGGTGACACATGCCTATAACCTTAGCATTCAGGAAGAGGCAAGGGGATGAGAAGCTCAAGGTCATTCTTGACTCTACATAGTTGGTCCAAGGCCATCCTGAAATACACGAGACCCTAGGGAGGGAGGAGGAAACAGTAAGCAAGAGGGAGAAGGAAGGATGGGTGGAAAGACAGAATTTCTGTCATCCTTTATATTCCTTGGGGAGCCTCTCTTCTAGGCCAAAATAGCTGTAATTCATAACTTTATATTGTCTAGGTTTGTGACAAGTTGACAAAAACTATGACACCTCCATACTTCCCATCTCTATCTCTTCCACCTCTTCATCTTCCTGTGACCCAGAGTCCAATTAGTGCTGTATATATATACACCTAAGTGTGGAGCTGTGGACCACGGAGCATGGGCAACCCACCGTCAGCTGCATTCTCTGCCCAGCCACCATCAGCTTCCCAGAGCTTCTCAGGAGTGGAGTCCCACAAGCCCCTCTGCTGTCCATGCTGGAATGTTGATTGGCTTGGCCTTGTGCAGGGAACCATTGCTGCGGAGAGTTTGTGAGTGTAATGGCCATGTTGTGTCTCCGGAGTACAGCATTTCACAGCACTCCTTCCCATCCATCTATGGCTGGTATAAAACACATGATCCAGGAAACTTGGAGAAGGGTTTATTTGTGCTTACAGTTCCAGAGGGTTAAAGTTCACCATCACTGTGGGGAAGTGTGACAGCAGGCGGGCTTGGTGGCTCCAGCTGCTCCAGCAGCATGAGAAGAGCTCACACCTTGAACCACAACCACAGCACAAAGCAGAGCAACTGGAAATGGTGTGGGTACTTAATGTCCAGTCTACTCCAGTTACATGGTTCCTCCAGCAAGGCCTTCTAAAGTACCTTCTAAACCTCCCAAACAGCACCACCATCTGGGACCAAGTGTCCAGGTCTGTGGACTTCTCATTCAAGCCACCACACAGCTCTCTTCCAGGATGCCCCCTGAGCCTTTAGGGGAGGTGTTGATACAGATGCCCCATTTAGGACTGAGCACACACGTGCATTCTCAGCACTTTGACCAGTTTTGAGTCTCTGCAGTAACCTGTCCGGCACAGAGACCAGCTCTTCTGAGCTCACTTTTATTATTCCTTCTTCCATTGATGGGCATTTAGCAAGCATCTCTGCAGTAGGATTTGCAATATTTGGGTATATGCCAGGAGTGGTATAGCTGGGTCATATAGTTCTGTTTTTACTTTTTTTTTTTTTTTTTTTTTTTTTTTTTTGAGACACTCCCACACTGATTTCCACGGTGGCTGCATTAGTTTACATCCCCCATATTCTCTCCAGTGTGTGTTGTCATCTGTTTTCCTGACAATAGCCTTTCTGAATAGAATAAATGGAATCTTAGATTTCTTTTCTCATTTCCCTAATGGCTAGTGATGTTAAACATCTTTTACAATGTTTGCTAGTCTTTTCTATTCTTTTCAGGTCCGTAGCATGTTTTTAAAATTTGGATTGTTTCTATGATAAATTTCTTGAGTTCTTTGTATATTCTAGATACTAACCCTCTCTCTGTCAGACATACAATGAGCAAAGATTTTTCTCCCATTTTGTGGCCTACCTCTTCACTCAACTGATGGCATCCCTTGCTATACTGAAGCTTATCAATGCCGTGAGATCCCATTTGTCAGTCATGTTATCTGCTAATAGAGTCCTATTCAGAAAGTCTTTGCCTATGCGTGACTTGACTCCTTTAGAGGTTTTAGAGTTTTTGGATCTTGCTTTGAGGAGGTCCTTAATCCATTTGAGTTGAGTATTATGCAATGAGTGATTAGGATCTGGTTTTCTTCTTCTAAAAGGAGATGGCCAGGTTTATGGCACCTTTTGTTAAAGATGCTGTCCTTTTCTAGTGTATATTTTCTTAGCTTATTTTAAAAAATGTGGTTTTAGTTGCATAGCGTTATGTCTGGATATTCTATTCCCTGCCACTGACCTGTGTGTCTTTTCCTTGTGCCAGCGCCATGCTGTTTTTACTGCAGTGACTCTGTAGTGTAACTTCACCTCAGGGTTGTGGCTGCCAGCATTGTTCCTTCTCTCGGGGTTACTCTTGGCAGTTCCAGTTTTGTTTGTTTGTTTTGTATGTGTGTGTGCATGCACATATGAGTTTTGTTTTGTTTTTCTATTTCTTGTAAAGAAATCTGATTTTGATTAGGATTGCACTGAATCTGTAGGTTGCCTTTGGTGTGTTGGCTGTTCTCACAATATTGATTGTTCAGATCCATGACTTAGGGAGGTCTTGCCATCTCTTAGTCTTCCTTGGTTTCTTTCTCTGGTGTTTTAAAGTTTTCATTATAGAGGTCTTTCACATCGTTGGTTAGGTTTATTCCAAGATTTAAAAAATAGGCTACTTCAATGGAATTGTTTCCCTGATTTCTTTCTTAGTATGTTTGTGTTTGTATAGGGAAAGGCTACTGGTGTGTGTGTGTGTTTGTGTGTGTGTGTGTGTGTGTGTGTGTTCAATTTGTATCCTGCTACTTTGTTGATTGATTTTATCAGCTGTAACAGTTTTCTGGTAGAGTCTTTAGTGTGTCTTAATGTATAGAATCATGTAATGTGTAATTAGAGATGTTGTGACTTCTTCCTTTCCTGTTTATATCCCCTTTATTTCCTTTTCTTGTGTTATTGTGCAACTGTGATTTCCAATACTATATTGAAGGAGAATGGAGAAGTGGACAACATTGTCTCATTCCTGATTTTAGCAGAAATGCTTTGTGTTTTTCTCATTTAATATAATGTTGACTGTAAGTTTGTCATATATGGCCTTGGTTGCATTGAAATATGTCTCTTACATTCTACATTTCTTCAGGACTTTTAACATGAAGGAATGTAGAATTCTGTCAAAAGGCTTTTCTGCATCTTTCAAGATGACCCCTGTATTCTTGGATAAAGTCAGCTTGATCATGGTGAATGATCTTTTTGGTGTATTCTTGAACTTAGCTCACAGGTATTTTCTTGCATATTTTTATACCTATGTTCATCAGGGAAGTTGGTCTGTAATTTTTTGTTATGTCTTTATTAGCTGATTTTGGTATTCAGGTTATACTAGCTGTGCAAAACAAGATGTCAGTGCCCTCTTATTTTAGGGAGTTGTTTGGGAAGCATTGTGTTGTCTGCTTTGAGGGTCTGGGCAAGGCTTCCTTTAGCTAGGAGGTTTTCAATTACTACTTCAATCTCACTGTTTGTTATCAACCTGTTTAACTCCTTTACCTCATCTTGGTTTAGTTTGGCAGGTCATATTCATTTAGAAATGCATTTCTTTCAGATTTTCTAGTTTGGCAAAAATGTTTTTAAAGTAAGAATTAATGATTTTCCGATTTTCATTGGTATCTGTCATAATGACTCACTTTTCATACCTAATTTTGTTCATTTGAGTCTTCTTTCTCTTGTTTTTTTTTTTTTGTGTGTGTTTGTTTGTTTGTTTTGTTTTTGTTTTTTGCTAAAGGTATGTCAATTTTGTTCATCTTTTCAAAGCATCAACTCTTTGTTTCACTGATTCTCTGTCTTGTTCTTTAAAATTTCTTGTGTACTAATTTGGGATTTGGCTTTTTTTAGGGTTCTAAGAGATATATCACTAAGTTATTTGAGAGCCTTCTGATTTCTTTCTTTTTGTTTTGTGTTTTGTTTGTTTTTCAAGACAGGGTTTCTCTGCGTTGCTTTGGAGCCTATCCTAGAACTTGATTTGCAGGCCAGGCTGGCCTTGAACTCTCAGAGATCCACCTGCCTCTGCCTCCCGAGTGCTAGGATTAAAGGGTTGTGCCACCAATGCCTGGCAAGCCCTCTGATTTCTGATGAAGGCTTGTAGAGCTATAAACCTCCCTCTTAGGACTGCTTTGTGTCATTGTGTCCCTTAGGTTTTGGTGTTTTGTGTTTTCATTTTCATCTGATTTTAGGATTTCAGATTTTTCCTCCTTGATTTCATGAACCTGTTCATCTTTGGATAGTGTGTGATTTAATCTCCATGAGTCTGTCTGTGTTCTGGGGTTTCTTTTGCTGTTGATTTGCAGTCTTATTCCATTATGATGAAAGAAAATACAAAAAATTTAAATTTTCCTGTAGTTGTTGATGTGTTTTGTGTCCTAATATGTGGCCTATTTTAGAGAAAATTCAATGGGCTGCTGAGGGGGGAAAAATGTGTATTCTGCAGTGCTTGGATGGAATGTATGATCTACTTGATCTGTGATATCATTTTGTGTATTGCTATTGCTCTTTGTTGGGGAGAGCTATGGATTACTGAAAGTGGTGTCCTCTTCCATTTGATTCTGCAAAGCTGGAAAATGAAGCTCAGGCCAAGCACCAAAGCCAGACTACTGATTCTATGTAAATTATGGCCATCCTGATAGTTGTGTCATTTAGTGCAGAAATGAAATGATAATGTTGAGGTCTGCCGGTGGTGTCTGGGCAGCCCGAGTACATCCAACCAATCACTATACAGACCCTCCAGGTCCCCCTTCCCACTCATCTCTCCTTTCTCCCTCCACCCCCCCACCTCCTTCTTTCCTTCCCTCCATCCTTCCCCAGGGATCACACAGGTTTTCTGATTCCCACTCCCCTGTGCCTGGAGACTGTGCGGCCTCTCTCCCTTTGTCTTCCCTGTAGTACTCTGCCTCTCTGCAGGTCTTTAGATGTTACTCTTGATATTTACAGTGATCAACTCAAGTTAGTACTTACTTAGCTGACAGGAAATGACACATAATTGAGCAAGTTGAACAGAAATGGCCTTGGTACTTAATTAGCTGACAGGAAATGACACATGGTTGAACAATTCTAACGGAAAATGGCCTTGGTACTTAACTGATGAGAAATGACACATGATGGACTGGCCTTTCCTGGGAGTCCCCACATGGATTGGCACATTCATCCACCAGGTGATATTTCAACTGTTCCACTGATCGTCTTCCTGAAGTTGACTTCGTCTGGGCATGTGTTTAATTAAGATGGAAGTCACATAAAGGATAAGTGTTTCCTCAGTGTATTCTGAGGTTGTGTAGCCATCGTGTGGTTTCCACCATGTCTTCGTCAGTCTCCCTGCAAGCCCTGTACCTGTCAATAATCCCTCGTAACCTGTTGTCTCCCAGACACTGACAAGCATTTGTCTAATCCCAGTCCCTCCAGACTTCCCTGGTTGGGGCAGTTCATGTAAAAGTGACTTTGTGAATGGCTTGCACTCGGCACAGTGTTTACAAGGGTTGCTCATGCCACCACATTTCAGTGCCTTCCTCCCTACAGGGTTGAATGATGCCCCATTGGCCAGATGCAATCCATGCTTGCTTATTTGTCAGTTCATGGACACAGGGGTTGTGCCCCCCCCCCCCCGTGGGTTGCTAGGAATATTGGTGTGAGCACAGATTTTCACTTCCCTTAAGTATATACTTATCTAGTTGACTAGTTGATAGCTCATTAGCAATGGAGGAAGGGCCCAGTTCTCATCCTACCACCACCACTGCTGTTTTCAAATATAATATTTTTATCCTTTAGAACTTCATACATTACTATTTTTATCATATTTATCCCCACAACTCTCCAACTCCTCCAAGATCTACCTCTAACTTTGTGTCTTTTTTTTTTTAATAACCCATTGAGTCCAATTTGAACTGACCACATATTTCTGGGTGTGAGGCCTTCTCCTGGAACATTGTTGACTTACCAGAGGCTACACCCTTTAAAAAAAAATCCCCCCCAGGTCCTCAGTTAGGGGTGGGGGTTCTTGAACTCCTTCCTACTATGCTTAGAATGTCCACCAGTTTGATCTTGTGCAGGCAAACACTGGCTGTAAGTCCTGTCATGTCTGGAGACACTATTTCACCCTAGTCTTCCTCTCTGATTTTTCTAATAGTCACACATAGGTGTGGAGTGGTACCCATCTTCCCCGAGATTTTACAGTGCGCCTCCCTAGTGACCCATGACGTTGGATGTCTTTCTGTGACCACTTTTATGCCCTTAGCTCAGCCCTTTGCTCATATGTTAGTTGTGTTTGTGTTTTGTACTGAGGGCTTGTAAGGATAATTGATGGTTCTGGGTACCAAGACTACATAACTACATAACTAGTGTCATCATACATAGGATGCTGATGTTTTCTTTTCTCTGACCTCCTTTCACCCTCCCGTAGTCTTCAGAAACAACAGCTTTAAGGTTTGAAGTAAAATTGCATCTGTTTGTCTACAGTTGCCTGTGTTGTCAGTTGAACTAAGAAACTTGTCAAATAGAGGATCAGGGGAGTTTCTTATAATTTCATCTAAGAACATGCCACAGCTTTTATACAGTCTGAGACTGTTCCCCAGAGGTCCATGTGTAGAACATGTTGTCACCAAAGTGACCATATTAAGAGGTGAGCCTGGTGATGAGGGCATTGGGGATGTTCCCTCTGACAGGACTAAGTTGTGCTTGTGAGATTCTGCTCAGTTCTTAAGAAATGGTTGTTGGAGCTGGAGAGATGGCTCAGTGCTTAAGAGCACTCACTGCTCTTGCAGGGGACCCTTTTTCACAGTGCATGTCAGCTCATGTAGGCAAACTCAGCGTGTGTGTGTATGTGTGTTAAAGAAATGGTTATTATAAAATAGCAATCCCTTCTCAAATAGCTGTCTGGCTATTTTACTATTTTACTATTTAATATGAATTTACTATGACATTTTCATGCACACTTACTCTCTACTACCCTCCCTTAGAGTAATAGTACCATCAGATTCTCTGCTCTGTGATTGATTTTTTCAGTGTTTGCTATTGCTATTTTCAGTGGGTTTTTTTTTTTTTTTTTTTTTTAACTATTTGTCTTGGATTTTGTTAGGTTGCAATCTCATCCTGTGTGGCACTGGAGTTTCTGCTCAGTTAGTTTTGTGGTCAGGAGTAAATGGAGATTTCCTTAAATGACCCTTCCAGGCTCTGCCAAGAGGCTCTTTGCATGCTGGGACATGCGTCCATGAGCAGGCAGGCAATTAATAATCCTGCCCTGCCTTTTATCCCCTGCTGGCATGGTGCTCAGGTCAGCCACACTGAGTGCACAGGCCTTCTCAGGTGATTTGGGGCATGCACCTAGCACCATGCCCACATTCTTCTACATTGCTGAGAATACCCTGAGCTCAGCAGAGCTGTCTGGGACAGCTCCCACATCTTCCTGAACATTTTGATGGGTTCCTTTTTGCTCAGAGTTTAACCTGCAACCTTAAGAGCTGATGATTTAAACTACTCATATGTGGGCACTAGCCCCAGAAAAGAGACTTTCACAGCAGGCCAGTTCTGAGTCACGTCAAAGCAGGATCTTCCAGGAGTTCCTGAAGGTGGTGGTTGGTTGGTTGGTTGAGCTCGGCAGTTAGTTAGCTCTTATGCCAAGCTGCTCCCTCTTGGAAGCATTCTCCATGTGTATAGTTGCCATTGGTTTTCAAGACTCCTGTGGGGTTTAAGGTGGGCAAGGATTGGCAATAGGGAAAGTTAAAATAAAAAATTAAATAAATAAATAATAATAAAAAACAAAAAACTTTTGTTTGCTTTTGTCAGGTCTGTTTTTCTTGAATAAATAAATAGTCCCCCAAATCTGTGCCCTTCCTCCTAATGAATAAGGATATTCTCAGGGCTTTCACTCCACTTATTAGGGGATACTTTTCTGTGTCACCATCATGTGTTTTCTGTTTCTATAAACTTAAATTGGGGACAGTCACATATTTTAGGGGCAGATACATAGTAGCACTCTAGCTGGGACCCATTCTTGCTCAATGCCTGTGTGAAATCTCTGTCTCAGTAACTGGAAAACAGGCTTGGGGTAACTGTAGGATGGGAAATGGTTCCTGTGTTTTGTCCTGGGTCTTGGGGTTACTCCCAGGTGCATACCAACTCCCCACACTGAACATCTTTCCTTCTCAGTTAACCTCAATAGAAGTTTTACTTTTTGTGTGGTCCTAGTAGAATGGTTGTTTGGCTCTTTTTAGTACAGTTGTATGATGCACCAGCACTGGTTTCAAACACTAATGTCAGGACATCTCTTCCATGGTCAGTCATCTCAGTCTTAAAGGCAGCTGGTGTTTGGATGTGAAACTTCTTTAGACCCTGTTGCCGGATTTCCCCGTGGACTGGAGAGAAATGAGCACTCCACAGTGACTTTAGGTTCACCTGGGCTGTGTTTCTGACGTGCTGGCATTGTTCTTGAACTTGAAACTGTTCTGTTTTCCAGGCCTGCCTGTGTTCAACAGAACATTCTTAGAGCCTGAACTAGGCTAGTAGCCGTGTTTCCTCCCACCCATTCAAATGCTTTCTCACTGCTGTCTGTTCCGGATGGAGACAGATACAAAGTTGCCAGCCATCGGGCTGATACTTGGAAACGCCAAATATCATGAGGCAGAGTACTTCCTACAGATCCCATCAGTCAGTGCACAGTGAGGGGTGTGGTCAGAACACCAAAGGGAGGGAGAGACACAGGAGTAGAAGTGGCTGCTAGCACAGGCTTCGTGCAGGAATTGAGCATTAGTGAAAGAAAGCAAACTGATCTGATGGAAAGCAGGTCCTCTGGGGCAGGGTCACTGGGAAAACAAAGACCTAGAACTTTCCCAAGGCAATCAGCCCATGCAGGTGCTGGCTGGCTGTCGGTGGGTGGAGTCTTGTGCCCCCTGCTGAAATCAGGTGTTCTAGGTTTGGAGATTCTGGAGATAGAACCTATAGTCTTGCTCATGCTGGGCAAGTACCACCACAACCCCCAACTCACTGAAATCAGGGTTTGTTTATTCCTGTCCTAATAATAAAGTGACTTTAATGTTATGAGAGAAATCTCGGAACAAAACAGGAGACAGAAAGTAAATGAGGGATGTCCTTGTCCTACTGGAATGCACACAGCTCATTACCCAGAGCAGAGAGCTGCCCTGTGCAGGACTCGGTCTGCAAAAGCCCTGAGAATCTTCAGGCTTGTCTAGCCGTGAAGTAAGACCTCTGCAGACAGAACCAGCTATGTGACTGTCCCTAAAGGAGGAGAGACGAGTTTTATTCTTGTGGTCTCTTAGAATGGAATGGCAGGCCCTGGTGTATCCAGCCATCGTCTTCTATCACCGTGTCTGGGGCATCGGGCTGGTTACTCCTCATTTGTCTGTGAGAATTTTTTTTTAAAAAGCAATTTTAGAGTCATGGCAAAATTAAGAGGGAACCCCAGAGATAATCCCATTTATGTCCCACATAAATACAACCCCCCATTATTGCTGCCCCTCTCCACAGTGTGGTCATCACAGTTGATGACCCCACATTGATACTTTTCATTGAAGTCCATAGTTTACATTGAGGGTTACACTTAGTGTTACGCATTTTATGTTTGGGCAGATGTATAATAAATGAAGGTATGGTGCCAAATGATCAGTACCACCACTGCCCTGACCTTTTTAATTATCTTCCTTTAACTTGTGCACATACTGCAGTATATTCATGTATAGTAAGTGTAGTTGAACACACCCACTTCACAGCCCTACCCACCCCCCTACCCCCACCCAGTGATCCCTTTTTAGTCTCCATAGTTCTGCCTCTTCCAGAACATCACATCGAGGATACAACACATAACCCTTGTTTTGCTTACAAATATATGTTTACATCTGCTCTGTGTCTCTTGAGAGCTTGACGGCTCACTTTCTTTCAGTGCTGAGTATTATTCCCCATCCAGATGCAGTTACTTTGCCCCACTGATTTTGTGCCGTTCATCTGGTGAAGAACCAGTATCTTCCACAGGGCTGTTGTACTGCTTGGGTCTTTGCCAGCAGTGAGTGACATTTCTGCCACTCCAAATCCTCACCAGCATTTCTTTGTCAATGTTCTAGATTTTGGCCATCCTGAAGTGGCTCACTACTGTCATAGTTTGCATTCCTCCAGTGACAGATGGCATGAAGAATCTACCATCTGCTTGCTTACCTCTGTGGATCTTCTTCAGTTGGGTGTGCGTTGAGGTCTTTGGCCCGTTTTCAGACTGTATGACTCGGGTGTGAAGCATTCTTGTTTCTTTTCTGTTGGAGAGCAGTCCTTTTTCAACTGTCTTTGGCATTTTCTCCCAGCCAGTGGCATGTCTTATTCTCCTGAAGATGGCTGTTCTCTCTTGGAGCTGAAAATGTTACCTTTAACAGAACTG
The DNA here is from genome assembly GCF_943737965.1 of Phodopus roborovskii. Lineage (NCBI taxonomy): Eukaryota > Metazoa > Chordata > Mammalia > Rodentia > Cricetidae > Phodopus > Phodopus roborovskii. The sequence continues at coordinate 7,226,739 of NW_026126578.1, forward strand.
AGCTCTCCAGTTCCTCCTCTCAGAGACAGTACCTTTGGTGCCAATGCTGGATTTTCCCACATTGCCTCTGCAAGCTTTATAGGTTTGCATGCTTCATCCAGGCCTGTGACCCAGTTTGACTTGATGGTGTGCAGAGTGGAGAGGGGTTGTGTCCTATGTCCAGCTGTCCAGTGTCATTTGTTCACTATATTGCCTTTACTCCTTTGTCAGGTGATTACATTTTTGTGACTATGTTTGTCTTTTCTTTGGCCAACCATACTGTAGCTGCATCCTGGGTTGTGCCAGTCCACGGACAAGGCTCTTCTCCTCTCATGCAGTGTTGGCTCTCCTAGCTTCTTCTGCTTTCTGTTAAAGACCTGAGACTCCTAGCATTGCTCCTGCAAGAATCAGCTGCTGGGGTTTTGACAGGGATTGTCAGTTCTGTAGGTCGTGTCAGAACCAGCAATTTGGCATAGCCATCTGCCCATCTGCAGACCAATGTCATTCCTCCATTTATTTGGCTCTTCCATTTCTTTCATCAGAGCCGCCTGAGACACTGGGTGTGGCTGGGCACACCTGCAATACCATAACTGAGGAGGCTGAGGCAGGAGCATCACAACTTCCAGGCTAGCCTGGGCGTGTAGCAAAATACTGTCTGTTTAAAGGGGACGCAGGGAAGGAATGGGGAGGAATGCTGGTAGGTTATTTGTAGAAATTATATATTAAATTGAAGAAACTCAGTCTCTCATTTGGTTGTTGTCATAAATGGGTCTTTGATTTTGGCAAATATTTTATATACCTACTGATATGATCGTGTGCTTTTCTTTTTTAGCCCGTTGCTGCAACCACATCCATTAAATAATTGGTGTTAAACAAACCTTAGAATTGGCTGGTTTTATTTCTTTGTTTATTGAGATGGGCTCTCACTGTGTAGCCCTTGATAGTCTGGAACTCTCTGTGAGACTAGGCTGGCTTCAGGCATGAAATAATCCTTCTACCTCCCAAGTTTTGGGGTTGCAGGCACATGCCACCACATCTGGCTAGTGTGATTTATTTTAAATTTATGACATTTCTGGGCCTGCTGCCTTGCAGAGGAGGAAAGTCTTAATTATTACATATATATATATATAAAGAAGCCAGGCCAGGATTTTGATTTCTTTTAAGCCAGTGGCTCTCAACCAATGCTGTGACCCTTTAATATAGTTCCTCATGCTGTGGAGACTCCAACCATAAAATTATTTCATTGCTATTTCTTAACTGTAATTTTATTACTGTTATGAGTCATAGTGTATATCTGATATGCAGGATATCTGATATATGACCAACAGGTTGAGAACCGCTGTTCTAAACTCACTTTAAATCTCTCCTTTTTAAGGTTCCTGTTTTTTGAAGTTAATGTAGTCTTAGGAGACAGGTGGGAGTTGTTTGCTCTTTTCTGTACATCCTTCCATTCCATGTCTCTTTCTAAGCACTGTTTTCTCTGCATTGTGGGAAATTCACATATGCTGGCTGTTTTTACACTTAGTTCAAAAATAGTTTCAATTTCTCTTGGCATCTTGTTTTTGACTGGTGTGTTATGGAGATATGCTTGTCTATCTCGTGTGTTGTGAGTTTAGCATTTATTATTACTATCAGCTTTCTGTTGTGCTCTGAGAGAAGCATTATGTACTTTATTTTTAAAAATAATTGTAATTTTATTTCTAGTTATGCTGTATGTAGGGGGGGTGCATACAGTTGCCTGAGGAAGCCAGAAGAAAGCATCAGGTCCCCTGATGCTAGAATTACAGGCAATTGTGAGCATTTCAACGTGGGTGCTGAGAACAAACATGGATCTTCTGCAAGAGCAGGAAGTAGCCTTAGCTGGGAAGAATGTGTAGTCTGCGGCTGTTAGGTAGATATCAGTTATATACCATTGGTATACACACACACACACACACACACACACACACACACGAGAGAGAGAGAGAGAGAGAGAGAGAGAGAGAGAGAGAGAGAGGAGGGTTCTGGTGACATAACTGAATGGTGATAGAAAACTTGCTTCATATGCTTGAAGTCCTGAATTACATTACTTAATAGCAAAAATCAAAACCAAAAAAATCAATCATTATGCCTTCTTGGAGAACTACCCCTGCCATATTATAGCACATCTCATTTCATTCCACAGCTTTACTTGTTTTGAAGTCTTCTCAGAAACTGATAGACTCTTTTCTTGGAATTCTGCTGACACAATATATTTTTCAACTTTTACTTTTTAAGCAGTGGGTCTTTGGATACCTGGCTGAGGATGAGCGGTGACTGGATGCTCACCTACTACACACAAGGCCCTGGCTTCCATCCTCTGCATAGGGAGAAGTGCTCACATCTCTTACATCATGTATGGTATTTGCGCATAATCTATGCATAATATCCTACACTCTGCTTCAGTAGATTGTCCCTAGAGCTCAGCATACTACAAATGCTGTCTAAAAGGCTGTGTGGAACTCTTTAGGGGACACATCCCTCTCCCTCTGTCTCTCTCTCTCTGCCTGCCTCTCTCTCTCTCTCTCACACACACACACACACACTCAACTCACACACACATACACACACACACACACACACACACACACACACTCTCTCACTCACACACACCATGTATTTAGTGCAGATACAGCTGGGATTTTTTTTTTCTTCAAATACCTGCCATCTGTGGTTGTTGAATCTGTACACAGAGAACCTACTGATACTCAGGGCTGACTAGAACTGGTTCTAGCTTGTTGCTTGTCATCTCTCCTCTGTTCTTCTCCCCTGTCTCTTACCTTAGTTTTCCCTCCAATTCTCTGTGTACCTTTGTGGTTTCAATTGTGCATTTTATACAACACCATTTTTTTTCCTTTCTTGGCATATTATGTTATAATTGTAACTTTTCTAGCATCTGCCCATCTTGGCTACTATTATTGCTGTGAGTAGACACCATGACCAAGGCAACTCCTAGCATAAAAGCATTTAATTGAGGGCTTGCTTGCAATTTCAAAAAGTTGGTTCGTGATGATCATGGCAGGGAGTGTGGTGACAGGCAGGCAGGCATGATGCTGGAGGAGTAGCTGAGAGCTCACGTCTGATCAGCAAGCTGCAGGCAGAGAGCAAGACTGTACCTGGCATGGGCTTTTGGAACCTCAGAGCCCATTCCCAGTGACACACTTCCTCCAGCAAGACCGCACACGCATACCTACTCCAGCAAGGAAGGGCACACTCCAAATTCTTCCCAACCTGTTCCATTAACTGGGGACCAAACATTCAAATGCATGAGCCTATGGGGGAGGGGGGTCATTCTCATTTAAAGCCCTACATTACCCTAGAGCTTAATATACCTTATTATATAAGCTGTTAAATATAAATATAAGCTGTTAAACAACATTGTGTCAATCAGGTGGGATGGACACTTTGTATTAAAGCAGTGTCCTAATTCCTCCTTCCTGGCCTGTCATTGCTGCCACACAGTTACACATAAACAGATGTAAGCGTCCATGATCACATATATTGTTACTCTGAACAGATCAGTAAGCTAATAAGGATCAGAAAAATAGGGCAGGACGGTGGCTCGGTGGATAAAAACATTAGCCAGGCAAGCCTGACAACCTGGATTCAATCCCTGTAACCCACAGTGACAGCTGAGGGGCTGGAGAGATGGCTTAACTGTTAAGAGCATGTACTGCTCTCCAGAGGACCTGAGTTCCGTCCCCAGCACCCCTGGTAGAGGCTCACAAGCACCTCTAAGTCCAGCTCTGAGGGCTCTGACGCCCTCTTCTGACCTCCATAGACACTGCACTCACGTGTGCATACCCACACACACATCATTTAAATAAAAGACTTTTTCTTAGGCTCCCCCTCACCCCCACCCCATGTTTCTATTGTTTTCCACCTGTGTTCTCATCATGTTGACTCTAGTTGCTTCAACTTTTGGTCTGCGAATCCCCTCATGCTTACCATGTCTACTTCCAGTGTTTACTCTGTCTGTTCCAACTGTTTTTGCCTTTAGTCAGCCTTGTATTTTCATAGATAGAAATGATGCCCCATGAAGAAGAAGGCTATAAATGGGCCTTACTGACACAAGGGCAGGCAGGATGAGGGGCAGGGGGCACCCTCCAATCCCTGAGCCTCCGGACTGTGGACTTGATGACCATCTCGTTCCCTCTGCCACGGCCTGTGGGCTGGGCGGGTGGGTATTTCACTTTGCTGGACTAGCTGGCCTCTGACAAACCCCCACCCGATTAGGCTGTGCTCTGTGCCTTGCCTGAGTTGAGAGAGTAGCCAGGGTATCTCTCACTGTAGCCTCCACTGCTGCTGGAAGCAAAGGTGGTTTTTCTCCGATGCTCACTCTGAGAACCTAGTTGAGCTCTGCACTGTAAAAGTCACAAAAGCCTGGGAGCCTCATCCTCCTGGAAAGTTTCCTTCTGAGGCTCCCTCTGTTACTGTGCAAGTTTCCTGCACGGTGCCAGCTCCCTCAGGCTGTCTGCTTTCTTACAAGCCCCGTCTAGCCTGCCTGTGACTTCAATGTGGGAAACAGTTTTTTGACCCATGACCTCAACTAAATGTTATAGAAATAGGTGCTCATGTCTAGTTTTGAATTATCATGTGCAAGAAGTATAATGCCTACACAAAAGCCACTTTTAAAAGAGGTTTATGGAAACTGCACGTTTACAAACCTATTAAAAATATACAAGCTACTTTTTAAAACTGGGGTATGTGTTTTGTGCTGGCCTGTTTAAGAATAATAGACAAGGGCATGGAGAGATGGCTCAATGGTTAAGAGTATGTACTGCTCTTATTGAGGACCCTGGATTGGTTCCAAGAACCCACACCAAGATGCTCACAACCACCTGTATGTAGCTCTAGTTTCAGGGGATTTCTTACTTCTGTTCTGCCTCATCTGGTGCACATAAACTCATGCAGGCACACATACATGGAAGGAACGAAAGGAAGGAAAGGAAGAAAGAAAACAGACAAACTGGTGAATCCATTTTGCTTCCATGAGATGAAAACTATTACATTGGGCCAGCACAATGGCTCAGTTGGAAAATGGTCCTTGCTGCCAAGCCTGGTGACTGGAGTTCAGCCCCTGGGTCTCATATAGAGGAAAAAAGAAAACTGACTTCCACAAGTTCTCTGTGTCCTGGCGTATGTGCACGCACATGGTACATACACTAACTAAACAAATAAGTGAGTTATTAAAAATCGTTTTTAAAGAAAAAAACTATTAGATTATATCATCAGGGTATCAGAGTCCTGTGAAAGCCTTCTCCAGAGTTGCCCAGAATTGGAAGGCTTTGGTAGGCTTCATTGCTTAGCTGTGGACTGTGCATTTGATGGAGCAGAGAGACGAGTTAGCACAGTTCCAGCTGGAGATTTGGTTCTCTTGGCATTGTCTCTTAGACATTCTACCATCTTCATCCAGAGACATGTTTTCATGTATATAATAAATAGCAAAATCCTAGCTGGGCCAAAATGTTTGGTTAAGCTAAAGCTCAGATCAGGAAAGGACACCCATCGTTAGACAAGAACAAACTCTGGTCTATGAGTTGGCTCAGGAGTAAAGGTGCTTGCTGCCAAGCCTGGCTACCTAAATTCAATCCCCAGGACTCACATGATAGAAGGAGTGAACTGACTCCTACAAGTTGTCCTCTGACCTTTACTGCAGCTGGGGGGAGAGGTGAGCAGAAGGGGGGCACCCTTGCTTTATTTGGGGAAATCCTCGTGAACCTGAACTTGTAACTTCCCTGGGTGTAAAGGGTTTGCTGTTCAGGAGCCCTTGTTGGCTTAAGGGCCATGCTGTGTTGCATATAGATTAGTGAGTTACTGCTAGATGTGCACTATAGCTTTCTCTTCTCTCTCCCCCACTTCCTTCCTCCTCCTATTTGTTTTTACAGTTTTAGACACATTCCATCCTCTAAGAAGATTAGCCATTTCTAGGAGGAGAAACAACCCGATACCTTTCATAAGCTGCTTGTGTTCAGCAGGTTAACTCACAGCACTGGAGGTCCGTGCGTGATTCCACACACCCCAAGAGGATTAAGTTTTCCACATATTTTCCAGCCAGTGCTGTTAATAATGCCTTAGCATTAAACTTCTGTCCACCCTAGGCACTGGCTGCCTGTCCTTCATTCTGTCCTTGCTGTCTCTCCTCTGCTCTCAGGTTTGTAGGCTACACGGTGATCTGTAGAAACAAGGGCTTAAAGTCCTAGAATTCAACTAAGATCCAATAAAAACTCTACTCACAATAAGTCATCATTAAAAAGATCCCACTTAACACTTGGGAGCCTGCCATTTAATTTGCATACCCATTTTTCTGAGACACCATTCTGATTTTTAAGGAATCTTACAATTGCAGGTGAGGGAATCCCATAATTAGGAAATGTTTTCTATTATTTTTTTGTTTGTTTTGGTTTCTCACAGGGTTTCTCTGTGTAGCCCGGCTGTCCTGGAACTCATACTGTACACCAGGCTGGTCTTGATGCAGAACACCGAAACTGTACAAGGAGTATTTGTGTCTCAATCCATTTCCCCTTTTTCTGTCTTTCCTCCATCTTTTAAACACAGTACTATATACACAGTCCAGATATTAGTTTTTTAAAAAATATATTGCTATGTCTTGGAAATCAATTTTCCCAGCCATTCAGAGCTTCGTGGTTTTTTTTTTTTTTTTTTTTTTTTTTAATGAGTTACAGGATATACCACTGCTATAAAAACGGCGTAATATGACCACATGGTCCCCTGTCAGATATCTGTTTTCAAGGTTTTAGGCTGCCAGTGGTTGAGTGAGCAATCTTACATCTGTGTTCTTACTACAAACAACTGCATAGGAACTTTGACAAGTGAAATTGCTAATTGGTGTTTATGCTTTTCCAAAAGGAGGATGTTTTTAAAATTATATTTACGTTACTGCTTCTCAGGTCTCTCTGTTCATGTGTTCACTGATTCCTGGATGTGCCCAATGTCTGCCATTTTTTCATACTCTCCTCTCTGTCTCTTCTGGGTTCTAAGATAACTTTCGAGGCCCTGCAGCTCACTGCCTGCCTTTCGTTTGACATCTCCTGTGATCACTGATCCAGGGGTGTGACAGTCACATGTTTTCATCTGCTGGCCTTCTACCTGAAAGGCAAAATGCTTAGGGGAGCCATGTCCACATCCTAACTGCTCAGATGGATTCTTACACCATTTATTTTATGTACCCAGCACCCAAAATTAACTCCCTGAGCACTGTCTTCTAGGCACAGTCTCCCCATAAGTCCATGTCTATCCACGTCTATCTTAATTTTACCTCTTTTTGTTTTAACATTATATAAAGATAATTGTGCAATGCATACGGATTTTTCCTTCTCTGAAATGTGTTTGATGAATGTAATTATAATTTCTATGGTTGATATATAGTATTGTATTCCTTAATATACCTAATTCATTTATTCACCTACTATTAATAGTTGTTTTAAGTGACTTCTACTTTGGTTATCATGAGTAGTGTTGCCATGAACACTTTTGTTGGTGTCATCTGATGCTCCTGTGTGCTCTCTTTGTGTATTTACCTAAGGATTACTGGGTCATAGGGCATATAAGTACTGAGCTTTTTTTTTACTATCTTTTTATTTATTCTTTGTGTCTTTCACATCATACATCTCGATCCCATTTATCTCATATCCGCCCTCTGCCTTTGCAACCTCCCCCCAAAATAAAATAAAATGTATGAGAAAAGAAAAAGAAAAATCTTGTTGTGGAAGCTGTAGCACCCTTTCGCCCACACATCTTTATTTGCAAATGTTCATTGCAAAGAGTCCTTGGTCTGTTCCAAGGCCTCTGGTTTCTACTACACCATCAACACTTGGCCCTCACTGGGACTCCTCTTGGATGTCCTGTTGTTGCCCTGTGTGGTGGAGATCCTGCAGCTTTGTGTCTGCAATGCGTCCCCTTTGCATGCTCCAGCATATCATAGATGGGGTGGATGTTGGCGTGGGCCAACTCATAGCCCTAGTTCTGGGCCTAAGTAGTTGCAGGGTTGGTCAGCCCACCAGCTTTCCCCATCCTCACCACCAGGGTGAGCTCTCCAATATTGCCCCAGCTAGTTCATGCAGCACGGAGCAGGGGGAGACCCTGTTCTGCTTTCATCCCCTCAGGACTGGCTCTCCCACAACTGTACCACCAGGGCCAGGAAAGGCGCAGGGGCCACTAGTACTGAACTTCCACAGTGACGGTCTCATCTCACAGTCATGGGAGTCCCAAGTGTCCCATGTCCTTGCTAACACTTGCTGTGTCCTGACTTTTTTTTAACCCCTTTGGTGGGTACAGGGTATATTTCATTGTAGTTTGGTTGTTATTTTCTCTGGTCACATGTAATAGAGTATATTCTTGTGTAGATTGTCCTCATTTGTGATGTTCCTGTTGACATTTGTTTTCCATTTCTAACAGTTACATTTTAAAATGAATTTTGGATAGCTGGGATATCAGATTTCTAACAAACCATTTTGTCCTGTCCACTCCCTTAATCACTTTCCATTCTTCCTTGGATCTTCCCTAATCTGTGTATTTTGTAACAAGTGAATCTTAGGCCCAGTAGCTGAGTCTTGTAGAACATTCAGTGAACTTGCATGAAGCTTACTTTATTGGGAGACATTGGCATCTACATGGAAGACATGTGACTCTCCCATACCAAATCCAAGTCCTCATATAGTGTTTCTTAAAGATTTTTTTGAAGAGACAGAGTCTCTCTCTCTCTCTCTCTCTCTCTCTCTCTCTCTGTGTGTGTGTGTGTGTGTGTGTGTGTGTGTGTGTGTGCGTGTGTGCCTCTGTGTCTCTGTCTGTATCCATGTATGTATGTAAGTGCAGGAGCCTGAGGAGGCCAGAGGCATCAGATTGCCTGAAGCTAGAGTACAGACAGTTTTGAGCCACCTGATGGTGGGTGCTGGGAGCTGAACCCAGGTCCTCTGCAAGAGCAGCCAGTCTCTTAACCCCTGGGCCATCTCTCGAGTCATTTTTACTTTTTTGCCTGTCAGGTAGCATTTTTGCCTTATATTTTATTTTATTTTTAAAATGTTATCACATTCATTTATTTACTTATTTATTTATGCTTGTGTGTGGTGTGTTCATGCGTGTCTCATGGGATGCATATGGAGGTCTGAGGACAACTTGTAGGAATCTGTCCCTTCCTTCCACCCTTGGGCCCTCCCTGGGGGGTCTAACTTGGTTCATGAAGCTTGGTGGTAGCCACCCTTGCTGCTGAGCCACCTCCCTGTTTTAAACGGGTGATTGTTAGGGATACATTAAAAGGTTCTTATTTCTAACAGCTACAGCTCCCTTTCTAAAAGTACCAATGTTTTGCAGGTTCTTGATCAATACGAGAGGGAAGGATTTACCTTCCTAGCGAAGGTGTTTAACTCCTCACATTCCTTCTTAGAAGACTTGACTGGTCTTACACTGCTCCATCAAGAGACCCAAGCTGCTGAGGTAAGGCATTTCTGAACTAAAGACTGAGGTTTACAACCTTCCTGACTCTTGCATTTGTGAAAGAGGTTATAGTGGTTGGTTTTAGCCCCCCCCCCCCCCCCCCCCGGAGAGCAGGTAGTACCTTGGTCATCAGTGACACACCCTGTTGTGTGCTAAGGTGTCTGCCCTGTAGCTGCCGAAAGCACTAAGTCAAGGCAGAGCAAGTACAGGTCCCTGATTTCACAGCATCTCTTGTGTTTCTGGACCTTGGACTCTGGCTGTCATTAGAGAAAACATGGCCCACTTGTTATTGACAGCCTGATCAGTCTTAGGTACCAACCTTGGCCTATTGTAAAATGGCCCTGCCTGGCCTGGGAGTTGTGCAGGTCCCCACCCTGAATGAGGGACAGACACAGGTGGCAGGAAAGGCCACAGTTCCTCAAAATGGATGGCTGAGAGTGAGGGCAGCATCTCACCCAGGGAGTGATTTTTCCCGGAGAGGTCACTTCTGTGGCTGTGCAGGGAAGCCCTTGTCACCCCATTTTCTGCAGACCTGGCTCAGTGCTGCAGAGCCATGAGTCCTAGTCATTGATAAATACCCCAGGATTGTATCTCCACACCACCAAGCAGGCCCCAAAGTAATCAGGAATGGCCACTGTGGACCAGTCCTGGCCAGTCAGTGGAATGAGGGCTGCCATTTGAAGGGGCAGATGAGCTCTGAGAGGAAGAAACCATTGGGAAAACCAGAGTACAGCTGCTTGGACTCCTGAGCAGGTTGGGGTGAGATTGACAGGCACACCCAGGAAACAAGGCAGTATGCCTCTAGCGCTTGGCTCAGAGCTGAAAGTGCATTTTCTCTAACTTGTTTGGATGCTGGGGTGTTAAGGAGATGTGGTCCTTACTGATGTCTGGTACTTAGAAGCTGGAGAGTCTCTCATCTTCAGGGCCAGGAAGTGAATAGCATCTCTAGAGAACTCAGAGATGAAACTGTCCCTTAGAACTGAGACTGGGGTACCAGGCAGGTTTTAGGAGGTTTTACTGATGGTGGCTTCTGTGACCTGGAAATGCATGAGGAGAAACCCATAGATCTTAGCAGCTTTGACATCACTGATGAAATGGCAAGAGGGCTTTGCCAGCCAACAGAATTAACTTCTTTAACAGCTCAGAAGAGCTGTAGCAGAGATTTCCTTGTATCTCACTCACTCTAGAGACAGAGCAGATATCAGGGCTCAACCTTTGATCATATCCGGTTAGTCTGCATTTTGGTGCCTCAGCTGGTCATAGCCTTCTCAAAGGCCCAGAGGAAAAGAAGTTCCTGCCAGCTTTGGCGACAATAGGCTGTGGGCAAGAAGGACAGAGCTTCATCTGTGAACCTGAGTGGTGGTGTTTGTTGTTGTTGTTGTTGTTGTTATTATTATTATTAATATTATTAAAGTGTCCTTCATTAAGTGGGCTCTGGAGTCAGAAATCCCCCTCCCATACATTGGAGGTGAGTGATGATTAGCCAGTTAGCCTATGAACCAGATGTGGCTTGCAGCTGTAGTGCTTTGGAGCTTGTCCTGTGTTAAATTTTGAAGAAAGCCAGAATTTTAAAATCACAACTTTTACATAAAAGCCTCAATTTCCTCATTTCCAACATCTTTGAAAAATCCAATCTGGCAGCTGCAGGCATGTGCTCCTTGACTAGAGGGAGCCAAACAGCACGTCCTGTATAGAAATGACGCATGGGATTCTGGCTTTGAAGACATAAAGGGTGGAAAGGGCTGAGGATGCAGCTCAGTGGTGTGGTGCTTCCTAGCATGCACAAGGCCCTGGGCCCAATGCCAGCACCACATTAGGAACATCTATAGAAACAGTTGTCATGCCTGTCACGTGGCTCCGTTTCCTCTCCTGGAGACAGACAGATGCTATTTCTTCATCCTTCAGCCATGTTCTGGGTTAATTTCATGCTCTGCAGTTGACAGCCTTCCTGGGCATTTGGGTCTGTAACCCTTGGCTTACCAAAACTCTAAAAAGAAGCTTTAAGAGAAGGGCAAAAACATAGTGCTCACCAGGGGAGCTCGTCACAGAGAGTCACTGTCTCACACCTGTGTGGTCTCATTGCTGTGAAAAGAGCATGTATGTGTAAGAATACAGACAGACATCAGGGAGTAGCTGGGGATACAGCTTACTGGTAGAGCACTTTCTTAGCTCAGTGCCCCAGAGTAAGGAGGATCAGGAGTTCAAAGTCTTCCTCAGCTATGTAGCGAGTTTAAGGCCAATCTGGGCTACATGAAATCATATCTCAAATACAAAAAAGAAACCAAAAACATCTGTTTATATATAGTATTTTGATTTTTACATTTATTTCTGATGAATCTGTAGATGCTTAGTATGAAAATAGGAATTTCTATGTTTTTTAATGCAACCTAATCCCTTTTGGACCAACTATTTTAATGCCCTTGGTGTTACAAAAGACTCATTAAAGTGATATGCATTGTTTTTATTATATATGTTTATAAAAGAATTTTAAATTTTTTGTGGTGCTGGAGCCCAGGACCATATGCATTTGTGAGTGTGTGTGTAAAACCATTAAATTACTGAACTTCTGCAGGTCTGACGCCAGGTACCATGGTGGTTACTGAACAAGGGTTAATGAGATAGTGGCGCTGTCAGTTCTCATGTCCGTTGTGAGAAGCGAAGGCGTTAGCAGTGAGCTGATGTGCCATCAAAAATGTTTAGCCTTCATGTAAGCAGTAAGTCCTGAGCCTCACAGAGATGGGATGCAGGAAAGCATTTTGGGAAGACAACCCCATTTCCTTTAGTTTTAAAGGGTGAGAAACTGTCTTTCTATACAAAAGCTGGATTTGGTCAATGAAAGGCAGACAGGAGAGGAGCAGCGCCCCAGCCTTCCTGACTTACAGGGCACGTGACAGCCACCAGGCTCATCCCATTTTCAAGTAATAATTCTGTAGTCTTTAGTTCACCCTAAGTAGCAATATCATTGCCCTCCACTTGCACATTTTCATCACTCCCAGAAAGAACCTGCTGGAGACAACATGTCCTGCTGTTTCCATGGAAAGGCCACAGTGACAAAGATACAGCCAAGCAGGGCCGTCAGTATTCAGTGAGATCAACCTTAGCTTTGCTCCCCACCACCCTTCCTCCCAACATCACTCATCCTAATGGACTGTCGTGAGTTCACTGAAGGTCACTGGTACCTGACCTGCTCGGGAGATCACCAGGCCATGGTTGTGGATGGAGCTTGGGGCCAGCCCTAGAAAGATACCTTGTTTATGGTGGTAATGTTTTTGTGGTAACAATATGAGAGACGGTGACTGGATGTCACTAGGGATGAAGCTTGAAAGTAAAGACACAGGACCAGTGAATCATCATGACAGAGAATAAGGAGTTACTCTCTCTGTCACAGTAATAAGGAGAGACTGCTGAGCTCTGGGGTATAGTTGTTTGTTTGTTTTTATATACAGGGTCTCACTGTGTAGCTTTGGATAGTTTGGAACCCACTAAGTAGACCAGGCTGACCCCAACCTCACAGAGATCTGCCTGCCTCTGCCACCCAGGTGCCAATCCAAATGTTCTTAATGTGGAATGTGTATGGAGGGTTAATTTTATTTTACACTAAAAAGTTTAAAAACACTTCCATGGAACGACCATGTGCCTTGCCTTGTATTTTATCTTGTAAAAATGGCACCTTGGACAAACACCCACATCCTTTGAATCACATCCAGCTGTCAAATGGTGTTTTCACTTTGCCCATGGAATATTAGAAGTCCCCACAGAGGGAAGACCTCACTCAGCTTCCTCTAATCTGAAAACACGGCCATCGACGAAGTACCTGCACACTTTATCGTTGGGGCCCAACTTCCTGAGAGTGCTGGTTCTTGGAGACTGGCCTCTTTGAAACCTGAGGAGATGGAAGTTGCTGGTTGATGAACCACAGGATGATCAGCCACAGATCGGCTGAGGAGTTCCCCAAGTGTTGCTTTAATTGATGGATTTCTCAAGGAAAGTCTCAGTGTGACTCAAATACGCAAATGCATTAGTCTCGTTTTTTTATGAAACTGGCTCAATTTAGCCTCCAGGGTTATTTCTCATCCTGAGAAAAAATATCAGTTTCCATGTTTTTATTCTATTCCAACTGTGGCTTCAACATCGTGCTCTGAGAAACACCAAGATAGATTTTTCCACTCCGTCTAACTAAAGAGAAAAGGATGACTCCCTAAGAGGCTGACAAAACAAGCCATGTTGGTCCCTCCTTTAGAGATTGAAATTCCCAGATCCCTTAGCCAGAAGCTGGCCATTCTCCTGCCTCCAGGGTGAGCCTGAGACCATCTGCCCCTCACTCGGCCTCTTGGCAACACTGGCTATTGCAGTGTGGCTGATGTCAGCATCATTCTATCCTTAGCACTCTGCTCACAGCACTTATGTCTTCACGTGTTGGTGAAGCGGGTGCTTTCTGCAGATCTGGGGAGTTAATTAGTGATAATAGGGCAGGAAAGTTGAGCACTAACTGTGAACACGGGCCGTACAGCCCTTGCAGACAGGCAGCCACGAGGAGGGCTGCGCTGGCAGATGCACCTGGAGCTGAGATTCAAACTCAACCTCATTGGCCACAGACTTGTAGAAGGTGGAAAGTCACAGGAGAAGCATGGTGGTCATGCAGTGTGACTTCTTGGGCACAGAGACTTCCTCTCCTGCTCAGTGAGCCACACTGTTAACAAGTGTTTCTGCCCAGCCTTTGCACTTACCCCCAGTCTTTGGCCCCTCGCCCTCGCAGCTGGTTTTGATTTGGTTTCTGTGGAGTAGTTTTTTGTTTTGTTTTGTATTTAACAACAGTCAGATATTTATGTACAGCTTCATCGAGAGCCTCTGATGACAAATATGCCTTTGGAGGCCAGTGGAAGCTGTGGGAAGCCCCATGTCAGCACTCAGACCTGTTTGCAATGGAGAGGGCTGGCTGTGGGAACTGACGAGCCTGTTCATGCACCTAGCTGTCTTCCCAGAGTCCTCTGCTAGCCCTTCTCCCCTGGTCGGTCCTGGGATGCTGCCCTGCCCTGATTTTTCCTTATGAAGCAATCCCTCAAGATCAGCCTTGGCCCTCTCTCCTGAGTGAGGGGAGGAGAGGCAGAAACTGCGGGCAGAGAGCCATGTGCTGCTTAGCTTGGAAACTGGACCCTGTCTTTTGAAATCCAGCTTGGCAGCGTCTCATTGAAAATCCGCTGTCTAAAGTGTGTCCCTTTTATTTGCTGTCAGAGTTCTCTACAAGGATTTGAGATGTTTATATATGTGGGCATTAGGGATGGTCCCATTGAAGAATAGACAGCAAAGTCTGAGTGAAATCCTACCTTTCAGAGAGGAGGCTGGATGGTGAAATCTACTTGGAGGCCATGAGACAGAGAAAGGGGGAATCACATGCTACAAGCAGACAAGAGGAAGCTGAACAATGGAACAGTCCTCTAGTCCTCCTTAAACCATGGGAATAGAATCCTCCCTAAATCGTGAGACTGGAGTCCTCCCTAAACCATGAGATTCAAATCCAAAAGACATCAAACAATGAAGACTCCAAGATATTACATTAACCTAAAAAATATTTTTAAAGCTGATTTCAGTCATTTCGTAGAAGAATTCAATCTGTATTTGCCTGACTGGGTCCTCAGCTTTGATTGGCAGTTGTATATATCTTTAAATTATGAAAACACTAAGCTAAATGGATGCATTTTGAGCTGGGGGTGCTTTTCAAGATGGTGTCTGTGAGCCAGAAGGTGGAAACTGAGTGGATTCCTGGGGCTAGGGAGCACATGGGCCTGGTACAGCTGACCCGACTTCCTGTCTCAGCGGTGGAGGGCCCCTGGAGGTGCCCTTGTACCCTGTCCTGTCCTTGTTTTCCTAGGGGCTATATTTTCACAGCTGACCCTTCTCATTTGCAAGCAAAACAGCTGCCTTGTGTTGAATTTGGGGAGATTCCATATTTCAAGACTGTAAAATTAAATGGAATCATAGCTCTGAGATTACAGTTCTGAACCTTCTCAGTTGGCTGTGGGGCCGGGGGATGGAAGGCCCTAAATAGCACTAAAGGTGTGTGTATGCCTTTTAATCCAGTGTCCCTGATGTCTTCAATTGCTGTTTATCAACCCTGCCTGGCTGGAGGTACTATAGAAACAAACAATACAAAACAGGCCTGAGAGCCAGTGCCATGGTGCTGAGGGAAAAGGGTCTTGTGCCCATAGGTGCAGAGTGTGGCACACAGTTCTTTTGTTTCTGTGGGATCTCAGGAGATTCTCATGCCAGAGGAGGCTCCAGGGAAGAGCAGCATTGGTTCTTAGAGACTGG
This sequence comes from Phodopus roborovskii, assembly GCF_943737965.1. Classification (NCBI taxonomy): domain Eukaryota; kingdom Metazoa; phylum Chordata; class Mammalia; order Rodentia; family Cricetidae; genus Phodopus; species Phodopus roborovskii. The sequence continues at coordinate 7,242,498 of NW_026126578.1, forward strand.
AACTCAGGTATAGGAGAGGAAAACAGAGCAGGGATCCCATATGTGCCTGTGGCAGGGGTGCCCCAAGACCTGTGAGAGGGCAGTAATTACTACTGGGCTCCTGGACCCCTGCAGCCACCTTATGAGGAAGGAGGTACCCATCTTACAGATGAGGCTGTAGAGGGACAGAGGAATAAACAGATATGCTGATTACATGCTATGAACTTTACTATGTAAAGCCTCCATGCACATGGTAAGGGTTAACAGGACACCTTACAGGCTGCGAGCAGAGACGACACTGCAAGCTTGGTGCCCAGATGGTTCTAACTTACAGGGAATCTCTGCTTTCCTACTAAACCTAGAAGTTTCCACACACAGTAGAGCACTTTGCCGGTCTCTCACAGCTGAATTCTCTGGTAGCCTGTCTCTTTCTTCTGTGACATCTGCCACATCACTCTGCCTTCTAACTCTTCCACTGGCTTCAAACAAGATCTAATAAAACCTAAGAGGTTTCCCCTCCGATAAACTTGTGACTCATCTGGAATTACCACCCTGAGAAGAACAGGTTCAAGGAGCTTTCTCTCTGGGCTTCCGTCTTCCCTAAAAGAGCTGGCCACCATTTGTGGTTATGAAGCTGTGTGTTTAAAAAAAAAAAAAAAAGTAACAAGCTGGAAATAGGTAATAGGTTTTTGTTGTTGTCTGTGCTGGGCATGGAACCAGGGCCTCATGCCACTGAGCACGTGCTCTGCCATTGAGCCATACTCGAAACCCCTTGTTATGTTTTAATTTGCTAACTTAAAGTATTTGTGTTTATCCTACCTTAAGCCTCCTTGGAAGAGACCCCACCTAATTCTGCTTGGCATTTTATTAAAAGGAAAGAAACTTGGCTTCATAAAAGAGTGTTCAAAATACTTTGCGTTCAGAAAGGATTGCACACGTAAACATTTGTGTCACTTCAGTCAGATGAGCTGTGATCCTTGACATTTGAAAGCACCAGTTCAGAACCAAGCTAGTTTGTGTTTCTGTGCCCAGATAGTTGTTGACACATTTTCCACTCTGTCCTCACTTCCACTCTCTCACCTTACTTCAGTCAGTGAGCTGTGGGAATAGATTTCATTCTACGATAGCAGGGCCCACTTCAGCCTTAGCAATGCAGGCCTGAGGGTCTAGGATAGGGCAGTCTGGGGAAGGCCTAGGATTTGCATGCTGGAGATAGAGGCAAGATTTCCTCCTATGCCTGCCACTATTTATATTACTTCCTCTTGCCAGAGTTCACTTGGGATCTGAGATGATACCTAGTTCCAAAGGTGCTGGCACATTTTTAAATCTTTAGCCGATGAGGAGCCAGTGAGATGGCTTAGGAGTTAAACATGCAAGCCTGTCAACCTCAGTTTGATCCCCAAAACTCATCATGGATCTGGGAGCATAAATCTGTGCTGGCATTCCTACAGCAAGATGGAGGATGGAAACTGTGGAATTGCCCAGAACTTCTGGAACAGCTAACCTGGAGTACACAGAGCAGCAATGAGGGAGCAAATGAGGAAGTCCCCAAAGGTGTCCTCTGCTCCCACACATGGAGCACTCAAGTGCCTGGGCACGCACACACCCATGTACATGCACACACACGCGCACGCGCACATACACAGTGCATATAATTTGAAAACTTAAAACTGAAATATTTAGATTATGATACAAAATGTAATCTAAGTACAAGTGAACCAAATGGAAAGCTTTTCTCAGTTTTTTGTTTGTTTTTTTGATTTTCAAGACTGGACTTCTCTGTGTATCTCTGGCTGTTTTGGAACTCATTCTGCAGACCAGGCTGGCCTCAAACTCAGAGATTTGTCTGTCTCTTCCTCCTGAGTGCTGGGATTAAAGGCATGTGATCACCCAGCTCAATTTTTTTTTAAACTAAGTGATTCTTAATATCTGTGCCACAGACCTTTGAATTTTAAGCAAGCATTAACCATCTTAGAAGTAATTTGTATTAAGTAAACTTTAGAGTGTCAGATTAACAACAGTATCAGTATGTAAAGAAACTGTGTGAAACAAACTTCTTAATATGAAACAGTTGTAATTGCTTAGTCAGTTCATGACTGTTAATGGGGCATTCTTATTGGTTCCTCCAAGGATTGCTAACTGGATGCAGCTTTTTCTCTGGTGAGTCCCACAGGTGCTCCCTTCAGCATCAAGGCCATTGATTGCACAATCTGCAGGCATGCCAGCCCCCTATAAAGTGGAAGAGCATTTGCATGAATCCTGTGCATGTCCTTTCCTATGCCTCATCTGTCGATCACTCATGGCCCCTCAAATGGAATAATAAAAGGGAAAAGTCTAGCCAGGCATGGTGGCACATGTTAGACTCAGCACTCAGAAGACTGAGGCAGAATTGCCAGAGGATCAGCAGTTCAAGGCCACCCTCAGCTGCATAAGGAATTCAGGGCCAGCCTGGGCTACATGAGACCCTGCCTCAAACAAAACAAATCCTGTCTGTGTTCAATGAGATGAGGTTTTAAGTCTTTCTGTCTGTGTATGATTGAGTTGTGGCTGTGAAACCGGAAGAAATGGAGGAGGCCTGTGGTCCATCCTTCCTTTGCTGTGTGGTCCTCAACTTTTTTCAAGTCATTCATCTTGTCTCAGCTTGTTTACTTCCTGGTGAGATCTGCCTGGGACCCTTGCTGAGCTCTCCTTTGAGAAATGGGTTCTGACTCTGGGTCCAGGTGCACAGGCTTCTGAAAGCACCACAAGCCTGTCTGTCTGTGAGGCGGGAGAGCTTGATGCCCAAACTGCTTTCTGTACATTAAATGACAAAGATCAAGGGAATCCCCTTCTGCTTGTCTTTTCTGTTTTCATATTTTAAAGTGATCCACAACACATGCAGAAAAAAACATAACATGTTCTCTGTGGCTTCCTGAACTAAGTGCCCTTCCCAGCTCATGTGTTGCTCGCTCCCTGCAGCCCTGGTGGCCGCTGCTCCGCATACTCTGCTTTTTCATCTTCGACTTGGGGGACACGTTCCTAAACAATACAGTTTTGAAATTTCCTGAGTGGAATTGTGCTACATCTGGTCTGTACTTGTGAATGAAGTTTGCTCACTCTTGTTGCCATGCAGCATTCCCTAGCCAGAAAACCCCCTCCTCCAGTGCACTCTGGTTGGGGACGTGATGCTGGCTGACGCGTTGTTGGGTTCTGTACTGTACTTGACTATGTCAATGTGTCTTGAGGTCTATCCTTATCCTTCCCAGGAAGAAAATAGAATGCTAGCATTATAGAGTTTACATTAATAATAAAGAATATTGGATAGAGTCAGTTTTTGTAGGACCACCGACAATGGTCGGTCGTGTCTATGACTTTTGTTGTTGTTTCTACCTACCCAAACCCAGGTTTTCTCCTTTGGGAGATGTATGTGCACTATTTACCTGGAGTCATAAATTAAGTCATAGAAAATGTATCTCCAACTCCAGGTCATGACAGGCTGCCTTCTAGCAGCACCTGGGCCAGTTTGAGCTTCTATACTTCCATGTCCTTGCCGAGTTCTTGGCACATCGTATTTTGAAATTGTCCCCAATCTGTTAGATATGCAACATTATCTCATTAGGCTTTTGAATTCCACTGTCCTGATTACCAGTGGGGTTAACAACTTACATTTGTGATTATTTGGATTCCTCTTTCCAATGGCTTGTCCCTCTATTTCAACTCTGACGTTTCTGGCATGTTCTACTGTGTTAAGAAAGCACAGTAGCATGACCTATTATTCCCTGGAAAAAGATGGGGACTGCGGGTGGTGCTCTGATCCCAGATGAGCCGTGCTCTTTGGTCAGAGTCCCAACTCTTCTCCAGCAAAATTGTCAGGGAGGTGCTCTGAAAGCTGGCAGTACTCAGAACACACCTGCACCAGCCTGCTTCAGAAGAGAGGAGTCGCCTCCCTCAGAGTGTATGCTCTAATGACGAGAGTGGGCACCGCCCAGCTTGACTAGTTTTGATTGTCCACATTCTGAATGAAGGTTTTGACTTCTCTGTGGAGCTCTCTGCTGCTCTTGTGATAAGAGAGAAACGAGGGGGGAACCCTTCACTCCGTCCATAGAGAACACTGGTGGCAGCAGTGTTACACTGCTTCATAGATGGCAAAATACCCACCCAAGTGCACTGCTGAGAAACTTCAAATGAGCCTTATGCTCTACCGTACATTTGCCCATGAATGACTGACTGACACTGACTTCCTCTGTAAGATTTTATGAGGCTAGGAGGTCAGGGAGCTGCTTAGTGCCCAGCATGTGTCGTGATCCAAATGAGCCAAGTGCTGGGTGAGTTGGTAAAGAGCACGGCCATCCTGGCTGGGGCCTCGCAGGGGTGGTTATTGGGGTGGGGGCCACGAGAGAGCAGTAAGATGTTCCATAGACACAGTGGCCTCCAAAGCAAGAGTGCTGCGGAATCCATTGCCGAATTAACCCAGAGCTACTCGAGAGCCCTCTGTCAGTCACAGCCATTTCCCCGTGATCAATATCCAACACTTGTGTCATGCTTGGTATTCTTCATTTGCGTGCATGGTGGTCATAGCAGTCTTCTTATGCAAAACTTCTTTAGCCCTCTAGATACTGGCTATGAATGACAGAAGCCAAAAGCTCAGCCTGGATTTCGTGTAAACAGTAATTTACTGCAGGCATTACTTCAGAAAAAGGTCCCACAGAGCTCAGGGATCAAGATGTGAGACTTCATGAGGGACTGACTACAGATCTCTTAAGAGGCCTTTTAAATGGGTGATGACAAAATCCTTACAGCCCATGTGGGGACATGATGAGGGCCCAGGGCCAGACCTAGCACCACTGAGATGGTCCTGGGGAGCCCTGAAGAGATGATGTGCTCCATGCTGAGTACTTCTGCCCATGCTGCAGACATGGCCGAGAACAGGGACCTGGGGAGCCGTGGGGTATGGAGAAGAGAATGGTACCATCATGGGAGCTGAGATTCATCGTGTCCTTTTCACACTGGAGTTGACAGGAGTGGAGACACTGGGGGCAGGGCATGAGGACTACAGCACTTGTATTAAGCATGAAGAGTTCTTCCATATGGCCCAGGATGGCTGCGGACATTGCCACATCCTGAGCCCATGCCATGGGGAGTGAGATTTCTGTGTGACCCTAGATTCTTAGCAGCGCCCTTTTTCCATCTGGTGTCTCTTGATGATTGCCTTCAACATTCACCAAATAAATTAGCTCTCTTTGTAACTCCTGCCCCAAGGCAGTCTACTTTCTCATGGAATCAGGCCGGAGGAATTTAAACTAGGGAAATCTTACATATCAAGGCCATCTTTGTCTTTATGGCTTGTCCCTGTCTTCTATTGTTGTTGACCTTTATTCTGTTTTGGGGGTCTTCTTCTTTCCAGGTAGCAAGAAACATGGGCTTAGACAATTCTAAAATACCATTTTTTTTCTGCAATAGCTTACACAATGGTATCTCTCTCTCTGTGTCTCTGTCTCTCTCTCTCTCTGTCTCTCATTTATTTGTAGTTTTTCAAGACAGGGTTTCTCAGAGTAACAGCTCTGGCTGTACTTCTGGAATTCTCATTGTAGATCAGGCTAGCTTCAAACTCACACGGACATCTTTTTCAATAGCTCTTAATAAAAACTGACATTAGCCAGACTTGAATCACATGACTTCTATGACTTCTTTAGACCTTGCACTAGGTAAGGAAGGGCTATTCTGATTGGTCAGTTTGAGCTCTAAGGATAAGGTAGTGTAATGATTGACAGCCCTCTCATAACTGCATGAATGAAGTGAGCAATCGTAGGGGCTGGTGTGGGTGCTAGGCACACATGCCAGAAGTCTGTATGAATATTCTTTTTTTGTTTGTTCCAGACAGGGTTTCTCTGTGTAGAAGCCCTGGCTGTCCTGGAACTCACTCTGTAGACCAGCCTGGCCTTGAACTCAGAGATCTGCCTGCCTCTGCCTCCCAAATTCTGGGATTAAAGGTGTGTGCCACCACCACCCAGAAAATCTATTTACTATTAATTTGATCTCCACATCTGTCCCTGTCCTCACTTTTGTAGGAACAATGAAATTGAGAGGCTTGGTGCAAATCATAGAATTGCAGTCACCAGGGATTGCCACCAAGCTGGACTTCACTGTTTGGATTCACCACAGCCACCAAAAACATTCAGCCAGTCTCTCAGCCTCCAGATCTCCACAGTTCCGGAAGTGTCACTCTGGGTTGAGACTCCTATGCGGGTCTTGACAGCATCATGGGCCAGGACCTCCTAGATAGCAAAGGGCAACAGCCTGCCCTTCTGCTGCTTCAGTGTAGACTTTAGAGTGAGGGAGTCAGAGGCCAGTATGTGGCCTCATCTCTGCTCTGATGGCCATGGGTGAGAACAGTGGCTCTGCTTCCAAGCCAATGTAAAAAAAAATTGACGTGAGTGACAAACTGGGCCTCACACAAATGAGCAGTGTGGGGTTATGGGTCCCAGTGGAGTATTTGGTGCAGGGGGAGGGCGGGAGAAGCTGTTGCTGCTGAACAAATTGCTACCAGATGTAGATTTCAGTAAACACCTAGCTGTTGTGCCTGAAGGTGCAGGAATTTCTTGGGGCCAGTTTCAATATGCTGGAGCTTCATGGTGTCCCCTTCTCTGCATGACAAGGCCCAGGAGCAACCATGGAACTCCAAGGAAGCCTCAAACCACAGTTCAAAAAGGACTTGTCACAGGAGCCAGGGGTGGAGGGCAGCCACAGCATGGACAGTCAGGACATTTTGGGAGTCTTCCTTATGCCCTGTGACCAACAAAGCCAGCCTACCGTCTATAGGAAGGAGGTGTGTTAGAAATAAGGGACAAACCCTGAAATGCTGTGTGATAGGACACTCATAGACCTTGCAGTGAGCTGCCAGGTATGTGGGGCTGAGGTGGGGAATTGTACCCTGAAGGGTATGGGGATGAGGTGCTGAAAAGAAGGGGAAGGAATGAAATGGAATTGATTTTATTGTTAATTATTTACTTGTATTTTATGTGCATTGGTGTTTTGCCTGCAGGTAAATCTCTGTGTCAGATCTTGAGGTTACAAACAGTTCTTAGCTGCCATGTGGGAGCTGGGATTTGAACCTGGGTCCTTTTGGAAAGTAGTCAGTGCCCTTAACCACTGAGCAATTTCTCCAGCTCTGATGCAGTCCATTGTAATAGAACACTGGCAAACTTTCATGTACCTCAGAAGGGAGTGATCCTGAGTTAGTGTTTCCTGCCCACTCTTGGTTATGGCTCTCCCACTAATTAAAAACAAAAACCTAATGAAGCGCTGAATGGCTAGCCAGCCTCATTGCAGCAGCTGTGTGGCTTGCCCATCTCTTCACAATTAGATGTTGGTTTGTGGGGGCAGAGGGCCCCATCCTCCCTCCATTAACCACCCTCAGGGACTTGCAGGCACTCAGAACCTTGTGCAGTGGCCTCCAGGAAAGACCTTGGCTTCTGGGACCCCCTTGTCCATTTTGCTGTGTCAAGAACATTGGTGGGCCTGTGAGCACACAGCATGGACCCCGCCTTTGGCTGTGCCCGACTGAGCCTCTAGGGAACTTGTGCACCAGAGTGCATCGTCTGTCCCCTGTCTAGATGGCAGTGCTATAATGGCTGAAGGAACGAAGAGCTTGCCCTGTCCCCGTGCATTGTATTAGGTGTGTATTTGGGTTGTCTCAGCATTCAGAGTTTATTTCACTAATGAGGACATTGAGGCACAAAGTGGCCGCTTAAGTTACCACCGTCAAAGAGCTGGTAAATGTCAGAGCCAGGGAGCCCATGTCCCTTCCTCATGAATTGCCTTTCTTACATATTAGATTGGCCTGTCTTTTCTGAATGGCAGGTCACAATGTCTCGCTTTTCCAAACCTCTGTTCTTAGACTTGATTTTTCATGGTCACTGTGTGTCCCATGATCCCTAACTTTCAGGTCGGAATTCAGTGTTTCTTGACATGAGGATTCCTGAAGACTGACTCCCACAAACCAAACTCGCAAGAGACAGAAGTGTGAACTAGACAGTGAGTTGTCTTTCCACTGCTGCATCCACACGATGAGACAGCTCGTAATTGGAAGGTTCGGTGTTCACCTCATAGGGTTGTAGCAAGTCATATGTATGGAGGTCTTTTCTGGCCATCTTGTTTGTTTCTCAATAGTAACAGAGACCTCCAATTCTTTAACTATTATTTTTTATATAAGATTTTGCCTGCATGTATGTCTATGTACTTACATACCTGTCTGGTACCCACAGAGTCCAGAAGAGGGCATCTAATCCCCTGGAACTGGAGTTTCATACATCCTTAGCCAATTTGTCAGTGCTAGGAATCAAACCCAGGTCCTCTGGAAGGGCAGCTGATGCAGGTAGGTAGGTAGGTAGGTAGGTAGGTAGGTAGGTAGGTAGGTAACAAACTTACAGGAAGCACCCTGAACTCAGACACACTAAAAACATGTACTTGCATGTAGAACAACTCAAAGATATAGTGAATGGTTGGAATCTACTGTATGATACAAATGCTACACTGTTTGGTTGCCAAGCTTCTTTATTTTTAAAAACCCAAATACTGGCATTTTTCAGAAAAAAATTAATAGATTTATTCAATTCTTATAAAGTTGAAATGTATGCTCTGAAACATTTTGATTTGTGTTACTGCTTTATAAATCTTGCATTTATATTAAAAATTCACACATAGATGGAAATGGGAAAACTGTAGTACCTGATTTCTGTCCCCTGTTTTTCCACTTACAATCATATAGTTTTGTACCTTTTGACCCTATGGAAAAATTAATATATAACATTCAGAACTACCGATAACTAAGAAAAGGGAAAGAATTTTTTAAGAATGAAATGTTTCCCCTCATAGTACATGTGTGTCAAGCTAGCTGGATATGTTTTGGCATGATTGTTGTATGTCTGGCATAGATAGCACACAGTTTGGTATCTTCAAAAAGGCGAACCAGGCAGGCCTCACGTCTCTGCAAAGCACCAATAGCTGCATTCTGGAAGCACAGATCTGTCTTGAAGCCCTGAGCAATTTCTTCCACCAGATGCTGGAAGGGGAGCTTGCAAACCAGTTAGTTCAGTGGACTTCCTATAGTGTTAGAGTACCAGCAGGGGGCGTACTCTTATTAGCAGCTTTTGTGGCCTGTTGTTTTCTAAGCGCTTTACCACTGGTGGATTTGTGGGCAGTCTGCTTTGTATGAGCCCTCTTTGCTTACCCAGCTTCTCCTTCGGCTGGAGCTGGACAGATGAGAGGAGGTGCTGGAATCCGAGTGTCTGTACAGTACAGCTTCAAACACAATTTCAGCCAGTACTCTTAATCACTGAGTCACCTCAGCCCTGAGACATTGCACTTTTGCTCAGTGCGCTCCTTCTCCAAGCTCTATATGCTTTCTGGAGTTACATAGGCTCTGACTTTCTGAATTAAGACTGAATTTCCCTTCGTCACCTTGACTGAAGTTGGAAATTCCAGTTCTCTGCAATTGCTTCCCTACAGTGCCCTTCAGTAAATGATTTACAGAGAGCCTGTGTTCTTCTGGGTGTCTTGGTTCTCACTGATTCCACTGCCAAGCCTGACCTCATTTTCAATGGCAGACACACCTTGACAAGCCCCCTCCTTGGATATTTGATCAGTGTAGCCCAGGACAATAGTTGATATGTTTCTGGAGGTCCAGGAAGAATGGGACAGAAGGCAGGTTTAAAATGACCTAGAACACCTGGATATTTACCAAGCCAGGGGATTAGTGTGTAAGTCAGTCGGTCCCAATACTGGACGAGGAAGGAGGGAAGATCATCAGGGTCTCCACCCCATCAGTATGTACCCAATAGAGCTAAGTGACTGATATCAGTTGACAGATTTCACCCTGGGTGCCATTGGGACAAAAGGCCTACCAGCTCACATGAGCAGGGCTCAGGGCTCGTGTATCCAGGGAGAAACCTTAGGAGTTGCACGTACAGCAGTTGTGTTTCAGGCACTGTAGGCAGACCCCAGAGTTGGCTCCCTTCCCTGACTGAAGCACCTCATGAGAACCAGCACCCCTGGAAAGCATGGTAACCCCTGGAAAGTTTAGTAGATGCTGCTGTTAGAAAATAAATGGGCAGAGACAACAAGTTCCAGAGACAGAAAAGAGATGAGCCGTTACCTGGAAGTCTAAGGGGAGTGGCTGGAGAAAATAGAGTGGCTGTGATGGTTACTGGCTACAAGGAGATTTTTTTAAAAAATGGTATTGAATTAGATAGTGGTGATGGTTGCACAATTCTGAGGTACTAAACCCACCAACAGTAGTACCTCAGATGGGTGGATTTATGACCTGTGTATGTTAAAAACGAGACAGTGAGGCCCATAGGAAAGGTCACTGAGCACTTAGCCACAACAGGGTTAATGTGCAAAGCAGATTCCTGGTGCTGACCTAACTTTCAGAGTCTCATGTCCTATGTCCCTCTCCTCCGCCATTATCCCTGCCCAAATGGGGAACCAGTTAACATGCCTTATTTACATAGTCCAAAGCCTCAGAGGACCATGATGCCAAGGGCTCCTCGCTCTGCTTATAGATGCAGGTAGACCAGCATTTTTTTCTGGGGAGGAGACTGAGAGCATTTCTCTCTAGCATTCTTTAATGCAGGGCAACATCTAGATGTTGTCCAAAAAAAAAAAAATGTCTATCAAGCCAGCATTTATCACCATGAACCCAAGCCAGGACCAGCTCTTCTCCACAGCCAGTGTATACCAGTGGCCACAGCAGGCCCAGGCACAATCCAGTGGGGACCAGGCTCTGTTACCATTGACCATACTGTATGTTAAAACCTCAAAGGGCAGAAATGACAAATAATCCCCTTTCTTTGCAAATGTGGGCTATCTACAGTTCTGCCAAGCATGTTTAGAGGGGCTACCCCTGAAGCAAGGAAGTTCCCTCCATGGACTATGAAAAAGGGTGTGGTCATCTTCCTGCTTAAGTGACTGAGTTTTCTAGATGCTCAAGAGGGCAGGCAGGGCCATGGGCCGTCTTCCCATGTGGTCTGAGCACTGGGTGTCCTTATGTGTGGAAAGGTCTATCCACAGCTTCATTAACACTTTTTCCACCTGGAAAGAAGCCAAGATGTTTAGAGTCACTCTGAACAATCCAAAGCCATCTTTGGAAAAGATAATTTCAGAAAACTTGGAGGGATAAAAGACTCACACTAAAGGGAATGTTTCCCAGTCTTTGCTGTGCCTTTTTTTTTCCAACAATAGCAGAACCTTAGCTAGGAGAGAGAGAGAGAGAGAGAGAGAGAGAGAGAGAGGGAGGGAGAGAGGTTGTACTCACTGCTGGCAGTGGGTAGAGAAGTAGGCAGGAGGGAAGTCTGTTTAGAAGACCTTAAAGTGCTGCAGGGGCCAATTTTTCTCATTTCAGTGATGTTCCAAGCCCTTTGTCTTCTCTGTGGGACGAACTCATTTAGCGCTCTCTCTCTCTCTCTCTCTGAGTCATCCTGCCCACAGACCATCTCTCTGGAGGAACCCTCATGAAAACAGACAATTCACATTGCATTGTATGAGTTGGCAATGATGTGTGTGCCTCCCCAGGATGGCCTGGAATCAACTTGCTGTGTCCACATGTCAGGATTCCCAAGGCCCAAGCTCACTCTTTGTGACAGGAGATGCCTGCCAGAGAGGGCAGCTAGAGTCTGGTGGAGGCAGACGTATATCAGAGTCCATGGACAAAGTCTGCCCACCTTGTTTCTTAGTTCCGACCTGAACTGGATCTGGAGGAGGACTGCATGAGTCAGATCAACAGGACAAAAGTGTGTGCGGTTTCTGGTTTTTGCATGTGCACGGGACCCTCATAGCAGAGTGAAGAACCAAGAAAATACCCAAAGCGGAATGAAGGAGCAACTGTGATGATATGACAGTGTCCAGCATTGAAGGCTGACCTGCATCACGCAGAAAGACCCTGATTCAAAAGAGAAAAAGGAGACGGTGTAGGGCCTGGAAAGATAGTGAAGAGCACTGACTGCTCTTCCAGAGGACTCGGTTTCATTTCCTAGCACCCACATGGTGGCTCACAACCACCTGTAACTCTTGTTCCAGGGGATCTGAGTGCCTTATGGCTCCTACAGGCACCTCTATGCATGTGTTTCCATATGCACATTCTCACAAACACATAAAAATAAAATCTTGCTGGGCGTGGTGGTGCACACCTTTGACCCCAGCACACGGTAGGTAAAGGTAGGTAGATCTTTCTGAGTTTGAGACTAGCCTGATCTACATAGCAAGTTCCATACCAACCAGGGGTACAGGGTGAAACCCTATCTCAAAAATGAATAAAATCTTTTTTTTTTTTTTTTTTAAAAAAAAAAGTTTTTAGATCTTTTGCAAGCAAATGGTAAGTTTATGAAGGGGACATGGCCAGGCTAGGCATTGACCAGTAGAAAATAAGGAGATAAGTATGGTCTACATGTTACTCCAGGCTTGCACAGATCCTTCCAGAATGAGTGGCAGTTCCTGTAATAAGGGTCAATTTCCTTGTGTTAGCTCAGGAGTAGCATCTTTCTCCCAGGAATTTTATGGCTTGTTCCACATAAGGAAAAAGCCACTGAGGTCACCCTCTCTGTAGCTACCGCTCTAGGACACCTTCTGCTGGAAACCATCTGTGTGCCACTGTTTGCTGGGGTGACATGTCCTTCACTGAAGTTCCCGACAGCTGGCCCTGGTCAGCTAGCCCTTCCATCTGGAAGGCTTCTAGGTTTCACAGATGAAACCTCACAGGGCTTACGGGAAACGGGCAGGAGAAAGTAGCCTGCGTTAGAGGAGGTTGGGGTAAATGAATGCCACCATAGTGTTGACATGATTCCTGTAAAGTGAGCTTTTCCATTCACACAATAATAGCCTCTTTACTTTTACTCTAATTCACGTGACCAACAATTTTATCCAGGTTTTCCTGCAGAGACACTGAGCTCCCGAGGACAGAAACTAGACTGGATATCTGGGGCTGGAACTATGGCTCAGTGGCAAAGCAAATGTGAGGTGCTAGATTCTGCCCTAGCAATGGAAAAAGCAAACACAACCCAAACAAAACCCCACAGCTTTGCTGCCATGCAAAGTTTGCTGCCATTGTTTTTTGCTTTAGAGACATTTGCTGCTTTTCAAATAAGAAGTCTAAATCTGCCCCACAGACCTCCTCACCCACAACCTTTATTCCCCTCCAGTGTGATTTTTCTGGTAAGGTTGCCCCAGCCTTCACTCAGGGAAGATTAGATCCTGGCAATTGAAACCCAAGATATAAAACACATTGTGTGAGGTCTACAAGACTGGTTAGCAATCAGACTTAGGGCCTCAGCCATGCTAAAGGCAAATACTTTACCACTGGCCTGTGTAGCCAGCCCAAGGAGCCAGAATTAAGACATGAATCTCATTGCTGACCCTGGTCAGGGCAGCCTTGTGCTGACGAGTGTGGGGCCCACTAGAAAGTGAGCCCTGGCTGGGATGACAGTCAAAGCCTGGTCTTCTGGACTTGTAAGCAGCCCACAGGAAGGCTTTTTTGACTCTTGGACCTCTGAACTGTGACTCTTTCTGGGGCCATCATTCACTCTTGCCCACCCTGTGGCACAGGGCCTGGCATGAAGCAGCTCCATATAGGTTGGCAGAGAATATTCTCACTGAGTTGGACAAATGTCTCTCTCTCACACACAACACACCTTCAGATACTTAGCATATCTTAGGGCTCTCTTTCAAGCCATACTGTTCACCATCATTGACCTTCTAAAGGATTCTCATATTCATTTGGGGGGATCTATTTTAATGGAGATATAAAACATATACCTTATGAATTTCCCTCTAAAAATGTATATTCTTGGGGCCTGGGTATGTTGGTCAGTTGGTAGAGTGTTTGCCTAGTATACATGAGGTTCTGTGTTTGACCCCTAGCTTCTCATAAAGTCAGGCATGGTGGGTGGTCCACACCTGCGATCCCAGCATTCGGGAGATGGAGGTAGAAGGATCATGAGTTCAAGGTCATTTCCTGCCTAGAACAGGCGAGGTCTCAACAAGTAAAGTGGTTTAATGTGATCATTTAAATACTGAGTTTTGTGTTCATCACCACCATTTACGTAGAGCATTTTCATGCCCCCCACGAACCACAAAGGCTGTAGCAGGCCACCCCCATTTGCCCAGCACCATGCTCCCAATGCAGTAGAGCAGTTTCTCATTGCACTGAGCAGCCAGTAACTACTTTGTCTGGTGGATCCCCCATTCTAGACATTTCATAGACACAATATCCCACAATTTATGGTCTTTTCTGGCTGCCTTCTGTCTTTTACATAAGAGTTTCAAGGCTCATCCTCAGTACAGCATGCATCAGAACTCTATTCTTTTTTTCTGCCAAATACATTGTATGAAGAGAGCAGGTTGTGTTTCCCTTTTCATCTACTTGTGGGCATGTGGGTTGCTGCCCTTCTGGATCGTGGGAATAGTACTGCTGTAAACACTGTCTGCAGGTTGTTATGATAACGTCAGTTTTCAGTTGTTTGGGGTATCTGCCTGGAAGTGGAATTTCTAGGAGACGTGGTGACTCCAGTAATAATCTCTACGTGTGGTGTATTCATGTGTGTCTGTGGACATGGAGGACTTTGACATCAGATCTCCACCTTAGTTAGTTTGTTTGTATGTTACGTTAGACAAGCTCTCTCCCTGAACTTGCAGAGGCTTTGTCTGACCAGCATGCCCCCTCAGGGTCTTCCTGCTTCTACTTGACACTGCGCTTATAGGTTCATGCCACTCTTCTGTAAAGGAGGTGGGCTTCTTGAAGGCTTAGCTGTGAATGGCACCAACAATGTGAATTTGGATAGACCAACACAAATGTCACTGAAGGAGATGACCAGTCTTAGCAAACAGGGCCTCAAGGCCCATGCTTCCATGGCCAATAGTTACAGATGGCTCTGAAGGCTCTGAAAGGCAGCAGAGCCAGCCTGGTTTTTTCTTCCTCAATGAGACCCGAATATTCCAGCTTCCCCCAGGGAGAGGAGAGATGACTGCCTGGTAAAGTGGAGGTTAGTGGCTTGGCCAGAGTGTTACATTTCAAAAACTTCCCCGCAGAAAGGGCCATCCCAGCCTGCACTGATGGTAAGTGGTCCTTTCTCAGATAATGAAGCACAGCACAGGGCAGGGCAGGAAGCTGCTTTGAAGTGAGCTGTGGCTCCAGCTTTTGATTGTCCGGCAACAGATGGCAGTTGTGAGTGGTGACAGACTCCAGATAGAGAGGACTGTGGCCAGCTCAAAGGGCAGTGCAGGAGAAGGAGAATGGGAGCTAGCATTGTTCTTCAGGGTTAGGGTTACCCTAAATGATAACAAAGAGTTTGCATTCTTCCCTTCTTGGTGGGAGAAACCAGTGGAGAACTGTACGAACTTCAGCTAGGCACAACAGTACACACCTCTGGTGCCAGCTTCTGAGGGGCTGAGGAAGGAGAAACATTTAAGCCTAGAAGTTTGTACCCAGCCTGGGCCAAAGAAAAAAGAAAATAAAGTTCAAATTGCACAGGACATAGTATGCACCAGATAACTGCCAGCCTGGGGAGAGCTAGAGACTGCAGCATGCCAGTTAATCGCTCTCAGCTGCTTGGTGGCTCGCTTTGGGGTGGAGTATTGAGACAGACAAGCCAAGAACGTGGTCCTGTGAATTAACTATGCCAGTGTGAGCACCAGGGTGAGTGTGTGTATAGCAGTCACGTGTCTAACCCTCCAGCCCCTTGGAGGTCATGAGGGTGAGACTTACATGACAAATGCCACAGACCTTGTCCATACTAGCTTAATGGGTGACCCAGAGTATCTTAATAGAATGGGCCTCTGCAGCAGAAACACATCCTGGAGAACTTGGATTTCTATAGAACTGGAGCCTTGTTTTCAATACAGTTCTTCATTTTGAAAACACACACACACACATGCACGTTTTCATACAAGTGCACATTAACACACACACTTCAAGAGTTTCAAAGTTAATTTAGCTACTCAAAATTAATGTCCTGATTTTGTACTTGAGGGGGCTAAAGTGCTTCTTCTTGGACTTGAGAACTAGCCTGAGCCTGGACATCAGAACTAGCCTTCACCAACAGCCCACTCGCCACTATTAGACTTGGCTACGCCCTCCTCCACTTTCCTCCAAAGAATCGGAATTAAATCAAAGCATGTTTTGACTCCTGTGAAATCTGGGTTGGACAAGGAAGAAACAACCTGGATTCTGCCCTGTGCCCAGCCTATTGTGTGTCAGATTCCATCCTTGATTTCTGACTATGGAGTGTGAATTTTTGTTTTTGGTTTTGAGACAGAGTTTCTCTGTGTAGCCCTGGCTGTCCTGGAACTTGTTCTGTAGACCAGGCTGGCCTGGAACTCACAAGAGATCCACCTGCCTCTGCCTCCTAAGTGGTGGAATTAAAGGCTTGCGCCACCACTGCCTGGTGAACTTCTTTGTTTTTTGTTTTTTAGCAGTGATATTTAACATACTAAAAGCCCTGTGGTATCTCTGGGGAGCATTCCCTGAGACTTGCCTGTATTTGTAGATGGTTGCAGTGTGTGGCATCTCGGACACATGACCTTGGCAGTCATTCAATTACATGAATGACAAATGTATACTTTCATATTTATGTACATTCAAATGAGAAACTGAAGATTTTAGATAGTTAAACATGAAACCATAGGAACATAAAAGTAATCCCAAAGGTCTTTAGATTGAAAATTAAAAAGAATCAGAACTGTTTTTTTTTTTTTTTTTTTTTTTTTAAAGCAGTTATGATAGAAAACTTAAGTTGTGGAAGGTTTCAAACAGCAATGTGTATTGTAACTCTGTAACTCCTTTAGGCAAAGCCAGGGGCCCCTTTGCTTGCTCACTGATAGTAGACAGTGATTGTGCTGGGAGCACAGCACGCACCCCACCTGGCCTAGTCTAACAGCCTTTCATCAGGGCAGCTGTCCTCAGACAGTAAGCAAGCCATCCGATTGCAAATGAGACTGCCCCAGAACCAGCCTCTGGTAGCTGGTGATAGCTGTTATCCTAGTCATTTGTGGCATTTTAGCCAGGCCACAGATAACTCAGTGGTCCTCTTAGTTACCTCTTTACATTGAGTTACTGTGGCTACCCATGGTTTACTGTGCTCCAAAGACAATACATGGAAAGCTAGAGACATCAGAAGTTCCTAAGTTGTGAGCGCTTGGTGTTTCCAGTAGCATGACAAAGGAAGGTGCTCAGGCCCCACTAACTCCAAACTGGGACATGAATGGTCCCTTTGTTCCGCACATCCATGATATAGATACTGCCCACCTCTCAGCCACTTAGCACCCCGCTCAGTTGTCATGTTGCCTGCCACAGTATCAGGATGCCAGTGTTTTTACCTCACAATGGCCCCAAGCTGCCAGGCTGACAAGGCTGGCAGTTCATCCCACTCCTTTGTTGGGGCTGTCCATGGACTTTCAGTTGCTCTTGTCTCCCGTTGCTGTCTGATTTACAAAGTGAACTCTATCATGTGTGTATGTATATATCATGGCACATAGGAGAAGCAACATCTGTACTGTTCAGCACTATCTCTGGTTTCAGATGTCCATAGGAGTCTTGGAACACACCACACCCCCCCCCCAGGTGAGGGGAGACTGTTGGAATAGTTGGTGTTTATGCCCCGGGTGCTGTAACATTAATATTTGCAGCCCTTGCAACTGACCTTGACTTAAGAACAGTGGGGAGGGGTGGGGAGGACCTTACTCCCTCCGCCATGCTGCCTCTTACCTGTGGGAAATTATCTCAGAAATTAACTTGGTATCATTTCACAGCATCAAGCCCTGAGCCACCTCAGAACAAAATGTCTCATTTACAACAGCCACAATTAATCAGATGATGTGTAAGTGGCCACACTACCCACATCCCAGGCAGATCAGCTATGTGCTTGCTGGGTTGATGATTCGTCTGATGGTGTGAGAAAGAGTATCCTGAATTTGGAGAAATAACGGGTTCTGAGCATTCTTTTGCATAGCTCAGTGGTGGTTTGAAGATCACCATGCATGTGTCCCTTGTCCCTGGTATCTCTGCTCTTCCTTGGGGAAACCACACAGCTCAGTTAGTTTCTCCCATTCACTAGTGATACTTGAGGCCATGCTGTGCTACCAGAACACTGTGCTGTGGGATACACCTCAAGGCCGTATGTTGGTGTCTGCCAGGAAACGCAGATCACCAAAGCCTGCCTTTACCATGCACAGCCTTGTGCAAAGCAGGCCTCTCCACTACGATGATGGCTTATGAGATAACTTTCTCTTCTGATGAATTCCCATTAAGAGAAAAGCAGAATTCCTTCAGTCATTCCACAAAAAGAAAAATTAGTAGATTCCCATTGCATGTGTTGGTAGGGCTATGTGTGCATGTAGGTGTGTTCAGGTGTGTGTGTGTATGTGCACAGGTGTGTGTGTGTATGTGCACTGGCCAGAGGAAGATGTTGGGCACCTGCTCTACCTTTCTCTTTTTCTGTTCTCTTGAGGTAGGCATTGTCTCAGAACCTAGACATGGGCTGACAGCCAGCAAACCCCAGAAATCCTCCTGTCTCCGCCATCCCCACCCGCCATCCCCACCCACCTACCCCCTACCCTCCCACTCCCCCACCCCCGATGCACACAACCATGCCTAGACTGTCACAGGGCACCTAGGGATTTAAACTCAAGTCCTCACACTTGCGCAACAGGACTTTTTGCCTGCTGAGCCATTGTGAATTCCCATTTTGTAAAAAGGCATCAAAATCCCACCCAGGCCCCACTTTGCAGCTCAAGGACATATAAAACCTGGCAGATAGGATCTACACAGTAAGTTAATGAGTATTCTCATGAAGTGTCCTGGAGCACAAAAGTGGCAGCCACACAGGTCAGTTCACAGGCAGGTGGCTCATTCTTCATCTTTCACTGTATGTGTACCACCAGTTTCCTGAGACTGTCTTATTTGAAGCACAGTGCCTCCCTTAGTGGGTCACACTTATGAGGATGTTGCACTCTGAACTGTAAGGCTCTGAGGGAGGATGAGGGCTGGGGTGGGCTGAGGAGGCCTGGGAAAAAGGAATGGGGTGGGTGGACAGATAAGACGCTGAGGAGAATGAGAAATGCAGATGAGCCTATCCTGAGGTTCTTGCCCCTGCTGGAATGCCAGCTGCTCCTCTCTGGTCATCTGACACTGTCCTCTGCACTGTGCGTTGGTGGTTCAGAGCTTCATGGCAGGGTTTGGGCATTTCTCCACCCTGGATGGGGGACATCCCATGGCCTCCTATCTCCACCCTGTCTCATCTTTTCCTGCATTTACACAAGGTTGCTTTCAGCTCTCCCTTCCTGGTGCAATTTCTAAATTATTCCCAGATTCTTCATTTCACATGATACAAAGCCACCTTGAGTGTCACTGGCAAACACAGACAGCATGTCGCTCAAATTCCTCATTCCCACAGTAGGAGAACAGGAATAGCGCCTTTTCCTGCAGACTGCCATCTCTCAAGATGGAGGGCCATGGCTGCCTGAAACAGAGCATCGAGAATTCAAGGAGAAATGGCCCACATCTTCTCTAACCCCCAAATAAAAGGCCTGGCCCCAGGATGAGGCCTGTGACCTGGTGTGGCCAAAGTTAAAGAAAAGGCCATTCACAAAGATAGATCTGTAGCCACCAGACAGCGCTCATCAGTAGAAGAATGACTACATAACTTAAGTGTCAGGACCAAGCTGAAACAACACTAGAATGTTGTGCTCTGTGTTGTCAATAGACCTTTCTTAACTGGCCTCGCTTATCCAGCTCTCCTGATGATCCAGATGATGGTTGCCTGGGAGTAACCCAGTGCTCAGGGGATGCTTGGGTACTCCCAGCTGGTGGATGGCTTTCTAGATTACCTCTAATTTCTGTGCCAGACAGCTAAGGCAGATACTTTCCGAGAGTCATTCAGGTTTCCTGCCAAACCTGGGAATGCCAGATGGATTTGTTGTCATTATACAATGTAATTAAGTGTCCCTAAATGAAAAATGAATGCCGGAAGTCAGTTTTATGAAACTCAAATTGAGTTTGGAAACATTTGATGGCAGCAAGTGGCTGGGATTGCTGTTCTCTGTAATAAGGACAAGGCAACTACAAAGAAGGTTCTAGAACTGCCTCCCTATACTCAAATTTTAGTTCAGTGGGTAAAGTGCTGATGCACAAATACAAGGACCTGAGTTCAGATCCCTAGCACCCATGTAAAAACCCACTGTGTGTGCGCATGTGCGTGTGTCTGTGTGTCTCCCTGGTGCTGGGGAAGAAGAGACAGGAAGATTCTATGGGCCTTGCTCGACAGCTAGACTGACCAAAATGATGAACTTACAGTTCAGCAAGAGACCCAACTTCAAAATGTAAGGTGGTTGATTGGTGGTGCACACCTTAAACCCAGAACTTGGGAAAAAGAAGCAGGCAGTTCATTTGAGGCTGGCCTGATGACAAAGCAAATTGCAGGCCAGGCATGAGTGCATAGTAAAACCCTGTCTCAAAACAAAGGAAAACATTTCAAAAAGAGAAAGAAACTCAGAATTAGCCTCTGATACAGGTGAGTTTACATACACACAAAACATGCATTCACACAGTTTCAACTACAAAACATACTACTGGGGGTGGAGAGAGAGCTCATTGTTCAAGAGCATTGACTGCTGTTCCAGAGGTTCTGAGTTCAGTTCCCACCAACCACATGGGGGCTCTCAAACATCTGTAATGAGATCTAGTGCCCTGTTCTTTCAGGCAGGGGTACATGCAGGCAGAACACTGTATACACAATAAATATATTTTAAAAACCTTACTACCTGTGCAACCTCAGGGCAGTTGCAGATCCATCCTCAGAAGCCTCTTTTCTGTGAACTGGATGTGATAACTGGTCCAGGTACTGTGAGAACTGAGTGAACTAGTGTCAATTAAGGCTCTGCCACAGTTCCTGATACACAGCAAGCACTGGCCATCACACCTTTGCTTTTGCTGCTTCTGACTTGTCCTAGATGAGGTTGTGAATTCCATCAGGGTTTATTATTCTAATAACACCTTGGAGGGAGTGATTAACTATAAATTAAGATGACAGATTAAAATCAAAGAGTGAATCTTTGAAGCTGGATATGGTGGTGCACATGTATAATCCCAGTACTCAAGAGGCAGAGGCAGGAGGATCACCAGTTTGAGGTCAGTCTAGGGTACACAGTAAGATCATAAACAACCAAAGCCTCAGAAAATGTAAATCTCTTTCTCTTTCTCTCTCCCTCCCTCCTGAAAGCTGCAAGGACCTCTAGGCATCCAAACCCAGGATGGGTCTGTCCAGAGCTTTGCTCTCTAGAGCATATTCTAGAAATTGGTACGATATTTCTTACTTGTGTCTTCCACAGTGAGCAGTAAAATTTAGCTTTAATTGTATTTAGGGGCATCTGGATTCCAGTGCGTGTTTCTGGCTGTTTTAGAATTTAAAGTCTGTGGCTTATTACTAATGTGGAAAATGGAATGATCCTGTGGGCACCAGAGGAAGGGCTCCACCAGCCAGCTGCTGTCACTATAGCAAGGAACAGCTACAGACATCACAAGAGTTGTTAATACGAGGCAGCAGCCAGGGATTTGTGACTTTCTGAATTCTGAAGGAGCCACAGTATGTTTTCCCACATCTTAATTGTGGACCCCAGAAGGAGAAGGTGAGAAAATTCTTCAGCACATTCTAGAATGCCTAACTACTGGGGGCAGGTTCTGTGTCCCAGTCCCCGGCACCAGAGCCTCATTTGGCAGTCACGTAAAACAGTCATTCACTCCCTTGTGCTTGGCCAAGGTAATTCTTGCCTTATTGTCTAGTCAGAGACAAGTGAAGCTCCTTGGAGTCTTCTGGAGGGCTGTGTGGTGTAATGGAAAAAGCAGAGAGGGGCAAGACCTGCTTGGTGCGGAGATTAATGAGTGATGGCCTCTTGGAAGCGTCTCACCCCAGTGGCCTCACCAGTGCCCTTTTGTGAAGGGCGGAGATGGTGATCAACCCCTCAGAGGGCTGTGCTGAGGATGACAGTGTGTCAGGTGTCATCTGTAGGAATCAAGTGTCTCCTGGCATCAGCTTCAGGGTCACAGTTTGGACCACGCTCAGGATTCTGCTATTGTCCCACAGGGAGGGCCTCGAAACAAAGGGGCTCTGTTCTCAGGAAACTAAAGAGAAGCTGGGGAATTCTTAGGCGCAGGCAGAAATCAGGCAGCTCCGGGTTTAAATTCACTTCTCAGTATTTGGACATGCTTGAACGCCTAGCCCAATGAGCCCTCAAAACAGACAGGAGTCCACAGCTCGGGTTTTGTTTTAGTTTCGGTTTTGTTTCTTGCAGTGCTGGGGCCAGGTCCTGTGAGCTACATCACCAGCTGGACCGCCCACACTTTACTCCTCCTTTGTTTTGTGCCTGATCTTATCACTGTTTGAAATCATTTATCTGTCTGTGTTCATGCTCCACCTCCAGCACCAGCCCCACTCAGGTATCACTCACAGGACAGCAAAGGTTTTATTTTCCACTTTACATGTCTCAGATGGTGACTAATGTGTTGCTATTTATTCCTTCCTCTTTTGACTTCTCTTATTCCAAAGTAACACAGAATTTAAAAAGATTTCCTTCCCTAATGCCACAGCTGAGGTTCCATACAGTAGCTGAGTGAGAAATGGGCAAAGACGATCTGTTCGGATACGCCAGGATTCTTACAGTGTGGTTGGTTTTCTGAAACGCTCTCAGCCTTTGATGGCGCAGCTATTGTGTGGCTTGAGAAGACTGAGAGGCAGATGTCTGACTCGGGAACCCAGCCCGGGAGGGGGTGGGGGGGAGCATGACTTTCCACCCTGCGCACCCTTTGAGGTATGGCTGGACTGACTCAGAAAGGCCTCAGGTTTCCATGTCTCTAGGAAGGTATTTAGCAAATTATTTTTAAACCGTTTGGAGTTGGGACAAATCACCAGAGGATTCTGCAGGCTCAGAATAAGTTCAGGAGAGTGGAAGGAGTAAGTGGAGATGCGTATGGGCCATCTGGCCTTCCCAAGAGGGTGGATCCTTCGTGTCCTGGCCGCCCCATTGCCCCTATCTTTGCTGCTCTAGCATCCCAGCCCATCCTCTTGGGTTCTCTCCCCCTCCTACCACATATGTGTGTGTGCGTGCGTGTGCGTGTGCGTGTGTGCGCGCGTGCGCGTGTGTGTATGTGTGTGTGAAAGAGGGGGAGTGTGAGACAGACAGAGAGAGAGAGAGAGAATATTTACCTGTGCTTGAACTTACGGAAACCAGAGGTCAGCATGCATTGACCTTCGTTGACAAGAGGTCTTCTTGTATTCCTCTGCACCTTATTTTTTATTTCTTGAGGCACACACCATTATATCCAGTTTCTTTGTAGGTGCTGGGAATTGAACTCAGGTCCTCATGCTCGCACAGCAAGCACTTTACCCACGAAGCCACCTTCCTCGTCTCTATTGGGCTCTTTTCCACCAAAATTCCAAAAGTTTCCACAGCCACTTAGGCACTGGGCTGTTTAAGAGAAGTAGACATCTGAATGGCTGGTCCATGTGAAGTGAGGTCCATCACAGTCCTCTCCCTGCAGAGAAGTAGCATTCTTAGCTAAAAAGCTGAGCCATAGGAGAAAGTGCTCTCCACCTACCTACCCTCATTCTCTCCAGCCCGTGACCCGCTTCTCACAATTCCTGTGGGACTCTAGGCATATTTGATGGGTTGGGGAGAGGCAGACCATTGCTCACCTATGAGTTATGGGTGGCTGGGAGGGACTTGGGCTCATCTGAGGCTCAACAGATGTCACCTTGGTCTGGTGTGTTTAGCACAGTACCCTGAGTGGAGCATGTGCTTGTGATGTCTGTAGCTCCGTGCTGCTGGCGTCACTCTGTGTGAGAGGGTAGCCAGTGGACACTCTGGAGCAGCATGGTCTGCCCTGTCTTGTTTGGCTTTGCATTTTAGCCCTTTTTCAGGGAGTATTTGGATTTGCACCATTAAGCCACACCCACTGGTAATCAAGCCCTGACTTGCTACCAGAAGGTGGCTTGGTAGAAGGTTCTTAAATGGGGCCAGGCATTAGTGGCACAAGCCTTTAATCCCAGCACTTGGGAGGCAGAGGCAGGTGGAGCTCTCAGTTCAAGGCCAGCCTGGTCTATAAAGCTAGTTCCAGGACAGGCTTCAAAATAATACAGAGAAACTCTGTCTCAAAAACAAATAAATAAAGGTACTTAAATGGCAGAAACATCACTACCAAGATGTCCCTGTAGATCTACTTTAAAGATAAATCTAAAACCACACCAGAAGACCTACTTTTTCTACTGATTCTCTCTCTCTCTCTCTCTCTCTCTCTCTCTCTCTCTCTCTCTCTCTCTCTCTCTCTCTCTGTGACATTGAGCATGGAATCTTTCACAAATAGGCAAGTACTTTACCACTAAGCTATGGCCTCTTTTTACCTTGTTCAGGGAATACAGTTACTTCATGGTACAATTATCTCATTCATACTAAAGAGTTCTGGGCTCAGTGATATGTCTCATTCCAATTTTTTTGGTTTTGTGTTTTTGATTTGTTTAAAAACTCAGGAAAATGCCATGTTAGATTGTGTCTCTGTTTCTGTAATACAACACTGACAAAAACTAACTCAGGGGAGGGAAGGGCTTATTTCAGTTTATAGGTTACAGTCTGTCATGGAGGAGAGTCAGGGCAGGAACTGAAACAGAGACCATGGAGGATGCTAACTGGCTTGTCCTTCATGGCTTTCTTTATGCTTTCTTATACACCCCAGGACCACCTGCCCTGGGCTGGCACCACCCAGTTATTAGTCAAGAAAATATCTTACAGGCATGCTCACAGGTCAATCTGATGGAGGCAATTCCTCAGATAAGCTTCTCTTTTCCCAGGGGACTCTAGTTTGCATAAAGCTGACAAAAATTAAGCAGGAAAAGTATTAAATGAACCCAGTGGTGGTGACGCATGCCTTTGATCCCAGCAAAGGAAGAGTTCGAGGCCAACCTAGTCTACATAGTGAGTTCCAGGATAGTGAGACAGGACAGATAGTCCTGTCTCAACAATAACAAAAAGGCACTTAATAAGTTCCTCTTACAAATAACTCTTCTCTTCTAGAACTAACTTTCTGAAGTTACTGTGCTACTCAGCCTGTGGTTTGAATGAGGCCCTGTGAGGCTTTGAAAAAACATGTTAATGTGTTTGTTAATGAGCCCTTAACTCATAGGGAGTTCTAGGGTAAACCACTACTATATCCAAGCATTCAAACTGTGAGCTATACCCTTGCATGACTGCGGCCTTCTAACATGCCAGTCACAGCTCTAGGACACCATTTCAAGCTCAACTAGTCTTTCATCCCAGGATTTGAGATGTATAAAAGGAAGAAGCAAAGTGTCTCATGAGGTATTTATTCTCCAACCAGCTGAGAACAGGGTAGCCCTTTCAGCCTGGGGTAGAGGTAAGAACTAGTGGCCGACTGCTTTCCTTCTCTGATTTTCAGCTTGAAGCTTGAACCCTAATGTCAGTGTCTGAGTCTTTTATTAATCGTGTTAGAATTTTCCCCACCCAGAATTACTGGGGAGACACTTGGTGAGACAGACATGGGTTCTGCCCTTGTACATCAAGACTCTATCAGCTGTACCTCAACAAAGGAAGGGGCAAGTTCCCGAATAATCTTTGTGAAAATTAATTATCCAGAACAAACTTGTTCCTCCCAGATTCCATTCAGTTGGAGTTTCAGGACCATGAAGAAAAGGGAAATGGTCAGGCCAGGGACACCTACTCCAAGGAGTCCTCCCAAGTGCCCATCAGGGAAGCTGCTGGCCTTAGTTTTAAGACTGTTTGTAGTTAGCAATTGCTGACAGAACCATCATGGCCTTAAGAGAGCTACCCACACCTTCCAGTGCTGGGGATAGAGCCAAGGGGCTCACAGGCTGGGCTGGGCGGTTCTGCTCCTGAGCTCCACCCACAGGCCACTGGCTTGAAGTCACTGCCACCTCTTGCACCTCCTTAAAATACCTGAAGTGTCATTAGCTAACTGATGGTTCCTCTGTCCTAACAAGCCTCAGATTTCCCCTTGTTATCTGCATTCAGCAGAGCCCGCTCTGGGCCAGTGTCTGGACTGCAGGCATAGCCTTTATTTAAAATAAAAGTACCTTGTTAGAGATTCATCAGTATGTTTTGGTTGTACCTTGACAACATAGAATGTCACAAAAATGTCCCCGTGTCAGAAATGAATTCCTTCACCCTCTCCTAGGTCAGTGCAAAGATAGCATGGTCTTGATGTTAGTAGATTTTTTTTTCTCTCTAACCTCAATTTATTTGTGTCCCTTTGTATCACATATACATCCCCATGCCGAGGCAGACTATTTGGTCTTGAATATTCACTCTGGGACAGACCAAAACTACAGTGGGGTTGAATTCTCTCCAGATGCTCAGGGTCACTTTCCATTGTGACTTTCCAAGGACTGGAGGGCCCCAGAAGCCACTGTGGTGTCATCTCCACACCTCAGCACACTAAGGCCAAGGCAGCACTGGAGTCTATATCTGGCTTCAGCTGTAGAACTGTTCCTGGTTCAGGGTTTTCTTTGCCTCCTCTTTGGCCCTGAAAGGACTTGAACATTTGGAGCCCATGGTGTTTGTCCCTGGCCAGGCCACATAGGAGCTTGCAAAAAATGACTATAGTTTCAGGAGGCTATGTTAATCAATCCCCCTCATCCCCATACTTCAGCAGGGCCTGGAGCCGCTGCTGCCCCATGTAAAATGGGTGGGCTTTGCCACCCCCCACCCCCCCACACACACAGCCCTTAGCTAAGCACTCGACTGCTTACTAGACTGAGAGCAGCAAAGTCATCAATGGGAAGTTCATGTGGGAACATAGTCAGACTTCCCAGAGACGAAGTCCTGGCCTAACAAAGCGAGAAGAGCGGGAGAAAGACGCCTGCCGTGAGGTGGATGGAGACGTTACTCACTTTATTCTCAATGATATTAGACAAATCAAATCCTCTTCCCATTTATGTTATTTTAGCCAACTATTCTTGTCCAAAATGAAAATCAGATGTTTTTCTTCTTCTTTTTTCCCCAAAGCAAATAGTCACAAACACTTATGTAATTTACTCGAGCTCTTTCCTAAAGGGACATTTATGTTCCTTTCTTTTATGCATGCAGTAACTTTTGATCAAAACATGACTGCACTCCCTCATTTAACATGGAGCATGTGGATTAAAGGCCTCTTTGAATCTTAACTACAGATTATGGCTCTCGTTCCCTTTAAGCAAACCGCCATAAAATCCTGGCCTCTCTCCAGTTCTCTTCATTAAAGCTCTGTTTATTACTGTGTTTTCGGATGGCAGTCATTAAATGATTGTTAGCACAATGAGCACTTGATTATAATTATTTATCTGGCAATCGGTTATTGAAGCAGTTCGGTGGTGTAATTCAAAGGGAACGTGCTGGTACCTGCCAGCATCTTCTAGATCTTTGGCCCTGGTGAAGCGGGAGGAAGCTGATACGAACACATAGAGATGCTCAAGCTTTTCTCTGAGTGGCTCTAATCTGGCTCTCAGCCTTTCTTGTTCTATAAGGTAAATGACAAAGGTGATAAAATAAGATATAGGCAAGAATGTTTGTGCTCTAAAGTCCTGAATTAATAGACACATTTCAGGTTAGTAGTGTGCTTATATAAAATAAGTAGTTAATTGTTTTTAAACTTTTGCTGGGCAATCTTGAGCATCGGTCCTCACCTTCTACCTAGTTTGAAACAGGGTCTCTTGTTGCCTGCTACACACAGGAGGAGACTAGCTGGCCCATGAGCTTATGGGCCCTCTCCTGTCTCCATCTTCCATCTCATAGCAACAGTAATGGGATTATAGACACTGGCTACCATTTAGGATTGTAGGGATCTAAATTCAGTTCCTTACACTTGTGAGTCAGGTATTTTACCCACTGACCTATCTTCCCAGCTTCAGAATTTATTGTGGGGTGTTCTGGGAGTGCTACAAAACCTATAGTTGGTATGGGGGAGGTGGGTCAGTGGTACTCACAGCAATGTGGCCCTGCATTCCAAAGCCCCGATTTACCAGGGCTCTCCCAGTTGTGACACACTTTAACCAACCCAAGCAAAAATTGCCTTTGCCTATGTAGCTGTGGTATGTTGGATCTGCTCATGGATTAAGAGTGACAGAAACTGGGACTCCAGGTGGGACTCTGCTCTGTGTTGACCTCAGCTGAGCCTGATGTGTGGGGCTTCATTCTGAAGGGAGTCACCCAACCTTTCTTTCTCTGTGGCGGGGAATTTAGTCACCAGCAGCCACAGGTTCCCTGGTGGAGGGTAGCTGTCTTCACCGTCTTTTCTTCAGCATCTAGGCAGCAGTTCAGAGAGCTAGGGATGGGGCCCTATGCTAAACACTTGCCTGGCTTACATGAGGCCCTAGGTTTAGTTACTAGTACTTCTAAAAGCAGGGATGGAGAAAAGGATGCAGGGAGGGAGAGAAAATGGAAGAAAAAGAAAGAAAACGGAAAAGACGCAGATTGGCCCCACTGGGTTGTATATCTTACCTCTTGAACAGTCCCCAGTCCATGGAAATGTGATGGGCCAGCATGGACCACATGTTGTTCTTGTGGGCAGGACAAGGAAGACAGAGTGCTGGAGCTGACAAATTAGAGGCAATGGCTTGTTCTTTTGAGTGGTATCCCACAGATGAGAAAAGTCCAGGATTATTAGTAAAAAGTTAACCTGTAAATGTCAAACTATCACCCCAAAATTCTCTAAATGTGTCCCAATGTGAATTTTGACATTTCACTTAGAAACATTCCACCTGGTGAGACCCAAGTTTAAAAACCAGCTTCTGTGTGCATTTCAAATGTTGTTCTTGTTTAATCTGTTTATCCCGGAGCCTTTCTCTATTATAGCCTAGGGAGAAGAATCAGATGCCTCCACATGGGCTGGGTGCCATAGTTGTGCTACCCCTGAGCCTTGTGAAATTTAAAGTTCTAGGTAGTGCTGTCCTCAGCCACTTCAGTGCTTGGATCATTTATAAAAGTTTGGAAAATAAAATGTTGCCTCTCTTGCTTTGCCTTCTTCTTTGAAGCTGTTGCACAAAGGCAAAAAGCCTATAAAAGCCAGTTTGAAGAGCAAGATGTTTAAAAACACATAATAGCCACTGAAAAAAGTCACGTGCATGCACACACGCACACATGCACACAACCTAACCAGTCTTGCTTACTGGGAGGGTATGAAGTACCTTATTTACTAGGCTAATAAGGAAGATGGTTGCAATGTACAAGCTCAGACTTGAATAGAAATAGTCATTCTCAGTTTCCCATTTCTCTTATTAATGTGTGTTTATTATTGACTAAGTAGTTAATGTGTCCAGCTGAGCTGTTTAAGCTCCAGGTAACTCAAGTGACTAATAGACCCCCAAGGTGAACACACAGGGAGAAGCCAGCGTATCCTTATGTGTGGATATTTGCACACACAGGCTCTTTTTAAATTTGTAGATGTTGGCCACAGCCCGAGAAGTTTCTTGGGAATCTAATCTTCTCAATGGCAAGCTCCAGCATTGCCCTTGCCAAGAGTTTAGTTCATGTGGACCTGGTGCCAATTTTCTTTTCACATATGTGAAGTAACAGTTTGGCACCCAGCAAACACACCAACGCCTCAGCAAAGACTAGAGCTTTTCAGAGAGCAAAGTGGATGTGCTCGGAACCAATCCTCTTCAGGTGAACTGGGTTGGTATTAAATGTTGCAAGAAACTGCTGTATCT
Organism: Phodopus roborovskii; assembly: GCF_943737965.1. Taxonomy (NCBI): domain Eukaryota; kingdom Metazoa; phylum Chordata; class Mammalia; order Rodentia; family Cricetidae; genus Phodopus; species Phodopus roborovskii. The sequence goes on from NW_026126578.1 coordinate 7,272,206, forward strand.
GTGCGACTGCAGATGTCAAAGGTCTCGGCAATAAAGTATTTTTGTTTTATAGAGTTGTTCTTGGAAAGGCCATAGACCGTATGACAGTGGTTTGCCCATGCCAGCACCTAATCCAAACACCATAAAGTTACATCCAAAGCCTAGCAAGCCATCAGGCCCCTCTCTTAGAGCATGGCACCTCCTCCGCTGGTGCCAGCTCAGCATGCTTTGCCAGCCCCAGATTCCAAAGCTGGAACCCAAGGTGATCTGTGGCCCCAAAAATGTGGAGGGGAAACTTCAACCAGCAGTGGTAGACAGATCAAAAGCTAAAGACACCAACATTGGAACTTTGGCAAGTGACAGCCACAGGAGGCTGACCAGTGCCCCATCCTATTGGTCACCAGTGTGAGCATGTATGCATGCATATGTGTGTGCTCTTCCCTTGGTTTCTTCAAACTCAGCTCCTCTCCCTTAGACATATGCCTCCATGTCACCTTCTACACTGGGGCTACCCTTCCAGATGATGGCATACTGGAGTAAAGGTGCCACTTGCCCAAGGTTTTCTGGCTACCTTTGTGCCCTGGGATCCATCAAAAGCCTTGTTATTCATGGTTCCCCACATCATCTGCAGATACTGGGGCACTCTCTGCCTTCTCCCCAGACTAGAACTGCAAACAGTTGACCTGATTAGTCTTCTCTCACCCAAGACACCTTATTGGATTTCCATGCCAAGGTGACTGCCATGTCCACAGACCGACCAACTGGAGCTTTCCATGGAGGGAGGTTATGGCCAGTGTGGGAGGGCCTTATTCACCTCAGAGCTCAGCTGACTGGCTGACCTCCCCTTCCCTGCGGCATTGGGCCCAGCTACCACCTGCTAACATGCCTGAAGAGAGCCAGAGGCCTGGGTCACTGCAGATGATTGGAGTTGATGCCAGAAGCGCAAAGAAGCCAGCCATAAATTAGACTTCTCAGCAGCGCAGCCCCTGTTCGCTATGGGGGGAGATGGGGGAAGATGGACTCCTTTTAATCTGTCTTATTTGTGATAGATGAGAGCCCATCTTTTTCTTTTTGGCAATGCTGTCATCTTCCTGTATAATTACAAAATCAGGTTTTCTTCACTGAGTGCTTTTGACCAGTTCTTGGACCTTTCTGTTCAGGGCCCCGTGCTAGCTACTATTACAGACAGGAGCTTGTGGTCAGCAGGTGGGGACCTCCAGCTGAGGAAGAGAAAATTCTGGAGGGGTATGGTGTGGTGTGATGTTAGCATAGCAATGAGAATGTATTTAATGCCACTAAGCTGCACACATAAAAATAAGTTAAATGTCATTTATGCATCACACAGTTCTATATTTTAGCAAAATGAAAAAGAATTAAGACCCTTCCACTTTTTAAGTCCAAATTCTTCGTGTATTTGCTGTAAGGTTGTTGTTGTTTTATCTTTTAAAATTCGTTTTATTTCTGTGTTGAGTATTTTGCCTGAATGTGTGCATGTGCACCATAAGCATACCATGCTCAAACAGGCCACCAGAGGGTGTGGGATTCCCTGGGACTGGAACTACAGACAGTTGTGAGGCAGGTTGTCTGGAAGATCAGCCAGAGCGCTTAACCACTGAGCCATCTGGTGCACTTTAGGTTCTATGTATGTCTATTAGGAAAATGAAAGCTTGCATGGCTACCACAGGACCTGGAACCCCAAGTTTCCTGTGCTTGGTAACACAGGTTGTTGCTTCAGATTTTTCCTATTATCAGAATATCATGTATGGACTTAAGTTGCAAATGATGTTCCTTTGCCACATAAAGAAAGGCTGAATGTCCAGTCCTGTCGTCTGTAATGTAACTGCTTCCTATGGTGCCAGACTTGGCCAGAGCTTTGGTGAGCTGAGTGTGCCAGTTGTCAAACCCCCCCCCCCCAGTGGTCAATTAGAGTTCTAGGCCCCAGTCCTTTCTGCCTGCCTCTGCTTTGACCAGGAGCACGAGTTCCATTTTCCCCGCAGACTGTAGCATCTTTGTCTGTGGAAATGAGGGCCCTGCCTTTCAGGATGGTCAGGCCTAGGTTCCTGACACTATACTAAGGACCTCTAGGGAGTAAATCCTTGCTACTTCCTTTGACTTGAGCATTTCCTCACAAAAGACTGAATAGAGGAATGACTGCTTGAGCCTTTCCTCCTGAGTATAACCCCCTGGCTATTGTCAGTGTTCTGTGCTCTGCCTGCCTTTGAGCTGGGATGTTCCTGAGGAGGAGATATGTTGATGCTGGAGCAGGGAGCATGTCCTGGCACCCTGCCAGGGGCAGCTGTGGAAACAGCCTGCTCTGTGTCTCTGCTGTCTGCCCCAAAGGCCTCAGTGTTGAATCTCCAGCCCGCCTTCCTCAGGGCTGGAATATCTTCTCCAGGGTCTGCCTTTGACCTCTTGCCCCTGAGTCTAAGGCCCCCAGGAAGGAAGACACTTATTAAGCACAGACCTGGGTCTTTTCCCCTAGCCATCTTGCAGTGGTATGAGAAGTCACCATCTAGGACCTGGCACCCTTACTTCCCTGTGCCTCCCTTCAGTACAGAGGAACAGTCAGACCATCATTAGACCCCACCAAGAGCTAGAACTAAGGATGGAGACTAAGGAGAGAGGACTTGGATTGCCTTGTGTCCCGAAGCTGACAGCATTGTGGTCCCTACAGAGTATGAGAGAGCTGAAGTCTACCCCACCAGCCCTGGCTATTACAAGAGGAGATTGTGCCCCTGCTCATCAGGACTGTTCAACCCTTTTCTTGGATCTTTGGAAGACTTGCATTTATAAGCACTTAACTATATAAAGCTGAAGTACATGCCTTGCTGAATTATACCCCTACATTTGTGTCAGTAACGCCCAGAGCAAGATGTGCATGCAGTAGGCTCCTTCCAGTACCTTCCTCAAACCTCCTTCCAGTCAGTACCCCCAATTCTCCACCGTTCTAACCTGTGTCTTTCCAGGGTACAAAACACCTGGGAAATTTTCCCACCCATGTCCAGCCCAGAGTCACACTTCATCTAAGTAATGGCATTTAAGAATCAAAACTAGGACTTAGGATGTAGATGGAACACTTGGCTAATATATGTAAGGCCCTGGGATCAAATTCTGGCACTGGGAGAAACAAAAAAAAAAAACAAAATCAAAAAAAAAAAAAAATACTGGAAACGCACAAACCCGAAGTCAATTAGTGGCTAACATGATAAAAAGAAACCACAGTGGTAGCTGCAGACATGCTCTCCTTCCCTCCCCCCTCCCCTCTCTTCCTCTGCCCTCCCCTCTCGCTGCCCCCATACTCTAATGTCTGCCACTCATGCTCCTGCCCCTGAAACCAGGTCGTAGTGAGGGTGGCATCCCCCCCTCTCCGCTTGTCAGCTCCATCTCAGAATCTAGAGGAGAAGCGGGTACTTTGGTGTGCCAGCGTCATAGCTGCCTGCGTGTCCCCTTCCGTGAACAAGAGCATGCTCACCTCTCTTGCCCTTGCCAGTGAGCTCCAGCACACACCAACCCTGCCTTCCTTTGTCAGAGTTAAGAGTTTATTTGCCTGGGACTCCATGGGCAGAACCCGCCCCCCACTGTCCTCCCCCTCCCCCTCCCCCATGCTGTAGGGAGCGTGCTGAGCGGCTGCAGGTGTGAGATGAGATTCTTTGTACCCACCCTGGCTTACACAAATCTTTATATTTAGAAGTGGTACTCCATCTGTTTACCTGATGGTAGAGATATCTGCAAAGAAGCTATTATGTTGACATGGGAGACAAACAGGAAACCAGAGGATTTGCAGATGTTATCTGCTTAAAGGCAGAGGGTCTTTTACAGCCCTTTGGGTCAGACACTATGATAGCACTGCAGAAACACATTACTGACATGGTGATTCCCCGGCTTTGCTGGTTTGCAGAGTTCTAAGGGCTAGAGAGAGGAGGCTGGGAGTATCAGAGAAATGAATGCACGAAGAACGAGCTGGGGCAGATTTCCTCATTACCATAAAGACACCACACTCTTTGATACAAGGTCAAATTGGATTCAATACAATAATTCTGTATGAGCATTTATTATGTGTGTATTATTGTGTAAGGCACAATCTGTATCCTTCAGGGAAGGAGTTACACCAAGAAGGTTGAGTTCTCAAAACTGTCTTGTTTTTTTTTAAACATTTTTACTCATGGCATAGATGAAAACAAAATTGTCTTAAAAGAAATTCAGGGTCATTAGCCAGGCAGAGTGGCTCACACTTTTAATCCCAGGCAGAGGCAGATCTCTGTAAGTTCTAGGCCAGCCAGGGAGTTCTAGGGCAGTCAGAGCCGCATAGTGAGACCCTGTCTCCAAAAAGAAGAGGGAGGGAGGGAGGAGAAAGGAAAGGAATAAAAGAAATTCAGGATGAATACTGAGCTAGGGAGTTCTGAGACCTGTATCCCAAGAAATCCCAACAGGCCAGAGCCAGGCAGCCTGGAGGACAGCAGGCATGGGTGTAGGTTCTTGCTTTGGTCCTGACAGTGTGGAAGCTTCCCAGAGTATAGGGTGGGGAAACATGACTCGTGTCAAGAGGTTCTACATGTTTCTAGGCATGAGTGAGGCCATGGTACAGAAGAAGGACAGACTGCTGACTTGGTCCTCTAGGAAGGAATGTTCCAGGCTTTAGGTGCCATCTTGAAGGTTTCTTGACACTGAGAACCAGGCTTAGAGACCATGTTGTTAGGGACATTCTCAAATTGAAGTCTGAGTGGCTGGGTGGAAGAAAGGAGCAGAGGGAAGATGTGTATCCAGGTCTCAAATCCTGGAGGGCCATCCTGTGAGGGAGGCAGGTGTCCTAGGAGGCCAAGCAAGGTTAAGAAGGCACAGGGAGTGGACCGCTGTTCAGCAGAAGAGACCAGGTGGCCCTGTGACAGCAGATGAGGAGGATTCCATTTTATAGAGCATGTTATACTCACAGCAGGTACTCCTTGTCTGGACTGCCATGTGCACAGGTGTTTGTGAGGATTTGAGATGTTTGCACAGACTGTGCTGGCTGAGCATCCTCCACCTAACATTACCATACAATGTAATTACAGCCCAGCTTTAACTGTGTCTGACTTTGGCTCCCTGACTTTGCTGCTCCCTGTTAGAGGTGCAGAGTGGGGCCGCTAGTACTTGTGGTATAGATTTGGAGCAGATGCTGAAGGTGTCGCCTAGCCCTGACGTTCTGGAGCCTCTGTGTGTTCATGGCATGGAAACAGACAGTGCTGACTCTGAGGTGGCCAGGCAGCTTGAGGCAGGAGGCAGGGGTTATCATGGATCTTGAAATGTGGGCAGGAGTGAGCACACATACCCGAAGGGAAGAGGGTGGGAAAGCCTGGGGGGAGCCAGCTAGTGGTTCTGTTGCTTTGGCAGTTTTCTCAAAAGCGAGCCAGAGAGAGAGAGAGAGGGAGAGAGAGAGAGAGGCGCCTCTTTAGCAGATACACAGCAAGGATGGCTGGTTATCTTCCCGCCCTGTCTGCGGTTTCCCGTTTCTTCTGACGCCCCTCTAAACTGCAGCTTTACGTCATCATGGCTGGTGGCGGTCGCTCCCACGGTATGCGTGCCAAGTTTCTTTTCTGTTCACACATGGCTCTGGGATGCTTTGCTTAGCTCTAGCCACCTGCATACTCCGTCTAGTTTTCCTTAACTTACCATACTATCTGTTTATTTTCTCTTAACTGACTTGCCAACTGAGATTGGGTTGGTGTTAATTGACGGTGGATGTTGAGTGGTCCTTTTGCCTCACTCCACTTTTCCCCACAGTGTGACTTCACTAGTGCATCATAGTTGCATTTATGTCCAGGCGTTTCCCATGCAACAGCCCTTGGTGAAGTCACCATGGGCCTTATTCCCACCCTGCAGACAGGAGCTTCATGCAGGGGAGTGGATACCTGAGTGCCTAGCAGCCACGGTTCACAAAGGATCAGCTTTAAGGGAGCACAGCGAAAAGAAAAGAAAAGAAAAAAGAAAAGAAAAAAATCTCAAAGGGTTTGGCCCTGGCAAGGCCAAGCCAAACAGGGTGCATGCACCCCCCTCTCTTCACTGCTGTGCAGGGCGGGGCTGCTCTGTGCTGTCAACCTCTCCTCAAGCCACCTCTGGGTCACTTCCTCTTTCTGAAAAGCTCCCTGACCTGCTGGGAGGGTGGGTGATGGAGATTGTGTTTGCATAAACTCACTGATGGAAAGGATCCTCCTGCAAAGTTCCCAAGGTCAGAATGAATGCCCTTCCCCTCCTGAAAAGTAAAAGACACAATGCACTTGCCTGCACAGGGTGGCCTTTGAGGCAAGAACGAATGCCTACCCCCAAAGTAAACCAGAGTAGAAGTCCTACACAGGTCTGCTTCTGAGACTATCTTGGGATCCTGTTATCTCCTGGGCTTCCCTGGGGCTTCCGGGTCTTGGCTCTGTCCTCACTAGATTGATATTACCCAGAATGCCTTAGGTCTTGTCATCAGAGAAGACCTGAACCCCTAAGTTCAGTGGTAGCACCTATCTAGCATGTTCATGATTCCCAAGCTGAGCCCCAGAGCCATCAAAGAAATGCAGAGTAAATAAAAATACAAGAGAAGGCATGCACAACGGTATTGAACCCTGAGGCACACAACTCCATCACAATGGGGAGCGCCAAATCTGCCTCACTTAAGCTCAAGCCCAGTTTGAGGAAAGGGTCATGAATGTTTGACAGGCTCATGAATGCCTTGATGAAAATAAACTAATGGAGGGGTCTGGAGAGATGGCCCACTAAGCCTGACTACCCAAGTTCAGCCTCCAGAACAAGGTAGAAGGAGAAAACAGATCCTTGTTTTGTCCTCTAACCTCCATACATGTGCCATGGCATGCCTGCTTCTACACACAAAATAAATAAATGCAATTAAAAAATAAAACAACGTGGGGAACATGGTGTTGCACCTCTGTCATCCCAGCTACTTGCAATGGGGGCAGGAGGCTCTCGAGTGCAAGATTTCCAGACCAGCAACATAGCTCGACCCTGCCTCACTCAGTCAATAAGCATTTTATAGGATTTTGCCAATGTGGTTTAGTATAAAGGTCCACTGTGTATTTCTAGAGTTGGTCATTATTTAAGCTTTAGAGGTGCCTCGGCCACCATGTGGGTGTTCTCAGTCCCTAGGTTATTTCCCCAGGTGTTGTGTGCCACTGTCAAGGGACACAGCCCTGGTGCACAAGACTGATTGCAGTTCCGGCAACACTCTGCCAGTTCCTGGCTGTCGTGTAGTCACTGATATTTTTTTCCAGCAACACTCTGCCAGTGTTCCTGGCTGTCGTGTAGTCACTGATATTTTAGTAAGAATTGCTTACAGGAGCCCAGATTATGGTAGCTTTGTAATAGAGAACCCTTTGTTGATATAAATGAAAATGTTGGCATGAAGCATCAAAACCACAACTTGGCTGCACTTATCAGTGCACACAAAACTTTGACCTAACACCCCAGGTGGGCGTGAAGCCTCCTTGGAGACTGAGCCATTCTTTGCCTCTCAGGAAATGGGGCCCTCCTTTTAAGAGGGGAGTTAGCTTGGAGGCCTGGCTAGGAATCAACCCCAACCCTCCTGGCTCCATCCAGTTCTTTCTCCTTCCTGCTCCCCACCCCCACTCCTTTCAAGGCTTTGCTGGAATCCATGATCTTTGGTCTCCCTGCGTGTTTGCAGTGTGCCTCACTTTGAATTCTAACCCGGGACTTTGTCTCCCCGCCCCCCCCCCAGCTGAGAGATGCCCTTCCTGTTCAAAGGGGGCTGCCACCCCTGGAGTACTCATATTGATGGAGGGGAGCTTGGACCATGCAGGCCTTTGCTGTGCAGACCTGCCTTCTCAGTCAGTGGAACTCACAGGCTCTAACCAGCCCTGCCAGCATCCCATCTAGGACTGCTCTTCCTCCAGTGGCAATTTGTTTACTAGTCCACACCCATGAGCAAACACCTCCCAGAGCCCCAGATTAAAGAGCCCAACTCCTTTCTGCCACTGAGCTGTGAGCTCCTAGGGAACAGGAGTGTTCCTAAAGTCTCAGGAATTATTCCACAGAGCACTGGGAAGGCCCGTTAGCAATAGTTAGCTATTTGCTAAGTACATGGAAGTACCCTAACAATTTATTAGTCATTTGAAAAACTACTACATGGAAAAACAAAACAAAACTGTAAACATTTTCTTGTAAGTAACCATTTTTGAAATGAGCACTGAGTTTAATGGTTGAGTGTTCTTGTTGGACCCTGGGTGTTTCACTGACCTTAGAATCCTAGGGGACCCAGTCACTCTTCTTGTTCTATTTTGAGTGTTGTGTGATTGTAAGTCTTTGCTAAACGTCTGTGATGTTTTATGAAAGTTCTATAAGGTTAAAGATTTGTGAAGGCATCGGGTCCTAAAATGAGACAGCAGACAGTCGCTGCTGTAAAAGCAGGCCGCACCTTGACCCAATGGTTTGCATGCTGCACTGGACAGATGCAGGGGGTCACATTGCAGCCCTTGGAAATTCCCAGCATCCTGAGGTGCAGATTCTTTGTAGCACCTAGCTGGCACTTAGCACAGTGTGGAGTCACATACCTCCGGATGTAAGTGTGGTGTCACACTCAACCTTGCCTGTTCCAAGAGTGCCCTGGGCCTCCTATAAGCCATCAGTAAGCACAAATGTCTTAATTCTGCTGAGTCCCTTGGCATGGTGATGCTTCAAAGAAAATCCATTTGAGCAAAGGATGCTACAAATAAAGCTTCTGCACTGGATGGAGATTGTCTTCCATGATCTTTCAACCCCGTTCCAATGTAAACCATTTTTGTTTTTGTTTTTTTCAAGAGTATCCTATTTATCCTTTGACAATTTCATTACATGTCAGTAATACATCTTGCACTGGGTGGTGGTGGCACATGCCTTTAATCCTAGCACTCGAGAGGCAGAGGCAGAGACAGAGGCAGGAGGATCTCTGTGAGTTCGAGACCAGTCAGGTCTACAGAGTTAAGTTCCAGGGCAACTAGGGCTGTTTTGTAGAGAAATCCTGTCTCAAATAAATAAATAAATAAATAAATAAATAAACAAACAAACAAACAAACAAATAGTGCATCTTGATTATATGCACCCCAACCTTCCCCTCCCCCAGGGACTCCCATACATTGTCTTCCAGCTTCATGTCCTCTCCTATTTTTGCTAATAATCCACAGAATCTTATTGGTGTGCTCTAACCTTTCAAGCTATGGACTTTTGACCAGATTTATAGCACCAGGTGAGAATTCCTTCCTATAAAATGGGCTTCAAAACCAATCCAGAGAAGTTGGTAAGCCACACAGCCTTCATGCCTCTGTTGCGCCTGTGCACACATCTCGCCTGGCAGGTTGGCGGTATAGCATACAAGGCTGGCCATGGGGATCCATGTTATCTTTTCTCCCCAAGCATCTGCACAGCACCTTTTGACACTATGAAAGCTACTCAGCAAGGGAGACATTTTCAGTCAGTGCCTGCTTTATTTCTCTGTGGCCATAAAACCAGGCAAAGCCATCCATGTGAGCCAGAGATCACAGGGAAAAGAAGGGGAGGGGCCTGGGGCACTATTCCCAAGTACCCATCAGGTCCCAAAGAAACTTGGGACCTAACAGTGCCTACCTAGGATGCTTGATCTAAGGACCCCCCCACCCAGGTCCAGGCTCCCTGGGGCCCTCATCACCCTCAGTTGGACTCCTGTGGGGACCTGGCCTATATATAGTTCACAGGCCTTTGGGGGACAACCAAAGACTGGATGGCCACTTGTCACGATATCAGCCCTGTCTTACTTAATGTGTTCTGATGCCAAAGGCTGCCGATACATACATTTGTAATGGAAGGAGTCATGAAGGGCTTCTCTGCAAGAACACCAAGAGCTCTTAACCTCTGAGCCATCTCTCCAGACTCCTGGGTGTATCTATTTGTTTATTTGTTTATTTATTTATTTATTTTAAACAGACAACATGCATAAGGCCCTAGGCATAGAAAGGAGGAAGAAGAGAGGGAAAAGGGAAGGAGAGAGAGGGAGCTAGTCGGCTTTTATGTCTGTAACCACGTTGCCTGATGAACAATGTATGGGATGGAGGTTTTGCTTTGGCTGATGGCTTCAGGGGTTCCGTCCATGGTTGGTTGGCCCCTTGCAATTAGGCAGTAATGACTGTGGGAATATATGGCTGAAGTGAGCTGTTCACTACATGGCCAATCAGGAAGCAGAGTGGGGAAGGAAGTGGCCAAGGATAACCTACCCAAGGACCATCCCCAGTGCTAGCTAACCCCCACCTCCTCAAGTTTCCCCAACTTCTCAAAATAGTGCTACCAGCAGGACACCATCATTCAAAATACAAGCCTGTAGGGGGGGTGTTTCAATTTCAAGCTGTAGAGGGAAGGAACAGGAAGGAAAATATTTCTCCAAACCAAAGAGTCATGTCGAAAGGACATAGAATTAGATCAGTCAGGCCAGGAATAAAACAAAACAAAAAAAAAAAAAAAAAAAAAAAAAAAATCAGTGTTGGAAAGGAAGCCAAAAGACTTCCTATTCATAGTTTTTCTATGTAGAAAACCCTAGTCACCCACAAAGAAAAATACTAGAATGAGTGAGTGGATTCACTGAGCTTGCAGAATGCAAGATCAATCTATAAGCATCCACTTATTATGTATTTGCCATGAACAACCAAAAGGGGAAGAAAAGTTATTCCATACACAGTAACATCAAAGAGACTTTTTGACTGAAAACTGCAAGACACAAGAGACCTTCAGGCTAACATAAAAAGAGGGTGTCTCAGCTGGCGTGCTGGAGGTACACCTCAGTATATATAATTTCGTTTTCCTAGCATGAACAAGTTCCCTTAGTTCAGATCCCCAGCACTCATGGGAAAAGCCGATCTCAACAGTGTGCACCTGTAATCCCAATGCAGGGGAAGCAGAGACAGGAGGGTCCATGGGGCTTCCTTTGTCAATCAGCAAGATCCAGGTTCAGTAAGAGACCTGGCTCAAAAAATAAGGCTGAAGTGATTAAGGAAAACAGCTGATGCTGAGTTTTCACTCACACATTTACACATACCACAGAGGCACGGGGATATAATTATTAGGCTGCCCAGTATTCAAGAGGCAGAGGCAGTTAGGTCTAGCGAATTCAAGGCCAGCAAAGGCTGCATAGTAAGGCCCTGTCTCAAAACACACACACACACAATATATAATATATGTGCATGTATGTATACATATATAGTCATCAGTTGAAGTATAACAAAATTTATTTAAAATGGGTGCTGGGGAGATGACTCAGCAGTTGAGGGTCTCCAGCACCCATGTGATAGGTCACAACCATCTGTAACTCCAGTTCCAGGCAATTCTATGCCCTATTTGGCCTTCTGTGGGCACCACACATTCACATAGTACACATACATCCATACAAGTAAAACATGCACGCAAGATAAGTCTAAAATGGCACCGTGTCTGAGGTTTGCTTTAAAATACTCCATCCAGTACCCTTTTTAAAAATGAAAAACTTAAGAAATATACAGGAATAAGGATCAGGATGTGGGCAGTCATTGCGCTTCTGTGTTCACAAAGGTTCATTAGACTCTGCCGTGAGTTTCATGTGTTTGAAGTTTTCCATAGCAAATGAGGTGAAGTGAACCTGGCATCTGGGTCTTGCCGGCGGCTCCAGGAGTAGGTGCTGGCTGTCCTCATCTGCCGGGGAGCAGCCTCTCAGGTGTGTTCAGTGCCTCCACTATGGGGAATAAACTTGTATTCTTACTTCATTTGCATTTCAAATGCTTGGACTCATAGACACGCATCTGTACAACTCCAATTCCTCCTTCAAATGCTCAGCCTTTGCTTCATACCTTGTTCCCAGCTGGTCTGTGTTTGCAATGACCCGTTTAGGAATGCTGTGACTATGTCATGTCTTCAGTCATCTCTGTCAGTGTTTCAGGAAAATGAACACCTGAGCTACAAATTTGATCCCGGGGCTTATTTGACTCAGAAACTATTAGGCTAGAACTATGATCAAAGCTGTGGGTATCTACCCATCCTTCTCAGGGCAGAGGTTTTATGGCCCATACCTTATGCCAAAGCTAAATCCAGGGGAAGTCCAGCGAGCAGCTTTGGAGAAAATGACTTGGGTTCCACTGGAACATTGTAGTTAACTATGTTTTCCAACACCACTGAGACCAAATCCAGAGAAGATAGAACCAGTCCTCACATGGCCCAGCAAAGAATGTACTTGGGAGCTATGTGCTGGGGAAAAACAAGTCTGGAGTCAGAACATCACTTTCTGCAAGCCCTCTGGACCTTCATCCACCTCTCGTAATACTCCCATCTTCCACCTTGAACAATATGCCCATCTTCAGCTCTCTCTGGACTCCTGTATTCACATGCTGGTCCACCACTCACCCTTTTAACACTTGGTTATTCCTTGGACTCAACAGTAGACTAATCTCACTCACTCATGACCTACCTGACTTTCCTTCTAACATTAAGAATGTCTACGTGTGTTGGTAAGATACTTCAGTTGAGATGTAATGTATGAGAGAAAGGGAAAAAAAGATATAGAAACCATAAACCACTGGGACCAAGTTCCTTCACATTTGTCTTTTTATTCTCAACCTTTTGCTTCAGAACAATGATATTATATGTGTGTCATTGGGAAATCATTTTATGAACTGACTCCATTTCTCATCATGAGAACATTGTAGTTACCTGTTAACTATGCAACCTACTTTCACAGCTGTTTACCTCCATTAGTACAGAGCTTGAATGTGAGTCATTTACTTGCAGTTTTATCTTTGCCCCTGTATTGTTTTAATTATTACACTTTTACTTATTTATTGTACTTGTCTGTGGAGGTCAGAGGATAGCTTAGGGTAGGAAGTCTCCTTCCACCATGTAGGTTTGGGGGTCCTGTGTTCAGGCTTAAGAGCAAATACCTTTCCCTCCTGAGCTATCTCACCAGTTCTACTCTTGTATTTAAAATGTGCTTCTTGTAAACAACATGTAGTTAAGTCTGCTTTTGTTTGTTTTTTCTTTGCAGTTCTATGGATTGAATCTAGGGCCATGCACAATGCAGGCAAGTGCCTTGCCACTGAGCCTTGCCCAGATGTTTTGATGATTGTGGTTTCTTGTTTTGATTTTTGGCCAGATTCTCACTAAGTTACCCATGCTGGCATAGAACTCACTCTGTAGCCCAGGAGGGCCTTGAACTTACAATCTTCCTGTTTCAGCCTCCTAGGTAGCTTAGGTAGGATTATAGGCTTCTACCACTAAATTGACTGCATCTGTTTGTTTGCTACTATACCATGAGAGTCTTCATCTTTTAAGTAGATTTTAAAATGATATTTATATTTAATGTACTTACTAGTATGAGTGGGTGGGCTTTGTTTGGGTTTGTTTTTGTTCTGTTGTTTGTTCGTGGTACTTGGAACTGAACCCAGGTAGGCAGGTACTCTTGATTGCTTTTTAATGGTCTTATGAGTACTCAGTAATTATTATTATATTCCATACATTGTCAATAACAGAAATCCTGGATTATGGTACAGGCTATAGAAGATGTTCATTTATCTATTTACCTATTTATTTATGTATTTATTTATTTGTTATTACTCTCACTCTCTTAAAGCCTGGGGACAGATCTCAGAGTTCTTCTTACTCTTATAGCATGGTGGATATGGTCTTTCTGGAGACATGGCTAATGGTTGGCATGTTCTTTCCCTCCATCTTTTACCCCCACTCCAGTGTCTCCCACAGGTTTCAGCTTGTGCCTGTAGAGGACAAAAGAGGACACTGATTTCTCTGGAAGTTGTGAGCTACTAGTGTATCCTAGGAATTGAACACGGTTTCTCTGGAAGAACCCAGCGCTTCCTTGTTGCCTTTTAGGCGTCTCCTGTTCCTCCTGCAGCCCAGGAGTTAGCTGAGGGTCTCTGTGCAGATTGCTGGGTTCTCTCCTGGTCTTTACACATCTCTACCCCCATCACTGCGAGCACTGGGCTCCATAGCCACATCTGTGTCTGGTTTCTGCCTCACCCTGCCCCAAGACTCTGCTGTCCACTCGAGTTCCCTTGCTGGTTTCTTACAGGGCCTGATCATGTTATTCTGCGTATGTGTCCGGTTTTTCTTGTTGCTAGTGTGAATGTAAGTCTGGTGGTGTCCATCATATAATACTCAGACTAGAAACCAGAATTTTGCTATTTTGGTATCCATGATGTTTCCTTTAGGCCTTTAGGTACCCTTTTTTTCTTTTTCTTTCTTCTTTTTTTTTTTTTTTTTTTGTTACTACTGGAATAGGGTTTTTTTGTTATTATTTTTACATTTCAACCATAGTTCCCCCTCCCTCCCCTTCTTCTACTTTCCCATTCCCCTATCTCACCTCCCCGCATCTACTCCTCAGAGGAGATAAGGCCTCCCTTGGGGAGTCACCAAAGTCTGGGATACCAAGCTGAGGCAGGACCAAATCCCTTCCCCCTGAATCAGGCTAAACAAGGTATCCCACCAAAGGTAACGGGCTCCCAAAAGTCAGTCTATGTACCCAGGTAAATGCTGGTCCCTCGGCCAGGGTCTCCCCAAAATAGATCAAGCCTCATAACTGTCACCCACCTTCAGAGGGCCTGGTTAGGTCCCACGCAGTTTCGCCAGGTGTCAGTCTGGAGTCCCTGAACTACTGCTAGCTCAGGTCACCTGTCCTTGTGGTTTTCCCCATCATGATCTTGACTCCCTTTGATCATATGACCCCTCCTCCCTCTCTTCAACTGATCTCCAGGAGCTCAGCCCAGTGCGTGGCTGTGGGTCACTATATCTGCTTCCATCAGTTACTGGATGCCGATTCTATGATAGAAGTTAGGGTGGTCACTAATCTGATTAAAGGGAAAGACCAGTTCAGGCACCCTCTCCACCATTGCTAAGAGTGTTAGCTGGGGTCATCCTTGTGGATTCCGAGGAGTTTCCCTAGTACCAGGTTTCTCCCTAACCCCATAAGGGCTCCCTCTATCAAGATGCCTCTTTCATTGCTCTCCCTCTAGTCCCTCCCCCAATGTGGCCATCTCAAGCCTCATGTTCCCATCCCCCATCCCCTCCCTTCTACCCCACTCCCATTTTACCAAAGAGATCTTAACTAATTCTCCTTCTGGAGCCCTTAGGGCATGTCCCTCTCAGGGTCCTTCTTTTTACCTAACTTGTGTGGGGCTGTAGATTGTAGCCTGGTTATCCTTTGCTTTACGTCTAATATCCACTTGTGAGTGAGTATATACTGTGTTTGTATTTCTGGGTCTGGGTTACCTCACTCAGGATGTTTTTTTCTAGATCCATCCATTTGCCTGCAAATTTCAAGATGTCATTGTGTTTTACTGCTGAGTAATACTCCATTGTGTAAATGTATCACATTTTCTGTATCCATTCTTCAGTTGAGGGGAATCCAGGTTGTTTCCAGGTTCTAGCTATTATGAATAATGCTACTATGAATATAGTTGAGCACGTGTCCTTGTATTATGAATGTGCCTCCTTTGGGTATGTGCCCAAGAGGTGTATTACTGGGTATTGAGGTAGGTTGGTTTCCAATTTTCTGAGAAATCACCATACTGATTTCCAGAGTGGCTGTACAAGTTTGCACTCCCACCAGCAATAGAGGCGTGTTCCCCTTACTATGAATCCTTTCCAGCATAAGCTCTCACAAGTCTTTTTGATCTTAGCCATTCTGTCTGGTATAAGATGGTATCTCAGAGTCATTTTGATTTGCATTTCCCTGATGGCTAAGGATGTTGAGCAATTCCTTTAGTGTCTTTTGGCCCGTACCTGCTTCATCCTGTTTTCTGGTAGACCTGATCATCCACCCTAGGTGACAGTTTGCTAAGGAGGCAAAGCTATCAGTCTCTCACGCCTCTGTGACAGCTGTGGCCCAGGTAGTTTAATAGCAGACCAAACGTGCATCTGGGGTGGTGATAGGGCCACAGCAGCAACAGAGGAGACATGGGACTCAAGGGACAGTAAAGATGAGTTTAAATGTCATAATCCTCCCCCTGGGGCTAGCAAGACTTCTTTAACATGGACTTCCTGGAGTAGCTCTGAGCACAGGGGCACTGGGAATAGGATAGACCTGCAGGTTGACCATGTCCTGGCCTTATCAAGATGATACCAGAAAACAGCAGTGTTGGTTTCTAACTAGAGAAGGCATCTTTCAGAACTCATGGCTGTAGATGGGAGAGAGAAACTTTGTTGTCTCTGTTTTTCCTCTCTTTTGAACCTTGAATTGTGTGAGTCTATTATTTCTAAATAAATTAACTTTGAGAGAGACCAAGCACATGCATTTTCCTTTTGATCCCTTCTAAAACTTCATAAAAATGGCAAAAAAAAAAAAAAGGAAAGATTGGTTTCTGGAGAGCAAGAATGTAGCTTAGTTGGTAGAATGCTAGACTGGAGTGGCATGCAGCAGGCCTTCAGTTTGACCCCCAACATCTTAGAAAACCAGATGTGGTGGTGCACACCTGTAATCTTGGCATTCAGGAGGTGTAGGCAGGAGGATGAGGACTTCAAGATCATCCTGAGCCACACTGGGAGTTTAAGACTAGCCTAAGCAAAAGATTGTCTTAAAAATAAAGTACTAGATGGGCAGTGGGGAGCACTCGGGACGCAGGTGGATCTGTGTGAGTTCAAGGCCTGGTCTACAAAGCAAGTTCCAGGACAGGCCCCAAAGCTACACAGAGAAATCCTGTTTCAACCCCCCCCCACACACACACACACAAATTACTAAAACAACAAAACTTTCACAGAGAGTGTGGAAGGGGCATGATCAAAATAATCATATGAAATTCCCAAGTAAATTAAAATGTTATAAAAACACATTGTAAGAAAGTCTCAAAGAATAAAGTGTTATATTAAAAACTACTCTCAGGCAATGAGAGTGGAGTCGGAAAAGACTGAGAAAGTTAATTGACTAAAACAGCCAGCCCTAAGATCCCTGAAGACACACAGGGATCAGGCGCCCAGGCCTTCGGCGGTGGAAGGTTGATAGTAGGCCTGAGACACACACGGACAGTTGGATTTACAAAGACACTGTTCGAGCCACCTCTTCTGTGTACCTTCCCTGCTCCAGTGCAGCCGAGTGCATTTTCTGGTGAGTTTGAAATGAGCTCACTGGGCTTCATCAGGTCAGCCAGCGCTGAAGGCAAAGTGGGGAGCTGAAACATGGGTCAGAGTGCTAAACAGCAAGGTTTCAGAGCCCTGCCCATAAAAGGCCCCACGGCATTGGTATTGGTCTTAAAACACTCCCAGGGAAGAAGTGGTGGATGGGCCTTCTTCAGGTGTTACAGTGTAAAGAGGACTTTGGCCGATTCCATGGAGGGTGAGGAACAAACATTCCAGACAGACAGAGCTTAAGTGAGAAGTGTTATTAGAAAGGGAAGGGAGGGGGGAGGGAAAGAAGAGGAGAGGAAAGAAGAAACAGGAAGAGTCCTGTCTGTCCCTTCAGTGGAACAGCGGGTAAGAGCGCTGAAGTGCGTAGAGTTTTTCTCTTAAAGGCCCTTTGCACCAGTGTGCAGATGGATGTAATGACATAGCAGCCATAGAACCCTGGGCTAGCCAGGGTACTACCTGAGTGCATGCTACCAGGTAGCGGGGACAGGCCAGCATAATGCCTGAATCCTTACCCCAGGGATATTTGATGAGCCCACAGCAAAGTAAAGGTGGACTGGGAACAGCCTTCATCTCTCCTCCCCAAGTATGAGAAGGAACTCAGGTTGGAAAAAAAGAAAACAGACCAGCATGGCAGCAGAAATAAACCTGGGGCGGCAATGGCACCAAAGCACCAATTCACCAAGGAGTCTGAGTCAGGCCAGCATGTTCAAGGCCGTTGGTTTGGGAGATTTGAGTTTAAGATGTGTTTTACTTGATGTATGTGAATGTTTTCGTGTATGTATGTAAGTATGTGTGTATGTATTGGAACCACATGTGTGCCTCCTGCCTGAGGAGGCCAGAAGAGGGCATGAGGTTTTCTGGACTGGAGTCATCAATAGCTGTGGGCCTCCACATGGGTGCTGAAGTTGCAGGTGGTTGAAACCAGGAGGATGTAGGTGCTCAGAACCCAAGCAATGTGTTCTTTTTATTTGTTTGGTTTTTCTAGATAGAGTTTTTCCCTGTAGCCCTGGCTGCCCTGGAACTTGCTCTGTAAACCTAGACCAAGCTGGCCTTGAACTCACAGAGATCGACCTGCCTCGACCTCCTGAGTGCTGGGACTAAAGGCCTATGCCACCACCAACCTGTTCTCTTAACCGCCGAGCCATCTCTGCAGCCCTCCACAATGGGTTTTGTTAAGAAACTGGGAGTTCAGGTTTGAATACCTGATATGTCTGAATGCATCTTCAGCAGAAAGTTTGGGACTAAGTGATCCATAGGAGTCCAGAAATAAACCAAAATGATAGCAAATAAAAGAGTTAGTTCTGGAGAACTAATCTGGTATATGAAAGAAAAAATAATCTTGAGGCTAGGGGGAGCACCTTTGTCGAGATCGTGCAAAACCTGGGTTCTATCCCCTGTTGCCAATAAATAAATGAACAAACAAACAAATAAATAGTCCTGGTATGATAGGGCTCTCCTAGACACAGCAATTACAGTCATAATAATGTCAAGACAGGAGATTTATTGAGGTGCAATTATCAAGCTGGCAGAGTAGGAAGATGAGAAGATAAGATTTTGTAATCCTGGGGTTGCATAGCAACGCAAGAGAGTTAAATCCTCACCAAACCCAGATTTGAAGTATGATACAATGTCTAAAATCAAGACATCAAGAAGCAATGATGCCCTGTGCTGTTCTGACACTGGGAGATTAAGAATGAACAGGGTCTCTATGAAGAATGGGAGCTGGGAGACAAGCCTTGTAATCACAAGGCTTTAATCAAACGCGGACTTCTTTAAGAGATCAAGTGGGAGGAGAGAATGTAAGGATGGACAGCCCATGATTTGGAAAAAGCTGAGCCTAGTTCTGTGGGCAGTGGGAGGAAGGGTGAATTCTCAGAGAGAGACAACTCCAGGGCGTGGCCCTACCCTGAGGCAGCGGGAGATGCAGAAGTGCTTCCACACAGGTGTTGGCTTGTCTCCCTTCAGGCTCCATGTTAATGAAGACACTGTCCTTTTATGATTTAAGCTCTGACCTTTCACACTGCTTGGCTTTTCTAAATAACATCCCTTGGATTGACTTCACATGGAGGAAAATGACTGTCATTGAAAGTGCCCTCACGATCAAGTTTGCAAAAGACAATACCTTGTGCGCACCTTGAACTTGTAAAGTCCTAACTACCCCCTGCAGCCCTCAAAATGGAAATGTGGGTGTCTGGGGGACCCCAAAACTCTTAGAGTCGAGCATGAAAGACTTTCCAAACATGTATTCTAGAGGCAGCGGTGTGGCAAAGCACTGCTCACAGCTCTTGTACATTCTGGTGCTTTCTGCTATGTTAGACCGTTGAACCACTATTAGCACTAGCTGAATCGCCTTGGTAACTTCATCAAAGTCACCTAATCCTTTTTAGAGCAAGACAGGGGGCAATCCTAATCATGGGGGATTATTGGGGTGGGTAAAAATGGCATATATGCAATAAAGCTTTGTCAGTGGAAAATTCCTAAGTTAAAGTCAGTGAGGTTTGAGGTGTGCTGTGGTGGTGTGTTGTTTTGTGTAGTAATAGGATCTCACATAGTTCAACTATGTAGCTGAGATTGGCCTTGAACTCCCAGACCTCCTGCTTCTATGGTGGTATTACAGGCTTGGGCCACTGTACCCTACACAATTACTCGGTTTTTTAATGAGTTTGTCTCTCTTCAGATATGCTGTCTTTTCTTTTTCTGCTGCTGCTTCCTCTCTATCTCCCCCTCCCTCCCTCCTTCCCTCCTTTCTCTCTCTCTCTCTCTCTCTCATTCCTATTTCTCTTGAGTGCTCGGATTAAAGGTGAGTCACCATCAGCAAGCACTCAAGAGACAGAGGCAGGTGGATCTCTGTGAGTTCAAGAACAGCCGAGGCTGTTACACAGAGAAACCTTGTCCCAATAAATAAATAAATAAATAAATTAAATAAATAAATGGCTAATAGGATCAAGAACAGTCTAGGCCACAGCTTGATTCATCACTGCAAAATCAAAACAAAAGTTATTCTTTTCAAAGACCTGCCATTGACGTGTAGAGAGGGCTTCAAGTCTGAGGCAGCGAGGTAGCAAAAGGAAGAGTTTTGCTCCTAACGGCTGTGCAGGGCCCCCAAAGTGACCCCAGTCCCTGAGGCGTGCAGCATCTACGCCACATGCATGTGCTGAACTAACAGTTCCCAGTTCTGTACCTGTGCCTGCTCTTGACGTTCTTAGCATGTGGCCTAAGAAGGAGCCAGCTTTTCCAAGAGCTTTAGTACCTCCATGCATCTTATTTGATTAAAACTCGCAGGCCACTTCTTCAATTTCTTCTTCCCACATTAAATAAGCAAGCAATTGTGACACAGCTCCACACAGCCATGGCCTGTGGCTCACAAATGACTTGAACATCAGTACTGCAGGCCAGCTTGGTTGGCTGCTTCTACTAGCAGGAGGAAGGCAGAGCTATGGAAGCCCAGACAGCTGTTAAAGGGCCAGGTAGACCCCGTACATGATCAGCAAAATCCAGGCAGACCTTTTTTTCAGATGTAACTGAGTTTTGTGTTTTGTTTTTGAAGCCCCATAGTGGGAAACCCAAAGAAGCAAACCCCTAGGTCTTCCAGGCCCTCCCCCAAAAACTTCTTACACATCCTAGGCATAGCTAAGTCTACTGACAACTAATCTCTGTGTCATAACATTAATAATGGCCCTTCAAATACGTGACGTTTGGACATTTTTGCAATTAAGGGGGATTTTTACTTAGTCTCTGGGTCACAGTTGTTAGTGTTTTGTGATAGTTTTTGCTACCCCTCCCCCAGCCCATCTCTACTTTTAAAATGTGACTCACTAGGAAAATATGGTTCTATTAATTGAGTTCATTAGAGAGCCAACTTTTCAGGAACCCGTGTATCTCTTTGTAAAGCGAGAACCCCATGGAAATGGTCCCATGTTGCCAGCACTCACATTTTCCCTGACTCAGTGGCTCCAGCGGTGTTTCAGACATCTCCCATCAATCAAAACTAATCCCACCCGGTGAAGATTTCCAGGGTCTGTGACTCAGCCCAGGATCCTGATAGGCTCTCCGCCTGAGATATAAATAGGATCTGCAGATGGCTATTTTTATAAGCAAAGCTTTCTAAGTTGATTTCTTTGAACCCAGAAGGGCTTCTTCCCTCTGGCCACCCCTATTTTCCTTCACCGCAGAATAGGACCTTTGTATGTGTGTCTGGCCTGTCTCTCTCCCCTCCCTCCAACCAGCTGGTGACTGCGGGAGCCAGAGAGAAGGTCTGTGCCTGACGGAGCTGCCTGAAATCCTAGATCTTTACCCCCTTTCAGGATCATCTTTCTTTGATCCTGCCCAGAATGTCACCGACCCCGCCCAACAGGCCACAGGAACTCAGGGGCGGCTGGTTGTCTAAAATAGATACCCCTCAGCTCACAAGAACAACCCTGCACCATTCAGAATTGACTGTTTTATAAAATCGCCCCATTGTTTGACCGTGCCTCAAGCATAAAAACCAAAACAATCACCACCACCACCACCCCCCCCCCCCAAACTAACCACTACAGTGACGTTCCCATAGTAGAGTAACTGCTATGGAACCAAACTGCCTCCTCAGACTCTGACCCCAGTAAAACCCCCTGGAACCCTCCCCATTCCCTTGGTCCCCAGTGAAGGATATTTCATTCCACCCCCAGGCTGGCTCCATCCCCTACAAGGCTCCTCCACCCCTGCCTCCATGCACTGGGTGTCAATCCTCAGAGGCTACCCAGGAGGCCCACCCTTCCTGTGCAAACTTCCCGGGCCTTCCTGCTGAAAACAGCACATTCTCAGAAATAATAGCTGATGGGTTGCTCTTGTTCACTTTGTGCTCGTCTCCCTCTCTCTCTCTCTCTCTCTCTCTCTCTCTCTCTCTCTCTCTCTCTCTCTCTCTCTCTCTCTCTCGTGTGTGTGTGTGTGTGTGTGTGTGTGTGTGTGTGTGTGTGTGTGTGTGTGTGTCTGTGTGTGTGTCTGTCTGACTTTGCTGTTCTTGGCAATCAGACTTGTAGGCTTAGGGGTAGAGTTGATAACTTGAAGTGTAAATGTTTACTTTGGTCAGTGTATGCCATTTGCAGCCTTTCTCAGCTCCCTTAGGTAATGGACCAACATTTGTGTCTTCACCCACTCAGGGTGTGGAATAACTCTCTCACTTTGTACTTCCTTGACTCCCCAAGGCTCCCGGCCCCGCCTCTTGTCAGAGATGACTGCTGACACCCTTCCACACCTCCTGGAGAGAGCACCACAGGCAAAAGGGACCCTTCGCCAGCACACAGTCAAGCTCCCTCCACCCCAGTGCCAGCCTGGCTAGACCCCCCCCCCCAACCAGGCCTCCAGACATGACCACCCAAGCTCTGAGCTTTGTTTCACCGTTCTGGAGAAACAGTGCCCCTCAAATGAGAGAAGGGATTGATGGTGTGACATGATTTCTGAAAGGCAGCGAGCACAGGATAAAAACAGCAGCTGCCGTTTGAAGGGCATCTGCTGTGTACCAGGAATTGTGGCCAGTGCTTAAGGCAGTCACTGAGTCCTGAAGACTGCTCTCTGTAGTCTTAGTGGCCTGGTTACAGGAGAGGAAAGTGGTTGGTACAATTCTAGGGAAAGTGGTGGAGTTGAGCCCTGGACCCCCAGCCAGTGTGACTCAAAAGCGGAGGCTCTCATGTGCCAGGCTGGCAGGTTTCCTTCCAGGGCAGGGGATCTGTGAGGGAGGCCCTTTACTTGGGGATGAATGGCTGAGTTCTTTCCCTTTGTTTGCTGGTTTTTGGATCAGAAGCACTTCCCTGTGCTCAGGCCCTGTCCCATCTGTGGAACTGGGAGAGGGAGACACGAAATGGGGCTGTATGTTCAGGGAAACGCCACCCACTCTTGCTTCTCACTGGACCCCATGAACGAGCCTGATGGTGACTCCGCCGAGTGGACCTCTAGCTGCCAGGACAACTAATGCTCAGAAAGTGCCAGCTGCATCTCCGTCAATAGCCAATGTAGGAAGGCAGAGAGAGCTCTGCCTTTGAAAGTCTTCAAATGAGTTCATGGAGCCCACTGCGCACACTGCTAGCCACAAGGAAAATTGGAAATAGAGGCTTTGTTCCTTGCAGAGCCATGATCCTGCTGAATAGATGGCAGGGCACTGTGCTTAGATCTGACGTGTCTGACAGGATGGAAGGATAGGAGAAAGACAGACTTGGGCTTTGGGATGCCACCCTGAGAGAGAAGAGAGAGAATAATTTAGAAAAAAAAAAATTTTTTTTTTTGTTTTTGGTTTTTGAAGACAGGGTTTCTCTGTATTGCTTTTGGAGCCTGTCCTGGAGCTCTGTAGACCAGGCTGGCTTCGAACTCACAGAGACTGCCTGCCTCTGCCTCCCAAGTGTTAAGATTAAAGGCATGTGACACCTGGCTAGAAATATTCTTGTACACCAAACAGTTATACTGTTTTTAGAAAAATCCTGTGTGAGATGGCCCTTTTCTGCAAAGAACTTATAATTTAATGAGACATGAGACATGGCTTGTATGCTAACAGATGGCAGCTGGCAGACCTAGCCTGTCTTGAACTGAGTGGCACAGGCTGTGAGATGCTGGGATGTGGAGTGGCCAGGATAAAAACACAGGAGTAGGGGAGTGCATCTCAAAGCAGAACACAGACTCACTGTTTATTTGACGGTTTTGGTTTTTCCTTTCCAGACAGGGTTTCTCTGGGTGGCCCTGGGTGGCCTGGAACTTGCTATGTAGTTCAGGCTGGCTTTGAACTCAGAGATTCACCTGCCTCTGCCTCAAAAGTACTGGGGTTAGTGTCGCACCACCCCACTTCACTCTGTTTTAGAACAAACAGGGTTCAGTTCCTATGGTAACACTTGTTGAGAACTAACTATATTGGCTTCTATGAGGAGCCAGAGCAGCAGTTCTCAATCTGAGTCATGGCTATCACCAAATATCCTGTATATCAGACATTTACATTATGATTTATAACAGTAGCAAAATTACACCATGAAGTAGCAACAAAAATGGTTTTATGATTGGGGTCACCACAACATGAAGAACTGATTGAAGGGTCGCAACAGTGGGAAGGTTGAGAACCACTGTGCTTAGAAGGTCGAGGTACAAAGTGTATCCTAGCTCAGCAAGGGAAGAAAACTCTGCATCAGATACCATCATGGACCAGCCAATCAAACAGCAGGGAGGAGCCAGAAGACACCTCTGAAGGACCTGGGTGGAAAATGCTTATTGAGTGCAGGAGAGGATGTAAAGTGACAGGCCCTCACAGCCATTGCTAGGGAGAACTCGAGGTGGCAGTCATCAGAAGGCAGCTGGGCAGCTTCTTAGTTAACGAGACATGCAATCCAGTGGACCAATTCTTTAGTACTTACCCAAAAGAGTGTAAAAATTAATAATAATGTCGGGCTAGAGAAATGGCTCAGAGGTTGGGAGCGCTGGCTGCTTTTCCAGAGGCCCTGAGTTCAGTTTCCAGCAACCACATGGTGGCTCACAACCATCTGTAATGAGATCTGCTGCCCTCTTCTGGCCTGCAGGCATACATGTAGACAGAACACTGTAAACATAATAAATAAATCTTACAAAACAAAACAAAACTAATTTCCACACAGAATCCACAGCCTTCCTCATAGTCACCAGAAATTGTCAACAGCTGGGTTGGGGTGAGGGGATTGAGATGCAATAATCTAGTCTGTGTTCTTAGCTTGGCCTTAAGTCTGGTCCCCTCCACTGTAAATAAGCACTCATGGACACAATAGAATGAATAGGTAAGCACTCAAGTGACTGGGAAAATCACGGTTTGTCCAGACAATGGAATATTACTCTAAGAGGGGAAAGGCTCTTGAGAGAAAAGGATACAGAGCAACTGTAGAAGTGTTTCACCAAGTCAAAGAAGCCAACAGAAAAGCTGCCTGCTGCATAGCCACAGCCACAGGATATTCTGGAGAGGGCGGACCCTGGAGGCAATGGGAAGATGATGGTTGCGATGGGTGGGAGGGGGCGTGGTCAGGCACAGTGCGGGCATTTTTATGGCACTGAATCTTACAGAAGCCTTCAGACCTCAGGGATTTTAGGAGCAGACACTGTGGCAGAGGCCTGCTGAGGGGGTAGGGAGTTCAGGTTCTTTGTGCTCTGAGGAGGCCAGAGAGGCCACTGACCAGTCTGGAGGGTGTCACTGGAGACTTCTGAGGAGAAAACACAAGTCTGTGGAGTCAGGAAGAGAGAGAGCTTGTAAGCAGCAGAAGAGACAATGTGGCTGGGCCCAGAGATAAAAGAAGTGAGGAGACCTGTTTGTAGTGAGATAGTCCTTCTGTGGCACTGACCACGCCCATTGGGGGTGGAGCCATGGGCGGAAGTGACCGTTGGAAGGACTATCTCACTACACCTGTTTGTAACCAGAAATAGCATGGAAGAGGGAGGGACAGCATGAGCCTGAGACACGGGGAAGCCTGTAAGGTTGGCAGCTCTGTAAGAATACAGCCTTTATGGAGAGTCATGAGAGCATGGGCCCTTTAACCAGGACCCATGCGTGGGTTCCTGCTTCAGAAACATGGCACCAGGAAGTCAGGTTTCACGTGGAGGACAGAGAGAGATGACGATGTAGCAGAGGGACTGGAGGTGACAGCTGGATGAAGGAGGGTCAGAAAGGATTGTGGTCTGGGCCGCTACCTGAGGCCTTTTGAAGATGGCTGGGAGTGAGTCACGGAGAGGAAAGGGGCTGTGGCACTCTGAGGACTCTGGCCCAGGTGAGGGTGGAGACTCTCTTCAGGAGTGGAGGCAAAAGAGACAAAGCTCCCAGATGCCCCAGCCTGTGCCGTGAGGCCCTTCAGTGCTATGTTCAGGGCTGCTGGAAACCCGAACAGGAGCAGTGTTGTGCAAATTCCCCTTGGTTGCTAGGCCTTGCTTTGCTCCATCAAACTTTGACCAGAACCTGAGCTGTGCAGGGACATCTGGGGGTTGTTAGATCCTGGAATAAACATTCTTCCCATTGCCAATGTGACCAGTGTCCAAAGTGGTGTCATATTTGAGCACAGCGGGAAACCTGCAGGGCCCTCAAAGCCAGTGTGTGCCATACCGAACAGCTGCCCCAGACTGCAGCATGGACTCTGCCCCTGTTGACTTGCAGTGGGACGACAGAAGCCTCCACTTCTCTTAACCCTTCCTTAGGTTTCTGTTGCTAGAATAAAACACCATGGCCCAAAGAAAACTGGGGAGCAAAGGCTTTATTCAGCTTATATTTGCAGATCATAGTCCCTCACAGAGGGATGTAGGGAAAGGGTAGGAACCTGGGGCAGGAACGGAAGCAGAGGCTATGGAGGGGAGCTGCTCTCTGGCTTGTTCCCCATAGCTTGCTCAGCCTGCTTTCTAGTACCACCCAGGACCACCTGCCTTAAGGGTGGCCTCACCCACAGAGGACTAGGCCCTCCTCCATCAATCACCAATCGAAAAAACACCCCCACAGACTTGCCTATAGGCAACCTGATGGAAGCATTTTTTCTACTGAGGTTCTCTTCCCAAATGACTAGGGCTGTCACACAATCCAAGTTCCCATCTGGCAAATGACAGACTTGCTCATTCCAGGGTTCCTTGCTGCTCTGAACACTCAGCTGGGCGGACTGTTGGACAGGCTGGGAGTCCAGAGAACCCGCCGACATGGATACCCTCAAGCAGCCTGAGGTGCTCACTGGGCCTCAACACAAAGTCTCATTCTGAAACTTCACCTCACTGCCTCTCCAAGGGCAGACTCTCCAACTAGTGAGCTTGGTTTTATTGTTTGTTTGTTTGAAAATTACTAGATTCTCTGAAGCTCTGACTCTATTTTTTCAAACCTAAGGCAATAGAGTTCCCTATTTACTGCTGTCTTCATTACTTTTCTATTGCATTGATAAGACACCATGAGCAAGGCAACTTAGAGAAGAAAGCATTGATTGGGCACTTACAGTTTCAGAGGGCGAGTCCATGGCCATCGCAGTAAAGAACGTGGCAGCAGGCAGGCAGGCAGGCAGGCGTGGTGCTGAAGCAGGAGCTGAGAGTTTACATCCTGATCCGCAAGCACAAGGCACAGAGAGCTAACTGGGAATGGTGTGGGCTTTTGAATCCTCTAAGCCCATCTCCAGTGACACACCTCCTCCAATAAGACCACACCTCCTAATCCTTCACAAACAGTTCCACCAACTGTGGACCAAACTTTCAAATACATGGGCCTGTGGGGGCCCTTCCCGTTCAAACCCCCACAGTGACTTCGAGTCTCCTGATCTATGAAAATGTGTCTATCCCCCAGCATGTGTGCAGTGTAAGGAGCACCTGGGACAGCCCCACGTTAGTGCTGAGGAGGGAGATGGAGGAAGGTGACGGTTTCATGCCCATGTGCCCTTGCTGGGTGGAACATTTCTGGAGTTTGAACCTGATTCCAGTTTGACTCTGGTGCTATTCTTAGAGAGGCCTTGAGCCATGGCAGCTGAGGGACAGGACGGGTTCCAGCTGCCTGACATAGTCTCTCACCATCCTGTCAGCGGTACTTGCCATCATGGAGGCGGTTGAGCAGAGGCATCTGCGTGTTCCCTTAACCACTCTGTTTCAACACAAATTATCTTCACTGTCCTCTTCCTCTTGCAGATAACAAGGCATGTTAGGACATGGTAGGTCCCGCTGGGCAGGCCCCTCAGTCAGTCAGAGAAGCTAGGGAGGCATCAGAGACCTCTGCCTTGCATTTCTGTAACTTTCATGAGACTTGCCACAAGGAGGCTGAGGCTTAAAGAAACTTAGTAAAGTCCTCTAGAGTCACAAGACAAAACATATCCAAGCCAAGATTGAAGCCCAGGTCAGTCAGTGACACCCCATCCTCCACTCAGCAAGAATCCTGCCAGGGTCTGACAGGTAGCCCTGATTAGATTGCCTTTTGCCGCCATGTTGGAGTGAAGAGGCAGGATATAGGAGGTGTCCCCCTTCCTTTGTTTATTCATTCACTAAACAGTTTGAGGATGGTTTGAGGAGTAAAACGTTCTGTCCACACATAGCTTTTGGCCTACAACATGGCAGCATGGCTTTGCTGTCCAGTGGCACCAGACAGTGGTCTGATGGTAACAGAGGGGTGACGAAGACTCCTCCTGGCCACACTCTGCACCAAAGTGAGCCTCCCTTTCCCCAGCAAACCTAGTTAGGGATGGCATTGTGGACCTGGGCGTGGGCTTGTCAGGGATCCACCATGCATTCAGGAAGTGATTTTTTTTTTCTGTTGAAAACATCAGCATTTAATACTAATCTTCTTCAGTGGTATTTGGTAGAGCCCACACTTTCCTACCTCCCTGCCCCCTGCATGCTTCTCTATCCTAGACATAGGTGGTTGTGTGCTCTCTCCTGGGGTCTGTGTTCTGGAAGCAAAGTTCTGGGGTCTGCACTGAAGGCTGCCACGTTGGCATAGCTGGGTTATCTGGTGCTGTCAGCCGTGCACAGGACTGAAGAGGGCATAGCAGACTGGGTGCTGGAGGCTGCTGAGTTACCAGCTTCCATTCTGTGACATGTGGATAGTGATCAACATGCCTACCTGGCATGCTTACTGGAAGACAGTCTTTCCAGACCATAGAGTCTGCTGTCTCAGGCATGACTTGTGTCAGATCTGTGGAGTGTGAAGCAGCAGTCAAATGTCTCAGTTTCCTGAATCTTCCTCTGATGGAAGAACACAGTGCACAGGCTGGATCTGCTGGAGGGCCAAAGACCAGAGGAAACAGGGTGTGACTGGGACAGAATGGAAAAGGGTGGCAAAATGTCACCAAGGATGACTCACCAATGCACAAGTTATAGATCTGTGGCAGAGAAGAAAGGACTAACACTGTAGGCAGGAATGTGGGAAGAAGCGAGGGAGGGTCACCTAGGACCTCTGGTGCAGGGCTCTGAACCTGTGCACTTGCTTGGTCTGCTTCTGGGCCTGCAGGAGGGCTAGTGTTATAAGCCCATCCCAGAAAGCTTGGTGTGGGATGAACCATGCTCTTGAATTGATGACCCATATGTTTACATTATCAAGTTAGCTGCCTTTCATTGCTGCTGTAAAACAATATAGAAGCAGCAGCGGTGATGCTGGTCCCTACAGAAGTATGTTGTCACTGATCCTCACTCCTACTCTGTGATGGTTAAAGAAAAGGACACTGAGGAATGGATCATAAATAACTTGTCCTGGCACATGCCTATTAAAGCCAGCACTTGGGAGGCAAAGGAAGGAGGATCTCTGTAAATTCTAGACCAGCCTGGTCTACAATGCAAGTTCCAGGTCAGCCAGACTTCTTACCCAAGAAACCCTGCCATGTAAAAGCAAAATAATAATAGCAACAACAATAATAAGTCTATCCAAGTCTATCAGCTAAGGACAGGTAGAGCCAAGGTTCCATTTGCCCAACCCTCAAGACTCAAGCACTTGGCCCAGTGTCTCAGAACAGTTCTTGGGAAGAAGAGGTCTTAATATCTTCCAGCCTACCCATCTGCTTTCTCCTCCTCTTCTATCTGGGAATCTTCTGTTGCAGAAGAGACCATATGTGTCCTTGTTGGAGTGTCACAATTGGTGACGTACTGGGGTGGAGGAGGCATTGACTACCTACCATTCTCCTAATATTACTTGCATGGTGATAGAGATACCAGAGAGACTCCTGAGGAGGCTCACCTGAGGAGGCTCAGGAGTTATTGGACAGCCTTCTGAGGTGCACAATTGTGCAGGGTAGCAGAGTTCTCCACAGTTGGGAAGGTTCACTGAGACACCCCCTCCCTGGAGAGAAGCTGAAATGAGCTGGGATAGGCTTGGAGCAGGAGTCATGCCCCAGGGCTGCAGACCTAATTATTCATGGAATTTAGGCTCACCTTCTAAAGTTCATTTATATCAGAGTGGCACAGCCAAGTTTAAGAATATGACTGAATAATGAAACACTCCTAACCACTCACAGCATGCATGCTCCACTCTAGACCCGGGAGCCCTGCTGCAGACACAATTAAAGTTTTGACATCTCAGCAGGAAACCCCTTCACAGCTGACCCATCCACCCCTACCCCACTTACACCCCACCCTTGTACAGCTGGCTCTCTGGTGTGGGGTTCCAAGCTGCTTGCTACCTACCCAGCCAGCCAGCTGAGTCCTCAAGCCTGTCTGTTCTGTATTCCAACCTCTATTCCTCTGCAAAATGGACACATCAATTCCTCAGAGGACTCTTTAGCAGAGCTAGGAGGACGCTGCATGAAGTTTTGTCAAGTTCTTCCCAGGTGAGGATGAGGTCATTTTAATGTGGGTCTCTGAACTTGTAACAGGTCCAATCCTAGTCATGTCTCATCTCTTTCTACCTCTAGATTGTATGGATCACTCAGAAGCCATGATTCCTAAATGATGGGGCATGCAGTAAAATCAGTCCATCTCTGTTTGTCTTTCCCTGTCCGTGGGGGAGGAAGAGGAAGGATGTGCAGTTCTCATAAAATGATCCTTGTAAAATTATGAGCCCTCCCTGCATCCTTTCTACACTTAGATGCTCTACAACAAGGCAGGCATGAGCTTTGTCCATGTAGCCTATCCCCAGGCACAGAGATAGGAGCAGGACATTGTGACCTTCTCCAGCAGAGATAAAATCCTGAATTGATGATTCAGTCTCGGCAAGTCCAGGCTGCTGCCATTCCTTGGGGAACTCTGTACATGGATTTGCCTCCTGGAGGCTGGCTTCTCCACACCTGATTTATAGTGCCACTCTGCTCAAACTCCAACGGAAGCACTCTGGTGATGCTGGCACGCAGCAGGCAACAGAGATTTTAAAGTGTTGCTCTAGAAGCAAAATCGCCCTTCATGCTGTTAGAATAATTATACCCCACTGCATCCCTGCTTACAGCCAAAACAGCAGTAGTGAACCCCAGCTAACATGGGAAGGCAAGGGGTCAGGGTATTGCAGCACATGGCAAAGCACTGGAAAGGGCCTGGTGGAGCCAGTCTTTAGTTTCCACATTGGCCGGCAGTAGCCTCTGGGTACCCTGCTCCGGCCCCTTCTTCTCCAGAAAGATGCACCCTGTATCCTCACACTGCCTGTGGTTTAAAGCTGAGCAGCAAGTATGGCTTTTATCATTTTATGTGTGCAGCCCCAGGCCAAACCAGACAGGGCCATTTTCAAAAGTCTGTGTTCAAAAGCAGCTTCATACACTTGGTTTCCCCTCTCATGATTGTCACTGTAGAAGAGACACCCTCTCCTCCCCAAGTCTTTCTACTGCTCCATGCTCAGCTTTCTCTGGCTGCCTGCTTGGAGGCTCTCTTGGCTAACTGAACCTTGACTTAGCAGAAGGGAATCCGCATCACAGCAGGTAAAGGGTGGCATTGTCTTCTGGCCAATCCTCAAAGAGGCCTTGGGAAGCCAGTGTGGCATTTCCCTTGGACTATGGCATATTACAAGAAATACAGAAGAACACATTTCTCAGAAAAGCAGAGGACTCCCAGTGAAGACAATCTGTTTTCAATGCACTTAATAAATCCCAGGCACTCCAGGTCTAGCAGACCCATCATGATCCTGTCATCTAGAAGTCTTTATCCATGAGCAGATGTTTGAACCAAATGCAGCAAGAACAAGCCTCCTGTGCCCTGCTCTCAGCCCTCTGTGACATGACACACCTTAGTTATATCTGGGAAGCCAAAGCAACACACCCCTTTCCTTTAGCCAGAGTGATTAGCTTCTTTAAAAAGATTTTTATGTGTATCTCTATGTATAGTGATGTGTATTTGTGAGTGCAGTCTTCATGGTGTCCAGAAGAGGGCACCAGACCCCCTGGAGCTGTATGAACCATTGAGGGTGTTAGAAACCAAAGTTCAGGTCTCTGTAAGAGCAGTACATGCTCTTCACTGCTGAGCCTTCTCTCTGGCTCTGATACAACTTCCATTTAAGCAGCCAGTATTAACACCTCGTCAAAGCCAAAATTAATCCAGAAAACCAGCAGAAAATACCAACAATTTGTGTAGTTATCCTGCATAAAATAAGGATTCCAGCTCTGTCCATGTTCTTCTGAAGAATGCTATGGTGACAGTTGCTTCAGCTCAGTAAACTGCACAATGCTATATTATTACCTTGGCTCTTCATGCCAAATTCATGAGCAAAACTATGACAGCCTGTAAGCTTGACTCATACCCATCATGTAGGGCTCTGTCTAGAGCAGTCCTGTGACCATGTTCAGTTGCCAACTTACACACAATAGGATTATTAAGAATGTCTTTGGCTCTTTTGATTTACTTCCAAGTTATTATTAGTGTACAAGAAACTTTGATTTTTATATGCCATCTATCTGACAGTCTTGTTAATCTTCCTTTCTTGTTTCAGTCAACTGAAAATATACTGAGTTTCCCAATTATACCTTCTGTAGATAACAATTTTGAAGCTTTAATTTTTAATTTGTATTCGTTGTATGTGTATGGGTGTTTTACCTGAATGTATATCTGCACCACTCACATGCAATGCCCTCAAGTTCAGAAGAGAATGTTGGAGCCCCTGGAATAGAATTTACAAACGATTATAAGCCGCCACCATGTGGGTGCTGGAAACTGAACCCTGATCCTCTGGGAGAGCAGCCAGTGCTCTAACCACTGCACTGTCTCTGCAGCCCTCTGTGTAGCTTTTCTTGATTTTTGTGATGTCTGACCTCACCCACAGCAGATTCCTTGCTTATCCTGACTGAACTAAGACTTTTACCGTTAACTGGTGTCTGTTGGACATTTTGCTGAGTTAAGGAAGCTTGTTTACAAGAGGTAGGTGTGCAGTTCAATGGTAGAACCCTTGCTTAGCATGTGTAAGACCTCTGTCTTGTTACCAGTACAGCAAAAAAGTTAACTGCATAAGAATAAAGCCACGAGGCCAGGCATGGTGACATGGGACTTTAGTCCCAGAACTCAAGAAGCAGAGGCAGGTGGATCTCTGTAAGTTCTTAGCCATATTGGTCTACAGAGTGAGTTTTAGGACTGCCAGGGTTATATTTAGACCTTCTCCCTCCCCCAAAGAATAAATCACACAATTCGAGTGCAGAACAGAAGAGAATTCATACATAAAATATTGCGCAGCCAGCGGCCTGCCCATTGGGGAAGCAGGCTTCCCACACAAGGATTGCAAAAGTGGCCTGGGGAACAGTTCAGCCAAAAGAAAAACTGCATCAGGGTGTAATGGAGAACAGGAAGCTGCACATTCAGGCGACAGTGTGATTTCTCAAGTGTAGAGGATGAGAGAGTGAAGAGAGGAGGAGGAGAGAGATGAAGAAGCAGCAGGAATTCAGTACTTGGGGTCGCATTCTGGAGCACCTCAAAAGCCCACCTGGTGAGCGCTGGTGTGCTTGTTTTGCTTAAGAATTCAAGCTGTGTACTTAGGCTGTGTACACAGCACCATAGTAAAGCCCTTGCCTGGCAGGCACACGGTCCTGGACTCAATACCCATGTTCTAAACAAAACAAACAAAGAACCCCTTTGGTTATTAAAGGTAATTAAGGCCATTGGTTAGGAAAAAAAAAAAAAAAAAAAAAAAACAAGTCAGTACAACTAAATTGAGGGATAGCAGCAAAGAAAGGCAGGTGAACACTCCCTTTCTGCCCAGCACACACAGAGCAGCAGCAGAGTGTGTTCAGCCCTGGGCCACTCACATGCCAGGCAAGGGCTCTGCCACTGGAGCCAGCACCTCAGCCTGATGACAGAGTGGCTGTCCCACCCGTTCAGCCAGGAATTACAGACACAAGACAAGTGCTGCTAGCTTTATTGGTCAGGTGTCCCCAAATCTCTCATGTATGTATGTATCCTGGTCCCTGCCAGCATGAAACTGGGCAGGGTCTGTTCTCACTACCATCTGGCTGCTGAACTCCACAGCCTTTGTTTCCTTTCTTGTCCGGGACCTTTCCTGATGGCATTATACTGAGGCTCAGCCATGGCAGGCTGTATGGCACAGGTCACACACATCATTTTGATGGACAGAGCAGAAGAACTTAGGATCTTAGTGTCCACTCCCGGGAGGCGGAGATGGAGCTGTGACCATCAGCTACCTGCTCAACCATCCACGTCTCTGCCCTGGTCTCACCTTCCCATCCTGTCTCTGTGGTCAGGACAAGAGGCACTTGGAGGGTGTGTGCACTGGGACAGGTGTGCCCTATGCTTTGGGGCTTTGTGCACAGGCCTCTGACTAATGGGAGCCCAGGTGACCATGCAGAAGGAACTGGCGCACATGTGTTATATTGCCCTTCCCAGCTCAGGCACACACTAAACAAGCTCCATCTGCTTTGAACAATCAGTGCTTATCAGAGCCACTCTCAGCAGGAGCAAGGCCCTGAAGGCAGCTGCTTGCTCTTGTCTGTTCCAGGCCACCAGAACCTCAGCTGAGCTGTATGTGTGTCAGTTGTCCCTCTGTGTGTGTTGTGGGGAGGGGAGCCTAGGAAATTCCAATAAATGCAGCCTTGGTGTGTAAGGAGCCCTAGGGACCCTGAGATGCATCTTGGCAAGAGCAGCTCCCAGATTCCTTTCCCTCTGCTTCTAAGAAACCCCAGTGCTCAATGAGGAGGAGTGGTCTGCATCAGTGCTCAATGGAGGAGTGTTCAATCAGGAAGGAGTGCTCAATGGGAGGAGTGGTCTGTGCTAGTAGAGCAAAGACATTCAAGAAAACCCTGAAACTCTTCTAACTTGCACCCCACAGGACCATATGCTAAAGTTGTCCCCCACCTCAGAGCATTTCATTGCCTCCATCAGCCCCTTCACCAGAATTATTTGCTCCTTAAAATGACCTCTACCATGACAGCACAGGGGTGTGGTTCAGTGGTGAAGCAAAACCCTGGATTTGTTCTAGGCATTGAAAAAAGAAAAGGAAGGGAAACTGGCTTCCATGCCTAGTCCTGATGAGTGTGCCCTCCCCCCCAGCCCCGCAGGTCTATAGGTGCAGGGCACTGCAGGGCATCAGCTGCCTCCCAGGGAAGCACTCCAGCTGCCTGGGGCATGGTTCATGGGTTACAGAGCCAGCGGCCACCCCAGCCTGATTACCCTGCACCGGGTCTGTTGCTCTAGGAGATGGAGGCTAGTCTAGATGCAGGGGGCATCTTCCAGAGCAAAAGGATGAGAGGTGTGGGCATTAGTCTGAAAATGGGGCACCCCAGAATGGTGCTTCATGCCTGGTGCTTGCCCCTGTGGTTGAATACACTAGGATGACCTAGCTGTCCACCCCAGGCCGATGAAGCCCCTGACTCAGGCTCCCTTCCTCCTGTGCACCTAACTGTTACTGGCTGGGATGAAGGGACTCAGCTGCAAGGTCAAAGTCCCAGCACCTGGTTCTTGAGCTGCAGATTCTTGTTCACTGAAGTGAACAGGATATATAGCGTGAAAGAGTGCTGCCACATGCTAACGCTGTCCTCGACACTTAGCTGGTCTCGTTTTAAGGGGCCTTCCCCAGAAACACCCCTGAGAATGTGCCCAGTTTAACCCCAGCGCTGCCTCCATTTGAGAGGGAAGGACTCTAGAGACAAGGCTCAAGACAGAGTAGATGGGGACAGCACATTCACCCTGGCTCTGTTCTGCAAGCTGCCCCAGGGCTCAGGAGGCTGGTGTGGGTGGGAGCTTCTTGGGGCGTCAGAGCAGTTCGCCCCCACTTGTGTTCATTTACACCCTGAGCCCGGAAGTCCCGGGAGGCAGTCTTGAGGGTCTGTGCAGAAACCTCTCATGCAGCAGCTCGTTTTCCAGTGCAGCTTGCAGTGCCTCAGGAGGGAGGGAAATGAGTTTCCAATGGGGGTCTCATCATGGATTGTCCTGGAGCTTGCTCTCTATTCCCTCTTGTTGGAACTGGATGCTATATGCTTTTTATCCTGTTCTCGGGGTGGGGGTGGGGGGACGACCCAGAACTCTTCTGTAAACTTACTAAAGCAGAAGTCTCTATTCTATTCTCATAAAGATTTTCTAAATTATGTGTGCACATGTGGGTTTTGTACACGTGTGTGGGTGCCCGTGGGAATCAGAGCCAGCAGATAAGATCCTCTGGAGTTAGTTTACAGGAGCTGTGAGCCACCTGAGCGGGAGCTGGGAACCATGGAAAAGCAGAATGTACTATAACCTCCTCTAAGCTGCCTCTTCAGCCCGCAGTAGTCTCAGTAGTCTCAGCAGGAAAGACTCCTTAAGGGTGCTGTCTGGAAGGTGGGGGGATGGGAGAGGACAGTGGAGCTGGTTCCACGCAGAGGCCACTTCTCAAAGCCACGGTTTAGCTCCATAACCAAAGTGCTGCCTCAGCTTGGCGCCTGTCGCTTATCAAATTAACGAAGAGAAAGAGGAACAGGAAAGAAACCAGAGGCAGAAAGCTGGTTTGTTTGTGAAATGGGTTAAGAGTGTTTATTAAAGGAAACAACTGCCCTTTCAGTTTTGCTCTTAAAAACAGAAAGGCTTTCATGTTATAGCCAGTTTCAAATCTTGGAACTCAGCTTGAGGCGGGTTTCCCACCACTGGGGATGGGTCCATGAAGGGAAACTTGGGATCCATGGACCCAGTGCCTGGAAAAGTACTGCCCAACAGAACCTGGCCAGCCTCCTGTACCAGGGAGACACTGCCACACAGGCTGGAGTGGCCAAGGCCCCTCAGAGGATGCCCAGCCTGAACAAGTCCAAGTGGCTGGAAAAGTACTGCCCAGCAAAACCTGGCCAGCCTCGTGTCCCAAGAAGAAGCTGCTATACAGGCTGGCATGGTCCTGCCCCTGTGTCCAGGTTTTGGCCTTGGCATCTGCTGCTGAGGATGTACCAGTCTGTAATAGATCGAGACCGAGAGTCAGACAACTCTGGGGAAAAGCTATGAGTGTTAATGCCGTGCCCCGCCACTGATAGCTGGGCAGCGTGGGCCTGTCCTGAGACATCTCTATATTTAGGCATGGGCATGAGACAGCCAAGGTAAAGAAGGATGCCCCCAAGTTACTTCAGAGCACTGTTGCCCTTGGAGCTGCAGCCATGCTCTGTCCTTGCATCTGTTGCTCACTACAAGCTCTGTGTGCTCTGGTACAAAAGCAGAACCCCAAAGCCACAGAAGCTTGGAAAGCATCAGCCCTTCCTGAATGGCAGTCCTTGATGCTGGGTAGGTACGTGCCACTGGGCAGGGACCACACACAGTACCTTCCTATTTGCTGTACTGAAGGGACACCACATACTCAATGTTAGCAGAATATGACATGGAGCTCTGAGGGACCCAGCCCTGTCCACTGTCCTCTGTCTCTCAAAATCAGGTGTGCTGGAGCCCACATGGGAAATTGTCATCTCCTAGGAGCCTGGTGTCCATGTAGCCATAGTCATGTTTTCTCATATGAGGCTTCCAGAGTCTTAGTAGCTAGGAAGAATGGCTTTCCCGCTTTCTCATGGCTTGGCCAGACAGCCTGTGCCTGAGCTGCCCTGCAGGCTCTTCCTGCAGAAGTCTCCCTAGCCAGCCTTAAGTTCTCTTGATATCTTCTTGCTAAAAGCTCCCTGCTCCCTCCTTGTAGATCCCTCCCCCAGGAGGCCTTCCCTGGAGGCCATATGGGCATTTCTGCTAGAACTTCCCATTCTCCAGTATCTAGGCCAGCCCATCTCCTGCAGAACCTTCTACTCCTTCTAGCTCAGGCCTCTTCCTGTGCACATCTATAGACCCCTGTTGGTGCCCTCTGAGTGGTCCACTGGTTGGAATGAAGGCTTGCCAAGGGAAAGGCTAAGCCCAGAATCTTTGCCTCTTGGTCTCCTGAGATGTTCACCCCAAACCTGGTAGAAATGTGTTTACAAAGCAAAAGTGGGGGCCACACAGGTCTCCAAGTGGCTCACTGTCAGGCTGGGGACCATGACCATGGAAGGCAGCTCCTGTCTGGACTTGCAGGTAGGAGCCAAGGGGAAGCACAAAGCCTCCTTGAGGACCCCATTCTGTGATGATGGGTCCAGCCATGCGGTACTGTGGTTGCCATGGGTGCCTATCCTGAGATGCCTCTATATTTAGACAGGAACATAAAACAGCCAGGGAAAGAAAGACACCCTAGTGTCACTTAAGAACACTGTTGCCCTTAAGCTGTGGCTGTGACTCCTGAGAGCTAGTCTCAATTAATGGCTTCCCCAGAACCTTCTGGAGGAGCTCTAGGAACTGCCCTGTCCTCAGGGATCCTGCTAGCCTTACCCCTTACTGTAATGATTAAACACACACACACACACACACACATACACACACACACACACACACACACACAAAGCCGAAGCTTCCCTAGAAAGGAAAGGGTGGTTGCATATGGAGGAAGGGAGAGGCTCTAAGGCCCCTGCCCTGCAGGGACAGGATGCTTACAGGGTCTAGATGGCCACAGCTATACAGGCAAGCCTTGGCCTCAGAAGCAAGAGAAGCAGAATGGCAGACCGTTGAGGGCCCAGTGTGTTGTGGGTAGCTCCTTAGAGCAAGTTAAACAAAGCCCACCATCTTTTAAGACTGCCACTGAGCACAGCACCCCACAGCCCCTGCCAGGCTAGGCTCAAGAAGACTGAGACATGATGACCAAGAGCTCACTCTCCCTGGCCGGGCCCGGCAGCTGCGCTCTGACCCCTCTGTTGTCCTGGGAGGAAGACTGGGACTGGCACAGGTCTACTTCTTCCCAGGCTCTTCGGCCAGGGTAGAGGTGAAGAAATCAAAATTTTCCATTTCCCAGGCAAAGGGCAGAGTTTTGTGCACACCTCAGGGAGGATGTTTGTGTTCAGGGAGGTCGTTGGCTGTCTGCTTTCAGAGTAAACGCTCTCGCGGTAACCCTCGCATAGGGTTTGGACATTGGCCTCAGTATCTTCCGGCATGGACCAGCTGCTGTGACCTAGCTCAGGGCAGCCAGGACCACCCTGCTCTTCAGAGGCTGCTATGTGAGGCTGCTCACCTTCCACTCCCTGTACTCACAGAAAGCAGCAACACTAACAGCAGCTATTGCTTTCTCCAGTTATCGAGGCTTGTATTCAATATGGATGTTCTTCCCTAAGCATGGGCTCACCACTAGACAAGCCGTAGGAAGGTGAAGGCTGACCACAGCACGCTGGGACCCAGCGCCTGCCATGCCCTGGACAAGCATTGGTTCCTTCCACTTAGGACTAGGATTGCTTTCAGCTTGGGGCTTTTCTTGGTGTGCCTTCTGTTGCTGGCTCCTGGTTTTGGAAGCTGGGAAGTCAGACTGGCGAGGGTGTCACTGCATCGGAGCATGGTGAGGCAGAACAAGGGTGTGAGCTCTTCTTATGAAGCTGGTCACCCCATCATGGGAGCCCTAGCCTGATGACCTCATCCAACACTAGGTCCCCACCTCCCAGTACTGCCACACTGTATGTTAACCAGGCATATACTGAACATCTCTGAATACCATCAACATGGCCATTTGGGGAACACACGGAAACCCCCCCCACCAGTGTGTGAAAGTCTCTGGGTGGACAGAGTTTAGTGGTCCATGGTAAGAAACTGTCAAACCACCTGGTGTACATACTTGGAGTCCCAGCTACTCAAGAGGTTGGGGCAGGAAGATTGCTCCAGGCTAGCCCGAGCAACATAGCAAGAGACAAACAGGAGATGGGACCTCACAGTATACAACCCTGGCTAGCTTTGAACTCTGTGTAGACCAGGCTGGTCTCAAACTCGTAGAGATCCACCTGCTGCTGCCTCCCCGAGTGCTGGGATTAAAGGTGTGTGTCACCACACTCGACCTTTTGATGCCATCTTTAAAAGGGGGAAAAAAAAAAAAAAAAACATTTTTAATTTTGGTGGTATCCAGTCAAAATTTTTTTTTCTTTTCTGGCTCCTGTTCTCTATAGTCATGTGACAGTGGGGCTGTGCACATGGCTGTGACCAAGCTAGTTCTTGTGTGTGGTGTGTAGTGTGGCGGGGTGGCAGTTGCTTTTTCTGCAGCATCGAGTCCTTCCAGCACTGTTTGCTCAGAGCTGTTTGCCTTGTTGGATCCTCTGGGCCCCTCGTCCCCCTGCTTTGTCATACTTTGTTTCTCTGGTCCTGGGGAGGTGCCTGGCTGACACATTGCTGTGTGTTCCCATCCTTACCTGGGTGCCACACTGTCTTTAGAGAGGGCTTAGGAGGCCAGTGTCTGTACTGTGCCTTGGTGGTGATGGTCAACCCAGGGTCAGACCCCTGGGGACTCTGATGGAGTATCCAAACCTGTTAGCACAGCTTTCCCTTGGGGCTTATCTTGAAGGTCCCTTTTGTTACTGTACATCGAGTGTCAAAATGAGCTCCCAGGAAGCCTGTGCACAGGCATACCCTTCCCAGAGCCCTGGGGGCCCCTCTCTTCCTCCCTTCTTCCACACTCTCTGATGGTGATCCCCAAAGCCCTGTGAAGTAGAGGACAGGCCACGAATGTGCCTGCCCCTTTAAAGTTTTCTAAGGAGCCCAAAATCCGAGCTGCATAATGGAAACCACTTCTTCGCAGCCTCCAGCATGGCCATTTATCTCAATCACCAGGGCACTTAAGATGTGGGCCAAACATATAAATCATATCTTGAAAGAAAGTATGTTGGTGCCACAAAAATTACCCTGTATTCTTACCACCTAATTCAAAAAATGTGTTTTGAAGCTTAGGGAAGAGCAAGCAAACCCAGGCTGTCAGTCTCCCCACACAGCCCACCTCCAGCCAAACTCCAGAGGGGCTGAAGTGGAGATTGGCATGCCCAGGAGGGCTGTGCCTAGATTGCTCCTTTGAAGGTCAGTGAAGGTCAGAGGGAATGCCAAGCCCCAAGGAGGTCTACTCCCATTTGTCAGTGTCTCCCAGCTCAGTGGCTCTCACTCACAAACACTCTCCAGAGCTCCTTTACTGACATCCCAGGGGAGAGGACTAAATACATCTGCACCCTGAGACCTATTTCCAGACTAAGATGAAGAGGCAGGAGTGGGCTGGGGGCTGGGATTTGAGGCTTTCCTATCTTGAAACTCTCATGATTCCATTGGATTCTATGTCTGGTTCAGCAATCCCTTCCTACAGGTAGGGGACAGGGTTCCCAGCCCCAGTTCTTAGAGCAACCCCCTACACGCATGCATGCACACATGCACGCATGCAGGCTGCTCCTGGTCTGAGAGTGCACTGAGCGCTGTGAAAGTATCAAACAAGCAAGAATGAACCTGCGGTCCCAACAGCAGGAATCTTGTTCTCACTTCCTGGCCTCATGCTGTTATACTTTTGTTACCAAGCATAGAGTTTATTTTCTCTGCTTACCTAATTCATTTGTGAACATGTTCATACCCTTAAACCCTGCCTGCATACAGGCTCCGGATCCCTTCCTGTCCCAGCCGCGCTGCTCTGGCTGTCCCTGAAATGGGAAGCATTCTGGCCCAGGCTCGAGGGACCCACTTCCCCTCTTCTCCTTTCCCTGACCTTCATGAGACAGTGTCCCTTCTCCCTGCCACAGAGAATGTGCTAGAAGGTGTATAGGTCTCCTGGTGTGGGGAACTGTCATCTCTCCTTGCTTCCTCCATATTTCTGTTATAACAAAAATAGCAACAACAAAAAAACATGTTCAAGTGGAAAGTTCTGGAAGAGCTGTCTCAGTTAGGGTTTCTATTGCTGTGATAAAACACCATGACCAAAAAACAATTTGGGGAGGAAAGGGTTTATTTGCATTACACTTGTACATTGATGTTCATCATTGAAGGAAGTCAGGACAGTGGCTCAAGCAGGGCAGGAACCTACAGGCAGGAGCTGATACGGAAGTCGGAAGTCGTGTAGTGGTGCTATTTACTGGCTTGCTCCCCATGACTTGCTCAACCTGCTTTGTTATAGAACAGAGGAACACCAGCCCAGGGGTGGCACTACCCACAATGACTAAGAAAGTGCCTTACAGGCCTGCCTATAGCCCTGTCCTAAGGAGACATTTTCTCAGTAGAGGTTTCCTCTTTTCAGAAAAATCTAGCTTGTATCAAGTTGACACAAGAGATGACATGAGATTACCCCTCAAAACCAACTTTATTAGGAGAAAGTCTCTCAGGAATGAGGATATAAATCCACCCTGAAGTAGGGGAGCAGCCAAGAGAAGAGAACATCACACCAAAGACTGCATGCAGGAGGAGAGGGAGATGGGGAGGAGGGAGATGGGGAGGAGGGAGATGGGGAGGAGGGAGATGGGGAGGAGGGAGATGGGGAGGAGGGAGATGGGGAAGAGGGAAATGGGGAAGAGGGAAATGGGTGATGGGGAGGAGGGAGATGGGGAGGAGGGAGATGGGGAGGAGGGAAATGGGTGATGGGGAGGAGGGAGATGGGGAAGAGGGAAATGGGGAAGAGGGAAATGGGTGATGGGGAGGAGGGAGATGGGGAGGAGGGAAATGGGTGATGGGGAGGAGGGAGATGGAGGAGGAGGGAGATGGGAGATGGGGGAGATGGGGGAGGAGGGAGATGGGGAGGAGGGAGATGGAGGAGGAGGGAGATGGAGGAGGAGGGAGATGGAGAAGAGGGAAATGGGTGATGGGGAGGAGGGACATGGGAGATGGGGGAGATGGGGGAGGAGAGAGATGGGAGAGGAGAGAGATGGGAGATGGGGAGGGGGAGGAGGGAGATGGGAGATGGGGAGGAGGGAGATGGGGAGGGGGAGATGGGGGACGAGAGGGGGATGGGACGAGAAGCTCCCCACATACAGAATGACAGGATCCTGATAGGAGAGAAGGGGCTCTCAGTTTCCTCTTGGAAACCCCAAGAACAAAGAAGGCTTTCTGATGTTTAAAGGCTTTGGTGGGTGGGGGTGGAGGGAAGTTGCATCCCATGTGGTTCTGTCTGGCTTAGTCTACCTGCCAAGGGGCACAGGCTCTAAACTTAGCATGTAGTTGCAAGAGGGGTGGGACTATTCTTACTCACAGCCAAAAGTGGTAGGAAGGAAGATGCCAGGGACCAGGAGAGAAAGCACAGGGGATTTGGCCTGATCAGGAGGCAAGAAAAGGCAGCTAGAAGGTCGGTGATAGCTCCCTCTCCCAGCTGTTGTCCCCAGTCCCTGGCAACCCCCAGAACTGACAAACAGGTGGTGAGTAGCTGCAGGCATACTCAGGGAGATGGCCTCCCTTTCCTCCTTACTGACCCACCACATGGGAGAGGCCTACGTGGCTGAGGGAAGCCTTTCTCCTCTCCTGCCCTGGGCATGTTGGACAAGCAGGACTCTGTCATACACTGTTGCAGGTTTATCTGCAAGACTGTACCTGGTGCGGGGTGGGGGTGGGGGGAGGATGGGGGCTGGGGGATGGGGAGGATGGAGACACAGCAACAATGAATTCTTTGCCTGCTTCTTGGATGGCATCAGGAGGCTACACAGCACCCATAGCCAGTCCCGCCC
Source organism: Phodopus roborovskii (assembly GCF_943737965.1). NCBI lineage: Eukaryota > Metazoa > Chordata > Mammalia > Rodentia > Cricetidae > Phodopus > Phodopus roborovskii. Next base: position 7,315,534 of record NW_026126578.1, read on the forward strand.
CTCAGGTCCCGGCCCTCCCAGGCTGCAGTCTCCGCTGTCCCCTCTGCTTACCCTTCTAGCCACCACCTTGCTTCCTGCGTGTCCTAGTCCTAGTCAGCCTAGGATGTCATGGGCTATACAGCACCCCACAATCCATCAACCACAGAGCCCCACAAGCCTCGTCCTGTTTCTGGACGTCATTCTTGGCTTAGGCATTTTTGTCTTGGGAAGCTCTTCCTGGTCTTGGTGCTACCTGCTGTTAGAACCCAGGAGGGTTTGTGAGGGATCATGTCATACAAGAAGAAGGATCAGTGGTGTTCACAACCCCCAGAGGGACATAATGACAGGTCTTCCAGCCTCCCCCAGGACGGTCTGATTCTTTCTAGGGAGTCTGTAGAGGAAGCTCAGGCCACAATCTTTACCTGGTCCCAGCACAATCCACCCCTGCTCTGGTCGGTCCCTCTCTTCCAGAAGAGGGAGGTGAGAAGTGGTCCATACAGAGGCCCACAAGGCATAAAGAGTGCCAACCCCAACTTTCACAAGCGCAGTGTGGTTTAAGATGTTTACATTAGCAAGTGAACACATTTAACACACCCCCAAAATGTAATTGTGCCATCCCCAGGTTATGACAGTGCATGAAAGAGGCCCCTCGGCCCATGCTGTCTCCTCAGTGTGGCTCAGAGCAGATCCAGGCTGGAACTGGATGCCAGCAGCTCCTTTCCGGAGCCTGCCATGCCTGTGCTGCTGCAGCTGGTACACCTTGATACCCTCTGGGGCTGTGGGTCCAGGCAGGCATCCTCTTTGGCACCTTATACTCTCATCTCAGAACCCTGGCCTGCCCTGCTGGTTCCCTCAGAGCACGGTGGGGGTAGGGGGGTGGGGCTCCTGCCCTGGCCATCCTCAGTGAGACTGTGATGTGCAAGTATAAGCCAAATTAACCCTTTCCTCCCCAAGTTGCTTTTGGCCAGGGTGTTTACCACAGCAATAGAAACCCTGACTAAATACATGTGTATGATGTGTGAGAGTGTGTGTATGTGTATGTACGCATATGTGTGCAACAGGCCAGTTTGTAGGCAGAAGCAAGCCATCTTTGTTCTGACCTTCCACCTCGGACAAGGTCTCTGTTGTTTGCAGGCTAGCCCACAAGTTCCTGGTGATGCTGGTCTCTACTTCCCACCTCTCTGTAGGAGCACAGGGGTCACAGACACATGCCACCATGCTCAGTTTTACAGGGGTTCCAGGGACTTGAACTAAATCTTCATGCATGCATGGCAAGTTTTTGTATCCACTGAACTAGCATTTCCTTGGCCCCTTCTGTGGTTTGATTGGCAGTCCCACAAAGACTAACAAGTGTCCACTGTGAAGCATCTGTTCATTTTTTTCCTTTGCCCATTTTAAAGAAATAAGTAGAGTTCTTTACACCAGCCCTTTATATGTGAAAACATTTTCTCCTGATTTGTGATAGCCTTTTTGCTTTCAAGCATCAAATTCTTAACACTTGTTAAAAGCCAGTCTTTCATTCTCTCTTTTTCATTTCTGGTGTCTGAAGAGATCTTTAATTTCTCTGGTTGCAAGCAGAATACCTTATGCCTGTTGAGGCTTCATCTTGACCGCAGAGAGCTCAAGGAGTTGCAGCCCTTTGCCAGGACGGGGCACTCCCATACCAGTCATTAATCAAGAAAATGCCCCATAGGATTGCCTGTAATTGTCGTGATTTTTCTTGGTCGAGGTTCCCTCTTCTCAGATCACTCTAACTTGTGTCAGGGTGACAAAACAAAACTAACCAACATAGACACCTTAAAAGCTTTATAGCCAGGCAGTGGTGGCACACACCTTTAATCCCAGCACTCAGGAGGCAGAGGCAATTGGATCTCTGAGTTCAAGGCCAGCCTGGTCTACAGACTGAGTTCCAAGACACCCAGAGCTGTTAACAGAGAAACCATCTTCAGAAAACAAAACAAACAAAAAAAACCAAAACAATAAAGCATTTATGGTGCCTTTCTCTTTAGAAAAGAGTATAGAGACTCACTGTAGTGGATTATGCCTATAATCCTAGCACTTGGGAGGCTAAGACAGGAGGGATGCATTGCCAAGTTCAAGGCAGTCTAGGCTATAGAGTGAAGCTTGGTAACCATCCTATGCCTGCACCAAGCATTAACATTTAAGCAAACCTCTGCAAACTCACCGTCTTCTAGATTCACGTGGAATACATCTGGGAGCCTGTTTAGGTCAGTGCCATCCTGAGTGCTATGTGAACCCCACCAATGAGCATGGCCAGGTTGCCCTAGTAGAGAAGTCCTCCATTGTCCCTAGGAGCTGGATCTGCAAGACCCCAACGATTTCATAGTAAGTCCTTTGAGTGGCTTGCAGGAGTCTCTCCAAGGGCTGGGCAGTGCCAGCTGCAGCCCTACTGGTCACAACCTCTAAGCTAAACAGCTAGTTGAAGAGTAACCATAACCATGACGAGCTCTACCTGCCCATCCACAGAGGGTGCCACTCAGTGTCACCCAGGAATGCTAGGCAGAAAATTCCAGAGCTCACCTTCCATCCAGCCACAGCCCCATCCTCAGTGTCCCCTTCCTTCACACTGGCTGCCCAGCCTTTTCTAGGTATGGTCTTCCCCGGCTTGGCAGCTTGTTGGCTGTTGATCTCAGGCAAACTTTTACCTCTCTGAGCTGTTCCTCCTTACCTAACTGGCAGGAGTGAGGCATAATGAGAGTATTAGCTCTGGGTCTGCACAAAGCCCATGGCACAGGCAGCTATGTAAATGTGCTTGGTGAATGGGTAGCTGAACCATGCTGCAGTTCTCATGGTTCCCATCTCCCCAGCTCAGCCTGCATATCTGGAAGTCTGGGTCAAGAAGAGCTCTTTCAAACAGGCAGCCAAGCTACCTACCTCATGAGGCCAGGCACCATGCTGGTGGGGATCTGGGACCTGAGGGGTAGTACCCAATGGGACAGGTGGCAAGTTCTTTTGCTCTAAAGCGAGGGTCTACGTAGAAATGGAGGGACAGCGGGGAGACATTGCCACCCTTGCTAAAGAGAGGAAGTCACCTTCTACGTTGCTTTCCACACCTTTTGACAGCCAGCACCGCTGTGAATGTTTAATTTGGCCAGACTTCCTGCCTCCTACCAACAAGCTGTTCCTTTCCTCAGCAGAGCTGAGGTAGCCTTGTGCAACCCATTCCAGGAATTCTGGAAGGCTGAAGGCATCGCTTCAGGGACAAACTCTCTGGGGGCCCTAGGGTGCCAGGGCCTTGGTACCTGCTGTGCTGACCTCAGGTCACCTCTCTGCAGGACTTTTGCCAGGAGTTACTGGGACAGAAACATAGCCTAAGGGGCCACTTCCTTCTTGGGGTGTTGCTGGAATGGGTTCCCTCCCCCATTCACACCCTCAGGCTCCCCCAGGGATACACAGAGGGACAGAGGCAGGGTCTGGTCGTCTCTGGCCTGTTACCCTGCCTAGGTAACCTGCCATTGCGGGGGGGGGGGGGGGGGCTGTTCTGAGTGACAGCCAGCCCTCTTGCCAGTGTCTGCACCTGGCCTAAGTAGTGTGGACAGTGGGACAGCACAGGGTGGCAAGTGCTCTCCTGCCAGACCCCCCCCCCCCCGAGAGTTCCTGCTCTCACACACTCAGCTTCTAGAGCACAGGGCACAGCTGGACAAGCACGGGGCCCATAGTGCACACTGTGAGGGCGAGGGGCTGGCTGGGTACCCTGAGGATAAGCAAGGGGAGGGTGAAGGGAAGGGCTGCCCAGCTGCTGCACTCTTCCTTTCACATGCAGCCTGGCCACAGCCTTCAGGAAAGGAGCAAGATTTAATACACTGCACAAGGAACAGGGCTTCAGTCCTCAGAGACAGGGCAGCTCTGCCAGGGAACCCCGTTGGGAGGCGCTCGGTACTTGTGGGAGTGCATGCTTCTGTTGTGGTGGCAGCTGTAGTTGGGAAATGTCATCTGTAGGCCCCCTCAGTTCAGTGTCTCCCCTTCTCCACACAGATCTGGGACATGAGTGACGAGGAGACCATCTGAGACAACCACGGCTCAGGAGTGTTCGGCCCTCAGCGCAGGACTGTTCCCCAGGACTGGTGATCTGGGTCCCACCACCTCCCTGGTTCTGGTCTCCACTCCCCCAAGGACTAGGGGCACCCTCTGATGCCCAGTTCTCTTTCCTGCGCCATCTCACCAGCTCTGAACTCAATAATAACTTTGGCATTGCCACTGATCTGGGGGTTCTTCCCTGTGCATTGATTTCCCCCCCCCCTCCTGTTGTCAAGATTTTGCTGGGATCGTTTCACCTTGGACCATAGAAGCTGCAGAAAGCATCTGACTCAGCATAGATCAAACAAGGATGTCTGTCCTAGGAGCCTCCATGGGGAGAGTCCCTTCTGTGGACCCTGGGCAGCAGTGGGCTGAGCTTATTGCCCAAGTATTCAAGTGGCTGCCTGCCTGGTGAGCAGCTGGGCCGCAGGCAGGTGCTTCATGGGGTTCCTATTGGGGCAAAGTTAGTTTTCCTCTTCATTCTAGGATGGGTCCTTAGTAGCTGTGGTCACCTGTCCTAAGTACACCTGCTCTTCCTAGCAGCTCCCCCTCCCACACTTACATACCTTCAACTTCGGTCTCATATCCAGAACAGTCCATACATGGCTGTCCGGCAGATGCAGTAAGGTAGAGTTGAGAGGTCCTTGGCCTAAGGAGGAGACTATAACAAGTAACCCTGCACAAGGGTTCCAAGATTCAGTGAGGCCTAGGCACAGGGCACCACATGCCACCCTAGGATGCAAGAGCCACACAAAGCCTTGGTTTAAGAGCACTTTATTATTGTTCTTAAGGCTACTTTTAAGTACAAAAAAAAAAAAAAAAAAAAAAAAAAAGATGGCCTGCCAAACCTTTTTTTTTCTTCTTCCAGGAAAAACAGGCCACAGAGAATGGTATATTACAGATTTACAAACACAGAGAGGGTTCAGCACACACATGGGTGGCTTGGTTCTGGGGAGGTCACAAAGCTCCTGCCCAGGCAGGATGGTGCACTCCTCGGCTGACGTGTGGCATTCCCCTCCAGGGCACAGCCTATTCCAGATAGGTTAGTGCACCAGAGACCCAGCCACCCACACTGCCACCCCCACCCCCAACAGCAACAACCCGATCACTGACGGGTGTCTGAGGCCTGTTGCCCACAGAGCCAGTCCGCGGTGCGGTTGTTTCCCTGTGACAACCTCAGTAGCCTGTAGAATAACAAACTAGTGGCTATTAATGCGGACGCAGTGTTGTCATGGAGTAACTGTGTACCTGCACGATTACAGACACACCTACAACAAAAAAAGATCAACTTTTTTTTTCCCAAACAACAAAAAAATGATTACCAGAGGAAAGGGAAAAATTAAATAGCTACATATCATTAACAAATTAATTGTTCTTCAAAAATACCTACAAATTTCTCTGTACATTCTTTACGCACAGCGTAATGATGGTCTTTAAAATTACCTATATAAAAAAAGTGTTCTCAACAATTCTTTTTTCCTACAGAAAATATAGGGGCCTGAATGTCAAGCTCGGAAGCCCAGGAGAGTGGCGTGAACTGTGTGCGGGGCAGGAGGGCTGTCCACTTTTGTAAGGACTGGTAGCCACCCTGTGACTACAGGTATCAGCCCCCGCCTTTCCACCCTTGCCTGTTTCCCTCCTACTGAAAGTCAGCCCCACGGGTTCCCATATGCAAGGAGTCCATAATGCCTTGTTGGAGAGGTGGTCCTGGCCAGATGATGTCCTAGCCCTTTAGTGGGCTGAGCCAGGGGACAGAAATGCTTACGGCCGGGAGGAGCAGCAGCTGTGGGGCATCCCCAGCCATGTCTGTCCTGCTTGTTTCTAATGTCTAGTTAGTAGCTATTAATAGAGCGGGAAATAGTGATACAGGAATAACTGTATAGTTATTATTGAGGAATGTGTACAGCCTTGGCCCCGGCCTGAGAGGAAGCACACGAAGCTCCATGCTGCAGACTGTCAGGCACCTACTGTTTGGCCAGTAGTTGGAAAGGAGCAGTCTGTGCATCAAAGAGCCTAAAGATGTGAACTCAAGTCCCAAGCCCAGGATGCAGAAAATCAGCAGCAATGGGCTCCCCAACCTACCACACCCACCGGCTGTGCGCTCCTTCTCGGAGTAAAGTGAGCGTCCATTACACGTCTCAGAAGCACAGCTGTACCAGCAGTGAATGTATCTAGGGCTGTAACTGACATAACAGGCTAATGCCACTGACCCGAAGCCAGTCAGTGCTACAGTCTGAGCTTATAGTCAATAGAAACCAGCTATTTTTCTTAAGACACGCACCATGTCAGAAGCACTACGGAGTCCTCTAGTCTTGGCACTAGCCTCACAAACTGCAGTGTTCAGAGAAGGTAAATGCCCATGGTCGGGGAAGTCTGCAGTCCAGTTGTGAGCACCTTAAGACTAGAAAGAAAGACCTAGAACCTGCTAGAGACCTAAGTTGAACAATGCAAGCACACATGGTCAGAAGTGTTCCCTAGCAGTTTGCCCTCGGTGCTGGCATCTCAGATGGCTGCCAATAGGCAGCCCTGCCCTCCATAGTGCAAATCAGGACAGTTCTTTTCAGGCAGACACATGTACACACAGACTGAGCTGGACCCCAGGTGCAAGCCAAGCCGTGCAAACCCGATCTCAAAAGCTAAGAGCACAAAGCGTCCGGATCCCCAAGTCTTCATGGCTTGTGACTAAGAAAGGGCCGCAGGGTCCCGGCTGCCAGGTGGCAGAGCTGCAGAGGTTTCTTTGGTAACCAGGGCAGGAAGCAAGGATGCTCCGCTGGACCGATGCTCCGCGCTGTTCCTGTTGCCATATTGAGACCCCTTGTACAAACACCAAGCAAGTACAAAAACAGAGCAGAACAAAAAGTCCAGACAACATGGTTTTGCGAATAAACCACCCTCCCACCCTCCCCTCAAGACTTTTTTTCTTTCTTTCTTTTTTTTTTTTTTTTTTTTTTTTTTTTTTTTTTTTTTTTTTTTTTGTAAAGCACGGACTGTTCAAAGCTCAGGCAAACCATGCAGATCCCTGTGTGGTCAGAGGGTGGAGCCCCCTTCAGGAGACCACAGAGGGGGAGTGACTATGGTTGACCATGTGGGCAGTGGGACTGGCTGGCTGGCCCCGGCGTGAGGCTGACTCTGGGCTGCTGGAAGCGCTGTCCTTCGCCGCTTTGATCTGAAGCCATGTGTCACCTAGTGCTTTGGCAAAGTGGTCGTCCACAGAGCCAGTGATGGACACCGAGTTGGGTGCTGGCTCCGGCTCCTTGTAGTTCTTGCCTAGGCTCCTTCGGAAGTGCTCTTCCACCACAGGGTCACAGGTGGCAGTTGCTGCAAAGGACGGATCAGAGGAGATGTCGCTGCATCAGTGGGCCGGGGTACCATAGTCAGTGGTGCCTAACCATACTGGCACTAAACAGCAATGATGAAGGCTGTCTCCCTGTCATCTAAAGCCCAGAGGTGCCAGGGACCCAAGCCATGGCCAATTAATTCAAGGTACGCATGTGCTCAAAAACATTGCTTTTAAACTCAAAGTGAATTTTAGGGAGAGGTTACAGCCCACAGCTTAATCCAGGTCCCCACATGCAAGCGGCCATGGTGGAAAACTCACCACTGGGCAGTCTCCGGTAACTGGCAGATCCAGATGCAGAGCAGCCACTGTGTGCAATGGGACAGTGAGAGAGGTTGCAGTTGCGAGCGCCCGCTGATGCGCAGGTTATCACAGAGGGCCGGTTCTGCAGGAGGGAGAATAGGTCAGCTCTTCACCCATTGATTAGGTGAGCAGCTGTGAAGTTCCTCTTCACAGGGACCTCTTCTGCACCCAGTTTTTCCTGGAGCCCACTGTGCTTCAAACAGCAGGTCCAGACGGGAAGACTAGATATGCTGGGGTCCCCTCTCCTGGCACCTGCAGCTAAGACCCTGACACGCAGCATCTCCTCAGGGCCAGGTCCCTTCCTCCTTGTCAGGGAGTGTGTACAAACTCTGACTGGAAACCTGGAATCACAGGCCTACCATGGGTCACTGAGAACTGCCTGGAGTCTGTGCTTTTAAAGCCTCCTCCGCTTGTCGTCTCTGGGGCCTGCTAAGACAGTGTGGTGCTAAGGTAAGGCAATCACTCAAGTCCTCAGGGTAGTGTGACCTCCTGCTCTTTGGTCTTACCACGTTGCCTTGAACTTATAATCTCAGCTACTTGGGAGAGGCAGGAGGATGACAAGACAGAGCTGCTAGTTCTGGCCTTGTTTTTTAAAAAGTAATAATTTTGCCAGGTAGTGGTGGCGGCACATGCCTTTAATCCCAAAACTCTGAAGGCAGGCAGATCTCTGTGAATTCAAGACCAGCATAGTCTACAGAGCGGGTTCTAGGACAGCCATGGCTATATGGAGAAACCCTGTCTTGAATATCCCTCCCCCTCCCCCAGAAAAAGAGCCTATATCCTTCTCACAGGTTTGTGGCCACTGACATTTAATTTTGTGGAACCCTCCTGGGTAAGCACAGGCCTCTTGGGAGGGACAGAGTGCTAGGAAGATGGGGGAGGGACACATGGGGACCTCCCTCATCAAGACCAATCCTGTGCAAAGCAGCAAAGTCTTAGGAACGGGACTGCGGAGGTCCCTTCAACTTCAGGACTTCTGCTCAGGGTTTCCATGTAGCTCTTGGTTCCCCACACCCAGCTTGACCTGGTCACCTCCAGATGAGAAGTAAGCAAGCTGCTTGACATAACATACACACCTGCTGCCTCTCCACAGCCGACCTGCCAGTGTCACTGGTGTTCTTAGTCAGTGCTAGAGGCTGCTCCATGAGGCCAGGGAGGGATGCATACAGGTGGCCACCATGCAAGCTCACAGCAGGGGCTGCAACCCGCTCAATGGGACTGCGGCTCCTTTCCCTGGGGTCTCTTCTGCAGTCTCCGTTGACAGTCTTATTCCTGAAAGACAGGGAGGGAAATGCCTGTCAAAGGGGGCCCTGGTGTTCCCATGGCATTCATACCCTGAGGTTAAGGGTACGACTAAAGGGTGAGTTAGGGAACCTGGCCCTAAGTACAGGACGTTCCCTCCTTCCCTGCTGGCAGACATGTCACTTAACAGTGTTGTCTGCCTGCCTAGATAGGAGACAACGCCATGTGCAGTTTGACCACCATGGGTCATTGAAGTAGGATGGGAATGCTGGTGATAAATAAACCTGACATATGGTATGAGCCAGTTCTGGGGCGAGACCATACTCGTGTATGCACCCTGGCACCAGAACCCGTTAGCACCTCTGTCCAGACAGGACACCAAGACAGTGGGTAGCCGAGCGACTGGCTCATCCACTGATGACCTCTTCTGTGTGGGTCTGTCTGCCTCTTGTTAGTGCAGCATAGGGCAACCAGTAGCTGAAGAAGACAGCAGTGTCCCTGAGCTGTAGGGGCCTGCATACTTGCCAGATGCCCAACGCCGCCTCTTCTATAAGGGATTTGTATGTCAACACAAGTGAGGCATGAGGACCCGCAAGGCCCAGCTTACACACACACTGTTCCAGGCTCAGCTCTGTCCCTTTTTAACCAGCTGCCAGAGCAAGCACTTTAAAATTTAAAGGAAAATGGGGGGCTGATTCCTAAGGTTTTTAGAAACTTCAGATGGTTCTCTTGAACCCATGCAACTTGGTCTGCTCCTTAACCATCAAAGCAGCAGGCTATGGACACTTGGCTTTGAGCAGAGAACAGCCATGCCTGCCTGCTGGGCCAGCCACATGTAACATGCTAATGTTTAGTCACATACCACACACCCCCCACATGTGATAGCTACACCTTTTATTAGTGACCAATCAATTTTCAATTCTAAGAAGTGACACCGTACCCACCATTCCCTGGCCTTGCTGTGTTCATCTCAAAGCCATCTTGTTATTAAGCAAATCTGACCTGACGGCTCTCTATTCAAGTATGAGCAGCTAGCACCTTTCCCATGAACCCTGTTCCCAACAGCCTTTCCTCTTATACTGTAGCAATAACTGTCCATCTGTCCTTCACCAGGGAGGCTGTACTTCTCTGAATGTGCAGTGGCCCCCAATTCCAGGGTACTTGTGCCACCACACCCCTGCTGATCACTCCTGCCCATCCTAGGCTGGCACGGAAAGTTTTCAGGGACAAAGTCCTGTCTGTCTTGAGCTACTGACCCCCTGCACAGGGAAAGAAAGCACCAAGATGCAAAACTGGGATGGGCAGACAGATGGAGCCTACACGCCCGGGGGCTCATGCAGCAGACACTAGCAAGGACAGGAAATCCCAGGGAGTACTATGGTTCCCAAAAGAACCTGCAGCAGGCAACGGGGACAGAAGAAGCCAGCACAAGGCGGGCTGGAGGGTCTGAGAAAGACAGCCTACAGATGGCGAGATGCCTACAGATGGCGAGATGCCTCAGGCAGGCTAGCATCACTTGTCCCCTTGACCTCAAGGTCACCAGTCCTTACCACCTTGGATCGATCCCCCACAGTCAAGCACCAACCTCAATGATGAGATAGATGCATAGAGAGCATAGAATGAGGTGGTACCAACAGGGGCCTCCAGGACCCAACACCTAGGAACTCATTCAGTCGGCACCGAGCATGGTACATCATACAAAATACACGAAACACAGAACAAGCCTGGGAACTTGCTGGTTAATTTTAGTAAAATTACACGTCACTCATATTTCCAGCTCACTTTTCCTGGTTCCTGGAGCTTAAAGGCAGACATTGTTTTCCATGTCCCTCCCCTTTGAATGAATCACAGCCTAGTGTGTCCTGTGCCGTCAGGACGCTGACCCAAACCACACACATCCTGCCGCTCCTTAAAGACCAAGTTGGTGGGTGGAAAACCAACAGGGGCCCTAGTAGGGCCTCGAGGACTCACGGAGCTGCCTGGGAGCAGCACCCTTGCCCAAGCCAACTATTTTAGGAGAGAAACAAAAAGGTGGGGTGGGCAAAAAGGAAGCCACCACCCTCATCCAGGCCAGAGTTTTCTGGGGATAGTCACCATGTGCTCCTGATCACTCTCTGAGGTCAGAAGACAAAGTAGACCAAATCCCAGAGTACAACTCCAAAGAAAACACACGGTCTGGCCCTTACCCATGTGCAGACCGGAGGGTTGGTTAGTCCTGTACAGTATCTTGCTCAGCCTGAGGAACCCTGCATGGTACGTTGGCAAGCAGAAGAGTAAGGAAGGGCCCACCCAGCCTTAGGCTTCCCACAACACACAGGATATCCTGGAGATGACAGAGTGAGCCTTCCTGATACCAATCTGTGCTGGTGTCACTGTGTGCCAGGGCCAGGGCCCATCTTGCTCTCACACTGTGCCCTGGGAACCTGCATGACAATCATAACCCTTCCCACAATCTAACACTAATAGTTGGGACAGAAACTAAGCCTTCAGACCTTCCCAAAGCCATGACCAACCTCAAGGCTATCTACTTTGACGAGAATTGTGTCTTTAATGGAGACATGACGGCATGGACCATATCCTCTGTGTCCCCAATCACAGTTTCCCATCCCTTGACAATCAAGAAGAAAGTCATGTTCCCATGTCCACCTCAAAGCCAAGACAGCAAGACTGTGTCTGGCTGACATTCCTGACGCTTAGCTATATAGGTTCTGTCTCACTTTCTGCTTAATGAAAATTCAAAACTCAACCCCAGGCAACTAGCCATGCCTCACTCCCTGTCACAGGAAGCTGGAAAACCTGCTGGAGCAGAGCACTGGGGGAGGATGGCCCTCAAGCTATTCAGGCTGGTGGTCTTTCCATCCCTTGCTGAGTGCTCAAACCTCATTCTGATGAACCCTGAAGTGGGAAACAGACTCAGGCACTATCTGAAGTTACCAAGCTGGTAAAGTCAAGGGTTCCAGGGCATAGCTCAAGGTCTGTAAAACCTTCCCTTCCTGACAGGGTAAAGCACCATTTCTATACCATCTCTCAGCAATGCATTTGAGTCTCTCCTGTGAATTGTTTTTAATTTCTGTCACAGACTGAACAGGGTCTCCTGAAAGATGTTATATGTGACCAGGTCTAATATCAGAACCACAACTCAATACCCCTAACGGGTAAATAAGGAAACAGGCACTCAAAGGGAAAACGATACCGAGAGATCAGGGGTGGCAGCAAAGAGAGCATCCCTCAGAGGAATCCAATCACTCCATGTAGATCAGGCTAGCCTTGAACTCACAGAGTTCAGTCAATCAGCTTGCTTCTGCCTATTCATGTCAAATAAAGGAGCTAGAAACTGGCAATGTTGGGGAGCCTAACCCTGGGCTAGCCTCCATTAATGTGTGTGCTTGTACCTTCGTTTTAACAAAAAAAAAAAAAAAAAAAAAAAAAGTTTTTAAAGCTTAAAAACTATGAAGAATTATCATAAAAGTAAAAAATTGTAAAAATTTTGGGGCGGCAAGACAGAAATGCTCGTTTGTCTTGTGAGCCCAATGACCTAAGTTGGCATGGTGATAAAAATCAACTAACGGCTCATCCTCAGGATGCACACGGCTGCCTTCCCTCCATCTCGAGCACCAAATGGCTTTATAGATCTCTAGAATCCACTACACTGATGCTTTCTGCTGACTGACCTATAATTAATGCAAAAGCATTTTAGAGCAGTGGTTCTCAACCTTCCTAACGCTGTGATCCTTTTACAGTTCCTCATGGCTGTGGTGACCCCAAACCATAACATTATTTTCATTTTTGCTACTGTAATGAATTGTAATGGCTGACATGCTTCCCCTACTGAGAACCACTGCTTTAAAGATTTACTTATGTAGTATATAAACAGTGTTCTTCCTAGTATGTCTGCAACCATACAGATGGTTGTGAGCCACCGTGTGGTTGGGAATTGAACTCAGGACCTCTGGAAGAGCAGCCAGCACTCTCAATCTCAGAGCTATCTCTCTAGCCTCTGCTTTAGAGTCTTAGAGATGTAGCAAGGACCCTAAGCCTCACTGTCCTTCAGATAACACATGCTATGCCCGGTGCATGAGGCTAGAAGGCCAATCAGTGCAAGGCCCGAGGCCTGGCTGGTCCAGAAGCTGGCGAGATAATCTACTTCCCTGCGTGAGGGTGAGGAGGGGAATGCCTGTGGAGCTGCTGTTATCTGAATCTGACCATCAACTCAGCAACTCTGGATGGTTCTGGAAGGAATGCTCTTGCCTGGTTTCCCACTTGCCATCACTGCAGCTGGGGAGCACTATCCCCCACTCCTTCCCCAGCGCCCAAGTCCCAGAGCAGGTAGGTGACAGTTCAGTGTCACCCAACCACTCCTGTGACAGGAGGTAAAGGTTGCCTCGTAGAAGAACTACATGGCCCCTGACACCCTTCTGATGAGGACTGGGGATTTGTCCCCACAGCTGAGCCCAGGGCTTCTAAGCCATCACTGGAGTCATGAAAGAGCCTGTTTGTGTCACGATGTCCCAGCCACCACCACCCATCTCCCCGGCCCCTCCAGCAGCCCAGGTGTCACTTGCATCCCACAAGAACATTCCCAGCAGTTACTTCCTCTCCCCCTCTCCTGTGTTCCCTGAAAGCCGCACACTATCTACTAAAAGGCTACGAAATGACCAGGTGAGTGAGTGCAAGGTGGCACTGGCTCAGTGTTACAGGCCCGGCTCTCCCAGTTCACCCTGGCTCAGCCTCAACTCTGTGCTCCACTCTGACTCCAGCCCTGTTCCCCCAGACCAGAACAGTCTGCATGTGTTTTACATCATTAGCTGAGACAAGAGAAAGAAACGGAAGCCTGAGAATCAAGTCTGCCATGAGACTAGGGGTGGAGCACTGTGCTCTCTGCATGTTAGCCAAGCAAGAATGGGTCCACCTGTAGCCACAAACCCCCAAGGACGTCACACAAATTAGGCCAAGAACCCATGTGCACGCCAAGCATGGTTTACAGAGCCCGAAGCTCACGTGCTGCACACATGCACACTCAAATGCTAATGGAGATGCTGCTGAGATTAATAAATGTTCACTCAAGATCCCTGCTGCTCCTGGGTGTACAGCTGTTTTCATCATTATACAGTCCCTCAATGAATGATACTAAAAAGTACAGCCACTATCGTGTTTTTGGCATTAAGCAATCCTCAAACTAGAGAGGGATGGAAAGCATCAGGCTCTTCCTGCCTAAGCCCAGCCGCCACATCTGCCATGGGCAGAAACCTCTAGACCACTCCCTCTCAACCCAGGGACAGGCGCCACTGGGCTGGTATTTATATTGTTACCCTTTAGGGAGGACTTGGGACCACAGAGATGACGGCTGGAGGATGGGATGAATGAAGAAAGGGGCTGGGAACATGCCAGTCATCCAGCACCAGCTCCCTGGAAGCCCACCTCCTCCCCCCCCCCCCCCGCCTCCCTCTCCCACTACCAGCTTTCCTAGACAAACCTTTATAGAGTTAGAAAAGGCGTGTGCAAGACTATAGCTCCCAGTGCCCCCTTGGGAAGGCTGTGGAGAAGACCAGGGGAGAAGACTCAGTCCCTCCAGCCACCAGGAGTGAACAAACAGAACAGGATCAGCTAGCTGGTGACTTGCACAGGTCCAGGTACATTTTTATGAATGAACTGTCAAAAAGCAAACCCAATCTTATGAGAAATCAGCATCAGAGGAGTTCATGAGATCAGGGCTCCTGGAGAAACTCCAGGAGGGTGATCCTCACTCAAACCCACCAGAAAGGAAAGGTGTGGACACACTGCACTCCCACCACATCTGCTGCAACAAGGTCTTTCAGAACTTCCAGCTAAATCTGGGGAAGGTTCGTTCCCTCCTAGTTTTTCCTCCACACTCTTGCAAAAGTCATTGGAAAATAAAATCAGACTGTTGGTGAAAACATCAGGCTTCATCCTGCTGAAGGGGTGGGAGTGGGTGTGCTCAGCAGTCACAGGGATGGCTGCATGGATGCTCAGACACTTGTAGGGACACAGCTTCTTTCCTCAGGCAAGCTGCTCAGCACAGAAAAGCTTCAGCGCAAAGCCTGTCTTCTAATGAGTGACAGGTGCCTTCAGAGGCCATGTCTTCCACGTCTTCCTTTTGAAAAAACTCAGGAAACTGTATGTATTCCATCTTTCAGCTACCAGAAAAGTCTTTCCCTGTCTGACTTGGCAGAACTCGGCAACAACACCAGCCTCTTTGAATTACTCTGGTGCGGACCCCACCAGACAGCTGGCAACACCACACACTCCACAGCAGAGCCTGGCACTGAAACGTTACTGCACAGCACTGGGACCCAAGCACCCGGGGAAAAGCTGGCTCCTTCAGCACAGTGGTAATCTCTGATTTGAAGACCTGGACATGTGTGCTAGGTGAAACAAGACCAAATTACCCAAGCCTGCAGTCCTTAGCACCCATGTCCCATTGGAAGGTGAGGTTTTGGGCTCAGTTTCCAGCACCCATATGGTGGCTCACAGCTGTCTATAACTCCAGTTCCAGGGTATCTGACACCCTCTTCTGGCCTCTATGGGCACGACACCCATGCAATGTACATATAAGTATGCAAGCAAAACACATAAAATAACTTAATCTAAATAGAAAGGTGGGGATCACACATAAACATTCCTTTCAATTCAGCTCTACCTATGACTTCCTCTGGAGCAGACACCTTGCTTGCATTCCCACACGTGTGTGTAATCCACATGGCTGCACACCCACACCCTGCACAGTGGTGACAGGTCTCAATTACTTTATGAAGTCTTTCATGCATTGATTCAACACCAAGTGAAAACCATGAAGAAAGTTTTTCTTCAAGTCACCAATAACCCTGACTGACCTTGAAAATTACAAATTGCAACCAAAAATAAAAATCATCCACTAAATTACCATAGAGCATGAACCTTAGGCATTGAGAATCCACAGCAATGAGATATGCACCTAAGAAACACTTTTTCCACACCTACCACAGTTTCTATATAACAGTGCCAATAAAGGGCCCAAAGGCCCTTCCATCTGCAGTACACAGACTCTCAATGTTTAGGGACATGATTGTCTCCAGGCACCTGGTCTGTCCTTCCTGAACTCCATTTTCCAAAATCGGAGGTGGGGGGGGGGCTGTTTCTTTTTAATACACATATTGAATTGTAGAAATAAGCTTTAAATTACATAATTATCCTAGTGCTCAGAAACACTACAATATGCTAGCAAATGGATGAACTAATTACAACTCAGTCTCCTCCATTCTTAGAAGTTCCCCATACACACAGGGGCCATCACTGAAGGCCTACTTCGCATCTCTCCAGGTCACAAAACTGCCCTTCCACACTTTCGTTCAGGATCTTGCCCTGTAGCCCAAGCTGGCCTCCTCTTTGAGATTCTCCTGTTTCAACCTCCCTTAATACTACAAATGCAGGCATGTGCCACCATCTAGGAGTCTCTCCCACCAAGCTGTGTGCTTTGCTTTCCCTGGTGGTCGCTGACATCCAAGAGCACTGTCCTGGTTGTTTCAATCTACTCAGTCTAAACTCTGGTGCTCTGAAGAGGGAAGAAAATGAACATGGAATAAAACAACTCAACTTTCTGCTCATCACTCATGTGGCATTTGATTGAGCTACAACTGTGTAGAGGATTCTAAGCCCTCATTCTGTCCTCTTAAACGAACATATTCAACTCAAGTCACTGCCCCTTCGAGTCCTCTGACTTCTAGCCCCATGGTTTATTTCTGTGTTATGGTAAGGACACTATCATTTAATGCCTTTTTAAAAAGATTTTTACGCTATGAGTGTATGAGATTTTATTTTTGTATATGAGTATTTTCCTACATAATATGGCATGGAATCCCCTAAAACCGGAGTTACAGGTGGTTATTAAATACTACATGAGTGCTGAGAACTGAACTCTGGTCCTCTGCAAAAGCAGCCAGGGCTGACAACCCTTGAGCTATTTTTCACCCCCTAGAATACCATATTTAGGGATGTCGTTCAGTAGCAGTAAGTGCATTCACATAGCTATATGATATATTATATATATCACCATCACCCACCTCCATGTGTTCTCTACTATTCCCACTAAGCACTAACCCCCAATCATACCACCTGGTGATTGGCCAATCCACATTCCCTCTTGATGAGCCAACCCATTCATTCGCCATACTAGAGGCCTTGCATAAGTTGATTCACGCACAGTCATTGTTTTGACTCTGGCTTATTTCATTTATCGTGATACCCTCATGGTTCATCTACGTGTTGGTATGTGTCAGAATTTCCTGCCTCTTTAAGGCTGAATATATTCCACTGCAACACAGAGACCCATGCTTTTCACCACCCACCCACCCACCCACCGACGACGGGCATTTTCCTGTGCTTTTTCCAGCTCTTCTATATGAACAGAGCCACTGTGAGTGTTGGTGTTCAAAGAGAAAAACTAGTACACCCTATTTTCAATTATTCTATGTAAATTCCCAGAAGAGATGTTGGATCACAGGATGATTCTTGGTCTTTGTCCTTAAAAATTCTGACAAACTGTGCAATGGCAACTGATGACTTTAATCTCAGCACGAAGAGGCAGGTGGATCTCTGAGTTGGAGACAGAGAAACCCTGTCTCGAAAACAGACCAAAAAAAAAAAAAAAAAAAAAAAAACCAAAACAAAACAAAAAACAAAAACAAAAAAAAAAAAAACACCAGTTCTGACAAATCACCAGTAGTATATATCATATCAGGTTGGGTCTAGAACTAGAACTTGTCTCTCATTTGCCACCTGCCCCTTGCCTACTGCAGAGAAACCAAAGAAAGGTTGCCAGAAGCACAGAACTGATCAGCTTTCTTAAAGACAGCCTACCCGGATTGTGAGAGCAACACTCATACACACTGTGAACATAACACGCAAATGTTAAGGCACACCCCCCAATACAAGCCAGTGTGGAGTGTGATCAGCTGTGAACTTCTGGGAGACCTACTCACAGCCACATAGCTGTGGTTCTCGTTTCTCACTATGAGCCCGAAACAATTGCTTCAAGTCTTCCGAGGGTGGCTAAAGTTAACAGTAATAGCTACCACTTGTGTGGCAGCAGTGTGTGGCCGGACCAAGTTCTAAGCATGTCTGCACCATTCCATGCAACAAGGGCACTCACTCCAACCTGCTGGTTCCTTGGCCTGGTGCAGCTAAGCTGGGCAGGGGACAGGTCTCAGAGTAGATGTGGAGGGAGCTTGGTAGAGCTGTTGTGCAAGTTCCCCAGAGCTAGGACAAAAGTATTTTCTATCAGGCTGGGGAGGTCGAGAGGTCAATGGTGGGGCATGAGCGCCAGGAGAACCTGAGTGGAGTGTCCAGAGGGAAGTGGCCCCACCTTCCAGACTTTAGCCAAGTGCTTTAATTTCTCCTTATCTTCTGTTAAGAATAAACTTGAGAGCAGAAGCGTGAGGTTGGCATCTGGTCTGAGGAAGAGGGCCCCTAGCAGCTGCTCCCCTCCAACTAGACCCTGTCACGTGACAGCCGCACCTGAACCTGGACTCCTCAACTCTGCCAGCTCCCTCCACACCCCATCCCCCTGACAGTCCCCTCAGGGGTCTAGTGGCTACAGGGCTCGGCTTGGAACAAGGTGCTGGGCGGCCAGGAGACAGAGACCGGAGGAACGTCCCTGCTGCGCCCATCAATTCTGTCTCCCCCAGCTTAAATTAATTACAGCTGAAAATACAGCGCTGCCATCTGCTTTGAAAACGGCAGGATAAGGGAATAAAATGAAAGGGGGTTTTGGTACTAACCTCACTTTAATCATTGCCAAGGAGCATGAAGACAGCCCAGCGTCCTCCCACAAGAAAGCCTGGGGCCTCACAAACTTGGCAGGCACGGCGGGCGCGCGCCCCGTCAGAATAAGAGTCCCCGGGAGGAGGGTGTGAGGTGCGGGGCCGCCTGCCCCGCGCTGCAGGGGAAGCTTCCTGCGGGCCTGGGAGAGGCTGGGAACTCCTGGGAGGCGTTATTTACAGAGTGCCGCCTGCCAAGAACGTTGCATGCATCGCTGCAGTTCCATTTTCAGAGAAAACAGATCTGCTGTCAGAATTACAGCAAGCCACTTCCTCTTTCTTTGTTTCCCTACCTTCCATAACATCAGGCTTTTAGCAAACTCTACAACTTGGCCAAAGGAAATGCTGGCAGGAAGGGGCGAGGCAGGAGGGAGGGGACAGGCCTGCAGTTCAGCTTCTGTCTGTGGGCCCTCTTGCCCTCCTCACAGACCCCACTTGAAAGGCTGTTCTGTTAGAAGTGCTGAAGGCCAGCACTGCAGACATGGCTATCTAGAAGTGAGCACATCATCTAGTCTGATCTGCAGATTTATGAACCTTACAGCCCGGGCCTGGCCTCAGTTACTAGGGGAGTCAAGGTTTGCAACGTGCATGGGCCTGCTAGCTGCTTTCACAGGGCAACATAGCCGCATTTATATCAAGCAAGCCTTCATAAGTAGACCTGTAGCACAGAAGAGGAAAGTACCCCAATGAAAGAGCATTTCTTGTGGGAGGAAAACACACTAAAGAGAAGGGGGGGGGGGGATGCAAAGGCTGTGTCTTCCAACCCTACCAACTGTCTATAGCAACTGTGTCCATAGCACCACATCTCAGGAGTGTAACTTTCTAGTAAATGCTGCATCCATCAAGCCCCAGGGAACATCTGGTGAAATGGCCAAATAAAAACAATTTCATTTTTTATTTCACAGTTTACTAAGGGTGCCCAGCAAGAGACTAGTGATACACCTCCCTTTCCACTGAGCCAGGCAGCCCTTCTAGCCACTCAGCTCCACCCCAGTCACCACCCCACCTCTCCACCCAGGGTAAACCCCTCCAGCTCCCACTGCCTCTAATTCAGGAGGCTATCAAAAAAGAGCCAAGATAAACAGGCCGGTGAAGTCTATACAAATGAGCCCCTTCGTTTCATAATGTACCTGTACTGAACAGTCACCAATGCCCTATCCTAGCCATGTGTTATGGGTGTTATCCAACACAGTTCAGTCCTTGCTAGAGCACTTTTAGAAGGTTTTCCTGCTAAAGAGAAAGATCTAGTGAGCCATCCAAGCACTTCCAAAGAAAAACACTGTGTGGGGGGAGGGGAGTGACTGACAGGTATGCCAGCACAGAGGTCAACCTCCAGAGTCAGTTATCATGGGGCATCCACCTTGGGTTTTGTTTTTTTTTTTTCCTGCTGTCATTGTTTTAAACAGTTTCTCATTGGCTTGAAACTCAGGCCAACTAGGCCTTGCTGACTGGCCAGGGAGCACCAGGGACCTGCCGCCCTGGTACTGGGGTTTATGGCGTGTGCCCCCAACCACTCTTTCATGTGGTTCTGGGGATGGAAGACCTCAAGTGTGCATGCTTGCAGGGCAAGCACTTCACTGACTGAGCTATCACGCCAGCCTGAAAGGTCTTTTACAAACACCATAAATATTTCAAAGACTTCAGAAGACAGCTTGCCAAACTCAGTGACAGAACACATGTGGCTAGCAGGCACACCTGCAAAGCTCCCTGTGCAGAAGCTAAGTCCCACAGTGTAAATAAATGAGAAATAATATTGGGGAGATGCAGGGAAAAGGTAGGTACACACAGGTTAGCAGACACCAAATGGGTAACAACCAACCCACAAATTCCACTCTCAGAATGATGGGGTACGAAATGTGAACAAAATGGGGATGCCAAGGAGGCCTGAAAAAAATCAACTGGAATGAAACGGACATTTCTTGGAAATGCAAGGAGTTAACCAATCTTTAAAGAAAGGAAAAATGAGGCGGAGGCAGGGAATCTTGGGAGAAATGCCCCTGGCCCTGGCCCCTCCCAGCACTTGGGCACACACCCACCCATGCAAATTACAGCCCCAGGAAGGAGCAGTGACAAATAAGCTCCAGGTCCTGCAGCTCAGGAGGCCTGCTCATCATGAATGAAGCCCTGTGTTCAATCATCAGCACCTAAACCAGGTGTGGCGGTCACCCTAGCACTGGAGAGAGGAAGGGAGAAGGATCAGAAGTCAGCCTTGGCAAAAGAGTGACTTTGAGGTCAGTTTGTACTCAAAACAACAACAACAACAACCATTTCAATTGCATATCAAATGTGTAGCTGCTGGAAACTCAGGGTCCCTGCTACACACATACGAACATTTCACCCAGTACAAAACATGCACACGTTTCTAGTTTCCAGTCTACAGAATCCACCTGTGGGTTGGGGGTGTAGCTCAGAGCACTTGCCTACTGGGTCCCAACTCTGGCACTTCAGGGACAAAGAGAAACATGTGTGTGGGAGGGGTGGTAACCTGAGCTTCAAATGAATTATCAACAGTAAACAACTGGCAACCACAGGAAAAGAATCTATTTTGGTTGAGTTAGGAAGAAAAGGAAACCTATGCCATGAATAAATAAGAGCACTGGGGTTTTGTTTGTTTATTTATTATTATTATTTAAAAAAGTTAAACTGCCTAACTAGTTGGCTTGAAATGCTGGCCTCTGGAGGACTGGTCAAACTATGAAAAAGAGCCACCCTGAGTCAGAGGTGGCCTGTTGAGTTTACCCTGGCACCTCTGCCAGTGTGACCTCTGAACCTGGGGCTGCTTCCTTCACTCTCCTTCTCTTTGACTTTCCCTCATGTCCTCTTTGAGAGCTCAGCCTTCCCAACATGGCAACCACGCACCAGTCCTAAATCCCTCTATTTGTCTGTCTTATGTAGAGGGCCTTCCACTTCCCAATGGTGTGAAGGGAGAGTGCATTCTGTAGACACTGTACTCTGGGCAGTGAAGTTTACTCTCTTCCTAGGCCTAAGCCAGTACTATGTAGTGAGATCTTCCCAGACACCTGCACACCTAAGCACCCAGATCAACCCTAGAGCAACGTTTGGGAGCTAACATCCTTAGCTTACAATGGGTTGATCAGGACAGCACTCCACCTTCCATGGGGATATAGTATCACCTCAGTGTTGACAGAAAAGCAACCCCTGCCATTAGTTCAACAGAGAGTTCCTGGGTACCAACCCTCCAGGACCAATCCTGGAGCCCCTAGTACCAAAACCTGCCACCAAACCTATATAAAAACCTCCCAAGCAATGTGTTTATAACTGCATCCTGCCTTAAAAATACCAATTAATTTAAACAAAGGAAAAAAGAAAAAGCACTAGAGAGAGCTAAAAGAAAACGAGGCCAGAGCCCCAGCTGCTAGGAGGCAGGGGCAGAAGCATCGAGTTTTAGGCCAATAGACTACGCATCACCGACAGTGAAGGCTTTGGTAGACCAGGTCAGGTATAAGAAACAAAGACTCTGGGGTGGGGCAGTTACCAGCAAGAGCTCAGAGAGGTTGTGTGCGTGGCTGAGCAGCCTCTCTGTGATTGGGGTGGGGGAGTGAATGCTCTCTAGAACTTAGAGTATTGCTGTGGGGGACATGGGAGTAAGTGGGAAAGGTAAAAGCTGCACAGACAGCTTAGAGCAACCTGCTCCAAGGCGAGGCTGTGGCATGTGTGGGGATCTCTCTGCTGGGAGCCCCCAAGGATGCTCCCACCAGAGATGGCCGCAGTATGCCTGGGAACCAAATACACAAAGACATCATGGGCAATGGTTTGTAATGATGAAGGCGGTCCCAAGTGAAAACAGGACCATCCTGTGTACTTGCCCTGACTTGTGTCAGAGTTGCTTGTCACACAGGCAGACAACACATGCTTAGCTGCCCTGAAGGTGAGGGACGGACGGTGGAGATTTCCATGAATTCTTGTAAAGTTTAACCACAGCATTTCCATGAAAGTCCAGGGAGGTGCTTACTGGGAAAGGAGTTTGTTGCAGCAGGCTCCTCTATCCCTGAAGGTCACCCAAGGAGTGTGGATGTTATTCTGTAGTCTCCGAGACATGTCCCATGGACAAACCCAGCGGTGTACCACACACAGGCTCTGGAAAAAAGACCTGTAAACAGAGCTCAGCTTGGCTCTTAATCCTTTTACCAAGGTGTAGCCATGGCAGAGGGGCAGCTCCTGGTGACTTAGAGGGGTCCTGTTGTCATCTGCTCTACTGACAGCTCTGCCTAGACACAAGTGTCCAAGAATGACACAGAGCAGGAGGGTAGAGGTAAGCTGTGGCTGACACAGTCCTGGACTGGTACTCAGAAGCACACCAACTCAGTGAATCTACTAGAAAGTGAAGCCCTAGATGGAGGGGTTGGTGGCAAGTGTGAAGGACATGTGTGGGTGAGGACCTGCTTGTTTTCCCAAGGTGAGAGTGCTTACTTTTTTTTTTTTTTAAGATTTTAAAAAATAGTGATGGCACAGAGAAACCCTGTCTCAAAAAATATTTTTAAAAAGTGTTTTTGACTGCTTGACTGTATGTGTGTGTGTGTGTGTGTGTGTGTGTGTGTGTGTGTGTGTGTATGTACATGAACCATGTGTATGCATGGTACCCACCGAGGCTGGAGGGAGTATCAGATCCCACTGTGTGGGTGCTCTAGAAGAGTAGTCAGTGCTCCTAATCACTGAGCCATCTCTCTGGTCTACTTCTACTGTTCTTCTTTTCATCTGAGGTGGGGTCTGACTATACTGCTGGTCTGGAACTCCTGGGCCACCCCAGCAATTCTCCTGCCTCAGTTTCTCAAGTGCCTGGCTTCACATCTCCTCCTATACCACCCAGAAATAGATCCAGCCTCCTCCCAAATGATACTGACACTCACGTCACCATATTCAATGCCTCATTTCCACATGCCTCACATCACGGTCTATCGGGACTGGTACCAATAGAAGAAAAAACAAGTAAATAGAGGGATGGAGGGGAGGCACTTTTGGTAGTTGCAGAAAAAAAAAGGAAATGTAAATAGAAGGATTTAAAAAAAAAAAAGGTACTTTATGCCCATTGACACAGTAAACTATGAAGGCTCATTCCTCTGAGTTGACACCAAGATAAGACTGCTTGATATCAGGCAGGCCCATGACTCAGGTCCAAGAGGTTCCTGGGGTTACGGTATCTGGAAGATGGGGTACAGGGAAGGGGGGTACAGAGCAGTGATAATGGACTCATTGTCACAGCCTGGAATCGAGCACCACAGCTGCAGAACACAAGGAGGCACTCTAGGCAATGCTACCTAAGACATTACATGTCTAAAAATTATTATTATTATTATTATTATTATTATTATTATTATTATTATTTTGAGATAGGGTTTTACTACCTGGCCTTGAACTCATAAAGATCTGCTTGTCTCTACCTCTGGAGTAGTGGGATTAAACGCTTGTGCTATGAAAGCCCAGCTTGTAAAGTCTGTCTCCACCAAAAGGAGGAGAGCTTCAAAGTCTCTTGTTCCTTTCTTATTCCAGGAGTATCTGGCATTGCACTAGGTACAAAACTTTTGACTGAACATGGGAGGCCAGCCCTGGCATAGAAGGGCTGTCAGAGAGGGGACAGAGAGGTATACAGTGACAGCACTCACCACAGAGGAGAGGCTTCTGAATAGCTTAGGAGGTCTGTGTGGGAAGGGGGTCTACAATGTAACCCAGCTGGGTGCTTCCATGGAAAAGAGTCAGCACACTATGGCAACAGAATATAATAATGAGCTCAACCAGGAGATGGGGGCAGGAGGCAGGAGGTGACTTTTGAGGCAGATAGAAAGCTCTTTATCAACCATGAACACGGAGGAATGTGACACAGCAAAATTCCTCCGTGGGGTGTAAATGCAAAAGGAGGCACATCTGTGTGAACAGTGGGTCTCCCCATTGGTAACAATATGGGAATCTCCTAAGTAGAGTAGCAATGTAACGGGTCACTGCAACAAGAAGGACAGAGCCTGGAAACAGAGAGATAACAACACGCGGGTACTATCCGGGCCAGATCCATGCTGAAACCAGATTATAATATGCTGTTAAGTGGGGGGAGTGCCCTGAAGAGGGATTAATAGCCTGCCCCAGAGTCTGTGCTAGCTCTCAGGGAAATGGATTAGTTCACAAGAGTCTCTGTCTTCTGTTTTCCCTTCTCGTCTTCCACCACATACAGCAAAAAGCCCTCTCTAGAAGCAGCCAAAAATCTTAAACTTCTGACTCTGGAACAGTAAACTACATAAACTGCTTTTTATTGTAAATTAAACAGCTTCAGACATTTTGTCAGAGCAATGGAGGCTCTTAACAGATTCTGGGTAGCCAGGCATGGTGGCATACACCTTTAATTCTAGACCTTGGGAAGCAGAGGTAGGCAGTTCAAAGACAGCCTGAGTTTTCATAGTGAGTTCCAGGACAGCCAAAGCTACATTTATAGTGAGATCACATCTCCAAAAAACAGACAAACAAAACTGGAAAGGGAAAAAAAGAGGAAGCCAGGCGTTGGTGGCATAACCCCAGCACTTGGAGGCGAAAGCAGGCCTATCTCTGTGAGTTCGAGACCAGCCTGGTCTACATGAGCTAGTTCCAGGACAGCCTCCAAAACCACAGAGAAACTCTGTCTCAAAAAACCAAAGAGAGAGAGAGAGAGAGAGAGAGAGAGAGAGAGAGAGAGAGAGAGAGAGAGAGAGAGAGAGAGAGAGAGAGAGAGAATCCTGGGAAGAGTGGCCCCAAAGTAGGAAGGGGACCAAAGGAAGCAAAAGAGGGGTCAAAGGAGAGGAAGTCACACACAGCCTGAATTTTAAGTGTCTCCCAGATCTGCTGCCTAGTTGGCTCCCAGTGGATGTAGGAAGGGAAATTTCACTGAACTTGTTGAACTGGTGAGCAGAGCTGGGAAGAACCTGGCCTAGCTTCCTCAATCTCTCGGCCCTGACAGTTTGCAGGGATTAAAGGTGGCACTCAGCAGCCCCGTATCTGCGAATTACTCTGCCTCTTCACTGTACCGGTTAAGCTCTGAGGATCTGAAAGTTTACAATGGAATTCTGAAATCAAATGCTCATTTGTAAGGCAGTGTCTCTGAGAGATGTTATGTTCCACAATGGGTCAGCAGGGGATCTAAACAACAGATGTTAAATGACAGCTGGCCTTTACTTGCAGTCCCTGGAGGCCTAAGAGCAGTGTGCAGCATGGCTGGCAATTCAGTCCTCTTCTGAGTCCTCATTCAGAAAGAGGGAAACAGTGCTGTGGTCTCTTCTTACTAGGGTACTAACCCCAACCGAACAAGGCTCACGCTATCAGCTCCTAAGACGATCATATTGGAGGGTGAGGCTTCAACACATGGATTTTGAAGGAACAAAATACAGTCAACAACAGATCCCACCAGCATTATGTCTGACCTGGAACCTGGCAAGTTACGCAGACACACCTCCGTGGGTTCAGCAGCTCTGACAACAGACAACCTCAACAAGGGTTGGACCCCTGCACTTGCTGACCTAATGAGCTGACTGAATACAACAATCAGTTCTGAAACTGTCTCTAGGAGGGTCCACCCTCCTTTTACTGGAGATGACTGCTGCATTCAGCTTCCCAAGTGCTGGGACCACAGGTGTGCACCACTGTGCCTGGCATCTTAGTGCCATCTCTTACACACCAGGGAAGGCAAGAAAAAGCCTAAGCAGCAAAAGAAGAGAGATCCCACTTCTCCTCTGCTACACTGCCTTAGCCAACCAGGATGCTGGGATCCAGAATTCGGAGTTTTCTTTTGGCCAGGTATTATCTATCTATTGCCAGACCCCAGCACAGTAAGACAACTTTAAGCTCTCTGAGTGCACTCGGGAGACAATGGGAAGAAAAGTCAGAATGAAGTGTTTCAGCCCAACAACACAGAAAAGCAGGAGACAAGCACTGTGCCCGCTCAAGTATAAATAGCGGAGTTCGCCAGCCTTCTCCTGCTCCATGAAGCAATGCAGGGAGATCCCAGGAGAGGAGTTGCCCATCAACCCACACCCAGGCCAACCCCTCAGCAGTTTTTCTTTCCTCTTTCCTCAGTTGTATCTTTCAGAGACTTAAGAGAACAGCACTTTATTTCAGGACAGGCCAGCTTTGTGTTCCAGTAAGAAGAGTCTATGAACCAAGCAATGCCCAGATTAACTGTCTGTGTTCCAAACAGCTGCAATCTGTGTCCCCAGCCAAGCGCCTCAGGGTCTGGTGAGGGAAACCAAAGCTCATCACTGTTCTGTTCCCTCTCATTTTGAATAAATGTCTTTTACTTAACCCATCAATCTAAACACTCCTGTTTTATGATTTTTGTGTGTCCCTTTGGAACGTAACCCCGTACCGGCCCATGCTCCTGGCAAGTCCTTCTTCCCCAAGGTTCTGACCCACTTCTGTAACACCCCCCCCCAGAACACAGGTTACAGCCACTAAGCTGGCCTGTCCCCACACAGCCTGGAAAGGTCTCAGATGATATCGACTTTGTTCTGCCCTCTGGCTCCTGACAACCTTGGCATTTCTTCATTTAGTGCCTTATGTGCTATTCAGCCAGAAAAATGCCAGGAGCAAGATGGTGGCCTGCCTGAGCAGCTCTCTGAGGAGACTCTTAAGGCAGAGGCAATCCTGCTGGGGAAAGGGCTGATGTCAGCTCCAGCACAGCTCCCTGCTAGGATAAGGCAGCCTTTGTTTTCAGCTCAACTGTGAAAATGAGAAAATGCCTCCAGCCTGACAAACAAGGAACCCACACAACCCAGGTCAGGCCTGTGACCTTTACTTAAAGGTACCACACTTCATTAGCAAAGGCTGTGGACAGAACCCAGGGCAGTGTGATTACAGTCACCCAGGTCACTGTTAAAAATCAGCTGTGTGTACAGCACAGTTCAGGCCAGTTCCCAGCTCTTACTAAAGTGTGAAAGGCACAGTTAATCTCGGACAAAGCAGCTCTGAGAGTACACTTCTCTGTCAAACACATGTAAGTGGGAGGGGATACAAACAAACAAACAAACAAACAAACTCAATGAAGCAGTATGTTACTTTCTGAGTAACTGTTTAAGGTAACTAAGATCGAGACTGTAAAGTCGGCCCTTAAATCTCCAGAACACTCCTAGGGATACTGGTAAGACTACACAAAGCCTAAGACAACAGAAACATGGCTGTGACCCATTTCAAGTGTGGACATCCAGGGAAGCTATGGCTAAGAGAGAAGACACACAAGTTGAAAGGTTCCATGAAGCCTTTGCTTAACAATTCTTCATTTAAAAACTTAATTATACCTATTATGTGTTAATAAATAATATTTATGTGCCCATGTATACACACACGAAATAAGGGAATCTTCTTATACACTTAAAGCACATGGTACATGCCTTTAATCCCAGAACTCAAAAAGAGGCAGAGGCAGGCAGATCTCTGCTGAGTTCAAGGCCAGTCTGGTGGTCTACAGAGCTAGCTCCAGGACAGCTAGGGCTACACAGGGACCCCCCCCCCCCCGTGGGCATATTTTGTTTTATTTTTTGACACAGGGTCTGAAGAATTCTAGGCTGGCACTGAATTCACTATATAGCCGAGCATAACCTTGAACTTCCAGGATTATAGGCACACCACATGTCTGGCTTTATGAGGTGCTGGGGAGAAAACCCATGGCTTCATGAACACTAGGCAAGCACCCTACCAACTGAGCTATGTCACCTGCCAGCATATTAAAACGGGTTGTAAGATATCACACTTTAAATCTTTGAATCAAAAGTTACTACTGGTTTGCGCTATTAATTTAAAAATCAGTTAGAAATTTTAAGTAAGAATTTAAATAATTAAAAATGTAGTTTCCTGGATTATAGAAAACTCAGACTGGGGGTAGGGCTCGGGTCTGGCAGGCATAAATAAGGCTCTGGGCTCCAGTCTCAGAAAAACAGGACAGGGAGATGGATTGGTGGGTAAAGTGCTTGGTCTCAAGCATGAAGAACAGAGTTTAGATCCCCACACTCACATAAAAAAGCTGGGAGCAGTGATCTGTGCCCACAACCCCAGCGTTGGGGGAGCAGAGACAGGGTCCCTTGATCTTGTTGGCCAGCAGTATAGCCAACTGATGAGTTTCAGGTTCAGTGAGAGAGAGAGGAGAGAGAGGGAATGGGGGAGGAGGGAAGGAGGGAGGGAGGGTGGAGGGAGAGAGGGAGGGGGAGGGAAGGAAGGAAGGAAGGAGAAAAAGAGGAAGACCCTCTTGTTCCTTGATTGTTCTTTTCCATCCACAGATATTATGTCAGGACATGCAAGCAGCTAGCTGGACAGCCACTCTGTTTCCATAGTCCCTGCAAAGACCATCCCTGGACACGGAGTGCTGTTCATTTCTGCCAGCCCCTCAGTACCACATGCCCCTCCTACATATGCTAAATGAACAGTTGTCACCCCTCAATCTCAAAGTAGCAGCAATTTATGTTTCGATTGTACTGAAACTTCAGACTGTCCAAAAGTACAACTCAGACTCAAACATGTGCCATAGGTACCACTCACTGTGAGCTGTTTTTAGGGGTGGTGGATGCTACAGTGGAAACTTCACCCCAGCCCCTGGCAGCTATATACCCAAAGCGACTGGGATGTTATGGTAGAGGTTCCACCCAAGTCCACTCCCCTATCTCTCTCCAAATCCGGCTGCATCTCAGAAGCCCGCCAAATGATGACCTCCCTCCCTCCAGAGATGCTCAAGACCACTCCCACAGGGTATTTAAACTCCCCCTCAGCAGATAGACTCATGGTTTTTCTGGTCTCTTTTTCCTGTTTCCTTTCTGGGGGGCTGGGAAGCCATCCAGGAGCAATGTATTCATTAAACGTGGCTTTTTCTAATTTGGTTTGATTTGGTCTGATTTGGGTTGCTGCATCGGCGAAGAGGCTTACCGGGGCACAGAAACTTTTCATCGGGTGGGAAAGCCTGTCACTGCTATCCCCAGCCAGTGGCGGGCCCTCAACCAAGTGACAGAGGCCCCGTGTCTGAAAGGAGAATAGAAGGAACACTGACATCCCAGAATAAGGTTCACGCCCATGAAACAGCTATGGGTGGCGCACAGCAGGCACTCAATGGCTCCTGCCACAGAGAAGCCTTCTCTGGCTGACAGGGGCCATCATGCTGGGTGACAGGGTGTCCATGCCCTCTACAGTGTACCCCAGCTCACCAGCTGCCCCTGCCCCTTGCTAGCTCCACCGCTTCCCTCGTAGTCCCAGCTGAGCAAAGCTAAGGAAGCAACATCAATCAGCCTAACTGCTCAGCCTCCTCTGAGTTCAGTTTTCACTTGAGACATTGGATTGTTTCCTTGGCTTTTCAAGGCCTGTAAAATAAGCGTCTCTTGGCAGCACACATTGGGACCTAAGGGGCCAGGAAACAAGAAGCAGGGCGCACAGTGAGCCTACATGGGACAGTAAGGACCACGGGCATGGCAAAGAAGGTGCCAACCAGCTCCCCTGCCCAAGTAAACAAACCCACGGAAACCACAAACCTCTTCAGAGCCAGTAGTGAGCAACTCCTCCCAGCAGATGCCCAATTCTTGGTTTCAAACATTTTCTCCAACCTTCTTACTGACCAAGAGCGTCCCAGTTTGGGATTCAAATGTTCCCCATTTACCCTCATGGAGAGGACAAAAAACTCCCAGGGGATCCCTAGGGGAAGCAGACAGACAGAGACAGAGAGAAGGCACACAACACAGGCCACAGAGTGCTCCCCTACAACAGCCCACATCAGAAGCCAAGGGCAAGGCAAAAGCACTGGCCACAAGAACCCCAGTGGGCCCACTGCACCCCAGGACAGCAGCTCACAGGGATGACAAGGGGCTCACTAGAGCAGCAACAGGCAGGAAGCAGGGCTGGCTGGGCCAACCCTTCCTCTCTGTGCACTATTTAATTGGGTGCATGGCATGCACAGCTGGCTACTTTTCAAAGGGGGTCCCATTCCAGTTGGAGCATACTGTGGGTAGAGGTGTCACACACCCAACACAGAAGTGACTCAGTGTGTGCATGTACCAGTCATCAGAATGGTCAACTGTGATTGGCATCCTCCCTTTATAGCTGTGTGTCATTCCAGCTATAAATACATGTCATCATATAGAATGGCTTGGATGTCACACACAGTGGGGTTAATCCCAGCTTTGGTTATAATATCCTAATGTCTGCTTCTGTAATAAACAAACAACAAAAACAAAACCCAGTTATTAGCTAGCAGGCAGAAAGGGAGGGAAGTGGATAGACAGACAGGGAAAAGCCCATGTATGCCAAAGGCTAACACTCACTGTTGAGATAGTATATTCTGGGCAGCTAGCACAGGGCTAGCCTTGGGTAAGCACTCCATAAATATTCCTGTCCCCTGCCTGGTAGCTAATTCAACAGTTCACCTGAACACCTACTGTAAATATACAGATGAAATGAATATTGCTCATTGTAGCTATGGCCTGGTCAGCACAGAACCCTCTGCAGGTCTTACCAGTCAAGCTCAGTTGCACGGTGCCAGCTGCTGGCTCTCAGCTTACATTACTACAGACAGACACTCAGCTTCCCAGGCAGCAGTACTTTGTAAGTGATGGACATTACCTTAAGAGCTGTACTCACGGGACTAGCTAAGGAAGTATGGAGACCCTGGACTGCCATGCAGCTATGGACATGACACTGGTGTGAAGGATTACTACCATACACTGTTGCACGAAAGTGCCAATGCCCATGTGAGCTGAAGAATTGTGTGACCTCAGTGTAAGGAAAGGGGTGTGAAAACTCACACACTCGCTATCAGAAGTCTGGTGGCTGGGGAGGCTACACTTTGCCCAAGTGCACTTTTTTTTCTAAAACCTTTATTCTTCAGTAATTAGAGCTAATCATTAACTACATACTATGTGCCAGGCATTTTGCCCATGAAGCTAGTGTTATCAGAGAGAGAATTAAGGATTCCTTTTGGATTTTTTAGTTTGTTTGTTTGTTTTTGTTAATGTACACTGGTATTTTGCCATGGGCGTCAGGTCTCCTGGAACTAGAGTTAAAGTTGTGAGGTGTCATGTGGGTGCTGGGAATTGAACCTGGGTCCTCTGGGAAAAGCAGTCAGTGCTCTTAACTGCTAAACCATCTCTCCAGCCCTTCAAATGCACCGCCCAGCTGCAGATTAACATCTTAAAGATAAGATAAAGTGGGGCAATAGTGACACACACCTTTATTCTTAGCACTCAGGAGGCAGAGGCAGGTGGATCTCTAACTTAGAGACCAGCCTGGTTTATTGAGCAAGTTCCAGGATAGCTCTTGCTACACAGAGAAACACTGTCTCAAAAAAAAAAAAAAAAAAAAAAAAAAAAAAAAGATAAAGTAAAATCAGCAAAGGTAAGGGGGGAGGGGATCTAGAACTCAATGCAAATGGAACCACACTGGTCAGGAAGAGGCAACAAAGTATATAGTCACAAAAACATGAAATGAGCGGTTGTGCCTTTAATCCCAGCACTCGGGAGGCAGAGGCAGGCGGATCTCTGGGAGTTGGAGACCAGCCTGGTCTACAAGAGCTAGTGCCAGGACAGCCTCCAAAACCACAGAGAAACCCCATCCCGAAAAACCAAAAAGAGACCTGCAAGCATACCAAACCTGTTATGAGGGTTTTTCTCAGAGTGGCACCTATAGGCAGAGCAATCTGGAAGCCCTCAGTGGGGGGCTGGCCTGTAGGAGTGAGCTGGTATCTGAAGGGAGATTCTGACTTGGGGAGAAGAATTAGATGTGGGATGGAGGGAAGGAAGAGCTCTGTAGGGTGAAACCAGAACAGCGTTACTACACAGGAACTCAGAACTTTCCAAGGGAAAGTGTCTAGAAAAGCGCTAGGCAGGGTCCATTGAGAGGACGGCTCCGCTCTAGGGCTAGCTGCCCACAATAAACACTACTGGTCACAGTGGCTCCTGAACTTAAAATGTAGTTTGGGCAACTGAGAACATGGAACTCTCAATTTTTCTTAACTTTTTACTTTGTGGTGAAACAAATACTCAGCCGCTCGCTAAGCCACACCTCCAGCCCCCAAATTGTTTCCAATTCACAGGCTATGGCTAGTGCCCACTGTATCAGAGGACTCAAGAGATACCATAGTAAGAGTAAATCACCATGTGACACCTAGTACCCAGCGCTGGGTTTCTGAACACTGCTCTCCATTAAGAGGACCCAGAGCTTTCTGCACAGGTGGCCACGAAGCCACGGCGATGAGCAAGGAGTCTAGGAACAGGAGGTAAGGAGTCTTCCACAGCAGTGGAGACCTAAAGCAGGAGCTGAAGGACAACTCAGGGGTCCATATAAAAATAAGCAAAAAGAAGAAAAGTGGACATTTTGCCACAAGACAGGCCACACCACAGCAAAGCCACTCACTGACCCTTCCACAGAAGCAATCCCACCCATCCCATCCCAGCTCCTCCCAATTCCCAACAGCCATACTCTCAGCAGCTCTCAACCAGCAACTGTCTTCCTGGGGCCACCAGTCCGGTGAGAAGAACTGGATTCAAATGACTCAAGTGACAAGGGACCAAATGCCGGAGGAGTCACTAAGGGAGGCTTTATTCCCTGCAGCTCCCACCCTGCCTCAGAACAAGTCTCGGCCTCCATCCCCAATGGACAGCACCACACCATGGAGTGAGTCAGAACAACACACCTTCGTGACCCTCTTTGCTAGTGTTCAAACTTTACTTCAGCAACATGCCCTCCTCAGAATTATGGCAATTCCCTTCACATAAAGCAAACAAGACACACTTTACTCATACACCATTAGCAAATGTTAGAACGCCAGAACACACACACTTTATAATCACTTTACACTATCAAGACACATATATAGGCAGACCATTCCTGCCCCAAGATAATAGCTCCTATTGTCCTCTTAGCCATAAAAAAAGGGGGGGGGGGAGAAAACATGCCACAGCTCAAACAAGACATCTCATAAGTCAATCAACATACTAAGTACTAACAACATGTGTGAGCAGAACACCTACACGTATGTGCACTTGCATCCATCCATATACATGCATACAAATGAACATGCACACAGAATTTATGATAAGTGTATTTTAATATATACTGTGTATATATGTATATGTATACATACAAACATACATACAAACATACATACATACATACATACATACATACATACATACATACATGGGGAAAGCCAACTAGCTATTGGGAGCCCGGAGAGTCTGGCAGAATGAGGGCGCAGTTTCCACTTTCCTCCCATAATGATGCTAATTGGAAGCTGCACACCAAATCTGATGATGCTCTCTCATTTCGGCAGTGCTGTGGGCTAGGCAGAGGAACTTGTGCACTCAGGCAAAATCTGCCATGCACAGAGCAGCACCCCTAAACCTCACAATACTACCGTGTAGGCTTAAAGCTATTTAGAGTGTTATCATAGGCCAGTATTTCAACCTCTTGTTTTCAATCACCAAGAAGTTACAAAACTATTTTTAAAGTGTTCTAACACTCTAACATTGGCAACTACAGCCAGTCGTGGTGGTACTTGTCTATAATCCCTGTGTTGGGGAAGGCAGAGGCAGGAGGATCAAGTTCAAGGATAGCCAGTGCTATCTAGTGAGTTCAAGGCTGGTCTGGGCCTTATAAGAACCAGCCTCAAGGAAACAAACAAAGCAGAGCATTGAACTAAGTGCTAAAATAACCTGACAAGAAGGCACAATCATTGCCCCCGGCACCTGAGTCAGGGCACCCAAAGACACACACACTCTCCAACAACACACACTCTTGACTTCTGCCATCATCAAAGCCAGCATCTCAAAATTGAGGCTAGTAATGATAAAAGCCAAAGCTTCCACCGAGTATGTCTTTATCTGTTTTAACCCTGAGGTTCTCTACCTGCTAACCTGATCATTGCCACCTTACAGTAAGGACACTGGGCCTGGAAGAACCAGGTCCACACCTTACAACTTAGCAGCCACAGAACGAGGACTTCAACTAAAGCATATTCCCAACCTGCACCACCACAAGGCTGCCTCTTCTTCCCCTCCCCATCCCTCCCTTCGAGAAAGAAAGAATCAAAGGTCTCTTATTTGGGTCTGGGGAAATTGGATGGAAGAGAATAAGAGCCTCTGGTAATACAAAAATGGACACCAGACATCTCAGCAATGAGCAGCCATCTGAGCCCCTCCCCTGCAGTGAGTGAGAGAGGGCGCTGTTTCGCACAAGCCTCAGCTGCCGGCCGGATTCCTGAGTGTAGCAAATTCCAGGCTCCAGACTGCAGGCTCAGCCTCTGACTAACACTACAGTGATTTATTTGAGGATAAATACCTCTGTCAGTGTCTCATGACTGAACACAACAGACCAGGCAGATTGGCATGCATGGAATGTGAGGACGAGGGTTGAGGCAGCAGAGACCAGGGCTGTCTCCAGCTGCAGACCGCTGGCCACAGGAGGAGCCTGTGCTGCACCTGCTGCAGTACCACTGCGCCCTGTCTGTGGAGCAATTCCAGTGATTACAAACCACTCATTTGCACCCGGGGACACGGACCGACTACACAACTGCTACAGCCCAGACATCCAGGGCTCACCAAGTCCTGCAAATGCAAAATGGCATTCACTGCCTTAGCCAGGGATAGACAGACTATGGCACAGATTCAGAGAACTTCAGCTTAAGCCCATTCATGTTGAAATGGGCTTAAAGATGGGCTGGAGAGATCGCTCAGCAATTAAGAGAACTGGCTGCTCTTCCAAAGGATCCAGGTTCAATTACCAGTACCCATATGGTAGCTCATAACTGTCTGAAACTACAATTCCAATGAATCTGGCACCTCCATACTGACATACATTCGGGAAAAATACCAATGCACATAAAAATAAATAAAATCTTAAAAAGAAATAAAGTTTTAAAAAATACAGAAAGAAAATGAAGGGCAGAGAGGACACTTGGGCATGCCAATCAATTTAATCAAGGATCAGAATTACAGTCACTTGACACTAAGACAGGCTCTCTTACCTTTGGCTCCAGGTTAATTCCAGCTGTGACCAGCCACAGACACAAAGGAGTGTTCCATAGGGCACAGTACTGGATGGACAAACACAGACACACACGCACACATGCACACACGCACACACACATGCATGCACGTGTATGCAGGCATACACATAACAGCCTTCATATGTACTCACTATCATTTGTTGGTTGTGTAAAGACAGACACCCACTATCAATTTGCATAATGGCCAGCAGAGTGCACCAAGCCAGTCTTTCCAGACCAGACCCACAGGAGGTCTTAAGGGATGCTGGCCTCCAAGAGGGAGAGGTTGTAGGAGTTGAAAGGAAGTAAGATTTCATCTCTGGACCAACTGTTACTAGTCAACTTGACACCTTCCTGGCATATAAACACCACCTATCTTCTATAAATAATGTCCTCTAGCAATAACTCATGAAATCATAAAGACAATATGGGCAGAAAGGTAAAAGGAAATACAGCCTGGCCCAGAGCAAGCATGAGCCCAAAGGGGCAAAACTTACAGGTGGGGGCTGAAGATACGGCTCATCTTGGAGACGTGATCATTTTCACAGTCCAGGTCCTTGTCCCCGGGTTCCATGCTGAATTTCCTCTTGCTGGGGCTGATGGGAGGGGGGCCTGTGCGGTGACTGCTGAGAGCAGAAGCCACCGGAAGGGTCTGCATTCTGGGTTCTCCCCTGAGAGCAGCTTCACCTACGCAAAGAGAATGGGGATGTTATTATCAGCAAGAAAAGCACCCCACTGTGGCCTCCATGGTCCCCTAGCTCCCTGGCCCCTGCCCAGCCCCTTGCAAAACTTCTCTCTGGGGAAAGTTTTGGCAATACAGCAGGCAGCCTGCCATCCTCAGAACATGGTCTGGGCATGTGGCCACTGCCAAGCAGGGGACATTTGACATTTGCCAGCACTAACTCTTTAGGGTAGAGTTTAAATTGAAAAGTTGCTATAAACAGCCGAGAGGGGAAAACTGATTGTGAGCAATCCCCAAAGGGAAGTTAAAACTCAGAAGACCCTTTGATTCTCAGGAATTCAACCTTATACCTTTAAGAAAGTGCATAAAACCACTGCTGACAGGCTAACTTTGCTGTTTTTATTACATTTTAAAAACGTGTGTGTGTGTGTGTGTGTGTGTGTGTGTGTGTGTGTGTGTGTGTACCCACAATGCCCATGGAGGCCAGAACAGGTTGTTGAATCCCCTGGAGTTAGCGTTATAGGCAGTTGAGAGCTGCTAAACATGAGTGCTGAGAACTGAACCCAGGACCTCTGGAAGAGCAGCAAGTGCTCTTAACCACCGAGCTGCCTCTCTGTCCCCAAGCAGCAACTCTCAAAATGTGTTTCACAGCTAGGTGCTCACAAGGGGTCTCTGCCAAAGATCTGCTTTGACAGATCTGATTTTCTGGGCTGTTGTCAAGGGTTGAGAGATATATTTGTGCCTGGTTGTGAATCAAGACAATCAGGGCCTTTTAAATATTAAGGGTTTTGTATCTTCTCAAATTTATAACAAGAGTTATAATTACTTCAAGTGGGCGGGCTAACTTTCACACAGAGAAACCCTTCTGTTGGGCAGTACACATTGGCTTCTGGGGCTGACCAATCTTATTTCCACTGGTCACAATTAAGACTCCTATTAGCATGAAGTCAACTTCATCTGAGGTGCTGTGGTATCCAAGAAAAGCTACCTTTGTGACCACTCTCTTCCTTTCAGATCATCACTAATGTGTGGCAGTCAAACAGGCGTCACAGGCGACAAATGCGATTTTGTTAGGGGGAAGGAGGGAGAGGGAAAGGCCTTCTGAGTACCCACCAGGAAAAACAAAAACTCTGCCAGTTTAGAAAACAAGATATAAACTTGCAAATATACAGTGACCTGTAATACACCCCTGGCAGGATTTCTTGTAAGGCTTCTGGCCACAGGGCAAACTGGAACTTTCCATATTGCACAGAGTAGCTAGCTCAACATGGACTCTTGGACCGGCCTGCCACTCTCATAGACTCTGGCTGATCTGGGTAGGCTTCAGTTTCCTTTCCGCTAACCTTTGGTGTCAGAAATCAGTGTTAAGCAATGTCCCTCCTCGGACCTTGAGAAGATGCACGCTTCCTTCCCTCCCTAGTCTCTTGCTTCTTCCCCAACCTTGTTTCTTCCTCTACAGAGCAAAGATGCCTTTTTAAGACTCCAGTGAGCAGAGGAAGAGCCCCATGAAACCCCAGGAACTCACCACCCCTGCAAACCAACCTACACAAAACAGTCTACACTGTCCACGCTCTGTGCCCAGTGTTTCCCAACACCCCTGGCAGGGGCCAAGGAGTGGGGAGGACACAGGCTCAGCATGGACCCCAGAGTTTCAGAAGCCATTTCATCAGCGGCCTGCTGGGGCAACAGACATTGCTATGGAAACAATCACCACAGCAACAAGTTCCAAGGGGTCCAAAAAAGGAGCAGTCATTCAGGGCAGCAGCTATGGGGAGGACCAGCCTCAGGACAGAAGCCACCCAGAGGCCCCATCATTGGGAAGTCACCTACAGAGAGGCCAGTCACCCAGTGGCTACACAGCATACGCTTGGTAGAGAAAGCACTTGGCTCCAGGCCCTGAGGCTGTGGCAGCCTTTAAAGGACGTGTGTTTGATCCATTTCAAGTTCACACAGGAATGAGCTTCAGAGGCTGCCACAGAGGATTTTCCAGGGATGGAGTTGGGACTAAGGACCCTGAAGGAACCAGAGTCCCCTGCAGCACTGGGGACCTCGTGAGCACCGCTGCAATCTCACTACATAGATGAGGTAACACATGACCAGGGAAGCGAATTGAATGGCTTGCTCAGGTGAGCTGCAGACAGGAAGCAAGTCTTCTGCTAATCAGACCAACACCTCCCTAACTCCAAGCTGAAGGGCAACAATCCTCAATGGTGACCGGAACTGGCCAGTGACACCTTTCTGCTCATCTTTTGGTTCATTTTCCCCCCAACCTAGGGGAAGCTGTCCAATGCTTATATTTTACAGCCCAGTTGCTATATTCTTGCTTGTGGCAGAGGAAGGTTTGAGTGATTTCAGCAGGTGCTGGAGGCAGAGCACCTGCCTACGACATATGAGCACTCACTATTCCTGAAGAAAAACTCCAGCCACACACAAATGCTATCTACATAGCTGCTACTTCCACTCATGGCAGCAGCAGCAGCAGCCCTAAAACATCGTCCCCCAGTTAAAGATCAACAAGATTTTCTTTTGGCCCAGGGTTTCACAAGTATGAGCATATATTTATTTTAAGGAAGAAATTAATAGAAAGGAAAGGGCTGAAGGCCAAGCACTGCCTTAGGACACACAAGGCCCTGGGGCATCTTCCCTAGCACGGCATGCACAAACACACATGGGCAGGGGAGGAGAAAGACACAGCTGTATCATGAGCAGTCCCATCAAAGTCATGTTGGGACGTGTGGCCAGGAGAACAGTGCACAGCCTCATCTGAGACCCTGTACCTGAGGGACCTGAAACTCCACTCTCTGGACACAGTGACAATGGCTGCTGCTTTCTCGCCTTTTTCAGTCAACAAAACACAGAACTTGAACTTTCAAAACAGCAGTGTGTATTTGCTGGCTTAGAGGGGAGGGTCTCACCGTGTGGCCCAGGCTGGCCTCCAACTCCTCTTCTTCCTGCCATAGCCTCAACTGGTGGGCTACTACCGCCAGCTGTGCTAGCTTTCAACAACAGCCCTCCAGCTTGCCCCACAGTTTACTGCCCTCCTTCCCTCCCCCACAGCCCTTCCACACGTTTGAACCTAAAGTCAAAACATCAAACCACACCTCCCCACACCAGCCACTTGGCTGCTGTCTCCGGTCTGACCACAGCCATGGTGAGCAGGCTGATGTCACTGTCTCAGTGGGAGGGAAGGCACCCCAGTGCAAGATCTGCCCTTAGACATTGCACAACTCTCTCACAGGCCCAGGGCCATGGGAGGTGGGAGTCCAGGCAGTGGAGGCACATTTATTTTCTTTTAAATAA
Organism: Phodopus roborovskii; assembly: GCF_943737965.1. Lineage (NCBI taxonomy): Eukaryota > Metazoa > Chordata > Mammalia > Rodentia > Cricetidae > Phodopus > Phodopus roborovskii. Next base: position 7,355,208 of record NW_026126578.1, read on the forward strand.
TGCATCTCCATCGCGCGGATGGACAGCTGCGGGGAAGGTGCAGAGAAATCGGCCTCTTTTCAACAGCTCAGCTGTGGCTGCCCTGTTCACTTTTTTTGTTTTTTGGAAAGAAGGGGCTGTTGGGCAACTCGGTGAGCAGGCCCACGCCAGCAGAGATAAAACGATGTGACACGCTGTCTACCACAGCACAAGTCTGGCCCACACTTCTACTGTTCAGTTACCAAGCACTTGTCCTGCAACCTCCACTTGTAACAAAAAGCACCATTCATACTGCTGCTTAGAAGCGAGGCTCCCAGTGCTCGGAGCCAGATCTCAGAACCAGGAGGCTGAACACAGCCAAGCAGAGCCTGCCCAGCCAGCCAGGCCAGTGTGGCTATGCCCTGAGCAGGCCTCAGTTGCTGAGCTACACTGAGACTGGCAAAAACTACCAACTGTGTGGCCTTAGCTAACAACAGAGAAAGGTCATTAGCAGGGCCACAGGGGAGGGCCTGGTGGCCTGGCTGAGCTGAGGGCAGCCTATGGCACTGAGGCCACTTTCAGACAAGGACCACCCAGGTCAGGAGGAACAAAATGGGCAGCTGTGAAGAGGGCAGATGAGCCCCCTTCCCGTGGCACCAGGAAAAGCACAGAGATGCACACTGTACCCCAAACCCAGATGCACAGAGCCCAAGAAGCATGGAACCATAAGAGCTCTGAGGACTCTAGTGGCTGAACCCTAGACTTCTCAGCCCTGGCTGTCTGCAGATGGAAGAAGGGGGGCAGCGTTCAGACTCCATTCAGAAGTTAGTAAAAGAGGAACTCAAGTGTGACCTGGTCCCACAGAGTATTGCTGGTCCAGTTAATGCCCACAGTTTTACCCTGTTTTAAGTATCTAAAACTCCACAGAGGATAAAAGACAACAGTGTTTGTTTTTGTTTAATCTCAACAAGGCAAAGGAGAGATGGCATTGTGGTTAAGAGCACTTCCTGTTCTTCCAGAGTTCAGTTCTCAACACCTATGTTGGGTAGCTCACAACCATCTATAACTTCAAGCCCAAGAGATAAGATGCCCTCTTCTGGCCTCTGCAGGCACTGCATGTACATGGAATATACTACACCGACACACACACACACACACACACACCATCAAAAATCTTTAAAAAAGAAAAAAAAGTACCAGTAAATGAGACTTATAGTTCTCAGCAGCTATTGCACTAAACACAGAGAAGAAAGGCTAATTTTAATATCAAAAGCTACTAAAATACTCTGAATATAAAGCTACTACACTCAGACACTGCCATTAGCTGAAGCAACAAATCCATTCTGTGTAGAACTATCTGCAGTCCCTGGAGTGACAGTAAAGACTTTACCCTCTCCTTTATACCAGTGACTCCAGAAGTGCATAATGGTGTAATTTGGGTGGGACTGCCACCAACAGGCTAGCTCTTAATGTCCTACCTGTTACTGTATCACAAAGGTAAGTCCCTCATGTAACAGCAGCATGAAGAGGCTGTAGGAAAGGCCACCTAGGGCAAAACTTGCTTGCTGTCTAAGACTGGCTTTGCACATCCACACTGGTAACATATTACTGATAAGGAGGAGGAAGGGAACTAAGGAAGAAAACTATCTGCAGAAGGTTCTGGAGTCAGACTCCATTTCCCAATGTTTACAAAGTGCTATTGAATGAGTATAAGCAGCAAAGCCTTGCTCAGACCTCTTCTCCATAAGAGCCAGCTTCTGAGGGCCAGGATGTACCATGGTCAGGTGGAGGAAATGCTATGGCCTTCTCTAATTGTCAGTGTTTTCTTGAAATGCCACAGAGCTGCTCAGCAAGCACTTCCACCACACACACGGGCCTAGCTAGCATCTGAGGTGGTTACGGGTCCCAGGAGGATGGCAACTTGAAGTCCATCATTGACCACTGGAGGAAAACAGAGAATCTTGGGAACAGAAAGACTGGAAACCCAAATTTTCTTTCCTCCAATGTCCTAGGATGGGGCAGTGACCCACCAAATAGGATCTAACCTGAGTATCACTGCACAGGTGGGTCAGGCTGCCTCTGAGGCATTGGACTTCTCCTTCATCCTGGCCCAGAGACAAGGACGTGCACAAAAGTAGACTGTGGAATGGAGAAGTGTGGTCACAGTGATCACTCCATCCCTTGGGCCTCCCTTTCTTCATTTCCCATGAGAATCTGAAAACTCGGAAAAAGCTTCCCTGCCCAAAATAGGTAGACTGCCATGCTGTTAGCTGACACAGTCCCACTGAGGACAAGGACATGGCACCAAGTAACCCACTGACAATAATTTCCTGCTCTGTTGGCTGCTTCTTCCAACTAACAGAAAAGGCCAGGGACACTATGACCAGAAGCAGGGCTCAATGCTTGAAATGATCTCCAAAGCCAGTGGTGTGACCTGGAGGCAGCTTTCTGGAAATTCTCCACACTTGGGACAAAGACAATGTAAACCTACAGAGGCCCAGAAACACACAAAGCAACCAAGATGAGGTTTGTCTCCCAAGGTTCACAGGTTGAAAGATTGGCCCCTAGTATGAGAATGCTGAGAGGTGTGACCTTTTGCAAGCAAAGCCTAAAGGGATCTCCACAAATCAGTGGCGAACATGCCTTCAGAAGGGACTCAGGGATCCCAAAATCTCTCTGGAGTCCTATTCAGTGATGTCACCTCCCCTCTCATATCCAATCCCACCAATGCTAGGCTCTTTCCCTCCCCCCAGGCCCCCACAGTATCCTTTACAGCTTCATTGCTACACTTACAACACACGCACACACATATAAAAGTCTAGTATGCCATATGATTTTTCTGAATGAGTTACTTCACTTTACAGTCACTCCCAGACCTATCCATGTCTGCAAATTTCATTTCATTCTATAGCTGAATAGAATTCTACCATGCGCATGCCCCACATGTCCTGTATCTATTCATTTATCGATGGACATCTAGGCCCGCTCCATTGTCCTGGCCACTGTGACTAGAGCAGCAATGAACATCAATATGTAACGGTCTCTATGATGGGGACTTAAAGTCCTCTGGGAAAATGCCCAGGGGCAGTATGACTGAGTCATATAGCAGTTCTAGTTTCAACTTTTAGGGAAAGCTCTACATTGATTTGCATAGTGGTAGCCACAGTTGTACTCTCGCCAGCATTGAATACAGTTCCTCCCCAGTATTTGTTGTCATTTGTTTTCTTGGTTTTAGCCATCCTGACTAAGATGAGATGAAATCTCAGAGTTCTAATTCACATTTCTCACAGTGTCCAAGATGCTTAAACATGTTTATTTGTGATTCTCTTTTTAAAAAGCTATCTGTGTCCAATTCCCTCCCTCCCCCCGTTTATTAAATGGAGTTTTGGGGGTTTGATGGCAACTCTTTATATATTCTAGATACGAATCCCTTGCCTGGCATACAGCGGGCAAATAGGTTCCCCCCCATTCTGTCAGCTGCCCCTTTTCTCTGCTGACCTCTGCCTTTTGCTATGCGGAAGCCAATTAAACACAACCCCACCTGTCAATCTTCAGGGTTATTTCCCAGGCTCCAGCTCATCTTGTCTAAATTTTAAAATGTTTTCCCCTAGAAATAACTGCATGGTTTCTGAAAGTGTCCTGGAATTAGTCCTACGCCACTAAATTCATCACTACTTCATCAAAAACAGCCTAAAAATGTCAGTGACATTCTCCTGCACACCCATGGCACCATTACCACCCAAGCACAGCCCACTGACGCCACTCACAGCCATTTCACATGCAAAGGTCCCCGGTCAACTGCTCCTTTGGGGTGGCACAGTCGCACACTGCTCAACACAGCTGTCACATCCTTTTAATCTCTCCTCATTTAAGAAGTTTTCCTCCTCTTCTCCCCTCCCCCTCTTCCTTTATGACAAGGAACATTTTGCTGGTCTGATCACCTCCTCATGATTAGGTTCCAGTTAAACACCTCTGTCAAGAACTCCCCAGAGGTGACACCGAGCACTCCCAACTGTGCTGCATCAGAGGCACCAGCCACAAGCTCATCCCACACTAGGGATCAGAGCTGGCCATGTGGTAAGGGTGGTACCCTCAGACTGCTCCATTACTAAAAACAAAGATTGCCCTTAAATAAACCAAGGTTTTCTCTTTCGTACTGAGAGCAGGGGACTATGCCCTTGTCGGTATTGATCCTCCAATGTATGCCAATGTATGTGTCATACGTGTTCTGTGGCAATGCAAGAGGCTGTACCTAAACCACATGAGGCAGCACTCCTGGATACTACCCAGTGCAAGTCTGCTCAGGATGTGACATACAAGACAGCAAAAGGGAAACACACTGTGCGCCCTCCACCCTCTCTAGCCATGTACCACAACGAACCAAGTGTGGATCTAAAGTATTTGTTAGAAACCGTGGCTACTGAATATGCACAGGGTTTATTCACATCAGGACTGCAAACAAAACACCTGGCCAGCCACTCTCGCAGCACTGTAGTGGTACGTACTGCCATCTGGGACTGATTCCATCCAGGGAGTCCTAAAAACTGCTCTCCTGTGGACTCGGAGAGACAATGACCCAGCACAAGCTGGGGCTCCGTTATACTGCCTGGAATACAGCAAGTGATCATGACCGTCTGCTGAGTGTGTGGTCCACAGAGTTCAGGCAAATGAGTGATGGATACTGATCTCACCCTCCCCATCCTTGCCCTCAATCCTGGACGCAAGTGTTCCAGAAAGTTTTTGTATGTTTTTGGTTTTTTGAGACAGGGTTTCTCTGTTTGAAAGTCCTAGCTGTCCTGGAGTTAACTCTGTATACCAGGTTGACCTCAAACTCACAAGAGATTCCCCCTGCCTCTGCCTCAGCCCCTCATTTTCTTTCTATAAACCGAACAGACCTGGTTTCCATGTCAAGGGCTGTGTAAAGACTTCCCAATGAACTATAATGGCTCTTGCCTGTTATCTCAGCACTTAGGAACTGAGGCAAAAGGATTACTGCAGTTTGCAGTCAGCCTGGATCACAGGTAAGGGCAATGCCAGTCCAAGCCACACAACAAGGTCCTATGTCTTGAATAAAAATTTAAAGATAATTTAAAAAATAAGAGTACACCTGCTATCTGGATAAAGCATTAAAATGTTTAATGAAAATCTTTATGAGGGGAAGACAACTAATTCCATGCAAGAATAAAAATAAATATTTATTTTCTATTAAGAATTAGGGGGCTGTATGTAAAGGCAGCTGCCAGGAAGGAGCCCGACAGCTTAAGTTTGATCCTCAGATCCCACATAAAGGTGGAAGGCTCTCAAGAACTAACTCCAAAAATGTCCTCTGATCTTCACACACATGCAATGGCATGCATATATCCCCCATGTCTTACATACATACATACACAATAAGGAGTAAAACTTGAAATAAAGTAATTGTACAGTAGTGAGACGCCTCAAGTGGGTAAAGTTGCTTGCTATCCAGCAACGCAACCCTGACTGCCCAAGATCAATCCCTGGAACAAATACAAAAGCTGAGGAAGAGAAAAGATTCTACACACATGCATGCACGTGTGCGTGCACACACACACACACATACACACCATACACAATTAAAATATAATGGTGCAGAGCACAAGCAAAAATCACATGAAGTTGTAATTTGATGACTCGGTGCCGGGGGTGAATGTGGGCTTCACACATGCTGTATTTGTGAGCTACTTTTTGATAGGATACAGATTATTCCCAATAATTTAATATTAATTCAAAGTTTGCAATCATAAACTTTTATGCAAAAGATACGTCTCATGGAAGAGAATTTTATATAAGCCATATCCTGTAACAATGGGCAATTCAATGATAAACTAAAGAGTCTATCATTGGAAAAGAAACACTGAGCATGGCGTGCACTTCCAGACACAATCTCCCCCGGCGTGCAGATAAGCTTTCCATGAAGACATAAAGATTGGGGTGGGGACTGGCAACTGCGACTTAAAACTGGGGACTGGGGGATGGGGGAGGATGCAGTTGGCTCTTGGTTTCTCTCCATCATCCACACTCAGGGCTCTTTTTCAGTTTACACTAGCGGCAAGCACACGCTATCACTGAGAGGCCAGGAAGGGCCAGCTCCCCTTCCGTATATTTGCTTAAGATATGAAGGTTAAGTAGTCATTGTGCTCATAAAAGCCGGGCACTTTCAGGCCTTTTTAAGGTCTCTGCTTACCTCCAAGTGACTAAGCCTGAAGCCAAAGACAGAAGAAAACTGGGCTGATCAAAGGCTGGGCTGTCATTAAGTGAAAATGAGGGAAGATGAAAGGCTGGCGGCCACTTCAAAGGTCCAGAAATGAGCCCTGAGCACACAGCAGAGGGCTGGAGTACAAGCGCTGCTGCAGCTTAATGGACTGGATGACATTCCTGCAGCCACACATCTGCACACTGGCCACACAAAACACAAGTGTACGGGCAAGCCTAGATTCCTGTGTTTTCTGCCTGGAAGGGAGAAGGCGGCAAGCACTACTTCCATCCAGCAAATTTTTCTTAAAACAAAACAAAAGACTGAGATTCAAGGACAGTTTGAAGAAGCTGGCATGTCAGAGGGTGCTCACGATTTCACCTCAGCAGTTTTCTATAGGCCTCGCGGTGTGTAGCTCAAGCCATGTCAACTCTGGGAGTTAAGTCTTCATTCCCAGCAGTCTGATGAGAGCTGGAAGGTTGGAGTGCTGCCCTCTCCTGTAACTGGCCCTCAGCTTTTACACTAGAGCTGACACAGAGCCACTGCATGAGAAAATTGAGCTGGATGAGGGTTACAGATACCTCCCACCCACCCAGCCATGCCCCCCGCCCTCCCCCCAGCATCTCAGCCCCAAGGAGCTGCAGATACAGAAGTGTGATGGACCCTTAAGTCCTCACACGCTCTCATCCCTAAAACAGACTCCCTGGATTGACTTTAATACTCAGACTATCTTAACTGCAGTTCTGAACACCCCAATGGCTTCCCAGGAGATTGACAGGGACTAAGGGGAAGATAAGGCCCATACTGAGGATGCAAAGAGAGGAAGTAGCCCACTGTGCCTGGAATGAAGACTCAATCACTGAAGCATCCAAAAGTGACTCTTAGAGACTTGATACATGCATATTTATTTCATGAGTCTTGTCAGGCAAGCACTATTGGTCCACCCACTTGTGATGAGGCAGATCTATTGCCAGAACCAAAGTGGTTCAACAACATACCCAAGGTCACACATCCTGGATTAAGGAAATCCTGGAATGTCACCTAGGCCTGACTCAGAAGACCACATCTGCAATATTTGTGCCCCTCAGAGGGGTCACTGGTAGGTGAGCAGGAGTTTTCCAGGAACACATCCTGCAAGCCAAAGGGTGCAGACAACCATACCTTGTATGTAAAACCTTTGCTTGCTATGTGCCTCCCTCCTCTTGCTTCCAATCAAACTTGCCATCGTGAAAACTCTCTCCCATTCCCACTTAAGAGCTGCCATTTAGCTGGGCATGTCTTTAATACCAGCACTTGGGAGGCAGAAGCAGGAGGATCTCAGTGAGCTCAAGGCCAGCCTGGTCTACAAAGTGAATGTGGTCTACAAAGTGTGTGTCCCTCCAGCCAGGGATACACAGTGACGATGTCTCAACACACATATCCCCAAAAGGGCGCCTTACATACTGAGCCTCAATCAAGAGCAACTACAGAGAGCCAGTAAGAATGTCTGAGCCTGGTGTGACACTCATACGCTTCTGTGGCCATCTGTGACTCTGCCCTGTTGGCAGACTCCATCTGTAAGTTCACCTTTCTTTCCTCGTCCCCAGCCCACAACTAGCCCCATGTGTGCCAGCACACACACACACACACCATGCATGCTCTATACATATCTCAATGCTCAACATGTATGATGACAATCTTTCTCACTGAAACAGCCAATACTGTTGGCGAAATAAGCAACAATGCCAGACCATCTACTTCTTGATAATAGGATAACAGCACAGAGATCAGCTAAGTAAGAATGCCCTGAGCTGGGAATGACCTGCCATCATCAATAAAGTTGCTCACTGAGATGCCATTACTTAGTCAAACACTGTAGCATACACAGACACATACACACAAAACAGTCCAATACTTACCAAAGTTGCTTTAAAGAGAATCATATACCCGTTAAGGGAGCCAATGTAATGTGTCTTATGTATCCTTAGAGTTGTGCAATAACTAACATCATCTGGTTTTAGATCTTATTACACTTTGCATATGAGTGTTCTGCCTGTGCACGTTACACATGCATGCAGTACTCACAATAGCCAGAAGAGGGCATTGGATCCACTGGAACTATATAGATGGTTGTGAGTTACTATGTTGAGTGCTGGGAACTAAATCCAGGTCCCTCTGCAAGAGCAGCTAGCACTCTGAACCACTGCCTGAGCCATCTCTCCAGCCCTATATGGCTGTGTCCTTGAGTGCTCAGATACATACATACATACATACATACATACATACATACATACATACATACCAGTCTCTTTCACAGACAACATCTGTAAAAACATTCTCCCATCCTGCAAGCTACTTTTTCCTTTGTTACTAGTTATGCAGTCTTTACCTTAGAAACAAAGGACTTCCCCATTATCCTCCTGCCCTGCTTCTTGAGAGGCTAGCTCAGTGGCCATTTCTAAATTCCCACTACCTGATATTTGGGCGGTAAAACTTTGGATAATTAATGAAACAGACCTCCCCCATAAACACTGTCAGCCACCTTCCCAAAGCAGTCCTTCCTGGCAATGCTATACCCCAGTGTCACTGAGTGCAGAAGCTGCATATGTTCAGCCAGCTTTTCCTTAAAGCCTCCCAGACAATGCTTATTGAAACAGTTCCCCTGCTACAATGTTCCTAAATTGTTGCAGCCGTGACATGAGGTCAATGGGAATTAGACTAATGAAGAAATAAGGCAAAAATGAAATGTTCTGATTTGGGATGCTCTAGGGCCTATTAGCATCTGGCAAATTAAATGGATGAGTGGTTTGCAGCCACAGGCTCAGCCATGATATGAGTTCTCTGGGCTTCTAGTCTCTCTATGCTATTAACAAAGGTCAGGCTGGTTGTCCATCTCTCTTCAGTCATGCTTTCTAGGAACAATGGCAGCATCCATAGAATCCTCCAGCCCAAGCCCCACCCTGTTGGATACAGACACACACAATGGTGGGCTGCACCTGAGGACTCTTGTATTCTCCTTTATCGTTGGAACTGTCAGCTTGCTACGACCACTGTGCTTATGCACATGCATTTCAGCAGATAATCTCAGATGGCCAACACATCAACCCTTGCTCACTGCACATCCACTGTATGGATCTCAACAGTGGCCATAAGCGGAGAGGAGTAACCCACCTATATGCAACCCCACTACCACATACACTCCATATGGATACATTCCCTCACCAAGATGCCTGATCCTCTCCTGGGTTCATCATGTCACAGAACTGTCAAGTGGATGAGATGGAGACAGTCAAGAACCTGCCTCTACAGTCCAAAGTAAGCTTTCTGTAAAGCCACAATAGTTCGTGGTAAATTCTAACCAATCCCAGGTATTTTCTGCCTTTTTCCTTACAAAGCTTCTCTTCCTTGCTTAGTGTAATGCTTTCCCAGGACCATCAGCAGAACCACCCTATAAGCTGGAGCTAGATGCATATTTCTAGGCCTGACCCTAGTTCCAGTTAGATATATTCTAGGGACATCAAAAATCTGCGGTCAAGACCCTTCCAGGAGAGCCTGGCAGACCCATGCCATCTCCACTTTCAAACTGATTAATATTGGGACTGATCCCATCTGTATCTAACCTTCCAAACTGCCGAGGAGACACCTCAAGTAGCACTGGCAGAAGTGATGATGTGGTATTTGATGCTTCAAAGGGTGGGATCCAGGCCTCTTATTATCTCATTAAACTGTAGCCCAACTCCTCTGTGGAGGTCACATGACAGTCACCTGCATCAGACATTATCATTGGTGTTTTTAAAATGCTTGTTCTTAGCTGGGTGCAGTGGCGCACGCCTTTAACCTCAGCACTCAGGAGGCAGAGGCAGGAGGATCTCGTGTGAGTCTGGTCTACAGAGTGAGTTCCAGGACAGAAGAGCTTCGGCAACATAGAGAAACCCTGTCTCCAAAAAAAGTTTGCCTCTTATAAATAGACTTTAGGTTAGATGATGGTTTTACCAATGTACACTTGGTGTTTTCAAAACATATGGAATATATCTCCGCCTTAAATTAGACCAAAAAAAAAAAAAAATCATGGAACCAAAAATGTCACAGATACCAGCAAAAAAAAAAAAAACCCACAGGGTTACTTTACTGCTTCTGGAACCATAACACTTTCCTACATAAGTTATTGTCATGGCCACAATGGTAGCTGAACGTGAAACATGAGCAAAGCATTTTCAACCCCAAGAAAGAAACTGTACAAAAATAAATACATCATATACCATAAACATACACACACACCATCACCATCACCACCAGACAAAACAAAATGCCTACTCACATGGGTGGAAGGTTCTTAAATTCTCCTTACATAAAAGAAAACAGACTGGATTTGTTACTCATCTGCTGCTCTGCTAAAACACTGACCAAGACAACTTAGAGAAGAAAGAGTTAATTTGGTCTTCTAGTTCCAGAGGGTTAGAGTCCATCATGGCAGCAAGCAACGAGGTAGAAGCAGGAAACTCAAGTTTAAACACAACTGCAAACATAATGTGAAGAGGAAAAAAACAGCAAGTGGAGTGAGGCTTTTACTCACAAAGCCCAAGTCCAGTGACACATTTCCCCCAGCATGGCTATACCACCTAAACCTCTCCCCAAAGTGCCACCAACTGGAACCAAATGTCCAAATGCCCAAGCCTATGGGGGACATTGTCATTCAAACCATCACAGAGATCTAGCACAGAGGGGATTTTTCAGAGCCTTTAAAACAAATAGGCATTTAAAGATGCCATTTACTCTGTGCATTCTAAGCACCACTTGTGGGATCTGAGCTAACAGTTATCCCATTCTTCAACAGGGCCAGAGGAGCATCCATCCTGCAGAAAATCGCTTACAGACAGACAGACAAACAGACAGACATGTATGCAGGGGAATCATCCGCCCCCATGAAGAAAGGTGAAGAGCAAGCTGTTGACGCTCTGGTCAACTCTTCTGCATGACATGCAAGGGAATGACCAAAGCCAAACAGAATGAAGACAAAGCAAAAAGGATAGCTGTGGTCCCAGGGTAACAAACAACACAGATGTGTCCGCCCTCTGGCTGAAGGGATCTATGACCTCACTCTTCTGCATGACAGCTTAGAGTCTGCCTTGCACATGGGACTATGCACATGGTTCTGGTAAAGAGAACACACAAAGGTAAAGATTCATATCAACTTATCTTCCTACACCGCCACCACCCTGCCTTCTCTACCCAGTTAGCCTTGAACTCCTGATCCTCCTGCCTCGATCTATGGGGTGCTGGGATTAGAGGCATGGACAACCCTCAAGAAACTTATACGTTAAGATGCTGTGATATGGAGGAGGCAAATTTAGCAATGAAAGTGGATCTAATCAAATGACAGTTGCCACTGCTTAGTCAACTTTAGTGTGACTTGACTCCTCCTCTTTCCAAAGAAAACTGTCACTAGCTGTAAGATATTTCAGATAGCACTTGTGGGACTGGCCACAGAACTATCTAGAAAAAGAAAGCCGCATAATTTTATAAGGATGCTTCGATGAGCTGTTCCTGGAGAGCAGAAAGTGCTGGGGTGGGGGGGTTGAGGGGTACAGAAAGACAGAGAGATTTCCTGTTTCCTAGTTATTGGTATTGTTTAAACAAACAAACAACAACAAATACTCCAGGCTGGAAGGAAAACTCAACCCCAGAGCTCTGGGCAAACAGACTGATGAGGGAAAAGTCACTACCAGAACACTGTGACCCCAGGACACTGCGACTCCAGATCAGTGTGACCCCGGGCTCATTGTGCCACATCAGTGTCTGTCTGGCTTCTGCTCATTTACAGGCTTGGATTTGCCATGTGGAAAAACAGACTCACCTCTGACAACATACAAATCAAAGCCTCTGCTGCCCTGAAATCAGGCAGAAACACACTCTGCTAGCCTCCACCACCAGCAGCAGCCAAAAAGATCGCCAAGGAGAGTGTCCCTCCTCATATGGCACCAACAATCCGTTTTGATTGGTGTTCTTGTCAGATCAGATTATACAATAGCAATGAGAAATACCTCAACACTGTCCAACTCCTGGGAGCTAAGTTTAAAGGACTCAAGAGCAGATTAAGATTCAGAGAGAGAGAGAAAAAAAAAAAGATTCAGCGAGAGAGGGTACCCACAATGGTGCCATCTCCATGGAAAACACTGGGGCAGCTCCTTAAAAGTTTTCATACCCAGCAACCAAACAGTCCCACTTGTAAGTACTGATCCAAAACAAATGAGCACAGAGACGTTTAAGAGCATTGGCTGTTCTTGCAGGGGACCCAGGTTCAGCTCTTAGCACCCACTTAACAACCATGCGTAACTCCAATTCTGAGGATCCAATGGCCTCTTCTGGACTCAGAAGGCACTATACACACAAGATGCAGGCAAAACACTTGTACCCATAAAATAAATCTTTAAAAAAAGAAGACATGAACACGCACATTCACAGAAAGCTGTGCTGCCACAAAAGCATGTAATAACACCAAGCTACACCTAAAATGGGTACAAAAGAACATTATGTGCTTGGGACAGTCTGCCATAATAAGACACACCCAGAGCAACAGTATTCTTTACAGGTGATTTGACAGATGAAACAACCTGAGTTGTCCACCCACGTCAGAACACAGAAGTTCACAAACAGAAGGGGCCGTAACATGACAGAACAGCATCTGAGCATCCAACAACATGGATGAACCTTATCTTATGCCTCCATGCTGTCCAAGAAGCTGATCCAAATGTGTGCTGAGATGGGACTGACTTTGTGACACCCTGTGGCAAGTATGAGCAGCCTCAAAGAAGCATCACACAGCTTTTGGGCACAAGGTCCTGGATAAGACAGACTTTTACTATGTAGCCCAGGCTGGCCTGAAGAGTTCTCATCCTCCTGCCTCAGCCTCAGATGACAGTGTGAGATACCACATCAAGCCTAAAAGACCCTTTACCTAGACTTGGTACTCAACCAAGATAAATGTGTACAAGCTGTCCAAGTAAATAAACAAATTAAAAACAGAAGGTAGTTTAGAGATGCTAGGGCCAACCACTCATGACCAAAACCCAGGTCACCCTGACTTCCCCAAATGCTGAACCTAAACAAAACCCTCAGATGACTGACCAGAACAAAGCAGCCGCACACAATCTACATCAACTCAAGGGCCAAGGACTCCCTCCACCACTTGGCACCAACATGCCATGAAATCAGACTCAGCCATCTTTTGTTTTGAGGTCTTCCAGTTCACAAATGGTTCTTTCTTAGGCACAACAAACTCAAAATTCTAACTTGATGGGCCAATGAGATGGTTCAGTGGAAAAGGTAATAGATAACCAAGTCTGATTACCCAGGCTCAAACCCCAGGACTCACAAGGTGGAAGGAGAAAACTCAATCCACAAAGTCGCCCTCCCCAGGCTATGGCATGTATACCCATGTACATACATGCATACAAAATAAAAATGCCACTAAGTTCATTTTGCGTTGACAAACTCCTTGGGGGAGGGCATGGGGCCTGCCCTGGCGTGTGGTTGATAAACCCAGTGACATGCCATTGAAGAAAACTAATTTTCCCTTTGCCAGTGGGTATCAATTGTAGGTAGCTTCTTATTTAGGGGTGGAACCCCATCTGGCTTGAACCTCTGCAGTCTTGTGCACACAGGCTTTCTCTGTGAGTTCATGTGTGCATCAACTATATCCCTAGCACACAAAACAGTGCCTGGCACAGAACTGAGCAGAAGCGATCCCCCCTCATACCCACATATACACACCAAATATGCATGCATTACAAATAGTTTTCTAAAAAATGCGTAGTAAGGGGTTAGGGATTTGGCTGAGTAGGAGAGAGCTTGCCTAGCAAGTGCAAAGCCCTGGGTTGAGTGCTCAGCTCTTGAGGGGGATGGATGCTAGTAAGAATGGAAGAACATGGGTAAATGAAAGTGCTGCCAACAATGAAATTAAAATCAGCCCTGACTCTGGGATGGTGTAGCCATATAATGGAAGACGAGAAGAACTGTTCAAAAGCTGCATTCACGGCCCCCTTAACTTACCAGAGGAAAAAACATGGATGCTGCCTAAGTGGGTCATGGGTAGTGCAAACAACTGCTCGGCAGCTCACATCTGCATGAAAATATTCAATCCGAGAGTTTGTTCTATTAAAGTCAAAGCATTAGCCAAGAGGAATTAACAGGCCACTATTTTCATGTGAAACAGACATAAAATGAAAATTAAGAACAATGCACATGGATAATACTTTTTCATTCATAACTTCTTTAGCAGACGCATGGAGACTATGATGGCTATTCTTGGTTTTCAACTTGACTACATCTGGAATTAGCTAAAAACCGAAATGGCTGGGCACACCTGTAAGGGATTTTTTTTTCTTAATTAAATAAATCATTTGAAGTGGGAAGACTCATTTCTAATCCCCATCTTTGAGGTAGGAAGATCCACCTTCAATCCAGATCTTTTGAGGTGGGAAGGTTTACCTTGAATCTGGGCCACACCTTCCGCTGGAAGCTTACACAAAGAGCATGGAAGAAGGAAGCTTGCTCTCTTTCTCTCTGCTTGCTGTCACTCTCCCTACCAAGTTCATTCCTTCACTGGCATTAGAGCATACTTCTTGGGAATTCAAGAGTATACTGAAGACCAGATGAGACAGCCAGCCTCTCAAACTGAGCAACTACAGGATTCTTGAACCATCTGTTGGTAGATAGCTATTGTTGGACTAGCTGGATCACAGCTTGTAAGCCATTCGAATAAACTTGATTGATTGACTGATTGATTGATTGATTGATAGACGGACTGCTATTGCTGAAAACAATGCCTCCTTCCTGCCCCGGCAAAGCTGAGAACTGTTTGGATACTACCTCTATCTAAACTCTTCCTGTTTCCTAAAGGCCCTGCTTCTCGGCCCACAGGAAGCTGTGGCTGCAACAAAGTTGACATGTGACATGTCAACTTCAAGGCACCTGCCGCTCAATATAAAACCAGTCTCCCCGCTCAGGCATCACAAGCGCCACCCAACTGTACTCTCCAAAAACGATGCAAGATGGTCTGGACAGTCTTTAAAAGGTGGTGGGGAATGTGAATGAAATACTAGCTGTGGAAAACTTCCAACTGGAGCATCAAGAGCTATTTAACAACTAGTGAATGAACAGGAGGGCGGTGTCAATCCCACAGCTGAGGCGGCCTTCTCTGTTGCAGCCTGGCCGCCCATGGAAAAGACAGCAACACTTCACGACTGTTCAACCACTCCTCAAGATTTCATTAAAACACAGAGCTCAGGGTTACAGCATGTGCTGTGCATGTGTGAGGGCCCTGGGCTCCACCCCCAGCATATTCCACAACCCCCAAAAGATGGCATACAGAATAATTCCAATTACATGGAGCTAGAACAGCAAAACAAGACAAAACAAAGTTCATTTGCTAGGGCGGGAGATAGGGATCAGCAGCACTTACTGCTTTTAGAGAGTCCCATCAGTTCCCAGCACCCACATGGCAACTCACATGCCCTGTGACTCCAGTTCATCTAAACAATCTCTGCCCCCCACCCCCCCCCCCCACACACACAGAGGCATAGTGAGGCACTCCTTTTAATTACAGCATTCTGGAGGAAGACGCCAGCCTGGTTTACATAGTGGGACCCAGGCCAGCCAGGGATACATAGACTGTCAAAAAATAAGTAAGCAAATAAAATAGATTTTCTACATTTTTGTTTTGTTTTTTTGAGACTGGGTTTCTCTGTGTATCCCTAGCTGTCCCAGAATTCACTCTAGACCAGGCTGGCCTCAAACTCAGAGATCCCCTCCCCTCACCCCTGCCCATTTATTTATTATGTATACAGTGTTCTGCCTGCATGTATGCCTGCACATCAGAAGAGAGGGCACCAGATCTCATTACAGATGATTGTGATGGTTGCTGGGAATTGAACTCAGGACCTCCGGAAGAGCAGCCAGTGCTCTTAACCTCTGAACTATTTCTCCAGCCAAGACTTTAAATTTTTAAAAGGTTAACACAGTAAAGTGAACTAGCAGAAAAAAAGAATACTCCAAACTTCTAGAACACGGGTGGACAGACAGCTCAGCAGGAAAGGCGCTTGCCACACAAGCCTGCATACCTGGTACCCACGTAAAGATGGAGGAGAAAACTGACTTCACCATGTGCAAGGCACACACAACCCCTTAGCCCACATCATACACATGATTTAAAAACAAAAACAAAACACTTGGGGCTCAGAGATGGTTAAGCCTAGGAGTGCTTACAGGGGATGGCAGTTTGTTTCCCAGAACACAAATGGGCACTCAAAATTGTTTGTATCCCAGCCCCAAGGGACCTGACAGCCTCTATTGGTCTCCTCAGACACCTGCATGTGTGTGGTGCACATACCCACAAGTGTATATTAGAAAACTTAAGTCTTTTTAAAAAAATAAGTAAGTACATAAATAAACTTAGAGAACATGAAACATCCACTTGGGAAGTAAGAGGCAGACCAAGAATGTGCAGAGGAATGATGGTGCAAATAGG
This sequence comes from Phodopus roborovskii, assembly GCF_943737965.1. Taxonomy (NCBI): domain Eukaryota; kingdom Metazoa; phylum Chordata; class Mammalia; order Rodentia; family Cricetidae; genus Phodopus; species Phodopus roborovskii. The sequence continues at coordinate 7,371,884 of NW_026126578.1, forward strand.
AGAGAAACCATTTCAAAAATAAATAAAGCACCTGTGGTGGGGGTGGGGGTGGGGAATGTGTTTGCTTTTATAGGAGGACAACTACCGCATGACTTCATTTCCAAATAAGAAAGGGAGGGGGGGTCTGCTTCATACTTACACTGCTGAGCGAGGCTAAAAAATAATTACCATGAGCTAAATATACAAATAGCATTAAACATAAACTGTCATTAAATAAACATTAAATACAGAGATGAAGCAGATACAGCGGGAACGTTCCCTGAGAAGACTTTTTTATAGATTCTGTATACAAGTGAAGGGCTAAGTCTGGATCTAATTTCCCTATGACAAAACACAGTTTTCTCCAGCATTCTGGCAGAGAAGCAGAGCTGGACTGCGCTGAGAGGCCCTGAACACCCCACAGGGACCCCACCCCTTCTTCTCTTTCACTTATTTGGGAAGGGGGCAGTGTCCAGGGCTCAGTGTGGGTGGAGGTCAGAGTCAGTTTTTTGGGAGTCAATTCTTTCCTCCCACCATGTGGGTCCCAGAGACAGAAATCAGGTCACCAAGGAGCTTGGCTGTAATTACCTTTACCCACGGAGCAATCTCCCTGGCCCAGAGATTTCTTTATATCTATACAGCACAAGTTTAAAAACTTGCTTCACAGCAATGAACCCGTACACCTTAGGAACACAAGGCAAAAGAAGGCTGACTTCTAACAAGCCAAAGGCTGGCTTCCAGAGATAACAGCCCAAGTCAAACAATCCTTACAGAAGGGGATTGAGAATAATGGGCGTGGAGCTGGAAGGAAGGAGGCTCTAATCACACCTTCCGGGCACAAGCTGTAATTAGCAGAAACATAAGCACCTCACCTGGGCTTCTAGATCAACACACACACACACAGACACACACACACACACACACACACACACCTGTAAGGTACTAAAATTGAATGACTTTCCACAGTAAAATGGTTACAGATACACCACCAAAGACTACATCCAGACCAAGACCATGTCACTTGGTCTATGTGTCAGCTGGAGCCAACCCTGGGACTTGTAGCCTGGCTCTTGTGGCCTTTTCTCCCAAAAGCATTGGAGGTTCCAAAGCTTCCCAAAGCCTCTGAACTCCTCAGACAAAGAACAATAAAGCCAGGCCTCTGTCAACCTGTTGCTGGTAGACTGGCAAGAAACAAAAGAGCCCCGTGCCCAGACTTGCAGGGCCTCACTCACTCTGCTGGGCAGCCCAAGTGTATGTTCTCTTCTGGTCCTGGAAAATGGATCTGAATGCAGCCTGCAGTGAACAAGTGGCAACTTTGTCCTAAAGCAACAGTTCTAAGCCCTGAGTGAGAACCCCTCCATGCTCCCCTCTGAAGCTTTGAGCCCATCACAATATGCCATTTACCCTCACTTTCTCCCAAGACAAATCACACTATTAAATTAAAAGGAGAGAATTCTTCTACCAAACTGCACACTAATGGCTCTTAACCCATAATTGAAGAATCACTAACAGCATTTTACAGCCACAGCCAACCATGGGAATTTATTAGGACCTAACTTTTCAGAACTGGGTAATTCTGTAAATACAGCTGTCAGCCACCCTGAATACCCCCACACTCTTTTCTGCTTCCTGGAGGGCTCACTCTCGGGGATCTCACCTCTAGAAAGTCTTCTCTTCCTCCTCCAATCTCATTCCATATTCTATAGTGGCAGGGAGAGAAAGTTCTAGAAAGTAGGTCACCTGCAGCTAGCATCACTACTCTTCCTTGAACATCAGACAGCCTTGGAACCTGGACCAGCTGGCATCAGGACAGTGCCCTGCAAGCTGGGATGTGAGCCACCCTACCCCAACCCCAGCATGCATAGTCCTAAGGATGCGAGCAGAGATTAGACGAACAGTAACCATGGAAATAAGAGGTCCAGAGAAGACAGAAATTCCCTGGGCTCCAATCTTACCTCAGCCCTGCAACAAATCCCCAAATTCACCTGAACAAAGAAAACTCTGGGCCTCCATTTCCTTAGCCAAAATAAGGTGAAGGTCTTAGATGATGTCTGAGAACCTTCTTGCCTCTGTGGTGGTGAGTTAATAATAGAAAACAACAGTCTATAATTAACACAGAGCCACCAGGGGAAGGCCTGCAGACTTTTTCGGATGAGTCCAGCTTCACCATAAACCATGTCCTGGAGCCCCAGAGGGCATGAGCATGCCTTGGAGTTGTGGCAATCACCAAGGCAGCCACCCTGTCTTCATGAGGCTTGTGGCCATTCAGTAGGGTGAGTTAAAACAGGAAACGGTAAGAGGGCTGGCTGGGGTCGGCCAGTTTTATGGAGACAGGCAATATTGAACTTCCTTAAGACAATGGGACCAACCAAAAGAATGAGGCAGGATGAAGTGGTTAGCTCTTGGGCATGGTGGTTAAGAGGCCATGAAGCTCCTGAGCCTAATCAACAACACAAGCAATTTTACTAAGTCATTTGTCATTAGTGTACAAACCGGTTCTCACAAGTTAATTTTCTGTCTGAACATCTCTGCTCCCCAGAGCCTACACTGGCCTTTCAATGCTCTTTGTAGGTGGCTATGAGGGTAGGTACAGGATGCAGTTACCAGAAAAGGAGTGACCTCAGCCATTTAGAACAGGTCTGGGCTATCGTGGGGCTCAGTAGGAGAAGGTAGAATTTAGCAGAAGATAATGTAGGTTCCTACTCAAGACCTCAAAGAGGGAGGACAAGCTAGAGTGGATTCGAAAGTAAGATCCAAGAGTCCTTGTGAGCTGCAGGGTAAGTGACTGACCCATCTTCATGGGAGCTACTGAGAGAAGGAAGATGGCGAGAACACCAATCACCCAACACACCGAAGTGTGGAGAAGCAACCTGGGCAAGCAAAGTGCCCCCACCTGCACCTTCACTTCTAAAGCCAACAAGGCAAACACTTGAGTTTGTCTCCCCCCCTCCCATCCACTCATGTTCCACATAACTGCCCTGGCCACTCTGGAGGGCCGATATGTGCAGTGCAAACTGTCGCAATGCACTTCATTTAAACTGGACCAGCTTTTCTTTTGGGTTTGTTTGTTTCTTTGTTTGTGTGAGACAGGGTCTCACTATGTAGCCCTGTCTTGGAACTGTCTTGGAACTCAGTAAGCAGAGCGGACTGGCCTCGAACTCACGGAGATCCACCTGCCTCTGTCTGCCTTCTCAGTTCTGGGATTGCAGGTGTGCGCCACCAGGTCCACCTCTGAATTCCACGTACAATTTATACCCATCCTCCACACGGCCCTGGCAGTTGAGACCAGATGTGTGTGGTGTTTACAGTGAGGAAACCAGGGCACGTAAACAACCGGCTCCAAACGACACTCTGGTTTTGCTGTACTTTTCTTCATTTCCTGTGTATTTATTTTGGTGTTAGAATAATATTACCTTTCATAATAAGGAAAACGGGAGCAGATGTTTAAACTAAACAGACGATAGCCTATGATCCCACACATCCACTCAGCTCTCAAAATCAAAGTCTGTTCTTCCAAACAGTGAAGGAAACAAGACAACTAACTGCTGGCATATGCACGCCCACCTGGGGGAGCTGCTAAACTTCCTCCCTAGACACAGGAACAGCCCCGGCCCCAGTGTCCTGGCAGCTTCAGGGCTCCTCGCCGTTTTATTTTTTAAATATCAGATTACTTGTTGACAAAGAAATCACATTAAAAAGTTCTCATCTTTTGTTGGGGTTGGAGGTTTGGATTTTTTTTTTTTTTTTAAAGACAATACATGAATCCCACCAGAAACCGCTTCTGAAAATCCAGCCTTTGAGATGAGGGAGTCTAGTTTCCTTACATATAGAGGAAACTTGTCAAAGTAAAGTTGTATCTTATTTTAAAACAAAAAACAACAGCAACAAAAATGAAAACACTTCAAATACAAGATTCTTAACCATAGAGTTAATTTTAAGACAAGCTTGAAAGAGAAAGGGTGTTTTCAACTGCTTTAAGAAACAGATCTGAAACTTTTACACAAAAACACAACTGACTCTGCTCCCGGCTTTAACTTCTGTCCAAGAAAAAGCAAATGCCCACTGAGTTTACCATGGGAGGAAACACAGCACCCAAGCCCCCAGCAGGAAGATGTGCCCTGATTCCTACATGCTTTTACCAGGAAAGACTCCCTGGCAGCCCCCACTCTCTCCCTGCCCTGCAGTCCCAAAGCTCAACCAGGCCATTACCCTGAACTCAAATGGCACGTAGGTAAAATTTCAGAAGATGGAACTGGGGTTTTCTCATCTTCCCCACTCCAGGGGGGTATCTGGGGGGGGGCACTTTGCACTTTTCTTTAGCCTATTGGCAACAGAGTTGTGTAATCGCCAGGGCCGGGGTTGGAGGGAGCCTGTCTCACTGTCACAGGAAATGGGGCGGCAGACAAAGAGCCGGCCTGGGCTCCCTGACACCAGGCCTTGCCAGCCCCACAAACTCCACAGGGAAAAAAAAGAAAGAAAAAACCCTCAATGTCTGAGACAACGGCCCCAGAAAACAAAAACTCATTGTGGCTTTTTGGTTGCTCCTCCACCACACAAAATCCAGAGCAAGAGTACACACAATACTATACACCGTGATGTTTAAAAATGTGTCTCAGAGCCCCTCCCCTCTGCTCTAACACCCACATGTTTAACTTCTCCTTGTTCCTGTAAGTTCCTCCCGTACACAAAATGGCAACAAAGTCAAAAAAAGAAAAGAATTTAAAGTGTAACAGTCTTGTCAGATCTTGTCAGTACATTGGAAGCAAACTTGTAACAATGTGTCCCCTCCAGCCCTCTCTGCTGCCACTATCCAGCCAGGCACCAGCAAACTATCCTGAAATGAATACTACAGGACTCTCTCCCTATAGGCACTCCACCATCCCAAGAAAGACTAGAAAATGTTCGCAAGCTGATCATAATCCCCCCACACACATCCCCAAGGAGGAGGGGCCGCTACAAATATAAAAAAGAAGCCCATTCTAGAGCATCTACCTTCGTAGCACAGAACACCGATGTTGTTGTTCATCTTGTCCAAGTACTGGTAGTTCAACAGGTCCATCTTCATAAACAGCATTTATCTGTCCAGCGAGCAAAGAAAAGAAGTTCTTTGCTTTCACCCCCAAAGAGAAAGTTTCAAAATTCAGTCTTAGCTGAGTAGCTCCAGGCTCCTCAAAAACTTCAGAAAGACAGAGAGAGGCCCAGCCTCACAAGATCAAAACAAAGTATGTAAAAGTTAAAAAAAAAAAAAAAAAAAAAAAAAAGATCATGCACACACACCACACAAAAAATCAGATTCAAACAAAACCCGTCAAGGGCTTATTAGAAGGCAGTGTCTGTATTGCGTCCTCTACTCGACTTTAAAAAATCATGTCAGCAGTCTTCCAAAGCCTGCCTTAAGGGTTTAAAAAGAAGCAGTAAAAAAAGAAAAACACAAAGCACATTTCTTAGGACAAAGGCACTCTCCCTCACAGCCCGCTGCAAGCTGACTGCTCTGACATGCTGGCTATGCTTGGTATGACTCGTATGTAAACCAGCTTCCTCGGCTTTGGGAGGTGGGGGCCGAGCATGCTCACTGGAACCTCGGCACAGACTCAGGCTCTGGGCGCATGCAGAGTTAGCAGGAGTGAGGCGCAGGGGGTGAGGAGTCTTTCCTCTTCGGAGTCAGAGGCTGCCAGTGTCTGCGGAAGAAAGCCCAGCAAGTTTCGGAGTGTTTTGTTTTGTTTTGCTAAGCCCAAAGTTTTTTTGTTTTTTTGTTTTTGTTTTGTTTTGTTTTTAAAATCTGCCGTGGAAGCAAACTACATGGAATTTAACTTTCGGGTGACCCCAGGGCTTTCACTGGGGTGTGCTCTGCTCAGTACAAGGTTCCTTTGTTTCTTTCTAAGATGGTTTTATTATGTCCAGGGCCATAGTGTGTGTTTACACTTTCAAAGTCAATGTACAGGCAACTTCCTTCCTATGCCCTGTAGTTGCACAGAAAGACAGGACGACAGAGATAAATCTTTCCACAGAAAAGGAAACTGAGGTCCCGAGACTAAGTGAGTAGCCCACATACCCAGCCCCTCAACACACACACACACACACACACACACACACACACACACACACACACACACACACACACACGGGGTGCTGGCTGGGTGGCTCAGAGCACTGGCTGCTTTTGCAGAGGACTAAAGTTCAGTGCCCAGCACTCACAACTCTAGTTCCAGCAGATCTGATGCCCTCTTCTGGCCTCCATGGGTACTACATGTACATGGTATACAGATAACATGAAGGAAAAACATCCAGACACAAAAAATAAATAATAATTTTTGATGGGGGGGGGCAGGGTTTCTCTGTGTAGCCTTGGCTGCCCTGGAGCTCCCTCTGTAAACCAGGTTGGCCCCGAAAACACAGGCACCCACCTGCCTGTGCCTCCCACCACTGCCCAGCTTTAATAATAATTTTTAAAAAGCCCAGTTGCTTCCCAAACTCATCTATAAGGTTGTGAACAATCATGGAAACTTTCAAAATGCTCCAAGAAGCTCAAATACAAAGAAGCACCGAGCTTCATCTGAAAAGGAAACATAATCTGCCTTTAGGAATTTCAACCTCAGCCTGGCACTGAGGTATACAAGCCTGTAATTCTAGCACATCAAAGACTGAGGCAGGGGATTAATCATGAGTTCTGAGTCCTATCTGGGCTACAGAGTAAGATCCATCCCACCTCCAAAAAAGACTTCAGTGCAGTCACTGACTTTGAGATGAAGACCTTTTAAAAAACCAACTCCCCAAAAGTTGACCTCTGACCTATATATGTACCATGGCATGCACACACCCATAAACAATGAATAAATAAAAAATATTTTTTATATATATTGAGCAGGTGGTCCTGGGCTATATAAGAAGCCAGGCATGGCGGTGGGGCAGAGGTAGGCAGATAGATCACTGTGAGTCTATGGCTAGCCTAGTCTACAAAGTGAGTTCAGGGCAGCCAGAGCAAACAGTGAGGCTCTGTCTCACACACACACACACACACACACACACACACACACACACACACACACACGGAGAAAGCAAGCTCTTTCCTCTATGGCGCCCGCTGAAGCCCCTGCCTTGGGTTCCTTAATGATGGACTGGGCTGTACTGAAGTATATACCCTTTCTTCCCTTACCCCCAGGAAGTTAGTTTGGTCAGTGTTTTACCACAGCAACAGAAAACAAACTAGAACAGGACTCCACACATGTGCACTATGACATTCAAACACAAAATACAAAATAATAAAATTTGAAAAATAAAACCCTGTGCCAAGGGGCTTGAGAGATGGCTCAAAGGTTAAGAGCTCTGGCTACTCTTCCAGAGGACCTGAGTTCAATTCCCAGCAAGTACATGGTGGCTCACAACCATCTGTAATGGGATCTGATGCCCTCTTCTGGCAGGAAAACATACATGCAAAAATAAGTAAATAGATCTTCAAGAGGGGGGAAAAATAAAAACTGGGGGGAAAAAACTGGGCCAGCACAATGGCTCAGGAAGTTAGCATGTACCATGCAGGCCTGACCACTTGACCACTTGAGTTCAATTCCTGGAACCCAACATATGTGCTCCATACATATGCAGCACACACACTTGTGCACACTCATGCAAGAAATAATAAAATAAACGTCAAAGCAACTAACTGAAGGGCAGCCTCTCCCTCTTCACTGGCCATGCTGCACGGCAGAGTCTGAATCCCACCCTGCAGGTTCTGACTGTAGTTCAGGTCTGGTCAGTTCCTCCACTGAAAACACCCAGTGCCAAACATGTCCATACTCAGATGCACTCACAGACTGATACAAGTACAGCACCAGCAGGAGGGACTGCCTGTCAAGTGCAATGAGGAGGCTGTGCACACACCTTTAATCCCAGCACTCCGGAGGCAGAGGCAGAGGCAGGCAGATGTCTGTGAGTCCGCCTGGTTTACAGAGCAAGCGAGTCCAGGACCGCCAGAGATACAGAGAAATCCTGTCTTGGAAAAACAAAACAGCAACAACAAAAACCAAAACAAACAAATGAAAAGGTTGGGGGGGGGGTTCTAAGTTTGAGCCATACCAAAGACAAAAACAGAATGAACCTTGTCACCGGATAGGAACGCAGATGAGAATGATGCCAAGTGCACAGGGAGACCCCATGCAAGAGGGAGCAGAGGGTCATGTGAAGGAGGCATCTACTGTACATCAGAACATGAGCAATGGCCCTTCTCTGAAGTGACAAGGGGAACCAAATAGGCACCATCAAACCAAATTCTACAGAGAAGACACAGACAACTGCCATGAGAAGTTGTTTGGGAAAGAAGGCACACAGGCCTTCTATGTGCTTTGAAGGTGACTTGCTTGATTAAAAAGAAACTACTACAGGTATGTGTTACAAGCAGTTTCCCCGCCAGCCTAGTGTTTCTTACTGGCCATCTCTGTCTTAAATATTAACCCATTTCTATTAATCTAAGTGTTTCCACGTGGTTTTATCTTACTGGAGAGAGGGGCTGGACCTTCTTCTCAAGTCCCTACATCTTGAATCTCCTCCTGCCTCTCCCAGAATCCTCTTTGTCTCTTAGTCCCACCTATCTTGCCTTCCTATTTGCCAACAGTGCTTTATTCATTAACCAATAAGAGAAACATATTTACAGAATGATATCTCCCATGATCTCCTCTTTTCTGTCTAAATAAAAAGGGGTTTAACTTTAACATAGTAAAATATATAACAAAACAGTTATCAAGTAAGAACTATAATTAACAATATTTAGTTCACTAACATTTAGTAAGGTTTAAAGAAAATAGTTTATCAGCTATCCTATCTTTGTTATTCTAAAGTCTTATAAGTAACTTATCTTTAGTCCTAACTCAGGAAAACTATAACCATTAACTATCTGTCTTTAACTTCATCAAAGACCACAGAAGGATAATATATAAACTCTAGAAATGACAGAGACAACTCGCCTGGTCAGTCACCCAAAGTTCTTCTGTAATGCTCCATCTTTAGCCCAGAGGCCATAGTGTGCCTGGCAGACTCCTCAGCAAAGCAGAAAATGTTAAACTGTCCACCTGTATTGGCAGTTTGTCACTTTTCTCTGTGTCCCACTTTATAGTCAAGGTTGGCTTGAACTCATGATACTCAACCCTGCACTTAGCACTAACTCAAGATTGAGGGGTGGCTCTCACCAATAAAGAAAGTCCAACCTGTACAGAGTAGGTCGCTGAACAAATGTATGCACACCTGCACACCTGTTGATGAGTGGGGTCTTCAAACAGGTGCACTGCTGTTATCCAAAGGCAGGGGAAAAGAATCAAATTTTCTTTGTGTGTATGTGTGTGTGTGTGTGTGTGTGTGTGTGTGTGTGTGTGTGAGAGAGAGAGAGAGAGAGAGAGAGAGAGAGAGAGAGAGTCTTCTGCAGTCTCTCCTCCCACTTTTACATGGCTGTGGAGTTTTGAACTCCAGTTAGTCAGGAGCACTTTTACCTGAACCACAGGTTCAAGTGGTCCAAATCCCAACAAGGAAATTTCTGAATTATCCCTTAAATTCCCTCTATCACACTTCCTCCCAAGAAAAGACCTCTACTATGCCATGTTACTTCCACAGTGTGGAATTGCTCAAGCTGACACATTTTAAAATGTATTTTTGTCATATTCTCTTCAAAGTTTATCATCGATCTATGTCTTAAATTTTGTTCCCTGCAAAATGGTACCAGTTGTAAATTTGAATACACTCAATTTCTATTAAGTAACATAGGATCATTTTGTGCACTGTTGAGGGGGTTTAACACACATTCGTGTAATTTAGAAAGACAACATAAAACAGCCCTTCAAACAAGATGTAGATTTTCAATACAACATCTCCCTCTAGGGGCCAATTTTAAATCACTGGTAACTCAGAAGTTCCCAGTGTGCAATGTCTCTCAAACACAAAAGCCCCTTGTTTTTATCTAGACATGTCACAGAAAATGCCTCTTACCAAACAGCTTCACCTTTATTAAGTTTAAAACAATATTATGAAGAACAAATTCTATTGTTATCACATGACTAACAAAAACAGGCTCTAAGACGAACTCAAAGCATGTGTAAACTTAAAGAGCACATATTCAGAATGGTGGCTCATCTTTTTTCTTTTTTTAACTTTATTTTTATTTACATGTATGGGTGTTTCGTCTGTATGTGCATCTGTGTACTATGCCCATACTCATGCAATGCCCATGGAGGCCAAACAAAGGCATCAGCCCAACAGAACTGGAGTGACAAAGGTTGCGAGCCGTCTCTCCAGCCTCCTGGTATTTAACTAGAAAAAGCCAAGTGTGGTGGGGTTGATACCTGCAATCCTAGCACTTGGGACTCTCTGATCTAGAGGACTACTGTGAGTCCACCACCACCCCTTAAGAAACCGGTGCTGTGGGAAGGGGGTAAACCATCATCCCAGAAAGAATATTTGTCCAGCAAAGCACTGTGCCTATGTGTTACAGCTACTGCTTTCCATGCTCAACAATGAGAGCAGCCGAAAATGAAAATGACTTTTGTCTCTACAAATCTGTTTTTTTTTTTTTTTTTTTTTTTTTTAATGTCATCTGGAGACAAGCTAAAGCCATCTGAGAGGAAGGAATCCCAATTGAGAAAATGCCTCCATAAGATTGGGCTGCAGTGGGCCCAGCCCATTGTGGGTGTAGTCATCATCCCTGGGCTGATGGCCTGGGTTCTATAAGAGAGCAGGCTGAGCAAGTCAGGGTCTACTGCCCACTATCCCAGAGTCGCCACCTCTCCTCAGCAGAGAGGATGCAAAGCAAAGGGCATTTTTCTTTGCATGGGGAAGACACATGGCACAGTATTAGGGTCTTTGCAAGCACAGTTTCACCCACATGAGGGAAGCACCTGAGTCAGACCCAGCCTGGTCCCTATTTTAATCCTCTCAACAGTATTGTCAGAATGAGGTCAGATATTTTTTTCCTTTTTTAGATTTATTTTATGTGTATCTATGCCGGAATGTATGCCTATATACCAAATGGTTGTGGTGCCCTCAGAGGCCAGAAGAAGGCATCAGACCCCCTGGAAATGGAATTACAGACAGTTGTGAGCAGCCATATGGGTGCTGGGAACCAAACCAAGGTCCTCTGAAAAAGCAATAAGCACTCTTAACCACTGAGCCATCTCTCCAGCCCCCATTATTATTTTTAACCTTGTCAACTGTATTCAGTACTGTAAAGTAGGTCTAAGTATTTATGTTGCAAACACCATTAAGCCAAATAATGTCCAGTAGTGTTGATGCCTCCTCACAAAGCAAACAGCCCAGGTTTTCCAAGATGGATTTGCCATTGTCACTCTACAGACATCCCTCCAAAGTTTTCATTGATGCCTTGTTTATGAGGACATTAACATGACCACCAGAACTGCATCCACAAGATGGAGCAGTTTGGAGCCTGGGGGCTCCTCGGTGACAAGGCTGACAGCCCGAGTTTGACCCTTGGGACACCACACAGTAGAAGGACAGAACCAACTCTGGCGAGCTGTGCTCTGCCCTTTGCACCGAGCACATGTTCACAAAATAAATAAATGTATCAGGAGCCACAGATTTTTGAGCAGGGTGTTGCAATCCACAACTGTCATCCCAGCACATAAGAGCATGAAATAGGAAAAAGCAAACTTGAAGCTAGACCGGGCTACACTGAAACCCTATTTCTGAAAACACAAAGGAAGGAGAGGCGGTTTTCCCATGCACTGGAACCAATCTGGAGTTTTCCAAGCCATGAACAGTCCAGTCGCTCACCAGAGAAGCCCTGGTGGCCTAGTAAGGGAAGCAGAGAGATGACATTCAGACTTAACAAGGGTTAAAAACGGCTTCTCCTATTGGGAGCTCCTGGCTGCAGGCCCAGCCTTACCCCTGCAGTACTCCTCACTACAGCCAGGGGACACTGTGAGACAACCTAAGGCAACACATCCTCCCGTTCACACTTGAGCATTCATTCAGTATCCCTTCACTTTACAGGGAAGTGTACACAGGCGCACACACCATCAGCCTGTCTTCTTCTGAGGGCTTCCTAGCTCTCTCCATCAGGAAGCTGAGAACTGGGCTCAGCAGGCTTTCCTGTTGACCCATCCTCAGAGGGAGGTCCCTCCAGAGGCTGCCCACTCAAGGCAGCTGGTACAGAATTTCTAGTCTTCGGTGGCTGAGTTAAGTGGAGGCCAGCATCTCTTTATAGCACTGCCTTCCCCAGTACTTAACACCCGGCACGGCTAGGTGTCAACAAATATTTACAGAGAGAAAAAACTGGAACAAGGACCTGTATATTCAGCTGGGCAGAGGAAAGCAAGCAAGGCCCCAGAGGTTTCTGATTGAGTCTGGGACACCGGAAAGGGGCCCCTACCTTCTACATCCCACAGCTCCTGATGCTTTGAACAATTAAAGAGCAGCGATGGTCAAAGAAGACATCATGACCCCATGACAACTTTTGCCAAGTAAAAATAAAAGTTTCCCTTAGGTCCATTCACAGTGTGTAAAGAAGGGGAGACTAATTGAACAGACCTCACAAGAGATACATCAGACGGATAAGGTCCGTACATAAGCCATGCAAAGTTCCAGAAACATTCAATACCACTGGGGGTGACAATGGGCGCCTGAAGTTTCAGGTGAATGGATGGCACCCAGCAAAGCAGGAGGATAATGGGGTCCTCCCTTAGTGAGGGTCAGAGCCGCCAGAGCATTCGCTCTGTCCGCTCTTGGGTTTGTTTCCAAGCACTGCAGTGAGCGGTGTCAAATTCTCAAGAAAAGGAGGACTTCAAACCAAGTCTCACATGTGGGATCAATCTCCCCAGCACAGGGGTGCAAGGTCTCACCACACTGACCTCGTAGCTAGTCACAAGTCTAGAATCACTTCACAGTTCCGGAACACACGAGACAGCTTTGGAAATGCACTGGGTCCCCTGTGACCCCATACCACCACCGGTGCTGGAGATGGAGGCCAGGGCCTAGAGCAAGTTAGGCAAGCACTGCACCACTGAACCACACTCCATAAGGCCGAGTTTTGAAAAAGAGCAGCAGCCCGTGCTCCCACAGCCCCAGCCACAAGGAGCCACAGTCTGGGTGAGGGAAGAAGACTCAGTCTAGAAGGAGCAAAGAGAACGTTTTGACAGAGAAGACTGAGCGCAGGACAAACAGAATATGCTCCTGCAGCTAAACAGGAGATTGCAGCCAGTAACAGAAAGAAGGACCCTGAGTCTGCTTTTCTATATGAATGCACAGTGGCTTCCTGGTCAAAGGGACCTAGACAGTCAGAAAGGACTGGGTTCACAGCCCAGCTCTGACCGACACTGGGCTGTTCGGTCTCTATCACCTAACTGCTCAGCTCTTGACTTCCTGAATTGCAGGCAATCACGTCAGACCCTCCCTATCCCCATATCATGAAGGGATGTCTAGGGCCAAACCAGAGAATTCAAACCCAGAGTTCTTGCTGTCATTTTTCCTGCACAATGGTTTCTTCATGTTCCATAAGAGATGCCAAGTCTGTAAGGGTGACAGGCCTGCTCTGCCCCAACTCCAAAGAACGTCAAACAGACCAGCCATTAAAAAAAAAAAGCGGGAACAAAGGTCACTGCCACTGCCCATTTAACGGCTCTCTGAACACTCTAAGGCTCAACTGGCACCGGGCCCCTTAACACTCAGGTGGATTGCTCAAAAAGTGTTCAGATTATTGCTTTGAAAAGCTATAAAATACTCAAAACCCACATGAACCACACATCCATCACTTAAGTAGACTGCATTAATTAATGGAGGGGTACACTCTCCTTGACGACTTCCCACAAAAAGTAAATCACCCCCTTCTTGGCCCAGCCCCCCCTCCTCTGAAGACTGCAGCCTGGAAAAGCAGGTTCCCTTCCACTACCACCCTTCCTGCACCTGTCTAAAACCCCAGAGTTCTGAGGGCCCCTCCTTCCCGAGTCCCCACCCACTCCCACATGAACACTGGTTCATATAACACTGGTGACTGCCACCTCCGCTGGGTTACTTTGTTTACTTACTACGGGGGCACATTAGTTAGTGCTCTGCCTTCCACGGGGCAAGAAAGATCACGGCTGCATTCCTGCCTTCATTATCATGACTAATTAAAGCAAAAATAAAAACAAAAACTAGCTGCCAGTTTAAAACACCAGGAAGGCCTGAGAATGAGAACACAGGAATTCATTCTGGATCTTTCACTTTATTGGCCTGGCATGTGGCCCAGGACTCCTCATCAAAAAGAAAACTCATGCCCTCAGATTCCCCCTGGTAAATGCACATTGAGTTAAGGTGGAACAAGAAAGTGAACTTGAACAAGGTGGCCAGTGTACACTTATGAAATGTGCATCAACCTGTTATGTACATGAAAACATCTTAAAGAGCCAAAAGGTTATGAGGCAAACACCTCAGCTTTTTATTCTGAGATGGAAGAAGGTAGCTGAGTCCCCACAGAAGATCACAGCAGACACACTGGACCCTGCCACCTGCACCCTGACCATAGGAGTGAGCACATGACAATCTGGAATGTGCTAACCCCAATGCACAGAGAGTTTTTGTGTTTTCAAGTACTGTGTGCTGATTTCGATGGTCCCATGCATGGCAAGCAAGACATCACAGAATTAAGACCCACGGCCAGAGAGACAACGCCTCCACACAGGCTGGAACTCTAGCTCAGCAGAGAGGTTTCTGCTTGGCACTGAGAAGGGAAAAAAATCCCACCTCACTGGCTCAGAAGCTAATGGGTCTGGACAGAAAAATTCAAAGCCTGTGTTCCAGAGGGGTTTGTATCTGAGTACAGAACACAAGAGCCACAAACACACTGGAAGGCAGGGAAGGGAGAAAGCCCACTTTGTGCACGGACTTGGGTGTAGATTTTCATAAATTGACATCTAAGACCTTAACAGAACTGCAAAGCCAGGTTGAGGAACAACGGTTTCCCAACAGAGACCTTTATCAACGAACGAGGCTAACTCCTAGTCCTCCATAAGCAACTGAGTGGGTGCCGACTGTTCAAAGAAGCATTACTGAGAACCCAGGGCTGATGGCAGACACATAGGCAGCCTGGACTACATACAGAGACCTCATCTCAATAAAAGCCACAAGAAGTTACTAAAAATACAAGACACCCATGAAGGCCTACTGCTAGACATGGGAAGCACGGATCCCTGGAGAATATGGGCTTAGCATGTTACCTCCTCCTCTCTGGAAAACGAAGATAACAACTGGCTGGACATTCTCCTTCGAAGCCACCAGTGTTATGGTAGCATCTAAAACAACCTACTGTAACACTCTGGGTTTCAGCTCACAGAGCACAAGCCAGGGCTCCTTCATGTGCTGTTTGCCTCAAAGCACTTTCTTCACAGTGCTGATGGCAACAGACCCCGCAGATGCCAGGGACTCTGCTCTCTATAACTGCTCTCAGAACACTTCCCTTAGTGCCAGAGTGTGCTGTCCTGCAAATGGTGACAGCCCAGTTTTAAATTCTGGGTTTACCATGCAAGTTTCTGCATGTCTCCATCTCAGCAGAGTCCTTCTGTCTAACTGCTATTTTTATTATTTATTATTTATTTTAATTAAAAAGGGAATGTGCAGTGGAGAGATGACTCAGCAGTTAAGAGCGCTTGCTCTTGCAGAGGACCTGGGTCTGGTTCCCAGCATCCACATGGTGTCTCAAAACTGTCTGTAACTCCAGTTCCAGAGGATCTGGTGCCCTTTTGGGACCTCTGATGGCACTGCCTGCCTATGCGCGTGAGCACACACACACATACACACACACACACACACACACACACACACACACACAGGTAAAACCTCCACACACATATATAAACCATCAAAGAAGAACCAGTGAGGTGAAGCTGAGGGAAATCCCTGGGTAGTTAACCCAGACCCTTTCAGCGCTGGTTCTTTCCTTCTCGGAAACTTGCGCTTTGAAAGGGGCTGTTGGCTTTTAGCCTCCATTTCCTCATTTATGGTGTGAGGGTGTTTCCATTCACCTCCATGTTGATGTAGTGAACCTGGAGATGAACTGCCCAGCTGCCCCTTCAAGGAGTAGCTTTCCCCTGCTGCCCTCCTGTGGGGTGTGTTTGGGGGCAAACAGAAAAAAAAAAAAATGCTTGTATTGCTTTTTAGGTTTTTTTTTTTTTTTTTTTTTTGCTTATTATTATCACGTATGTATATGCACATTGTTAGGAATATTGGGTAAGAGGAACCTTGGTAGATTCCATGGTAATCAAGAGACAAACATACCAGGCCTAAGTGAGAAGTTCTATTCGAAAGGGAAGGGAGGGAGGAGGGAAAGAAGAGAAAATGGGGGAGGTTGGGAGGAAGACACAGGAAAAGTCCCGTCTGCCCCTTCAGAGGTACAGTAGGAAAGACATTTCTTGCAAAACCAAGTCCTAAGTGTTGCTCGCCAAGGTTAAAGAAACCCCACATCCTCACCTACTCTAAAAGCTCAAGTTCAGATCCCAACACTACTCACCCCCAACCTGTGGGGCACCATGCCGCCAGCCCACACTCAGAGGAGAGAAAATGCTGAGTGGACAAAACGCCAGGCGAGTAGCTGGAGGAAGACACTAAGTAGCCAACCAGGTTCCATCCTTGTCATAGGTGTCAATCATCATTAACTTGCAGAGAAGTATCAGAACCCCAGACGAGGTGCTGCTCTGGTTATGCCCACATACAGCAGCCCTCTCTATATGGTGTCTGGATTCCAGGAGAATGACTGCTACCATCCTTACACCCCCATGATGGATACACATTGACTACATGTGTGTCCCCACCCTTGAGTGGCACACTCCTTCCCAGGAATTTCCTCCCTTCTCCGTACCACTCAGGAATCAAAGACAGTCCTGAAACCTCCCCTCTTCCTCTGGGACCTCTAAGAAGGGATCACCACCTCTGTCTAATGGACCTGAAGTCTCCTCCGCCATGCTGCCTTCTGTCTGTCTGCACATGGTGTCACTGATTCTACTGATGTCTTACCCAAAAGGATAATCAGCCTTATTGTCCCCTTGAGCCCTAAATCCGAGACCTTGCAGGGAGGAAGGAAGACACAGTATCCCTCCCTTCTACCCACATGTTCCTGACCACTTACTATATTCCAGGATCTGTTCAAGACAACACAGACTCGACAGTATATGAAGTAAGAATCTCTATTCCCGAGGCTGTACATCTTAATGTATATAGGAAGCAGAGGATACATAAAAAAACAAAGTGAAAAAACATGATTGAGCCAGTGGTGGGGACAGAGTGTGAGACAAGGAAGGTCACTCTAAGAGAGTGTGTTTGAAGGGAACACATGAAATCCACAGGGATTTGTAAAGGCAGAACCTTCTGGGTTATAAAAGGGCAACTGCAAAGGTCCCAAGGCCCTGGGGAAGACACCACAATAGCAGAGAGGCAAGCTTGGCTTAGAGTTTGCCTAAGACCTTTGGGCATTACCTCTGTGTGGAATGGACAGCTACAGGAAGTGTTCTGAGCGGAGCCACACAGTCTGATTGAGTATTTGCCTGAATGTACGTATGTGCACCTATGTATACAGTGCTCGGGGAGTCCAGAAGAGGGTGTCAGATCCTCTGAAACTGGAGTTACAGGCAGTTATGGACATCCACATGGGTGCTGGGAACTGAACCCAGGTCCTCTACAAGAGCAGTATGTGCTCTTAACCACTGAGCCATCTCTCCAGCACCACTGGTTAACAAAACTTTAAAATGCATATTTGAGCATCACTGCTACTCACACTGAATAGGGGGTAGAAACGTTGAAGCCTATAAACTTCTGCTATACTATAGGTCACCTTCAGAAACTACAAAAAAGGGTTGGAAATGTACCCAGTGGCAGGATGCCTACTGTAGCCGGCTCTGAAACCACTTTATAATCAGGACTGGCCTTGAACTTGAAATGCTCTGACCTTAGCCTTCCTCGTGTTGGGATGATAGGCCTGCTCCACCATGCCCCACCCATCTTTACTTCTTTCATCAAGCAACTCTCATGGTTCTAAGCAGCAATCCCTGCAATCAGGTGCACACAGGTGCATCCCTTGACAGAGTCTCTCTGGACCAATGATGTGTAATGAAACAGCATTCTGGATACATGAAATTACCATCCTGCATCTCCAACCCACTCAGACCTACTGAGCCACTAACCTTCATCAACACCTCTTGCTACAACCAGAGGTACATGGTTGGGGGACAGAAGCCATCGCCAGTACCCCCTTCCTATAGCAACAAAGAACAGGCCAGTTTTCTGATACCATCTCTCTGACCTGCATAACACTATCACGTTTATGTTCTGAGTGCGTCATTTCAATCTGCTTAAAGGTAGAAAATGACAGCATGTGCTTCGACAAAATCCTCCATACCTCTTATCTGTTTGTTTTATCTTCCCCATCAGGTGGCACAATCAGGCAGGATCATGTTGACTGCCTTTATATAACTTCTGTGTGTTGCCAGCATACAGACGCAGCACACAAAGAATGCTCTTAGTGGACTAGGCTGTGGCTCAGTGGTAGAGCATCTGCCTGGTGTGCACGATGTCCTGGGTTTCATCCCCAGTGTCACAGAAACGAGTGGAACAGAACAGGAAATACCATGACGAATGTGAGACAACAGCAGGGGACCCAGCGTGGAGTGGAAGCCAGATAAGGAAATTAACTCTAAAGCTCAATGTCAGTACCAGCCTAGGATTTGATTCCCGAACAAAGGTTTCCTGCAAACAGAAATATTCTGACCTACGTGGTTCTAGTGGTATCAATTTCCTATCTTGGCTTTGTTTGTTTTGGTGTCCTTTTTGTTGTTGTGTTTGGGGGGGGGATTCTTTGGGGGGTTACTTTTTGTTTTTTTTTTGTTTTGTTTTGTTTTTTTTTTTTTTTTTTTTTTTTTTTTTTTTTTTTTTTTTGAGACAGAGTCTTACTATACAGCTCCGGCTATCCTGGAACTCACCATGTAGTCCAGGCTGGCCTCAGACTCAGAGATCCACCTGCCTCTACCTCTGGAGTGCTGGGATTAAAGGTGTGCACCACTGTGTCTGGCCTTTCTTTAAAGACAAAGCAAGGAGAGAGGATGGGAGGGGAGAAGGAAAACAAGGAAAGGAAGGGGGAGGGGAGGGGGAAGGGGAGGAGGGGGAGGGAAGGAAAACAAGGAGAGGTAGTGGGAGGGAAGGGGAGAAGGAAAATAAAGGTGGGGAGAAGAGAGGGGGTAAGAGGGGAGGGGAGGGGCCAAACAAACTAGCCCAGTATAATTTTCAAATCACTAAGAATGCAGAGATGGGAAAGTCTCTTTGAGTTCAAGCCCAGCCTCACCTACATGGTGAATTCCAGGTTATCCAAAACTACACAGTAAGTTCCAAAAAAAAAAAAAAAAAAAAAAATTGTTTTTTAATTGAATGTGTGTGTGTGTGTGTGTGTGTGTGTGTGTGTGTGTGTGTTCTACACTGGTTTTAAATTCCTGTGCACCTGTGCATGTGTGAAGGAGTCAGTTCTTTCCTCCACCATGTGACCCCCCTCAGGCTTGGCAGCAAACGCCTTACCTAATGACCCATTTTGCTGACCCAATAAAGCTCCCCCACCCCCTTCTCTCCAGTAGGTAGGAAGAACAAACTCTAACCATAAAAGTACAGTAAACACATAACCCAACAACAGTCCTTCGTTGCCAACATCAAATATCCTTTGCTATTCGTCAGTCCATGTATGACCAAGCACACTATCAGCACGGTCAGTCCTTTTAAACCAGCATCACCACAAGCCCAGGAGTGAAGAATTGGTCTACCAGTGACCTATATCACTAGGTGACAAGAATCTTTCTGCTATGCTGGGCAGTGGTAGCACATGCCTTTAGTCCAAGCATTGGGGAGGCAGAGGCAGGTAGATCCTGTGAGTTTGAGACCAGCCTGATTTACAAGAGCTAGTTCTAGGACAGGCTCCAAAACCACAGAGAAACCCTGTCTCAAAAAAACCAAAAAAAAAAAAAAAAAAAATCTTTCTGCTTCATTAATAAACTTTGGGCACTGCCCCTAGGCCGTGGTTCACAAAAACTGAGTCATGATAAGATGCACAACACCCACCAACCTGAACATCTTGTTACTTAGTTGCAGTTTCCCTCCCTTAAAAATAGAAAAATCTTTCAACTCATCTTCCAGGAAGCCATTTCCTAAAACCGTTGTCAGCTCAGTACCAAGCAAGCCAAAACACCCCTCACCCTGGGTTTCTGCTCAGCCACACTGTGACTCATGCCTAACTCCACCTCCTTTCTGGATGGAAACCCTCAAAGGCAGGACCATACATCTCTCACTCAGGCACCCTGGGCCAGGGATAAGCAGTCACATGACCACATGGTTTCTAACCTGCAGCTCAGATGTTGCCTTTGGGAAAACATCTTACCTTTCTCCCAAGTCTGCCATTCTTCTCTCTCTCTCTCTCTCTCTCTCTCTCTCTCTCTCTCTCTCTCTCTCTCTCCTTTTTTAAGACAAGGTTTCTCTGTGTCGGCCTGACTGTCTTCAAACTCAGAGATCCGCCTGCCTCTGCCTGCCAAGTGCTGGGATTAAAGGGCTGTGCCAAGCCACGTTCTTAAGTGGCAGGCATAATTATGATTCTAGAAAATGTCTAATTACTTGAACATGTGTTATTCACAAGAGAGCATTATCTGGAAATACAAATGCTATTTCAAACAGAGCTTCAGGCTGAGAGCCAACTACTATGCACAGGGACAGTATCAATGTAATGTGTCCCACCTGTATCAATTCTGATGTCACTGTGCAAAGTCAAACAGTGTCACAATTCCACAGGAAAACTTCCATGTTGTTCGGTTCCGCACCTGCTAGGCAAGGTCTTACCACAGATGGACCTTGCTAGCCACAGACCTCATTTCCTTTCTCTCTCCATCCTTTGCAACCAACACCCCCCCTTAACAGAAAGACTTGTTATATTACCCAGACTGGCCTTAAAAGTCCTGATTTCAAGTGATCCTCCTGCCTCAGCTTCCAAGCGGCCATGATAAAGGGTGGAAGCCACAGTACCCAGGTGCATGGCGGTTTCTTTATGTTTATTAAAATAGACAAGTTTCAGCTTCCTCCAGTGTAACATGATGCCATCTCCAAGTGTCCCCAGCTCTGAAGGTGGCTCTAACTCACCTGAATTGCTGAGGCCCCTTTAGAATGTGTGCATGTGAGTACTACTTAATGTGACTTAACCACGGACTCTAGACATGTCTTCAGTCTGTGTTATATATAAGTGATATCATTAACAACTCTATTAAACAGAAGTAAAAGACACTTATTTTGGACATGAATGAAACTTCCTTGCCAATTTCCTACTCTTTCCCCCCACATCCTCGGTGGACACCACCTACTGGCAAGAGAGTGTATAAAAGTGTGATTCTGAATTAAAGACAGTAAATGTAACAGGGCCCTAAACCTTAGTAGGCCCTTGGACCTTAGCATGACTGACTCCATGATGGAGGCACCATTAAGGCTATAAATGAAAACAAATATCTAATCCATCCAAGTCCAGAGTTTGGAGAAACTCTCTAAATGTACTAACTTGCTTTTTAGTTTCCATGTCCTGTCCCTGACTAACTGTTCTTGTTAAGTGAAGTATATCAACTCAGAACATGGCTTTTGTCCTTAAAAGCCCACCCTGAGAGAGGCTCAGGGTTACACTGAAATCCTGAATATTCAAGTGTAGTCATCAGCCAGCTAATGAAGATTTTCTATGGGCTTAAACCCATCTCCAAGCAGTCTTCTCTGGAGAACACCTCACAACAGTAAGCAGGATCCATCCTGACCTGAGGAAGATTATGGTCTTGCCTCAAGCACAAACGTAGCTTGTTGAGGCAGAGGCCCTTAGATCAATGTGCCAGACCTCTGTAAGAAAACACCAAAATACCATCTTGCAATACTAGTCAATTGAGAAAATTAAAAAGAACATTCTTACCATGGTAAAGTCTGAGCTTCCCAAAGTTTCCAGCACATACCACTTGCAGATCTTGTCAAAATAGGCACTCTAGGGACTCTGTGCCAAACAAGCCCCCATCAGAGCCTCGAATCACAGCACAGAGTCGTAGAGAACAGCCCCTGGGAGGCAGGACACAACCTGAGGGGTCTCATTCTGAGGGTTCATGAGCTAGACTTTACTTTTGGTTTTGCTTTTGTTTGTTTGTTTTGTTTTAAATTCAGCTGGGTAAATTCCATCAAGCCAGACCCTGGCTCAAAGCCCAGGATGCCAGCCACGTGCTTCTCGGAAGCAGATTTTCAAAATGCCTGGAATGTTTTTTCCCAGAGAAGAATCTGCCTAAAATTCTAGCCAAAACTCTTGATTCCCCCACAACCCAACGATCCCTCCGCCTATGAGCCTCCCTCTTACTTTGGTTCCTTTCCAGCTCTGAACTGTGTGGCTGTTGCTGCTCATCTCCATTTACTTGTTTTGAAACAGGAAATCCACACGTCCATTCTACCAGGACAGGTTTTTTTTGTTTTGTTTTTAACTAAGTACCACTAATTCAAGCAGGTCAAAGAAAATCAACAGAGGATCGGTAGGTAGAGGCTCTTAAACAACTCCCTCCAATCTGAGCTCAATCCCAGGATCCCACGGGGAAGGAGAGAATGAACTCCCAAGAACTGTCTTATCTCCACACATGTGCAGTGGTATATGGGCATCTGTGTCAACATGTATGGGCTCGACTGTGTGAGTGTGTACGTAAGTGCATGCACTCTCCTGTGCATGTACACATATGCACATGAGGCCCCTGGTTTAGTACCCAACATCAAATAAACAAACATGCATTCCATGCTTCCCCTGAAGCCCAGCACTGAAGGATGTAGGGACAGGATAATCCTGGGCCTGGCTAGTTTCTAGTCCAGCAAAGACAATGTGAATCCTAAGTTCAAGGAGAGACCCTGTCTCGATGGAATACACAGAGCATGATACAGGAGGGTAAGAAATACTCTCTTCTGGTCTCTGTGCACATGTACAGGTACATGTACCTACCTCCTACCTACCTACACACACACAATGCCTATAGGAGTTACTAACAATATAAATTTCCACTCCTTATAGAGCTTCCCCTCCAGTGTATCCTAATTAGGTTTCCATTGCTGTGATAAAAACCACAACCAAAAGCAACTTGGGGAGGGAAGTTTATTTCAGCTAGGGCAGGAACCTGGCAGCAGAGACTGAAGCAGAGACTGTGGAGGATCCGCTCAGCCTGCTTTTTCATACACCTCAGGATCACCTGCCCGGGGCTGGCCCCACCCACAGTACACTGGGCCCTCCCACATCAATAATCAATCAAGAAAATGCCAAGAAGACTTGCATAAGGCCAATCTTCTGGAGGTATTTACTCAATTAAGATTTCCTTCTCCCAGATGTCTAGGTTTCTGACAAAAAAAATAACCATCATGCTGTAACATCAGAAAATAACAAAGAAAAAGAAGCATGGGCCACACAACTTTGCAAGCAGACCACCCACCACTGCTGAACTGCAGTTTAACTGGTCAATGGGATAGTGTGCATGTTCCAGCAACTCAATAAAGCCATGTTTTAAGATGGGCAGACAGAGGAATAGCAAAGACTCATGAACAAGGCTGGGTCTCGAGCATCCCTGTTCTCTGCTACTTTAAACACCAAGTGAAAATGGCACACTGATGACACATTCCCCACTGGCTCTCAGAAAGCCAGCTGCTGGACTTCTGAATTCTTGGAACCTCTGAGAAACCTGCCCAGCCCAGGACCAAATGCCTGGATCCTGAGGTCGAGGGTTCCATGCCAGATGTCCCTCAGGGATCTCCCTATACTAGAACTCAGACTTTAAGTCTGATACAGAATTTCTGAACATAATCATTCCTTCTCTGAGAAAATAAGCAAAGTTCAAATGTCTTGAACCCCCCCCCAATCATTAAAGATAGCAACATAAGTGCATGGGTGCTTTTAATTCTCTTCAGTCTGAGTACCTGTTGTGTTTCTAACACATAATATAGGCCTATAATTAAGTAATCTTGAAATATCTTTTTTGGGTGGGGTGAGGGAAGTAAAACATGTGCTTAACATGTATGTATTAAGCCCTGGGTCTGATACCCAGTCTCTCTCCTCTCTCTCTCCCTCTCCCTCTCTCTCCCTCTCCCTCTCCCTCTCTCTCTCACATACACACCCCTGAACAAAAACTGAACTACAAAAAAAAAAAAATCAATTACTTCAGAGTAAAATACCATCGATCAAATCAAATATGATACTTTAAATAACTTTAAGAAAGAAATTGACACCATTAGATTTTTAAAAATAATTTACAGAAGTATTAGAAAATAACATTTGAGGGGGAAGACAGACAGAGAGAGAGAGAGAGAGAGAGAGAGAGAGAGAGAGAGAGAGAGGAGAAGAAGAAGAAGGAAAAAAAAGCCACTAGAGCAAGATGGCAAGAAGGGGCAGAAATGAAAAAATGAAAAGCCGGCCATGTCAGGGACACAAAGACAGAAAAACCTGTTGTCAGGAAAGAAAAGGAGTTAGACACAAGGAAAGTTAATGATCAAAGTATTCCCAAGTCTCCCCAGGAAGGAATGCACAGGTTGACAGTGTTGTCTGAGCCACCAATTGGAAGAGAGGAAAAAAAAACAAAAAAAAAAAAAAAAACAAAATACAAAACTAACCCATCCACAACAGCTGACGTTCAAGTTACAGCTATACAGAAGACTAACCTCCAATATCCTATACATCATACAGTAACTACAGTTAACAACAATCATGCTTTAAAATAACTAACAGAAGGGATGTTGAAAGTTGATCCTGAGACCTCACACTTGATAGGCAAGTAACCTACCACTAAGTGATAACCCTCCAGGTTCAAAGAAAGGATTTTGAATGTTCCCAATGGGGAAAAAGTTTGAGCAATCGGTAAACTAGTCACTATGAGCTGGTCTTTACCCATGACAAAATATTACACAGTATCCCCTAAATGTGTATGGCTGCTATGTATCGATTAATTTTTTTTTCACATAAGCCTACAAGACAATGTTGCAAAATTTCATACCAGGAGTGACAAAGAGATGATCCCGACAGTTTTCTGACAGAAAAAAAAAAAAAAAGAAAATGGTTTGCCCATTACAAACAGAACCACAGAATAGCTAGCTGGGTAAGGCCACACTCCAAAGGCTGAGGAAGGAGGCTCAAAGAGTCAAGGTCAACCTGGGTACAGAGTAAAGCCCTGTCTTGGGTGGGTGGGAAGGAGAGAGGGAGGGAAAGATGGGTGGGTCTGAATGATGTTCCGTTTCCAATTACTTAAGGCCAGAAGGCACCATGCTCTCTAGTCCACAACCCTGAAGGAAAGCTGCCAATAATGCTATGCTCAGCAAAGCTGTCACTTAATGGGAAAATAGTATCTCAAATAGCTCTGTCCTCCATCTGCTCTTCCTCAGGCCAAAGTGAGAAAGCAAACCTCAAGACAAATGAGTAGGCAAAGATCGTAGGAGGAAGGTGAAGGGGACCTGAGGAGGGACTAGTTTGCATCCAAGTCACCCACGCCCACCAGCCTGGTCCACCTTGGTCATTTCCAACCCAAGAAGCCACCTTCCACCCTCACCATTACCATTCAAATCCTAACATAACCCTGATACAGCAGTTCTCGTCACTGCTACTGTGCCTTTTTCCCCCTTTCTTAAGAATTTCATGTATGAATACTAATGTTGAAGACAACTCCCTTTCTCGGCAGCCATTAACTGCCTACAGCTCCTTATCTAGACGTGGAGGGAGGGGCTTGTGATGTTTCCCCAACCCACTCTCAAATGTCAACTGGTGTCTCTCTGTTCAGGTCTTGTTTAAGAGGCGTACTGTTGAGATTTCAAGATGCAGCTCCCTGTCATTTGTAGAATACACTATCTCACAGCAGATATACAGCTTTTTACTTAATTGAGGCTAACAAAAATTAATCTCCAGGGTCACATGGCTGTTGGTTGATCTCTAGCAAGTATAATCATGGCCTCAGCATGCTGTTGAGAGGAAGCACTTGCCTGGGTTAGAACAAAGAAACAAGGGTAACAAGACAGAGGGGGCTCAACTGGAACAATGACAAAGAGGGACTTGGTTCTTAGCACCTTAGAAACTCCAAACCCCACAGGCACTCAAGTCTGTCAGACACAATGGTGGGTCTTCCGGGCACCTGAGATCATCTCTAAATGGTTGATAATACAAATAACAATCAATATACACTGCAGAAATAATTTCTTACTATGTTCTTCATGAGTGAGAAAAAAAGTCTACACATGTTCAGCACAGATGCAACTTTTTGTATTTCTATTTTCTTTAAAAATAATACTTTTTATTCTTCAAAAATACATCTTTTTTAACTGTATACTTTTAAAATTATTCATTTTATGTGTGTGTTTGCCTGCATGTATGTATGTGTACCATGTACATGCTTGGTACCCTCCAGAGGTCAGAAGAGGGCATCCAATCTCCTGGAACTGGAGTTACAGATGATTACAAACTAACTTGTAGGTTCTGGGAATTGAACTTGGGTCCTCAGCAAGAGCAACAAGTGCTCTTAACTGGAACCATGTCTCCAGCTTGAAATTTTCATAAATTTATACAATGTGTATTGGTCATATCCAATCCATCATGTCCTTCCTCCATCCTCCATCCTATCTCCCTCCCAACTTCATGTTCTCTTTCCTATTATTGTTATTAATGAGTGTGCAGACATCCAATGCACACAACCACCAATTTCAAAGTACCTACTATGAAGAGCCCAGAGATGAAAGACCAGCGATATTTATTTCCTGATTTTAAAGATTTGTTGGGTCCCCCATCCCACAAATAAACAAAGGAAGAATAAAGGAAAAAGAAAAGTGGAGCCGGGCGGTGGTGGCGCACACCTTTAATCCCAACACTGGGGAGGCCGAGGCAGGTGGATCTCTGTGAGTTTGAGACCAGCCTGGTCTACACGAGCTAGTTCCAGGACAGCCTCCAAAGCAATACAGAGAAACTTTGTCTCTAAAAACCAAAAAAAAAAAAAAAAAAAGAAGAAGAAAAAAAAGTGGTAAGGAAAGGGAATAGAATGGGAAAAATACAGAAAATGAGGAGGCAGTAAAGGACATCTCCAGGGACTAAGGCATCAATCAGTGGGGAGCAACTACATAGCAAGCTGAGGATCTAGGTTCAATCCCTCAAAAACGCAAGGGGTTAAGGTGGGCAATGCAGGCCTCACAGTTTACAAAGAGGTTTGATACTTCCACAGCATCAGGTGACAGGCCTAAGTCAGCACACCCTTCCAATCACGTATCCCATTTCATCACAATGCAATAAACCACATTACCCACTGCCTCTCAGCACTTGCTGAGTTCAGAGCATCCCCAGGTGCCATGGGGCTCATCTGACTCTTTGGCCTTGTCCACTCCCAAGCCAACTCCTGACTTTAATCAGGTAATTGTTTTTCATTGCATTTAAGTCCCGGGAACCGAATTCAGGATGTCATGCAAGCTAGGTAACATGCTACATTATGGACTTACACCCCAGCTTTGTTTATAGGAAGGTAAAACCCTGGGTAGAAAGCAAAGCTATAAATGTAAAATATATAAGTTATCTGCTACAGAAGCTTAAGGAAACAAGAGCACATTGGAAAGAAAGGATGGGATCTGAGCACCTGTTCAAGGCCAGCCTAGGCCACAAAGCAAGCCAGCTCCCAAATTAAGGCAAACAATGCTTGCCTTATGAAATCTGGTTAGCATCTGACACCTGTTCTGCCAGAATGGCCATTTGGAACTATTTTTAGATCCCTTAAAAGATGAGGCAATAAACGTCATTTGGTTAATCATTTTCAATCAATGCAAATACAGGGCATAAACTACACTGGGTGGAGTTGAAACACCTATTCAAAGTCTAATTGGTACTAATAGGTTAATGCTGGATTCAGTGTAAACTCTGATTCTGTGTATTTTCCTTGCATTTCACTTCCACACTGTGGTATATACTTTCCCACTGAGCATGGGAGCACATGCCTTTAATCCCAATACCTGGGAGGCAGAGGCAGGTGGATCTCTGTGAGTTCTAGGCCAGCCTGGTCTACATAGTGAGTTCCTGTCCAGCTAGGACTAGAGAAGGAGACAATGTCTCAAAAAAAAAAAAAAAAAAACACAAACAAACAAACGAAACTACTTTCCCATACACATACTGAGAGCTGAGTGGACTCCATAGGCTTAAAAAAGGAAAAAAACGATGGGTGTACATAGACTGGAGGGCAGGCAGAAGAAACAGAACCAATGGATTGGAGGGGGTGTGATCAAAATATACTGTAGCATGCATGAAATTCTCAAACACACACACAAAAGAAAAACATATGCTTTTCCTTTTCTGTTTTATTGGTATGTTTTCTGGGACAGAGTCTCACTAGGTTACCCAGGCTGACCCAGGACTCACTGTGTAGCCAGGCTGACCTCAAACTCACAAACTTCTTGCTTCAGTCTTCCCAATTCTTCGGAATGCTTTGGTTCCTCTTCATTCTTTCTCTTGGCTACAACTTCTCCTGTGGTTCTAAAACCCACAGACAATGAATATGAACAACTCAAAACTCCTATAGATGTATACAATAAAAAACTCATTGACGACACCTGCAGGCCATCCATCTGCCTGCACTAACAACCAAAGAAGAATAGAAGAGCAAGGCACTAAAGTTTAATGTTTCATCTTCTGAGACACAGATTCTTAAAAAAAAAAAAAAAATCTAATATCCAACATCTAACACACACAACATTAATATATGACATCTGTGACACAGTAAATTGGTACAAACCTTTTAGAAAGATATAAAAATAGCAGTTAATGAGTCTTGGGGGAGCTGGAGCGATGACTCAACAGTTAAGAGTGTATACTATTCTTGCAGAGGACCAGAGTTCAATTCCCCACATCCCTGGCAGAGGCTCACCTGGACAATCTCCAGGGCATCCAGAGTTCTGGCCTCCACAGGCACCTGCACTCACATACACATACCCCCACACAAAGGCACACATTCGTATATTAACAACAAATATTAACATTTCAAAATACTAATAATAATCACATAGCTCATTGCTAGAATGTGTTCCTGGCATGTTGCACTGGATCTCAAGTGTGACATTAAACCAGGTGTAGAAGCTGGAGATATGGCTCACTGGTCAAAAGCACTGGCTGCTCTTGCAGAGGATCCAGGCTCAGTTCCCAGCACCCACGAGGTAGCTCACAACAGACCTGAATGAATGCCTTCTGACCTCTGTAGGCACCACATGGACGTGGTGCATAGACAATCACACAGACAAAACACCGGAACATACAAAATAAATCTTAAAAAACAAAACTGGGTGTGCTTACATCCAGGGTAGTTGGAAATTCAAGGTCATCCTTGACTACATAGTGATTTCAAGTCTAGCCTGGGCTACCTGAGATCTTTTCTCAATAACAACCATCATAATAGCAGGATACTCCTTCCTTGGAGCCCCTCCCATTCTCAGAAGTTCTTTCTTTTCCCTAATCTACATATGTGCTACTCAAACAATAATTAATGAAATCTTCTACTTGAGAATTTTGTTCCTGAAATTATGGAACTGAACAGAACAAAGTCACTAACTGTAAGGAACTCATTTAACAAAAGAATTAGTAAGTCCCTATGTTAAATGACATTCATGAAATAAGGTAAAATGTGATCATTTTATATTAGTCCATAATTTTTTTTAATACAGGGAAAATATTACCTCTATTCTTACCACTCACATTATTACAGCTAGAACCAATGTTTTATTATTATACTTTTGTGGCAGAATCAGTGCCATACCACAAACACATACATTTTTGTTGTTGCTATTTTAGGGTCTTTTTGCTTGTTTGCTTGTTTTATTATTTTCTGTTTGTTTTTGAGACAAGGTCTCACTATGTAGCCCTGGCTGGCCTGCAGGCTATGTAGACCACACTAAACTTAAACTCACATTGTCACTTGCCTCTGTCTCCCTAGTGCTGGGATTAAAGGTGTGCACCAAACAGCTTTACAACCTAATTGAGCAGCTGAACAATGAATGTATAGCCCTGAGTGTACTGCTCAAGAACAGGGCTCGAGGCTTTCATTCATCCAGTAAAAACTATGACCCAGGTATCAATTCTTCAAAACATCCTACTTTTCATCTGTACTAGGAAGGAAAGAAAATGCTTTAATACATGATTTTAGAATGTTCATCATCTTCATCCCAGTCAGTGCAGTCCTAAGAACCAGACTAGGTTTTTAATGAAGGGAGCGGTGTATGGAGTTCAAGAACAGCCTGGTCTACATAAAAAGTTCCAGGCCAGCCAGGGCTCATAGCAAGACCCCATCTAAAAAAAAGCTGGGAGGACAGAGATAGTCAAAGGGTGGATTAGCAGAGTAGAGTGCTAGTCCAGCAGGCACAGGCCCTGGGTTCTAACTCCTGAGCCACACAGCACAAAGGAAGGGAACATAGCAGTTTGCTTTCTGTAGACAGAGCTCACACCCACTTCCCTGTACCTTTCCCTCAGGTGAAGGGGACCCACACAGGGACTTACATTTCACTCAGCTGTGTGAGCACTGTTTGGGAGCCTTCCTGGTGAGCAGCTGCAGGTCATTGCAAACTCAGGCTTTAATCCCCTCTCCTTAGCATGTGCTTCAAGGTAGAGGTGTGTGTGTGTGTGAGCAGCTGCAGGTCATTGCAAACTCAGGCTTTAATCCCCTCTCCTTAGCATGTGCTTCAAGGTAGAGGTGTGTGTGTGTGTGTGTGTGTGTGTGTGTGTGTGTGTGTGTGTGTGTGTGTGTGTCATTGCAAACTCAGGCTTTAATCCCCTCTCCTTAGCATGTGCTTCAAGGTAGAGGTGTGTGTGTGTGTGTGTGTGTTGTTTTTGTCCATCGAACCCACTTACCTCCCCTCTCCAGGAAGAAGCCCCTTTCCTAACTTTCCACCACTGTTTGATGCTATTGCTGTCGTTTTGTTTTTAATAATGATCTGTTGTTTGTTATCCTAAAGGACTTTTGACAAGGGACACCTAGAGACTTGTTTGTCCTCTAGAATTCCTAAGAAGATATTCTTTTCTAATTCAAATTGTTCTATTCAAGAGATAAACAGGCCCCAGGTCACAGCTTTCCTGCTCAATGGAATTTACTCTAAAGGTCAAGATGAGCTGGGTGCAGTGGTGTGTGCCTGTAATCTCAGCAGTTGAGCAGGGAGGACAGTGTTGTGAGGAGTTCAAAGTCAGCCTGGGCAACATACAAGAGCCTTTGCCAGAAAAACAAGTTATCAACTACAAAGTCTAATGTGGATGTACAGCCTGCCAGGCCGAGGCAGGGAGCACTGAAGGCCAGCCTGGTCTGTATTACAAGACTTTATCTCAAAAACTGGAGCACAAGGGTTAGAGAGAAGGCTCAGCAGTTTAAAGCACATATACTGATCTTGCAGAGGACCCAAATTCAGTTCTCAACCCCCATGTCAAGTAGATCATGATGGCTGACCTATGGCTCCAGCTCCAGGGGAATGCCTACTTCTGGCCTCTGAGCATTACACTCAAGACAAACACACACACACACAAATAATACATTAATCTTGTATTCAATTTATTTCTAAAAGAACAGACTAGTCTAATTAATGAGTTCTCTGAAACAAGAAACATTTAAGCAATATCTTAACAAAGTAAGGAAGAAACACTGTATAAGTTTTGATAAGAAAAGCAGAGTGCCCAAATTTTGAACCCCAAAATCACCAAGAGACCAGATATGACACAATAGCAAAGAATCTTTTATTAATTAACGAGTTAACTGTATTACCTCGGGTCCTCCATCCGTTCAACATGGCAATGGAGCAAGAAGGACCTGGAGGGATTGTGGGGCAGGGAATTTACTGGGGTAGAGCAAGGGGAGTGTGTGTGTGTGGGGGGGGTCCTCAACAGTATCAGGATTGGTGCACTTCTGGGCTTAGGAGAGCTGTCCTGAGCTGATTGGTCAGGAATGATTGCTATGCCAGAGGCTATACTCTGTAGCCACAGTTGCCTGGAATGCACATCCAGAGCCTACCATCTAACTTCTGATTGGTCCCTTGCCACAGGAGGGTATCTGGATTCCTAGTGACTTGGGACAAGGTGGGGAAAGGTCAGAAGCCCAGCACATGCTGCTGAGTCAGAGGCCTACATCTTGCTGGGTCTTTTCTGCAGCCTGTCATGGCTTCCAAAGCAGGGGACTAGATGAGGGCCTGGTCCCTTCCAAGCAAACATGAGCATTTTATCCAATTGGAAAGGCAAAGATTTATTCATTTCATTTACAAGGGATCCAGAGTTAGATTCAATAAAATGGCAGCTGCAATAAATCTAAACCCAAGAAGGATGCACTGGCTTGACTGTTCAGACCTAATTCAATTTCTCTGAGAGCATGAACGAGAACAGAATATTGCTACACATTACACCCACGGATCAAATGCTCAGTTGTAAGCCCATGACATTCATCTCTTAAAAGTAAATAAATAAATAAAAGACTGGAAGGGATGCAGCTTTATTTGGCCTTTTAGCAAAACAAAAAACAAACAAACAAACAAACAAAAAACCTGAATGGAAGGGAAAGATATGCACACAGCAAAAATCAAATTCCTGAAATCCATGCACTCACGAGGATGAGCTACACAAGGGGTAAGAACTTACTTTATGAAATGTAGTCACATTTTAAACCCTGAATTCTCATGGATGTGGATGCTGTGCTTTCGTCTCTGCCTGCTGTTTTTCTCGATGACTTCCAGCAGCCCGGAAAGTCCAGGCCTGAAACGGGCCACTGTGAGCTCTCTACCACAAAACATGTAGTCATGTATGCAAATTCTCAAAAAAAAAAAAAAATTAAAAAAAAAGTGAAGCAAGATTGCTCAGTGGGTAAAGGTATTTACTGCCAAGCCAGTAAGTCTGACAGCCCGAGTTCAATCCCCCAGAACCCACGTGGAAGGGGAGATCCCACCCCAGCCAGCTGTCCTGACCTCCATACATACACCCATACACATTTACATACACAGACACACACAAAAATACACAAGTGTTAAACTTTTTAATGACTTTCTTCATGGAGATAATGACAAAGCTATGAGAGGGATCCAGACACAGACCACCTTCCCTCTGTGCTTGAAGATCTGCTACGGAAAAGCCAGGCAGTGGTGTGCTCAGGAGGAAGAGGCAGGTGATCTCTTGAATTTGAAGCCAGCTGGTCTACAGAGCCAGAAGGGATTAAAGCCTGAGTTTGCAATGACCTGCAGCTGCTCACCAGGGAGGCTCCCAAACAGTGCTCACACAGCTGAGTGAAATGTAAGTCCCTGTGTGGGTCCCCTTCACCTGAGGGAAAGGTACAGGGAAGGGGGTGTGAGCTCTGTCTACAGAAGGGAGGCTCCTTTGTATTTATGTTCCTTTCTTCTGCACTGTGTGGCTCAGGAATTAGAACCTCGGGGTTACAGGGAAGCCCTGTCCCCACCCCAAAAGAAAGTCTGCTACCATCACTTACTCACACCCAGAAGCAATGAAGATGCAGTAAGTTTGGGCAGAGATGAGTAGATTTGTGAGTTCAAAGCCAGCCTGGTCAACATAAAGGTTTCCAGGCCATCCAGGGCTATACAGTGAAAGCCTGTCTCAATAAATAAATAAATAAATAAATAAATAAATAAATAAATAAAAGGGGGCATTGGTGGCACATGCCTTTAATCCCAGCACTTGGGAGGCAGAGGCAGGCAGATCTCTGTGAGTTCGAGGCCAGCCTGGTCTACAGAGCAAGTTCCAGGACAGGCTCCAAAACAATTCAGAGAAACCGGTCACAAAAAAAACAAACAAACAAACAAAAAAACAAAACAAAGAAAGAGAGAGAAAGGAAGGGAAGGAGGGAGAGGGAGGGAGGGAGGGAGGGAGGGAGGAAGGAAGGAAGGAAGGAAGGAAGGAAGGAAGGAAGGAAAAGAGGGGGCTGTAAAAAGAAATCTGCTCAGTGGTTGCATACGAGTCACCTGTGAAGTCCTAGGTTGATCCCTTGCACTTCAAAATAAGGGGAAAAACCTACAAAAATCTTCTGTAACTAGAGAAGCTGGCTGACTGAAGAACTCACAAAATCCTAAAATTTGTGAAATCAGCATAAACTTTGCATTAAAAACATTTGCATGGAAGCAGTTTTTCCTCAACAATTATAAAATTTGACAATACTAGACCACAACAAATGGAAAAGCAATGGGCTAGAGCCAGTGTGTGCTGGCAAATGAAATAAATAAAAAACAAACAAACAAACAAACGAAATAAAAGTCCCTACAAAGGGAAAGGAAATTAAGTCCCAGGCACTTGCCATTGTGTAAATATCCCTACCACCAGAGCTCTCTAGAGCTGTAACTGAGACACAGGCAGAGAGGGTTCTTGGACCAGCTGAGGTCAACTGCCTCTCTACAAGACCAGCCTACCCCATGCCTCTGTCACCCTGCTACCAGAACTCATGGGTGATTTAAAAGTGGAGATGGTCCTGGGCACTCTCTGCTCAGCAGGGGGGACACTGACAAGCCAAGGCTGGGGGAGAAGGGACCAAACAAAGACAGCAGAGTGCCAGGGATGCTCTATCAGATCTGATTAAGGCAGAGGATCCTCACAAAGCAGAGAAGGACCAGGAGAAGGAAAGCAGGCAGCAAGCAGCAAAAAGTCCTTCACTGGGGGTGGGGGTGAGATGGCTCAGTGGTTATTGCACTGGCTGCTCTTCCAGAGGACCCAGGTTCAGTTCCAAGCACCCACGTGGTGACTCATAGCCATTTGTTATTCCAATTCTAGGGGACCCTTTCCACCTTTGTGGGGCACCAGGTATGCACTTGGTATCCTCACTACAAGCAGGCAAAACACTCATACAAATAAAATAAGTGCTTTTTTTTTTTAAAGCCTTATTCCATGGATTCTTGGCTCTGATATTTTAATTTGAATTGCAAATGACATGAAAATAGACTGTAACTTTTTTTTTATGTGTAGTAAAGAAAAACATGGGTTTCCAAAAGGCTGAGAAATACTCATCTAAGGGAAACATAACCCAGCCTTAAGTGTCTGAAGAGCTATTCAATGCTATTTTCTACATCCATTATGCTAATTAACAAGCCACTTTATTTTTCCACAGCACAGATCCATTTCTAACACTCATTATGCTAATCTGATCTGATATGAAACTATAAAAACAGCAGATTTTAAATAGCTGCCTCTGGAGAGAAGCCCTTCTGATTAAATGCCTAGCCTGGGATGCAAATTTGATTAGGGTAACTGCCCACACACAGAAAGCAACTTAAGCAAACTCAGAACACTACCTTATCCCAAGCAAAAGGAGCCTGGCATTGTTGGAGCACACCTTTAATCCCAGCACTCAGGAGGCAGAGGGAGGCGGATCTCTTGAGTTCCAGGACAGGCTCCAAAGCTACACAGAGGAAACTCTGTGAGGAGAGGAGAGGAGAGGAGAGAAGAGGAGAGGGGAGGGGAAGGGAGGGGAGGGGAGAGGGGGAGGGAAGGGGAGAGGGGGAGGGGAGAGGAGAGGAAGGGAGGGAGGACCTAAATAAGAGACCAAGAAAGGACTCCTCCACACCCTGTGACACCCAATCGTGAAGAGCTCTGCAGTTTTTCATGTTGGGTGGGATTTTTGTTAGTTTGTTTGTTTTAATCTTGAATTAGGTATCCACTTCTACAAGCCTAATTTTCTAGTATTTCCAAGATTAGCTCTGACTGTAAGAAGCAAGAGAAAACGATTTCTGAACTACAGTGTGCTATTAAATACAATAGTGGGGATGGGGCTCAGAATCTGTGCATTTCAACAACAATGATCATGATAAGTCTGCTTCGTTGGTGTTAAATAAATCAATTCCTCAGAGAGAAGCCACTGCAGTGGCTATTTTACTGTCAATAAATGTTTAAATGCCTGCTTATGCTTGGGACAAGGCAGAGGGGAACTGGCCCTCACACAGACTCTCAGGATCCAGGTCTGTCATTACAAGGGACTGTTCAAAACAATCCTTTTCTTAAGTACAAGTTAATGAAACAGGAATCTATAAACTATAGAGTCACAGACAGTAAAGCAACTGGCCACTTTCCAGACAGGGGCTTCCTGATCAATTTGCCCACCTCATTTCATGGAGAAAGTGTTTGGGCTCTAGGGTGTACCTTTATACAATTCTCCTATACTACATCATGACAGAAACAACCTCCTGGTCATCTGTTCAGGTCCACTTCTGCTGGGCCAAGGATCCCAGTTAGTTGCATTTCCACAGTTCATATGCTAGTCAATCCTCCTAGCACATAAAAGGAAGAGTTTACCTCAAAGCAGAGGTGGCTCAGACTGTGAGTCTCAGTCCACTCCCATGAACATTACCTTCCTCACAATGGGCCTTACCAGAACGGCACTGTAAAGTCAGTGTGAGGCTCTCTCCAGAGTTTTCCAGGGATCAGATCCATGCAAGGTCAAGCATGGTACAAACTGCTTTGGCACTAGGTACCATCTTCAAACTGTTCATAAGTCATAACTTTAGATGATGAGGAAAGGAAAGTTAATGAGGGGAAAGCACTATCTCTGCACGGGCTGGTTTAATGTGGGGTCCAAAACAAGTTGCCATAATCTCTCACACTGAGAAAATAATGTGAGTGTACTTTCACTGGGCATAGTCTGTTATTTTCTCCTGTTTGTTTGTTTGTTTGTTTGTTTGTTTGTTTGAAGCAGGGTCTTAATATGTAACTATGGCTGTCCTGGAGCTCACATGTAGACCAGGCTGGCCTCTAACTCACAGAGATTCACCTGCCTCTGCCTCCCGAGTGCTGGAATTAAAGGCCTGTGGACTCAACCTCTGCGCTTCTTTTCTTTATAGGCAAAACAAATATCAACCTAGAAAGAGGAAAATGTTCCACACAGCTGGGTGCTGATCTCTTACAAAGGAAAGCCTAAACTTCTCAGAATGCCTTATTAGGAAGGTCTATGGTCAGTTATGCTTCAGCCAGTTGCCTTTTGAGGGCCTTCACCAAAGGAGTCAGCAGGGCAGGTGTGAAACAGCTGTGAAATGCTGCATCCTCCCTTGATGGGAGATGTCATTCTGTAAATATGTTTCTCATACTGGTTAATGAATAAAGCACTGTTGGCCAATAGGAAAGCAAGATAGACGGGACCAGGAGAAAAGGAGGATTCGAGGAAGTAGTAAGGAGGAGTCAGCATGGAGAGACAGGGGAGACCAGACGCAGACCCCATTCCCTGGTAAGATGAAACCACGTGGAAATACTTAGATTAACAGAAATGGGTTAATACTTAAGACAGAGCTAGCCGATATGAAACTAGTACCTGGCCAACAGTATTATATCTAATACAGAGTCTCGGTGTGTTAATTGGGGCTGGCATGGCGGTGGGACAAGACCAGTGGTGGAAGGAAAAACCTTACTCTGTACACTCCCTCGCTGTCCTTCACATGTAACCCTCCACACAAAGCTCTAAACTGAAGCTTTTTCCCCAGGGGCTAGCAAGATGGCTCAGTCATTAAGAGCACTTGCTGCTCTCCCAGAGGCCCAGAGGTCAGTTGCCAGGACTCACATCAGACAACTCACAACTGCCTGTTACTCCAGCTTCAGGGGTTCTGACGCCCACTTCTTGCCTCTGGCCACCTGCACCCAAGCAGGACTCACTCACATTGCACACATGTATACAGTTATATGAAAAAAATAAATCTTAACAAAAGAAGAAGAAGAAAAAGGAGAAGAAGGAGGAGGAGAAGAAGCCATACTTTTTAAAATTTTTGAGTTAAGTAGGCAGAATAGCACACATCTGCCACCTGGGAGGCTGAGCCATAAGGATCACTTAAGGCCAGTCTCAATACCATCAATAACAACTACCAAAACAGAATCTGTTTTTAGAGTGGAAATGTGTGTATTAAAATACTTTAATACATGCCTAAGCATAAGGCTTAATCGAGAGAGGTACTCTGAGAGGAAGATGTACCCCAGAACATAGGTGCAGACTTCTCAGAAAAAAGCTACCCAAAAGATTTCAACCAAAGCAGGCAAAGCAGCTACAAAATCTCATACTCTAGAATATATAAGAAAAAATATCAAAAGTGTTTTGTAAACATCATAGTAAGATGAGGCATGATATAAAACACCCCAAAGTAGGAGCCCACAGGACGGGTGTTTGGTGTAGTGGTTTGAATGAGAAATGTCTCCCATGGCATCTGAATACTTGGACCCCAGGTCATGGCTCTGTTTGGGGAGGTTTAGGAGGTATGGCCTTGCTGGAGGGATTCAGTATTTAGCCTATTTCAAGTTAATACACTCTGCTTCTTAACTGTGGTTCAACATATGAGCTCTCAGCCCCCTATTCCGGCTGCCACGCCCTGCAGTCTGCTGCCAGGCTGTACCTGCCATTATGGACTCTAACCCTCTGGAAACGTAAGCCCAAACTAATTCTTCTATAAGTTACTTCAGTCATGGTGTTTCATCACAGCGCTAGGAAGGTAACTAATACAGTGGGAAAAGACACTTGTCACCAAGCCTGACGAATCTTGCTCAATCCTCAGAAGGGGAGCAATGATGCCATAAAGTCATCCTCTGCCCTTCACATGTGTGCCACACCCATACCCACACATATACAAATATCCACACAAACAAATATAAAGACACAGAGGTATTATTATTTTATGTCAGGTTCTGGTACCCCTATTTTGATCACCTTTGAAGAAGGCAGGTGTCACTATTTTTAAACAACTAAATGAGTAAATTGTTGAAAAAAGTTGAGGTTACCCCAACCTCAGCATGAACAACCCCCAAAAGGAGAGACTCTCCCAGACAAAGGGAACAAGAATGGCAGGTTCCAGTTGTCTTTCCACTGAGTACATTCCAGCTGTGTCCTGGTTGCTCATGGAATTGATCAAAGTCTCATGAGTGGGAATGATTATTTTGGGTAAATTTATTCCTTCTAGGATGCCCAGATAAGCTGCTATTATGTTACCACAAAACCTCCCTTTCTTCATTCACTTTCGCTGGTGTCTTCAGATATTGCCTTTATTCTCTGCTGGATGACCTCATGAAACCTTAAAGCTATCAGGTACCACAAGACCTTCCACTGGCTCCCAAATGCTAGAACAATCATACCCTCCAAAATGCCCCAAGTTCTCAGTTCTCTGGGAGCTGAAGAAAAGCAGAGAGACTCATTTGGGTCACCAAGATGTACTGAGAAGCTGATCTCAAGAAACAGTTCTGTGTTCGTAATGAGACACCCAAATCAGATTATACACACATACAGACTTTCTAAAAGTGTTGGAGAGAATGTTTACTGCCTGTAAAGTGCAACAGCAATTTCTAACAAAAGCCAAAATAGAACTAATCTAGGGCATAGTAAGCTGAGTCGGGCTGGGCTGGTCCAGATAAGTCTAAGAAATCTAGTGGAAGCCGTCAGGCATCAAGGTCAACGTGCCTGTGAACTCTCAGGCACTCACATAAGATAAACGACTACTGGAGTGGGTCCACGCAGAAGATGCAATGCCTATATGCCTTGAATCGTTTAAACCTGATGTTGGCAAGCAGAACAAGACCAGAAGGAAATCATCTGCTGATGTTGCCAGGGCCTGACTGCAACTTAGCAACAGAGTGTGTGCCTCGCATGTGAGGCTCCCTGGGTCATGGCCTAAGACCACACACAAAAAGAAGGGTCTACGTGTTAATAATGACTACAGACATCTTTGCAATTTCCCCCTCTTCTTTGCAAAACCAAATCCTGAGAAGCTGCAACCTTGTGGGGGAGAACATGGAGGATTACAGAAGCCCACCAGCCTATTCCTGAGCCAACTGGAGTCATCAAAGGTGAAGAAGTCTACCTTCTGTCCATTGTAGCCTTCTGTGTGTGTCCCCCACCCCAGGTCACACCTGCACCTGTCCCCACACCCCCTGATGGGCGTGGTCAGTGCAACAGGTGCGGGCAGAGTAGATATCTCACTACACAAGTCCTAGCAACCAAAGTAGCACCTGAAACAAATGTTCTGGAATGAGGCTTGGAGGTGAGGCACCTGCCTGGCAATGCACAAGGTCCTGACTTCCATCTTCCAGACTACAACAAATACAAATAAATAAACCATTCCATGGGTTTTGGAAATAAGAATGAAGAAAATACAGCTATCTTTTTGGAAAAACAACTAAAATTACCAACACACGGTCATAAAACCAGGTAGAAAGGCAGGTAGTTTTAACTTGGCACAGGAGGCACTAAATACAGATGACTTGACTCACGTTTTTCATCGTCAGCATGCACCAGAGAGGCTGCCCTGGATAATACATCCAATGGTGTCTCCATTCCTAGGTGAGCCTACAGATGAAAAAAAAAAAAAAAACTATATAAATAGAACTAGTAGCAAGACTGACCTAGAATTCTGGTAGCTAACAGCATACTGGGGTCACAGCTTGAAATGCTTGTTACACACAAGGCCCTGGGTTCAAGCCCAGCAACAAAAAGAAAATTGAAAGTAATTTTAGTAGTTCACAAAGTAACTCCTCCATCAGCCACAAATAGCTCTTCTAGAGTGAAGTTCCTTCCACTTGTTGAGATAGCAGGAAGTTGGGGCTAAGTTGCCAAGCCCAGGAAGCCTGTAAGGAGCTCTAAGGAGAGATACCAAGAACGTTCACGCCCATGTCCTGGTGTTTATAATTGTCTATGCTGGTTCATAGCAAGCCTGTATGGACACACCCCATAAAAATTAGTCTGGGGAACAAAGGCTGTCTGTGAACATGGCATTGCCACCAGTCTGAGAATTTGGTGGTGACGATCGCTGCCATTTATGAGTCTTTACAGAAACAACTACAATTGGACCATTCTGTTCCTTTGCCTTCTTAGCTAGGAGTCAATGAGCAGCAGCAAGGGTTTCAGGACAGCCAGAAAGCTGCAGCTTCAAATCTGTGGTGTGTGCCTGAAACACTGAACCTCTGGGAGAGTTAAAGCGCCTTTTGAGTCCAAGAGGGATCTTGCTGGTGCACATGCCCTATGACCACTAGTGCTGATTTTTGTACCACTGTGTTTTATGATCCTGTTTGTTCTGCCGTCCCGTGCAACGAACCCCAAGCTTGCAGAACTTACCCCAGCCCAGACTGCCATGCTTTTATTGATACTGACTTCCACTGAAAAGCAGAGGTGGCAGAGGTTTAAAGGGAGAAGAAATCCTTAAAAGTCGAGGCTGGTTCTGACCAGTTTCCCTTTTTGATTTAAACAACCTCACCAAATAAACAAACACATTCAGTTATCACAGGACCACACACTATTAATTCAGAAGGGAAAGCTGGAAACTCCACTTTTTTAAAACACCCAGCATTATTTATTCAGTATTAGTCAATATTTACTACTATCTACCCAGCATTATTTATTCAGTATTAGTCAATATACTACTATCTACTATGAAAGTCACTCGGTGTGCCAGCTGGGCTTTCTTTCCTTCCTAATGGAAATACTTCAGACCTCCAAGGAGGCATTGATCCTTGGTCCTGCAGTATGACTTACTTGATACATGTAGAGTATGTACTTGGTGTCACAGGAAGGGGACTGGACCAAGACTAAAGAGCTTGTGGTCTGTGTGGCACACGACTCTCCAAGAACTCAAGCTACAGGGATAGGTTTCCAAAACACTGTTTTTGAGATGACTCAGTAGTTAAGAGCACTTGCTGCTCTTGCAGAGGACC
Source organism: Phodopus roborovskii (assembly GCF_943737965.1). Classification (NCBI taxonomy): domain Eukaryota; kingdom Metazoa; phylum Chordata; class Mammalia; order Rodentia; family Cricetidae; genus Phodopus; species Phodopus roborovskii. The sequence continues at coordinate 7,413,501 of NW_026126578.1, forward strand.
CAGGTTTGATTCCCAGGACCTACATGGCTGCTCACATTTATTAATCTCCTCCACCCCCTACCCCAGTGCTCACAATGGCATATATGTGGAGGCCAGAAGGCAGCTCACAGTTGGTTCTCCCCTTCCTGGGAATAGGTCCTAGGAATAGAACTCAGGTCTTCAGGTTTGGTAGCAAGTGCCTTTACCTGCTGAGCCATCTTGCTGGCCCAGAAAACAAAACAAAGTTTGTCTATGGTGAATTCACTTGGAGACTCTGGAAGGAAACTATAGTGAGCAATAGATTTCTTGTTTGTGCTATCACTCTGCTGCTGGACCCTCTGCAAGAGACAGAGGGCTGCATGCCAGTCCCCACCCCACCTCCAGCAGCCACCCTGCTAACCTGAAGCAACTCCAAAAGATCGCCTAGGTGATGGTGGATTACAAACAGCTGTGTGAAATTCCAAACCATCTCATGAGCCAAGCCCTGTAGAGACTAAGGTGGATTCTGAAAGGCTGATGGAGAAAGCAGTTGAGATGTCCTTAATAGAAGGACATCTGTGGGAACCCGATATACAATAAGAACAAACAAGGATTGGGCTTTTGAAAGATTTGCTCTCCAAGGGAGTCTATACTTGTCATCCCAGCACCAAGGAGGCCAAGGAAAGAAAAAGGTTGAGAGAGTTCAGGGGCTGTAGAGATGCCTCGAAGGTTAATAGTTTGTACTCCATTTGTTTGCAGAGAACCTGAGTTTGGTTCCCATCACCCACTCTGAACAGCTCACAAACACCTGTAACCAGACTCTGGAGATTCAACACCTCTGGCCTTTGTGGACATCTGCACTCATGTGCACCATATCCACAACTACACATACATGGAGATAATTTAAGAGAGCTCAAGGTCAACCTGAGTTACATGAGAACCTACCCCAAAACAAGAACCAAAAGGAAATAAAATGTCAATACATGTGCAAGTATATTAATTGTAGAAGACAATATATGTTCCTACTGATGATGAGGACTGGGTTTGTAGGTCAGCAGGGGAGCAAGGCTCAGTCCCCAGTACTCAGTAAAAACAAAATGAGAACACTTCCTATGATTAAGAAAAGGAGAGAAAAATGACAACAGACCAAGTATCAGCCACTACTTTTCACAGGTTGGTCTACCCTGAAGATGGCAGTTGAGGCTAAGCCCTGACAGAGGGGAGGAATTAGGGCAGAGGAGGTGCATCCTGGAGGACAGTTCAACATCTTCATGAGGGGAGTGGCACCTGGCTCATCTCCATTCTCAAAACCCAATCAAGTTGAGACTGCAGGAGTCTCAAAAACTAACAAGGCAATCTAAATGCTGTCTTCTTCTGCTCTTACACTATAGTATAACAATAACCAAATATGAGATTGTTTGACATGCTGACTCCTGGACTAATATTGAAGTGAGAGAGACAGAGCACACCTCTGTGAATCAAGCCTCTCCTCGTAGACCTACAGTCTTTCTTCATGGCTACTGTCAAATGCAAGCATAAACTCACGAAGAGAACCAAAACACACATGTATGGGCCCTGGGGAGCAATGCTCATATATTCTCTCTGCCAGCCTCGCTGCTTTCCTAAGAGTATCTCGTCCCCATTCAGCTCGCTGTGAGGAAGGAAGACGTCTCCAACTCCAAAGCTATTTATTATTAAAACGTGGGAGCACTCAGTGCTACCATGCAGCTCAGCTACAAACCCAAAAGTCATTTTGTCCTTCCAAACCAAAATAAATAGGTATCTGTGCCCATTCAGCCAACAAGGGGACAACAGTGCCTGCCATGGGAACAAAATTATGTCAGATACTTGGTTTTTTTTTTTCCCAAGGGAAGGACTAGAATGCAAGATGTGTGTCATGGAAGTTTTCCAGGAGAGTTCTATGATGGAAGGTACAGAGCTGTCAGGCTCTGCCCATAGAGCACTAGTGACTACATCTGTCTTCCACATAGTTTGCCGGCCTAGAACAACCTTCTTCAGCCAGCATGACCACTGGAAGAGATGGAGATAGCAGAAGTTACAGTCAGGCTGCCTGAAGTTCCTGACACAGTATTACTTGGCCACATGTCAGGAACTGTCCCTAACTTCCAGCTGCACATGGTTAAGTACCCCCAAATTCCTGCAGGCCCTGCTCCATCAGCAGTCCAAACCACTGCCCTGTCAGGAGCTCACCCTCCTCCGTAAGAAACAACCACACACAAGCCAGAGTGTGAGTACTGTCAGGACTGCAGCCTTCTTGGCCATCAAGAGCTTAGAAGGCTTCACCGGACCTCTTCTCTTTTTTCCAGTATCAGACCGGACAGCACAGAAAACAAAAGGTGAGCTGCCTGTCTGGGAGCAGCTTATACTCACAGCAGCCCACACTGTGGTTAAGCAGGAAGCTGAAATCAAGACATGGGCTGTACTGGCTGGTTTTGTGTCAACTTGCCACAGCTAGAGTCATCAGAAAGGAAGGAGCTTCAGCTGAGGAAGTGCCTCCATGAGATCCAGATGTACAGCATTTTCTCAATTAGTAATCAATGGAGGAGGGTCCAGCCCATAGTGGGTGGTGCTGCCTATGGGCTAGTGGTCCTGGGTTCTACAAGAAAGCAGGCCGAGCAAGCCAGTGAGCTGTACCAACCCAACATCCACCCCCCCACACACACCCTCACCCCCCCACGAACCCTCACCCCCCACCCCCACCCATGGCCTCTGCATCAGCTCCTGCATCCATGTTCCTGTCCTGTTTGAGTTCCTGTCCTGACTTCCTTTGATGATGAACAGCAATGTACAAGTGTAAGCTGAATAAACCCTTTCCTTCCCAACTTGCTTTTCAGTCATGGTGTTTCATCCCAGCAATAGAAACCCTACCACACAGGCCAAACTGTCAACCAAATCTAGAGAACACAGACAACTGCAGCTCCGTGAGGATCCAGCTTCTTGTAGTACACGGTAGTACACGTCCTCCCTATTCACAGCCACGTCTCAGACCAGCCCTCTCTGTTCTTCTTGCTAAAAAATATGTTCCATTTGTGTTCCTTATTTTCCTTCTCCTGTTTTACCATCTGTCACGTCAAATACAGGCAGGGCACTAGTATCAGTAAACTAATTTATTCACAGAAAGGCTATTGTGTGCTAGGCTTTGCTAACGATGCCAATGAAGTGGCCAGCCATGTACCTTCTCCCCAGGTCCCTTGTCCCTGAGGTATTTTGAACAAGAAATGTGCATACTCAGGGGCTGGAGAGATGACACTGTGTTTAAGAGCACTGGCTGCTGCTCTTCCACAGGTCCTGAGTTCAATTCCCAGCAGCTCACACTTGTCCATAATTCTGCTTCCAGGGTTTACAATACTCTGCCATAGACATGCATGCAGGCAAAACACCAACTGAGCATAAAATAAAAATAACTTTAAAAAAATGAGTATGGGCTGTGCGCATACATACTTGTGCACGTGCCCGCGTGCACGCATGTACACACACACACACACACACACACACACACACACACACACACACACACTTCCCAATAGGCTTATGTACTTGAACATTTGGTCCCTGGTTGTAGTGCTGTTTGGGGAAGATTATGGAACCTTTGGGAGATAAAGCGTGGCCAGTTGGTCATTGTGGAGTGTACTTTGAGGGCCTGCAGCCTTACCTCACTTACAGTTCTTCCTGCTTCCTGTTTGTGGATAAAATGTGATCAGCCAGCTTCCAGCTCCCACACCATGTCTTTCTTCCCCCAGTTGCTCCGGTCCATATGTTATCACAGCAACAGGGCAGTAACTAATACAACCCTCTAAAGATAATGATGCTAGGCATGGTGGCACTTGCCTTTAATCTCAGCTTTCAGGACACCAGAATATCTTCTTCTCTGTAACTTGGTACCCACAAGCCGATCTCTCCTCATCCACTCCTTTCTGCTTTTACTATTTTTTAAAAGTATGTGTGTGTTGTGTGTGGTGACCATGTATGTACACATGAATGTGCACATATTCTTTTCGACAGGCAGTGGTGGCACACGCCTTTAATCCCAGCACTCAGGAAGAAGGAAGAGGCAGACCGATCTCTGTGAGTTCAAGGCCAGCCTAGTCTACAAAGAGTTACAGAACAGGCTCCAAAGCTATACACAGAGAAACCCGAACAACAAAACAGACAAACACAAAAATAACTGCTCTTTCCTCAGGAGTACCACTAAAGAACATCCATAGTAGAGCCTTTGATACCCCAGCTTTCCATCCCTGGGCATGTTCAAAAATGGGCAACTGACCCACACAGCTATCCTTTGAAGCACCAGGGATGCCAAGGACTTGGCCAGCTTACCTCCTCATATCTGTACACCATCATGTCTGAAAATCTATCAGGGCAGATGTCTGAAATACAGTTAATATCCCTACATGACCTATGAACTAAAAACATACATGTATACTTAAAATCCTAATTAGGGATCTTCCAGGTATCTGTTACCCTCCACAATAAGCTACACAGCAAGAGCCAGTACTGGTGTCTATGGTCCAAATAGTCCTAGAATGTGGCCGAGCTGCTCCAAGTGTGTCCCCTACCTGCAAGGGCTTCAGGTCCCTTCTGTGACACCTCTGCAGGAAACAAGTCTCCTCTAGAATGACTCATCCTCCTACTCTTCAATCTGGGCACACTGGATTTCAGAAAGAGGTAGCAGGCACCTACCATTTCATCTCTAGCCATGGTTTGTCTCTACCTCCTACTGCCCAGCCAGAGAAGACTTCAGTGGGCTTGAACAAAACAACAGAGCACTGTTCTGGGCCAGAATCCTAAAGGAATGCATGTTTAACCGTGTTAATGTTTTCTCATGGTACAGTGGCCCAAGTGACTCTGCAGCCCTCCTCGACCCCACATAAAGGGACAGATGACTTCTCACTGACCCTGACAACCCCAACTAGTAGACAGTGCTACCATGCAGCGGCTAACAACCTCAGTCACTACAATGCCGTTAGCACCAGGAAAAAAAAAAAATCTGTGCTTTTTCACAGTGCTAAGAATAGAATTCACAGCCTTGAGCACATTAAGGAAACCACTCTACACTGAACTACATGCAACACAGTTCGTTCTCAGCCTCCACAGTACAAATGCATAGACTTCAAAGTAGACTGTGAGCCAAGCGAGGCCATCTACACAGGCTCAGAGCTACAAAGCCAAAATCACAGCACACTGTGTGACCCTTGTGGCAAGGCTGTCTGGTGCCGGCCTACATTCTTTCTGCTGGCTCAAGTTCATTCATCTCTCTCGCAGAACCCATGGAGAGTAAACCATGTGACAGGCACACACTGACCTACTGTGTCTAAAGGCTTAAGAATTGACTTTTTTTTTTTTTTTTTTTTTTTTTTAACAACCTACAAATTCTCAGCATTTTTCACCGCAGTTGTCAGCTGCATAAAAGTGAACTGGATGACTCACAATCACCTGTAACTCCAGCTCCAGGGGATCCCACGCCCTCTTCTGGCCTTAGCTCCCAGCCTGTCAAAAACCTAGATAAGTCTTTTTTGTTTTGTGTGTCTCCCCACACTCCCCTACACCCTCCCCACACACACCCAAGACAGGTTTCTCTGTGTAGCAGCCCTGGCACTGCCCTGGAACTTTCTCTGTAGACCAGACTGGCCTCAAACTCACAGAGATCCACCTGCCTCTGCTTCCCAAGTTGTGGGATTACATGAGTGTGCCACCCTGCCCAGCTCCTAGGTAAGTCTTCTAAATCAGGATATACTGTATCATGAGGCACACTGGTCATGGCTATTAGTAACTGCAGTTAGTTCTCTTAACTTACTGTAATTAAGTCCTATAAAACCTTCATGAGTTGGGAGCTAGAGAGATGGCTTGGCGGTGATTAATAGGACTGCATGCTCTCTCATAGAGAACCTGGTTCAGTTCACAATACCCATATGGTGGTTCCACAGGCTCTAGCACCCTCTTCTAGCCTCAGTGAACCCCCGTACACATTTGATACATACAAATAAATACACACATACATACAAATAAATAAAAGCAAACAAAAAAATGTTCTGCCTCTCAACACATTTGGCTGACTGACTAATACACAGCGTTGTTTCAAGTGTGTTTCTGTTTAAACACATCTTACTGAATATCTGTAGATTCATTAACATGGAATTCACAGTTCCCAGCTCTGCATCCCAGAACCTCATCTTCCATACAAGACACACCACAGTCTTCCTAGCTGAAGGACCTGAAGCACCTTCACCATCACTCTTGAAGGCTGTTTGAAACAGGTCACCCATGAAAACTATGGAGAAAAGAAAACACGGTACTTACATCAGCCCCTGCCTCCCAACGACACACCGAAACACAGCATGCTCACACAGTTGAGCACTAAAACAAGCCTGAGCATCATCATCCTGTTGATGCGTCATTGGGGAAGTGTGAGTGGAGAGACTCAAACCTGACCAACCTCCACCTCACACAGTGTAAGCTCTGCTTCAAGAGGCAGTCACAAACGTGAGTAGAGAAATGTGCAAATGTGGATAATGGCAATTGACTATATCTCGTTAGCATAAGACACACAAAGGAGTTCTGAAAGATTTCCCTCCTTTGCCAAAGAACCATTAAACTTTATCCCACATAGATTTCCTTTCTCCTACCCCTGATGTCAACACTTCCTTACTTTCCTGACTTGGCAGTATGTGCCTTCCAGATCTGGCAACCCTGCCCAAGCTTCTTGTCATTGCTATTTGTTCTTTAGGTAGACAAATCCCTGCCAACCAGCTGGCACCATTCACCTTAATTCACCCAGTCTCCTATCAAACTCCAACCGGTAGTCTGTACTCTAGAAAGGTTCCCCTAGAAGCATGAATGACCCTTGGCTAACATACCCCACCACTGGAGGTGGCAATTGTTTTGTTTTTTAAGATAGGGTCTCCTTTACCCAGGTTGCCTGGAGCTTGACATGCAGCCCTGGGGACAGTTCTCTGGCACATGCTGGGATGACAGATGTGTTCTACTAAACCAAGCCTCAGAAAGTTCTTACACACACTTTTCTCCTTCTACGGTTTCTCCTATCTCCAGCACCTTATCTCAGGCAATAAAATGCCTGACACTGAAAATCACCAGCATCCTAAATTCTCTTACATTTCCCAGGTGTTTGCCTTTTGTTATCAGAACTTTCCAACTGACAAGTTTGATTTATAAAATCATCAAAGTGCCAAGAAAACTTTTCATGTTGGGTGTCTTCCTGTCTCTGAATTGAATTTGCTTTGGAGACAGAGTCTCTCACTGAAAATAGAATCCCCCATCCCCACCCTCACACACACACACACACACACACACACACACACACACACAGGATTTCTCGGTGTAGCTTTGGAGCCTGTTCTGGAACTCACTCTGTGACCAGGATGGCCTTGAACTCTGCCTCCCGAGGACTGAGATTCAACATATGCACCACTGCCTGGCTGAACCCCATCTTTTGGTTAGACCCTCAGAAGCCAAAAAAAAGGGCATTCCATCATCTAGCAGCCAGTGTTCTTAACTCTCTAGCCCCTATGCCCAGCTTCTAAATGGGTACTGGGGATCTGAACTCAGGTCCTAATGCTTCTTCACTGAAGACTTCATCTACCTGACCATCCTCGTCTCCTGGTTTTTTTGTTTTTGTTTTTGTTTTGTTTTTTTTTTTTTGATTGTGCAGGTAATCTACAGACATAACCTTAAGAGACACAAAGACTTTGCTGTGGGGTTGACTGGGCAGTCACCAGAGGTGGGTAACAAAGCTGACTCCAGAAGGACTGGAACTTTCCATTACAGAATATTTAAAGGTGGAAGTTTTACTCTCAGAGCTATGTCCGCAAGAAGTATTGAAACCTTGGAGTCACTGCAAAGTCAGCTGGGGAAGCAGCACTAAGGACCAGGTCTATGAAAGGCTCTCGTCTCTTCAGAGGCTTTCCCAAACCTGACTCCAGATCTGCTGTAAGTACGTTATTCTCCTGGGATTCTTCAAACTCTCCAGTATACTGGAATAGCATGTCAATCACTCACAGAAGAAAATTAAATGCATTGGAGAAATGACTCAGAGCTTAAGAGCACTGGCTACTCTTGCAGAGGTCCTGATTCAGTCCCTAGCACTCACACAGTGGCTCACAAACATCTGTAACCCAGTTCTAGGAGATATGAAGTCATCTTCTAGCCTCCCGAGCACTGCAGGCAGAAGTACACAGACATATATGCAGGTAAAACATCCAAACACATAAAATGAATCTTTAAAAATTTTAATTAAAAAACTATTTAGATGTATCTGGGATGGAACAAGTAAGTGGCAGGATTCGAACTCAAGTCTCCAGAAACAATGAGCTGAAGCTATTTTTACTACAACACTCACAGTTTTGGAATGCAGACCTGGTTCTTTGTAGCAGAATTATCTTAATTATAATGTGTTTTGGTCAATACAAAAATTAGTTCGCATTCTTTCTTTCAAATGGAAAGCAAAAGAAGATTGCCCAGAAGTATTAAACACTCACAGGTAGCAAGGCAAATGGTCCTGAAATGAAACTTTTGCTAGAGTTAAAACATAAAGCTCTCAGGGAATGGTGGCGCACTCAGGAGGCAGGGGCAAGAGGACCTCTGAGTTCGAGGCCAGCCTGATCTACAAAGCAAGTTCCAGAACAGCCAGGGTTACACAGAGGAACCCTTGTCTCAAAATAAATAAATAAATAAATAAATAAATAAATAAATAAATAACCAAGCAAATAAATAAAACACAAATAAAGCTGGGGAGAGAGACAGTTTCTCGGCCAAATGTAACCGTAACTATAACCCTTCCGAAGGAAGGGGGCTTTACAAACTATATTGTGTGTAAGAATCATCTGAGGAAAATACCCATAAATTCATCATTTAAGGGGCGAGCAGGAGAAACCAGATGTTGCTGGACGACACTACAAGCTCCGACTCTGCGGGACTCTAAGCCGCCCAGCCCAGAGGTCTCCATACATCCCACTCCGTTGGCCTCCTGGGCATGCGCGGACTCCTAATTAGCTGCTGCAGGGAACAATGACTGCAGAGACTGAAGAGGAGGTAAAGTTTGGCATGCCAAAATGCTATGCAAAACTGACCTTCAAATCCTAAATCGTAAATGGACCTTTTTTTGTTTTTTGACCCTGTTCCAAGAAGAAAAAAACAGGCGTCTACTTTCTTGGGTTTAAGGGGGAAAGGATCAAACTCCACAGCCAGGGTAGTAGTAGCTCTTCAGTAGCTGGCGATTTACGCCTTTAGGCAGAAGCAGGTGGATCTCTTTGGGTTTGAGACCAGCCTAATCCACAAATCGAGACCAGCCAGAACTATAAAGATCCTGTCTCAAAAAAAAAAAAAAATATATATATATATATATAGCGGGTTCGGGTTCTGATAAACACTCCAAGACCGCCCACCTCCCCCACACCAAGCTGCTGGTTCTTATTAACCAGAGGAGGAAACACAAGGAACAGACAAATGGGACCAACGATCAAAGTGAAACCGACTTTTTAATCATCTCATTGAAACCGACGAATGCAAAGCCAGGAAAGCGCTAATGACGAGGCCGCCCCAGCAAGTCCTGTCATCCTCGCCTAAGACCTCAATGGCTCGGTATGATGAATTCAAGACTCTTGAGCAAAGCAAAACAAAACCCAAAAAAAGGCAAAGCCAGAAGCTTTCTGGGGAGGCCTCAAGCAGTGCTGGAAGGGCGCGCAACCCTGTTTTGAGCAGGGGGCAGGAAGAGTGAGGAAAGGGCCGGGTCCCGCAGCCAGAAGCGCCCGGGCAGGGACGAGACAGGGACCCAGTGGGTGACTCGCTTCGGGGCCTGTGTGCGCGCCCGGGACCCGGGTCAGCCGGAGATGGACCGTCCCGCGAGCACAAGCAGCCGCTTCTCTGTCCGCGGCGGGACCCGGTCTCCTAAGGTCGCTGGACCTAAGCAAGGGTTCCCGGCACTCACCGCTTGCGCGCCTCGGGCTGGTCGGGCCCCGCCAGGGGCGCAGAGGGCGGAGGCGGGGCACGCTCAGGGCCGCGCGGACCCGGGAACGCGCTCTTCTCAGGGTTCTCCAACACGCGCGCACGCTCGGGAGCGCGAGGAATCCTTGGAATGAGGCGCAGCCCGCCCGCGCCGGGTCTCGTCCTGGCCGGCATAGCCACGCCCTACGCACGCCCCGGACACGCCCCTCGGGCCGGGCAGGTGGGGCCGCACCCAGGTGAGCCCGCGGAGCCGCGCTGCACGGCCACGAGCGGCGCGAATCCTCCGGAGTCGCGCGCTCGGAACCCAGAGCCCGGGCCCGGAACGTCGCTGGGGACGCGATGCTCCCTGCGAGCTGCTCCTGCGGGGCAGGGCACGAGGACATGGCGTTCCTAAGCATCCCTCACGCGCCACGCCCCCGAGCCCTTCCCGAGCCCCTTCCCGGCACACGCACGAACACCCGTGGGCACTCTGGTGCATGTCCAGGTGCCTACCGCCACCAGCCACGAGCGTGCCCACGGGCTCACAGCAGGCTTCCGCTCCCCCGTCCCGCCACTCTCTGTGCCTGTCTCCCCGTAACCTGCCGGCTCAGTCGACCTCGCAGAGCACCGGGACCACCTTCGCAGACCCCACACCAACCCGCCTCCCTACAGCCCGAGGACAGGCGCGGAGATAGCCGCCCAGGAGTCTAGGCTCCACGTTCGTACCCACGCGGCGGGAGCCACAGCGGGCCACTCGCAGCCTCACCCTCTGGTCACCAAACCCCACGCCCAAAACCACCGGGACGCGACCGTCCGACAGCCACACGTACCTGAAGGCACAGAGCGGTCGCGCTGGCTTGGAAAGTAGGGACTAAGGATGCCACACAATCAGAAGGGCAGCCTCGCATCAAAACACTTGGAGCCAGCTGGGTTCCCTCCCATTCCAGCACTCCACGCGCGCGCACACGCGTCCACACTCACGCGCGGCCTCTCCACCCCCTCCCCCTAGCTGAGAAGAGGAAACAGGAAAATCTGAACCGCGGACAGGGTGCTCTGGGCGCGCACTGCACTTTGCTGCGCTGGGCAAACTCGTGCTGCCACCAGCCAGCTCTGCAGTGGGACGGGCAGGGGCGGGGGAGGAGGGAAACGCTTCCTATTGGTGCCGGTTCTGGCGAGGGCACGTGACCCGGAGAAGGCCAAGCCTGGCTTTAATTTTTAGCTGTCATTCTCCGTAGATGTTTGGGGTGGGGGAAGTGGACACGCCCCCGGCCCGGCAGCCCTGGGCCCTCCATTGTTTTTCTCATATTGCCACAATTAAGGAAAACATTTGCTTAGCATAACCAGCCGCTAACTTCATACAACAGGCAGAGGCTGGACTTCTGGTTGGTTTTAACCACAGCTCCACCTGCATGCCTTCTGGCTGTTCTCGAACCTTTGTCTCTAGAAAGTCTCCAACCTCCACGCCCACACACACTCCACACCACAGTCTTGGTCAGATTTTTGTCCACTTAACACAAGCTAGAGTCATTTGAGAAAAAAGGAACCTCAATTGAGAAAATGCCTCCATTTTATGGCCTGTGGGCAAGCCTATGGGGGCATTTCCTTAATTAGTGATTGTTATGGAAGGTCCCAGCCCTCGTTGCATGGGGACACCCTGGGCAGGTAATCCTGGGTGATAGCAAGCCAGTGAGCAGCATTCCTCCACAGCATCTGCTTCAGTCTGTGCTCTGACTTCCCTACAAGCTATAAACTGAAATGAACCCTTTCCTCCTGAAGGTGCTTTTGGCCAAGCTGTTTATCACAGCACAGAAATAATATTAGACAATGACAATCCGGATCACAAAGACTTTCCCTGCAAAAGGGCTCCAAGACGCCATAAAAATAATCAGTAGCTTACTTCCACGTTGGAAAGAAAAATTTGTTCCAAGCTGTTTTCCCCTTCTGTTATGGGGTCAAAAGCATCCCCAGAATGTCACCTCTATGGAATGACAATAGAGGTAGGGGCAGTTCATTTTGCAAAAAAAAAAAAAGTTCCCTGGGGGCTTGTGGCCGGCCCCTTATGAGTCGCATAGGCACCAGATGAGTTCTGAGTGTGGCCACTCTGGGGTTTCCTAGCTCCTCCTTTTATTAAACTCATGGACCAGGATCCCAAGAGGCTAGAGGGGTGGCTCAACAGTTAAGGGGATTGGCTGCTCTTCAAGAAGATCCCAATTCTATTCCCAGCACCCAAGTCAGAGTCTCACAACTGTCTGTAACTCCAGTTCCAGGATACCTGGCATCCTCTTCTGGACTCTGCAGGCCCTGCATTCACATGCACATGTACACATAATTTAAAAATAGAAATAAATTTTCAAAAGAAAATCATGGATCAGTGCTAGGAAGACTCCCAAACTTTCTGATGGTGTGTGTGTGTGTGTGTGTGTGTGTGTGTGTGTGTGTAAGCACCTGAGTGTGGAGATCAGAAGACAATTCGCAGGAGTTGGTTCTCTCATTGAACCATGTGGGCCCCAGGAATAGTACTTAGGTCTCAGACTTGACTGCAAGCATCCTTACTCTCTGAGACACTTCTCCAGCCTCACAATGATGTTTTTAAACTTAGACTCTATTTTAATTCAACAGCTCTTAAGGGTAGATAAAGAAAGTATGTAAGATACACAAATAGAGAATGAAAACAGACAAGGGACAGTTTGGACAGGCAAAAAGAAGGTGGCAGAGGGAAGAAAGATTAAGCTTTGAATCCCAGCTCAGCCCTATTCCAGGAAGGACTCTGGCTTGCTACTTCTTTCTCAGAAGGGACTAAGAAAGAGGCAGAGGGGTGCAATGAGCAATGACGTCCCATCTCCCCACTTCTCTCGTGACTGGAACTCAGAGCTGTTTGGCACTTTATAAACACATACAGCTTAATCGCTGAGGGCGAGGGAAGAGACTCGCTGGGGTGGAACACATGAACAAGATTAACAAGTAACACAACTGCACATTGTAAACACCGGCCTCTGGTTGAAAAAGCGACCCCTCATATCATTATCTCATTTGATCTCCGTGACAGCACTGACACTCATTGGCTGCTAAGTGATTTTCGTTTGGGGTCGGTGCAGGGGTCTAAAACTGCCTCCTTAATTTCCATCACTGTCCAGATGGAGCCTTGCTCTGCAGATAAATCATGGGGACCAAGGGCTTTTCTCATGGAAGTGACCAGTTTGACCTTGGCAGGGCTTAATCTCACTCCTTGCCTTACATCATCGGGAGTAAGCTTAACTCTGGCAGCATCCAAATACTGTGTTAAGTCTGGTTGTATTCATTGTGTTGGTGTAAACAGGTGAGTGGAAAGCACGGGATAGGGGATGCTGCAATAGAAACAGGAGAATTAGAACCAAAACTTGTGCCCTATGGTCATTATATCAGCCTCACAGTGCACAGTGATCTGTGGCACTTTTGCATGGACCCACGTGGTACTTACATGTGATGCTAAAAATGAAATGAAAAGCAATGTTAGGAGCATAAAATATAGCATATATGTAAATACATACAACATATATACAATAAAAACTTTTTTTAAGTTAGAAGCTGAGTGTGGTAGTAGACACCTGCAGTCTGAACTATTCAGGAGACAAAAGCAGAAGGCTGGTTGATGTGAAAGAGTTAAATGTCAGCCAGGTTGACACAGCAAGACCCATTTATATCGACAAGAACAAGTTAGAATGGTAAATTTTTGTTGTTGGTTTCATTTTGGGGTTTGTTTGTTTGGTTTTTGGTTTTTTGAGACAGTGTTTCTTTGTGTAGCCCTGGCTGTCCTAGAACTCTCTTTGTAGACCAGATCTGCCTGCCTCTACCTCCTGAGTGCTGGCATTACAGGCATGCACTACCTCTGCCTGGCTTTTTTAAAGTCTAAGAAATGTCTAGCACTTTTTTTTTAATGCCTAAGAAACTCAAGAAAAATATTGCGGAAAAACACATAGCATACTACATAAGTGAAGTTTGGTTTATAAATACATAACAGCTAAAAATGTATTTCAAAACTAAAAATTCACAAGTCATTAGTTAATATTTAAAAAGTTATAAATGTCACAAGCCTTTAATCTCAGCACTCAGGAGGCAGAGGTAGATGGATCTCTGTGAGTTCAAGGCCAGCCTGGTCTGCAAATTGAGTTCTAGGACAGCCAGAGATACACAGAGAAAACCTGTCTTTAAAAAAAAAAAAAGTCATAAGTAATTAAGGAGATGAGTACATAGAGGTGGAACAGAGGGCAGCTGGCCTGGCATATTCCTCTTCAGAGCTCCATGAAAGACATTAGGAGGATGGTGTTAGGAGGTATCAGGTGGGGAGGGTCCTGTCCTGTCTGCTTTTAACCTGTGTTTTGAAACTTTTCCCACTTAGCCATTAAAATATTAAAATAGAGGCTAGAGAGATGCCTCAGTGGTTAACAGCTCTTACAGAGGATCTGGGTTCAATGCCCAGCCCCTCATTCGATGATTCACAACCATCTATAACTCCAGTCCTGGGGATGTGATAGCCTCTTCTGGACTATATGGGTGCTGCATGTACATGGTACACAGACATAGATGCAGACAAAGCACTCATGAAATAATTTTTTTTAAATTTTTAATTAAATAAAAGAAACAAGACCACACACGGGACGTGAGAATACCGTGGGGACCCGCTTTGTGCCTCTCCCCTGTGCCACTAGGTGTTTTCTGGTACCTTTGTTCTCTATTTGTGCCCTCCTGATGGATCTCCTATAATCCCAGCACTTGAGGACTTCTGAGGCGGAGGCTGGAGCATCAGGAGTTCAAGATCATCCTTGGGTACAAAGCCAGTAAGAGACTAGCTGTCTCAAAACAATAACAACAACAACAAAAAAATCACATAAAAGAGAGAGGCAGGGGGTGGAGGAATAGAGGGGTTTTCCCAACATTTCATTTAACTTGGGAGGAAAGACAAAACACACACACACACACACACACACACACACACACACACACAGAGCACATGCTTCCAGGTGCAGAATCTTACAAAGAAAGAGATGCACAAAGGCGACATCCTGTTCCCAAATATTATACTGTCAGTGGAGGGTTTGCTACCAAAATCAGAGCAAGAAGACCTTGAATCTGCTAGGACTGAAGTTATAGACAGTTTTTTGGGATGTGGGACCTGAACCTAGGTCCCCTGGAAGAGCAGTAAGTGCTCTAAACTGCTGAGTCATCTCTCCAGCCTGACATACTATTTTTGTTCTTCTGTATCTCAAATACGTACAGTATAAAACCAAGAGAAAACCCTAGAGGCTTTCAGCTTTGAAACACCTGCAAAATACAAATTTATTTTCAAGTAAAATACAAGCTACCAATCTTCAGTGTCTATCTAACATGGCAGGTGCCTTAGTTGTGTAGAAGTGTGAAGAGAGAGTCATTGAGCTAGGCTCTTTAGAGTTTCGTTTTTCTTCTTTTTGGAGGGGAAGAGGGGCTTTTTGTTGTTGTTTGAGACAGGATTTCTCTATGTAACTCTGGCTGTCCTAGAACTCTGTGTTGACCAGGCTGGCCTCAAACTCACAGAGATCTGCCTGCCTCTGCCTCCTGAGTGCTGGGATTAAAGGTGAGCACCACCATCGCCCAGCTGCTAGATGGGCCCCTCAGTGACTTAATTATTCTATCTCCCATTCCCATTCAGGCCCCTGTGAACTTGTTATGCACCCTTGTGTAGACTTGACCTCAGGGCTCTTGCTGCCTTCAGGGCGTCATCATATAAAACTAAGACAACAAACAGCTGGTTCCTTTGATCATTTAGCTGGGACAGTTTTAATTGCTCAGCATGGGTCTGTGGGAGGGCTCAGTAGGTTAAAGTCCCCCTTGAGGACCTGAGTTTGAGCCCCTGCAGCCCATGTAAAGGTGGAAAGAGAGAACGAAGTCCACAAGTTTGTCTGTCCTCTGACCTCTGCACACATGCTTGGTATGTACAAACCCCTATAACAATAACAATAAAATAAAACACATTTTATAACTGTCCAGCCTGGGCCAGCTCAAATGTCAGGCCTGAAATCAGCCAGAGACTATGTCTACCTGACTTGGTATTTGCGTATATCAAATCTTGAAATATAAATATGAAAAACTGCTAAATTGAGAGTCTGAGGAGGTGACTCAGTGGTCAAGAACACTGGCTACTTTTCCAGAGATCCAGGGTTCCACTCCCAGACCCCACATGGTGGCTCACAACTGTCTGTAACTCCAGGTCCAGGGGATCTGATGCCCTTTGTTGAGCTCTGGAGACACTGTATGTATATATGTAGTGCATAGGCACATACCAATAATATAATAAACAAACATACATCTTTTTTAAAAAAAAAATGCTAAATTGAAAGCCTTTCTCCAGGCAGCTCATAAATTCCTATGATGTACTTATCAACTCCAATTTCAGAAACCATGACAAAGAAGATAGTCAGATAAGCTAATCCTGGTTTTGAATCATAACACCACTTTTGTTAGTGTTAGAATCTTTCTTGGTTTTTTGTTTTTTGGTTTGGTTTGGTTTTTTGAGACAGGGTTTCTCTATATTGCTTTGGAGGCTGTCCTGGAACTAGTTCTGAAGACCAGGCTGGTCTCGAATTCACAGAAATCTGCCTGCCTCTGCCTCCCTAGTGGTGGGATTAAAGGCATGTGCTACTACCCACAGGGTAGTCATAGAATCTTGTAAACAGAAACTTCTGTCCTGCCTGGGTTCTGCAGCTTTGGGACCTGGCAGGGCAGAAACTTCCATCAACAGAATCTTAAGCAAGATATTTAAGAAACTCCTTCTCTTAATTACATCCCCTAGAAAATGGAATCATAATATCCATTTTTTTAGGAAGTCACATTACACAAGAAGGAGTTACCAAGCATAGCTGTGCCCACCTTTACTTCTAGCATTCAGGAGGCAGCAGCGGGTGGATCTCTGTGAATTCAAGGCCAGCCTTATCTATGTAGCTAATTCCAGGCCATCTAGGGCTACATAGTGAGAATCTGTTTTAAAGAAATGTCCAGCCTCAAGTACTTCATATATAGTAAATAGAAAATATATTAATGTACTCATAGTGATGAGCTAAGATGTTAATGACAAGATTAAAGATGAAAACTTGTAGCTGGTTATGATGGCTAACACCTGTAATCACAGAACTTGAGGGGCAAAGGCAGGAGGATTACCATGAATTCAAGGCCATCCTGGACTGCATTGAGAGTTTCAGGCTAGCCTGACCTTTAAGGAAAAACCCTGTTGGAAGACACGTATGGGGGATGGAAGGCATATTAAAGATGGTGGAAACTGGGACACTGATGACCCTGTGAGGCCTGCATTAACTCTGGTCCCTTTGTCCCCAGACTTTAAATTACATGAAGTTCAAGTTGATCCATTTCTTTCTGAAGCCTGTATTTTGTTTTTCACCCAGAGCTGACAACGCAGCCTCTGGCAGGTAGGAAGGATTGTCTTATTTCTTCTGCAATCTCTGGTGTCTGGCAGAGAACCTGGCTTCTCCCAGATGCTTACAAAATGTCTATGGAAGGAATTAGAGGAAGAACCCTTCCTGGCTATTTGTGCCTCAGAAAGAATCCAAGCTCGCACATGGATCCTGAAACTGCTTTCCTAGAAAATCTGGGAAAGTATACAGGGGGGGGGGGGGAAGGCGGTGGCTGGGGGGGTAATATTTTAAATTTAAATGTCACAGTCGTAAGTCAGGCCAGGATAATATTATCCTAGTGTTGGACAGAAAATAGATGCTAAATGAAGACATGTGTCACGCCTGAGAAAAATTCCTCAACAGTTGCCCACAGCCCTTAAAATAAAACCCCAGATTCCTAGTGATTTTGGCTTCCTACAGCTATCCCACCACCACCACACACATACACTTTAAAAAATAATAGAAGACAATTTTAGAATCACAGATACTTGTGATAAGCAATACAGCTTCAAGATCCCATATACCTTCCCCCAATGCCCCCAGGGTACCATTTTTTTTCACAACTAGGACACTGACACAATTCACAAAAGCCTGGGAAGGCTAAGACTGGGTGTTAATATTGTGAGGGCTGCTCTCTGCTTTTAGGATGGTGCCTGTTGCTTTGTCCTCATCTGGTGACAAGCAGGAGAGCAGGAAAACTGAAATGATACTCTCAGGCTCTTTTATAAAGAGTCCTGTCTTACTTTTCTCTTGCTGTGATAAAACACTAACTAAGCAACTTAAGGGAGAAATTGTTTATTCTGGCTCATGACTCCAGGCTGTAGACCATCGTGGTAGGGAAGTCAAGACAGCCTGAACCTCTGGTCATGTCTCATCCACAATCAGGGAGCAGAGAGGGATGACCGCTGCTGCTCAGTTCCTTCTCTCTTCTTAGAAAGTCCAAGATCTGAGCCAGAGTCATGGTGCCACCCATAGTGGCAGGTCTCCCCAGCTCCATTAGTGCAGTCAAGGTAATTCCCCACAGGCATGTGTCAAGTGGATGATTAACTAGCATTATCAAGAGTATGTAATGCCATGGGAGAAGGATCTGAATTTTCCAAGAAAGGCCCCACTTTTTATTTGTTAGTTTTGTTTCTTGAGACAGGGTTTCTCTTGTAACAGTTCTGGCTGTCCTGGAACTCACTCTGTAGACCAGGCTGGCCACAAACTCACAGAGATCCGCTTCCTCTCTCTCCCCAGTGCAAGTGCTGAGATTAAAGTCCTGTGTCACCATGATCACCCCCCATGCTATGTTTTTTTTTGTTGTTGTTACCATATTCTCTTTCCTCCCCCTATAGCCTCCCACCACCACTGACCCTTGGAAAATACCAATATTATCTGTTTCTAAAACGTGGTCCTCTCAAGGTTACATAAGTTGAGTTATACGGGATGGGGAAAGTTTTTGGAAATTTCTTCCTTCTCTCTGTGTAATTTGTTGGCAATACCTCCATGCAGTTATATGTATTATTAATTCATTCATCTCCTTGCTGCCCAAGACTCCGTAGTGTGGACAGATCACAGTTTGTGAACAGACCTCAGGACTCGTCTTTGTTTTAAGCTATTCACCAAAGCCACATTCATGCATGTAAATGTTCATCTTCATTATCAACCTGATGTTTAGAATCACCGTGGAAACACACCTATGCATGTGTCTATGGGAGTGTTTCTAGAAAGGTTTAACTGAGGAGGAAAGACCCATCCTGAGCATAGGCAGCATCATCTCATAGGCTGGGTTCCCAGACTCAATAAAAAGGGGAAGTGAGCTGAGCAGCGGCATCTCTCTCCATCCTCTGCTTTCTGACCAGGGTCATGATGTGACCCACTGCTTCAAGCTCCTGCCACAGTGCCTTCTGAAACATGATAAACTCTACCCACAAGCTGGAAACCAAAAGAGCATTCTCTTCCTTAAGTTGCTTTTGCTAGAATAAAATGAGAAAAGGGGGCTGATTAAGAGCACTTGCTGCTCTTGCAACAGGACCCACCTGAGCTCAGTTCCTAGTACCCACGGTGTGTGAGTCACAGCTGCCTGTAACTCCAGCTCTAAGAGATCTGATGCCTTCTTGTGGCTTCCAAGAGCACTCACACTCATGTATAGAAACCCTCAGACAGAAGACACACACACAGTCAAACACAGTTAAAAATAAAAAATTAGTTTAAAAGAAAAGGGGGAAAGTTATTAATAGCTTGTGCTTGCCATATATACATATATAATATATGGTAACATATATACATATACGTATATGTATATATACACACACACACATATATGATTCATTGTAGCATGTTCTCTACTGCTTTTAGGACACCATGTTAGCTAGCTTTTTAATGTTGTGAATATATTTAAAAACTTATTAGGAAGAAATGTTTATTTTGGCTTTCAGAATCAGAGATTTTAGTGCATGGTCACTTGGCCTTGTTCCCTTGAGCTCACTGCAGTATAGTTATCATGGAAAAAGTACATAGCAGAGGAGCCTGTCACCTCATGGCAGCCTGGGAGCCAAAAAGAGAGAATCCAATTGAAGGGCATATCCCATGGACTAAGGAGGTGATTCAGTAGGTAAGGTGCTTGCTATGCAAGTATGAGGACATGAATTCAAATCCTTAGGACCCACATAAGGCCAGGCACAGTCACATATGTCTGGAATCACAGTGCTGCTACAGCAAAATGGAAGATGGAGACAGGAGAATTCTAGAAGCTTGCAGTCTGGCTAGCCTATGTTCATAGGATCAAACAACAAAGTGATGCTGTCTCAAATAAGGTAGGAGGCAAGAACTGGTACCAAGTTTATCCTCTGATCTCCACATGTGTGCTGTGACACACACATCCTTTGTCTCAACATACACACACATCATGCATGCATGTGCACACACACGCACGCACGCATGCACACACACACACACACACACACACACACAACAATGGCACACCCAGATGTTCTAACTTCTAACTAGGCTTTACCTTCTAAAGATTCTTCCATTTCTCAGAAACACCACAGAGTAGTAAATGAAGCCTTCAGAACATAGGCCACCAGGGATATCTGAACTATAACCTGGGCTTGGTGGTACAGGCTTATGATCCCAGCATTCTCAGAGAGGAGAAATATAGCTGCAAGGCCAGACTAGGCCACATAGTATGACTGTTCCAACACTCCACAATTCCCACCTCCAAAAGATCCAAAGTATAGAGAACCCCTCTGTACCCCTTGCTGGGCCCTATACTGAAGCAGGATGCCAGACAAACTCTCATTGACACCTGCACTTGCTGGGAGCTCAATTCTAATAGATAAAGGGTGCAGGGTTTTGTTCAGAAAGGAACAATACTTATGGGATAAAGGCATTTCCTAGGAGATGGCATCCTGCCCTCCCTTCTCCCTCCCTCTTTTCCTTCTCTATTCCCTCCCCCCTATATATTTAATTTTACTTATGTTTCCATTCAAAATAAATCAATCCCATAACGTAAGAAACTACAAATCCAAACATGACCAGACCAACACAATGAGTCATTAATAGCAGATGTGGGGTGATGTGGGAGGTCCTTCTGTAAATATGTGTTTCTTTTATTGGCTGATGAATAAAGCTGATTTGGCCAATGGCCAAGCAGAATAGAGCCAGGCAGAAAATCCAAACAGAGATATGGAGTGTAAGAAGGCAGAGTCAGGGAGATGCCATGTAGTAGCTAAGGAGGCAAGATGTGAGGTAACAAGTCATGAACTTTGTGGTAAAATATAGAATAATAGAAATGGGTTAATTTAATTGTGAAAGCTAGTCAGTAATATGCCTAAGCCATTAGCCAGACAATTATAATTAACATTAAGCCTTAGAGTGAGCTATTTGGGGCATTCAGATTCCAAGCAACCTGAAGGGTTCCTTCACACCCACAGCAGCTTGAAACCCCTTACCAATGCTCATTCGCATGTTGGCCTCCAAGGACTGCAAGAGTTGGTTTTGCTCGATGGCAGTTAGAATAGTGGAATATCTCAGCATTTGTGCATCAAGCCAAAGACCTCATAGACATCCATCTCAAGGAAGCTTTCTCTGAACTCAGTCAACTATAAAATACTTACTAGGATGCAGGCTTGAGTCTAGCCCTCTAAAATAATCCTTAGGTTGTGTAATGTTCACAAATATTGACCTCGACCAACAGCTCTATCATACACACACACACACACACACACACACACACAGAGAGAGAGAGAGAGAGAGAGAGAGAGAGAGAGAGAGAGAGAGAGAGAGAGAGAGACTCACACATGAGGTGACTGAAGTCTTGGAGCTTAGATTCACATTCTAGTTCAATAAATTCACAGACAGTGCCATGAGAAGTTATCAGGAGGTATGGAGCGCTCCTGGTGATAGACACCTGTAATCTTACCACATGGGAGGTGGGACAAGAGAATCGGAAGCTCAAGGCCATCCTCAACAGCATAGGGGGTTCAAGGCCAGCCTGGGTTACAAGAGAACTTGTAAATAAAATAAAATCTGTCTTGAGAGCTGGTTACTTTCAGGAGGAAAAGATCAAAACCAAGTATCTTAGTCTGTTTTCGTTGCTATACTCAAATGTCACAGGCATGGTAATTTTATAAAGAATAAAGGTTTGGGCTTGGTGGGTAAAACTGCTTTCCACTGAGTCTAATGATTGAGCTTGATCCCCAGAAATCACATGGTGGGAGGGGAGAACCAACTGAAGCAGTGTGCTATGACCTCCACACATGTGCTGTGGCACATATGAACCACCCCCCCACATACACACAAATGAAAAGTTTAATTTTTTAACTTTTAAAAAGAATAAAGGCCTATTTGGCTCATAGTTTAGGATGTGGGGAGTTCAAGTGTGTGGCACCTGCGTCTGGCCAGGGACAGCTTGCTGACCAAGTCTCAGAAGGTGTATAAATCACAGTGACAGACAGGGAGAGGAGCATGTGAGTCCTGCTTTCTGTTAAATTTAACAATTATTTTTGGTAGTTCTGGGGACAACCCAGGATTCTGTACATGCTAAACAAGTACCCAACCACCCAACTGTATCCTAGCTCTTCTCACCATCCTCACAAAGCCAGCCGGATTCAACCATGAGGCTGTACACTGATGGCCTTACTAAACCCTGACCACCCCAGCAACCCCTCCTCCAAGCATCAAGCATCAGATCACATGTCCTTCTTCAGTGTCTCACAGTGGGGATTAAATTCTACCTTTAATATGACAGGAGTATCCCCACCTTTACAATGACTGTGAGGACAGGAATATTCCCACCTTTACAATTACTGTGATGACAGGAGTATCCCCACTTTCACAATGACTGTGAGGACAGTAGTATTCACACTTTTACAATGACTGTGAGGACAGGGGTATCCCCATCTTTACAATGACTGTGAGGACAGGAGTATTCACACTTTTACAATGACTGTGAGGACAGGGGTATCCCCACCTTTACAATGACTGTGAGGACAGGAGTATCCCCACTTTCACAATGACTGTGAGGACAGGAGTATTCACACTTTTACAATGACTGTGAGGACAGGAGTATTCCCACCTTTACAATGACTGTGAGGACAGGGGTATTCACACTTTTACAATGACTGTGAGGACAGGGGTATTCCCACCTTTACAATGACTGTGAGCACAGGGGTATTCACACTTTTACAATGACTGTGAGGACAGGGGTATCCCCATCTTTACAATGACTGTGAGGACAGGAGTATTCCCACCTTTACAATGACTGTGAGGACAGGAGTATCCCCACTTTCACAATGACTGTGAGGACAGGAGTATTCACACTTTCACAATGACTGTGAGGACAGGAGTATTCACACTTTTACAATGACTGTGAGGACAGGGGTATCCCCATCTTTACAATGACTGTGAGGACAGGAGTATTCACACCTTTACAATGACTGTGAGGACAGGAGTATTCACACTTTTACAATGACTGTGAGGACAGGAGTATTCACACCTTTACAATGACTGTGAGGACAGGAGTATTCACACTTTTACAATGACTGTGAGGACAGGGGTATCCCCATCTTTACAATGACTGTGAGGACAGGAGTATTCACACTTTTACAATGACTGTGAGGACAGGAGTATTCACACCTTTACAATGACTGTGAGGACAGGAGTATCCCCACTTTCACAATGACTGTGAGGACAGGAGTATTCACACCTTTACAATGACTGTGAGGACAGGAGTATTCACACCTTTACAATGACTGTGAGGACAGGAGTACCATTCACTACCTCATATCTGAACACATAAAGGCACAGAGAGGTTCAATTATTTTTCCAAAGCCCACAGCCAGCCTGACAGAGCAGAAAGCACAAATGAATGCCACTTACTGGCTTACTTTGATTGCTTGTTTTATATAACCCACCCAGAGGTGGTACAAGCCACAGTGGGTTGGACCCTCCTGCACTAATTATTAATCATTAATCAAGAAAAAAGCTCCACAGACTTGTCCACAGGTCATAAAATAGAGGCTTTTACTCAACTGAGGCTCCTTCTTCCAACAGCTTTCCAGGGCTGAGAACACCTAATCCTGTCTGCCCATGATACCCAGCTTTCTCCCAAGAGGAGGGCCATGTCACTTTTGCTGACATGTACTCAACAGTCCCTGACACAGCTGCTTGGTAAAGTACCCCTCCTGTCACAAACAAGGATCCCCAGAGCTACAGAGCTCTGCACTGCTGGCTACACCACTTAGCAACCCTGAGCTGACTGACTCATTCACTCCTTGAGGATTGACGGCTACAGGCTCTGGATTTGCTAGACTCCTTGCAGGACCCACAATGATTTCATTCATAAAACAGCTGTCCTCCCCAAGCTGGAACCTGGCTCATGTCTCTTCATCCTCATTAGTGACATTAGTGTGCTCCAGCATTATATAATGACTGATCATCACATAGTCTTGGATTCAAATTATAGTTTTCCTGTTCAAAACAAGTCCTTTCAGGTGTTTTTTTCTCTATATTGCTTTGAAGCCTGTCCTGGAACTAGGTCTGTAGACCAGGCTGGCCTCGAACTCACAGAGCTCCACCTGCCTCTGCTTCCCAAGTGCTAGGATTAAAGGCATAATCCACCAACACCCGGCCCCTTTCAGGTCTTTTTAAGGCTAAAATGACCTATAGATAGTACCTGGCATATAGCAGATGCTCAATAAATGTTGCTTCTTCTTGAGAGGCTCAATAACTGTTGGTTATCAATGTCAATCATTGAACAGCTACTCTATGTTGGATGCTGGCAAAGGGATCTGATGATCTGATAGCATGGCCCCTCTTCCCTTTTCTGGTCACTGAGTGCCATTCTCATTTAATAAACATTTGAAAATTTGAAGGTAGGTGTGTGTGTGTGTGTGTGTGTGTGTGTGTGTGTGTGTCTGTGTGTGTGTGTGTGTGTGTGTGTGTGTGTGTGTGTGTGTGTGTGTGTGTGTGCTTGCTGCAGGGGCCATTTGAAGACAATGGATCTTCTGGAACTGGAGTTGCAGACAGTTGAGTGAGTGCTGGCAACCTAAACTGGATCCTCTGCAGGAGCAGCCAGTGCTCTTGATCACTGAGCCATCTCTCCAGCCCCTTCCATATACTTTTGAATAGTTTTTTTTTCCATGAAGAACAGTCAGGAGCCCTTGTTTACAGGGTGTCCACTCTGCCTGGTCTTCATCGGGGTGTTGCATGTATATTTTTAGTTGATATTCACAGTGACTCCTTGAATCGGGACCTAAGATGCTCAGGTGCTTTCCTGAAGTCACACAGCTAGAACTCTCTGGACTGTGGAGACAAGCAGACTATGTTCAGAGGGCCATGAGGAGGGCAAAGGGACCAAGAGACTGCAGTTTGTCACCCATCCCTTGAGAGTGACAGGACTGTGAGCCATAGAGATGACGAGCATCCCAAGAGACTACATACAGCCTCTTTCAACCAGCAAACAGCAGGCTAACTCAAACAGTCCCTTGAGAGCATAGCACAATGATGTCACCGTGTTTATTCCCTGGGTGGGACTCAGTTCCATACAGCAGCCTGATGAACCACTGGCCTCAGACAGTAAAATGACAATGCCTTGTGACTCTCCATGTCACCAGCAGCTCCCCAGCTGAAGGTCACCCAGAAGTAAACCACAGGGCTACTTAATCTTTGCTCCAGTTCCACAGTTTAGAAACAATTCTGTGTCACTTCCATCACTGGCCTTGGCAGTCATCCTATTTAAGGGCAGGGTGACTGCAGTGTGCTTGGTGATAGCACACACACTCAAGATCTCTTTCAAGCCTGGTTATGGGCTAATTACTTAAGAGTTAAGATTAAGTTCCACTTGTTTTCTTTAAAATTTAATTTAAAAAATTTATAAAATCGAATTTAAATATACATACAATTACATATAATATGTAAAATTATAGCCAGGCATTGGTGGTGGACTCCTTTAATCCCAGCACTTAAGAGGCAGAGGCAGGCAGATCCTTGTGGGTTCGAGACCAGCCTGGTCTACAAGAGCTAGTTCCAGGACAGGTTCCAAAGCAATACAGAGAAACCCTGTCTGGAAAAAACCAAATAAATAAACAAAAAATATATACAATAATATATACACACACACACACACAATATAGTATGTTTATATGAGTGTGTTGAGCAAATTCCCCCTCAGGCCTTATTCCCTTTCCCCCCTCCATTTGTCCCATTTGCTGGCTCCTTTTGCTCTGTAGCCTGTGAGGCAATACATCTCAGAACAGAAGAAACGGCTGTGCTTATGGCATCTGGTAGAGAAAGGGAAAGAGAAAGGAAGGGCGGGGTCCCAGAACCTCCAACAGGACCCTACCTCTTCAGGCCTTCACCAGTTCCCAACACTATAACAGACAGGACCAAACTGTCACCATTTGTGCCTTCAGGGGACTAAAGTGTCATGTGCACCTTGAAGTTGTTTACTTCTGTGTGCATATATTCTAAGTTATAACTCTAGCTTCTTCTAGACTCCACAGGAGCAAAACACACATATATACACAAATAAAAGTAATAAAATAAATCTTTAAAAATTTGATTTAAGATGTATATGAGCCCTTTCATGTATAAATTTCATGTATAAAGTAAATCACACACACACACACACACACACACACACTCACACACGAGCAACTTTTAAAAGCCCGTGTTGTTGAGCCAGGTGCTGGTGGCTCATGTCTTTAATCCCAGAGCTCAGGAAACAGAGGCAAGTGAATCTTTTTTTTGTTTTGTTTTTGTTTTTGTTTTTCAAGACAGAGTTTCTCTGTGGCTTTGGAGCCTGTTCTGTAACTAGCTCTTATAGACCAGGCTGGCCTGGAACTCACAACGCCCAGCTTGAATCTTTGAATTCAAAGCCAGCATGTTCCACAGAGTGAGTTCCAGGATAGCCAGGACAAAACAGAGGAACCCTGTCTTGAAACCCATGCCCCCCCCAAAAAAAAGAAAAACCCAGTGCTGTGCTGGCAAAGAAAACTCAGCTCTGTCAGACCACAGCTATGACTTAGCACCGCTGACCTGCTACATGCTCTCTGCTCTTGTCCTTTTGGCGTCTTTGCTGTCCATTTCCATTTAAAATTGTACGTGCTGGAGCCAGCAATGGAACAAGGCTTTGTTCTCTTCTCGCTGTTTCTCCTGCAGAACTGACGACAGAATATACTTTTTAGGAACGATCCCATTATTAAGTGGACTCAGGACCTATCGGGTCCCCAGTTTCATACCACTACCATCATACACAAACATACGTGGAGACAGCTATACATAAATCAGCACACTGCACCAGTCACCAAGGGGTGGATCATACCGGGCCTTTTGCATATGTTAGTCATTCATTAAACTCTAGTAATCAAAAGTCTATGGTAACTACACCATAATTTCCTTTTCAATACATAGTCAAACTGAGATTCAAAGAAGTTATGAAACTTAAGTGACTTATGAGTCTACAAGGTGGTAAAGACAAGTTTCTAAACCAAGTCACTTCTAGTTTCAAATCCTTAGAATGTTCCACATTAAATACATATATGCATGCTATACGTACGCACAACAGAGTTGCTGCAGCTGTTTCTATAAGCTCATATTTGAAACACATTTAACATTGACATTATAGCTCCTTTTCCTTCCTTCCTAACTCTGGAGACTAGGAAGATCTCAATGGTAGGTACATGCTTAGAATACATAAACACAGAATAACTAACTAACTAAATAATAACTTAAGCGGCATTAACACTTTGGTCTGCTGTGAACATTTTATAGGCTGTATGGGCTCAACCTATGGTTCCTAACAAGTGTAAAATGCCATCCAACAGGAACACCAATTAATAATCTTAGGCTGCTGGGGCCAGTGAGAGGGCTCAGCAAGTGAGGGAGGCTGTTGCTGCTAAGCCTGACCACCTTAGTTTGATTCCCAGACTGACATGGCAGAATAGTCCACTACATGACCTCCACATGTAGTGCCATGGCACATGCACACATGTGAGGCACACAAACACACACATATGTATTTATGCATGCATGTGCATATGTATGCCTACTGGAGAGAAACAGTGGTGCCTGCCTATAGTCCCAACTCCTCAAATGCTGAGGCAGCAGGATCACTGGAGTCTTGATAGTCATGTAGAGCCACCAGACTGCCATCTACAGCAGCTTTCCTGTGTTACAGCCCCGCTGGCAAGGTGCCAGGGTTATGCCTTTTACTACAAGTGCTGCCCTGGTGTGTGGAAAGCACTTACAGCACTGTGCCTTGGATTTGCACTGTCCTAGTGAGCATTTTCATGTTTTTCCAGCCATTGGCACATGGAAGGTCCCAAATGTACCTGAAGATGAAATGAATAATTCCTTGAATCTTGGTATCAGAAGAAAAATAGCATGTATTTCTCAAGTTACATACCCGTTCAGCCATCTTCAGAGCACCTTTGCTCTGTACCAGAAGACACAGAGACGAAGAGGGATCAAGGCTGGAAGTCAAATCATAGACAAAATGCTGTGCTCAGTATGCTCAGGTTCCTGGCGCTTCAGTGAAAGTCTGAACCTAACTTGGCTTCTGTCCAGACAGTTTATCCGTTCCTGGCAGGAGAAGAATGAAACCGGATCCCTGATTTCTTGTGGCTCAGTGTCTACACACACAAGAACCAGGAGCACAGAGGTGGGGGCAGTAGAAATGGCAGTGATGACAGTCTTACATGTCCCAGGCTCGCCTCAGATCACTACATAGCTGAGGATGGCCCTAAACTTATTATTATTGAGACAAGTTTTCTCTATAAAGCCCTGTTGTTCAGGGTCTTGTTATATAGACCAGGCTGGCTTCAAACTCCTAAAGATCTGCCTACCTCTGCCTCCTGAGTGCAGGGCTCAAAGGTGTGTGCGCCACACCCAGCTTGGGTCTGGCTTTTTCTTCCTTTAAGAGTTTGTTTTAATTACATGTGTTCTTATGTATGTCTTTGTGTTCAGGTGTCCAGGGAGGTCAGAAGTGGGGTGTCAGATCCCTGGGAGCTATAGTTACAGACATTTGTGAGTTGCCCTATATGGTACTGGGATGTAAACTCCCAGTTGGCAGAGCAGTAGGTGCCCCTGAGCCTTCTCTCTAGCTTCTTGGATTAGTCTTAAAGGGTACTTATAAGTTTGAGAGGAGGAGATAGCCTCCCATTTTCTAGGTGCTGGAGCTGTAGTATGTACCATGGTGCTTGGTTCATAAAGTGCTGAGGCTTGAACCCAATGCCCCCTACATGATAGGCAAATACTCTGCCAACTCCATGGCCAGCCCTGGACTAGGACATTTATGTTTGTTTTATTGTTGTTTTGCTTTGTTTGTTTGTTTGTTTGTTTTTTAGATTTTTGAGGGGGCAGGGTCTTATTCTGTAGCCTATGCTGACCAGGAACTCACTATTTAGCCTAGTGTACTTAAATGTATGAATGCATGCAAGGCTTCTGTGAAAACATGGCTCTGCAGAGGAGACTGGAGGGCAGCTGAACATGATCTGTTCGCAACTCCTATGTAGTGTCGTCACTCCCTCCCCCCAATCCAGCAGCTGAGCCTAAGAACAAGTCTGGGTTACACATTGTCTCTCAACTAGGAGTAAGGAGGTGTGTGTGTCCCTTGTGCCCCCCCCCCCCAAATACTTGCAGGCTTTCAAACAGATATTTTAAAGACTCTGCTGCCTGAGGAAAACGGTCAAGTTTCTTTGCTTTTGGGATTATGTCAACCCAGGTAGAAACACTGGTTAGGCCAAGTTGATCAGAATCTCTGATTGGCTGTTGATGACCTAATGGGGATTTCAGGAGCACCATTGGGCTCTCATAACCAGCAGAGCCACAAAGCAGGAAGGTGGAGCATGCAAACTGATAGCGTGCTTAAGGGCAGGCAGTATACTGGAGGAGCTTATGGGGATGACCAGCCAGGAACTTTTAAAGCACAGGGTGTGTTGTAAGCAGTAAAAGAGAGTCTTGAAGCTGAGAAACAACACTGCCCCCAAGGTCCTCCTGGGTTTCTTTGTGTTGCTTCTGTCTTCTGCAGATGCCAGGTGTCTCTGTCTCCCCAGAGAGCAGGCTGGGCTTGCCGACAAGCCCTGACAAGTCCCTCCTTCACTCCTGTCCCTCCCCCCCCCAACTGCCCAAACCTGCTCCCTGCAGCCCTGAGGCTGCCATCAGCCCCCACCCTGAACTCATGCCAGACTACTTACCCAGTCTTTTTCTGCTCTAGGAGACCACGAGGTCAGCATGGCAGGCTTTGGCTGTGTGCTAGAGCAGCACACGACCCCCCCCCCCCCACCACCACCACTTTATGAATTCTCCAAGCGGTAGAGAGGAATAAAAATAACACAGAATAGAAACTTGTGGGCACAGTCAGAGAGGAGTGTTTTCTGTAGCAGAAGAGTCCCTGGGGAATGGCTTACCTGGTGAGTCATCACAAGTTGGTTCCTCTTGGCTGGCTACCAAAAGAAAAGAGAACACAGACCTATGGCCTCCAGGGAGGCGTGCAGGGCATTTTAGAGAGGCCAGGGTTTGCAGAAGAGGACAGCAGAGCCATTGGAGAGCCACCAGGACTGGGATTCCATGGAACCTTGCTGTCCCTGTGTGACCTGGGTCCCCCTCTGCCTGACCTCAACTGCCTCCTTTGCTAATGAGGGGATGAGTCAGGAGGCCCCCACTTTTTCAGCCCAGCTGGACCCTTTTGGTGCTTCATGAGCTGGACAAAGAGTTCTGACACTACCTTAGTCCAAGGGCAGGTACTGTGTCATGAACTTCACAGGCATGCAAGCTAATCCTGAGATTCTTGCCACGTGCAGTGGGTCCCCAGAGGAGAATGTGGGTTCCTTGGACTAAGGTACTCACTCAGGGTCATAAACCTAAAGCTTTTGGCTCAAACCTCTTTTTTTGTGAATCTAAAATTTCCCAAATGTGATTCGCTTAAATGCATGCGCGTGCGTGTGCACACACACACACATACACACACACACACACACACACATACACACACACACACACACACCAGCAAAATCAAAAGGCAGGGAGATGGTTCAGGAGGTATGAGTGCTTGCTACGCATACCTGAGGACTTCGGTGAGTCTGCAGCACCCATGTAAAAAGGCAGACATGTCTTTGCATGGACCTGTAATCTCAGTGCTTCGGGGGACAAAGACAGGAAAATCACTGAGGCTTGCTTGCTGCTAGCCTAGCTCTAGGTTCAGTGAGAGACCCTGGCTCAAGGGAATACAGTGGAGATCCATAGAGCAGGACCTCTTTGTCCTCCTCTGCCCTCCACACACGTAGTCTCACACATATGTACACATGCCACATACATACTCTTACAAAAATAAAATGGTTAACAACAGCAAAACACACAAACAAAAGCAAATGACTAGTGTCACTTTTAAGTTTGCTTTGATGACCACCAAATCTATCAGCTGAGATACATGCAAACATGGTCCTGGCCAGCTCACTGGCCTGTTTCTCAGGAGCCATTGTGCTTATGGCTGTGATTTTTCTCAATTTGCAACAGCATACATATTTTATTAAGCAGAATGCTTCTAACTAGAGCTCAACACTAACCCACTGATGTGTTCTGAGCTAAGTAGACACTTAAAACAGGTTTGGGCACCTTATGCTTTAATTAGATGGGTGCTCCATGCACATACAGGGAACTTCCTGGAAAAAGCAGGGCCAGGGAGTGCTCTCTTAGCAGCTTGGAAGGCATGGTGAATCAGTAGGTACAACGGCCTTTTGTCTGAGGAGCATGCTTCTCAGAACCTGACCAGCAGACCAGGCCCACCACCTCCCTCCTTCCAACAGCAACAGTGCAGGACAAACGGATGTTAACTGGAAGGCTTCCCTAGGACCTGCCAGCTGTACCAAAGGTAGAAGCCAGAGTGTTTTCCATAGAACTTATGCTACTGTCCCATGGCTAGAATCTGCAGTCCCCGGACATAAGACCCTACCTCTCTCCCATCCAGGTTTTGCCTTCAACAATTTGGCTGCTTAAAAATAAAAATGCTGCAACTAGCCAGGCAGTGGTGGGGCATACCTTTAATTCTAGCACTTGGGAGGCAGGGGCAGGCCTGCCTGGAGGCTTGTTTCTCAGAAACACAGCTTCTCTGTGTTAAACCTTCATAAGATGGGGTAAGCCTGGCCATTCATTTCCAACAGCTATATACAAACCCACACTTGTTTTGTTTTTGGTCTGTCTGTCTCTGTGTGTATATACTTCTCTCTCTCTCTCTCTCTCTCTCTCTCTCTCTCTCTCTCTCTCTCTCTCTGTGTGTGTGTGTGTGTGTGTGTGTGTAGGCTGAGGTTGGTGTAGGCTGTCTTCCTCAATTGCTCTTCATCTTATTTGCTGAGACAGTCTCCTAGCAAACATGGAGCTGCTGACTCAACTAGACTATCAGTGCATGCTGCAGGACCTGATCTTCTGTCATGTTTTGACACAGGGTCTCACAATGTAGCTCTGGCTGGCCTAGAATTTACTCTATAGAACAGGCTGGCTTCAAACTTGGAGATTCACCTGCATTTGCCTCTCAAGTGCTGGAATTAAAGGCATGTGTCACTATGCCCAGCCACAACATTTTTTTTTTTTTTTTTTTTTTTTTTAACATGGCTTCTGGGGATCAGACCTTGGTTTCCATGCTTGTACAAGAGTCCTTTCCAATTACACCATTTCCCCTCTAATCTAGGCTATGAGGTTTGTATGTTGAGAAGTTTTATAGAAAGTCACACCAGCATGCTGGTGGAAGTGACTTGGCTCACGTTGGGTTTACTGATCACTTACCACTGCTGTGATGTATTATCTATGATTTATTAAAGCTTGCCTGAGGATTCAGAAAGCAAAGTCAGCCACAAGCCATAGAAGCCAGGCATACATCTTTAATCCCAGCAGCCAGAAGCTAGGAGGTAGTGGTGTACACTGTTAATCCAAGAACTCGGGATTAATAGGTAGATGAATCTCTATGAGTCCAAGGCCACCCAGATCTACACAATAGCGGATCAGTCTAAAAGAGAATTATAGCTCTCACCTTTAATACCAACATTAGGGAAGTATATAGGACAGAAGCAAGGATTCAGTAGAGGCATTCATTCTCCAGCCACACTGAGGAGAGGCAGCAGTTTGAGGCTTGGTGAAGAGCTCCTGTGTGAGAGCTAGAGGTGAGAGCTAGTGGCCAGCTGCTTTGCTTTTCTGAACTTCAGCTTGAAGCTTGAACCTCAATATCAGTCTCTGTGTCACTTATTTACTCATGTTACAATCCCACTGTGAACAAGGTATTTCAGTATGTTGTATGCATGGACTGAAAATTAACCATTTGAAAAGGAATAACCTGAATCACAACAGGCATGAAACAGTCAATCGAAGCATAAATGACTTTCATATCTGGTGTGTGTGTGTGTGTGTGTGTGTGTGTGTGTATGCACATGAGCCAATGCATGTGTAGGTAGGAATGCACACATGAGTGCAGGTGCCCATAGAGGCTAGAAGAGAGCATCGGGTCTCCTGGAACTGGAGTCACAGGCAGTTGTGAGCCACCTAACAAGGTGCTGGGCACTGGACTCTGGTGCTCTGTAAAAACAGTGCACACTCTTAACCATCGTGCTGGCTCTCCAACCGTAACAAGGCTGGAAGAAAAGCCAAGAACCACTTGAGCGTCCTTGCTTCCTTCAATGTAGCTAAGGTGTTTGAGTTTTCAAAAAGGAGTGGAGGGTTACTAAGTGGTGTCAGGATTAATGGGACTAGAGCTTCACAGAAAAAGCTGAGCACGGTAATTAGAACAAATGAAATCCCCAAGGCCACACAGTAAGTGGTGAATGGAAACTTGAACTTAAGCCTACAAGGTACAGCGAGGCGACTGCAGCAGAATGGAAATATCAACAACCTCCCCACAGGGCTGTTGGAAGGAGAGGGATATGACTTCCAGAAGGTGCCGGTCTGGGTACTTACATACTGCTGCCCTCTCTCCCTCTCTTGACTCCACACCCAGCATTCTCTCTGTCACAAAACAGGCCCTGACTAAATCCAAGAAGACAACACTGACACGCTTCAGGATGGATAAAATACTATGGCAGTTATTTGAGACTCAAGCCCACCCTGGGAGGTAGATGTGACCCTTGTGTTCCAGAGGAAGAAAGACAGCTTCTTGGAGGATAGATGGGCTCCCAGGGCCACTTTGCTCAGGAGCAATACTCTGGGATTTGAACTGAGTCCTGTCTACCCACTGAGACCTGAGAAGCCCACAGTCGTTTTCTGGGGTGGAAAGTGAGCTCTAAACTGTAGTAGCTGTGGACTTGCTCTGGGGAGGGGAGGCCTGCACGTAAATGCTGTTTTTGAAATGCTACAGTAGAAATGTGTGGGCCTATGAGTAAGAAGGAAGGAGAAGCGGGAAAGGGAGGCTGTGAGGTTCTGTGTACCTATGTAACCATCCGCAGAATAACCATGTGCTTCCGCCTCGTGAGACCGTCTGTTTCCAGAGTCACCCAACCATGTCACATGTACACATCAAAGTCTACGACAGTTGCCTCTGTACTGAAGATCTGTGACTTTTCTCCTTCTCCTTATTCCCTAAATAACATGTCACAGCTATTTTCATAGCCTACACTCTGAATCAGACATTATAAAGCACCTAGAGGACACAAAGCATGTGGAAGGATGCTCATAGGTTCTATGCAAACATGACAGCACTGGCAACAGGAACACCTGCAGATTTTGGTACCTTTAAGGCTTAGAAGCAATCCCTTGTAGATAATGAAAGACAAATGTACTCTTCCTCAAGGGTGGTACAACGGAAACAACAGTTTAAATGACCTGCCAGAGAGAGAACTAGCAAGGCAGGGCAAACCCAGGGAATCGTGAGTGTGTGCGTGTGTGTGGTTAGTAAGTGGTACTTGTACAGTAAGTGTGTGCAGACACACACCTAAATTTATTTTTTGTTGTTGTTTTGATTTTTTGCTTTTCCAGACAGGGCTTTTCTGTGTAGCCCTGCCTGTCCTGAAACTTCCTTTGTTGTCCAGAATGACCTTGAACTCAGAGATCCACGTGCCTCTGCCTCCTGAGTGCTGGGGTTAAAGGCTCGCACCACTTGCCCAGCCTCAAAACCTGGTTTAAGCTTACATTAAAAAACAAAACAAAACAAAACAAAAAATTCCCCATGGGTTAGCCGGGCGTTGGTGGCACAAGCCTTTAATCCCAGCACTCGGGAGGCAGAAGCAGGCAGATCTCTCTGTGAGTTCAAGGCCAGCTTGGTCTACAGAGCTAGTTCCAGGACAGGCTCCAAAACCACAGAGAACCCTGTCTCTGAAAAAATCCAACTCCCCCCCCCAAAAAAACCTGAAAAACAAAACCCAAAAAACCCCATTGGTTTCATGATGGCATTTCATATAGATATGTCACCTATTTCTCCCTGGGGTGACTATATTTTTAGTGCATTTCACACTTATAAACAAGTTAAGCCTTCACTCTCTTGGAAGAAAAGCCAGGTGTTTTGTCTTTAGTAAAAATATCTGCCAAGCATATGCTTGTTGTTGTAGTTAAATCAGACCACTGCTATCTCTGCACTTGTGTGAACTGTGTCCTTATAAAAGCATCAAAAACACACAACTCCCACCCTGCCTAGCCTGCTGAATTGGCGTGGCCCACCTTGAAGCAAATTCAGTTTTCTGCTCCCAATAGTGTCATATTTGGAAATAGTTCCAAAATTTGAAGCACACAGCTGTTACTCCCAAAAAGGAAACTTTAAAATAATCCTCGAGTTAAGAAAGATACCAACCCCAGTCAGACAAACAACTAGAATATATGTTCTAGCTCACCTCTCTGTTTCGACAAAACACTGACCAAAAGCAACTTGAGAAGGAGAAGATTTATTCAGCTTACAGGTTATAGTCCATTACTGAGGACAGCCAGAACAGGCGCTCATGGCAGGAGCTTGAAGCAGAGGACTCTGCTTACGGGCTTGCTTCAGTGCTATACTGTTTTATGACATCTAGAAAAGAAGTTTGGTGGAAAGAACTCTCTGGATGTTTTTCCTGAATTACACAGACAGGAAGGTTTCCCAACCCCCCCCCCAAAAAAAAGCCATTGAGATTTCCTCTCTAGAAAGGGGCAGTGGTGGCACACACACCTTTAATCCCAGCACTTGGGAGCCAGAGGCAGGAGGATCTCTGTGAGTTTGAGGTCAGTCTGGTCTAGAGTAAAATTCTAGGACACTCTCCAAAACTACACAGAGAAACCCTGTCTCAAAAAACAAACAAACAAACACAGAAAGAAAGGAAGGAAGGGAAGAAAGGTAGAAAGGAAGAAAGAAAGGAAGGAAGGGAAGGAAGGTAGAAAGGAAGGAAGGGAAGAAGGAAGGAAGGGGCAGACATCATTTTGGCTGCCAAGACTCTTGACTGATGGTTTACAGCTGAGTCCTACTGTAAACATGATGACGTTTGAACAAAGTCACCTGTCAGGCTTGAGCCTTCAGCTCTGGTAATCTGGATAGTAACACTCAAAAGCTGTCCACCTTGCCTCAATTTGGGACAAACTTCTGAAAGGTCATCTGCATTAGTAAGCGTTCAAGCACAACGACAACATACTTGAGAGGGTCAACTGATGAGGAAGAAAGGGGAACTATTTTGGCTCACTGTTTTGGAGGTTTCAGTTCATATTCCAGTAGTCCCTGTGGTGTGGTGGTGGCATGCTACAGTAGAGCAAAAATGCTCACCTCACGGGGAAGCAAAGAGAGATGAGGGATGGGGTCCCCAAGCCCCCCTTAGTTGCTGCTCCCAGTGACCCTTCACTAGGCCCCTCCTCCTATACCTCCACCACCCTGAATAGTGCCACAGACTGATAACCCAGCCTTTAACACACAGGCATGTAGAGACACTTACCTACAGTCCCATTGTAGCCAGCTCCAGTGCATCCCATGTGGCTGGCAAGAGGTATACTACTGCACAGGTGTACTGCAGGCCAGTCTCCTGCTGGCTACACCTGCTGCCCTCATGGTCTCCCAGGTGTTAGTCTTAGGAGCATCCCCAGTAAAGTGTCTTCAGGTGAATCCCATTTTTCAGAGTCTGTTTCCCTGGGAACTTACCATTGCCAAAGGCCTTAGGCACTGGACTGTGGTCCACCATCCTCCGGGGAAGCTGTTGTGAGAACAGAGAACAGACACAGGACTTGTTAGTCACTTGAGAGGATGCCCAGGTCTGTGGTCTCTAGCCAGATGACTGCAGTGTGTGCACAATCATGATAGGTTTCCTCTTAAAACTTGTAGCTTCAGCTGGGCTGTGCACACCTTTAATCCCAGCACTCACGAAGCAGAGGCAGGTGAATCAAGGCCAGCATGGCCTATGGAGCAAGTTCCAGGGCAGGCTCCAAAGCGACACAGAGAAACCCTGTCTCAAACTCCCACCCTCAACAAAGAGGAGCAAGTGCTCTTAGAAGTTGTGCCCTCTCCCCAGCCCCTACACATTGTTTGAGGAATGGTCTCTCAGCGAACCTGAATCTCATTGACTGGGGTCTGTCTTTGAACTCACCCTTGTGTTTCCTAGTGACAGGGTCACAGATGCATGATGTCACCTTCTTTTATGTGGGTTCTGGGATGTGAACCAGGGTCCTCATGTTGGTGCAACAAGCACTTTATTCACTGAACTGCCTCCCCACCTTATTTGTTGAGAGAGACTATCCCACTGCAACAGGCCCATCAATTCAGCTAGACTGGCTGGCTAACAAGCCCCAGAGATCCAGAGATCCTCTTGTCTCTTCCTCCGACGTGCTAGGATTACAGGCACACCGTGCAGTGCCCAGTATTTTTTTTTTTTTTTTTTTTTTTTTTTTTTTTACATGAGTGCTGGGTATCAAAATCAAGTCCACAGGCTTGTATGGCAAGCACTTTAGTGGCTGAGCCATCTCCTCAGCCTCTTTGTTCTTGGTGGTTGTTGCTGACAAATAGTCCATTTTATGACATTTGTTAATTTATTCACTCACCAGTTGATAAAAATGGGATTGTTTTATTTTGACTATTGTGGATGGGGTACTATGCACAGCCATGTCCAAGCTTTTGTATGAATGTATGTACTCATTTCTCTTGGATATAGACCCAGGAGTGGAATCACCAGTCAAATGGTAACTGTGTGTTTAACCTTGTGAGGAACTGCCCAGATGTGTTTTTCCAAAGCAGCCTCACCTCTTTATGCTCCCATCAGCAGCACAACTGAGGCCCAATTTCTCCACATTTGTTAGAATGTTTTTTTCACTTAAGCCTTCCTTGTGGCTGTAGAACGGTATCTCACTGTGTTTTCTTTATTTTAGACAGTGTTCCTCTATGTAGGCCAAGACTGGCCTTAAATTCAGAGATCCACTTGCCCTGCCCCCAATGCTGGGATCAAAGGTGTGCATCCACC
The DNA here is from genome assembly GCF_943737965.1 of Phodopus roborovskii. Lineage (NCBI taxonomy): Eukaryota > Metazoa > Chordata > Mammalia > Rodentia > Cricetidae > Phodopus > Phodopus roborovskii. Next base: position 7,451,695 of record NW_026126578.1, read on the forward strand.
TTGACTTTTTTCATGGTGAACTTTGAAACGAGAGTTTTAGATCTTCAAACCAAGTCTAGTGGCATACAACTGTGATCTGGAGGTAGAGGCAAGAAGATCAGAAGTTCAAGGTCATTCTCAGTAACATAGTTCATTTGAGACAAGCCTGGAATATAAGACCCTGTACACACACACACACACACACACACACACACACACACACAGGCATGCATGCACGCGCGCGCGCACACACACACACACACACACACACACACACACAGAGAGAGAGAGAGAGAGAATCAATGCCTCAATATAGTCTAGGCTGCCTTCCAACCAACTCATCCAACTCAACGTACATCTGAGAATGACCTTCTGGTTTCGCCTCCCATAGGCTGGGATGACAGGTGTGCACCACCACACCTGCTTTGTGCAGTGCTGGGGACTGAAGCCAGAACTTTGTACATGCTAGGCAAGGCCTCTACCAAATGATGTCATCCCTACCCCAGTGATACTTAGTTGAACTACTTATTGATTACACTTTGGAGTTATGTCTGAGACAGCTGAGAAGATTTTAATTATTTATTTAATTTTCCAAGACAGGGTTTCTCTGTGGCTTTGAAGGCTGTCCTGGAACTAGCTCTAGTAGACCAGGATGGTCTCGAACTCACAGAGGTCCACTTGCCTCTGCCTCCCAAGTTCTGGGATTAAAGGTGTGGACCGCCACTGTCCAGTCATGTTGAGAAGATTTACTCACATCTTTTCCTCTGAATAGCTATTATTTCAGTCTTTGATCTACTGAGTTAGTATGGTAGATGGTGTGTGATGAGGGTTCAATGTCATTTTCCTGACTGTGGGCATCCAGTCATTGAAAAGGTTATTCCCTCCCCCATTTATGTGTTGGTACCACCCTTGTCAAAAATCATCAAAAACTTCTATGCCCCTTTCAGCTAAGTCTGACTTCTTTGTCCATCAGACCAGGCTAGGTGGTTCCCAAATCATACAGACTACAACAGGCAATTCTCTCACTCAAGTTAAGGGGGGAATCAACTCAGCTGTGACCCTGCTCCTCTTGGTCATTACTCCAGGCCCCAGTTGCTAGAGCAGCATTGATCCGGAATCTCCCAGTATGCAGGGCTGCGTTAAGGTTTCTTTTCAGGAGTGACATGTATCACTCCCACTCTCACATAAGTCTTGATGCCAAGCCTATTGGCAGTCAGGGAGGAAAACTGCTCCTCTCTCAGTGATGCAGCCACTGCAAGAGGCAACAGGCTGTTCAGGGAAAGCACCAGGCACAAATACGTCTTCACTGGATAGGTCTCTCTTGTGACCTTCAGGCACTCTGGGGACTTTGCCTGTTCCTTTCCTGCTGTCTGATGGGTGCAACCTTGGCTATCTTCTGTCTGCTTTATGCAACCTTCCTGGAGATGTCTCATCTGTTGTCATGGTGTTGGGAATAGCTCATCTATTAGATGCCCAGTCTCACATTGACATCTCCAGCTTCTGGACATGGACACATATTGCTCTACTGAACATGATCCAGATATCCCAGGTGATGCTCAGACATGTATCCCCAAATCTATTCGTCTGGGTCCCTGGCTCCAGACACATAAACATTACTGTCTTTCTTGCCATTCCTCTTTCCTCATCCAGAACCTTAGTGCTTCCTTCTTCCTAGTCAGCCATTATGTGTACTGACACACAATGTGTTCTATAACACCACACAGATTAGTCCCTCGCCACCTAGTCTCAATGATTCTGCCCTCGACTAGTCTCCCTTGAGTCCATTCTCTCTGTTGCATCTATACTAATTTTTACAAAGTGCAAACCCTGCTTTGTCACTAACATAGACTTCCCTGCTGGCCATCACAGTCTGGGGATCAGGACAGGCCCTGTGAGGACTTTCCTGACTGGGCCTGTCAGAGCCCCACTCCTGAACAGAATGTGCCTGCTCCTTGATTCACCTTTGGCCAATTGCTCCCTAAGCCCCTCACCCTCCAAACTCAGAGCTTCTACACAGTCACACCCTATGCTTGGGACCATTTGTTCTCCTATGGGCAACTTCTTTTTCTTATAGCAACAGACAGGCATCTCTTGCTTCTCCCTCCTGACTAAACAGTAAGTAATTAAAGGTACTTTACCAAGAGGGTGAGAGAGAAAGGGCTTTGGAACTGGACAGCCCGGTTTTCAATCCTGGTTTCCATGTATTGCCTGCAACACAGTACACAAGATCTTACATCTCCCAGCCTCTGTTGCCTCATGCAGAAAAGAGATAAAAAGAGTCTCGTTACATAAGTTTGTGGTAAGGATTAAATGAGTAAGTATGTAGAAGGTCCTTAGGATGGGACCTGCATACTGTAATGGTTCAGCCAACAACTGCCATTGCTTTGATGAAACTCCATAGCACACTATAATTACCCCCCACAATTAAGCACTTATAAACAGAATCCATAATTTATCCACGTGACTACTTTCTGCATTGTAAGATCATTAGAGTTGGGACTATGCTTCAGGCTTCCAGTTCTTAGCACGCCATAAAAATTAGTTAGTTTGTTTTTCTTTCTTTTTAAGGCAGGGTCTCACTATGTAGCTCTAGCTGGCCTGGAACTCTATATGTAAGCAGATATGTAGCCTTGAACTCACAGAACTCTGCCTTCCTCTGCAGCACTGATGTTAAAGGCTCATGCCACCACACCTGGTTGATTTGTTAAATTTCTGTTACTTATTTGACTGAATGAATGAATGACCCTCATGACTCCTCATGTTGTCTTGTGAGGGTAGACTCTTGTCCTCTCCTGTTTGAGACAGGGTTTCAACAGCAGCCACTGTGGCATACCCCTCTCCCCAGCCCAATGCTGATTAGTGGCTTTTTATTATCGGCAGACACTTAACTGAAACCAGGTGGAACACACTCTCTCATGAACAGCCTTTAGACTCTTCGACATTCCTCATGCCGCCATGTACTTCTACACAACCCACTGCAAGGTCACTTAGATTAGTTACACAGGGATTGGTTAAGGACAATGGATGCAAGCTAAAGGGAGGAATTACATGTATGGATGTCCTGTAATGTTTAAAAGCACTGAGCCCATAGACTGTGTTCTTTCAGACTCACACACGTGGAGGCCTTGTACTATAAAACCACCTCTGTCTGTGCTGAGGGGTAAAACAGACAGTGGGAATGAATGGGGCCTGAAGAACACAAGGGTTTCACACAGGTGTCAGCAAAGAGCTGTGGCCCTCCCTGGAGGTCACATCCAGTTACTGGCCTGCCTTACCTGCAAAGAGAGAGCACTTCACTGGTTTTGAAGTCTATTAATTCTGTCAGGTCATACACCATCTCTCCAAGGTGACTCATTCTAGGGAGGCTTTTTTTTTTTTTTCTTCTTGTGGGGGATGCAATGTTGGGGACAGAGCCCAAGGCAAAGGTATCTTCATTCAGTCTGCTAAGTGCTCAGCCACTGCATTCCACCCTGGGCAGCCTCAGCAGGGAATTTTCTACAGCCTGATCTGATATCAGAAGGAAATAGAAAATGGAGGAACAGTGTCCTTATTTTGTGATCACCAGTGAAGAGCAAGAGACTACAAATGGCTGAACTCAGGGAGAAGGGACCATACCTTGAAGGTGAGGGCCAGAGGCCCCATGTGCTGGGGGATGAAAAGACTTTTGAGGCAGACAGACTGAATTCAGAGTCCTGCTATGACATTGCACCTGTTACTTAACTCTTGCAGTCCTGGGTTTCCTTGTTGGCTGAGGAAAGGAAAAGAAAAAGTTCCTATTTTTGTTGTAGGATTAATGAGGACGGTTATACATTGTGTTATCAGCCTCCCACTAGTGCTAGGTCATCTGCTCTATTTTTAAAAAGTATCTATCTACTGCACATGCCTGAATATATGTATGTGCACCAGATGCACGACGTGCCTTCAGTCGAGAAGGGGTCATTGGATCCACTCGAGCTAGAGTTACAGGCAGTTGTGAGTCATCGTATGTGAATGCTCTGAACTGAACCCAGGTCCTCTGAAGAGCCACAAATGCTCTTAACTGCTAAGCCATTTCTCAAGACCCTATTTTTTGTGTGTGTCTGTATGTATACATGTGTGTGTTTATGTATGCATGTATGTGGGGAGTAATGCCAAGTGTTTTTCTCAATTGCTATTTTATTCTTTTCTATTTTTTATAAATGTATTTTTTAATGGACTAGAGAGATGGCTCAGTGGTTAAAAGTACTTTTTACTCTTCCAGGGGACCTGAGTTCAATTCCCAGCACCATATAGGGTGGATCACAATTGCATGAGGATCCAATAACTCTGGCCTCTGATGGAATGAACACACACATACACACACACATACACACACACATACACACACACACACACACAGGACAAGCTTAAAAATAAGTCTTTAAAAAATATTTTTCCTGTGTGTGTGCCTGCTTGTCTGCAGGAATGTATACAGTGCTTGCAGAGGCCAGAAGAGAGTGTTAGATCCCTTGGAACTGGTGTTACAGATGGTTGTGACCTGCCATGTGGGTGCTGGGAAGCAAACCCAGGTCCTAGAAGAACAAGCAGTCAGTGCTTTTAACCACTGAGTCACCTTTCCATACCCAGGATTAATATGAAATGCTGTCTTTTGGTATCTAGACTACTTAACAATGGCAGTTGTGAGTTCTGAAGCAGTCTTTGGGAATTGTATCCAGAAAGGGGCAACAGCCTCTTTGCCAGGCATCACTTTAGTGGATTGCTTTTTAGATCTGTCAATCCAAGAGGCAGTACCTAGTGAAACAGCACGGCAGTACCTAGTGAAACAGCACGAAGAGTAACACCATTCAGAGCCCTCTGCTTGCTCAACCACGGTACACCGGACAGCAGCTAAGGCACTGGCTGAAACCACACCATTCAAAGGAGCTGGCTTTACATCTCTGTCACTTACTTCAGTGGCTCTGCCTGTAAATGACTTAATAACTAAGTCTTAGTTTCTCAGTTGTTATGAGCAGTTTTCCTGCAGGCCTGGTCCCAAAGATGTGTCAGCCCCAAATAACACACAGAGACACTATATTAGATATAAAACCATTGGTCTGTTACTAGCATTTCTTTTTGGCTAGCCCTGTCTTAAATATTAACCCACTTCTATCAACCTAAGTATTTCCACATGGTCTTATCTTACCAGAGAGAGGGTCCAGAGTTGTTCTCTCTCGGTCCTACATATTGAATCTCCTCCTCCCTCTCCCCAAAACCTCCTTGTCTCCTAGTCCCACCTATCTTGCTTTCCTATTGGCCAACAGTGCTTTATTTATTAACCAATAAGAGAAACATATTTACAGAATGACATCTCCCATCAGTTAAGTAGGAATAAAACAGCATTTGCCTTATAGGGTTGCTGTGAGGGTTAATATGAGAAATGTTTAAAATACTAAGCACTCATCAGGCTCACTGGTCAATACTAGGTCTTTTTTTCTTTTTTCTTGTTTTTTTGAGACAGGGTTTCTCTGGGTAGCCTTGGCTGTTCCCAAACTCACCCTATAGGCCAGAGAGGCCTCAAACTGACAGAGATCCATCTGACTCTGCCTTCCAAGTTCTGGGATTAAAGGCATTCACCACCACCCACTTCAAAAGTAGATCCTGGTGGCATGGTTAGTGGCAGGAGTACAAAGGACAGCTCTCCAGATGTGAGGGTTAGGGTCTCTCCAACAGGCCAGAGACTCTGCCACACTGAAGCACAGGCTAAGGACAGCAGGAGCACAGAAGCAGAATGAAAAACTGTCTTGATATCACTTTCATCCACATGCCTGCAAGTCTCTACAGTGAGTGTGGATGGCAGTCTCTAGAATAAGCAGGACACATCTAGGGTTGTAATTTTAAGAGAATCACTGTTGTCCAGAGCAGAATGGATAGCCTTAAGAACTACATGTCTGTTCTTTTGAGCCAGCTTGAGCACATTTTCTTTGCAGTTGCTTTTTGTTTGAAGTTGTTGGCTGCAGCTGTTCTTAGACAGATGTCTCTGTGGAACGAAGGGCATAGTAGATGCTGTCACCCCAGGGGGACCAGGGCAGGTGCTATCTGCTTCATACCTGTTCTTTCTGCTCCATTCTGTTCCACTGGGGATCAGAGTCTGCATTCTTTGGGCTATCTCAGCAGCCGGCCTTCCATTAGGCTTGCCCACTGGGGACGCAGTGTGGAAGATGAGGTAAGAGGGAGAGAGAGCTGGAGAGATGGCTCAGCGGTTAAAAGCACTGGATGCTCTTCAGAGGACCTTGGGTAATTTCCAAGCACCCACATGGCAGCTCACAACTGCCTGTAACTTCAGTTCCAGGAGATCTGACACCCTCACACAGACATGCGTGCAGGCCGAACACCAATGCACATAAAACTATATATATATAAAATTATATGTGTGTGTGTGTGTTTGTGTGTGTGTGTATTTAAAAAAAAAAAAAAAAAGAGGAAGAGAGGTGCCTGGCTTGACTCACATTGCAGCAGCAGTGGTGGCTGCCAAGCGGCATCTGGCAGTGTCTAATAGTGACATACAGGTCTCAACCAAATTTACTCTGAACAGCATTCAGTTTGCTCATTCACCCTTCGAGCGGGGAGTTGACTGGACCCAGGTAGGTAGAGAGGCCTGGCTGGGCTATCACAAAGCCTTGCTTAAACAGTGGCCCGTGCCTCAAGACATGGCAGTTTGGTGCTGAGTAGGCGTTCAGACAGCCAAGTGTTATCTTTTAGGGGCTGGTCTATAAATCACATCAAGATCTTGTTCACTGCATTCTATGTTAGAAGTCACTGATGCCAGCTCATATTCAAGGAAGAATTCAATGCCGCCCACTGGTGGGAGGAGGGCCAACATGTATGAATATTTTGAAACCACCAGTCAGTAACTTTAGCAACACAGCAGCAGGTACGGGCCTGTTGGTTCCAGCCCAGAGGTGCTAGCAGCTTCCTTGCCTTCTGCATGTCACCCCTCTCCTCCTCTAAAATACTCTTTTGTTTACTGGACCTCCAATGTTTGGGAACTAGTACCAAACTCTATCTGATACACCCAGAAGTTTTTCTCTTTTTCACAAGACTCTGACAGATACATCTGGTTTTATTTGTGGTTATGCTATCCAAACTCACCATCTGTATGCACTAGCAGATGTTTGAAAAAAATATTGTGTGCTACGAAACACATTAGGTGCTTTATGGATGCCATCTCCTTTAATGCTGACACCAACCTGGTCATACTGGTACGAGGCTGGCTGACAATATTGTGGTCACAAAAACACTGGGGCTCCTCAGGTAGAAGAGCCAGGATACAGCTATGAAGAGGCGGAGCTGGACCTACCTCAGGTCTTCTGGGTTGAGAAGGAACTTCCTGCCTAAAAGTTTTCCTCATGGGACACTTCATTTTTCATCCTTATATACCTGCTTGATGAGTTCCAACTGAGATGTAAATCTGCTGCTTGGAATACATGGAGAAACAGGCTAGAGTCCAGGGCAGGTTCACATGTTCATGACTAGTAAACCTGTGGGTTGTATGGGAAAAGGCAGGGGACGGAAGTCCAGAGGCCAGGGCCGGCGTCCCAGCTGTTGCTTAGTTGGGTCATGACCTTAGGCTGCATCTTCCTCTCAGGAGACCTCAGTTCCACATCTGGAAAATGAACCTGAATTCCAAGTTCTACTGAGTGCACAGGTTTCTGTAGGATGGAAGAGGCTTCACCGGATATGGGACAGAAGGTGCAAGAGCTCAGGAAGATTCGGACTAGCCTGAGGGGGTTCCCTTTGCGTCTTATAAACAGCAGGGATCATATTAGCTTCCTGTGGGGCAGGGGGGGGGAGACCACTGATGTCATGATATAAAGACAACAGCAGGAGTGGCACTGGAAGAAACAGGCGGCTTACAGTGCAAACATGAGCACCAGGGACCATCTGGAGGAACGGTGTGCTGCCATCCCCATTTTAGGGGAACCACTGTTCACAGAGACTAAGCAACTTCCCTAAAGTCTTACAGTTGGTAGTGAAGCTTTGTTCAACAGAGTTTACTCATATGCTAAGTATGTCCGCTAATTGTCAACCTGGCATAAGTCATCTGGGAAGAGAAAACCCCAATTGAGAAGGTGCCTTCATCAAACTAGCCTGTAGGCAAGTCTGGGGGATATTTTCTTGATTGATGACATGGGAGGGCCCATCCCTCTGTGGGCAGGCAGTCCTGGGTGCTGTAAGAAAGTAGGCTGAGTAAGCCATGGGGAGCAATACAGGAAGCAGCTCCCTTCCATGGCTTCTGCTTCAGCCTCCAGTTCCTGTTCTGACTTCCCTGGATGCTAAGACTATAAACGGAAATAAGCTCTTTCCTCCTCAAGTTGGTTTTGGTCATGGTCTTTTATCTCAGCAATAGAACATTAAGGACAATAGAACAATAGGACATTAAGTATATGCCACGAGGCTTCTAAATTTAGGTTGGAATGGGACAATTCTAAGGTGGAAAACCTAACTGTCAGGAATCACAACAGAATCGAAGGGTCAGCACTTAAGTTCTGAGCAATAGAAACAGTATGAGGTGGGCAGGGGACCTGACACTACAAAGACCCTGAGGTTTGATGAACAGACAACCACTTGTGGTGAATGATTAAGTGCTTACTGGTGTCCTTCCTCCTCGGTTCACAATTTTCATGCCATCTAATCCTGGGAGGAAGCTGCCTCCCATAGTAAGATAAGCAGCTCAGGGATGAACTCATCAAGCTGGTTCCATCTTTTGGCCGATCAGTCAGACCAGGACCAACAGAGCTTTGTAGGGCTCTTGGAAAGCCAGTCCTCCTCTCTCCCTTTTACAGAGACAAGTTCTTACTATGGAGCTCAGGATGGCCTTGAACTCATGATCCCTGGCTCCAGTCTCCTGGGATAACAGGCCAATGCCACAACTGGCTGGTAATATGCTTTTCTGAGAGCTTTCAAAGAGTCTCTGTCTTCCCAGATGTGGATGGCCCTTGAGCTGTCATTAGCAGTCTGCTAATTAGTTGGGGAGCAGCCTTAGTGGGACACCTTAGTGGGACACGAGAGAGCAGAGGTGAGGAGACCAGGGTGAATCTGCCTGTACTGCGTTGCTGGGTCTCATTACAGCATGGCAAAGTCAGCAAAGGGTCGTCTTGGGCTCGACACCCAAATGTCACCTGGTATATACTTTCATAAAGAATAAATACAAATGTAGAAAAAACTAAACCTAATCCAGAAAATTCATGAGACAACTGTGAGCCCTAGACGACAAAAAACTCAGAAGGGGCTGGAGAGATTGATCAGTGGTTACGAGCCCCAGCTGCTCTTGCAGAGGACCCAGGTTCAGTTCCCAGCACCCACATGGTTCACAACCTCTGTAACTCTAGTACAGGAATTTGACCCCCCCCCATCTTCTGGTTTCCTTGGGTACTGCACACATATAGTGTAAACATTCACATAAAACCAACAAGGAAACAAAGAAACAAACCACACACACACACACACACACACACACACTATAATCCAAAGTAACAACAAAAATCCCCCCAAACCAGAAAACCACTGAGTGACTGGGGCACGGGGCACTAGGGAGAGAACCCACCTTATGCAGCTTATAGCCTTTCCATGCTGCAAGTTCAAAAATACAGTGGTACTTGTCATGACCCAGACTCTGTGCCTGCCCTCAAAGTCAGAACCCCTTCCCCCACCCGGATCATAAAACACCCTCTCAACTCTGTACACAGAGGACTTTTCTTGGGATGAAAAGTTCTTTTACATGCTTGGGTTGTACCTAAGTTAGTGTCTGACATGTGAATTGAAAAGCAAAAAACAAAACAAAACAACAACAAAAAAAAAAATCACATATTGCCAGGCACGGTGGTCCATGCCTTTAATCTCAGCCCTCAGGAGGTAGAGACAGATGGATCCTGGCAAGTTTGAGGCCAGCTAGGGCTACAAAGTGAGACCCTGTCTAAAAGCAAAATACAGAACAAAAATAAACCCTAAGTATGTATGATGCAAATCTTGGTCTCCTCAATTTCTAGCAGCCAGTCAGTGTGATAAACAAAGCTCCATCAAAAAGCACAGAGCCATTTATTCATAACCTACACATAATACAAACACTAGCCGAGTCAGGGTGCTTTTCTCAACCACCCTTTCCACATTTTGTTCAGTTTCCGTGAACTATAAATCACCGACTTCTTCACACCTGCAAGAGAAAAGAAGAACAGGTGAGCAGATGCATCCTGTTCAGTAGACGTGTGGCTAGAACACCAGTGCAACTCTGACTGGAGGCTTGTCTTTGGGACTGACTGGGCACTTGAGGACCTGGTGCTGAAGGCTTTTAAAGACCAAGAGAGACCTGTAACGGAGAGTCTGAGCTGGGCTTCCCGGGATAGCAAGTCTCTGAGGTATGGGGTACTGGCAGCCACTGAGTTTCACAAGTCTTTTAGAAGGGAGGAGCACCTGCACCCCGTCGTGACCCACACATGCCTACTGCCTGCCTAGAGCAAATACTGTTCTATTTCCTGCTTAGTGCACACACCAGATTGCTCTCATGCCCGGCGCCCATCTCTCACACAACATTTACCACACTGTACAGTGTTTGTAGCGGACTCCCCTGTCTCTCTGATTAGACAGACGGCTCCTCCAGGACAGTTCTGGTCACTCCTGTATTCTTTTCTCCCAGCAACACTCAGCAGGTACTCAGTTGAACCTTCTAAAGTGGCAGAGGGAAGGCTGGCCCTCACAGCCCTTTGATATCATCCCAACTCAAGACCCCAGAGAAGAGGCTTGCTGGGACTGTTGGGAAAGCACATACAATGGGATAAATGGTACGCTAGTGTCTCCAGCCCTGCCAGTGGATGTTATTAAGGGCCTGACTTCCTTGTGTTGAGGGTGAGGTCGCTCAGTGCTTTAGGGTGTGGCCTGAGGAGCTAAAGCCGTACACTGTGATCTGTGCTGTGGTTGGAAGCGCATGCTCCCGGCTGTGGGCTTGGCAAACACATTGGCAAGGGGACACAATTCATTCCAGGGAGTGCTCTTTTAAACTACCTGGCCCTGCTACTTGGAAGCTGCCTTGCCTGCTTGGAACCTTTGGCTACTGCAGGCGGTGACAAAGAGAAAGGCAGGGTTCCCAAAATCATTAGTGATGAGCCTGGATGTGTGCTCCTGGCTTGACATGATCTCGTTGAGAAACCCAGAGCTTTTTCACTGCCTCCACCCCTCTTAATTTTCTCCCTGGAGCGATGACTCTGGCTGGCCTCACCCACCTGAACACTAGGGCTGGGAGATCATTACATAAGGTGCTGTTTCAAATTCCAGCAGAACCAACCAGAAGGCTGAGCGGAAGCCAGGCAGTCACACATGCAAGAATCAGCCCAGGCCCAGGCTGCTGAGTCACGGCTGGAGGCCTTCAGAAAGCTTAGCTGCCAGCTTACGAGCTCCTCAGAGCTGGACTGGCAGGTAAATACTGAACATAGCTGAGCGGCCCTTCGTGCTACCTTCAGCTGCTTAGAGGATTAAAGGCCTCCCTTGCCTGAACACACTCCCTCCCTTCAGCTCTGCCAGAAAGACTGTAGCAGGGAACTGTGCTACAAACAACACAGAGGCTTGGGTTGTGGGCCCGCTGGACTAGGAAGGGTGTGATGATGACTCTGCCTTCTGAGCCTCCAGTTGCTCATCTGTAAGAAGCTATGCAGGTGACAAGGGCCTGCCCACAGACAGGCCTGGCTGTGGATCTGAGCTCCCTAAAGCTTCAGGAGGCTTGGCGGTGGCCATTTATGTGCACTTCCATGCAGAAGGGCCAGAGGTTAGAGTTTCAAGGGCTTTGTCTACAGCCGTACACCCCTGAAAGTGCTCAGTCACACCGGGCTTTCACGGCATCTGAGGTTTGCACAAGGTTAAGACCAAACATTAATTTCAACAAAGGTTGTAAAATCTCAACCAACAATTTCACAAAATTCAAGCAAGCAAGGCGTTCTTCAGAGGACATCGAGGGCTGTGAAGCACAGGGAACAGGTGGGTGAATCTGACTTGGAAAGGGAAAGCCCCACGAAGAATCTACGGAGAGAGCAGAGTGGAGCTCCAGGGTGGAGCTGTCTATATCACCCACACCCTGGTCTGGGGTCCAGGGGCTACCATAACTGAGGTGTGGGCTCAGTGCTCAGTATGCAAGGGGCCCCGGCCTAATAAACAAAGATGGGCTGAAAGAAGGGGGGGGGAATCCATCTCTAGGCCACACATTCAATTCAGAAAGAAAAAGCATCAACAAGCGTTTTCTCCAGAAAACACTCTTAAGGCAGGGGTGTGACTCAGCTGCAATTCTATATTCACACCTTCGAGGAGGAAGTCAGTAAGCCTCCAGATACTTGCAGTGAGCTTCCAAATGAAGGCCTTTCCACAAGGGAAAGGTTTTCTGAGGAAGGGATACAATTTAATTTGACAAGTTTTAGACTTAGCTGGGTGGGTGTGGCAGTATACATCTACGACCCTTGAACTCAGAGACCAAAGCCAAAAGAGCTGAGTTCAAGGTAGCCTCAGACACAGAGACCCCGCCGGAAAGGAAGAAGGGATGGATGGAGAGGTTAAGTTATAAACACATCATTAGAAAGATGACGTAAGAAGAAAATAATGATCGGCTCTACTGTGTTTCAGGAAAAGGGCTGAGAAGTAGCAAGGCACGCTGGGATTTTTTTTTTTAGGGACAAGACTAAACCTGCCTTGTTAATTCAGCTGAATCTTTTGAAGTGGGAGAGGGATATGTCCTTAGAGTTAATTCTGATTGACCATAAAGACAGGTGGGAAAATGAGGAGCCAGCCACCCCGGCCCCAACCCCTCAGAGTGCGGCCCTACTGCCTCCCAAGGTGAACTTTTTGAGTTGAGTTTGACTCCTGAAAGCTGACTGCAGCCTTGGGGCCATCTTTTGTGCGGCTCTGCCTTATCTCTCGGGCTGGTCACTGATAGTTACCTAACTGTCCCCACACCAGCTTGTTCAAACTGCTGCAGCTGTCTCTACCCTGGCAGAGAAACTTTGTAAAGGGCTGCTGCTCAGACAATGACAGCTGGCTTAGCTGGTCTTTTGTTAGCAGAGATGTGATACCCTCAACAGCAAAGTACTTTCTTCAGGGGTACCCTGGGGCTTCACTTAACCCGACGAGAGCCCTACCGCCCTGCCAACACCACCTAAGAGACTGAGAGCAGCCCCTACCGAAGAAACTTTCAGAGAAGAGGGGCACGATATTTCTGAGTCAAACTACGAGTGTTGTCTGATGGTGAGAGCTGCAAAGGGAAAGCCGTGGAGACAGAGCGGCCAGGCTGCATATCACACTGGACGTTTTCCAACACAATCTGGGGGTTGGTTATTGATGTCACAAGTCATAAGGCCAGAGGACCCACAGAACTGCAAGGCTCATCATTTTCTACGGTTTCCCACAGCCTGTGGACTCCCACAGTGCCATGTGGGATCCTTGGAAGGGAAGGTGGAGCCAGTCATTGTTCAGGGGAAGCAGGGCAGTGCTCCAGGGCCCTGAGGGAACCTGAGTGGCAGGTTCTGTTAGCACTGCCCCCTGCTGGCAGACTGGAGGAATCCGAGGACAGAGGACGGGGCTGGCTCAGGTTGGAGGTTATGGAGATAGGGCTGGGTGGGAATCATGCTGACATTTTTGCTCCTGAGGTCCAATCACTATTCAAATAGGAGTATGTGTAGGTTATTTTGGTGTGTCACATGATAATTCGGTTTTATATAGGCTGCTTTTCTCAGTAAGGCATTGCCACGACTTAAGTTACTTTTACTAAAGTCAGGCACATAATAGAACGAAATCCTTCAGTCTCTCCCTTGTTTGGGCCCACAGTGTCAAAAAATTTTAAGTGATGAGCAGTTTAGTTCTACTCCACTATGTACGTGTTTGGAGCAGTGAAGCTTCTCATTGCCCAAAGAAGTCCACTGAGGAAAACAGCTTGTTTCTTCCAAAATCAGCCAGCTCCAACATACTCACACACAAACTGAGATTAACAGAAATTCCAGCATTCAGCAGCTAAGGCATCAGGCTATACACCAGCTCCAGGACAGTCTCAGACCCAAGGAGCTGGTATAGGGTCAAAGGTCACTCAGTTTGGGAACAGCTTCTGTTCCAGTTCCATTAACACATGCTTCTGTCTCCCTTTCCAGTTCATGAGGCAAGATGGCAAATGCCCACTTTCATATCCTGAGTGAGCAACCAGCTTAGGACAGATGCTTAATGCATGGGTCTCTGAACAACGATGATGCTAACTAAGCGCTGGGGGAGGGGGGATTTCCCACACACTACTCATCAACAGCCATTTTCAAGAGCAATTTGGTGATATCTAAGGGTATATTTGACAAAAATGCTGGAAACAAAAAACAAAGGAGCAGGGGCCAGGAAAACCACCCAGTGGGAAAGTGCCTGTAAAGCGTGTGACACCCAATACCCCCTACACACAGACAGACTTGCAGGATCAGAGAGCAGAAGAAAAGGACCACAAGGCTAACACATGGGAGACAAGAGAGGGCAACCCCTGGTCTAGGAGCCCAGCATCTGGGGAACGGACTTCAGAAACAGAATAAGAAAACAAATGGGGAACGAGATTCCGGGTTTCCCCACTGAGAGTGTGGCCAGGAAAAGAGATCAAAACAATCACATCACAGCATGCCATTCCAGAGCCCCGAAGCTTCCAGAAAGAACACACACATGGATTAAGGAGCAGGATGGCTTTGAACTTCAACAGTAGTCTGGAAAGTGAGAGAATAATTGCAGTAATTATTTCAAAATTGTGTCGTTCCCGCCCCTCTCTGTTTTGCTCACTGACAGAGTCTTGCTATGTAGACAAGGATGGCCGTGAACTGAGTTCTTGGGTGCTGGGACTATGGTGTGGACCACCAGACTCAGTGACCTCAAGGCTGGAAGGAAAATTAGTTTTATTCTCTACCTGGCCTAAATGCTAACTGTGTGTAAGGACAGAGAGAAAAGGTTTCAAACACAGTCTCCAAACTCATTTTCAGGAGACTGCTCATCAAAAGGACACTGTTCACCAAGAGTGAAAGGTACAGACAAAGGGGACAACACAGAGTACCCCCCCCCCAGGGCAGCTGAGGAGGAAAAGCACACCACGTGCCTCCTCTCGGAGGCAATAATGACTTAGTCTAAACTGCAAGTATGGAGTAGCACTGAGACAGGAGGATGTGAGTGGGTGGGCCTGACAGGAGAGCAACAGACAAGGGACATAATTGGGTGCCCCAAGCACTGCCTTCCGATCACCCACGGGAGATGGCACCTAAAGCAGAAGCGGAGGATGGCAACATAAATCCACCACTCAGGAAACAGCAGGGAAAACAAGCCCCTCCCAGGGAACAGAGGGAGCAGCCAGCCAGGACTGCGGCTTTTGCGGTGCTTCGAAGTTACAACTTCAATGCAGGGTTGCCAGGACAAAACCCCACACAGGAGCTATCAGAGGGGAGAGGAGAGGCCACCCTCCCGCCAGCACTTCAGAGAGTGAGTGGCCTGGTAGATGTCCGAGGCACACTGCAGTCACAACTGTGTCTACAGGACTGCAGTGTCCGGGTGTTATGGTGGGGAAGCGTGAGGATTGCACAGGCACAAGGAAGATGCACGTGCAGTTTTGTATTTCCACCAACAGCACCGAAGCCATTCTGTCCAGCAGGCACACCCCAGACACCTATTTCCAAAGCTCTTACCAGCAGTAAAAAGGCCTTTGGTGCTCTGCCTGATGCTTGAAGGTCTGACTATTGACGAGACCCCTGCAAAACACAAAAACAAAAAGGATACCGAGAGAAGCCCAGACAGATGGTTGTCATCCTAGCAGTCTTAAAAAAAAAAAAAAACCCTAAAACTAGTTATTTCCAGTTATTCAACAGAACTGGTGGAGGAGTGCCGTTCCTGCTAGGGAGTGACTGTGAAAGGGGTGTTGAACAGAGGGTTGGGTACTGCAGAGGCCAGCTGTGCTCAGGCCCAACTGTGTGACCACTGGCCAAGGCCTGGGCTACTGTGCAACCCATGGGTGGCAGGCGAACTTCAAATGTCATCTTAGGAATTTAAAGCTGCTAACATCTTCTAGTTCTCAGTTCTAAGACGCAGGAAGATTTAAAGAAATGTTCTTTTTTTTTTTTTTTTTTTTTTCCTTCCCTAGGAGAAATGTGTCCACTGTAAAAGTAAATGAAGAGAATATGCTAAGACACAGGGTTCAAGTCCTCCATCACCTCAGGACAGCAGTGACCCAGCAACGGACCTGTCCTGGGCGCAGGGGAGTGAGTACATGGGCACACTCAAGAAACCTGGTGCAGGATCCTGAGAGAGGGAGAGAGGAGCCAGCCTTATGCTAATTCCCTACTGTAAACCACATTTCTAATCAATAAACATTTACCGAGGGAAAGCAGGAAAATGGACTCCTTTGAGATTTGGGGTCATTTTCCGTTTCCTCCCTACTGTCCTTTGCTACTCCAGAGAGCGGTGGGCCTCTTACAGACAGAGCCTTGCCTTGCTACTTAGCCTAGGTTGGCCCTGAACTTACTATGCAATCTAAGCTAGTCTCCTCATTGCTGAGACCACAAGTCTGCCCCACCACACAGATTTGAGTCTTGCTAAACATCAGGGAAGATCTAGAGTGAATTCAGAGAAACATGAGAGCCATCAGAGGGGAGACAGAGCCTGGGACCAGTCAGAGAAACTGAGAGGCCATCAGTCTCTCCTTCTCACACCACAAAGGACACACACATCTTTCAAATGACATCCAGAAGTTATGTTCTTGAAACCAAAGCATCGCCTCAACCACTGGCAGTGATTTAGGGCTCAGGATCCTGAAAAATTTCCCACTGCTTGTTTCAAGCAAGGGAACTCTGAGATGTGGGAATTGCTCATGCTTTTCTTCTCTCTATTGATCTCGTTAGGCAAGCAGGAAGAAAAAATGTGTGTGAAGGGCAGAGACTGCTTTCGCCGAAGCCAGCCCTTGCTCAACACCAAACCTGAGGACACACCTAGGCGCACCACATCACCACAGTCGGGGTCTTGAGCTACTTGCAGTAAGGTTTCCTCCACATCTCTGTTCCTCCCAGGAGGGTCCATGATATGATTGATTTGCTGCTGTAAGGTTCTGGGCAATGTCATTAGCTGAGTGAACTGTCCTTCTGGGCTTTTATCTATCTGGGAGAGAGAGAGAGAGATGACGTCTTTGCAAGCGCTCTCAAGTCTAGACACAGTCGGACACATGGCTTCTATTTAAAAATCCCACAGAATCTCAGACTATGTGGGACTCCCATGCATACATTTGTAATTAAATAAGGTTTTCCTTCTAACGGAAGCACCACATCTACCCCAGGTGGTATAGGAAACTGAGTATTTATGTGGTTAGGATTACAGGTCCCTTCAAAGAGGTGAGCCCTGGCTTTAGAATATTCCATTCTTCATGAGGAAAGAAGAGAAGCCTCTTAAACAATTTTTAAAAATTATTTTATTTTATGTATTGGTGTTTTGACTGCATGTATATTTGTACACCACATATGTGCTTAGTTCCTGAAGAGCCCAGAATTGGGTGTCTGATGCCCTGGAATTAGAGTTACAGACAGTCTGAGCTACCATGGAGGTGCTGGGAATTGAATCCAGGACCTCTGCAAGAACAGCTCTTAACCACAGCTCTTCAGAGGATCAGTTTCTGACTTGTAGTTTACACTGTTCAACTTGTCTTAAACCAGCAGCTCAAGGAGGTGGGGCTGCAGCTAACAAGTCCAGATCAAAACCAGGGCTCAGGTCCTCCTTCCCACTCTGAAGTGAGTACGAGGCAATGAGATCTGAATTTGTGGCCCTGCTCTGGGCCTCATCTATCCGGTGCCATACTTCACAAACGACTGCAGGGACCCGCCTCACTCTGAATCCTCCAGAACACAGAAGGTGAGTGGTTGTAACTGATCATCATAACTTAGTTGTCAAAAATTAGCCCCACTGCTGAGATGAGACCAAAGCAGTTCCCTAATAGAGTGAGTGTGTTTCACAGAATTAAAAATATAAGAACATGAAAACTACACATGAGTGTAGCTGCCTACGCCATACAGAGGCCGTTAACACCTTCACAAATGCTTCAGGAGCAGGTGGGATGGCTCAGCAGCCTGGTGCCCTGAGTCCCACCCCCAGGATCCATGTCATGATGGCAGGAGAGAACCAATTCCACAAAGTCATATGGGACCACACTCACATCATGCAAGTTCAGGGCCGTCCTGGTCTATATAGTGTGTTCCAGGCCAGCCAGGGCTATATAGTGTCTCAGGATGAAGGCATTCATCTGACTTGCTGTGGGTAGGCTGGTCAGAGGTGAAGACCTGGCCTCCTGCACTGAGCTGGAAGAACTCTGAAGGGTCTCTAGCTCCCAGCAGCTTCACCGAGGCAGATGAGACCCCTGGGTACAGGAGCATCCTACCTGAGATTGGCACTGGGAGTGTTCCCATGAGCAAACTCACAGTGTTAGAGCTGCCACTGAGAGCACTCTGATGTGTGACTCTCTGCCCTTGGCCAAAAAGCAGTAAGAAAAAGTAAAATCACATCTCAGGATGGAGAAATTACTGCGATCTGTACACACAGAAAATGTAGGGGTGCGGTGGCCATTTTGTGTACCTTGATTAATCGGCAGTGCTCAGCTACTTGGTCAAACACCACTCAAGATGTTGAGGAGAAGGCATTTTAAAGATGCAATTTAGCTCAGGTAGTATACATACAGATGAAATATGTTACTTTTGTTATCTTAAAAAACTGGTAACAGACGGTTGGTGAGGGGAATTGGAGGATGGGAGGGTGAGGGAACTGTGATTGGTATGTAAAATAAGCTTGTTTTTAATTTAAATAGAGATTAATTAAAATAAACTGGTAACAGTAAAAAGATAATTCATCTCTCAGCTGAAGTACAGGAGAAATGTCCATGGTCCCTGGAAGAAGGTAATCTGCCTCTAGACTCAAGGCTGAAGAGTCAACTCTTCCCTGGGTTACCAACCCCCTAGCTTGCCCTACAGATTGGAAACCTGCTGCCCCACAGATTCATGAACTAAAAAACTGATCTCTTTCCTACCACCCCATCCCATCACCCTAATGGTGCCATCTCTCTAGAGAGCCCCAGCAAAAAACAAGTGTTGATGGTCCCTGTCATGTCACCAGGGAGTCTGGCCTTTACAAGAACAAATGAGTCCTAGCGGGTTATAGTATACAACTATAAACCCAGCAAGCAGAAATCCTGACGAATTTGCAGCATCAGGTGTGGTAGAGAACCAATGGACTGTTTCCATTCTTGCTGGGAAGGAGACCAGAATCAGTGTTCACAGTTACTTCAAAGAAATAAGAGTTATTTTCTTTGCCTCAGGGATGGATTCATGTTTACAACCCTTGTGATGAGACATCTGAAGGAAACTGGAAACCTGGATATTCTGTTATGTCATATTTGTCTACAATATCAAAAGCAGAATGTCTTTCCCTTCTTTTTCTTTAAATTACATTTAGTTATTTATTGGTATGGGTACACATACCACGTCGGGCATGCAGAGGACAGAGACAACTTGTGGAGTTATGTTTGCAAGAAGTTTTTACCCTCTGAGCCACCTTGTCGGCCTGATCAATTAAGTAGTATTAATGGTCTAATAAATTGAATAGACAGTTCTCAAAAGATCTGGCTTTACCTTAATTACCTTAATTCCTGGGTACTACCTAAAGGACTCTAATACACCACAGGAACCTTTGGCATAGCTATCTTACCGCCACACTATTCACAACAACCAGGAAACAGAATCAGCCTTGTTGTTTGCTCACCAACAGATGACTGGGTGAAGAAAGTATAGTGCAGGGCTGGGATGTAGGCCCAGCAAGCAGAAAGTCCCAGGTTCAAGCCCTATATAAACTGGGCACGGTGGCACATGCCTACATTCTGACACTCAGGAGAATCGGGAACTTAGGGTTATTCTTGGCTATATAGGAACTTGGAGAACAGCCTGGGCTGCCACTGGCTGTCTGAAATAATTAAAAAGAAAAGAAAACATGGCATGGATTTACAAGGGAACTGTAAAGACAAATGAAATCATGCTAACTGCAGGAAAACGGATGGTGCTGGACATAAGGGAAATAAGGTGGCCACCCTAGACAAGAGGGCATCTTCAGGAAGAGGAAGTAGGAGGGTAATGGAATACATTCATCAAAAGCAGAATGGCACCTGACTACGGGACAAAAGGGAACTGGCTGGAGTGGGCCAGGGCACTCAGAGGGTGGGACTCGAAAGCGAATAAAGTGTATGGACATACATGCATGAAAATGTCAATGAAGCAGGTTACTTTCATTAGCTTAAAAAACTGCTAACCTAAAAGAAAGTTCTTGCCACCAGCCTTGAGGAACTGGCCTGTAATTCTAGCTTCTTGGAAGGCTGAGGCAGGACGATTGCCAGGTTCAAGGCTTCTAGGACAGTAGAATGAGTTCAAAACCATCCTGGGCAACTTAGAAAGATCCTGCCTCAAGGTAAGAAGTACCAAGGGGGTTGGATGTAGCTCAGTGGTAGAATACTTGTCTGGTATGTACGAGGCACAGATTCAATTACTACCATCTTAAGAAGCATATATAAATAACGAATGAATAAACAAATATTAGCTCTTCCTTTGATAGTGTGGGAGTCAGGGCCCGCACAGCTCACCTCTAGTCGGCCTTGTTGCATTTTATACACCACCTGGGGGTCCTCCTGTAATATGTTCCCATAGAGCTCTCGGAAATGGGTTACATTGGGCTTCACGATGTTCAAGACTTTTGCTTTCTCCTCACCAATCACCATGCGAAAGTCACCTAGTTAAAACAACCAGAAAATTCAGTCTTCAAGAATTCACACCTTGATCAACCGTGGTCAACCGTGGCTGACTGGAGCAGTGTGGCAGGATCCCTCAGCGGAATACCTTTTCTAAAATGGCCACCACGGTACACAAAGAATTAGAGAGTTTGTCTGGGGAGAAAGAGCCTTTGGCGTTACAGAACCCTGTGTGTCAGCTACCGTCCAGTGATCCTCTCGTGTAAGCTCACTGGCCTGGCCATGGGAGCTCATTTTCCTACTAAGGAAACCTTTGCACGACATGGAAACCCTGCCTGTGGCTAGTTGTTGACTGTTATTTTAGGTCCTCAGCACCCATGTGACAGTTCACAACCAACCACCTGTAACTGCAGATCTGGTGGATTTGACACCATCTCTTGCCTCTGAGAGTGCTGGTGTACTTGATGAGGAGACACACATGCAGGCAAAACACTCATTCACATAGAACAATCTTTAAAAATTTCAAGTGGAAAGAAAGGAAGGATGTAACATTTGCAATGGATTAATTTTGGGCAAATATTTACTCTAAAGGAAAAAGAGCAACTTCTATGTTGTTTAGGCCCAGGTTGGCCTAAACCTTAGCCTTCACCTCTTGATCCCTTGCTCTACAGGGGTTCTAGGCACATGCCAGCAGACCTACTGGAGCAACCTTTGAAGCAAATGAGAAGTGACTGCTCTGCCACTGAGGAGGATCAGCCAGTCCTAGAGGGAAGAAAAGTAAAATGGACAGGCTGGGTGAATGCAAGAGGCTGGTGGGCGGGAGGGTATGCGCCTCAGAGTGGAGCACTTTCCCGGCTAACACAGGGCTCTGGATTACATCCTGGTCTGCCAGGACGAAGAGCTCCCAGGTGCAGTGCCATGAGAGTGATGTGCTGAAGCCCTCGGGAGCAGGATGGGGAGAGAATCTGTCACTTAAGAGGTCACTTCTGTGACAATGATATCAGAGCCCATATTCCCTTTGCCAATTTCTTTCCTTGGAGAGAGAAGGATTCTAAGAGGCTATAGCCTAACAGTGGAATTTCCTTGAGTAAACTGTTGGCTTGTTAGGGAACAGTAAAATTACAAAGCTGTCTGCAAGAGAATGAGTGTGGCGTGACCCCTCCCAGACTCATGTTGGGGGTGTAGTCTCTACTATGAGGAAAGGGGGTGGAAACTATCTGACCGTGCGTGGTCTTTGGAGAGACCAAGATTAGACCAGGCCCTCATGGTAGAGTCTCCAGGACTGGGTACGGGTGGCCTCAGAAGAACACTGAGCAGGTAACAGTTATACACTTGCTCTTATCCCATGTGCCATCTTGGCACACTGCCAGCAAGAAAGTCACCAGGTGAGGCCTTATGACCTTGGCCAGAACAGGAAGCCCAACCTTCCTTCCTTAGTAACTGCCCAGTCTGTGGTACTGTACTACCAGAACAGAAAACACACTAAGCCAATGCCTGATAGCATGTACTGCAGCGAGGAATAAGACACACTGGCATTTTAAGCATCAAAGGGCCAACTTACACTATAGTATGATGGACCCGCAGCTAAGGAGGGCGAGCCTTCCTCGGAAAGACAGCCTTCTAAAGAGCCTGTGGCAGCTGACCTTGGTACAGACCAAGCCTGCCTAGTCAAGTCTCATAAGCTGCCTACACCTAGGTGTGTTTGCTTTTTCATTGCTATTTACAGGGGAAGTGAGCTACACAGGAAATGCCAAGGGACACTGCTAATGAGAGTGTCAAGAAATGGGTTGTTTCAATACTGCTGTTGATACCACGATCTGCCCAAATCCTTCTGGAAAGCAGTCAGGCAGTAAGCCCATCCCTGGAGAGTAAGTCTGAAGATACCAGCAGTGGAGATTAGGCAATGGTATCTATTGAGTACCTGGCAAGTAGTGGTGCCATTCCAATGCTTGTGCTCTCTCATCTATAGCGCATCTCCTCGGCAGAGAATATTCAATTCCCATGGGGTATGCATAGCAACAAAAGATGTAAAGATTAGGTCATGTGCCTGAGATTTTCCATGTTAATTTTTCCAAATTAATGTGCTACTTGTAACATACAAAAAACAAAACAAAAAGACCAACAGCAACAACAAAAAAAAAAAACCCTGTTTATTAGACAGAGTATAGTTCAGTGGCTAAATGTTTGCCTAACTCACACAGGTCCTAAGGATTGAGGGATGATTCTCCCACCCCCATACAGAAGCCCACATGGTGAATGCTTAGTTTCAGCTAGTGGTGCTACTGAGATGGGCCTGGATTGTAATGGTGCTAACATCATGAATGGGTTATTCTACTCAAGGGCTCACACGTCAATGGACTATTCAAGAGGCATGTCTTGAAGGGCATATCTTGTCTCTCTGATTCCTGGTTGCCATGAAGCTTTCCCTCACCATGACTTCCTTCAATGCTGCTGCCTAACCATAGGCCTAAAAGCAGCGGAGCAAGCTGACCACGGACAGAAACCTCTACAGCCATGAGCCAAGATATTTCTTCCTATCTTTGCTTATTTTGCCTCATTAATGAAAAGCAAAAGTTCACTTGTTCAATCCTCAGTTCCCCCAGAAAAGCTGCACTATGATGGTTCACCCGTGCTCTACCATGTATACTACCTCTAAAGCATAGTCCTCTTACATAGCAAGACAGAAAATTATAATTGGTAGAAAATTAGTTAAAACAAAAAACAAAACAAACACACAAACAAAAACCGTAAGACAAGGGTCTGGCAAAGACAGCCACTTGGTGGCTCACAACTGTCTGGAACTCCAGT
Organism: Phodopus roborovskii; assembly: GCF_943737965.1. Classification (NCBI taxonomy): domain Eukaryota; kingdom Metazoa; phylum Chordata; class Mammalia; order Rodentia; family Cricetidae; genus Phodopus; species Phodopus roborovskii. Next base: position 7,475,231 of record NW_026126578.1, read on the forward strand.
CCAAGAGGATCTGACATCCTCTTCTGGCCTACATAGACACCAGGTACGCACACAGCACACACATACATGCAGGCAAACACTCAGTATACACATAAAATTTTAAAAAACTTAAAACACACACACACACACACACACAACGGTATGATCTACACTGAAGGGTGGCAGTGGCAGAGTGCTTACGTACAATCATCAAGGCCCTGGTTTCTATCCTTGGCACCACATATGCACACAAGGATGTTCAATTGTTTAATTATGTCCCTGTGTGTACATGCACACACACATGCCATAGCATGCATGTGGAGGGCAGAGGGTTATTTTTGGAAGTTGGTAGGGCTTTCTTGTTTCTGCACACCAGGTCACTGGGGTCACAGATGCAGGACAACCTATCTGGCATTTTTAAAGGGTTTCAGGGATGGACTAAGGTTGCCGGGCTCTTGAGGCAAGTGCTTTAACCAGTAAGACCTCACTACCCTGTAACAGAGCATGCACACAGGCTTACATGTACTTTCTCATGTAGTGTCAAAGCTCTACGAAGCAGGTGCTATTACCATTCCAAGTTAGACAGGTGAGGGGACTGGGGTGCTGAGAAAACGTTCCTCTCAGTACCAGGGTACCTACGGCTGAGGCAACTATTTCTCTCCACTCTGTAATCTCCCTTACTTCTGCAATGATGAAATATTCCAACATCTTAAAATGCACAGGACAAACAAGTGTAATAATTTGTCAAGGATGAATGGAATGATGGTTAGGTTAGAGTCCAAGTGTGTAAACCTTATTAAACCTTTCTTATGTGTGTGGGCACATACATGGTCATGCATGTGGAGTCTGACTGGCTAATTCAACTGCTCTCTAATTTATTTACTGAGGCAGGGTCTCTCACTGTACCTGGAGCTTACCAGTTCCAGAGAGTTCAGCTTGTCAGTTATCCTGGGAATGGTGGGGATGCCATTTGTGCTTCCCAAATGTTGGGATTCCAGGCAGCTACCACCACACATGCCTGTCTTTTTATAGATGTGTTTTGAGGATCCAAACTCTGGTCCTAATGCTTGCTCAGCAAGCACTTTACCCACTGAGCCATCTCAGCTAACTTCTTTATGCTTTTATGACAATAAAGCAATGACAAAACATACCAGAGCTGAAAAGATGGCTCAGTGGTTAAGAATACTGGCTGCATTTCCAGAAGACCTGGGTTCCATTCCTATAATCCACATGATGACTCACAACTATCTGTAATACCAATCCCAGGTAATCCAATGCCCTCTTCTGGCCTTCAAGGGCACTGCAGACATGTGGTATACAGATATACAGGGAGGCAAACACCTATACACATAAAACATGAAAAACAAATACAAAGACAAACATTTAATATAAAATACGAAACTGGACTCTCAATCAGCATAGGACTGAAATGTCACCAGACTCTGAGTCGGAGTCTAAGAAGGCAGACCCTGATTGTAAGACCAGCTTGTGTCATCCCCTCCCTGTCTATAGGACCTGCAAACTCAAGTTCTTATGTCTGAGGCAGTTACTTTATAATAATAGAAGGACTGTACTTGACCAAAATGTAGAAGCAAGCTAACCCAAATCCTCCCACAAAGTGACAGTTGTGATTAAAGACTTCAGGAAACACTTGGGACTCTTGGCGACTTGTAAGCTGACTGGTGCAGGCCAGGTGCACTGACAGTCACATGCTGAGCCTAATTCTCCCACTGTAGTGCAGCAACCTCAGGAGGAGGGGAGAGAAATTGCGGTTTCTCATTTCATCACAACAGAAGGAGCAAGACAATGGGCACGGCATGAACCACGTATGATGGTTAAAAGAGTTTATGTCCAAAAATTCCTTTGCAACCAAACACAGGGGACGAAAAAAACAGACTATTGCTTTTTATTTTGTATCTTTGCTGATGGGTTTTAACCCTTGGCTGTTCTACCCAGACAGCTGCCAGGATAAGCCACAGAGGGAAAATTTTTCTTTTGACTTTGACAGGAGTTGAACTCAGAGGCTTGGAAACCATGTGTAGATGGCCAGCTGTGATTCAGACATACTCAACAGGGAGGGACAGGAACTACTGTACCATACAGATTCTGGCGTTCAGACAGGCAATTCTCCATGGTGATAGGAGTCAAGTTACTTAATCTTCCTGAATAGAAAGAGCTCAAGTTCTAGGTTAGCCTGGGCTACACAGTGAGGCTATACTACCTCAAAACAAACAAACATACAATCTCCACAAGTGCTGGCTAGTTTTATGTCAACTTGATACAAGCTAGAGTTACCTAAAGGAGGGAACCTCAACTGAGAAAATGCTTTTGTAAGATCAGGCTGTAAGTGATTTTCTTAATTAGTGATTGATGGGTGACCAGCCCATTGTGGCTGGGGTCATACCTGGGCTGGTGATTTTGAGATTCTATAAGAAAGTAGGCTAAGTAAGTCATGGGAAAGAAGCCAGTGAGCCGCACCCCTCCAAGGCTTCTGCATTAGCTCCTGTCTCCCAACTTCCTGCTCTCTTTGAGTTCCTGTCCTGACTTCCTTCAATGATGAACAGAGATATGGAAGTGTAGCCAGGCTGGCCTGGAACTCACAGAGATCCGCCTGCCTCTTCCTCCTGAGTGCTGGGATCAAGGGTGTACTGTTTTTGTTTTTCTTCTTTGCTGTTTCAACTTTTGGTGTCATCTTAGAAATCATTTTCTAGTCCCAAGTCTAAGAATTTCACACTTGTGGCTGGGTGGTGGTGGTGGTGCATGCCTTTAATCCTAGCCCTCAGTAACCGAGGCAGGCAGATCTCTGTGAGTTCGAGGCCAGCCTGATCTACAGAGCGAGTTTCAGGACAGGTTCCAAGGTTACACAGAGAAACCCTGTCTTAACAAACAAGCAAAAAAGAGTTTCAAAGTTTTAGCTTGTACATTAACTCTTTATGTCCAGGATCCAGTTTGAAATCATTTTGTAAAGGAGTGCCTTAGTGACCCAACTTGATTCAGGTAGACACAGGTTTACTTTAACAGAGATAACTAAGGCAGTGTTCTCAGGAGGTGCCCAAATGCTCTCTGGACAGCTCTTCCTCAGCTGCAGAAAAGACACTACTCTGGCTGACCGATATGAGAGAACGAACAGAGAATGCTTGGGGGCCACTGACAGGCATGCTCCCTTCACACATCAGACAAATGCAACACAGCTGAGCTTGGGGAGGAATAAAGAACCAGGCTCACCACATGGTCCAGGCCAGAACCCCTGACTTCTGCCCATCTCAGACACTGACTGAACACCTAGTGTGCAGGACTCAGGATCTGCTGGCAAGCACAGGAAGGGTCCAGCATCTGCAGAGTGGGCATGAGACCTGGGTTCAGATCCCACAGCACATGCATATGCTCACAAGAGTGACATGCACACATAGAAAAAAGAGTTTTAAAAATCTCATCCTAGTTGTTAGAACAAAGGCTAAAGATAAACCAAAAAATTAAGATACAAGCCTGTGTCTGACCAGAAAGTGAAACAGAATAAAAGCAAGGGAAGGTGCCGGGGTGCATATAGCTCATAGGCCTGTACCCGGGCAGAGTGACCCGAGAAAACCCATGGCCATCCCTTCCCTGAAGGATCAGATTCCGGGCACACCCTTAGCTCAGCACGAAGTAGCTATGGACCTGAGAACACAATGTAGCTGGGACCCACCGAATGTAATCCCAGGACTGAAAGACTCAGCCCAGGACACAGTGATGGGGGAAGGAGGACAACCCAAGAGCCCATGGGCTGCTATGGGCAGACCTACAGTCCAGGCCGGGCCCTGTATCTCCTACCCAGTTCATAGCACCCATGACCTCACCCAGTCCCTGGCAGTAAAGGCTATAGTGGCTCTCAGCAGAGCCCATCACTTGCAGGGCTCTGGCATGGAAGGCAGCTGGTTCTTTCTTACCCAAGCACCTGACAGTCTTGTCATCCCTTAGATCTAAAGAGCGAGAAGAGTGGAGTCCCTCAACCCCATGGTCTAAGTGCTCATCTAGTTTTGCCCAATACCTTTTATCAGCATGTATAGGACTTATGAGTGACATTTCAACTCCAGCCTGGGGACATACCCAAGATAATTAGTACCCACTTAGCCCTTTCTACCCAGTAATTTATACAAATGGACTTGCTGAGATTATCAATAAAAATGATAAAGAGAGCTGAGCTAAGTGTCAACCACTGATTGATGGAGTAAACAATAGAGCTCCAGCCTGAGGGAGTTTATATAGCCCATAAAAATAACTAGAAGCAACAGTAGTCATTATTAGAGCATTAGCTATCAATCAGATAGCCGGTATAGCTTTGCACTATCTCATTTGAATCGTCTTTATAACATACGCAGTTCATTTTACAAACAAGAAAATGGAGGGGGAGACTTTGAAGGGGTTAAGCACCCACAGAAAGTCTACCACTTACTAGATAAAGGGAATCTCTGTGAGCCTCAATTCTCAAATCTGTAGAATGGGGCAACAACACAATACCCAATGAAAAGTCATTGTTTGATTAATTAATCACAACTGGAATTACTGGGGTTACTCCTATTGCACAAGAAAGGCCATTTTCTCCTGCTGTAAGCCACAGGTTCCAGGCACATCAGCTATTTGCCCCTAAACATTCCCTTGTCTGTTTCATTCACTGGTATCTCTTTTGTAAAGAGTTATTTTAATTTTGTGAGTGTTTATAATTGCACGAGTGGAGGTCCCTTTGCCATCAAGGAGGAGGTGTTGCCCCTGAAGCTGGAGCTACAGGCAGTTGCGTGTTATGGAAACAAACTTGGGTCTTCTAGAGGAGCAGTGTGAGCTGAGATATCTCTCTGATCCTGAACAGCAGAATTCTCTCCCCAGCTTTTTAAGGTGGGGATCTGGGACTGCCGGAATGCCATACTGGGACCCTTGCCTGAAATCATTTTAATACTTTAAAGCTACATAAGAAAGATTCCACCAGGTACTCTCTCTTCCGTCACTTCTCAGAATGGCTTAGGGGCCAGGCAGCTCTGTCTACCTACTCCTTCCTTACCTACCATTTACATGAATGCTGCCAGCAAAGTGGTCACTGGTGTCACACAAACATACAGGCTTATTACTATTCCTGTCAATACTGGCCAAGCTTGCCTTTGCCAGTAAGTTCTGGCAGGAACCTGTCCAACCACAGACAGGTGCCCCCTCCACTCCCCAAAAAACATTAAATTTCACAGCTTGGAAGACTATAAAATGGGGCAATTTAAATGCTGGAACATTCTGAAACTTGGGAGATCTGGGCACTTGCCAGAGGGAAGGAATTTGAGAAGTTCAAGGACACTGGGTTCTCCAAGGCCCAGGAAAGGAAGGAGGAAGCGAAACCCTTCACCACACTGCCTGTGGCAGTCCACAGTGAGGGCTCCATAGACAGCTGGATCCTTTACTACCAGAAGAAAAACCAGCTGCAGGTTCAGGCAGTTTGAATGGTCACTTAAGAAAGTGGAGGTTCAGGGAAGGTGGGGCCCACCTGTAATCCCAGGAGGTAGAGGCAGGTGGAGCAGAAGTTAAAGGTCATCCTCAACTATGAAGCAAGTTCAAGACCAGCTGATGTTACAGAAGACCTTGTCTCAAAACATATGTATTTTAGAAGGTCACATCCTGGGGTTTAGTCAGCAGGCAGGAAGCCCTGGGCTCTATTCCCAGGGGCAAAAGAAAAAAGTCCACAAATAGATGAAGACTCTTATATAATTTTTAAACTTCAGTCAAGTTTCAACATTTATAGATAACTACTCACAGAATCCACCCATCATGATAGGGACTCTGATTTTATGGAGACAAAGGAGTAACTGTAATGCTGGGGGTCAAAGACATGAGTCCTACATCAGCCACAGTCAGTCAGGCCCAGAGGACTTTGGCCCTTTCCTTTGCAGCAGTTTTGGAGGGGGAAACTGCTAATGAGAGGCTCTCTTCCACTTAGCGCTCCCAGGCCCTGCATGTGGTGTACGAGGAGACCCCTCTGCTCTCATGGGGGGGCGGGTGCTGCCAGGTAAACCTAGAGGCAGCCAAGGCAGAGCTGAGCGCACTTCCTTTCTCTCCAGTTGCAATCACAGCTGTGTGTGTGATGGACGAGGGTTAGGAAGAGGGCTGCAGAAAGAGGCCTCCAGAGCCCTCAAGGCATTACACCTCCACGAAACTTTACCTGTGCTGGGCTTCAGAGAATAAGCGCACTGCTGTGCATTCGGCTTCCTTAACTTAAACACGGGAAAGTCCTATTTATTTAAGGGAGTCATTTTCAAACCTTTCTTTTTGTGGTTCTGGGGAGTGAATCAAGCACTCTGCCCTGGCTATGCTCTCAAACAAACAAACAAAATTACATTTTATTTATGGTGTGTGTGTGTGTGTGTGTGTGTGCGCGCGCGTGCAATAAGAGAACAACTCGGCAGAATTGGTTCTCTTTCTCCACCACGGGGGTCTCAGATCATCAAGCTCTGTGACAGATGCCCTTACTGCCTGAGTCATCTGCTGGCCACAAACACCTTTTCAAAAACATCATTTAGACAATCTATGAGGCCACTGGCAGTGGGTCCAAGATCTAACTGTAACGCACAAACTGACTTAGTGGAACCCATTCTATATGGAGAGATACCTTGCTCATAGATACAGGGGTGCGGGGTGGGGAGGTGCCTGGGCTTGCCTCAATGTAGACTTCCCAGGAGAGGCTCCACCCTCTCTGAGGAGCAGATGGGAAGTGGGAGGGGGAGGGGAGGGGGAGAAGAGGAGGGAGGGGGAACTGGGATTGGAATGTAAAAGATAATTTAAAAAAAAAGCATCATTTCTGTCAATAAGATCTGTGTGTGCTCGTGGTGCCAGGATGGCACCTGAGCTGAGTGCACACTGGGGAAGCACTCTACTGTTCCTTGTAGAGGAAAGCTTGCACAGACGCTTACTGTGTTTACTATGTTGAACAGCTAGGGTGAGGCACGGTGACTCTGTCCTCTCTGCTACCCTCTTGACTTTACTGGGAGGGGGAGGAAGAAGAGGAGGGGAAGAAGCTTTGCCAAGACCGAGGGACACATCTGGTTGAAAGGAAAAGTGAGCATTTAGACCTGTCACAAAAATAAATGAATGCGGGAGAAAAGAAAGCCTTCAGTTTAATTCAGGAAGAAGTGGACTTGTGTGAGAGTGTCTGAGGCAGCGGCAAAGTCAAGGATGGAGTGAGAAAGGGCAGGCTGTGCACAAGCTTCATGCATGCAGACGGCACACGGTGCAGAGGACACCGCCGGCATGAAGAGAATCTCCTTACTCTTAGGGAACAACCTGGGATGTAGCCTACAGGGGATATGGTGGTGCCACTCGGTTCCAAATAACTGGGTCAGGCGAGGGTAGGGCAGTACGGCAAACACCAGCAGACAGTGGTTCTCAAACCAGGACCCCTGGAGGGGTCCAGTCATCCACAAACTGGCTGGAAACATAAACGCTTGGGCCACACCACAAGTGTACTAACAGCTGTGTAGGGGTGGGCTGGTCATACACTGTACAAACCTGAGTAGGAGAGCCCAGCAATTTCTATGAAGAGGTCTTCCTCGGAGAAGCTTTCCGGGAGCATGAGGCAGGCGGTTGTCACCGCACTCTTCAGGTTCTTATCCAGGGCCGATCTAAGAACCACATTCTCATTCATAGACACAATCTTCACCTGGAAAAGGCAGACCATTGAGAGGCAGCACTGCAGAGGCCGGTGTCACGCAGCACACACTGACTATCCCCTCTGCCAGCCACTGAAAAGCTAAGAACAGAAGTGACACGAAGCCATCATGACTCTTAACAAGAAATCCCAGAGTCTCCTGTCAAATGTCAAAGTCAGAGAAACTGTGACAAAGCAAAGGATCATAATTTCAAGGAAAATGAAAATGAATACTCTTATTAAAACTGATCTCATGTGTTTTGCCTGCATGTAAGTATGTGCACCGTGTGCATGCAGGGCCTGCCGAGGCCAGAAGATGGTGTTAGATCCTTGGACCTGGAGTTCCAGAGGGTTGTGAGCCCCCAAGTGGTTGCTGGGAATGAAACCCAGATCCTCTGCAAAGAGCAGTTTCACCAACCAACCCCCAAAAGTCTGCTGGGAAAATGGACAGAGACACTGCACACAGCCCAGGTTGATGGAAACTCTTTGGGTTTCTTATGCACGGAACGACTTTGTCTGGGTTTATCTTTTTAGGGGTTTGTTCTTTCTTCTTACTGCATTAATGGCAGTTTATCATCATGTTCTAATTAGACAGGCCTAGCCTGGAAATAAGCCAAACAGTCCCCCTTCCTTTCTTTTTCTTTTTTGAAGGCAGGGTCTCACTAAGTAACCTTGGCTGGCCTGGAACTTGCTATGTAGACCAGACTGTCCTCAAATTCAGAGATCCTCCTACCTCTGCCTTCTGAGTGCTGGAATAAAAGGGTGTACCACTATGCTCAGCTCTTTGATTTTGGATATAATTTTGTTATGTAACCCAGGCTAGCCTTGAACTTGTGGTAATACCCCACCCTCTCTGTCTTGTATGTGGTGAGATTAGAGGAGTGTGTAACCTGAGGTAGGAATATGTACAACACTCAAGGCACTTGATTCGACAGCACCTCTTCTACCCTCACAATGAGAACATGATGGGTCCGTAACTAAGCCTTTCAGTACCCGGTTAAGTTTAGTATCACTGCACTCACTGAATAAAAGTAAACAGTCTAAAACAGCCAAAGCCTGAGCGATGAAGCAACAGCAGAAAGAGAGTGAAGCCTATGCTCAACAACCAAGTTATAAGTGTGTGGCGTTTTCTTCATAGATTCAGTCAGTGAATCTATTCCTCATCTTTACAGATAACTAAAACAAACAAAACCTCCCTCCCTCCCAGTGCTAAGGATGGTCAAACCCCGGGTCCTCCCACATGGAAGGCACTTTACCCTTCAGCTCTGCTCCTCTGCCCCCACTTTAAGCTTCTAAAATAACTCCTATGCTCATTTCCTAACTTTCCTTCAAACATTTTAAGGTGTGTGTGTGTGTGTGTGTGTGTGTGTGTGTGTACATGCAAGGCTGTGAGCATGCTGGTGCTCGAGCTCACATATGCCCTCATGTCACAGTGCTATGTGGATATCAGAGGACAATTTGAGGGAGTCAGGTCTGTCCTTCCATCATGTAGGTCCCAGGAATCACACTTGTCCTTTACCTACTGGGCCATCTCACTAGCTCGCTCAAATCAAACCTTGCATCCCACATGAAACCATGGACCCAGGAAGGAGACTTCGTCATCTCACTAACGGGGAAACTGAGGGGCGAAATGGTTCTGCTGTCTTCAAAAGACGACCAGATCTAGTCGGCTCCTGAGTTGTCCCATGATGCCTTTCGACATCCACATTCTCATTCTCATCCTCATCTACCAGGTCCTTCTTAACAGTGCTACAACCCCTTTTGTGTACATTTCTGTGGCTTTTACAGAAACCCAGTGAAATCAGAAGCTATTTTGCCATGCGAATAACTAAAAGATGCAAAGAAATGAATAACCCTGGGCATCTTCTCCTGGTTAACAAAATAGCACTTGTTCTCTAAGAAGGCCCCTCTACTTGCGCTGTCACAGAGTAGTCTGCCTGCTATTTAAGATTAAGAGAGTGAAAATAAAAGCACCCTTACTCAAGGGGAAAAATGTGTGGATCTGGTTCTCCAACGAAAGGTGAACTAGGACCTCGCCTCTGTAGCTCTGCTATTTGTTGTTCAGAGTGAAAAGCCAGTGAAAGCTTGGGGCCCTGCCAGAGAGGCCTGGGAAAAGAAGAAAGTCCTCAGACTTGTGAATAGCTGTTTGTACCAACTGGGAATGCTCCGACCTGGACTGCACAGATGGCATTAGCAATGTGGACTGCAGAGAGGAGGGGGTGATGCTTGAAGGGTCTGTCAAAGAGGAGATTTGTGAGTATCTTTCAAGCCAAGAAAAAAGTTACACGAGGGACTCCAGTATAACACAGTGACAGGCAGGGAGAGAGACTCCTCGAAGTTCGGAGTGAACTTGTAGTCTTGAAGAACCCAGACCGGCAAGTCCTGAGACACTTAAAACCTTCCGATCTAAACCCCAGGGCAGGGCTGCTCTAAGAGGTCACTGCTTGGGGCCACAAGGCTGGCTGGACTTGGTTTACCACCTGCTGGACTAGGGGCTCTAAGAACAACTGATATGGGGTCTTACTTTTTTATTCCTTCAGCATGCAGAGGAGACTAGGCTGCCTCTGCGTGCCAGTCACTAAATGAATGGCTCAATCTTTGCATTTCAAAGGTGAGTTGTCCAAAGGCTGGCTTACAGTAGTGCAGAGCCAGAACTGGGGAACCAGGCCTCCCAATGACTCAGCCAGGCCTCTCCTAAACCATTGGAATTCAGAATGTAAATTAATAAGCTACAACAGGGATAAAAACACCTAAGTGTGAACATACTAGAAACTACACAGTTTTATGCTTTATACAGATGGGCCATGTGGCATATGAATTTTTTCTCAAGAAAGCTGTTATTTTTAGTGGGTGTTTTTTTTGTTTTGTTTTGTTTTTTTCTGTTTCATTTTTTTGTTTGCTTTTTGTTGATCAAGACAGGGTTTCTCTGTAGTTTTGGAGCCTGTCCTGGAAGTCACTATGTAGACCAGGCTGGCCTGGAACTCAGAGATTTGCCTGGCTTTACCTCCCAAGTTCTGGGATTAAAGGTGTGTACCACCACCACCCAGCTCTATTTTCAGTTATTTTTAATTTTTTGAGACAGTGTCTCACTGTGTAACCCTGGCTGGCCTGAACGTTAGAGAGAACAGGCTGGATTGGAATCAGAGATCTACCTGTCTCTGCCTCCTGAGAGTTGTGATTAAAAGCTTGTATCACCCTGCCTAGCTCCACTAAATATTTCAAATTCCATGATTCTTTACCAGAAAAAAAACACCTTGTTGTAGGGCTTGGGATATAGCTCTTTGTTGGCCTTCTGGGTTCCTTGTCCTGCGATATGCATGGGTAGGCAGGCAAGCCTATACCTACCTACACTAACACATTGAGATGGTAAGTGACTTAGAACTTAAAGCTCTCCAGGAAATAAAGCTAGGCATCTTTTCAATCATAAAACAAGCTGACAGGGAAGTAGGAAGCAAATTTTTTATTTAATTTTTTTCATATTTTTGAGATAGGGTCTCACTTATATGTCCCCTGGCTGTCCTGGAACTCATATTCACCTGCCCCACCTCTGAGAGCATCTACCACCTTGCCCAGTGAAAGTGTAATAAAATATAATTTACAGTCAACCCTTTCTAGAAATGTCCATTTTTTCAAATCCTTTATACTCCTTTTGAACACTTAGCTGTGCTAGTGGGTGAGAAGTCTCTTTTCAATTTGCAAGTCACAGATACTTCGGAAGCTTTAGACAATATAATTTGATGCAATGCTTGTTAAAACATAAAAGATGAGGAGTTCACACATTTCAAAATTCTTTTGAGACATTTGCTCATTTTGTGTAGAAGATGCCACCAACCTATCAGCTTTGCTCAATCATCACAAGTATTTGCTGCCACCTACAGGTCAAAAGTTTATCTGCGGCTTCTAATGGGGAGAGGCTGGCAGATCTATTCCTACAGGAGTGGGAGCCAAGGGAGGGTGTGGGGAGAGGGATGGGGTAGGGGGTGTTAAAGGTGCTCACTTACCATCTCCAATGATTTATTTAATTTTAATGTGCATGAGTAAGTTTTGTGTCCATTTATGTACATGAACCACATGTGTGCAAGGAAGGCCGGAAGAGGCCAGAAGAGGATGTTAGACCTTTGCATCTACAGTTACCAACAGCTGTGGCCACACACTTAGCTCACAGGAAGATCCAGGTGCAATCCCCAGCATAACAAACAAACACCGAGAACATGTAGGATGTATTCATTCCATGAGTCCACAGTAGTTTTGTTTTTTTGAGACAGGATTTCTCTGTGTAACAGCCTTGGCTGTCCTGGACTTGCTCTGTAGAACAGGCTGGCTTTGAACTCAGAGATCTTGCTTGCCTCTGACTCCCAATTTCTGGGATTAAAGGCTCATGCCACCACCACCCAGCTAGCATTTTTGGTTTCTAAAGGCTAGGTTAAAAAGCTTTCTTTAAAGGGCGGAGGCTGTGGCTCAACAGTCGAGGACACTGGCTGCTCTTCCAGAATGCTCAGGTTTGTTTCCCAGCACTCACATGGCAGCTCACAACTGGCTATAATTCCATTTCCAGGGGATCTGATGCCCTCTCCTGGCTTCTATTGGCACTGCACCTACGTGGTGCAGGGACACTGCATGAGGGCAAAACAGCCATTTACATAAAATAAAAAAATAAATCTTGAAAAGTATAGTACAGAGACTATTATGTTTTGATTCAATCTCTTTTTTACTTGAAAATAACAGGCAGCCAAGAACACTGGGAGGGAAACAGTATATTCTGTGTCTACTAAATCAAACACTTTGACTGACCATGGACGGACTATCCTGAGGTTGGTGTGAGACATGCAGTTAGAGGAGGAGTAGATATCGAAGACTAGAAGACTAGGTGTGCTGGGCTCTAAAAAGCTGTGTTCTTTTGAGCACACAACCCTTCCAGTTTCAAGGCAGGATTGCCACTCCCATTCTACAGATGGGTTAACTGAGATTTAGGGACAAAATCCAACTGTGCAAGTTCATATAAACAGCTAACAGTGGCAGAAAAGAGCAGGACCTAAGGCTTCTCATTTTACAGTCACTATTCACCCCATCAAGCTGCACACTTTGTAAAAACAAAAACAACCCTCCAATTAAAAAAACAAAACAAAACAAAACACCAAAATAAATCCTAACAACATTCATAGGTCTGGGGATGTCACCCAGACCACCTGCAAATCACTCTCTTGGGACTGGGCATGCTCGTGCATACCTGTAGTCCCAGCTACTCTGGGGAACACAACAGGACCATGTCTCAAGGAAAAGCAAAACAAACAATAGGAAGAAAACTTGGGAAAGAAAAATGTGTATTTCTAAACTTTCAACTCCAGTAATTTGCTTAATGTTGTGTTTTACTAGTTATAGGACCTTGGAATGATTTGTTCACTGTGATGGTCTAAAAGAAATGGCCCCCAAAGGGAGTGGCACTATTAGGAGGTGTGGCCTTGTTGGAGGAAGTGTGTCACTGTGGGGGCAGGATTTGAGGTCTTTTGTTCAAGCCTCCCTCAGGGTGACAGTCAGTCAACTTCCTGTTGTCTGCAGATGCAGCACACTCAGCTCCATATCTGCTGAAAGCCGCCATGCTCCCGCCATGATGATAACAACTGAATCTCTGAAACTGTAAGCAAGTGACACCAATTAAATGTTTTCTTTGTAAGAGGTGCCATGGGGGGGGGGGCTGGAGAGATGGCTCAGAGTTTAAGAGCACTGGCTGTTCCTCCAGGGGTCCTGAGTTCAATTCCCAGCACCCACATGGTGGCTCACAACCATCTGTAATGAGATCTGGTGCCCTCTTCTGGTGTGTAGTATGTGTGCATGCATATAATAAGTAAATATTAAAAAAAAAAAAAAAAAAAAAAAAAGACTTGCCATAGTCATGGTGCCCCCTTACAGCAATGAAAACCCTAAGACATCCACGACATAAAATTATTTCTTATGAATATCTGTGAAGCAATTTAGGTATGCCTGTTGCTCATGGACATTTACAAATGTTTTTCCTGGGATAGGGATGATGCTCAGCTGTAGGGTATTTCAACCAGCCTGCATCAGGGCCTGGGCTCCAATCCCAGGACACCCCCCTGTTCTAACTGAAGTAGAGACTACAGCACACACAGGGATGACACCACTTGTAAGGGTTTACCTAAGCATAACACGTGTAATATGCATACACATGTGTAAAAGGCACACAAATGTGTCATACTGCTCCAAATACACAATCATGGCCACATTAATGAGCTACACTACCACATTTAAAGTACAGGTTCTAAGATGGGAGACTCTTGAGAGTTCACATCCATCCATCAGAATCCCCCCCCCCCCCAGATACATAAATAAAAGAAAAAGGAAAGCCACCACCCCCAGCACCTCACTGTGCTCACCACCACGACTCTGGACTTGGCTGTTTATGATTTTGTTTTATGTGCACCAGTGTTCTGGCTGCATATATATGCATGTGCCTGGTGTTTGACAGAAGACAACTTTGATTCCCTGAAATTGAAGTTATAGATGGTGTGAGTAACCATGTGAGTGCTGGAAACTGAACTCGATTCTCTGGAAGAGCAGGTGGTTCTTTACCATTGAGTCACCTCTCCAGCTTCCTGCTTAAGGAGGGTCTGTTATCTGAGCATGCCCGATGAACTCATAGCCATTTCTGGTAATTCCCTCACCTTCCTGGAGATGGAGAGCCCTCTCACCACACGGTTGGTTCCTCTGGTAGTCAGCCCTATCCTGAAGTTAAGCAGAGGCTCAGCCAGAGTCTCAGGACCTGGGACTGTGGCTCAGTGGTGAAGCCCTTGCCCCTTTGTTCCATCTAGAAGTCTAAAGGTTTTAGGAGCTCTCTCCCAGGAGCCAAGACAAAGCCTACTATATGTCTTACACACATATTACATGCACACAGATGCATGTGTACACATTATGCACAAAATCTCCTCTTATAACACAGCATCACAGAGTCATCTCTTTATACTGTAGATGGTGAACTACTGACATTTCCATTTTCTGGGATTTCTTATCTATGAGCTCACAAAGATCAAAATGAGTTCTAATTCAGAGACAAGGGGCTATGCTAACTGTGGTGGCATGAAGGACACAGACTCACCGGCTTTTGGAGGCGTCCTGCGATGTACAGATTATTCCAGTTCAGGAGGTCATCAATTAGGGTGCCAGTGGAAATAACCCCATATTTGATAAGCTGCAAGAGAAGACATGATCATGACAAAGAACAAACCACCAGGCTGCTGAATCCACAGGCAAAAATGAGGGAAGGGCTAAGGTCTTATTCAGGAACAGGATGCTGATCTCCTGAGTTAAGCAACTTAAAATACCTACTCTTTGGCCAGGCATTGGTGGCAGAGGCAGGTGGTTCTCTGTGAGTTTGAAGCCAGCCTGATCTACAGAGTGAGTTCCAGGACAGGCTCCAAAGCAATACAGAGAAACCGTGTCTCGAAAAACCATCACCAAACAAACAAACAAAAAATATACCCTTCAAAAACCGATATCTTGCTGAACATTGATGGTACACATCTTTAATCCCAGCACTTGGAGGCAGAGGCAAGTGGATCTCTGAGTTCGAGGCCAGCTTGGTCTATAGATTGAGTACCAGGATAGCCAGGGCTACACAGAGAAACCCTGTCTCAATAAACAAACAAATAAACAAACAAACAAACAACCCAAAACCAAAGAAAACAAACTAAAAAAGAAAACCCATTATCTCTATCAAAACTGCCCAGAGATTTAGTGTCAAGACTGACCTGGCTCCCAAGGTACAGGAAGTGAGGTGGCCAGTATTTTTAACGTATAGGATTGTTAAAGGCAGAACAGCTCTTAGACAACATTTAGTATCAGTCCTCAATGCTAGATCCTTCCAATTTCAGAAACGATGATTTAGATAATGTTCCTCATATGAGAAATAAGAAACTGAGTGCCAGGGGCCAGTGAAAGGGATCAGTAGGTAAAGCTGCTTGCGACCAATCCTGATGACTTGAGTGTGATCCTAGAATCCATAAGATGGAAAGAAAGAACTGAATCCCACCAGTTGACTTCTAACTGAAAATCAATCTCCCCCCCCCCCACACTGTAAATCTTAAAAAGAAATTTGAGGTTCAGCAACAGTAAATGATGTCACAGTGTCACTTCACCAGTAGATTGAGAGCTTGGTCCTGTAGCCAGGCACAGCAACGCATGCCTCCTAGGTCCTACAGCTGGGCACAGTAATGCATGCCCACAGGCCTGCTATCCCAGAGCCTGGTGGAATGCTAGATTGTTTGAACCTAGGAGTAGTTTGGGGACAGCCTGGATAGCAAAGTGTTTCAAATAACAGAAAACCCTGAGGGCTTTAATATTCACATCCTAGAATCGCAGCTTGATCTTCCCACATTCTTTGCATTACAAAATATCAGAAATTCTTCAATTAAAAGCTTTCACTGGCCTTTTCCCCATAGTGACTTTCAGCGCTGTTGACTTCTTTAAGTGGTGACAATTACAAGTGAATATCTGAAGATGAAAACCCTCTTACCAGTGTTAAGCACATGGAATTAAAGAGGAGGCCATTTCCACAATAATTTTATAAATCTCTAATGTGAATTCCCTAGCCACACCCTTAATCCCTTCTCCTGTCATTACACCAACCTCCTGCCCTTTACAGCCTGGTCCTTTGACCAATTGTAGGATCATTACCTGGGGGCTTGTCAATATGCAGAATGTCAGGTTCCATCCCAGACCACTGAATCTGGACCTGCATTTTAACATGATCCCCAGGAGACTCACACACCTGTAAAGGTTAGACTACCCTAAGCAACTGACATTAGCATCAGCACAGCAAACCCACAGGTCATCTTGGCTTGACTTATATTCTACCTCCCATCTCCCCAGAAGCCCTCTGAGAAACTAGGATGCTTCATTTGGTTTGACTCCTCTCCATGCTAGGGAACAAACCCAGTACCTAGGCAAGTATGCTCTGCCACTAAGTTATACAGCCAGGGCCTGTATATGTAGGATTCCTGACATAAGACAATCTATGTGTGTGGGGCGGGGTGTCTAAACATCTTACCTGACTTCTAACATGCAACTTTCAAATCCTACCCACCCGCTGACACCCTTCCATCACCGGACACCGTGTGCTCCCAAGGCATCAGGCATCCTCTTCACTTCCTGGTAGTACCTGCTCCTTCATCTAGATGACATGACTCTCCACCGTGATCCCCAGTGGCCCACTGCTTCTCCACGCCAATGAATCCCTACCCAGGACCCACTGAGCAGTGTGGCCAACAGATTAAGACCTGAGAACTACTTGGCCAAAGGACAAAAGACAAGACAAAGTCCAGTCACTGGCAGCCACCTTCATACACCCCAGCCACAGCCTGACAGATGGTGTAGTTCTGCCTGTGCCTGGGTTTAAGAAAGCTGGACCAGGTGTGACTGTTTCCTGAGAATGTGGACACACCTATTTCACCAGGGTTCTTCTGCCAAATTACAACCACCCAGTTAGGGCCAAGGCCCGAAGGCACTAACCTTCCCGTCACACATGATCAGCGGGTTGAAGTAGACCCCAGCACCATAGTTATTCTGGACCGAGGAGATGATCCTGGGCCCCAAGAGTTTGAGGAAGGAATAGTGGCTCCAATTCTTCTTCAGGTTCTTTTCGTGCCAGGCGACAGGGTCATCTACTGTGAACACCAAGTCTAGCATGGGATTCTAGAAAGTGAAAAAACAAGAAAATGTTTAGCACTAACACTTGAGACACTAGAGAAACAACAGGAAATTCTAAAGTGCTACAATATTACATGTCATGATCAGAAGACCCAGGGCTGTCATCACAAACCTAAGCAGGTCCCACAAAGCAATGATGCTAACTTGGCTTTCATCCATACAAATGATTACATCACACACTAACTGCCGGCACTCATCTGATTGCTTGACATACAATGAGTCAGTTTATCTCCAAAACAATCCCACAAGGCAAGTATGTTAGTCCAACTGTATAGCAAAGGAAACGAAGGAACACAGAAAGCACTTTGCCCAAGGGTGTAGAGCCCAAGTGTGGCAGACCCAAGGAGAGGTGGCTCGGTGGTTAAGAGCACTGGTTGCTCTTGCAGAGGACCTGAGTTCCATGCCAAAAGCACCCACATGGTGGTTCACAACCATCCGTGACTCTAGTTTCAGAGGACGAATGCCTTCTTCTGACTTCTGTTGGCAACAAGGCCTGAATGTGGTCCACATACAGTCACGTGGGTAAAATACTCATATACATGAATAATAAATCTGAAAAAATAATTTTAAAAAATCATTAAGAAAAAACAAACAACAAACAAAAAACCCAACAAGCTCTGATAGGTTTCAAGGCAGAGATCTCAAGAGTCACCACAGCAGATAGACAAATTATGTCCAAAGTGACACTATACCAACTTCACTTAGGACTAATTAGAACAAGAGAATAGGGAAGACGGATTTTTCTTGGATGGGATACATGAGTTCTAAAGAATGTAAGAGAGAAGCACAAGATGGAGAAGTAACCAAGAAAGCATGGAAAAAGGTAGTCAGGGTAGAGGAAACTGCTCCCCACAGGCTAGTCAGCCAGGCGTGCTCTAGGATCTGCAATTTGATGCCAATATAGCACAGACATTGTACTAAATGAGACCAGGGAGATTTCCCACACTGCAGAATTTTCCAGAGTAGCTGAATGGAGGGAGGAGAGGTTACAGAGGAGGAAACTCTTACAGAGAGCAACTGAAAGAGTCCACTAAGAAACAAGTTGGTGTCATTAGCTAAGGCACAGACTGAGCTGGAGAATACACCAGACTTCTCAGCATGAACATAAAAAATAGAAATGAAGGAGCAAGAAGGACCCTTCCTAGGAGAGAACCCTAGGTTAGCTCAAAGGAAAATCTCATGGAGTACAGGGCAGCTGTCAGGACGCTAAAGAATGCTAAGGGTTTCCCAGGGCAACCTCAAACCATTGGTGATATTATTTAAGATTTGGAGCACCATTTTGCGTGTGTGTGTGTATGTGTACAGATGCATGAGTCCATGTATTTCCAGGCCAGAGGATGCTGGATTCCACTCTCAGATGACATCCACTTTGTTTTTCTGAGATGGTTTTCACTGGCCTGGAGCTCGCCAAGTAGTCTAGGCTGGGAGCCAGCAAGCCTCAGAGATCCACCTGCTCTGCCTCCCTAAGGCTGGGATTACAAGTGTGCAGCACAATGTCTGTCTGATGGACAACTGTAAAAAGTAATAATTACGATAATGTCTGCGTGGCCAAGTTAGAGAAAATAAGTAGGAGACAGAAGAAATTCTAGCAACACCACAAAGTGAACTTTAACCCAAAGACAGATCTGGCCAGGTGCTAACCCCAGGATGCCTTACTGTAATCTGTATGTTTAATTCTGCAGATCACATTCAGACCACATGCACTGCTGTTCTCAGTCGACTCTGAAAAGCAATAAGGTTCACTCTTAACTAGACTCTTGTTAAATGTGTTGGGCTGAATAAATGCGGTGTCATCTGCCCCGGCCCTACATCCAGCTTTCTTGAATCATTTGTATTCTCTAATCTTTAGAATTACACTGCCCAAGTCCAAGCCTCACCTAAGCCAACGAAATCAACCTGTAGACAAAAACCAGTCTTTGTATTTGTAAAAAAAAAAGCACTGGAGCACTCTGAAAAGGCTGAAAACACTCACACAGGACCGGCTATTTCCCCCCACAACCTCTTCCTAACAGGCCCCGATTTAGATGGAAGTAGATAGACTGCTTATTCTCCACTTACCATATCAACTTAGGCCGGTGAGATTGCTCAGATGGTGGCACTTGCTGCCAAACCAGATAAACCGAACTCAATCTCCCCAGGACCCACGTGGTGCAAGGAGAGCACCAACTCGCTCAAGTCTTCTCTGACCTTCAAGTGTACGCTGGTTATGCATGTGCGCTTGTCACAAAGCCAGCAAGTACGTAAACGTAAACATACGTATTTACTGGGCATGGCTGTACAAGTCTTTAATCCCAGCACTGTGGGTTCGAGGCCAGCCTGCTCTACATGGTGAAGTCTAGTCAGCCCCGACTTGGAAAACCCACTTGAGCTCACACAGAGGTCACTTTGGTAGGATGACCATTTTACTAGTTGGAAGCTGGCGTGTCCGGGGCTCTGCGGGGACGGAAGGCGCAAGGGAACCGGAGAGGGCGAGCAGATACCAGGTCTAAGGCTGGTCGGGAAGGCGCAGGCTCGGAACTCACCTGCTGGTGTGCACTGGGTCCTGCCTGGCGGTACACTGCCGAGCCGTAGGCAAAGGCCAGGCTCAGGTCCTCGGGGAAGTGAGCCAGGATCCTGCGCAGGCCTACGCCCGAGCTCTGCAGCGCCTGCACCGCCATGGGCTGGCGGACACGCCGGTACAGTAGAGGGTGTAGCGCCTACACCGTGCTCGCAACTCCGGGTCGTGAGCACCGCGCTTCCGCCTGGGCCCCGCCCCTCTACGCACGTGCGCTTCAGAGCTGGCAGCTGGCAGCCTGCGGGGAGGCTGGGCTCCGTCGCGCCCTCTGGCGGGCGGAGGAGCGCATTGCAGGCCCATCCTAGGACTGCTAACTGCTATAGAGCCTTGCAAAAGCCTATGTAACATTCAAGCCACGAACGATTCTTTTAAATATTTATTATGTATACAGTGCTCTGCCTGCATGTATGCCTGCACGCCAGAAGAGGGCACCAGATCTCATTATAGATGGTTGTGAATAACCATGTGGATGCTGGAAATTGAACTCAGGACCTCTAGGAGTGCAGTCATGCAGTTAGTGCTCTTTAACCCCCTTTTTTTTTTTTTTTTTGTATTTCCCAGGAATGACTTTTAAATCATGAGTATATTGTGTAAGTTTTTTTTGTCTGCTTGGTTTTTTTTTTTTTTTTTTTTTGAGACAGGTCTCATTATGTAACTGGCCTGGAATTTGCTATGTGGACCAGGCTGTCATCAAACTCACAGCCATCCACCTACCTCTGTCTCCCAAGCACTGGGATAAAGGCACAGGCTACCACATTCACAATTCTGTGCAGGTATCATCTCTACCTCTAAATTGTAGACTTTGAAGATTAAGGGGAAAAAATTAAAACTTGACCACTCTACCACCAGGAGATTGTAATTGTTAGAAACTGGCCATAGTTTCTTCACATTAAAAGTCCCTTTGAAGTCCGATAGTAGATAAAATGCTCCATAAATGTTGGACAAACATTCCCTCATACTTTCGTTCAATTTTAGGATCAGAGAAGAGTTTGTGTCTCTATGGGGATGGTCTCACAAAGGGCTCTTTAATTTACATGCCTTTTGTGGAGAAAGTGGGATCGGGTAGAAGATACATACCATAGAGTTCTTTACTCCATGGGAGAAACTTGCTCAAGCCCGCAGGAGCCTTCAGGACATGGTTGAGCTCCCAGACCCTTTGAGGCTATGCTTTCTTCTCTAATTGCACTGCCTCTCAAAGATCATCAAGGCCACCTGCAGTCCAAGCTGCTTGTGAGGCTAAGACCAAGGTGGGGTGGGGTGTGGTGGGGTGATGGGGTAGGGTAAGGTGGGGTGGTGGGGTTTTGGGGTGGGGTGTAATGTGTGTGTGTGTGTGTGTGTGTGTGCAAGCTTTAGCCACATAGTGAGTTTTAGGTTGGACTAAGATATTCTGAAAGATCCTGCTCTAAGGGAAAATGGCAGCAAACGATTAGGGCTGGGTGATGTTGCTCAGTGCTAGGGAGGTTGTTGAGCATGCCCAAAGGCCAGAGTTCCATCCCATGCACAGCAAATGTCAACATACCAACCAATGGGGCTGGAAGTGTGGCTCAGTGATTAAGTTCCTAGTACCCACACGGTGGCTCACAACCATCTGTAACTCCAGCTCCAGGAGATCTCATATCTGATTCCTCTTTCTGTGCTCTGAGGGCGCCAGACATGCACAAAGCATACATACATTCATGCAAGACGGTGATCACTCATACACATAAAATAAAAATTTAGAGCATCAACCGCACTAAGGGGTCAGGGAGAAGGTCCAGCTAGAAAAGTGTTTATCTGTGCAAACATGAAGACCAGCACTTAGATCAGAACCATGTAAAGCCAGATGTGGTGGCCCAAGTCTGTAACCCCTGAACACCTATGGGGAGATGGGGGTCAGAAACAGGGAACAGCTTGAAGGGTGGCTGGTTTGTGGTACATACTGGGGGACACCCAGAGACCCTGTCTCAAACCTACACTGGAGGTTGTCCTCTGACCTACATGTGTGTGCCGTGGCACTTCTGTATGCATATGTATTTGCGACCATGTGCACATGCGTGAGCGCACGCACGCACACACACACAGTAGTAACATTGTCTCTGTCTTATAGGTGAAGCTCAAGAGAGAGCAACCTGCTTGAACTCACATATGTGTGCAGTCTCAGGCCTGGCTGCACGTCAGGGTCTCTCTTATCCTCGTCCATCCTTGAGGGACTTGGAGCAGTGTGGTCAAGAAACCAGTGAGAAGAAGAGGCAGGAAACTGGAGACCAAGCTCTTGCTACAGGGTCATCATGAACTAAATAAACAATGGCCAGGACCAACAGGGCTGGGGATAGAGGCCTGAATGGCTCAGATTCGTTCAACTGGAAGGACAGTTACTTCCATTCACAGTCTCCACACTGCTGTGAGGTTGGTGCTGAGAATGTTTCAGTGATTGGAGCTGCTGTGCAGGAACCCGGGGTCTGTGGCAGGCAGACAGTTAAGCATCCTTCCAAGAAGGGTACGCGGAGCAGCTCTGGGGGAACAGGGGCAGCAGAG
This sequence comes from Phodopus roborovskii, assembly GCF_943737965.1. Classification (NCBI taxonomy): domain Eukaryota; kingdom Metazoa; phylum Chordata; class Mammalia; order Rodentia; family Cricetidae; genus Phodopus; species Phodopus roborovskii. The sequence goes on from NW_026126578.1 coordinate 7,497,652, forward strand.
GAGGAAGAGTAGGCCACAAAGCCAGGTCTTGGAATGGCCTGTGGGGTTTCGGCAGGAATGGGAAGAAGTCAGCTGGGTGGAACCCGTGAGTGTACTTTCATGAGCAGCATCATGGAGAGGGAGAAAGGCAGTCAAGAAGCGGGGCTTCAGGCTCCCCGAGGGGCAGCAGGCATTTTGATTCACGATGAAGAACCCTCAGCCTTGCTCGGGTGGCTTGGATCTGAGACGCACTCACCATGGAAGTGCACAGAACCTTCCACCTAGAGTCATCTTCTTTCTCCCCTTGAGGAAATAATTCAATATTCCTCCCACCCCTTCCTTGGCAAGAGTAAGGCATGCTCATAAAAATGTAAACATTACAAACTATGAATCTCATCCCCCCTGAGGTAACCACTGGTAATCCTCAGTACATGTTCTTCCAGATATTCCTATGAATATATTGACATTAAAAACATTTTTAAATGGAATCGGATGATGGATATTATTTTTCAATTTGATTTTTTTTCACCACCTCACATATCAAGGGCATCTTCGTCAGAGTATACAGATTTACTTCATTCCATTTACTAGCAGAGAATTATTCTAAAATATGGATATGCCATATTGATGGACTTAGATTACTTCTCTTTTCATTTTTGCAGTCCTGGGAGTGGGGGTGGAGCCCAGGGCCTTGCAGGAACCATGCAACAATGCAACACTGAGCCAAACCCCTGCCCCATTTCTAGGTTTCACACGTGAAAACGGTGCTGCAGTGTACATCTTCTTGGCTATTTGTTTAACAATGTTTTTATGTTTATGTGTATGTGGAGGGGCACATACATGCTATGGCATGCCTGTAGAGGTCAGGGGACAATTTGGAGGAGTTGGTTCTCTCTTTTTCCAAGTGGATTCCAGGACTCGGACTCAGATCATCAAGCTTAGTGGCAAATGCTCCTATCTGCTGGGCCATCTCTCCAGCCCTCTGGGTATTTCTTTTTATACATGCCAAGTATTATTTTGATGTGAAGTTGATTCCCAGGACTGGCAGGGTGACCCAGCAGGTAAAGGTGCTTGCTGTGAAAGCCAAACAATCTGTGTTCAATTCCTGGAACCCGTAGCAGGATGGAGGGACAGAACCCACTCCACAGAAGTTGCCCTCTGGCCTTCACACACAAGCTGTCACAATGCAGCCCACGTGCATAGCACACAGACACAGTGATAATTAAAGAGCTTGTTGCCCAGGAGTGGAATCGCTGCGTCTAAGTGTCGGCACATTGCTAAATCCCCCTGCAAAAGACACATGAATTCACACAGCCACCGATAGGGCTCCGTCCCTGACAGAAATAAAGAATCTATAATGCGTCACCATTTTCCTCCCTTACAGGCTCTTACATCTAATTATCAGTAATTTTCATTCTCCCAACACACTCCCGCCTGCTAACACAAAACCACCAGCTGGAAAGTTCCATCCCACTCTCTGTGTGTGTGTGTGTCTGCCTCTGCCTAGGCAGAAGCAGCAGCAGAGAACGCATTTGTTTTCTTCAGCAGAAATCCCCCTGCTCCCTTCAGCTCATCCGCTCTCTTCCAAATTACTGTGGCTCACTGCACTAGGAGCTATTAAAAAGCCCTCGTGCTCTATCTAATAGCTCCAAGGTTCTATTGGAAAGCTCATGCCAACGAGATAAAAATGTTTGAGAGCCATTTCCAAAGATAAATGGCACTTGATTTCAGCGAATGCTGGGCCTCACTACCTAGCTTCTCTAGCAGGTGTCTCTGTGTTCCTTAACAAGGATGCTGCCAGGGTAGGGTTTGCCTGGAAGATTCACCCCCCACCCCAGGCTGTGTGTTAGTTCTCTGTATGATGCCGGTACCTTATCGGTCTTGGTTTTTCTTTCCATCAGTATTTTAAAAGAACAGAAAAAATAACTGGGGGAAAAGTTCTGGATCTATTATTCCTTCACTTTTTTCTGTGATGTTGGGGTTGGAACCAGGGTCTCACACTCTGCTATTGAGATCTGGGGCCTGGAGTGTTTTCAACTGAATCGTTGGTTTAGCCATCTGCTGACAAAAGCAGAGAGGGGTCTTGGTCTTTCTTTCTTTTTTCTTTTTAAATAAGGTGTATATTCTTTTTTTTTTTAATTTTTAAAAATCATGTGTGTGTCACTTCATGTGTAGGAGAAACTACGGCCAGCCTACCCAAGCTGCAGCTGCCCTGCCCAGGTGCTCAGGCACAGCAGACACTTCCTCTTTGAGCCAAGCCTGCCTCTATGCCTGGAGACTGCTGATGAAGAGACGTGTGGCCAGAGACTCCAATGATAAAAGGACAACACAGCAGAGTCAGCGCCTGAGCCAATGGGACTGTGGGAGGGGTATAAAGGCAGGCCTAACTTCCTTAACAAACGAGTCCACAGTTACTCACTGACACCCAGTACCTGAGTCATTAGAGCTGTGTCTTCTCACCCCCTCCCACAAGAGGTGTCCAAGCGGGGTCACCCACAACATTCATGTATGTGTATGCACGTACACATGTGCCCTTGGAGGCCAGAAGAGGGCCTTGGATCCCCAGGAACTGGAGTCATAGGCAGTTGTGAGCTGTCTGATGTGGGTGATGGGATCTGAACCTACATCCTCTGGAAGAGAAGTGTGTGCTCTGAACCGCCGAGCCAGCTCTCCAGATCTTAAATGGGTACACTTAAAAACAAAAAGAGATTTGTTTTAAGCATGGTGTTTTGCCTGCATTTATGAGTGCACCATGTGAGTGCTAGGGATCCAAGGAAGCCAGAAGAGGTCATCAGATCCCCTGAATTGGAGTAACAGAGGGTGTGAGCCACCAGGTGGGAACTGGGAATTGAACCCAGGTCTTCTGCAAGAGCAGCAAGTGCTCTTAATGTCCAAGACGTCTCTCTAGCCCCTTGATCCCTGTCTTATCTTGTCCCGTAGGTATGTCAGATCTAGGCCAGATTAACAGTGATTTTCTGCCTCTGCGGTGCTGGGACTCAAACCCAGAGCCTGAGGCATCCTAGGAAACTGCTCAACCACTCAAGTGTGGTCCCCATCAGAGTGTATTTTAACAAAGCTTTAGTTTCTGGCCAAGGGCTCTTGGGTGAATTTAAACCCAGAGCCCAGGATTTAATAACAGCTGTGTGACCCCCCCCCCCCCCGAACAAGAAAAATTAACCTCTCTATGTCTATTGTTTTCTTCTTCAAGACAGGGTTTCTCTGTGTACAGCCGTGGCTGCCCTGCTTTGTAGACCAGGATGGGCTCCAGTTCAGAAAGCCACCTGCCTCTGCCTTCCAAGCGCTGGGATTAAAGGTGTGTGATAGCATACCCAGCTTGTGCCTTTTTTTCCCCTCACCTTTTATCCCTGGTTTGTAAGTGGGGTTAGTAATGACATCGATCTCAGATGGCTGAGTAAATAAAATGCCACCTAGAAAGCACATTTCCTGGTGCCTGCTGTAGAATAAGCTCTCAACAAGTACTCTCCATCATACTCAGTTTTCTCAGTGATGGAGAACAAACCCAGGGCCTCAGCCACAGTAGGCAAGTACCCCACCACTGAGTGACACCCTAGTTCCTGAATTCTTAAGAGAATGTATGAAAAGAATCTGAAGCCGGGTGTAGTGGTACACGCCTTTAATCCCAGCACTTAGAAGGCAGAGGCAGGTGGATCTCTGTTAGTTCAGGTGGAACTCTCTGCAGTTCTGGTCTACAGAGTGAGTTCTAGGACAGGCTCTAAAGCTACAGAGAAACCCTGTCCCAAAAAACAAACAAACAAAACAAAAACAAACAAACAAACGAAAACCCAAAACTACAAACAAACAAACAAACAAAAAAGAATGTGATGTGATCCTACCTAGTGTGTTTATGACACTTAGTGTTTCTCTGGACAGTCTGATCTAGTCCTTTTTGAAGGGCTGTGGCCCTAACCCAGGTCTTCATCATCATGTTTTTCCATTAAAGCCATACATCTCAGGCTCTGTAGAAGGAAATTTCCATCTCTCTACATTAGTAAACAACAGATTTGGCAGAGACATTTCTGTGTGACACTCCCGAGGCTCTTTTTACTTTAGATGAAGATTTTCACATGAACAGCTTGAGGGAGTAGGGACACTAGGGAGAAGGGGTTTGACATGCGCAGCCCAGACAGAGATGAACTGGAAGACTTCACATGTGTTAATACAACCCATGGGCTGGGGCCTAGCAGTAGAATGTTTAGCTGTGTGAGGACCTGAGTTTAATCCCTGGTCACTGAGCTAAAAGGCTTTTTCTTTTGGGCCACCATCCAGCTCCCAAATCATGACACGGAGTCTTATTATTAGTTTTGAAAGCGCAGCCTAACTTAGGCATGCTTCTTCTGGCTAGCTCTTTTATCATAAATTAACCTGTTTCTCTTCATCTACCTTTTGCCTCAGGACTTTTGACTTTTCTTTCTGTATAACTTACTTTAACTGTTTTTCCATGTCTGGCTGGCTGGAGGTTGGCCCCAGCAAATCCCTCTTCTCTTGTTCCTCTCTTCTTCAGCCTATAGTTTCCCTCCTAATTATCTCTCCATCTGCCTATCCAGCCTCGCCTATCCCTCTCCTGCCTAGCTATTGGCTGTTTGGCTTTTTATTAGATCAATCAGGTGCCTTATGCAGGCAAGGTGAAACAGATGCAGCACATTCTTACATAATTAGACACACGCCCTTACAATGTTAAACAAATGCAGCATAAACAAATACAACACCCCTTGACACAGTTAAAGTAATATTCTGAAGCACTAAAAAAAAGAGTACATTTTTACCTGGTTAAACAAATATTCCACAACACAACAAAAAAGATAACCCTTGCTTGTTGCCCTCCTCCCTTTTGGCCTCCCACAGCCTAAAAGCTCCCTTCCCTTTCCCCTGGAAACTTCCGCAGGAAGCTCAGCCATCTCGTCCCTCTGTGAGACTATTATCAATTATGTGTGGCTGTTATGTTTAAATATGGAATAAGACCTGTGTATTCTTTTTATTCTTTTTGCTGTTTTTTTTGAGTGTCAATTTATTTCATGGATTGTTATCAATTATGTGTGGCTGTTATGTTTAAATATGGAATAAGACCTGTGTATTCTTTTTATTCTTTTTGCTGTTTTTTTTGGTGTCAGTTTATTTCATGGATTGTTATCAATTATGTGTGGCTGTTATGTTTAAATATGGAATAAGACCTGTGTATTCTTTTTATTCTTTTTGCTGTTTTTTTTTTTTTGAGTGTCAGTTTATTTCATGGACTGAACTGAAACCATTAAAACTTTGGAGGGAAAAGAGTAACATTGAAAACTTACGGACATGTCTGACTCATGACTTGATGAGTGACTCCATTTTCATATGTGTACATGACATAATTTAGTTGCCATGACAACTGAATTGCCTAACAGGGAGTGCTGACAACTCCTGATGTGTAGTGGGCCCTGTGGATGTGGTTGTCCTTACTCTCTACTGTCCCTGATCTTCAAATAACACTGGCTACTTTATGTCCCTAAAACTGGCCTAAAGTATGGGAGAAAATGAGATGGCAAAGAATCTGATCCAAAAAAAAAGCTAATTGCTACATATGAAGTCCATCCCCAGATGCTGAAGTCTGCAATCAGATCTGTAGTCTGCCCCCAAATTCATTCACCCGAACTATTACTTGACATTTTGGAAAAAAAAAAAAATTCAAAGCCGACGAAAATTTGGAAACTCTGGGTTAATGGGCCCCTTGGTCATGGAGTTCTTGGAGTATTACAGGGGACCTTCATGAGAAAAATGGAACAGGTATCACTTGGAGATTTCCAAGACTGGGTTTCCTCCCATACCCCTCCATATTCCCACTCCTTTCTTACCATCTGGGTCCATGTTTTGTGGCATCGATTTAGGTTGGTGCTAGTCACTCCCTAGTCACAGGACTGTCTCAGGGTCTCAAACTAGTCAAGGCTGATTTGCACAAACTTCTTTTGCCTGGCGCCCCTGTAACATCCTGTGGCTGGGAGAGAAACTGGAGAGCTTCCCGGAATATTAATTCCTGTTGTCATAGAACAAAATAGCAAGAGTTTACTCAAAGCTCTTAATCAGCTTTATTGTTTTATTCTATTCTAGCATTGGGTAATATTTTACTTTGTAAAACAGTCAGTGGGGATAAACGTTACAGACAGAGAAGGATGGGAACAAAGCAGAAGAACAAATGTATGCTGGTCATTTCAAATTTAGTTTTGGGTCAGGTGGGGACAGAGAGACAGAACAGGCAGATATCTGATGAGTTAGCACTAGGTAGCTTTAGGTTCCACTTGAGTGTGACAATTAAGGCAGAGAGAATTTTGTTATGGCAGTTGGAGCTGTCATGCCTTGGGAGTTGGCTGTTAGCTCTTTCTTCTGTCTGATTAGGTTGGTAAACAGCTTTTAATGAGGTGACTTTAGCATCCGTGACTCCATTTTGATTTTTAGCTTTGGTCTATTCAGGAGCCATATCCAAAACAGTGCTTCTTGCCATTTCCATTCAGTACTCATAATCTGTGGCTGTAAGAAATCAATTTTCTCTTTCCTTTGGTTTCTGACAGAATTCCTACAGTCATTGGAGTTTCCTCAGAGATTTGAGTATCTTCTACCACACAGAAAGAGCTCTTCAGACTCACTGGCTAACCTATCCAGAAGTAGGGAGGTCTGACTCCGATGAGAGATTATGCCTCAACAAAAAAAGTGTAGTGATCAAGGTAGACACTCATGTCAACTTCAGGCCTCCAAACACATGAGCACACTTCTACATCCACACACACACATATGTACCACACACAAGTACACACACACACACACACACACACACACACACACCCTAAAGAGCTCCCTTTTGATCACACCTGAGGTGGCTAAGGGTAGGGATCTCAGATAGACACGAGATGAGACTGGTCACAGGAAAGATTGCAGTCCCATCCTCTGAACCAGATCTATAAAGGTGACACAGAGGCTGGAGAATAAATGATATTAAATCTCCAACATAGGGGGCTGGAGAGACAGCTCAGCAGTTAAAAGCACCGGCTCTCTTCCAGAGGCACCAGGTTCGATTCCTAGCACCCACATGGCAGCTCACAACTGTTTGTAATTCCAGTTCCAGGGGCTCCAACACCCATACACAGATGTAGATGCAGGCAAACACCAATGCACATAAAATTAAAAAGAAACAAACTACTTACAGAACATACATGATGAGCTTCTGGGTCCCTGAACACATCAGGATGCTGGGAGGAAGACATGCCCAGGAGTGCGTGTGCTTGGGGTCCCTGAACACATCAGGATGCTGGGAGGAAGACATGCCCAGGAGTGCGTGTGCTTGGGGTCCCTGAACACATCAGGATGCTGGGAGGAAGACATGCCCAGGAGTGCGTGTGCTTGGGGTCCCCTCCTTGTTCCGTCCTTGTTTCTCCTCACCTGACGATTCCATTTTCTCCACACCCACTTCCCTCTCACACTTGAGTCTGGGGTCTCTATTGACCTGTGTTCAAGTCAGGGACTCGTCTTGGCATTTCCTTTTCTTCTTTGCTGGGATGAGTGTTTTTCTTAGAATTTCTGCCATTGCGCTTACATGCCTACCTCTTCTTGCCTGTAGCCTTTGTTTTCCCGCTAGAGCCCTTGGCACATTAATGATGAGTACTTTAAGTTTCCTGTGTGGTAATTCCATCACCTGTGTCACACCTGAGACCTGTGAGTCTGTATCCTGGGGGGGGGGGAAGGAGAGGGAGAAGGAGAGAGAGAGGAGAGAGGGAGAAGGAGAGAGAGGGAGAGAGTGAGGAGAGAGAGAGAAGGAGAGAGAGGGAGAGAGTGAGGAGAGAGAGAGAGAGTGAGAGGAGAGAGGGAGAAGGAGAGAGAGGAGAGAGGGAGAAGGAGAGAGAGAGAGAGAGAGAGAGAGAGAGAGAGAGAGAGAGAGCCAGAGCCGTGGCACATGTATAGAGCTCAGAAGTCAACCTCAGGTGTCCTTGCCTCCCACTTGGTTTGAGGCAGGGTCTCTTCTTCGCCACCGCACACACCAGTGTAGCTGGCAAAAGTTTCCTAGGATTCCCCTCTTCCTACTTCCCATCTCCCCATAGGAGCCTTGGGAATCGACAAACCACCACATTCATGGGTTTTGGGGATTCAAACTGAGGTCTTTGTACTCTTGCAGCGAGTGCTTCACGGAGCCGCCCCCCCCATCCCCTAGACTGTCACTTCCTCTTGCTTTTTAGCATGCCTTGTAATTTGCTGAAAGTGGAACATGAGGTCAGAAAATGGAAACTGAAGTATATCTTTCTTTTTCTTTTCTTTCCCCCTCTTCTTTTAAGACAGGTTGTCACTATGTAGCCTTGGCTGGCTTGGAGCTCACTATGTACACCAGACTGGCCTTGAACTCCCTGAGATTCACTTGTCTCTACCCTCCAAGGGCCATGTATGCGGTTCTTTAGAGTGAGGTTTCCTTGTTGGCCTGGTTGTGGTTTGGTCTGTTTAAGGTTTGCTAAAGCAGCATGTGCTTAGCTTCTCATTCCTCTAAAGTCCCTTTTCTGTCTCCCTTGTCTTTGGTCCGCCCTAGCTCTTTCTCCTCAGACCAAGTCTGTGTCTTTCTAGGCTCTGTGACTGTCACCTACTGCGGTTGCACTGGGGCATCTGTTCTCCAGCCACACCGAGGAGAGGCAGCAGTCTGAGACTTGGTGAGGAGCTCGTGCATGGATCAGCCTTTCAGCCTGAGCTAGCATGAGAGCTAGTGGCCGGCTGCTTTGCTTCCCTGATCTTCAGCTTGAAGTTTGATCCCCAAATCAGTCTCTTGGTCTGCTATTTGCATTACAGCCCAGGCTCTGTGGCTGTCACCTTCTGTTACTGCACAGGGTCACTGCCAGTCTATTCTCTGTGACTGCTCCCTGTTGTTGTTGCACTTGGGCACCGCTGGTCCAGGCTTAGTGGCTGTCACCGGCTGTCATTGCATTGGGGCACTACTGGCAACCCTCAACCTGAGAACACTGCTTGTGACCTTCAATGTTTCTCCCTGGATGCTGTACAGTGACACAGGAAGGCTAGGGGGCGCCAGAGTCAGGGAAATGCCCTGTCTGCAGGTGGACCAAGACTCTGAAAGACCCAGGCAGGGGTGTAGTACTCAGAACAGAGGGTGCTGTGGGCTCTTTTCTGTGGTTGCTTCCCCCTTCCCCTTCTCAAACCAGGACTAGTCTTCAGGCTCATAGCTAGTACAGTCTGCCGGGCTTCATGGGAGTAGCCAACTCTGAGACCGTGCCTCCAGGGGTTCCTCACACACGTGCTAGTCCAAGCTCAACCTTTGGCAGTTCTTCAAAGTTAGCATTTAACAGATTCCTGCAGTCTTCTGATTCTAGAAGCTTCTATTTCAAGCAAGTAGATCACGTTTGCATCTCTGGATTTGTGTTCTTGTCTAGACCTCAGGGAGCAGGGGGTCAGGAAATGGCATTGTTGTTTTCAAGCTGCCCAGCCTTTTCTTGTATGAATGGTATCTGTGGCATCCACGCTTTCTACCTGGTGGACCTAAAGCAGGAATTCTCGTTTTTAATCTTCAGCCTACAGATTGCTGTACATGGTGTGTTAGATTAATATCTGAGAGATTTTTTGAGCTCCAGAAAACAGCATACATTTACAAATTTTCATTTCCATTTTTTTTTCACTGCTATCTAAAACTATTTTTATTTTCTGGGTGGTATAGCTCATTCCTTTAATATCATCACTCAAGAGGCAGAGGCAGGAAGATCTCTGTGAGTTCAAGACCAGCCTGGTCTACAAAGTGAGCTCCAAGACAGCTAGTGTTGTGAAGAGAAATCCTTGCTGTGGAATATTAGTTGAAGATATGCTACATTCATTTATGCTGTGGAATATTTGTTTTACCGATGCAAAGATGTATTTATTCTTTTATGTTGCTTTTGTTTAACTCTGTGAAGCTGTGTTACTTTGCCTGTTTAAAACACCTGATTGGTCTAATCAAGGGCTGAATGGCCAGCCAATAACAAGGCAGAAGAGAGAGGATAGGCGGGGCTGGCAGACAGAGAGAATAAACAGGAGAGAAGGAGAGAGGACAGCAGGGGCCACCCAGTCACACAGTCAGCAAGGGAGTAAGAAATAAGGAAAGGCATATAGAATAGAGACCAGAGGCAAACGTGGATGGGATAATTTAAGAAAAGCTGGCCAGAAACAAGCCAAGCTAAGGCCAGGCATTCATAAGTAAGAATAAGTCTCTGTGTGTGTTTATTTGGGAACTGGGCAATGGGATCCCAAAGAGCAAGAGAAAAAACAAATTCCTTTCCAACTATAAACCTTGTTTCAAAAAACTAACAAAAATATTGTTATATTTGTAGATAGCCTCTAACCTTGCTAAACTTATTCATTAGTCCCATAAGTTTTTATAGATTCCTACTAGTTTTTCTTCAGAGAAAACCATGTAGTCTGCAACTGTTGACATTACAATTTCTTCTCTTCCAGTATCTGCGGTTTCTGTCTATTTCTTGTCTTATTGTGCCCACTGATCTCCAATCGAATGGGGATGGTGAAAGGGGATGTCCTTTTCTTTGTCCTCTTGTCCTTCATCATTTATGTGATAAGGATAGGCTACCCCTTCCTTTTTTTAAGTAAAAATTATTAGGTTGGGGATGCTTAAAAGGCTGGCCATGACTGGATATTGCATTTTATTACATTTCCCACCCTGACACACATATTATGGTTTCTCCTCATTCTGAACTCAAAGTTCCTTTTGGTGTCTTCTTGATTTTTATACCTGAAGAAATTGCTCAAAGCACTTCCTTTAGACCAGGCCTCTGTTTGAGATTGTTTTGATTTCTTCATTTTGGGGGATTTTTCTTTGTGTGTGTTTTTTTAGTTTTGCTGTGTATAGAACTCTAGATTGACAGTAGTTTTTCTCTTATCACTGTAGGTATTACAAAATCCTGGTCCCACAACAACATTGGCTCTTTATTGAACATGACATCATTTCTTCATCTGTAGGAGACTGCAGAAATTAAGGCCTAGGGTAGGGAAATGAATTATCTCTGTTCTTGCCCTGATGCTTTAAGAAATGGCTACTCATTTCCTGCTACCTGGAGTTTGATAGATTGAAATAAATTCAGGCTTCAGGTAGACAATTAGGGTTTTGGTTTCATTTTCCACTCTTCTCTTGGTTCTGCTATCCTCTGGCTTGGCCAGAGATGGCTGCTAGTGACAACTGAGGCAGGAACTTCAGTCACATGATCATTCGTGGAACACACTGACAATTGAGGAGAACAGACACTGATTGGCTTGAACCTGGGTTCCCGGTGACACTACTGGCAAGGTGTTCATCTTAGTCTAAGGGACCTTCTTCTAGAACTGAAGATGGACTACCATTCTTCTCCCGGGGAAAGAGAAGAAATCTGTTAGGCACAAACAGGAGAAAGAGAGGAAGAGTGATGGGAGAGCATTGTGACACAACACTGTGTAGAGATAACACTGTGTGGTCCCATGACTTCCTTCTTAGGCCTCAAGGAGATTATATCCCAGTGAGGCTGGGGTCTGGCCAATGGGAGACAGGAAGCTCTGAATTCTGTCCGTCATTGCCTTTCCAAACTTCTCATGTATTTTTCCAGTACTCTCTCTTCTAATCTGGAGGATCATCCAGGCTGCACTGGACAGTGATGTAAGTCAGAGGCAAGCTTGCATGGTGTCAAGCCACTGGGCTTTGAGAGTTCATTCCTATAGTACACCACACCTTGTCTGCATCAGCACAGGATGGAGGATTCTCAGCTTGTGGTCCTCAAGGCAGCAACACAAGGGGCCTTGCCTGGGACCTTGTTGGGTGCACATTCTCTTGTTTCCTTCAGGCCATTAAACAGCATCTCTGGTGGCTCAGCTCTGTGCTTTAACAAGCCTCCTGAGAGCCACTGACTTAGGGAATCAACAATCCTGGGAATAGCTCTCTGTCCCAGCTGCTGTGTGGGAGGAGCTGCTTCTCCATCCCTCTCCTGGCTGTGATAGGACTCCTGATGCCACTGTGGTGACATTTTTGTGACTCAGGAACTCTGCCTGTTCAGGTGTGACGCCCTTCCTTCCCTCCTTCTCAAGCTGTGGTTGCAGTGGCGCCAACCCCAACTGCTTCACCTTTGCTGGCTCTTAGCCACCTCCCCAATGTGCCCACAGGCTCACAGCCCACTCCTGTCTCTTACGGCAGCTTGTTATGTAAGTACTACAGATTCATCCCTTCCTTCTCCACAGAAATTATAACTAATAACTTGTGGATTCACCCTGAAGTCATATGATCCCAGTCCACAGGGAAGAAACCAATGTTCTTTATTGTTCTGGGCAATGTTTTGAAAGGCAAGAGAATGCTTTATTAGGTTGTGTTTGGAAGCATTTGAAATGATTAGAGGACATTTTAAAATTACACTTGAAGGCTGCAAATTTCCTGAGTCTCCAAGCTGGGATCAGGGCTCGATCCGTGGCTCTTCCTATGATTTTCGCATCTTTTGACCTTTAGTCAAGTGTAGTACGGGATGGGAACACTAGGGATGGAATCCCAGGCATTGCACATGTTTACTCTACTGAGCTACTCTCAGCTCCTTTTATTTTTGAACAACATAGGTAAGATTAGACAACTATAAAATCACTTCATTTAATTTTATACCAAAACATATATAATGCAAAAGTTTCCATTTTAACCTCACAACTCAGGGGCATTAAGTAAACTCATGATGCTGTTCAGTCATCACCATCCATTGCCAAAATCATCATTATCATCGTAAACTAGGATTCTTTACCCATTGACTGTGAATATCCCATCCTCTTTCCCCCAGCCTGGGCAATTGCCTGTCTACTTGACCAGTGTTATGATGTTAGGTGCTGCGATTATGGAGTCACTCAGCATTTGTCTTTTATCCTGATTGGCTTATTTTATCTAGCATAGTTTCTTTAAGGCTCATCCATGCGGTGATCCATGCCAGAATATCCTTCCTTTTGTTTTTTTTTCTCTCTCTCATTTCCAATTTTGTTCTGGTGCAAGTGTGTTTTACATGTATGAGTGCAGGTGTGTGTATGTGCAGGTGTGTACAGGTACTTGGGAAAATGGGCGAGTTCATGTGGAGGCCTGAGGTTGATGTTGGGAATCACCCTCTATCTCTGTTCTACTTTATTCTGCTGTTCGTTTATTCTCTTAATCAAACCCAGATCTCATCGATAGATACGGCTAACCTTGCTAGTCATCTTGTTCTGGGAATCCTCTGTCTCCACCCTCTGAGCTTGGAATTGATGATGTGCCTCCACACCCACAACATGGGTTTGGGACATCATGCTTCAGTAACAAGAACTTTAACCACCGAGCCATCTCCCCAGCCTTCCCCTTCCTTTTGAAGGCTGAATATGGGATGAGAGGGCTCAGAAGGTCAAGGTGTTTGTCACCGAGTCTGGAAACCTGAATTCAGTCCCTAGAGCCCACATGGTGAAAGGAGAGCAGGGACTCCTTCAAATTGTCCCTGACCTCTGTACGTGTGCACCGTGCTGTGTGCGCACAAGCACACACAGTAGATAAAATGTCACAAAAAGGGCAAGGAACATTCCCTTACCTGAGCAAACAACATCCTACAGCCCTTCAATGGATAGACAAGGGGATTGCTCCAACATTCTCCTCACTGTGAACGGCACTGTTATGAAAGTAAGTGAACGGACATCCTTTCATGTTCCTGCTTTATGTCCCCAGAAGTGAAGTTGATGGCTCATAGGGTGATTCTGCTTCATTTCTTTTGCTGTTGTTTTGATGTCTTCTATAGTCTTAAAACAAACCAAAAAAAAAAAAAAAAAAAAACCCTCGACAAAAGCAACCTAGGGGAGAACGGGTTTCTTTTGGCTCACAGTTTCAAGAGTACAGTGCATCGTGGCGGGGAAGTCAAGGCAGCAGCAACTTGAAGCAGATGGTGACACAGACTTCATCGCAAAGCAGAAAGGGGTGAATACACGCTGATGCTCAGCTCCTTTTCTCTGCTTGTACGGTCTAAGATTTCAGCCAGGTGAATGGAGCCCCGACAGTGGGGGTGGGGGGGATGTTTCCCCACCTCAGTTAATGAGATCAAGACAATCCTTCCACAGGTAGACCCATAGGTCCAGCACCAGGTGATTCTAGGGTCTGTCAGGTCTCTAGGCAGTATTTACTATGTAACTTGTGATTTTATGGCTCCTGCCTCTGAAGTGTTGGCATTCCTGGCTTGCACCACCCTGTCTGGTTATGTTTAGTTTCTTAAAGAGCCATCACATTAACTGTCTTTTTGTTTTAGCCATTTTTGTGGGATCTTGGGGTTTTTTGACTTGTATTTTCCTGATGGAGAAGGGCTTTTAATGTCCAGTTTTCAAGTAGATATTTTAATCTCTTCAGTTCTGGTCTTTGTGCCTTTTTAGCCAGTTTCTATGTACTGGATCTCAGGCACATGTGGATTTCCTCTTGAGGAGTGATCAGTTCTTCATTGAATTTCCTGACAAAAATCAATTGTCCTTGGACTTGATGTTTTATTCTGTGCAATTGGTCCTCTTCCACTGACCTGCATTTGGAGCCTTAGGTTAATCTACACTGCTTTGCTTTACCGTGGGTTTGTCTGTTTGGGATCACCTGCATTTCTGTGTGAATTTTAGGAACAACTTTCTAGCTTCTGAATGAAAGCCAGCTTCCTTTGGACAGGGATTTCACCGAGTCTGTAGCTCAATTCAGGAGACTCTGATGCTTACCTTGAGATGAGTACAGAGACCTTGAAGAAGTCCCCCTGGAGCCCCAAAGGTGATTTCTGAACAAGTGCAGGCACAATAGAAGTTAATTAGAAGAAGGGGTGGGGAAGGGCTCTATGGGCCCAGTGCATAAGGTTCTAACGGCCTGGGATGGGCAAGCGTGTGTCGGGCTGAGAGGCGAGGGCTGTAGAGACAGTGCAACAGAGAGACAGAGGAAACAGGGGGAGGGGGAGAGGAGACTTATGCTTGAAGAGAGGAAGAGAGGGATGGGGAGTGGAAGCAGAGATGAGGGCAGCAAGGAAAGAGTGGGGAGTCATTTTCCTGGTCTCTGGAGCCAGGAATCCATTTATGACTTTGTTCCCATGTATCCCCACTCTGTCAGAGGCAGACACTACAGGCAACTCAGACCATGTGTCCTCATGTCTTCTAAGTCTTCTAAGTGCATCTACCTTTCTCCAGAGAACAGTGATGGGAATGGTTGTCATGGGTACCGTTAGGGTAGGATCCAGGTAGTCCACTGTGTTTGCTAGTATGGAGGCAGGGGTCCTAACTCAGCCTCCATTGTGGAACTCTAGGTCTTCCTACTGGTTCGGGTTTGGAAGAGGGCACGGGGTTGTACTGTCCCCTTGAGAGCCTCATGCTAAGCCTGCAGATCAGCCCTATTTTCTTTCCTTGGGTAGCACATTTCTGTCATCTGTGCTACCTTCAGATGTCATGCACTGTTGAGCTGTTCTCTGAGTCATTCCTCTTTGGGCATCATTCCAGGTGGAATAATCTCCACCTGGCTTCTGGCAATGCTTCCCACCACCTGGCTGCCATTGTTCACGAGTCCAGTCATCCAGACTATTAACAGTTCTGACTCCCAACAGTCCCGGTTACATGGAAGATCTGCTATTGCAGTTTTGTTTTGTGGGTTTTGTTACAGAACTTAGCCCTGGGCTCGAATTCCTGGCATCATGTGATCTACCTCCCTCAGCTTACTGTGTAGCTAGAGTTTGCTACCATGACTATATTTTTCTGCCTTACACTCAAATTGAAAGACATTTCCCCAGGGTCTTGCTACAGTACCAGATCTGTTGGGTCCTCTGCTTGCCAAGTACAGATCTTAGGACCTGTCACCTTCTGAGACACTGTAATTCTTGGTGTGTGGATTCTGTTTTTCTTCAGACTCTGACACAGATTATCTTCCTTGAGCATTAAAAAAAGAAGCAATGCTTTGCTTGTTTGTGTGTGCATGGTAAATGTACATATATATGTACATGTTCACATGTGCATGTACACATGTGTGCATTAATGTGCATGCACATGGAGGCCAGAGAATAACATTGGGTGTCTCCCTTGATCACTCTCTACCTTATATTTTAAGGCAGGATCTCTCACTGGAACCCAGAGCTTGCTGGTTTGCCTGGCCTAACTAGCCAGCTTATTCCCAATGAGCCTGTCTCCATCTCCTAAGTACTGGGGTTACAGGCGGGCTACAACACCTGCCTGGCATTTACAGAAGTGACAACACCATTGAGTCATCTTCCCAGATGGCCTCTGAGTATTCTCAGTTTCTCTGCAGCCTTTCTCGGCAATGACAACTCAGCATGAGCCATGGTCCCTCTGTACCTTTTAGAATAAACACACCATGGACTTTACTCCATTCCTTTCCTAGGTGTTCTTTCCAGAGTGTTCATTCTTGTTTCTTGGGAGTGTTCTTAGCATTTACTAAACTCTCCAGAATCCTGTCTTACTTTTTTTTTTTTTTTCTTTTTCCTTTTTTAATCCCCAGGCCTGCTAACCAGACATCCTTAAAATCCAGTTCTGCTTGCATCTGAGTATGGACATATGTTGCCCAGGTCTCTCTCTTGGCTGTCGTCTCTGTCTTTCCTCACCACACCCATCTAGACCTAGGCCTCATGGCCAGGAGGGCAGAAGGATCAGATCCTAAGGGGCAGCTCTTGTCCTGCTGGGGAGAAGTCATTCCATTCTTGCTAGCAAAAATTGGCCAGGAAAGGCTGGGCAGCTGTTGCTACTGGCTCAGGGCTTCTCAGTGAGCTACTCCAGACCAGATGGTCCCAGCTCAAGTGTTAGGCCCTATTTTCTTTCCTAGGCAGGGCCCAGCCCTGGCATATGGATCTGCCTTGATTGGATACTTCATGTTTTCTGGAGCATGGCCACTGTGGATATGAAGTCCAGGTTCTCACCTAGCCCCTCTGTCTACCAGCTCCAGACAATGGCCTTTTTGTGTTCCTGGTGGGAGGGTCCTTTGACTTTCACAGGTAGTTGTCAATGTTGTTTTTCTACCCCAGCGACTTTTCATTCTCTCTCTCTCTCTCTCCCTCTCTCCCCCTCTCTCTCCATTCCTCTCTCACTCACTTATTGGTTCTATTCTTTGGCTTTCTTTAGAGATAGCATCTCACTCTGTTGCCTGGATTAGCCTTAAGCTCCTGGGCACAAGCCATGCTCTTGGAGTAGCTGGAACAGCAGACGTTAACTGTAACGTATTATTCAGTAAGCATATGTGGTGGGTTCTGTTGTGGCTCCTCTAACACACATCTATCTCAGACACTGAGGGTGGAAATATGGTCATTGTAGATAGGACTCAAGGTCCTCAACATGAGTTCATTCTCGAAGTGAGCAGTCTTTCAGGTGAGAGAGAAGGGAGGAGGAAGTGTTGAGACCCAAAGGACACTGGGAAACAACACCAAATGGAGGTGGCCTCAGACCTAGAGTCTGAAGCCCCAGGCTTTCTCGGGACCCACGAGGAGTGAGGCTCTGAGCAGACTCTGCCTCAGCTCACAGAAGAGCAGGCAGGGTACCTTGACTTTGGACTCTGGTCTATGGAACATATCCTGCTTTTATAAGCTGCCAAGTTTGTGATAATTTATTATGGCAGTCAGGAAACTAACCCTCCATCTATCTGTATTGTCACTATGGCAACGATTTGCCTGCACATCTCCCATGCCTCGAATGGCATGCCAGCTAGTGCGTCCCTTCCACACATACACCCACATATTCCCTGCCCCAAGTCCCCACAGGTGGGCATGTAACACTCAAACCAGAGTCACCTCATACTTAGGCCTATCTGTCCTCACCTTACGATTAGTCATGTGGATCCAAGCACTGTCCCCCTCCATTGCCGCTAGACGCTGTCACCAATCAGGCTTTCTGAACAGCTGCTGAGATGGAGTTGCTCTGTGGGGATATTGACCAGGAATCAATAGCTGAGGAGGGAGAAGGCTGGGAAGAGAGAACTATGATGCAGACAAAACAGACCCTTGGCTGATGCTTGCAAAGGTGCACCGCAAAGACTGGAGCAGCCTGGCCCTGGATTCCTTAGTTCAGTCTGGTGAAGGTTTAGCCCCAAGCAAAGTAGCTGGCAGCAGGGGCTAGCCACTCCTTGAAGGGGCATCACTACATCACCATGGAGGTGAATGGAAACACCCTCACATCATAAATGAGGAAATGGAGGCTAAAAGCCAACAGCCCCTTTCAAAGCGCAAGTTTCTGAGCAGGAAAGAACCAGCGCTGAAAGGGTCTGGGTTAACTACCCAGGGATTTCCCTCAGCTTCACCTCACTGGTTCTTCTTTGATGGTTTATATATGTGTGTGGAGGTTTTACCTGTGTGTGTGTGTGTGTGTGTGTGTGTGTGTGTGTGTCTGTGTGTGTGTGTGTGCGCGCGCGCGCGCGCGCGTGCGCGCGCGCCATGGGCAGGCAGTGCCATCAGAGGTCCCAAAAGGGCACCAGATCCTCTGGAACTGGAGTTACAGACAGTTGTGAGACACCATGTGGCTGTTTTAGAAGAGTAGTTAGTGCTCCTAACCAAATAGCCCATCTCTCCAGCCCTCATGGTTCTTTCTTACATTGACCCTGAAAAGCATGTGTTACTTCCACGCGTGTGTGTGTGTGTGTGTGTGTGTGTGTGTGTGTGTACACATGTGCGTGCACATAGAACTCAGGGCCTCAAAGTTGCTAAGCAAATGCTCTACCACTAATCTACACCCCTCCCCCTCAGTAGTCAGAATTTGAACTAGGTCCTTGCGATGTTCTAACCCTCCAGGACGTCAGTGTCTTTGTTACTTTTTGGGTACCAATAGACATACTGAAGGGGGGAGATCTTCATTTTGGCTCCCCTTGGTTGTTTTGCTCCTACTCTAGTTTTTTGAGGGGCCTACCACCCAACTCCCAAATAAATCCCACATAGCAGCTTATTCTTAGGTATGAATGTACGGCCTTAGCTTGGCTTGTTTCTTGCCAGCTTTTCTTAAATTATGCCATCTGTCTTTGGCCTTGGGGTTTTTATCTTTCTCTATTCCTGTATACCTTTCCTTTCCTTCTTGCCCCTTGTCTGATCATGTAGCTGGGTGGCTGGCCCCTGAAGTCCTCCTCCTTCCTCTCTGTTCCAAGATCTTTTTCTCTCAGATGTCTCCTGATATTTGTCCTCTCTGCCTGCCAGCCCCACCTATTTCTCTCTCCTGCCTCGCTATTGGCTGTTCAGCTCTTTATTAGACCATCAGATGTTTTAGCCCGATGCACCATCACAGCTTCACAGAGTTAAACAAATGCAACATAAACAAAAGTAACACACCTTAAAGTAGTATTCCCAACAGACTCCCAGGTTCAGACACTCCAATTCCTGTGCTTGGTCCTGTGAACTGAGGCAGCAGGCCTGTGGGCAGAACATTTTCCTCATCTTATAGAAGACAGCAGAGAGAGGGAGACGAAGAAGCCAGGGACATGGTACACCAAGGACCAGCCCCTAGTGACCTAGTACCTCTTACCTGTCCCACCTCCTAAAGTGTTCAGAACACGCCTCCCCACACAGCAGCCCCTTCAAAAGTTCCAGGAGCTGGGGACCTATGAGACATTTTACATTCAAGCCATACCAGCGAGGAGGAGGAGGGGCTCTAATGCACAGTGGGTGATTTAGAGATGAGAGCATCACGCATTAGCAAGAGCTGAGCTGTCATGCAATGAAGGGCAGTGTGTGTTTCTAGTCTTCATTTAGAACAACATGATTACAGGCAATTCCCGAAGCCAATGCTTCACCTGGCAGTTTTTCAGGAAGCCCCTCAGATTTCACTCCTCCATGAGTGATGCAGCATGCCTCACATGGTAGAAAAGCAAGATTAACTTTTTGGGGGGACAAAAAAATAAGCAGAATTATGACTTAAAAAAAAAACACTGACTGTTGTTTCTTTTCTTCTTCCTGGAACTTGCTTTGTAGACATGCTGGCTTTGAACTCACAGAAATCCACTTGCTTCTGCCTCCCTAGCTGAGATTAAAAGCATGCACCACTACTGCCTGGCTCACTGACAGTTTTCTATAAGAGAATTCTGATGCTGAAGTAAAAAAACAAAACAAAACAAAAAACCCTCAAATCATTAAAAATAATATTTTGATTATTAAAAATCTTACTTTCCTGTTTCGGTGATAAAAGGGACAAAAGGGTTTTTTGTTGGTTTGTTTGTTTTTTGACTCACCATTGTAGGTTCAGTCCACTGTGGCAGGGAGTCACAGCAACAGGCTCTGGATATAGTTGGTGACATTACATCCATAGACAGACGGCAGAGGGCAATGATATGACTGCCTAATGAACCCTCTCCATGTGGGAAAGTCCAGGATTTCTTCCCAGGGAATGGCCCCACCCACAGTAAAGGTGGGTCTTCAACAGTTAACCTAATCAGACAATCCCTCACAGGCAGGCACATCATCCCATCTTGCAGGTGATCTCAAATTAACAACTAACAGTAGCCATCACATAAACTGTGTCTATTATACAAAAACACACTTTGGCAACTAGAAGGAAACTGTAACCATTTAGAGCCCTGCCACGCAGATAATCCTTGCTAATATTTTGGTGCTGAGCCTTTAGCGTTTTTCTTATGGGCATTGTCACTGTTGACATATATAACACGTTTTCAAGATGTGTGTGTGTGCATGCACGAGTATGTGTCTGTGTAGATATACTTGTGTGTCTTGTAGCTTTGATTTTTACCAATATGGGATTGTAAATGTACAGACTGGCTTTAAAAACAGCAATGTTTCCTTTTGATTAAAAAGCAACACATGTTAGTGAAGAGATTTGGAAAATGTAGAGAAACAGAATGAAGAAAATCTAAGTCGCAAGCAACGCTGTGTTCCATAATATTGACTGTTTTATAACCTGATTTTTAAAAATTGTTAGGGCTAAGAGGGAGCTTTTTAATGGGGTTTATGAGACTTCGGTGTTCCCCCTGGCAGTGCTGGGCATTGAGCTTGGGCTCTTGCACCTGCTAGATACATGATCTGCCACTGAGAAACACTCCTCCCAGGCTCAAACCTCTGGACAGAATTCTTCTGAGCTCTTCCTCCCCCTCTTTCACATGAGGGGGGAAATGCCTGTAGTTTTCTGAAAGCAATTTCACCTTAGACAGTGGACAAAGGGAAAGAAACGGAAAGGAAGATGTAAAGCTGCTTTTTTTCCCCCAAATCCACTATGCTCCAGAAAGCCCGAGAGCCTGGTTAGTTTGTAACGGTATCAGAAATGAAACCGATACAAACTTGGGTGATCTGCCATTTCTGCTTCCTTCTCAGGAGTCGGGGCAGCAGTTAAACAACATATGTCTTGACTATAAGCAAATCATTTCTAGGGATGAGTCAATCTTATCTTGGAAGAGAGAGGGGCTAATAAACTTGTCATAGGGAAGCAAATGGGAGATGGTAAGGACAACGAATGGAGTGGGCTTTGATTGGTCACACCAGTGGCCATGGAGATCAAAGAGTATATTCTGTATCTGTCTACCCACCTGCCCACCCACCCCACCCACCCATCCATCCCCAAAGCCAATAAGTATGCTCTTACTTTCACTTACTTTTTATTTTATCATTTTATTTTTTGGAGCTGAGGACCAAACCCAGGGCCTCGCATTTGCTAGACAAGTGCCCTGCCAGTGAGTTAAATCCCCAACTCCTATTTTTATTTTTTTAAACTTATTTATTATTTTCAGTTAAGGTCTTAACTCAGTGTAGCCTTGACCCCAGTGTGCTGCTGAGGCCCCTGACCCTCCTGCCCTCTGCCCCTGTGCCCTGGCCTTCTAAGCATACGTATGTCACCATGCCCAGATTTATTTTTATAATAGATTAGTTTCTTTTAAAATATTTATTTTTATTTTATGTGTATGTTTGCTTACATGTATGTATGTATGTATGTATGTATGTATGTATATATGTGTACCACTTGACTGTCTGGTGCCTGTGGGGGTTGAAGGCTGGATCCTCTGGAACTGGAGTCATAAATGGTTGTGAGCTACTATATGGATGCTGGGAATAAAACTTGGGTTCTCTGCAAAAGTAGCTGGTGCTTTTAACCATGGAGCTATCTCTCCAGCCCTATTTTATTTATTTGTTTATTTATTTACTTTTTGAGACAGGGTCTCATGTAGTCCAAGCTGGCCTTGAACTCCAAGTTATGTTCTAATATTTAATAACTATGTTGTGTACTGGAGTGAAAAAGGTATAGTCTTCTTGCTCTTCAGGGTGGGGTGAGGTCACTGTCTACATCACTGTCTCTTGTCAGCTGTACAGTAAAATGTGAAGCTTGTACCATGGTTAAAAGAGGGAAACAAATACATAGGTAGCTATGCACAACACTGATGTTAAGCAAGAAAAGAGAGTGTGAGGGTCCAGAGGAGGGCTATTTACTCAAGCACTGAGCATGAAGGGGAATTCTAAATGACTCTTCTGGAGGAAGCTGTCTCTAAGTTAAGCCTCATGGATGAAGAGGAATTAATCAGTGAAGGATTTCAGAGCAGAAGAAGCAGCATTCCAAGTGCTCAGGAGTTGAGAGAAATCTTGGTTTAACCAGAGATTTGTGGAGGATCTGTGTGGTTGGGAGGAGTAGGGAGGGGTGGGAGAGGACCACAACAGATGAGTATAAAGATGTATCACAAGAGGTCTGCAGAAAAAGGGGTATGACTTTCACCCTGAGGTTGGTGAGGACAAACTAAAGGATCTTAAAGGAAGCACGTGACATGATCAGATGCCCCTGGCTATTGTGGAAACCAGGCAGGAAACAAATGGCTTAGTTTGGAGGCTGGGCTGTAATTCAAGACCAAAATTAAAGTGGCTCAATACAAGGTCCTGGGAGAGGGTTTGGAAATGCAATCGATTGGAGGATGTGGGTTTGATATGTTCAGGGTCCCATGTGGACATGAAGACAGCACACAGAGCTCTGATCCTGGATATGGGTGTCTTTATACACCTTATGGGGTGTGTGTGTTGGGGGGGGGGGAAAGACCTGGATGAAAATTACAGGAAACACTAGCATTTAAGGGACAGTCGGAGGTCAGGGATGGGAGACCAATGAGGAGAGCTACAAGAAGTCCCAAGTCCATCTCCTTTTCCTGTTTCTTCCTTGATTGTCAAGTTGGACCTTGGCCAATGTGGAAGAGGGTCAGGTGAGTCCACAAACACTTTGAATACTTGTCTCTGCATTTCCATCTACTGGCAAATAGAGGAACTATGCTGGGTAGGTTTTTGTCTACTTCAAGCTGAAATCATCCAATAAAAGGAAACCTTAATCAAGAGAATGCCTCCATCAGATTGGCCTGCAGGCAAGCCTGTGGGAGGTGCAGTCTTGATTGATAATTAGTGTGAAAGGGTCCATCCCACTGTGGGTGGTGCTGTTCTGGGCAGGTGGTTCTGAGTTGTATAAGAAAGCAAACTGGGCAAACCATGGGCAGCAAACCAGTAATCAGCGTTTGTCAATGGCCTCTGCTTCAGCTTCTGCCTTGACTTCCCTTTATGATGAACAATAACTGTAAGCTGAAATAAACCCCTTCCTTTCCAGGTCACCTTTGGTTATGGTGCTTATCACATCAATAGAAACCTAACTAGGACGGGGAATCACCAGACGTTAGTGAGGATTTAGTGAATGGGGGTGGGGGGATCAAATGGATGAATTAAGAGTATTCAATCCCGAATATATGAGACTTTAAAAACAATGTAACTGTTCAGACACTACATCTCAAAACATGTTGTTCCATACAGTACAGTCACCCCAGTGACTATGTATCTCCATGTAGGAAAGGCCTCTGAAGAATACAACAAGGGGACTAGAGAGATGGCTCAGAGGTAAGGAAAACATGTTCTGCTCTTGCAGAGGACCTGAGTTCAATTTTCCAGGCATCTCACAACTGCCTGGACCTTCAGTTCAGAGAGTTCAATGCATACCCGCCCACAGATACATATACATACACAGAATTAAAATCAAATAAGTCTTGAAAAAGAAAAAGATGGAGTATAAGCAAGAGCAAGCATAATGCAGGAAAAGCTTTGCAGACCACATTGTGAAGAAGCAAAAATTGTAATTCTCGCAAAAGGGGACAGTAAAATACAGGAACCAGAGGAAGGGAGGGGTGCTGTGAAATGATGTACTCTGCAGACATGACACCATATTGCACTCATGAACTCTCCATAGCTATGGTTCCCTGCACAAGACCAAGCCAATCAACATTCCAGCATGGATGGGGAGAAGGGTTTAGGAGGCTCGAAGCCTAGATTGGGTTGACTATAATCAAGATGCATTGTATATATGTATGAAATTGTCAAAGAATACAATTAAGTCTTAAAAGTATTGAGGGCATGCACCAAGGGGTATGGGAATGACATGCATTTATATTTTTCAGTGCATGCCAATGTATAATCTTCACTGTAAAAAGACATATCTGAGGCTCTAGGATCCACTCCTACCTAGCATTGAAAAAAAAAAAGAGAGACCCATATTCAAAAGCAATCAGCAAGCCAGGGAAAGCACAAACCATGATATACAAATAATTAATTTCTTTAGTATGTAAGCAGCCCTCTCAAAAAATAACCAACTCACCAAAAGTACATGTGTATGTATATATACATATAACACACACACACACACACACACACACACACACACACACACACACACAGTCTTCAAGACAGGATTTCTCTGTATAGCCCTTGTTGTCCTGAAACTAAATCTGTAGACCAGGCTGGCCTTGAACTGAGAGCCACACCTTCCTCTGCCTCCCAAGTGCTGGGATTAAAGATGTGTTCCACTATGGCCAGCCCAAAATATTTTTTTTTAATGAAAATAAGCAGAAGTCATGAACCAGCATCCTATAGACAAGAAAACACTCCCAAATATCACCAGTTCTGACTTATAAACAATCAAAACACTCACTTTAAAATCTGGTAAGATTTATCACCTAGCCAGGTTGGCAATGGGTATTCAAAGTTTGACAATATACATATGTTGACCCAGAAGTTCTATTTCTTGAGGCTTGAGTCAAGGAAATAATCAGAGATGTGGGGCTGGAGAGATGGCTAAGCAGTTAAGAGCACTGACTGCTCTTCCAGAGGACTCAGGCTCAATTCCCAGCAGCCATTTGGCAGCTGACAACTTTCTGTAACTCCAGTTCCATGTCATCCTCACACAGACATGCAGGCAAAATATCAATGCACAGAAAATAAAAATAAAGTTAAAAATTAGAGATATGCAAGAAATATGTAACTAAGAAAATGTTCCTTATGACATAATAATTTTAATAGCAACAAAATTGGACAAGAGAATTGTAGCAAAATGACAGAGTATTCATGTTTTTGTTTTTATTTTTTCTACTTTCTACCTTCTACAGTAACGATAAATAGCCTCTATAATTAAAAAAAAAACAAAGGCTGCATTTTGGATGGGGGGGGGAATCTCTTTAACTACAAATACTCTTTTGGAGGGCTGCCACTGCTCAAAACTGTCCAGAGCTTTCTCTTCAGCACTCCTCAGATTGAGCACATAGGAAATTGGTCTCATTACTCTGAAGTCGCCCATTTCATTTTACATAAATACAGCTGTGATTCAGGTCCATCGCCTGCCTTTTCATCTTCCTCTATGCCTCTATGCCTCTAAGACTTCAGGGTCTTGTTGGGGAAGGAGGGGGAAGCACTCTCTCAAAGAATAAAAATTTCCCTTTGCTACAGAATGGGGAGAGTATTATCTAGTTTTAGGTATACATATATCTGCTCAGCAGTGCTCAACATATGGAGATCAATAAATAGTAGTGGTTGTTATTCTCATTCGCTTATTTGGTTTTATTTATTTCTGCAGTTGTCTAGGAAGCCAGATTGCTGGGGCCAGATGGGTGAATTCTCCAGCCAATGATTTTGGTAGATTACTAACTCATTCCATCAGTTATTCTGGGTGGACCCTCGAACTCAACTCCCACCTTAAAATGTCAAGCTTTTCAGGACCCCAAGAAGCAAATGAATACTGTCAGTGAAGTGCCTTAGCAACACCCAGGGGCTGTGGGAATGGACACCCACTGTTATTCCTCCAGGTACCTTCAATTATGACATGTAAGACCCCAGTTGAGTGTGGGGCTGAGCATTGGTCTGCCCTCCACTGCCCTCTAGGGGTGAGGAGGGAAAATATTGCATCTTCTGCTCAGTAGTACCTTTTAGAGAAGGGGCAACTAGAACCTGCCTTACCCACTGCATGGAGTCTGCATGGAGATAATGCAAAGTTAGTAGCAGACTCCTGTGGCAATGCTTGCTCTACTGCAAATTCATTGCCTTAAGTAATTCATTTTCCCTCTCCAAGTTTTATCATTTGTTTAAAGTGTGGCCAGCAAGATGGCTATTTTATAGGATTGTTGCATAATAACTTAAGGTAGCAAAAATTACCACCAGAAATAATGCCAGTAACATTGCAGGTGTGGCACATATGGCACCTCTACTAAAAGATGCCAAGCATAAGATGAGGCCATATTCTAGAAGGTTTCAAAAAGAGAGTGAAAATAGAACTAGATGGAGGAGAACTCTCTTGGTCCTTTCTTCCTCCAAAACTTGAGGTTTGTTTTACGTTGCCTTCTCTCCATGAATCCCATAGCAGGGATGACTTTCCCAGATCAAGAACAGCAGAAAAGAGAGGTCAGCGGAAGACCAGGACAGCACTCTTCACTATCAAAAAAGATAGAGTGTGACTCTGGTCAAAAGGAGCCAAGAACACCAGTTTTCATTTTGTATACTCAGTCTGATTAGGGATATGGATGAGCATGTTGAAAAGGAGTCTGGGCCCCCTTGAATAATGGGCACTGCTATCAACTAGAATGCCTGCTTTGGTTTAAGACAGATGATTGGTGGCACATACTCTGTAAATTTGCTTTCTACATTCGGTAAAAGGGCTGACTGTTCACCTGTGGTCTGTGGACCAGCACTGGTTTGTAAACTATTTGAAACTGATCAAGGACAAGATAAGGATTGAAATCAGGAGTGCTTAGAAAATTTTAGAGAAATCTGACAGCAATTTTCCTGCTATTGAATATCTAATAAAATATCTGAGCCTTTATTTTATGTCTTTAAATTTTTCTCCTAGTATTTCATTTTTATTGTATTTCATGAAAGTTTTTGTTCACGGCCGCTTGGGGAAGCTGCCCTTCACTAAGGACAGTAAGAAGTACTAACTGAGACCTTGAGTAGGAAGGACAAGAGAAGTCCTTTTTGGTTCTCCAGGGAACCAAAGCTGATGAGCACCAGAGACAACGAAGTCTCAAGAGATGGGTACTGTTTGGATGACTGCAAATCTCCCAGAAATGTCTGCATTTAGTGACTTTGGGTGATGGCAAAATTTAGGAGTCCTGGATGACTGACATTTTTTCCCCTTAGGAAATTGTCAATAAACTGAATATTCTCCCATTGTTTTTTCCTCTTGGCACTCCAAAGGTTGGTTGCTCAACAATAAGATGTAAGTTTTCACAAAAATAGAATGGGTTAATAGCCCTCCTTGGAGATGAGAGGTAAAGACACATGCCTGCATCTGTTCACAGCATCCCCTGGCAGGTTCTGAGATGCACCACTGTACATGCCACATGGTGGCTGATATGGTGGCCCCCTTCTTTCTCCATTGTGAACTCTTAGAGGTAAGGGTATTTGTGCTCCAATCACTCAATTACACTATAGATTTGCAGAAATTGGTTTTTCTAGCAGTCTGAGCAGTTGAAGCCTTGACAATTCCCAGTAAATTATTTATATTGAAGCCATAAAAAAAAGCCATGGGAGGGGAATGAAGGGGAAAGCTGAAGGTTTAGCAGAAAATTTTAACAGTGTAGGCAGACAATGCACAGGAGGGATGGGTGGGTGGATGACAGCCCTGTCCTTCACCTGGGAGCTCTTTATACTCCAACCAGAAGCCAGAACATTGCTTCAGATGAGAGACTGCATATTTTCTTCCAGAAGCTTTGTTGTCAGGCAGAATTCTCTGAGACAGTATTGGTAGAGGCCACAGATTGGAGCAATCCTGAGTCTGGGATAGAGTCAAACATACCTGATTTCAAATGTTGGATCCAGGGCTAGGCTGTAGCTCAGAGGCAGAACACTTGCCTAGTGTGCATGAGGCCCTGTGTGTAATCTCCAGTGCTGTTACTAGAAAAACAATTAATCCAGGATCCTTTGGGTATTAGCTGTAAGGTGCCTTACTTTATGGTTCACAGTTTTCTCCATCTATCATAAGAAGATAGTAGTAAAAACCTTTTCCTAGGGTACCCAGGATCTAAGCTCATAAATTCTGCAGAACAAATTTTTTCATGGGAAGAGCATGAAAGAAGGTGAACTGGATTGAACGTATGAAGCCTTCTGGTCTACCCATCTTATGTTTGTTGTATGTCTGGACCCATGGTTTCTTATCTTCCACCTAGCTTTACAAAAAAAAAAAAAAAAAAGTCAAGAGGTTGGAAGGGTGGTACACACTTTTAATCCTAGAATTTAGGAGGCAGAAGCAGGCAGATCTCTGTAAGTTTGAGGGTTTGAGGCCAGCCTGGTCAACACAGTGAGCTGAAGACAATCAAAACTATATAGAGAGAGCCTGTCTCAAAAAACCAAAACTGAAAACAAACAAAAAAATTGAAACTGCTTTGTCATCTGCATTCAAAAGTACTCTGTAACTGACTTTGTTTCCTAGTTTTTAGTTTACTTACAAATGAATGGGGATCCTGGTTCACTAGAGCACAAAGGGCAGTGTGAGCAAGGAACTATTCTAAGATGGCACTCCTCTGTTAGATGGCCTTTATTATGGTAACAAGTGTTTAAATCAACCTAAATGAGGTGTCTTAGTCAATGCTGTATTACTGTGAAGAGTCTCCATGACTACAGCAACTTTCATTAAAAAACAAAACAAAACAAAAACCAAAAACAATAAACCGTTTAATTGGGGTTGGCTTGCAGTTTCAGAGATTTAGTCTATTATCCTCGTGGTGGGAATAATAGTGGTTTTATGAGCAGTTTCCCACCAGCCTGTTCCCAAAACCACATCAGCCCGAAATAATATGCAGAGACAGTGTATTAGATATAAATCTGTTGGCTGGTTACTAGCATTTCTTATTGGCTAGCTCTGTCGTAAATATAAATCATTTCTATCAATCTAACTGTTTCCACATGGTCTTAGGTGAGAGAGGGTCCTCACATCTTCTCTCATGTCCTACATCTTGACTCCTCTCTACTACATCTCCCAGAATCCTCCTTGTTTCCTAGTCCCACCTATCTTGCTTTCCTATAGGCCAACAGTGCTTTAGTCATTAACCAGTAAGAGAAACATATTTACAGAATGACATCTCCTGTCATAGTGGCATGCAGGCAGACATGGTGTTGTAGAGGTAGCAGAGAGTTCTACATATGGATAGATAGGCAGCAGGGAGGGGGAAAACACTGGGCCTAGGTAAAGCCTACCCTGTAACACATTTCCTCCACTGAGGCCACACCTCCTAATTCCTGTCAAACAACACCACTCCCCGATGACCAAGCATTCAAATATATGAGCCTATGGGGGCCATTCCTATTCAAACTACCATAGGAGGGAAAGCTGCTTATCTCGTGGTATTTGTGTATCAAAAAGAGAAGAGGGGCCACCACCCCAACATCCCCTTTAAGAGCATATTCTAGTGAGCCTTCTTCTTTCTACCACATTCCTCCTAAAGATTTCACTGCCTTTGGGTAGCATCATGAATGTCAGTAAACATTTAACATGTGGACTTTGGGAGACATTCAAGGGTCAGGTCATATATAGCTCAATAAAGCTGTGGATACACTCGGATCTGTTAAAACCTGGAATTAAGGGAGTGAAAAGGCTGCCCATTAGGTAGGGAAGTTGTCAAACATATCCCCTTTGGAGGACTTCTATCCAGAACACTGAATGTCTGCAAGTAAATAAGGGGAAGACACAAAACTTGAAGAAAAAAAAGCAAGAAGAGGAGGAGGAGACTTAAAAAGGAAACTTATCAAAAAGATGTCCAATGGACAAGTACTCTGAGAAGGCATTCAATTTCACTAGTTCTAGTAGAGTTGAATTTAAAGCGAGTCTGAGTAGCAGGGTGCAGCTCAGTGGTACAGCACTTGCCCAGTCAGGACAAGACTTGGGTTTGATGTCCAGCACTGCAAAATAAATAAATAAATAAATAAATAAATAAATAAATAAATAGTCCATTCTCCAAACCAAAAAAATGATACTACTGCATACCCATCTGCATAAACAGACCTAAGAGTCAGCAAAGACACAGAGAGAATGGAGATCTCCTTTCCTCTTTTCCTTCCTTCTCATCCTTCTCTTTGCCTTTCCCCCACAGTGTTAAGGATCAAACCCAGGATCTTGCACATGCTCCTGCAGAGCTACAGTCCCAACTGTGGAACTCTTACATGTTGCTAACGGAAAAGAATTTGGTAGTGTTTACTGAAATGGAACATACATGTCACATTCCTAGGCATGTACCCAACAGGGGGAAAAAAGCGCCCATGTGTATTCATGACAGCACAAACGCAGTGATAGTCACAACAATGCTATCTGAAACGATCATGAGGCAATAACCTAAATGTCTACCGGAGCAGAGTGGAAAATTGTGAGTTGTTGATCTAGACAGAATACTACACAGGAAGAAAAAGGAGTGTGCTGTTGCTATTTGAAATAGGACTGGCTTCAAAGCAGAAATCGAGAGAGTTTAGTGAGGACTGGCTTGTTGCTAGAGGTCACGCTCAGGGTGCATGCTGGGAGCTAGGTAAGTGTTCTCCTACTGAGCCACAACCAAGGGTTTGCTTGTAAACTTGCTAGTTAGCTAGATTCCCAAATCCAAATGGTTGGATGCAAGCCAACAGATGAACTTGGAATCTACTACAGAATCCAGTCATTCCCTAGCTTGCTGGCTAGCTCTAAACCCAAGGGAGTTGGTTTTCTCATTAGCTTGCAACGATTAAAAAAAAAAAAAAAAAAAGGAAATTGAAATTCTTGTTTCCTTGGTTCACTAACTTGTTGGCTGTCTGAAAGCCTGACTGGAAGTGTGCTTCTAGCTCTGTGCCTGCTGTGGCTGGCCCACAGACAATCTGAGGGGTGGGCCATCAAAGGGCAGACTCAGAGGTGGAGGTGATGCCAGGTCTTTGCTGGTTGATGATCTGGAAAGATCTCACCTTGTCCTCATGGCATCTGCCAGTCAGCCTTTTTTCTCATTGTGACAACAGACCTTTTGTCCTCCCCTGCAGGTGCTTTCCAGCTTCTGAGCTCAGCCAGGGGGATGGCCACCAGGCCATGCTGGCGTCACCTTAGTGGAGGCCATGCAGCCGTGGAGTGCCCTGGGGTGGAGTCATAGAATAAGAACAATGCTGCTCTTGAGAACAAAAACCTGCCAGCTGGTTCAAAATGTCACCGGGTGGTTTTTTTTTTTTTTTTTTTTACATGGGAAATGAGATGGCTGTGTTTGTGGCCACTTCAGCGTGACTCTTTCAAACTGAAGGTTTGTCCCTGAAGATGCCCGGGACAAATTCAAACAGCAGAAGGCTCTGATGCTAAACCAAAGGCCGTTGTTCAGAACAGTCTCCGTTTCTCAGGTACAGGCACCCTTCAAAGCTTCGGATGTTCATTAGGTTGTACCCCGGGCCCTATAGCCGTCTTTAAACCAGTTCCTTTCATGGCTGCAGAGCAGGAACTGGGCTAGATGTGGGTCTGTAGCACTCTGTTTCTCCTGGACTCAGTGGGGGAAATGATGCTCCACAGTTAGCGAAAGACTTTGTCTTTTTCTGTTTAAAGGCCAAAGCAGGCAATGGTGTATAGGCTCAGCTGTATGAACAAAGCAAGCGAGCATTAAGTTCAAACGGCTGCTGCGTGGCTGACCTGCGGCGTGACCTTGAGCCCTCCCCTGTGAACTTGAATGCCCTTCTATTCAGAAGGCCTACTGGATCCACGCAGTAGCGCTGCGGTGAGGATTAAATGAGATGGTGTTTGGAAAGCACTCAGAGCCACTCCTGCCACCGGCTGCTGCAGTTCGGACAAAAGGGTTGCTGTGGTGGTTAATGTGGGCCACTGCCTTGACAGACTCGAATCTCCGAAGAGACAAAGCTCTGAGGGGCACTATGAGGGAGCTTCTACAACAGCTTTCATTTGGGAAGACCCACCCTAAACGTGGGCAGCGCTGTTCTGTGGCCTGAGATCCTGGACAGAGCAGGGCATAAGCATTTATCCCTCCATTCCTCACTGTGGGTGCGGTGTGCTGGCCACGTGCTCCTCCCACCATGACTTCTCCACCCCAAACTGTGAGTCAAAGTGGACCCTTCCTTCCTGAAGTTGCTGTAGTCAGGTGTTCAATCACACTAATAAGAAAAGGAGCTAATGAAATTGCTCTCCCCCTGGGCTAAATGCTATCTTATGTTGTACCGCTGAGATGCAGCCCAGCCTTGGGTGCGGCTTTTATTCTCATCGCCTGGTCTCTCTCATGGCTCTTGAAATCACAGCCAATCTTTGGTGACCCCCGCCCCCTTCCCCATTTTGAGTCTTTCCGATGCTGTCTTCTTCCAGATGGCTGGTGCTCCCATTAACCAGCCCACAGACCTGCTTTCAGTGCAGACATTTCACCAGGATGATAGGCAAGAAATTGAGTTAGGGGCTGCTACAGTGTTCCCAAAGCTGTCCAGTTGTCTCCTCTCATTTCAGGACCAGGGCAGTCTGGCTTTTTCCTCCATCTGCGGGGAAAGCTGGGCTCGTGGGTGTGAGGTAAGCTTGGGCCTCAGCAACTGTGTATGCCCTTTGGAGATGTGCCAGTGGGAGAGGAGGGGGTGGCATACACCCACAACTGTCTGCTTTTGTGTGACTGCAGCTGGGAGGGAGCGAGGGCCAGCTTCTCTTTCCTAGCCCATCACACTTGTCCCTTGCTGCTGAAGTCTCAGATCCTTCCAGCCAAGAACTAACCAGGCCTGACTCTGGCCTTGAAAATGTGATGAAACTGGATTTTTGGAGGATGGGGGCTATAGCCATAGACAATAGTTGCAGATTGGCCCCCTGGTTTTCTGTTGTTTTCCTCCTATCTGTAGAGCCTCCCCAGCCCTTTCTAATAATGACAGCACTTGGACTAACAGTAGTTTTGTACTTTTTCCCAAAGATGCTTGGCTCTGTGTTACATTTTAGTTACTTTCTCAATGCTGTGACCAAATACCCGTTACAAAGCGGCAGCAGAAGCCTGAGGCACCTGGTCACATTTCCTCTATAGTCACGGAACAGAGAGATTAGTGCTAGTTCTCTGCTCACTATCTCCTCCCCCCCCCTTTTTTTTTTTTAATCCCATTAAGACCCGTGGGATGGTGCTATCCACACTGAAGATGGATCTTTCTTCCTCAGCTAAATCTACCTGAAAATGATCTCACAGACAGGTCTATCAGAATGTGTGTCTCCTAGGGGATTCTAAATGCTGTCAAGCCATCTATACCATTTATTAGTTTGAATGATTGTGATGTTGACCTAAACCAGTGGCTCTCAAAAAAACGTTCTCTATGGGAACTAGAGCAATGAAGATCAATAGTCACTCATGTACCTACTTGGTCTATTCATTCAGTGTGTGTTGGGTGGTGCTGTGGACAAGCTGTGGGGTGTCCAGTGAGGGTGCAGCAGAGAGACAGGTCCAGGATGCTCCAGACTCAGAGAGGAGTCATCTGAGACCCGAGGCTTCCAACAGTGGTTAATGACACCAGCACCTTGAGGTGCTTGCAATCTAAAAGGACAAGCTTAATACTTGGTAGGTAGAGGTAAGAGGATCAAGAGTTTAAGGCTATCATTGGCTGTATAGCAAGTTTGAGGCCACATGGCTACATGAGACAATCCCTTCCCCACTAATGTATGAGTGTGTGTGTGTGTGTGTGTGTGTGTGCGTGTGTGTGTGTGTGTGTGTGTGTGTGTGTGTGAAATGACACACAAACTCACACAGCAGCATCCTCTTATGTATAAAGCATATATTCTAAGACTCCCCCCAAGAGGTCTTGGAATGTATCTGAAGCTGCAGATAGTACCTAATTCTATATATATTATGGTTTTCCTTATGCACATCTATGACAAATTTTAATCTATAAATTAGGCAAGTTAGGTATTAGCAATGATACTTAATGATACAATCTTGCAATTATAACAATATATTATAGCAAAAGTTATTTTTAGTGTATGGATTATTTACTTCAGGAATTTTCTATTTTATATTCTCTGACCATGGTTGACTATAGGAAACTGAAACCATGGATAAGGGATTACTGAAACATCAACTGCTAGAACAGTGTAGGCTAAAAGCACTGACCAAGCACTTCTCTCATGCAGATCAAGGTGAGCTTCCTACAGGAATAGACTTGGGTGCTGCAGCTCAGCGTAAGAGGGGGTAGCTGAGAGAGGAAGAAAAAAGCATGTGCAAGGCAGGTGGACCCATTGGCTGGTAGGAAAAGCTGTGTTCAGGAACCAAGAGGCACGGGCCAACCAGTCTCTGACCATCATTTTCCTTCCACAAACCTGGTTTTGTCCTGGTGCACATGAGTGATCTTCAACAGTCCCGTTTCCACCCCAGTCCTCTTAAAGTCCTTCTGAAGTCCTCTTTCTCTGGCTCTATCAAGTCTTGGTATCTTGGCTGGGAGCTCAAGGCCCTTTGTTGTCTCAGCACTTCCATCTTGGGTGATGAAGGCATCATCTCCTGTCATGTCCAGTAAGGTCCAGTTTCTTCAAGGTCTTCTTCCAAAGAGTCTATGTTCTGTCATAAGCTACTCATATTCTATCTATCATCCATCTATCCAATTGCTTGGCTGCCTGTCCATCTATGAATCTGTCCATCCACTCATCAGTCCATCCACCCATCCATCCATCCACCCACCATACATACATCCCATCTACCCACCCATCCTCCATCTACCATCTGCCTTCCCGTCCATCCATTTTGGGGGAAGAGGAGTTAGTTAGTCCACTCATTATTCATTACAGAACTCAGATGCTACTCCTTCTACCACTCACTGGCCAGAATTAGCTAACTCCTGATTTATGTTCCCACATGACCTCTTTTATACTGTTAAAGGAGGGAGAAAAGGCTGCCTGGAGACATAGAGGCACCTCAGGCAGTATTTTATCTAGGCCAGACACAATTATGCTGCAGTGGTAGCAAATCAGCCCTGTAGTCTAAGTGTTTAAGTACAATAAAAACTTGTTCCTTCGATGACTATGAGAGATAAAATTCATATGACATAAAATTCACCTGTTTTAATGGTTCAATTAAATGATTTTTGATGTATTCACAGAATCACACAACTATCATCATACTGAATATTAGAAATTTTCCCTGTGCCATGAAGAAACCCTATATCCAGGAACACATAAATGAATGGTCTCTCCCTATGACTCCTCTCAGCCCAGCTCCTGGCAGCCATCAACCTACTTCCTGTCTCTGCCTCTTCTTGGAATTTCATAGAAACAGAATCAGGCAACACATGACCTTTTGTGATTTGCACTTTTTCATTTAGTATAATCTGTTGTTGTTGTTTACTATGTAAATAGGCTGGCCTGGCACTCACAGGGATCTGCCTGCCTTTACCTCCCAAGTGCTGTGATTAAAGGTGTATTCCATACACCCGGCAAGAATAACATTTTTGATATTTATACTTGTGGCACTTCTGAATATTTTTATCACTGGATAATATCCCATTGTAGGGACACACCACAATCCATTAACCTCTTTATCAGATTCTGTGCTATTATAAAAATTTTGTTTCTTGAGTGGTAAAAGCCCCCAGGGAGCCTGACCTGCTACCTCAAGCAGCCATGCTCCAAGGACTAAGACTCAAGAGACTAAAGGCTGCTGCTCTTTTGTGGCTCTACCCACTGAACAAAGACCCCCACTGGGGAAGAGAGAAACCCAGCATACCGACAGCTCTAGGAAGCTTCTGTTTTGGACCTGAAACCTGTAAGCTCTGCTAGCACCCTGCTAGCCAGCATTAGCCACCACACCCCATGCCACTGCAGAGGGCTGGAAGTGAGCCTCTGCCTATGTACTCAGAAGAAGGAAAAGAGCCAGACCAGACGCTGGTGAGCACAAGTCATTCTTCCAAGCAGGCTAATAATCAATTGGGTGCCTCTTTAAATCCTCATTCTTTGAATGCCTAAGAGAGTGTTTGGAGATGAGGCTGGATGCTGTTGGGTGTTGAGAATGCAAACAAATAGGCCTCTTGGCAGTATTTATTCTCTCTCTTGTCCAAGCAAAGCAGCCTGGGCTTCAAGCTACATTTCTGTTTAGCAAAAACAAAAGGGCCTCAACCAACCTCAGCTTTTCCCTCTAAAAGGTGAGTTCAGGATGGCCTACATCTTGGGCCATACTTTCTGAGGTCTTATCATCCTGCCTAAAAAGTCCCTAAGAATTCTTCCCAAACCTGGACAATATTCTTAGAAGCAATTTTAAGGACAGTGTTGTAGAGACTGCTGAATGCCTGCCTGCCTTCTTCTCTCTTTCTCTCTCTCTCTTTTTCTTTCCCTCTTTGACAGTCTCCAGTAGTCCAAACTGGCTTCAAACTCACTACATAATTGAAGATGACCTTCGATTTTTGATCTGTTTGCTTCCTCTTTCCAAGAGCTGGGATTATAGGCTTGCACCACCCTGCCCCATGTATGGCTTTGGGCATTGAACCCAGGCCTCCCTGCCTGTTCGGTGAGTACTGCACTGAGTCAAGTCCCCAGCCTCTCCCACTGCTTACAGCAGGCAGTACAGCCATATAAGCTGCCTGCTTTCTTCTTTTTCCTTAGGAAGACTCTGATTTCATTTGGAAACAACAGTGTACCCACATGAAAGACCGCAGCTCTCCCCTGAAGATAAGAGTGGTCAAAAGACAGAACCCGAGTGAGGCTCTCATGAAAGTTCTTTAAAGGGCAGCGACAGTGCAGTCACCTCTTGTCATCTTGGCCTTTCCTACTGCTTGGAATGAGCATGTGAAGGTTGGAGGTGAAGGATTGATCTTGTCACCATTTCTTTGAAGATGGAAGCCATGAGATAAGAAAGTCTATTTGATGATGTAGACCCCTGTACCTTCTCTAAAGTGCTCTCTTCTTTGATGTAAGTGGAGGAGGAAATAAAATTCAAATGTGCTTGAACTTGAGTTGGATGTCTGATATGACAGTCACTCCTCAGCACTGTGCTTGTGGCAGAGAGAAAGAGATGAAGAGAATTACAGAAAGATAATCACAGGGATGGATAAGGACAGGGCAAAGGTCCATATGCCCACATAGGGGAGGGATGAGGTTATGGGGAGTAGGATGAACCAGGAAGGTATTTAGAGAGAGCGGTTGAGTCAGGTTAATTGTTGGGAGTTCTGACAGCATCAGACAGCTCAAAGTTCAAATTCTGCACCATAAGCCTTGTACTGAGGATGGATTCATTGCTTTTATGGCCATGGTACAGAGAAAGTGTTCCACATAATTATACCAACAGCCAAGAGCTGTGTGATATACTGATGTGTCAGGCACTGCACAAGGTCATTTACTGTACTCATTGTAGGGACAAAAGTCTCTACTCTTGCCACATCATTCTTTAATGAACCAGCTGTGGTCCACAGACTTCAGGTATCCCATGCAAGGCCAGAGCTAATGAGCATCAGAAACACGACTTCAACCACCTGTGGTTGAAACCATCTGTTGGTATTGGATCTGCAATATCCCCCACAGGCCAAGGCCCAGGCCCATGGTGCCACTGGGAGTAAGGCCATCAGAAGCATGCCCTTGAAGGAACTGTAGGACCCTGCCTCTTTTCTTATTTACCCTCCACTTTCTAGAACCTTCCCTCAAGTGTTTTCACACTGTGCTTTTTTGCCACAGACCCCAACCAGTAGGGCCAACCAATTATGGACCTGGGAGCAAAAACCACCTTTTCTCTTCATATGTACTCTTTAAGTAAATTTGTTTAGGTGTTCGTTACAGTTACACAAAGCTGACTCACACACTTGACTAACTGATGGGGTCTTTAAGGTTTGCTCAGAAATCAGCCTCCCCCCCCCCCCACAATGGCAGGCTCTGTGGATCAACCACAACGGTGCAGTTGTGACCTGTTGTTCTGGCTTCCTCCTTAGTGAGCTGCAGGGCTTCTGGGTTATCAGTGTGATGGATGCAGCTCACCTCAAGCACTGTGGTTTACTAGGAAGCTTTAGGCAGCTGTTGTATAAATCATCAAGTCAGGTAAGTAATGACTTTGTCAAGTGACAGATAAAGGATCTGAGGCCCTGGGGATGGAGTGCCTCCCTGCTGAGATGCTGGCTGGGAAGTAGATGAAGCAGCAATTAGACTCTGGACAGAATGAAGGAAAATTGGACCCAGTTCCATTGAGTGGCCGTTGTTGAGCATAGTGGAAGGGAAAGGCTGACCAGAGAATGTGGTCAGAAGGCAGACGGGGCAGGGGAACACAGCACAAGGGTAGCTGGTGCCAACCTGAAGATCTTGCCAGAACCGAAGATACATTTACTTTAAAGAGACTAATGAAGGCTGATTTATTTTTGTTTTTGTTTGTTGTTTTTCTCTGGGTAGCACTACCTGTCCTGGAACTCAGATCTGCCTGCTTCTGCCTCCTGTGTACTGGGATTAAAGACCTAATTTTTTGGTTTTAAGTCCTGGGGTTTTAACTGAGGACTTCACAAGTGCTTGGCCAATGAACTACACTCCCTTAAGCATTTTGTTTTGTTTTGTTTTAAATCTGGAAAGGTTGCTCAGTGGTCAAGAAAGCTTGCTGCTCCCGCAAAGGTCACAGTTCTGTTCCCAGCACCCATGTTGGGTAGCTCACAACTTCCTGTAACTCCAGCTCCAGGGATCTAACACCCATACAGATATGACATATATTCACATAGACATACATATAAAATAAGAAATAAATCTTTAAAAAATTAAAATTACTGAGTGGGGTATGGTGGCTCATGCCTCGAATCCTAACACTTAGGCAGAGGCAGGTAGATTTCTGTGAATTTGAGGCTACCCTGGTCTACACAGCAAATTCTAAGCAAGCCAGGGCTATATAGTGAGACTCTGTCTCAAAGATAAAATAAAAAAATAAAATAACTTTCAATCAAAACCCACAACTTTTTGAATAAGGCCCATATGCTTTCATTTATAACACATGTGTACATTTTCTAACATGGAAAGATACAGTTTTACAAATGCCCCAAGATACATCTTTTTACAATTGCATATACTCATTCATTATAAAAATTCTTCAGTGTTTTGTTGAAACCCTTAAAAGTCTGAGATGAGCAACATGCCCAAGGACAGCTGTATATATATGTTCACCTAAGAAATACCTGTATGTAACTGAAGGATAGTGTTTAAGTACAAATTTAATGGGAACTGGAGAGATGGCCCAGTGGTTAAGAGCACTGACTGCTCTTCAGGACTAACTGTCTAACCCCAGTTTCAGGGGATCTGACACCCATGGCAAAACACAATACACATAAAACAAAAACAAAAGCAAGACAATACAAAGTAAGAATCTTGTATCAATTTACAATAACTTGGGACTGAAGGATGGCTCAGCAGGTAAGAGCTTTCAATACTCTTGCAAAGGACCTGTGTATTGCGGTTAAATAAGGATCAGGATAAACAAATAGGCCGAATAGATGTTTATTCAGGGAGGAATAACTTACAACCTAGACAGATGAACACCAGGAAATTCCACCCGATGCTCTCCTGTCAGAGTCCCGCCAGCAAGAGCTTTTCCTGGCTCTTCCTCCGACCTCCTTCCACAGGTCACTTCTGCCCATGGCTCCACCCCCAATGGGCGTGGTCAGTGCCACAGAAGGACTATCTCACTACACCTGTGTATAGCTCCCAGCTTCCACATGGTGGTTCATAACTGTTTGTCCAGTTTCAGGGAGTCTGCTGTCCTCATCTGGTCACCTCAGGCTCCTGCATGCACAAAATGCACATAAACTCACACAGATGCACACACACACATAAAAATATTAAATTTTTTCAATAACCAAATAATGTGCACAGTGTACCTGCCATATGATTCATTTCAGAAGTTTCCTATTGTTCTGCATTTAGACTATTTTCCCCACCTATCTTGTTGTCTAATTGCTTTATTATAATTGGCTTTTTGTCTTAATCAACTCATGGTTACAAAGTGGCTGCTGTGATCTCAGGCATCGCAACTGTGATGGTTAATCTTGACTGTAAACTTGATTAAACTGAGAAATAACCAAAGAAAGAAGCCAGATCACATGTCTGTAGAACTCCGAGGAATATCACAAATGTAAAAAAATGTTTATTTTTATTTTTTGGACTGTTTTAATAGTTATAGTTGAGAGAGGAGTGTGGGTGTGGGTTTTGAGTTAATCAATCTGCCATGTGGGGCCCAAGTATTTAAATTA
This sequence comes from Phodopus roborovskii, assembly GCF_943737965.1. Lineage (NCBI taxonomy): Eukaryota > Metazoa > Chordata > Mammalia > Rodentia > Cricetidae > Phodopus > Phodopus roborovskii. The sequence continues at coordinate 7,537,992 of NW_026126578.1, forward strand.
TTTAAAGGGAATTGGTCTACAGCAGTGACAGACTTTGAAGGTTTTATTCCCCAAAGCCTTGTGTGTAAATGTGAGGCATATAATTTATTGGAGGTAGTGCTGTTTTCCCAGCAGATTAAATATGTTGTGTTGTTGCTAATCCTTGGGCAACATCTTGGCTAATTGGCCACCTCTGTTCAGAAAGACATTGTTAAAATGCTGTTTTTACAGAAACAGCTTTTTTAGGCCCAGAACCAAATTGCTTGTTTAGGCTCTGTTTTGATGTCCTTGTCACCTCCCACAGGCATTGGGAAGCAGCAGTAGATAAGGGATCTAAAACTCTGTGTTCATTTCTTAGTTCTGCCGCTGGACCTCAGGTCAGCATCTCCCAGGCTCTGATTCTTTAAGTAAGAGAGGAAATCAGTAAACTCTATAGCCACTAAAGGCTGCAGCAGTGATAACATATATTGTGAAGAAAAAGAGCTGGGTAGATAGTTCAGTAGAGTGGAGGATTTGAGATCAGACCTCCAGAATCCACATAAAACCCTAGATGTGGAAGCAAGCATATATAACCTCAGCCCTGGGAGGGGGTGTGGGAAGGAGCAGTGAGCATCCTGGGAGCTCCTGACCCCAGTCTAGTTCAATTCGTGAGCTCTGAGTTCAACGAGAGACCATGTCTTAATAAATAAGATGGAGAGACAGAGAATGACACACAATGCCAACCTCTGTCCTCCAGAGGTGCCCACATAGGCAGGCGTACTTGCACACATGCATGCACACTGACACGTAAAACACACATAAGAAGTTTAAGGAGGAAGGATATGGACACTGGGGGTGGCTGTCACTTCTTGGTGCTTATTTGGGATTTTGTGGAATCAAGGCTGTTCACTCTTTAGCTGATTTTGCAAGAAGAGGCAATGGCTTGATATGTAGAATTAGTGATGTGTAGTGTGAACAGCTGTGGCTGTGTCAAGTGACCAACAATGATCTATAGTTCCCTAAACACTGAACAGATCATCTCACTGGCAAGTGCAGGAACACTTTACAACACTGGCCTAGAATATGAAATCTATCACCAGATAGTGAGGTGTCCTAGCTGGGTCACCATCAGCATCTGGATACTCCTGACAAATGGGGCTATCAGTCAAGCCTCATTTTGTTCCCTGGCTTCAGTATCAATGTACACCCCTCCATTCATATGCTTGCCTTCCCTCAATATGTGGAAAGGTTTCATAAATTCAAAAGGTAAGCTGTTTGCAGAGTGAACTGATGTTTAGTAGGGAATAATTCTAGGTCACTCAGAGAGGACTTACGACAGAGAGAAGCCATGGAGAAATGAAACTTTGTAGGCTACTCATCTGGCTGTGAATGACAGAAAATCAGAGATATGATATAATGAAAGGTCACTGGCTCCTTATATAACTGGTTGTCTACTTCCTAGCTTCAGGAAAAGCTAGATCTAGGTGCCCAGGCAAGGTGTGTGGAAGTAAGACATGCTTTCCCTTCATGGTGGCCAAATGGTTACCAGAAGTTCCAGTTCATTAACCTTGATTGAAATAAGAGTGCTTTTGCATCTTCTGATACACCAGTGAAACCTGAAGAAACTACCTGGGATCATGTGTTAATCTCTGAATCAACTATGGTGAACTAGAAAAACCAGGAAGCAGAATACTCCCAAAGGCCAGATCTGGACCATCTGGATTCCCAGAGGTGGAGATGTCGTCTGCCATTTAAACACCAGGTGGAAAATGCATGATGGTGGGTCCTGAAGGGAACAGTAGAATTTAGCTAGCAAAACAAAGGAGACAGTGATGATTAGTTTTGGGTGTCAGCTGACTGGCTAAGAATGTCTAAATAGGTGTGATCTCTGAGGGGGTCTAGGAGGGTGTAAATGGCAGCAATCAATGCTCGCCTCGGCCCCCACCCTTTCTCCTTTCTTTCAATGAGCGGCCCTCATCCAGTCAATGTGACCTGGGTGGAACAGGAAGGCAGAAGGAGGGTGACAAGAATTCCCCTCTCCCCACAAGCTAAGACTCTCATGGTCTTAGTTACTTTTCTGTAGCTGTGATGAAAGCACAACTAAGGAAACTCACAGAAGGAAGAGTTTATTTGGGTTTACAGTTCTAGAGGGTGAAACGGAGGTAGGAAGTGTCAGGCGTGGCAGCTACGGTAGCAGCACATGACAGCTCATTTCTTAAGAATGGCAAGAGGATTTGAAACTTCTTTTTGAAGGCTTTGAAAGTCCTCCTCCCAGTGACATGCTTCCTCCACCAAGGCCGTACCCACCCCTAAGCCTCCCAGACAGTACCACCAACTGGACACCCCAAGACTATGGAGGGCAGCTCATTCAAATCACCACTCCCTCTTCTCCATGCTTGGTCATTAGTGCTCCTGATACTCAGACTGGGGCCACTCTCCTAGGCTTCCATCTTTAGCCTTGGACTGAAGGACACTGACTTTGTGGCTCCTTGGCTTGTAGAGAGAAGCTTGTGGTGAGTCTCCACCTTCAAAGTCACACAAACCAATTGCTGTCTCATGCCTCTTTTTCCATCCGTGTGTGTGTGTGTGTGTGTGTGTGTGTGTGTGTGTGTGTGTGTGTGTGTGTTATCCTGTGGCTCTGGTTCTGCTTCTCTGAAAAGCCTAACGTGCTTTATACCCAACAGGTCTGAACTCCAGATGTCTGCTACAGTCTGATGTGTTGTCTGCTACAGTCTGATGTGTTGCCCATGATTCTGGAGAGTTCTGTAAGGGTGGAAGGCAGTTTCACATGTAGCTCAGACATGCTTCAGATCCCCAGTTTCTGGCTCCCTAGAGGGTCATGTCACATTAGTACTCATATTTTATTTATCTAAGAAGACATAGCCTATATGGTACTTCTGAAAAACCCCTCTGGGGAACATCGCATGTTCTCCCAAATCAATCTGGTGAACTGCTTCCAGAAAATGGAGTGGCCAGTGCCTTGTTCACAGCTACACTGTGGAGCCATAACAATGGTCATGTCACTCACAGTGCAGGTGACACAAGGTGAACATTAGGCTGTGACTATAGATAATGAAAGGTAGTATGTATTTAAAAAACAAAAATGAAAAAGTTAGGTTTGGTTTGATTTTGCCTTGATAGACAAATTCTTGCTGAATTGTTGGTCTGGTCTTAAATTCTTGGATTTAGCTGATTTGTGCAGCTTCAGGCTCCTGAATTAAAGGTACACACCATGCAACCCAGCTAGAAGGAAAGGTTTTGAATATTTTCAATATAAAGGGAATAATAAACAGGCCTGGGGAGATGACTCAGTCAATAAACTGTTTGCACCAAAAGTGGGAGGACCTTAGTTCAATACCTGGAAACCAAATAAAAATCTGGGTTGGTAGCATGTGTCCATAACCCCATCACTTGAGAGGCAGAGACAGGAGGGTTCCTGGCATCCACTGCTCAGTTTAGCCTACTTGGTAAAGTCTCAGGTTGAGGAGAGACCGTTTCTTAAACCAAAAGGTGGAAGGTACATGAGAAATGGCACCAAGATTATCCTCTGACCTTTATATATATGAACACACACACCAACTCCACAATATTTCTCCACACACAAAAGAATTAATAAATGTATGAAGAAATAGGTTTACTCTAACATAAACATTATGCATTGTTTATGTTTATTGAAACACCCCATGGTACCCTATAAACATGTACAATTTTTAGGTCTTTACACATCAACTGAAAATAAATTTGAGGGCCGAGGGATGGGTCAGCAATTAAGAGCACTTGCTGCTCTGGCAGGGGACTGGCGTTCGGGTTCCAGCACCTGTGCATGTGGCTCACAATTACCTGTAACTCCAGCTCCAAGATGCTGTCTTTCAGCCTTTGCTGGCACCAGTCATGAATGCCATGCTCAGGCAAATGTGCAAGCAAAACACCTGTACACATAAAAGAAATATGTTTTCAAAGCACAGGAAACAATAAAGAAGCTGAAGTGAAAGACCCTGCTGTATGCTGAACACTGACTACACCCCAGGCTTTCCCTGACCTGCCTTCCTTTCATCCCTTCCAGGCATGCATTGTGATCTACGCTTTACAGACAGCACAGAGGCCTACAGGCTTTGTACTCATTCAGTGGGTAAGCAACGGAGCCTGGATTTAAAATTTTTAATTTATTTTCATGCTATTTTTTTCTTTTTCTTTTCTTTGTTTTTCTTTTTTGGTGCTGGGGATGGAGCCCAGAGCTTTCCCACTGTGTGAGGTACACTTCTCAGCCCAAAGCCAGGATCTGATGACCAGATCTTCTGGCTTCCAGCTGAACATTCTTTTTAATTTACCTGTTGCCTTCCTAGCCAGAGAGAAATCTAACTCAATTTGGCATTAGCATCTGCCCTAAAGCACAGCTTTACTCAATGTTCAGAGAGACTTAAGTGACTATGAAAACCTGTCCCTGCCCCCCAGGACCTCTGGGCTTATAGGGCTGAGCTTATCAGCACAGGCCAGTGCCAGGGCCTGAATTTATGCACATAAGTCCTAAACACCCCTGTACTGCAGTAGGACTGCATATGGAGATGGGGGTGTATGCATGTGTATGTGTGTTTTGGTTTATTTATTTATTTATTTTTTATTTGATTAAAGAAGGTTCCAGCCCATGTGGTGGTCCATACTGGCAATCCTAGTACTCAGTGTGTGCATGATCTTCAAAAGGTCAAGCATATCCTTGGTTATAGCGAATTCTAGGCTATTCTGGGATATGTGATTCAAAAATAAATAAGTCATTAAAGTGGATCCTGACTGGATATTATCAGAGTCCTCAGGAGAAGGAGGAGCTTTAGACAAACACATAAGGATGGCCATATGGAGAAGGTAGCCTACAAGTCAAGAAAAGAGGCCATTTCAGTGAGAACTATCTCTGCCAACACCTTGGTCTCAGGTCTCCCGTCTCTTGTCTGTGGCACTTTGTGATAGCAGGAGTATGGAGTCAGGAAGCACTGGGGTGGGGTGGGGTAGGGAATGTCGGTTTCCTGCTGTTTTCAAACCAGGGGACACACATACAGAGACCTGGCAAAGCTCCTGCCCTGCTCTGTCCACCTCCATGCAGCTGCCCCTCTCATAGACAAGTGACCACGAGGCTCAGGCTGCCTTCCAGGGACTGTTATTCTTTCTCCTGGCATGAACCCAGAGGGCTTCAGGGTTACTGTTTGTTTACCCACCCTGGCTTTCCTGCACCTTGCTATTGCATTGTACTTAAACACCCTGTGGATCATACAGCTTGGCTTTGACAACGCCTGGCTGAAAAGTCAGTTTCCCCAGGGGAATCACCACCACTGAACAACAAAAGCCACGTGTGGAAGTCACCTTGCACCTGGGGATATTTTAAGTCTGTTGCCTTCAGAGGATCAATCGGGAACAGGCTCCGAAGGAGGGGAGAGGGGCTGGGGAGAGGCGGGAGCCCCACTCTCTGTCCTTCTCTCCTGGCCTTACAAAGTAGGTCAGTTCTAGTGAAGCTGCCTCCAGTGAGCAGGAGGGAGATGGGCTGCGCTGCGTGGGAGGGCACGACTCTGGGCGCACATTGAGATGCCATCTGTAATTGCAGACTCTGCAAGCTGCAAGATCTTAAAGATCATCTTGTCTAATTCCCTTGTTTTGCAGATGGTGAAGCTGAACCTAGAGGGGGAAAAGAGGGACTTTTCCTAAGGTCACAAATTCCAAGCGGGGACAGAGATGGAGGGAAGCCTAGGTGTTCTGTCTTGGTCAGGGTTCTTTTCTGGGTGCTACAATGCCTCATTAGCTTGGAATCCTGTGCTAGGATGTCTAGACTGGTCTTTGCTTTCTTTTGACTTGTGTATCTCTCCTCTGCAAATAAAAAGAACAGACATTGTGAACCAGGACTCACATTTGACTGGAAAGGGTCAAATGAGCTCATACAGGTCACGCCATTAGCATACAAAAAGCTCATTAAATCTGGCCATTATTTCAATTTTTTGGGCTTTATTTTATTTTACTTTTGAGAGAGAGTCTTATGTAGCCCAGGCTGGCCTCACACTCCCTGTGTGGCTGAGAATGACCTTGAACTTCTGATCCTCCTGCCTCCACCTCCCAAATGCTGGGATCACAGGCGTGCACCACTACACCCAGTTTTATGAAGTGCTGAGGATATAACATTTGGATCTATTTATCCACATGCCCAGCCACATGATAATTTTTATTATTACTAAGAGCCAACTGTTAAAAGCAGCGAAGACTCAAAGAGTTGACACTGCCTGAGTTTTGCTTCTATAATTAAGTATAATAAACACTCAATACAGAAAACCTGAAAAACACATAAGAACAAGCAAATAATAAAAATAACAACCACACCAACCAGAAATATTTTTTTTGACATATGGTGTATATTTTATAGACTTTTTTCCCCCTCTCTTCTTCACTGTCCAATGTTTGTCATTTTTCACCTATATCAGCCTCAAGCAGAGCATGTGGCAGGGTAATTAATAACATGGGCTGTGTTGAGATGGCCTGGTTTCCAATGTCAGCTTTATCATTTACCAGCTATATGCCTTGGGGCACTCAGCCAACCTTTCTGTGCCCTATATGCCACCTGTTGTCCAAGTCTCTGCCCTTAGCAGTGGAGGGCAATCCCTTGTGCAAGTGTTGTGAGGATCAAGGGCATTGGCATATGAAGTTCCTGGGGAGGTGCTGGGTACAGTCTGATATATTACTGCCATCAGAGCCATCTATGTGGGGCTCACCCGGCATTACCATTGGCTATGCTCACTTCTTGTTGTTATTCTTGTATGTGGTACCCAGTTTTCTCCTGCTCTGTATAGTGTGACCCCTTAAATCCTCTCAGCCACTCATCTTTGAACCTTCTCTGTGCTTATGAAAATGATTCTGTAGAAATTAAATGCTGGCTTCAAGCAACCTGTGTGCCAAATTCTAGCTGGGCTTGGTGGCACCAACCTGTCATTCCAGCACTAGGGGATCTGATGCAAGAGGATTGAGTTCAAAGCCAGTCCATGGCATAGCATGCGCTTGGCTCAAGGGAAAAAAAAATATGAAAAGAAAATGAAAATGAGTGCAGGAGTCTCTGGAGAATCTGGGTAAGAACAGGGGACACAAAGGCCCATTTTGAAACTTGGGACTGTGTTTAGTTCTGGGATAATCTGTGCATGTCCCTGGAGCTGTTACCCAGGTCCCTGTTTTCTTCAGCCGTACACGGTAGTTTCCAGTGTTCACTGATGTTAGTGCCTTGTTGATGCTTTTGTTCTGTATCCAAGAAGTGTCCATACCATTAGCCAGGGTGTAGTGAAACCACAAAACTAGACCACTCCATAAAAGAAAGGGTTACTGGGGGATCAAACTTCCTCTCAGAGGCAGAGGATGGTGACTGGTGGGAAACGCCTTGCCAGTTTTGTGGGGAGGAGTTCGCATCAGGTGGAAGGCATGGGTGGGGGTAGCATGGGGACTTTGTTTGGGGTAGTCAGGAGCTAGACACTCTTTGCTGAGGTAGTTGACTGTAGGTAGCAGATAAGGGAAGCAATAGCTTTTCTTACAGAAGCGAAATTCGGGAGATTTCTGAGAAACTCTGAGTTTAGGTTTCTAATTTCCTTAACAATCCTTCTGTTTACTAGGTCAGCGCTCTGCCTGAGCTGAGCCCAGGTTGTCGTTCAGGACATTGTCAGTGGCATTGCCATTCGGGGCCCCACTTTGGAGCTAACACAATGTATTTAATATTTCACTAAAAAATCTGATTAAGAAGCACATGTGATGTTTTAAAAGAATGATTAACACTGAAGGCCATACATATGGTCTGGGCCAACACCTGAGGCCATGTTGGTGTCCTGGGCTATGCTACTGCCAGGGACCATACTAATCTGAGTGGCCTGGGCTGTTGTCCAGATGTCCAGGACCAAGATACAGCTGAGGGCCTTGTCTGTGTCTGTGGTCCTACAACAGCTGGGGTCTGGGACAATGTCCATAGCCCATATTACCACCGAAGGCTGTGTGGATGCCTAGGGTCTGGGCTGCCACCTGGTGTCAAGGGCCAAGCAATGGCTGGGGCAATGGCCTGTGCAGCCACCCAGGGTCATGGTTACATCCAGATTTGAGCCGAGGCAGAGGGTCATATCTGGGTACACGGTCTTACAGCAGCTGGGGTCTGTGCTGATGACGGTGGCCTGTGTTACCACTGGGGGTCATGGGAGAGCTGGCCCTGGTGGGCTGGGCACTGGAGAACTGGTGGTATCCCTCACCAGCAGCCTCAGTGGGAAAGCTGCACCCCCACCCCCAGGAGAACTGGCCCCAGTGGTGTGGGTGCAGGAAAGCTGTCCCTGATCTTCTTCAGCTCTGGGAGAACTGGTCCCCCTCGTGTCAGCTGCCACAACGAAAGACTAGTTGCAATGAACATTTTCAAGTGAAGCTGTTTGGGCAAAAGGGTGTACTTCATGACACACCACAGCTCTGAGCAAAGCAACCACCATCTTGGAGAGTTCAGCTGTGTCCTAAGCAAAAGGATTATTATCTCATCTGGACTTGTAGACTATTTACACCCCTCATGGAGGGACTGGGGGTGGGGACTGTCACAGGACCCTTTCCTGAGTATCCAGTCACTTATTACCACTTGTTTTATACAATCCTGTCCTGATTGCACATGGCCTCATGGAGAGGCTATATTACATAAGCTAGAGAAGTTTAAGGGATGGGGGTTCATCTATGCAGTGATAGGGAAGCCCTCATTCTTGCTAATAACTCCTATTAAGGTGTTGTCTGTGGTGAGGAGGTGAACCCTCACCCTTGTAGGTAATTCCTCACCTGTGCTCTGTAAGCAAGCTCAATGAAATAATTCACTGGTTTCCTAGACTGAACTTCGGTGGAATCATGCCTTGGTTTGTTATTGGAACATTAGGAGAAGTGAATGTTGCTTATGTTTCCCCTGTGAAAGGAATTTTAGCAACTCTCTCTCTCTCTCAAAGAGAGAACCTCTAAATTTGCTTCCTAAAGTTGTGTCAATAACTACCATGTTCCTGAGTCTGAGAAACATTAACTGGAATTGCCTAGGTAGGAGTGAAAGAAACTTTTTTTTTTTTTTTTTTTTTTTTTTTCAAGACAGGGTTTCTCTGTAGCTTTGGAGCCTGTCCTGGAACTCGCTCTGTAGACCAGGCTGGCCTCAGATACAGAGATCTGCCTGCCTCCCAAGTGTTTGGATTAAAGGAGTGTGCCACCAACACCTGGAGTGAAAGAAACTCTTATTGTTATTAGGAAATCTTCACAGTAACTTGGGGTCATAGGCTTGCACACCCAGCTTCAGAGAAGGCTGATGCAGGAGGATGTCAAGTTCAAGGCCTGCCTGGGTATGGTGATTTGAATGAGAATGGCTCCCTTAGGCTCAGATATTTAAATGCTTGGTCCTTAGTTGGGGAAAAATCAGGAGATGTGGTCTTACTGGAGAATGTCACTGGGAGTTGACTCTGAGGGTTTGAAAACCCATGCAAGGCCCAGATTCATTCTCTTTCTGCCTCCAACTTGCAGATTAGATGTAAACTCTCAGCTGTTGCCATGCTGCCTGCCATGATGGTCACAGACTCACCTTCTGAAACGGTAAGCAAGGCCCTAATCAAATGCTTTCTAGGTTATCTTGGTCATGATGTCTTGTCACAGCAATATAAAAGAAACTAAGTCACTGAGCTACAGACTAAGTTCACAGGCACTTAGGTAACTAAGAGAGACTTTGTCTCAGAAAGAAAAAAAAAGGAGTAAATGAAATGAAATAAAAAGAGGGTTGGGGATACAGTACAGTGGTAGGATGCTAACCACACATGACTAAAGCCCTAGGTGCAATCCCCAGCACTACACTACAGGGGGGAATCCTTTTTGAGAGGCTGTTGTGATACTTACCTCCACCTGATAGATGCAGATGCTGGGACCTAGTCATATTGCAGCACAGGCCTAAGGTTGGTACCACTGAGAAGCTGCAGAGCTAGGATTTGTAGGCCAGATGATTCAGCTCCCGGTACAAGTTTCACAGGGCTGTTGCAGAGCGTACTAGTTACTGGCTGCACGTCTAGTTCCCCATGCTCACAGCTGTGATGCCCAGCTCAATAGCCAGACTCACCTTGACCTCCCTGATCCTATTTTGACCTTGACTTTTCCTTGTCACGTGGACTGGTTGGTGACTTTGAGGCTTTGAAGGCACCAATGTCTAGTGGTTGGATTTGCCAGTTGGGGGTTCCCTTGCTGTGGCTCTTATTATATCCTATTGTTCCCAGGGTCACTTTGCCTGGATTTAATTTTGCTGTTCTCTGCATTTATGTAGCAGCTCATTTGTGATCTATTTTCCTCGGTGAGTTCAGACAGCCGTGGACCCTGACAGGCAGGTCAGTGATTCTGCCTGCCAAGAGGACCTGGAATTGACAATAAATAGAAATAAGAAGTGTTGACCCACTTCTGTGCCATCCAACAGAGCCCAGCCAGCCACAACTAGATGGTTTCCTGCTCTTAAGAAGGCCTTTCCCAGGCCCAGCAGGAAACTTAGAGATGGAGAATGGGACTGGGTAAGGGGCAGTGTATGTTGAGAGCAGGGAGAGGTGAAGATCAGTTTGGCAGTACAGCGGCCATTCTAGATTTTTATATGTGGCTTTATAAACAACAATTTGTCTACAGGAAAGATGGGAGTTATGTTTGCATGACACTGTGCAGATTTGAGAAAGCATTGGTTGTCTACTTCAAAACACAGGCAGTGGGGGCTGTCACAGAAGAGGACCCTGAAGTAAGAGCTGAGCACAGAGAAGTGATCTGAGCAGTCAAGAGAGGGCACAGACAAATCCAGCTCCCACTCCACTTCTTGAGTTCATCCCGTCTGGAAACTCTGAGAGCCAGTACTAACTTTTGCTTCGGAGTCACCCCTCTCAAAGTGGAAGAGCTGGGTATGTGTCCTCCAGCTGCCGTCATGGCTGCTCCTGTAAAGCAGGGTTAGTTACAGATTGCTATTCTGAGCAGTAGAGGCTTCCATGACTCAGGAGAAATGAGAGAGAGAGAGAGAGAGAGAGAGAGAGAGAGAGAGAGAGAGAGAGAGAGAGAGAGAAAATGTGTGTGTGTGTGTGTGTGTGTGTGTGTGTGTGTGTGTGTAGGGGGTACTAGGAAGGAAGCTGGTTCACATCTGATCAGTGATGTACATATATCAGGCTTTTTCTTGGGCCACCAACCAGTTCCCAAATCATGACAACGAAACTTAGTTATAAATGCTCAGCCTTAGTTTTTGCTCACTTCTGGCTAACTTTTAAAAATTTAACTTAAATTAACCTGTTTCTCTTTATCTGTGATTTGCCTTAGGGCTTTTTACCTTTCTTTGTGTATGTCCTACTCCTGCTTGGCTGGTCCTGGGTGTCTCTCTCTTTCTCCTTTGTTCTCTCCCTCTGTCTCTCTTGTCTAGATTTCTCCTTCTACTTAGTCTCTCCACTCACCAGCCCAGCCTATTCTTCTCTGCCTAGCTGTTGGATATTCAGCTCTTTATTAGACCAATCAGGTGCCCTAAGCAGGGAAGGTAAAATAGTAACACAACTTTTCATAATTAAACAAATGCAGCATAAACAAATGTAACACATCTTCACATTGTTAACAAAGGCAGCAGAAATAAATGTAACACACCTTCATATAGTGGACAGGCAGTCCTGGGATTACCAAAAATCTAAGAATGAGTCTGAGGAAGCCAGAGATTGAGCAAGCAAGACACATTCCTCTGTTGTTCCTGCCTTGAGCTCCTGCCCTGACTTCCTTCAATCAAGGACTGTGACCTGGAAGTGTAAACTAAACAAACCCTTTCTTCCCTGCCTCAGTTACCTTTCTATTGCTGTGAAAACAAAAAAATCACCATGACCAAGGCAATGTACAGAAGGAAGTGTTTAATTGGGGCTTACAGTTCCAGAGGGATAGGAATCCATCCTGATCTACAAACAGAAGGTGAAGAGCACACTGGGGTGGTGGGAGGCTTTTGAAAACTTAATCCTACCCACAGTGACAGAACTCCTCCAGCAAGGCCACACCTTCTAATCCTCCCCATACAGACAACTGGAGACCAAGTATTCAAATACCTGAGATCTATGGTAGCATTCTCATCCAAAACACTGCACTCCTCTAACTTATTATTGGTCAGAGTGTTCTTTCACAGTGACAGAATGCAACCACGTCAGAGGGTGACTATCTTGGTGGGTCCAGAACTAAGAAGGCCCCCCTCAAAAAACCAAGATGAAACAGTCACCTTAGCTTAGAAAGCAAAGCAACAGAGTTCCAAAAGCCCATCCATTACCTAATTGGATATAGTTCGGGGACAGAGAGTATGTTTAGCATGTGTGAGGGGACTTGGGTTGGATTCTCAGAAATGAACACCACCTTCACCATCAGTAGATGCATATAAAACAGTCCCCAAACCCAAAATCCACTATCTATAAAGAAAGGATCATAAAAGGATTTTCCAATGATAAAAATGTCCTGGACTTAGTGGTAACAATTGCACATGGCACAATTTTATAAATGTGCTAAAAGCCATTGAATGTGACACTGTAGAGGGATGGCTTTTATCATATGCCATTAAAAATGGTTTCCATAAGGATAGACATCATATAGATCAATGAGACAGAATTGGGAATCCAGAAATGAAGTCATATCTTTATGACCAATTGATTTTTGACACATATCATTGGATTTAGGCTCTAATTGATAATCTAGGATGAGCTCATCCTAAGACCATTATCCTAATTACATCTTTGAAGACCTCTGGTAAAACAGTTACATTCATAGAGGTTTCTGAGAATTAGCACATGTTTGTATCTTTGGGAGGCTAACAATCAATCCATTATACCTGTCATTTTATAGATGAGGAAACTGAGTCACTTACTGAAGCCACAGAGATAGTAACAGGAGTTCAGAGGTATGAATCCAAGCAGTCTGTCTTCAAAGCCATGTTCTTAACCACCAAGAAGTGAAGGGTAAATCCAGATAAGAAATTTCCAGTTGCTTAGTGCGGGATAAACGGGAATAGAAGAGATATGTGACACACAGAAAATCCAGAAGTTTCTAAGAAGTTCTTGGAAAGACACGGAGGAAGTAAGTGTTAGTCCATGAAGGCCTGCCCTACACAGTAACAAAATGCATGGAGAAATAGGCGACAAATCTTGCATCCCCATGCCAGCCATTTGTTCTTGCCCAGTTGGGTTGACCATATGGTCTTTTCAGGCTTTCTCTGACAAAACTTATTCACTTGGGGGTTGGATCATGCCTTTCCTGTCCTCCATGATGGATATGAGATATGCCATTAGAGATGCAGCTTGGAAATCTTATTCCCTGCTCTTTCCTGTACATGTATTTAAGAAAAACTGGTAAAAACAAAACAAAACCCATAGCCGTGATCTGGTTTTCAGTATGTGTCTTAGCTGTGGATATATAACAAAATACAACAGAATGGCTTAAAGACAACAAAGGTTTATTTCTGACAATTATGAAGGCTGCAATCAGGATAGCTATTGATGTAGGCTGTTGTTCAATCTGAGTTCAAAAGCAGGTGACTAATGTCTGCTGAAGACATTAGGAGGAAAGAGTTCCTTCTTACTTGTCCTTTTATTCTTTTTAGACCTTCAGTAGGCTGGATGAATCAACCACACCGGGAGGGAACTTTGTCTTACTTATTCTGCTTATTCAAATGTTACTCACACACAGAAATAGCCTTATAGATCCCTCAGAAGAAATAGTACTCAACTAAACTGGGCACCCTGTGGTCCAGGCAAGTTGACACATAAAACTAAGCATCCCAAGTCAAAATGCATCTTAGTTGAAATGAAATTCATTTTTTGCAGATCTGGAATCTGGAAATCTGTTATCAGGGAGGTGGTGTGGTCCAGTTCTGATGAGAGCTCTCTTCTGGGTCACATATGGCTATCCTCTCATTATGTCTCCCTGGCTGGCAGAGAGAGCACTTTGATGCCTTCCTCTCTTTTATTTTCTTTCTTTCCTTTGCTGTTCTAGGGATTGGCTCTAGTCAACATATTTGAGACAGGAATGGATTTTGAGTAAACAGAGGTACTAAGAGATGTGGAGGAGTCCAACAGATTTAGGTTCACATTGTAGCTCTGCCACTTACTAGCTCTGATACTTCTGCATGTCATTAACCTATTGAACCCCTGTGTTGTCATCTGTGAAAAAGAATTATAAAACATACTATAAGGGATGAGTTTTGTTGGCTTCCTGAGTTCTAGGAATCTCGATCCTCCCTCCAGGAAGAAATCCTTTAATTTGGAGGAAATAGCTACATAATGTAAGGAAAAAAAAAAAGCTAGACTCAGAATAAGTATTGCATATTTTCTTCATATGTGGAATCTAGGCTAAGGAGTGGGGTCGGGAAATGAAGGTCTCAATGGGTGAAAACAAGCATGTGGACATGAATTCAAAACACACAAGATTCAGAAAGCACAGAAAGTTACAAGACTGACAAGGTCCTACCCCATGGTTACATAAACAGCCAACAGTTGCCAGGGAAGAGAAGACTCACTGGTGGAGTTGTTTGAAAATGAGGTAGCCTATGTAGGTTTCATCAATTGTCATCCATGTAGGGGTGTGATGCAGCTGTTGTGTTCCTGTATACAACCTTGTTGTGACTTGAATAAAATGGCCCCCATAGGCTCATAGGCACTATATGGAGGTGTGGCCTTGTTGGAGGAAGTGTGTCACTAGGGGTGGACTTTGAGGTCAGGTGCTCAAGTCAGGCCCAGTCTGTCTCTGTCTTTCTGCTGTCTGCCAACCCAAATGTGATATCCCAAGCTATCTCTACTGTACCATGTCTACCTGCATGCCACCATGCTTTCTGCCATGATGATAATGAACTAAACCTCTGAACTGTCAGCCAGCCCCAATTAAATATTTTCCTTTGTAATAGTTGCTGTGGTCATGGTGTCTCTTTATAGCAATAAAAACTCTAAAATATAAATATAAAACCCACTTTGCTTATATATATATATTTGTATTGAACAGTGAGAACTGAAATTGTCACAAACAATTGAGCTGCCAGAATATAACATTTTCCCCCAAGATGACCTAATAAAATGCGATACTTTTTCTTCTTGTTAATTTAAGAATTAATTGTGTTATAATGCTGACCAGGTGTGACACACTGATTTCTCTTTAAAAATACTTTCAGGGGAGCTGATTATGAAAACACGAAGAGCATAATTTGCTTCTTTTAATATTCAAACTCAATTAATTTCAGTGACTCAAACATACTGGGGTGAAAAGTTAGAATATTAAAGCTCTACTTGTTTAAGAAAGAAATCTTTTTCTTCTCATCAGACTTCCCAATTGTTTTGGAATAAAAGTCTCTCTGAATAGGTTAGATAACCTAGCAAAACTAATGAGAGTTTCTTCCCCAAACTTCTCTGCAAGAGTATTATTACCTATTAGGTGACAGGCTGCTGCCTGGCAAACAGCTGGCCACCCTAAGGCAGGAGGCAGTCGTTACAGCCAGGACTGACTGAACTTTTCCATGCACTGATGTCTTGTTAGTTTCTTTAATACTGTGAGGTAGGCACTTATATTTCCCATGATTACAGGTGTAACATGAGGTTTAGTGGGTTGCTGTTAAGGCTTGAATCTGAAAAGTGCTCTACAGGTTCACATTTTAAGGGCCCAGTCCCTAGTTTGCAGTGACTATTTTGAGGGCCATGGAACATTTAGGAGGCAGGGTCTGGCTAGTACAAATGGGCCTTTGAAGGTTTATGCCTACCCCTGGTTCTGTATTATTCTGCTTTCTGGTCTATTGTCATGTGAAGGAGGCACCACTGGATAGAGACTACAATGTTAAGATTATGAGGCACAACATTCAATCCTGCACATGAGCAAAACAAGTGCAGGTGATTACTCCTCCAGTATGATTCTTGACGGTGATATGATTCCTAATGCACCAAGGTGGCTCGTTATTGAGGTGACTGTTAGGAATACAGGGCTTTTCTCAGACATGCTTTCCCTATGACATGACTGCTGAGGTTCTACCATTAAATAAATGTTCATGTCCCAAACACAGGCCACTCTTATCTCCTTGTTAAAACCCAAGGGCTTAATAGTTGTAACATGGATATGCATACCTTTCCTGAGAGTAGGTTTTCAGAGAGGACAGGGGCAGGGCGAGATAAGTCTCAGTGCAGGAGGAAGAGGTAAGAGATGAAAAATGGGGGCTCTGAGTACCTGCTCAACAAATTACCTCTTACCTACCTTGCTGAAGGACTGATTGAGACTAAAATAGGCAGGTTTTTAAGGTTAATGAAAAGTTTGAATTTAATAGAGAAAATTCCAGCATTGAAAGATCAATTTTTCCCCCATAAGATAATCTACAAGGGGCTGAAGAGATGGCTCAGTGGATAAGAGCACTGGTTGTTTTTCCAGTGGACCCAGGTTCAGTTCCCATCACCCACATGACAACTCAAAGCCACCTGTAACTCCATTTCCAGAGGATTCAATGTCATCTTCTGGCCTCTACAAGCATCAGGCACACAAGTGGTACGCAGACATACATGCAGGCAAAATGCCCATATGTATAAAATGAAATAAAATTAAAAATGTTAAAAGTACTCTACAAATACAAACCATAAATAGCTTGAAGGATAAGCCCAGATGCTGCTACCTCCTTGTTTCATGACCCTCACTAAGCTTGCATGCATACCATTTGACTTTCATGTTCAGTCAGATATGACAGGAAAGGCTGAGAGTGAGAGTTAGCATGGTTGCTGGGCAGATGATATTTTTGAAATGTTTTTGAATTTCCTTGGATGATGTCTTTCTGAAGCTTAGCCATGCTGGACATGCTTCAAAGGAGGTTGACATGAAACATCCTTCCAGGGACTTCAACCTCTACCAGGGTCTCTGTTCCTTAATCACTTGCCTGTGAGTCATTGTAAGAAGATGGCTAGTGGAATGGTCTCTGTCCTTCTTAGCACTCTTGCTCTGCCAGAGAGGTCTGCACAGGCTCCTTTTACCAGGTCCTTCTTACCTCTGGATGAAGCAGAAGGAGAAGGAAACAGTTTATATAATGGTGTGATCGCACCAATGCCTCAAGCTTATTTTTTCTCCAATTACCACATTTCTTGACAGCTAGTTTGGAAATTGTTGCCGTGTTTTTCCCCCCCTGCTTGAGAGTTTTCGTTATAGATCCAAGTTCATCAGAGCATTGCTTTTCAAAGGCCACATTTCAGCAGGATGCCTTGTTACAGAACAGGGCCCCTTTTCATCGGTGACACAGACTTGAAAGACAGGGAAGCCTTCTTTGTGAAAGTCAATCATTGATACTAATGTTTGGGAAGGTCCCCAGAACTGGAAGGGTGGAAACACTCCTTACAGCAGCTGATTCAGACTGTGGCACAGCTTGTGTAACTACAGCAGGTCTATCTGCAGAGCTGACTACAGAGGAACGCCAAACCACATGATGACAGTGTGGTCTGTGAAACAGAGGGCTCAACACCTCCCATCAGACCATGGAGACAGCTGACTGTCATGGCAAAGGAAAGCAGAGTGGCTCAATGCCAGAGAAAACCAGTCTATGAACATGAGTTCAAGGGTTAGAAATGTTTGGGTTATGCTCCTGGTCTCTCCAATCACTGGCTAAATGAACTTGAATACAATCTTAGGCTTCTCTGAACTCCAGGGTCAGTGTGCAGCTGGTGTACTGGTGATTGAACAAGATGAGATGGAAGGGCTGAAGCAGGGTCTGGTGTAGAACTAGACATTAATACTTGAGTGGGGAAGTGGGTTTTAAGATCAGTTTTTTTTTTAAACACAGCATGGTGGTATAGCACTAGGGAGACAGAGGCAGACAGAGTTCTTTGTGAGTTCCAGGCTAGCTTGGTCTACATAGTAAGTTCCAGGCCACCCAGGACTATATAGCATCTTTAAAAAGCAGGTTATTTCCTTGTAGCTTCCCTATTCTTGATGGACTTGGTGTCCCCATGCAATGCTACCATGTAATTTATTCACTTTTTAGTTCATGTATTTTTTTTATATTTTCTGAGACAGAATCTCATCAGGCTCAGGTAGACTATGAACTTGTTATCTAGCCAAGGCTAGCTTTGAACATCTGATTCTCAGGCCTCTGCCTCTTGAGTGTTGAGATTATAGTTGTGTGCCACCATGTTTTATGTGCTACTAGTTTTGTTTCTCTGTGTAGCTTTGGAGCCTCTTCTGGAACTCACTCTATAGACCAGGTTGGCCTTGAACTCACAAAAATTCACCTGCCCCTGCCTCCTGAGTTTTACATGGTGCTGAGGACAGAATCTAAGGCCTTGTTCTGCAAGGTAGGCAAGCGCTCTACCAACTGAGCTACACCTCCAGCTCTGTTACTACTTATTTTATTACTTCAAACTAGTTCTCACTAGCTGGTTCTAACTTGCTTGGTCTTACCTCTCTCTCCACGAACCCCTGCCCCATCATACTTTGGCTACTTTGAAATATTATTTCCAAAAGGGTATGAAGCACTCACTATGTTCTAAGCCTTTACTAAACATTGGATAACTGCTAAGGAGCAAGACTCTTCTTTTAGAAGACATAGAAGACATAGAGGCATTTGACTCGGCTAATTTCTATTTGCTTATCCCAAAATCCTCATGTTTATGTCACCATAGCTTTGCTGATGCTTCCCATTGCTTAATGTGACTTAACTCCTTCTCTTACTAGCACAGTCTTATTTATCTTTTACAGTCCAGCTCAGTTGTAGACTACTTCTTTCTGTGTGTGTCTATGTGTGTAGAGCATACATATGATTGTGAGTGTGTATGTGTCCATATGTAGTAGGGGTCAGCAAGGGATGTCAGGTATCTTCATCAATGGCCCTCAAGACAAGGTTTTTCACTGAAACACAAGTTCACATTCCCAGCTAAGCTGGCTGGCCAGTAAGCTATCTACCAATGCTGGAGTCGCAGGCATTCTCAGCCATGCCTGGCTTTTTAAATGGGTCCTGGGACTTGAACTCAGGTCCTCATGCTTGCACCAGAATTGCTCTTTCCCAGAGCTGTCTCTTCTGCCCTGATATAATATTCCTTTGTCTCTTCAGCCACAGTTCAGTGTTCCTCTTTTTTGATTTTATAGTGTCTTGTATATAATTCTACTTGGCTCTTGATGTGTTGGCATGTCTGTGTCTATTTCCCTCTAGATTGAGAGCTCATGGTCAGGGGAAGAGGACAGACACCATCTCATTTGCTCAACTTGTTGAGATTTGTGTGCTGGGAATTGCAACCCATGCTGAAGCAATGAATACTGCAGTTCATGGTACTGACTCAGGGAATTCAGTTATACATAAATTCAATGCAAACACACCACTGTTGTAGCAAATTCCCACATCATTTCTCATTTGTCTATGTATTCCTACTTTCTAAGGACTTGTTATTTGACTTGATTTTAATTCCCTAACCAAAAATATCTCTCCTAACAGCTGACCATAAATGCCCAGATTTCACCATTCAAGTTAGTTTTCTTTCAATCTGTATTAATCAAGATTCCTTTGGTTGCAATTCAACTCAGTGTCAGCAAAAAGAGAAATTTATCAGCCCAGCAAGGCAATTTTGAACAGTGACATTTTCTGAAGGCAGAGAAAGCTGGGTTTCAGGAAGAAATGGCATCAGGCACGTATGCAGGATTCTTCTTCTCTGTGTAGTGATGTCATGAGTACAGCCAGCTACCTTTCTTCATATACTTCTGGAATACACCACTCAGATTTCCTTGAGATGTGTGTGAGAATGTTCCCAAAAATTGTAGCTACAAAGAGCTTTGTACAGAATACTTACTGCCAAGGTTCATCACCTGTCTTTGTCCTTTGACTGTCTCCTATGTGCTCTACAAGCTGTCAGGGGTACTAAGGCAAGAACAGCCCTGGAGAGCCTAGCAGACTCTGATGATTAACATTGGCTTGAGATGCCCCAACAGCCTGCCAAACCTTGGATCATAGGGTAGTTAAGGATGCTACTACTTGCTGTCTTTCACCTGTAATCAGATTTGCATTGTTGTCTAATGATTCTCCCATCTTTCTATGACTCCCTTCCCTATTTTCTTGCACAGGTGAATTCATATAGTGTCTACTTCTTGGAGGACCATAGTGCTAGATATACCTTCAAAAGAGATTGATGGAGGGAGTAGAGCGGACTGAAGAGTCTCTATCCCTTCTTAATCCACAACAGTACTTTGCTAAAGTCAAACTACCCTCACATTGCTTCTATTCAATATATTGTGGTTAAATAAGGATCAGGATAAACAAATAGGCCGAATAGATGTTTATTCAGGGAGGAATAACTTACAACCTAGACAGATGAACACCAGGAAATTCCACCCGTTGCTCTCCTGTCAGAGTCCCGCCAGCAAGAGAGCTTTTCCTGGCTCTTCCTCCGACCTCCTTCCACAGGTCACTTCTGCCCATGGCTCCACCCCCAATGGGCGTGGTCAGTGCCACAGAAGGACTATCTCACTACACCAATAAATGAATATTAGTATGTGAATATGTCCATTGTTACCTCAGTCTTTTAATGGGCAACTTTGGTTTGGCAACTTCCTGTAGACCTGGCCAACACTTTCCTATAAACTATGCTGCAGGCTGAGATTCCTCCTGGTCAACCCTCTTTCCTTCCCCTTCCTCTTTTAGAGTTGCCAGTGCTAGACCTAAGCATGAGGCTCTTTCTCTCTGCTTCTCCTCAGTTGGTCTTGATGGGAAAACAGGACACAAAGTTGGGTGGATGGGGAATGAAGGAGGGATGAATTTGGGAAGAGTTTGGGGGGAGGAGGGAAAATATGACCAAAATACACAGTACAAAATTCACAAAGAACAGAGAGAGAGAGAGAGAGAGAGAGAGAGAGAGAGAGAGAGAGAGAGAGAGAGAACTGTCCACATGTCCTTTGACAAAAGGTATTAAATGTTTCCAAATAGCTAGCAAAGAGGATTTAGTTTGTTTAGCTGCTTTGTCATTTGTTTGGGTACTGGGGATTGGCCTCAGGGTATCTTGCATGCTATATATAAAGTCTACCAAAGCAGGCAGAGGGGAATTTATGAGTGTTCTCATCACAAAGAAATGATAAATTTGTGCACACACATCAAGATGGCCATGGAAAGATGGACATCTATAAGCTGAGAAGAGCAATGAAAGAAGCCAATCCCACTGATACTTTAATCTCAGACTCCCAGCCTCCAGAGCTGTGAGAAAATAAGTTCTTGTCATCTAATCCTTAACTAAGAAAACTTGGTAGCTATATGGATATATTATTAGAGAAACTAACCTAGAAAAGGTTAGAAAAGAAACTGCAAGGTAGATAATGGAATTAAAAATCTGACAGGGTGTGGTTATGCACACCTATAACCTCATAGTGTGAGTATGGATGTCAAAGGACATTGTCAGTCCTTGCTTTCCACTTTGAGACAGGGTCTCTCCTGTTCATTGTTGTCTTTGCTGGATTAGTCTGTGAACTCCTAGTGATCCTCCTGCCTCCACTTATGATCTTCTTCCAGGCTATAGGTTGGGGTACATTACAGATGCTTGCTTGTTCTACTGCATCTGGTTTTTATATTCTCTAAGGATCTGAACAAAGACCATCAGGTTTATGTGGCAAGTGCTTTATCTACTGAGTCATTTTCCCACCCCAAGGACTGTTTATTAAAAACAGTAGCAAGGATCATTATTACCATCGTCATCACCCAGAGGGGGCCAGAGGTAGCAACCAAAGAACAGAGAGCTAGGATCTATGGAATAGGATAGACTCAGGTAGCAATAGTAAGTCACTAGTCTTGAGGATTGCCCAGGTATCAGCTACTATTTATAGCTTGCTTTTAAGGTCTGGCAGGAATGTGATGAGCGGGTGGGATGGCTTTGTTGACAGGTCTAAGGGTGAATCAGTCAAGGCAGAGTGCAAAATGCATATACTGAGCTTTCTAAATGCAAACCAAATTGAGCCACAATTATAGATTAGTATATTTAGAACTGTAACAGAATTTTCCAGGAGCAGTCAGGGCCTGAGAGCCCTGTTCAAACCAACAAAAATCTGCTAATTCTTGGGTATCAGAGGCTTTGAGAGAAATAAAGAAAATAATAGCAAAAGGGGATCTGAGGTTTTTATTTATTACACATCTTCTGAGATAAAGGAGTGGCTTTGTGAGTGCAAGGAAGTGCAGCCAAAGCCTTACAATCTAGTTGGAAAATCCAGAGGCCTAGCTCTCTACTTGCAGAGAGCATGGGAGGAGGGATATACAGCTCACTGACTGTTTGCCTATGACTGATAGCCACTAAGCTGTCACATCTGATTTTTGAGAAGATGCAAGGTATCTTCATGTTCTTTCTTATGCTAGACATCACACTAAGTACTCTTTCTGCATCATCTCTTTTATGTGTGAGAGCATGTGTGGACAGCTGTAAGTGCACATGCCTGCATGCATGTAGAGGGCACTGGTCAATGTTGGTTGATTGCTCTCCATGGTCAAAGCAACTCTATTATAAAAGGAAGCATTTAATTGGGGACTTAGGCTTAGTCCATTAGCATCACAGTGCAGGGAGTATGGTGGCTCACGACAGGAATCAGAGCAGTTATCAGAGCCTTTTATATCCTGATCCACAGGTGCAGAGAGAAAGAGAGTGAGAAACTGGGCAAAGTATGGACTTTTGAAATCTCTAGGCCCATCCCCAGTGACCCATTTCCTTCAACAAGGCCACTCCAACAAGAACACACCTACTCCAACAAGGCCACACCTCCTAATCCTCAAGTAGTGCCACTATCTGATGACTAGTATTAAAATATATGAGCCTATGAGGCCATTCTTATTCAAACCACCACAGCCAGTGAGCTCTGGTTCATAGTCATGTGTCATACTGCCTGGCTTAAATGTGGCTGCTGAGGATCCAAACTCAAGTCTTCTTGATTGCACAACATACACTTTACCCACTACAATATTTCTGCTGGTCCTGCCCCTCACTACTTTAATATCAGGAAAGAAATAACAATTCCTGAGGTTATCACTATGATTATTTTCATTTCACAGATGAATACACTGCATGTCACATAAGTGAAGTCAAC
The DNA here is from genome assembly GCF_943737965.1 of Phodopus roborovskii. Classification (NCBI taxonomy): domain Eukaryota; kingdom Metazoa; phylum Chordata; class Mammalia; order Rodentia; family Cricetidae; genus Phodopus; species Phodopus roborovskii. The sequence continues at coordinate 7,561,008 of NW_026126578.1, forward strand.
TCTCATACCTAGTACAAAATGGACTCTGGATCTTGAAAATCAAAGACTACATAATTGCTCACTCCATATGTAGGTCCACATTCTGGTTTTAATTCTGAACTCCCTCAGCTACCAAACTTTATTGCTTGTTTTTTCCATGTATGTCTTGGATTCCTCACAGTTGTTTCAACTAGGGCTTTGGGTTTAACTATTATTAAAAACTGTCTTTTGTATCTTATCCTGGTTGATTGGTTAATAAACTAGGTAATACAGGCAAAGGGTACAAAATTTAGAATTTCACAAAAGAATGCAGACATTTCCCCCAGCTATTCAGCAGAACAATCTGTTCTCTGTTGCTATTAACAAAATGCCAGAGGCTGGGTATTTATAAAGAAAGAAGGTTTATTTAGCTCAGTTATGGTGGTGGAACATTCCAGATTGGGCTGTACCGCCTGTTTAACTCCTGGTGAGGATCTCATGGTGGATGGTGTCAAGACAGGACCACTGGAGAGGTGTATTAATCTCTTCTGAAGTTTGAGCTCCATCTATCACCTGAACAGTGTCACACTGGAGACCCATGGCCATCACAATGAGCTTGTGTGTGGGGATGGGTAAACCACAGCATCTAATTCTCTCATTATGTTGAGGTTTAACAGTTATTTGTACTCAATTCCTTTCATGTCCATTACCTATTTTGCCTTAGCATTGTTGTTTTTTTTCTTAAAATTCTTAAACAGTTTTATTTTATTATCTCCATCATCATTAGTATTTGTGTACGTCATGTAGGATGTATTTGGGAGACATGTATATGCCACAGGGCATGTGTGGAAAGCAGAGGACAACTTTATGGAGGGAGTCTTTCCTCTCCTTTTATATTTATGTGGTACCCTAGTTAGTACCTGCTGTTGTTGACTTAACACAGGCTAGGTTCACCTGAGAATAGGGAACATAAAGTGAAAAAATACCTCCCTAAGATTGGCCTGTAGGCAAACTTGTGGAGCATTTTCTTGATTGATGATTGGTGCAGGAGGGCCTAGTCCACTGTGGGTGGTACCATTCCTAAACTGGTAGTCCTGGGATGCATAAGAATGCAGTTGAACCAAGCATGGAGAGCAAGCCAGGCAGGGCACCCTCCATGGCCTTTGCTTCAGTCCCTGCCTTGACTTTCCTCAAGGATGAGTAAGAGCTGAAAGTTGTAAGGTGAAATAAACACTCTCCTCTCCAACTTGCTTTGGGTCAAGGTGCTTATCTCGGCAATAGAAACCATAATCAAGACATGTGGGTTCTGGGAATCAAACCCAGGTCCAAAGGCTTGCCTAGAAAGTGCATTTACCCACTGAGACATCTCACAGGTCCTTTTTCTTTTTATTGAATGTAGAGACTCTTAGTATATTGAGAAAATCTGTCCTGTGCCTGTGGTGTGGATTGGAAGTATTTTTCCAAATTAGTATTCTGCTTTTTGTATTTTTGTTTTGTGAGACAGGGCTACACCCTACAGGTCAGGCTGGCTTAGAACTTACTACATAGTCCAAGCTGTCTTCAGACTTGTGGCAACTTTCCCACTTCAGTCTCCTGAGTTCTAGGATTACCAGCATGAGCCATCATGCCTGGCTGCCTTTTGAATTTATGAAAGTTTTTGTTTCCAGGGAGAAATATCAGTCAAATTTATCAAAATTTGAATTTAAGACTTTTGCAATTTATTACTCTTAAACAGCTATTTCTTATTCCAAGTTAATAAAATAAAATGTCTTATTTTCTTCTACTATTTTGGTTTTAATCCATCTGGAAAATTTCTGGCATAATATGTGAGAAACAGATCTAAGTGACATTCTTTCCAAGGAAACTGGCTTCTGAGATAATTATTCAGTTATTCCAATATTTTTTGTTTTTATCATTTTGGCCTTATTGATTTGAAATGCCATGTTTATTCCATACTAGATATCTGGATACACTTGGGCTTGTTTCTGAGTTTTCTATTTATTGTTTTGTCTCTTGATATGTAAGCACCACAGTTTGTATTACTACAGCTTAATACCCATTCCAGCTGTGTAGAGACCACTTCTCTTTACTGCCTATTTTCAGAAACCTTCTTATTCTTCTGTCTTATTTCTTTTGTATATGGATTTCAGAGCCACTTCCCAAGTTAGCTCCTTCCCCAATCTGTTGGTTTATTTTATGTTTGACTAATTACATTTCCAAACTGATTTACACAGGAATGACATCTTTGTGATTCTGTCTTTTTACCTAAGACCATGGTATACTTTTTTTTTTTTTTTTTTTTTTTTTTTTTTTTTTTTGCTATTGTTCAAGGGCTCTTTGCTGTCTTTTAGTCACATTATTTTTTTTCCCCAAAGGAATTAGCCTGCATTTTTGTTAACTTCACTGGTGGATATTTTTTTTAAACTGCCATTATAAATAATTTCTTCTTTCCTTCATATTTCATGAATGCATTTTGCTTTGGCAATGCTCTAAAAATCCTCATTCTGGCTATGTTGTCTTAGGCTGCCTTGGGAGACATCACATCTAATTTGACTTGGGTTCTATTTCCTGTCCCTAGCTTGTTGGCAAAGTCCAGATCCCTGAAGAGAGGTCCTCCAAGGAGTCTGGCTATAGAAGCGGCCTATCCATACACCAACACACCTGTGAGATGGATGCCATCGACACTGAAACACACAGTTGAATCTCAGGCCTTTTAAACCACTACATGGTAATCACAGCAAGGCAGTTTGAGACTCTGTGGCTAGACTTATCTTTGATGTCCAGACAATTAGTCACCTAGAGAAAACTGAGATAGCATTTAGTATAGTACATAAATAAAGGTTTTATTTTCTTCTCAAATCACAAAAACTAAAAAAATGCCTTCTGTCCTCCTTCAAGTATAAGCTGAGCTTTTAGGAAAACCCTTCTAACTGTTCTGTAGCTGTATTAGGATTAATATATGTGAGCATGAAATACAATGCTGATATATAATTTTCTAAATTTTGTTAAGATGAAAATTCTTCATATTGCAGAGGTTCAAAAAACTTCAGATAGAACAAACACAGTAAGACCATACACAATCAATTTATCAGAGATAAATACATATATTATATGTATGTATCAAATACATATGATAAAAACAATAAATAGCATAAGTAGGTGTCCTGGTTAGTTTTTTGTCCAAGCAATACAAGCTAGAGTCAAATGGGAAGAAGAAAAAAATGAATTTAAAACTGAAAAAAATGTTTTTCATTAGTTTGCCTATAGGGGCACTTTACTGATTGCTAACTGACAGAGAAGGGCCCAGTCTACTATGGGTGTGCTACCTTGGGCAGGTGGTCCTAGAGCAACCCAGAAGGAACATTTTCCCATGCCCTCTGCTTCACTCCTTGCCTTAAGTTCCTGCTCTAATTTCCTTTATGATGAAATATGTCATGGAAGTATAATCCAAATAAACACTCCCCTGACTAAAGTAGGGTGTTTATCACAGCAATAGAAAGCAAATTAAGATAGCAAGACTTAGAAAAGTTCTGGAGAGTGGTTACCTCTTGGGGGAGGAAAGAAGACAGTGCTTCAAATGTATTAGCAAGTTCTTTAACCAAGTGATCTGGAAAGTGGCTAAGTATCATTCTTTAACTTGTATATGTATATCACAAGAAGTGGAAAATTAATTAAGCTTATCCATTTGTCTGTTATTTGTGACAAAAAAGTTATTCCTTTGCAAAGTCACAACCTTTCTGCTTCTACCTCCTGAGTGCCAGCATTTTCATCTAACACTAGCCATTCCTTTTCTTTCCCTTAAGAATTATTTTTAATTTTAATTATGTGTACATATGTATGTGTGTCTGTATGGGATATGAGCACATAGTGCAGGTGTCCACAGAGTTCAGAACATGTTGTCAAATCCCTTAAAGCAGAAGTTACAGGTAGTTTTAAGTCTCCTGATATGAATGTTGGGTTCAGAACTCAGGTCTTCTGCAAGAGCAGGACGTGTTCTTAACTACTGAGCTCTCTCTGCAGCTCCAAGTAAGCCATTCTAATAACATTCCTCCTCTACTACATTGTGACTTTTACATGGGATCTTGTTTTAGCCACCATTGTCCACTTAGTTTCTCCCCACATCTACTCCTTAGCAAGTAAAATGCCATCAACCAAACCTCTTGTTTTATATTCCAACAATGATTTGCTCAACTTACCCTATTCATACAGTTGTGTTTGAGTCTACTGGGGCAAAAGATGGAGATCAGAACCTGTTTCAGTGACCTCAAATGCTTATTTTATAAAAATAAAAACAAAAAACCAAGTTCTTAGCTGGGAATTAAAGAAAATTCTAGCATCCAGACCTCAGTTCCCTGGAGCCATTGACTGAGTCACATGGGAATCTCTTTAACCACTGAGCCATCTCTTCAGCCCCCCACATGGGAATCTCTTGGCATTAAAAGAAATTATTTTTCTTATGTGCATGGGTATTTTGCCTGCAAGTATGTACATGCACCATGTGTGTGTACAGTGCCTGTCAAGGCCAGAAGAGGGCAGCAGACCCCCTGGAAGTAGAGTTAGAGTTATGAGGTGCCATGTCAGTGCTGAGAACTGAAACCTGTACTTTATGAAGAACAGTCAGTGCTTTTAACCATGGACCCATCTCTCTTTCTCCACTCCCTTTAATTATAATGTTCCCTCTGACTTTGGGTAGAGGGCTTGAGGATACCCACCCCAGTTACTCTGGAGCGATTAGAGGCGTGGTCACACAGCGAAGCAGAATTAGGCCAGCATATCCAAGGCCATGGAGCTTCCCCAGAAGCCTGTAGTGAGTCTATAGAGATCTGGCTCTTTTCCTCAATGGCATTCTGCACATTCAGAATCTTTGTCTACAGTTCTCTGCTCCATAATGGTTAAGGTGACTTTCACATGCCTCTGAATTCTAGTGCCCAGCAACACTGGTATTTATTGAGCACCTCTTGCAGTGCTGGGAGGTAAGACACAGAAATGAAATAAATTAAGTCACACTTCCTGCTTTAGAGGAGCCCATGGTCCAGAGAGGAGATACGCAGAAAGTCACTCCATCAGTGTTCAGTAGGAATGTGTTCAGCTTTCTCTGGTAATGTAGAGAACAGAGTTGTGAGATTTGTTTAGGGTTGATCTGGGCCTTGAACAATGTGAAGTTGTTAGCTAGATTGGCAAAGATAACAGATTATACCAGTACTCTGTAATTTCCTAGTTCAGTTGTTGTTTTAGTGCAAGGATGTGCCTGGCTGTTGTTCAGGGTGGAGTTGATGCTGCCAGGAAAAGTGCTTAACTATCTTCAATAGAGTCTGATGACTATATGCCTGAGATTTTTAAATCCCTTTTTAGTGAGCTATCCCCTCAATGTGCCCTACCATGTCTACCAGGATCTCTGAATGGAACTGGTTGGCAGTTGCCCATAGATGCTCACGATCACACCTTTTCTGTTCCCTTCCATATCCCATGTATTTATGACCCCCAACTGGGGCTTCTTTGGATGGCACTTTAAAGACATTATTTGCATTCAAACTTCAGTCTTAGGATCTGCTTCAGGGAGACTGGCCCAGTCACAATGTCTACAGGATATCTCAAGCATAGGGAAACAGCATCAACAAAGGGGTATGACAGACAGGGAGGCCAGAGGGTAAGCTAGAAAGGTAGAAGGAGAATCATGAGTTCTTTACTAAGAAGTGGCTTTACCCTCTATGGAGGAAGGATGGTGGAATTAAAATAGAATTTTAAAAAGCCCCTTAAGCCATGTGGTAGTGGCATACACCTTTAGTCCCAGCCCTCGGGAGGCATAGGCAGGTGGATCTCTGTGAGTTCAAGACCAGCCTGGTCTACAAGAGCTAGTTCCAAGACAGCCTCCAAAGCCACAGAGAAACTCTGTCTTGAAAAACCAAAACCAAACCAAACCAAATCAAAACAAAACAAAACAAAAAAACCCAAAACCCTTAAATGTTTGGTGGTGGGTATGGTCAGTGTCTGGGAAACTAGAGGAAAGACCTCCTCCTTCTTATCCCTGGCACTTCTGCCTACGGCTCAGTCTCCAAGTGCAGACTCTGTACTGCCTCAGCCAGCCACATCCCTTCCTTCTGAGTCTGTAGCTGCCTTCATCACTTGCTGTTGCTGGGGCTGCAGCCACAGTTGCTGAAGGTGGGAGGAGCTCGAGTACCAGACAGCCACACCGCGCACACTGTTACCAGGCCTGGGGCTGCAGTCTGTCCCCATTGGCTAACAGATGGAATTTTCCTTTCTGCAGCTGTGCCTCGCCACTCATCACTTGCCTGTCTGCACCCTGGGTGCAGGACTCCTCTGAGACTTCCTATTCAGGCAGTCATTGGTATTCCTGTCTTGTGGGCTCCTGTCAATGGGAGAATTGGGAAGCATTTGCAAAGGAGGCTGGGAGAAGATCAGGTGCTTCTCCTGTTTGCCTGGATACAGAGACAGGGTGCGTTTTTTTTTTTTTTTTTTTTTTTTTTTTTTCTGCAGTATTTCATAAACAGTCTTGTTTTCATTTTCTTTTTCTTTTCTTTTTCCTCAATTCCTCCCACATGACTAAGGGCTAGACATTCGAGATTTAGAGATAGACAGAATCTCTGACCTTGGAAATATTCTTAGACTAAGGAGGGTGGGAGAGTGGAGAGAACATGACCCATTTATAACAGTGTTGTGTGATGAGTTCTAGGATGACTTATTTATAGATTTTAGATTTTATATATTAGTCAATAGACATTAAAAAATGTCAGGGCATAGGGAAGGAAAGCATAGTCAGGAGAGACCCCAGCAGTGGTGGTAGGTGAACAGCAGTTGTTAGGGCTGGTCACAATATTGAGTGCTTACTAACTTCTGGGGACCACAGACAACCTTTGAATTCGAATCCTCAGGGTAACACTGTGAGGTAGGTACTGAGGATGCTCAAAGGGTCTGGATAAATCACCTGAGATCAGAAATATGCAAATGACATAGTTGAGATTCCAAAATGTCTATATCTACCACAACACCTGTGGCTGTCCAACTGTGCCATGCTTCAAAGTGAAAGGAAGGAGGGTGTCTTAAGCAAAGACAACAGCTTGGGCAAAAAGACACAGTACAGATTGCATGGGGTAGATGACCTGGACTGCCATGTTCTCTAATCCACAGAACTTCCCAAGCATTCATTATAGACCATAGGAAAATCAAGGGGTCAGTGAATGTTCAACTCTTCCTTTTGAAGATGGGAATTTGGGCAAAGTGAGGTGGCCTAAAGGGTAAAGTGCTTGCCCTCGAAAGCTTGATGACCTGAATTTGATCCCCCGAACCCATGTAAAGGGAAGGAGAGAACTGATTCATGCTACCCGCTTTATCATACACACTTAATAATACATTTTTTTTTTTTTACAAGTTTACAAATTTGTTTCTTTGTGACAGGCAGTGTGCCCTTAGGGAAATCTCCTAAGGCGTCTCCAGTTCTTCATTCGTTTAAATGAGACTGAGACTTCTACCTTGTAGAACCCATACAAGGATCAAGTTCAGATTAAAGCACTCATCACTATTGATGTGCTCAAGGTGACTTTAGGTTACCCAGGTCCAGCCCATGATGAAGAGGTTGTCTGAATCATCAGTGGAGGAGACTTTTAGATAATTGGATGGGGAATGCCTTCCATCCGCCAAGAAATGAGGGTGCTGGCAGACAGCCTATTGCTAGTCTGTTTCAAATGGACCAGATGCTATTTTGGAGATGAGAAAAGACATTCTTTTGACACCAGCAGTGCACAGAGAAGAGACAAACCAGTAAATAGGAATATTGACTTATTCCTGGTCAGGAATGGAGGGCAGATAAGCCAGTTGGAAGTCTTGAACCCTCTGTTACTTATGCTTGCTGGCAGACAATGTGCAGGGTAAAGGAGATGAGGTGGGAGAGGAAGTGCAGACAGGCTTGTTGGGCAGAATCCTACTACAAAGACAGCAGTCAAGTGTGAGATCTTGGAATATGACTGTTGTCTCAGATCCCTGAAGCTGGATGTTTTTCAATGAAAGAAATGGGGCCAACTGCTTTAAGCTGGCCCTGGCACCAAGGAACCTTTCTTTGGGGACAGCCTTACTCATATAATGTGGTGCCATGGCTTGACACTGAAGAAAAATTTCTTTTCAATGTACAGATATAGTAAGGACAAAATTAGAAGTTATTCATGTTTATTGTGCAACTTACTGATAGGTTACCCATATCCTTATACTGCTCATTTGCAAAAATGTTACCTACTTCATAACTGCTGTTGCCTGGATTAAATGAGATATCCGAAAGCATAGATAGCATGTTATGCTTAGCATATAGATAGTGCTCAATAAAGGTGGAATTAGCATGACATGGCCTTTCCCCAATTGCAGGGAGGGCACCTTTTTTCTTTCCTTTTAGTTCAAACCCTTATGTTGCCATCAGAGAAACTGTACCATGCCTCCAAGCTAAAATCTTCACAGAATCTCAGGTTGCTCCCAGGGCTTCAAAAATTGACTACCTCAGAGTTAGAACATATGTTTCATTAAGTTGTTTTCATTAAAATAATTTCTAAGTTTTTTTTGGGGGGCAGGGTCTCATGTATTCCAGGTTGTCCTTGAACTCACCATGTCTTGTTGGATGACCTTAAACTTTTGATGCACCTGCTTTATCTTCTGAATATTGTGATTATTTGCTGCCTGGTTTATGTGTAACTGGGGGATTTAACCTATGCTTCACACATGTGAGGCAAGCACTCTGCTGACTGAGCCACACCCATAGGCTTTCTTTAAAATAATTTCTACCATGAATATGTTCTTGCCATCTGCCAGACTTGATATTGAATACCACTTATGTGAAACCTCATTTGATTATTTCACAGTTTTGCAAGTAATAATTAGCTCTATAGATAGAGAGCTTTATTAAAGGAATGGTATTGTATTACATGCTAATAAGTGATTGAAGCAGGTGATAAATCAACATGGGTCTGATTCTGGAGCTCTAATTAGCATTAAACTGGTGTTGACCAGGACAGTTTAGGAAGCTTGCTGATTCTGTAAACAGCTCATTCCTTTTCCTACCTGGAAGGTACCTCTATTAAACTGGAACTGTCCAAACAGTAAGGGGAGGAGGTTGCCTTAGGCACAGATTGGTCTTACTTCTGGTGTGGGCCGAATGCTAAATAGCAGGGATGCACTTTCACTCATCCTTGAAGCAGTATGAAGATGCTGCTGGAAAACAACTGCTGATATACCCTCTGAGTTTTCCAGGCAGAGGAAAACCCACTCTGTGCTGCTCTTGTGTGACAGGATGAGCTGCTCCTCCTCCGTTACCATGGCAACAGCCAACACACCAGCATCCAGGCAAGGGGCCAGCCAGAGCTGCTCTTTGGGGAGCTGTGGTCGTAGCTGGGTGAAAATAAGAATGGGGTATGCTGGGGGGAGGGGTGTCTCATCAGCTAGAATTTTTGCTTGAATCTAGCTGTTTTCATGGCAATGGTGTTTACATGGGGTCCTTGGTTACACTAAACCTCATGTTTCCCAGACTCTGGGTAATGAGAGGTGTCAGGGAAGCATAAAAGGAGAATCCAGTAGAGCATGTTATTTTAGCTATGGTTTCCAATAAGCACATTTATTTGGAAAGCTGCTGATGGATGGCAGCTTTCTTAGGGGCCTGTCAGTAGTATATCCTAATGGAGAATCTCACGGGCTTTGCATTCAGTCAGACCTGCTTCATTTTAGTTCTAAGAGCTAGCATTAGCTGGTGTAACCTCTCTGCTTCTCAACTGCATTATCAGCAAAAAGGGGAAATATAACATTTCCCTTGTTGGGGATGAAATGAGATAGTACATGGTCAGTTTCTGGCATGAAGTCAGTATCTAATCATAGTCATTATTGGGTCCCCAGTAAACAGATGGCAAGGGGACCATCTCTGACTCCCTTAAAATCAGAACCAACTGGGAGCCAGAACCCATGTCTTATGCTTTTCTCTTTCTCTCTAAAGCCATCTGTACTGTTTAGTGTTTGCTCCCCAGGCCCCGCCCTTGCTTGTATTCCCTGGCTCAGCCTGCTGACATCAGGTTTTGTTTGCCTGTTGAGACTCCACCCAGAGAATCTCACATCAGACCTTGGGGATCACCTGCACAGCTCACTCACCCTTATTTTCCATACTATAGAACAGAAGAGCAAGAGAGTAAAGAGCCTTGTTCAAGGTCACCCAGAAAGGTAGAAATGATTAGTTGAAGTGGTTGCTGCATTTATTTTAGCAGGTATGACTAAGCCTAAGAGTCACTGAGAGAGGGACAACCTTACACACCACACCTGCCTGAGTTCTCTTGAGTGTTTAACACTGGGATAATTATGTGTGGGAAGAATTTTTTTCTTCTTTTTTTGGGTAATTTACTTGTGCTGGTAAGCTCTGTGTGATCCACTAGAGTTAGAAATATCAATAGCTAACATTTGCATAGTGCTTTACAGCTTATAAAATGTACTCACTCAGTCTTAAACTTCTCAATAGTTGTAACAATTGTCACATTCTTTCACAACTGAGGAAATGGAGGCTATCAGTGAGTTGAGTAGAGATACGAAATTAACATAGCCTAGTGTTTGACTTAGATTTTTGTGGTTCCTAATGATGGTGCTCTGGTCCAGTTGATGTGGCCATCTTGATTGGATGCTGGTGCATAGCTGTCCTCTGCTGACTATTCAGAAGTAGAAAAGGAGGGGATCTATGGGGCCCAGGCTAGTAGTGGAGATGATGGGTCCTTTTTTTTTTTGTTTTCATTTTTCTAGATAGGGTTTCCTTGTGTAGCTTTGGAATCTGTTCTGGAACTCACTCTGTAGATCAGGCTGGCCTCAAACTCACAGAGATCCACCTGCCTCTGCTTCCCAAGTGGTGGGATAAAAAGTTGTGTGTCATAACCACCTGGCTGAGATGAAGGATTCTTAGTAAGTGCTCCAAAACACAAGACAGTTTGAGAAAAATAAATAAATAAAAAGTCTCTTCTGGTAGAGCACTGCCATTTTCAAAGTTCCTCTTAGGGCGTGTCATGAGAGGTATGGGTCAGGTAGATGCTACCACTTCCTGTTTGCATAGGAACCAAGAGGACTGCAAAGTCAACAAGTTGGTGACATGTTAGGACAAGGGTGCACAACTTCTGAATCCCACACATTTCCATTTCTCTTTAGAGCAGATGTGTATGAATGGGCTTCCTGAACCTGGGAAGTGAGCAAGAGCTACAAGTGATTTAGAAACCAGACAACATTTTGCTCAGTAGCTACTGAAACAGGTCTTCCTTCATGCTAGGTATCTCTTCTCCCCCTCCCTCATTACCTTCATCTTCCATTAAAAAATTTATAATAATAATAATAATAACAACAACAACTTTGAGAGAGAGAGAGATAAGTGGGGGAGGTCAGAGCACAACTTGCACAGTTGGTTTTCTCCTACCTTCATGTAGGTTCTGGGAATCAAGCTCAGGTTGCCAGACTTGCACCTTTACCTGCTGGGCCATTTTCCCCACCAACACCCCTTTCTGTTCTTGGAACAAGGCCTCACCATACAGATGACTGGATTTGAACTTTCAGTCATCCTCCTGTCTCTGCTTCCTGAGTGCTGGGATTATAGGTGTGAGGTACTACCACATCTAGCTTTAAACTAGGCTTTTGAGTTCTGCCTATCCAACAGTCACACACCCAGCTCTTGCCCCTCTGAGTTTTCTCCATTGCTCTGCTGCTCAAAGGAAGAGACATCAGAGAGGTGAGAAAACACTATATACACATGTATACACACACACACATATATTCATACACACATACAAACACACATTTAAATTTTTGCAGGATTATCTGATCCGCAGTTGCCAGGTGATTACCTGTGCTTACAATTCAGTGAGAAGATAAAGATTACACATGGAAGGAATGCAAAGAATCCTGGGCTTTGACAGGAATACACCTCTGAGACTCTGACAGTTGGCTCAATTGGTCACTGAGGGATTAAGGGAGGCAGGAGGGACACCTCTGCTGATTGCTCTGAGAGAAATACCTTTTTAACAGGAGGTGGGGGTGGGGAAGGCTGGTTGGTTTCAGAGACAGACAGGAACAAAAGTCATCAATGTTGCCAGGCTTTTATATTTTGTAGAGTTTCCTAAATTCAAACTCAGCCATCTCCTCAGTTCTAAGTAAAAGGTAAGATAGGGTAGCATTCTACCTGACTCTGGAAACTAGACCCACAGGCAGGGATAAGGGAAAGATTTCCATTACAACAGGATGGAACCCAAACTTAGACTAATGCACAGGATGAAAAGGATCCTGGCAAGGACCACTGGGATATGAAGGACATGGCTTAAACACAGGTGACTCACAGTTGTGCCCACTGAAAAACCCTTCTGATCACAGGCAACTGGTTAAGGGCCACCTACACACAAGTATGAGAAAAGAGTCTGTTGTCTCTCCATTAGTACATATTTGTCTTAATTAGGGTTTTTTATTGCTGTGAAGAGACACCATGACCATGGCAACTCTTATAAAGAAAACATTTAATTGGGAAGGCTTACTTACAGTTTCAGAGTTTAGGTCCTTTGTTATCATGGTGGGTGCCTGGTGGCAGGCAGGTAGACATAGTGTTGGAGCTGAGGGTCCTTACATCTTGATAGGCAGACAAGAAGTCAAGTGACTGTCATACTGAATGAAGCTTGAGAAAAAGACCTCAAAGCCCATGCCCACAATGACACACTTCCTCCAATAAGACCACACTTCTTCCAACAAGGCCACACCTCCTAATAATGCCCTCCCTTGGTGGGGGGCATTCAAACCACAATATTCTTTATTTTCTTTTGGTTTTTGAGGCAGGGTTTCTCTGTGTAGTCCTGGCTGTCTTGGGACTCACTCTGTAGACCAGGTAGACCAGGCTGACTCAGAGCTCAGAGATCTGCTTGCCTCTGCCTCCTGAGTGCCAGGATTAAAGGTGTGTGCCACCATCACCCAGTTGGTAGAACACATTCTTACTAAAACATACGTTAAGAAAATGAGTGAGTTAGTAGAATGTTAAGTAATTTTTTTTTTGTCAAGCAGCCTTATAAAATGTTTAATAGAAGTATGGCTGGCATTTTTTAAACATAATTTTTAACTGATTTTTTTTCTAGGAATTTCACATCATATACCCCAAATCCCATTTATTTCCCAGTTCTTCCATATCTACCTCCAGCCTTATAACCTCCACTCCAAAAGAAAGTAAAAAAAAATTAGATTTAAAAAAAAAAAAAAAAGCACAGCTCACTGACTCCTTTATTAACCCTGGCTTTCTCTCATACCAATCACAGCTGTGGTTGGAATTGTACCACTCCGCTCTTCCATCTTGCCTACCTCTCTATCACATATCCATTTGTTGTGGTACTGGGTGCTGTCATGTATACCCTTTTGTAAAGGGGTCTTTCTCCATCTATCTTGGACCCACTGGACTGGTTTCTCTCCATCCACCAGTCCTAGCAGCTACTTGTTAAATAACCACTCAGAGGCTTAGTATCAGCTACAATTGTATGGCCATTGACTTAGGCTTCTTCTTGGCTAGCTCTCTTTTAATTATTGACCTATTTCTATTAACCTATCACCATGTGGCCTTGGCTTACCTAGGTGATGCCCTGTTGTCCTGCCTCCATGGCAGCTACATGGCATCTGTCTCTCTGTCTTTCTTCTCCCTGCCTCTTTGTTCGGAATTCCTGCCTACCTAAATTCTGCCTGTCCATTGGCCAAAACAGCTTTATTCATCAACTAATAAAAGAAACACCTAGTCACAGCATACATAGGACATCTCCCATCACCCTTTTTGCTTAAACAGCTGAGGTGAGTTGTTAGTCTGGTTCAGGGCCTCTGGCTTCTGCTGCATCATTGATACTGGGCCCTCATCAAGACTCCTCTCAGATATCTTGCTGTTGCCCAGAGTCATGCCGATCCTGTGGCCATGGTTCTGCAGGATTGGCTCCTTCATGTGCTCTAGCAGCTCATAGAAGGGGTAGGAGTTGGAATTAGCCAACTCAGGGTCCTGAATCTGGGCCTGAGTGATAGCTGAGTTGGTCTTTAATGGGTCTCTCCTATCCCCATGCAGTAGCCAGTGAGGGGTGGGGCCAGCTCTTCCATACTGGGCAAAGGTCAGGGTAAATTCAGCATGGTACTTGTATATTAACATGGCCTCAGTCTGCAGCCCTGACTATGGACATCCAAATGGCTTTTGGCAGCAACATGGACCATGGGCATCAATACAGATCCCAGCTGCTAAAGAGCTCCATGGATGGTCCTTGGTGGAAGCCTGGGCTGGGACACCACCATGGTCTCATGTAGTTGCTCAGGCTCCTCATATCCACCTGTTCTTCACCTCTGAGTCTCTAGTCCCACCTCTCTCCACAATGCACTAACAGCTCTGCTTCACCAAGTACTCCATCTTTCCCAAGTCTCCATCACATATTTGCTCATCATAGTGGCCCCCACCATGGGCCCAGGGCGTGTGCTTTAATACACATTTTTGATCTAATGGAAGACTCTAAGGTCAAGTAGTTTTCTGAGAATAGTAGTTCTCACCATGTCCAATAGCTATTTTACCAGCCTGTGTAGATCACCCTAAAAGAGGCAGAACCAATTCCTAACCTTGAGGTGGGATGTATACAATGGCATAAGCACATAGAGAAGTCTCAGTTATCTGAGGTGAATACATCCCAAGACCCCTAGTGGATGCCCCAAACCACCTATATACACCATGATGCATTCTCCTATATAGACATGTCTATAACAAAGCTTAATTTATAAATTCAACATAGCAAGGAATTAGGAATAATAACTAATAATAAAATGAGATAATTATATACTATCATAAAATTATGTGAATGTGATTTCTACCTTCATACTTTACTGTATAATAATGTTAGTGACCTAAGTATATAATTTTTTTTCTTTCCATATTAAACTGAGAACTTTTATCTTTTCTCTTAAAGTCCCTTTAGGCTTGTCTTTGGCATTTTCTCCCTGGTTAGCACCAGTATTCTTGGGCTTTGAGGTCATTAAGTAGAATTCGGTTCACTTGAACACAGACACTGAGATACTACACTGTATGTGATATCAGAGGTCACAACTAAATGACATAATGGGTTAGTAGTGTCCACAGCACAGATGTGCCAGTAAAGGAGTGATTCATATCCCACAGGTTCCATCATAATACACAGAAGCATGTAATTTCAAACTTTAAAAAATTGTATTTTTCTACTTTCTGGAATTTTCTTATTAACAGTGTGTGTATGTGTACATGTGGAAGTCAAAGGGTAACTTGTGGGAGTGGCTTTCTCTTCCGCCATGTAAGTTCCAGGAGTTGAAATAGGTTTTTCGGTTCAGTGGTGACCCTGGAATCTTCTACTTAATGTTTCTGGATCATAGGTGACCGAACTGTGGGAGGCAGAACTATAGATAATAGGAGAATACTGTACATGGGAACAATCTCTCTAAGCCTCCCCTATAAATACTGCAGGACACATCACATACCACACAAAGGTCCAAGGATTAAAATAACAATGCCAGCAACAGAGCTACACAACCCTCATACTCTCTGACCATCCTGTTCTGCCCTCCATCTCAGTTGCCTTCTTCATTTTTTTCTTGTCTATGGGAGTTTCCTTAGCACCCTATAAAATTTCCCATTCTTGAAACTTCTTCTTCCTCAGGGTCATCTAACACTCACTGCCTGTTCCACTTTCTGGTCACTCACAGACAGTTCTGCTACTGCTAATTGTGGGCTCACGTACTTACAAACTGGATTTTGGGCCTTATTCATACTTGAATCTCCTTTATCATCAGTAGCATATAATGCCTTATGTGTTTTACACACTCAAAAGACATTTTTAATAGGCTGGTTTAAAAAACACTATACACACACACAAGCTCAATATTACAGGGGAACTCCTTAGTGAAATACATTAGAAAAATAACAAAATCGCCCTAAAATAGAAGTTACAATGTGCTAGATAGTTTTATGTCAACTTGACACAAGCTACACTTATCCAGACAGAGGAAACCTCAATTGATAAAATGCTTCCCTAAGATCAAGTTGTAGGGAATTTTCTCAATTAGTGATTGATGGGGGAGGACCTAGCCCACTATGGGTGGTGCTATCCCTAGGCTGATGATGTTCTATAAGAAACTATGTTCTATAAGAAAGCAGACTGAGCAAACCATGAGCAAGCCAGTAAGAGGAGTCTCTCCATGGCCTCTACATCAGTTGCTGCCTCCAGGTTCCTGCCCTCTTGAGTTCTTGCCCAGACTTCCACTGATGGTGAACTGTGATGTGGAAGCATGAGCTGAAGAAACCCTTCCCCCCTGAGTTGCTTTAGTAATGGTGTTCTATCACAGCAATAGTAACACTAAGACATACATAGTCTCTGAAATAGTCCCAACAGAGAAACGTGTTTGGGAAAGATTACTTTGATTTTCTAAACAAACAAATGAAAAAACTTTTAGGAAGGAAAATACATTAAATTATGTTTATTTGATTATCAGTAACATCAATTTTATTCTTCAGTAGGGGAGAACTGAATTATGTAAGTTCAATTCTAAACAACTGAGTCCTTACTATATGACAGAGAATATACTTGATATTGGGAAAGATGACTATGATTGAAAAGTTCATATTCTAGTCACCAGCATATTTTGTTATGTCTGCAGGAGATCTGATAGTCAGTATAGAAACAGCCCATTCTGGAGGAGCCAGGAGCTCACAGACATCCATTTCTTCTTGACATGAATACTTCCTTTACTTCTCTATGGATGCACTCTTTAAAAAATTATTTCTATTTATGTACATGTATGTGTACATGGTAGTTTGATGGAGAATGGCTCTTATTGGCTCATATGTTTGAATGCTTGGTCCCCAGTTAGTGGAACTGTTTGGAAAAAACTAGGAGATATGGCCTTGTTGGAGGATATGTGACATTGGGAGTAGGCTTTGAAGTTTCAAAAGCCCATATTGGGGTCAGTCTTTCTCTCTCTCCCTCCTACCCTCCCTCCTCCCCCCACATTCCTGCCTGCACATCTGTAGAAGATCAGGATGTAACCTCTCAGCCCCATGTCCACAAGCCTGCCTGCTACCATGATTTCTGCCAAGGTGATAATGAACTAATCTTGTAAAACTGTAAGTAAGCTCCCAATGAAATGTTTTCTTCTATAAGTTGTCTTGGTCATTGTGTCTCTTCACAGCAACAGAACAGCAACTAAGACAATAGGTCTGTGTGAATGTTATATGTATGTGTGTGTGTACCCTTGGAAGCCAGAAGAGGGTGTCAGATCCCCTGGAGCTGCAGCTATAGGTGGTTATGGGCCACTTTTCCTGGGTGTTAGGAACCAAACTTAGTCCTTTGGAGGAGGAACAAGTGCTCCAAACTGTAGAGCCATCTTTCCAGTCCTGTTAACTTTTTACCAAATGCCTCAAGACCTATCTTAAATATTATGTCCCTTGAGAAGCCTTTCCTAAGCCCCAGAAGCAAATGAATCCTGTCTGTAATCCACCTTATTCAGCTGTATTACAGAATTTCTCATATCTCAATGTGGTTAATTGTTCCCATCTCTGTATATCATCCTCCTTGATCTCCTAGATCTTAGTTGTGAATTTACCAGAGACAAGGGTTGCTTTCCAGTCTTATTGGTTATTTATTTATTTTCACAATTGGCTGCAGACCTCTGTGATACTACCAGCTCAGAGCTGAGTACCAGCTGGGATGGACAAAGCAAGAACACCCTGCTAACATTGGTGACATGACCGACATTTGCTGATTCCATTCAGCCCAGTTAATACTTACTGAGAACTAATTCAAATACTAAGGATTTAGGCACCACTACTGAAATATCTACTGTGTACCAGATGCTTCGCCGACATGTTATCATTTACTCTAACAGCTTTGAAAAGTGCTATCTCTTTTTATTAGCTGTGGGGGGGGGGGTTCAGAGGAGTAATTTGTTCAGGGTCACTCCAGGTGGTCTGCCTGTCAAGTATATCTGCTGTATTTTGCCCTAGTACATCATAGGAACGAATGTACTTGAAGAGAGATCAAAACAAAGGTCTGAAGGACACACAGAATTTAGAGAGTGCACAGAGAAGTTGGCAATCAAATAAGCCGTCATGGAGATGGTCAGTTAGAGGACTAGTCTCCCTACAGTGCTGGAAAAACAAAACAAACCAATGCATGTCAGTGGAAGCAAAGTGAGGGGTAGTCTGAGGAATCCTGTGGAGACCTTCCCAGCCTTCATGTGACTTCCTCTCTCTGGTCAGTGAGGTGAGAGAATTGTGCGCTGTCAGGTGGGCCACAGAAATTGCCTCCAAAAGCAGGCAGTGTGGAGAGGTCCTGCTTAGGTCCCTTCCTCCTCAAGGAGGATGAGATGCCCTCTCTTCACTGTGTCTGGACTCCCACCACTTGGGTTAGGGGAAGGTCTTTCCTATTCAGCACGAAGAGGCATTCACTCATTCACTCACGTTTGTCTTAGCATACAGGTTGTATGTTAGCTTGGACGGACTAGCCTGTTCTTTCTCACCTGGGGCTTGTCATCTTTCTCCTGCGCTGCAGGATAGGAGATGCTTCCTTTTGCTCACTGAGTGATATGCCTGGGTGTGCGCGCGTGCACACGCGCCGGGGAGGGAGGGGTGGCTCTTTTCTCTCACCTCAGGGTAGGGAAGCTGACACCTCTCTTCTATCCTGAGGACCTGAGGATGGTGTCTTCGCCTCCAACTGGGACACGACTCTCCTCTCCAAACCACGCAGGGGGTGGTGGTGGTGCACTCTCGGCTTCCCTCCCCTCCACTTAGCGAGGGCGCCAGGTTCCCACACAGTCACGCTCCGGTGGCGGGAGGCCAGGCTCTCCCCTCTCCCCACGCCAGCGCCTAAAGGCGGGGCGCGCGCCGAGTGGGCGGGGGCGGAGCGGGCTCTGCGGCGAGGGGCGGGGACAGCAGTAGCCACGCCCTCAGCACAGCCCACCGCTCTCGGGTTTTGCAGCCTGACTGTCCCCCAGCCCCAGAGCGCCGCGGCTGTCTGCTGGGCTCGCGAGCCGCGGAGCAGCTCCGGTCGCCCCGCGCTGCCCTCCCCGTGCCGCCTGGCCCGCCGCCTCGAGCGCCCTCAGCTCCTCAAGCCAGATGATGAACTTCCTGAGGCGCCGGCTGTCGGACAGCAGCTTCATCGCCAACCTGCCCAATGGCTACATGACTGACCTTCAGCGCCCGGAGCCGCAGCAGCCCCCGCCCGCCCCCGGCCCCGGTGCCGCTCCGGCATCGGCGGCCACCTCAGCCGCCGCCTCGCCCGGCCCCGAGCGCAGGCCGCCGCCCGCCCAGGCGCCCGCGCCGCAGCCCGCGCCGCAGCCCGCACCGACGCCGTCGGTGGGCAGCAGCTTCTTCAGCTCGCTGTCGCAAGCCGTGAAGCAGACGGCCGCCTCCGCCGGCCTGGTGGATGCGCCCGCGCCGGCCGCTGCCAGGAAGGCCAAGGTGCTGCTGGTGGTCGACGAGCCGCACACCGACTGGTAGGCCCCTGCGGGGTCCGCCGGGGGCAGGGTGTGAACATGGACCCTCGAGGTCACCCGGGGGAACACCCGGGATGAGCGGGTGTCCATGTGTGGGAGGGCCGAGGGCAGTCACCAACCTCCCAGAGACCCCGGGTCCCGAGGTGAAGGACTCAGTGGCCTCTGGGCTGGTGGCACAGCGAGCTACTTCATTAAGCACGGATGGGGCTTAAGAAATAGTGATTAAGTCCACCACACTCCAGGGAGAAGGCTGCACAGCCGAGAATATTTGGGCAGCACAAATTGGCCTTGAAGGTGGTGGTGGAGACATCACAAAGTTGGGAGGGGAGGGGAGGGGAGGGGAGGGGAGAGGGAAAATGGATCTGAGAGGAGTTGGGGAAGGAGGGTGAGGTGTACAACATTCTCAAAGAACTAATAAAAACCAAAACACACACACAAAAAAGAAAGAAATACACGGGGAGAGGCAGAATTTAATAGTTCAGACACATAAGCTAAGGTGAAAATGGCCCCAGATGGCCATTAAAAGAAAGCCCCCCCCAAGATTGTGGTCTGCAAGCTCTCCCTCCCCTCCCCCCCCCCCCGCTCCAAGATTGTGGTGTGCAAGGCTTGGAGTGAGTTGAGAGTGGATATCAGTATTTAAGGTGTTATAGTGAATAGTACCTTTGAAAGCTGGTGTCCTGTATTGACATCAGGGTGGGTGAAATCACAGATGTGCTAACTCAGAGTGCGATGACATCTGTTTGATAATAATGAGATTACTGTATATGTGCAGTTGGGAGGGGATATGTTTTTTAAATCTTGTTCTCTCTGTCTCTCTGTCTCTCTGGCTTTCGTGTGTGTGTGTGTGTGTGTGTGTGTGTGTGTGTGTGTGTGTGTGTGTGTGTGTGTGTGATGGTGGCTTTTTCCAACCGAATGATGAAGACCTAAGTAAAATATTACAGATTGTTAAAGGGCACAAATAAAATGATCAGCCATAATGCAGTAAAGGGGAAACTTCAAGAATGCTTTTCTTTTTCTTTTTAAAGAGATATAGGTTTTTGTTTTTGTTTTTTTCTTAGAATGGGGGAGACTGAGGAAGGTCTTAGAAATACATGGATGAAAAAGATGAAGACTAATTAATAAGAGCTTAAGAGTGGTTCCTTTGATGCAGCAGGAAGCTGATGGTGGGCTGACTGGTGGGTCTGGAGACATGAAAAGGCCAGGAATCTGAGGTGTTTTTGCTTTAGAAATGTGAGGGTTTTTATTTGTTTTTTTCCTAAGGGGATGAGATTGATTGGTGCCTGGACCCCAGGGTTCTTGCCGAAAGGAAGACACAGGGACCTCAGAGCTGTTTATTTCTCTTTTAGCTGCTTCACTGTTGCCCTCTCTGCCATTCCTTCATTGAGAGGCATTTTTTGGGGGGCGGTGTGTGTGCTGGTATGAGCTGCTGGGAGTGAGATGTATACCTGGAGATGTATGTCCTGCTGACTGGGGTTGCCATGCAGGAATCATTTCCTTTGGGTGACTTGTGTGGTTGGCCTTTATTTTTCAAGGTAGCAGAGTAGCAAACACCTTTATGAGGGAATAACAAAGGTGCCTCTAAGAAGGTACTGGGGAAAGAACAACAGCAGTGCCACTGGCAGTCTCCTAGAAGAATTACTCCACATTCAAATCAACAAGTGTTTATTCAGGAGGAAGGGAGGGTAACTAAGCTCTGTTTAAGCACCCGCTGCATGTCAGACTCTCTATAAGGACTCTTATGTGATATTCCACTTGGTACCACTGTCAAACTGAGGCTTAGAGAAGGTAAGTGTCAAGGTTACAGCCATACAGCTTACAAATGGTACAGTGACATTGCCTTCAGGACCATCTGGCTTCACTGCTGCCATCCTACTGTACTGCCCCATTATTAGACTGCTACTGTGATCAATAGTAGTAATACACTTCCTTTTAGGGGATGGACAGTGTTGGAGGCCTTTTGGAAAAGCCACTCATTTGGGTGACACAGCAGGTACAGTTAACAAAGGAATCTAGAGTTATTGGATAAGCTTATTTCAGGAATTAGTGAGGTTGAATTATTATTATCTTGGTTATTTGTGAACACATAAAAATGAATCATAAAGAAATGATAGGAAACAGGAAGGAATGAGACTGACATCTATGTTTCATTTTTCTGTGCAAGAATCTGATTCTTCTGAGCTTTGTCCTGGTCTCTCTCTTACCCCACTGCAGCTATTTGTTGGTTCTAATTGCTAGTTAGATACCCACAGATAGGCAGATCAATGTTTTTATGTGGATGCTGAGGCTCACTGTGAGTCTGTTTAGTTAGAAATGGAAGGTTTGAGATTTGAAATTCTCCATACATAGGGTTATTTTCTAGGAAGAGTGCCTGGTATAAACCAGAGACTCTGCTTTGCCCTAGAGACTAGACTTCTGATGGAAGTAATAGGATTCATTTTCTGTGGGCTGACTCTCAATTGCTTTGTGTTTCTCTCTGAAGTAATAACATTGATTTATTAAAACTCTTAAGCCCAGTTTGAGTCTGGGACTTGTGGTTGTTCCATGCTTCTGTTTTTTTTTTTTTTTTTTTTTTAGTTAATAACAATTCCCAGAATTGTGTCATCCTCTAACATGTCTAAATGTGCTTAAAACACAAATATTGTGTTAATATTAGTTAAATATTGGTGAGTGATTCTATTGAGAGGTCTGTGAATTAAGGAGCAGGTGGCTGCTTATGACAAACAAGTAGCTTACAGGGGTGCTTTTTGCTCTAATGGCTAATTTAAATAATTTGTCTCACAGTTTAAGCTGTGTAGACAGACTTGAGTAAGTAGGTATTATATATACCCAATGCCATTTTTATGGTGCTTGAATAGGCAGAATGCAGTATCCCAGCAGAACTCAAGAGTATTGGTCCCATCTGAATTAAGAATGTTAACATAAAGAAGGTTTTTAACAAGCATCTAAATAATTTTGGCTTTTAAAGAAAGGCTTAAAAGAGGTAGCTTCTGAGATCATCCTTAGTATACAGAAGATTCCTTTGAATTTCTTATCAGTGTAATTGTGGGCAGTGTAATTTGTAGCCCTGACTTCTGACTTGGAAGTTGTTTCTTTCTTTTTCTTGAAATTCCATTATAGTCTGAGAGCTTCAGATTAATTGCATGCAAAAAGTTTGTTGAAAAATATGTATGTGCCTCTAACAAATGAAATTAAGCTCATGATATACTATTTAATTATTATTGGGTTTTGTATTATCCCCAATACACATATTTTTAAGGTTTATAGCTAAATTTGAAATGCAATTAAGATTGCATTTTAATATTTTTTACTTTTCATAGAGCATGTGATCATTTGACACATTATTGCCTCTTCTATTATATTCTCACTGGCAAGGAGGTTAAGTTTTCTACCAGATTTTCCCTTGCCTCCATGCAAGTAAGCAACTGTGACTCCCAGTCATCAAGTAAGCATTTCATATATGCATACTTCAGCATTTGATTTGAAAATTAGTATGTCACAGAAATTCTTTTTTTTAAATTTAATTTACTATTTTACATGTCTATCCCAGTTCTCTCTCTCTCCCTCCCTCCCTCCTACTCTTCCTCCCTCCCTCCTTCCCTCCCTTTTACCTCTCTGCCCTCTCACATGCACCCTGACCACCCTCCCCTCCCATCCCCCCACCCCAATTCCACGTGTAGGGCAATGCCATCCATGTGGGGTCATGTAGATCTGTCAGGACATTTGAAGTAGGGACTAGGACTTCTCTCCTGTCTCTAGGTTAAGGCAGTATCCCTCCATGGGGGATGTGTTCGCAAGGTCCTTTTGTGCACCAGGGATACATCCTGGTTCCACTGTCTGAGGTCCCTTAGACTGCTCAGTCCTTCTGGCTGAGACCCTTATTCAGGGGGGCCTGAGTCAGTCCCATGCTGGATTCCCAGCTATCAGTCTGGGGGCCCGTTAGCTCCTCCTTGTTCAGGTCAGCTGTCTCTATGTGTTTCTGCAACCCGGTCTTGTCTTCTCCATCTGCATCTGGATTCTAGTTCGATTCAGTGTTTAGGTATGGGTGTTTGCTTCTGTTTCCAACAGGTATTAGGTCATAGGCATTCTTAATCATCTAGAATATGATGATCTCCACAGATATGATTAGTCAACAGATGTTTATTAAGCATATTTATATGATTCTAAGAGAAATGATAATCTTTGTCCTTTAAAAGCCTACTATCCAGCTGATCAGATAAGGTAAATATACATTTTTTGAAAGCTTACTAAAATCTGTTTCTTGTGTTCAAAGTTATGGTCCCTGGATCAACAGCATTAGCATCAACCAGAAACATTTTGAATAACAGAATCTCAGGTCCTACTTTCCACCCACTGAAATGTATTTTGCATTTGAACAAGATCCTCATAATCAAATATGAGACACACTGAACTGAAGGATATGTGACTAGTACTTTTAGTGTGGCAACATGACAACTACTGTCATTTATTGGACAATTACTATATATGTTATACTAAGCTCCATAAATCTCATTTGTTCTTTGTGATCACAGTGTGATTTAAAAGAATGAGAGGTGGAACTGGGCAATGGCTCACACCTGTCATCTGAGCATTCAAGAGGCTGAGGCAAGATGATTGTGTTGAGTTCAAGCCAATAGACTCTGTGTAAAGAAAGAAAGGAAAGAAGGAAGGAGGGACAAATAGACTATAGTGGGAATGAAAGGAAGAAACTAGGCTTGAACTGAACCGAACTTCAAAGAAACTGGACTTAAGAGAAACAGGTTTTGCTTAGTCCATTAACACAATATAATCAGTGCCAATAAAGGAGGCCACAAAGAGACTGGATTGTTGTGCTATACAAACTTTCGTTTTTTCAATGGTTAACTTTTGAGCATTTTATTAAGAATAGGGGAATGGAAGATATGAAGTCTGTTTGGATCCGTGTTTGTGAGTGGTTCTAGGGAATTTTGGATTGGAATTTGGGAGGGGAGAAATTCAAAGGAGGTTTAGGGTTTACTTCTGACAGATATTATGTTTCCTGTTCTTAATTGGCAGGAACATAAAGTGTTCATAAAAATTCATTGTTTCTAGCAATAATACTTTACACTTTAAACTTCTAGGATATTATAGCTGAAATATTTTCATCTGTGATAGTTATGAACAGCAAAATTTGGTTTGAAGAAGGTAAGTGACTTCCTCAAGGTTATTAGACTAGTAATTGACATAACCAGAACCAAAATTTGTAATTTCAGTCTCCAACCTTTCTTATCCTTTCATTTCTATTTTTCAGTTCTCTCAACTATTGGT
This sequence comes from Phodopus roborovskii, assembly GCF_943737965.1. Lineage (NCBI taxonomy): Eukaryota > Metazoa > Chordata > Mammalia > Rodentia > Cricetidae > Phodopus > Phodopus roborovskii. Next base: position 7,585,758 of record NW_026126578.1, read on the forward strand.
AGAGGCTTTTGATCTTATAATTATAGCACTGAAACTTGAAGGAAACTAGATAATAATTTAGCCTAGAGAAATGAAACAGTCTGTTGAAGGTCAGATAAAGTGCTGGAGAGACAGCTCAGCAGTTAAGAGCACCTGCTGCTCTTGCAGAGGGACCTGAGTTCAGATCCCGGCACATACGTCAGGTGGCTCACAACCACCTCTGACTCCAACTCCAGGGGATCCAATACCTTCTTCTGGTCTCCAAAGGTACCCCTCCCCAGACATACAAACACACACAAAATAAACCTTAAAAAAGAAGTTAGTAACAAATTGAGGATTAGAACTCACATTCAGATCCCCATTTTCTTCTAAGGAAATACTCCAATTTAGACTCTTCTTAAAAATATTTAAAAATTTTTTGGTACTTATTTATTGTGTGTCAGAACAAGGGAGGGAGAGATTGTGTTCGTGCTGTGACACACAACACAGAACAAATTCTGAGAGTCAGTTCTTACCATGTGTACCCTGGGGATTGGACTCGGGTTGTCAGGCTTGGTGGCAAGTATCTTACCTTGACTTACTGAGCTATCACACCTTCCCTGAATTTTTTTTTTTTTTTTTGTGTGTGTGTGTGTGTGTGTGTGTCTCCTTCAGTCTTTTTAAACTTTATTTTTATATTTATTTGATGGAAACTATTCTTCTGTTTATATGTTTCTCTTATTGGTTGATGAATAGAACACTGTTTAGCCAATAGAGGCAGGAAGATAGGTGGGACTAGTAGACAAGGAGAATTCTGGGAAAGGTAGGCAGAGAGGTATCAGGGGAGACACTATGTAGCCTCCAAAGGAGAAATAGGTCCAGGTCTTCTCCGGTAAGCCAAGACCATATGGAAATACATAGATTTATAGAAATGGGTTAATAATTAAGAGTGAGCTAGCCAGTAAGAAGCCCTAGCCATCGGCTAACAGTTTTATAATTAATATAGTGTCCATATGTTTATTTTGGGGCTGAAAGGTGGCTGCAGGACCAGGCTGGAAAGAAAAAGTCTAGCAATATTTATTTACATGTACTTATGTGTATGTACCACACACACACACACACACACACACACACACACACACACACACACACGTGCCCAAGGAAGACAGAGGAGGGTGTCTGATTTTTTGAATCTGGAGTTACAGGCTTTTGTGAGCTATAGAGACCTGACCTTGGGTCTTCTGCAAGAGCATGAAGTGCTCTTAACAGCTGAACCATCTCTCCAGCCCCCTTTATTTCTCTCTTTTAAAAAGTCATTGAGGAGTTGTAATGAGCACTTGACCATATCATATAATACCTGGGGCAGAAATCATACTGTTAGTGGGTTATTGATATTTCAGCATTTGGTCATCCTAAAATTATTGGAAGATAATCTTGAAGGCCTAGTCATAAAATATCCAAAAAATCTTCTAATATTCTTAGGATTTGTGCTATAAAGGTGACACTTTCTTCAGGAACCCTTTCCTAACTTATTGTTTTTTAATCTATTTAAGATTAGTTACTGATTTTCTGTAGTCAAATTGAATTCAGTAGCAGCATTAGCCTTTTAAAATATTTTGCTAAACAGGAAGATTTCCAGAAGTGTATATTTTTCTCTAAAATGTACAAAACAATTTTAACTGGAATAAGGTTCATTGTATTTGAGCATCTACACAAACCAAGTGCTGCGACTATAGGATGAATTTGTTACATGTATCTGTTGGGATTTTCCAGCACATGAAGAAAGGAAAGCATTGAAACAACTTTTTAATATATTATGGTAATTAGTATGCATGAGGTGCTACAGCACTATAGGGCTAGGTTGTTGGGATGAAGATACTGTGAGGAAATATTGCATAAAAATGTACACCATCCATTCTTAGGTAACACTTTGCATCTCTGGACTTTGATTTTCTAAAATCTGTCAACTACAAGAATTGTTAACACACATTCGGTAAGATCCTTCCCATTGCTACATCCTATCTATGGTATAGTTTTTACTTATTTTCTCTCAGACTTTAGCTCTATAACTAGACCTGTAAATCTTTGTCAATAAATGGTTAAACATTTTTTTAATTAAAAATATATGCGTTTGAGTACTTGAAATTTAGTACCTACTTACAGTTTCCTAGGGGAGAAAGAGCCAACCCTGTAACATTTGTTGGTGTGTTTCCTCAGTAAGGATAGGACTTTTAGCTAAATTCTCTCCTTTCAATAGGCCAAAGACTTTTTTTTTATATATGTTAAATTGTTGTTGAACAAAATTTATTTCTTGATTCCTCTCATGTGTTCTGTGATTTACAGTTTCTTCAAGGCATCTATATTCCTTTTCACATTGTATCTTCACAAAGATCCTGAATAGTAGTTAGAAAATCCATTTGACACATAAACAGACTCAGAAAAATAGCTGGTTGCCCAAGATTGACTAGCTTATATTGAAGAGTTGAGACCTGAACAAGATTTGATGCAAAATTAACAAATTTTCCATCACAAGTTTGTTTTATTTTGTTTTTGAGAGAGAGTTTCTACTCTTTTTCTTGGGCTGGACTGGAATTCACAGCAGTTCTTCTGCCTCAGCCTCCTGAATTCTAGGATTACAGATGAGAACTACCATACCCCACTTAAATATTCTTCACATATAAAGATGGTTTATTTTGTAATAATACATTTAATAGTAAAAATAATTTATTTTTAGTAGTAACCCCCACTGTTTTTGATATGACTGTATTTACAAAAAGTGCCTACTGTGTGGAGTGAGGACATGTTTAAATAGTGGTTTCAGGTTGGAGGGTTCTCTATCTCTACCCCCATCTGTTTCACAGATGTGTGAATGTCTATAAATACTGTAAGTGGGGTCTACATGTGCACAGTGAATTGAATTGTATTTTTTTTCTTCCCATATAGTTGCTATTAAAGACCAAAAGGGTACATACATATGATACTACCATTTTAGAGGACATGATGATCTAGGAGACATTCCTCATGGTATTGCTTTAGTACAGCAGGAAGAAGTAGCTGAGAACAGGGCAAGTTATCTGTGGAGAGAATAAAATGAATAAATAATACAGTCTCCAAACTCTAGGCATTCTATGTGTTTAAGAATAGGAAGTTATATTAACTTTTATAATCTTTTGACAAGAGCCATTTTAACCATCTTACAGATTGTCATAAAATAAATTAATATTATATTCAGTCCTCCTACCTTTTTTATTCATCAGTTTGAGGCAGTGTGAAGATACAGGACCAGAAGACCTAGAATTGAGCTTTGATTGCACTATTAGTAATAAGACTTTATCAGAATTATATAATCTCTTCAGTTTTTATTTGACAACTTTTCAGTGTGGGCCTGCTGTATGCCAGACACTCTTCTGGGTTCTGGAATAAATCAGTCAAAATTAGTCTCTTTATCTGAAAGGTGGACACAACAAAATCTATCTGTCTATCTGTCTGTCTGTATCAAAATGCTGTTGTGAGAAATAAATAATGTATTGAAAAATCATTTTGTAAAAGAGCCCTACAAAGCAAGTTCCAGAGCAGCCAGAGCTGTTACATAGAGGAACCCTATTGTTAATAATAATAATAATAATAATAATAATAATAAGAAGAAGAAGAAGAAGAAGAAGAAGAAGGAGAAGAAGAAGAAGAAAAAGAAGAAGAAGAAAAGGAAGAAGAAGGAGAAAAAGGAGGAGGAGGAGAAGGAGGAGGAGGAGGAGAAGAAAAGTGAAGAGCCACCTATGCTATTGCTTCATGTATCCCTGTTTTCAGTAAGTATCCAACCTGTTTGGGCACCACCACCCCTTATTCCCCATTTATGTGTGTGTGTGTGTGTGTGTGTGTGTGTGTGTGTGTGTGTGTGTATAGTATATTCCTGTATACATGTTCACACACACATATATACATATACACATACACATATATGTATATGTATATATGTGCACATACACATGAGTGGTAGATGCCTATATACCTGTTTATGTGTGTGTAGATGTTGGCTGTCTCACCTTGTATTTTGAGACAGGGTCTCTCACTGAACCTGGGACTCTCAGATTTTACCAAGGCTGCCTGGCCAGGGAGCTCCAGGGTTCCACCTGTTTTTCCCTTCCTAGTGCTGCTGGGTTTACAGGAAGCAGGATTGCTTGAATTTAGGAATTTGAGGCCAGCCTGGTAACACAGCAAGACTTCAGCTAAAAAAATAAAATTATGGTTAGTGGCTTTTTTTGAAGGTGTGTTTTTCCCGGATAGCTCAGGTTGGGTTTGACTCACTGTTGTACTTCAGGAAGGCTCAAGCTCCTGGTTCTTCTGCCTTAGCCTTTACATACTGGGATAATAGGCATGTGCCACTGAACCTGACTAGTTGTTTTTAAAATTTTGTTAATTTATTTACTGTGTGTATGTGTATGTGTTCATGCCATGATATACTTGTGGAAGTTAGAGAACAATTGTGAGAATTTTTCTTTTTATGATATTGGTTGCTGGAGATTTAACTCCATTGATCATGCTTGAAGCAAGAGTTGTTTTTACCCAGTGAGCTATTTCCCTGGCTAAGCTGTATGTATGTATGTATGTATGTATGTATGTATGTATGTATGTATGTATGTATATATGTATGTATTTGTTTAATTTTTAGAAAGAAGTATTACTTATTTGATTCAGTTGCCTTTAACAATTTAGGGACAGAACTACGGACTATCTAAATTCTAATTTTAATAACATAAATGCTAAAATAGCTTCCATTTTACTTGTGACTAATTAAGGCAGGGGTTAAGAGGGAAATGAAGGGAGAAGCATGGAGATGTATTTAAGAGATGTTGCTTATATTCTTTCCCTTACACAGTCCATTGTTCTTACTGCTTTCTAAGTATATGAGCAAAACAAATAAAAGCATCCTCAGTTCTTGTAATTTACCTCTCTTCTCAGTGTTCTTCTCTATCACACTGCTAATTACGAATGCTTTCTTACTTTATAACCCAGCTACGATATATATCTTCTCAGGCTCCTTTTGGTGTTCTCTTGGTCACTTTACCATTCTCTGGATCACCTTCTCTCAGCACTTGTGCCCTTTGAAGTGTTCTATTATGTCATTGTTACCTTGTTTGGGATGTTCTTGGTTTGTGTATTTCTTAATATTTATTTCTCAAAATTACTCTTTTCTTAGAGAATGAAAGTAGTACTTGTTTTAAAGGTCCTATTCCTTCGCTGTAGATTTCTTTCTTTTTTTCCACTTTCTTCATACTTTCATTTTGTACTGGTTGATTATTTTACTGGTTGTAAAGAAACAACAAACAAACGAAAAAGAAGAAAAACCCATTTTTTTCCCTCTTAATCAACTCTTTTGGAAGTGAGATGCTTTTGTTTCTAATTCTTTATTCCATTATTCCATGATCATCCTTCTTTACAGATCTTGGGTGTCTGCTTTCTCTGTAATACTGAAATTTATTTTTGCTCAGGTACTGAGCTGCTAAAATGTAATGACGGTGCCTTTCATTGATGTTTGACAGTGTTTGTCTTCATTTCAACAGTCTCCTGGCCTCAGAACACTGCATTCTTTGTTATCTTCTTGAAGTTTCTTTGTTTTTTTTCATTATATGTAGTTGTCCCTCTGGGTACTATCTTCTAGTCATTTTTTTCCCACTGGTGTTTTTATTTTCACTGGTCTATCTAAGATGTCACTTCCTAAATATAACCAGTTCCTCCTGCTCTCTCTGTGGCCCCCCCACCTTTTATCCTTTTACAAGAAATTTGTCCTACTCTTCATTGGTTTTGTGGGCTGCTTGACATTTCCATATGGGTGGTTAAAGACAGCTCAAGGTAATTTGATCTAATATTGGATTTCTTTTTTTTTCTGTCTCATTAGTTCTTCTCATAAACATTCACAATGACTTTTCTATTGCTGTGATGAGATACCATGATAACGACAACTTATAAAAGAGATTGTTTCAAAGTGTTAGAGTCTATGATGTCAGAGCAAAGATGTGATGGCAGGGACAGCTGAAAACTCATATCTTTGTTGTTATTGTTTGTTTGTTTTGAGACAGAGTCTCCCTATGTAGTCCTGGCTGTTCTGGAACTCACTATGTAGTTCCAGAACTTAATGCCTCCTAAGTGCTGCCATTAAAGGTATGCAATAATATACTCACTCATATCTTGATCCATAAGCAGTAGGTAAAAAGACATACTGGAAATGGTGCAGATCTTTTGAACCCTCAAAACCTGCTTCCTCAAGGCCACAGCCCTTAATCCTTCCTCTAGAGTTACATCAACTTTAGTCAAGTATTCAAACATATGAGCCTATGGGAACCATTGCCATTCAAACCATTGTAACAATGATTACTTACTTCAAGTCCTTAACGTTTACCTAGAACTTCTGCAAGTCTCTTCATGAGTTCTGCTTAATAACTTGAAGAGCTATTTGCATGTAAATTTGACACTTTTAGTTCTTTGCTTAAAGCTTTCAGTAGCTTATTATATTCTATAGGTAAAGTTCATGGTCCTCCTGTGATTTGACCTCTTTGTTCCTCAGCCTCCTCCTAATGATTTCCAAACTTCATTTTCTAGTAATCCTAAAGCAAATCTTTACAGAGATTATGCCATTCCTTCTTAGTTTTGCTTATCTGTTAACTCCTATTGTAATTGCCTTTGCTCATTTTTCATTTTGTCTTTTGACCAAATTCACATTTCTGTTCTGATATTGAGACAGCATCTGCTTTTGTAAACACTCTTTTCCAATTACTTAGATTGTGTTGGGTGCTGGACATCTTCACATCCTCTTTCAAGCCTGTGAATCTCGCTCTTTTCACATTTTCTTTATTTAGAGATATAGGCCATAGTTTACATGTCGAGGCCAGAGATCATCTGCTGGAGTTGATTCTCCCCTTCTACCATATAGGTCCTAAGGATCAAATTCAGGTTGTCAGCATTGGTGGCAAGTGCCTTTGTAGCAGGCTTTCTTGGGCCACCAACCCCCAAATCATGACATGGAGACATTATTAATTATGAATGCTCAGCCTTATCTTAGGCTTGTTTCTAGCTAGCTTAAAAATTTTAATTCACTTCATTTAATCTATGTGCTGTCCTCAGACTCATTTACCTCATCTATGTACTGTCCATTTTGCTTTCCTGTTTCTTCCATGTCTGTTTGTCTGGCCCCTGGCTGCCTGGCCTCCAGTTGGCTGGTTGGCTCCCCCTTTTTTTCTGCCCACCAGTCCCACTGCCTAGTTATTGGTCATTCAGCTTTTTGTTAAACCAAAGCAGGTGCCTTAGGCAAACAACACATCTTTACATAGTTAAACACATATTCTATTACACATTTCCTGTTTTGTCTAAATAAAAGGGAATGTTTTAATTTTAACCTAGTAAAACTTTATACAGTAGGAACGATTATAAAGTAAGAATTACATTTACAATATCCAATTTGTATTTGGCAAATTCGGAGGAAGTACACCATTATTTATCCTATCTTGGTGAGTCCAAAGTTTTGTACCCTATCATAACTATACTATAACTGTTTAATCTTCACCTCCAGATCCCAGAAGGACATAATATTATCTGAGTAAATAAGAAGTGCAGTGCAAGTCACTTCCAAACTAAGAAATCACAGAGAGGTCTGGCTGCCTGGACAATCACCCAAGGTTCCTCTTCAACATTAGTACATCCATTCTCAGATTATAGGCATAGACTATCTGGTAGACTTTTTTATGATGCAGGAATTTTGAAGGACTGTCCTACCTTGCTTGGCAAGTTTGACAGTCACTTTCCTTTGTGTCCTGCACAATAGCTGGCAGACTTTTCTATGGAGCAGGAATTTTGAAGAACTGTTCCATCTTGTCTCTGCAAAGTTTGGCAGTCACTTTCCTTTGTGTCCTGTATGTCCAGTTTGGACAGCATGCTGTCAGCAGTTGAGGCAAGAACAGTTTCATGACCAAATGGTGAGCTTTGCCACAATGAAAGCAATCTCCATATGGAGGTTCTTTGGTGCTCATTAACCTTTTATGAAGTAGATTGTTACTGCCAGGTGCAGACATGTCTCACTGTCATGAAAAGCCTTAGGTTATTGAACATCCTAAATGCCACATTCTGTAGTTCTTTGAAGCACTTGAAGATCACCTATCTTCATACCTAACATGACTACAAGTTTGATTATTATAGATGACTAACTACCAACCTGCATTTCTTCCTTCCTTCCTTCCTTCCTTCCTTTCTTTCTTTCTTTCTTTTTTTTTTTTTTTTTTTTTTTTTTTTTGAGATGAGGTTCGCTGTGTAGCTTTGGAGCTTGTCCTGGACCTAGCTCTTGTAGATCAGGCTTGTCTCAAACTCTTGAACTCACAGAGATCTGCCTCCCTCAGCCTACCAAGTGCTACAATTAAAGGCATATGCCACCATCACCTGGTTCAACCTGCATTTCTAAATTATACATTTTTAAATGAGCTACACAATACTCCCCAAATGTGTAGAAATGCACAAATAGTATAACAAAAATAACTTGATTTTTGTATCAATATACCAAAATCCATACCAATGTAAAATATTTGAGATTAATAGTTGTCTTTTTATCCTTTATTTCTATATCTCCCATAAACAATGACAAACATCCATAACTCATGAAATGACCAAAAATCACCCACCTACCTCTTGGAAATGTGGGCATTGTGTTCTCTAGACTGTTGCTTTTTGTCTGGAGGTGATGGCATCTTTAGGGGACCCTGAAAAAAATTAAGATAATGGTCAAATCCTGGGGAAACTAGTTGTAACATTGTTGTTATATGCCATCCATCTTGTAATTTTTTCTTGGTTTATTCATGTCTGTAGTCAAGATTTCCAATCAAACCTGATTTCTATTAACCTTGAAGGAACACAGCCTTTTGTTTCCTGTGGAGACAAAAGCATAACCGCTTCCCCAATGCAACACATTTTCTGAATTCCATGTTAAAGTTAAGACATCCCTAAAATATCTAGGCTGGTTTAATTCAGAAGTTCTTTTATGATCTTTTGTCTCTCAGCAGCTGTTATTCATGCATCAGCATTAAAAAAAAAATCAAAGTCAACAAAGCACCATACAGAATCCAGGCTCCCTGTGTATTTCCCAGCTTTACTTGGCTTATTCTTTTTACTACTTTACTCTTTCTTTAAAGACTTTAATTATTTTTAAACTATTTAAAATTTCTATGACTGTTCTAGGCCCATTTCCTTTTCTTTCTTAAGTGCCTACCTACATTTGTAAAAACAACATTGTAACCTGTTTGGAGGTGTTTTTGTTTGTTTGTTTTGTTTTGTTGTTTTTTGCTTTCAGCTTTCTCCTTTGGAAATTCAGGCCTCGTGTTGGGTGCCAAAGGTAGTAGGCTTGTTTGGACCACCCAAATCAAGACATGGAGACATATTAATTATGAATTCTCAGCCTTATCTTAGGCTTGTTTGTAGCTAACTTTAAACAAGCAAACAAACAAACAAACTTAAATCAACTCATTTCTATTAATCTATGTACCGCCCCAAGGCTCATTTACCTCATCTATGTACTATTCATTCTGCTTTCCTGCTTCCTCTGTACCTGCCTGACTGGCCCTGGCTGCCTGGCCTCCAGCTGGCTGTCTGGCTCCTCTTTTCTCTCTGACCACCAGCTCCAACTATCCCTCCTCTGCCTAGCTATTGGTTATTCAGCTTTTTATTAGGCCAATCACATGCTGAGGCAGGCAAAGTAAAACAGCAACGCATCTTTGTATAGTTAATTATTCTACAGCACAAACAAATGCAACACATCTTTACATAGTTAAGTGAATAATCTATTCCACAACATGACTTCATGTTGGCTGGTTCAAGTCTGGACATATCTTTATCTCTAGATGCAACATAATGATTTGTTTGTCTGCTTCCACTTGTAGACTGAGTTCTTTTGAGCATAGGCTTAGTGTCTTATTACTTTTTTTAATAACCTTACCATAGTTTGAAGTATATAAATTGTTGCAATATTGAATTGAGCAGAAAAATAATGAGATATTGGAAAAGGGACAGAAGGGAACATTGTCAATAGAGAATTATTCTAGGATTAGACATTGTGTTAGTCAGTGTTCTAGTGCTGTGAAGAGATACTATGACAACTCTTATAATGGAAGTCACTTAATTGGGATTCGCTAACAGTTTCAGAGATTTAGTTCATCTGTCATCATGACAGGGAGCATTGTGGCCTGCAGGCAGACATGGTATGAAGAAATTGCTGAGAGTTCTACATATGGACTTGCAGGCAGCAGGAAGAGAGAGACTCTGGGTTTGGAATGGATGTTTTGAAACCTCAAAACCCATCCCCAGTGACATACTTCCTCCCATAAAGCCATACTTCCTAATCCTTTCAAATAGTGCCACTATCTTGAATAGTGCCATTCAAATCTATGGACCTATGGGGAGCCATTCTCATTCAATCCACCACAGACTCATGTGCTATTATATTGGAAGCCAACAATTTTTCTCTTCAAGTATAAGGTTTAGATTGCTTGCATGAAAGATAAATGAATTAGCAGTTTTCAAACTTTAGAAATTTAGCTCTGACTGTGAAAACTATGCCATTCCATGCCAGTGGGACACATTTTTTGGTCCATAGCAGTTCTAATTGAGTGAAGGCAAATGGAATAAAATATAGGATTAATTGTTTCTAACTCAATTAACTATATTGCCACTTGGCTTTCAAGGAGATTTTTTTGTTGTTCTTGTTGAATTCTTCCAGAAACCTTTCCCTGAGTTTAAAACTTCAATCTTGAGCCAGCTTAGTGCCTATTTTCTTTCTCCAGAGAAATAGTTACCACGTATTATTACTTTGTCTATATTCTTACCAAAGCTTTATGTGCCTTCTCCAACAGCTCTTATGAGCTTCCTGCTTACTGGGAGTATGGGGATGTGTAGCAGGCTTTTTCACCGGCTGTCACAAATATTGACATGAAAAATTATTATTAATTATGAAAGCCTAGCATTTAGCTTAGGTTTGTCTAACCAGTTCTTTTTTTTTTATGCATATAGAGTATTTTTTATTTAATTTTATATAACAAAGTCCAATTAAATGAAAACAAACATTTATACACAATATTTGGGAATTTGGGCGTCGTTCTTTCCAAACTACTTCCTGCTGGTAAGGGGCGCTGTCTTGGGGGATTCGAAGAAGATTCAGATATCCTAGCTGTAGTCTGTAGGGCTGTTTTGTCCAGCTGTTTGGAATGTAGGATCAGCTTGTACTCTGTTTCAGGCGGTCTGGTGTGATCAAACCACATTAGTCTGGAAGGAATCCACATCTTTTCATTTTCTGTGGAAACAAAAATAGAAATACTTTTCCCCAGTAACTTGTTCTTCAACTTAAATTTTGGAGTCAAAGCGTTTTTTTTTTTTTTTTTTTTTTTTTTTATTATTTTACATGTCGATCCCAGTTCCTTCTCCCTCCCTCCCTCCCTCCCCCCAAGCCCTCCCCTCCCTCCTTCCCTCCCTTTTGCCCTCTCTACCCTCTCCCATGCACTCTAAACACCCTCCCCTCCCAACCCCCCACCACAATACAATATGTAGGGGAATGCCATCCAGTTGGGGTCATGTAGATCTGACAGGTCATGTGAAGTAGGGACTAGGGCTTCTCTCCTATCTCTAGAATAAGGCAGTTATCCCTCCATGGGGGATATGTTTGCAAAGTCCTTTTGTGCACCAGGGATACATCCTGGCTCCACTGTCTGAGGTCTCTCAGACTGCTCAGACCTTCTGGCTGAGACCCATATTCAGGGGGGTCCGAGTCAGACCCCTGTTGGCTTCCCAGCTATCAGTCTAGTGGCCCTTAGCTCCTCCTTGTTCAGGTAAGCTGTCTCTATGTACTTCTACCGCATGGTCTTGTCCTCTCCATCTGCTTCTGGGTTCTAGTTTGACTCAGTGTTTATGTATGGGTGTTTGCTCCTGTTTTCAACAGGCATTAGTTGAGGACTCCATGGAGAAGTTAGTTGTTGATCTCACTCTCCGGGAAGGGCATTTATGATAGCCTTTCCACGGAAGCTGAGATTGTTAGTTGGGAGCAGTCTTGTAGTTCCCTCGACCTTTCTTTGTGTTCAACTTTATCTTCAAACCAATATTGGCTCCCTCTTTTATGTTCTCTCTCTCTGTCTCTGTCTCTCTCTCTCTTTCCTATTTTCCATTCCTAACCAGGCTCAATCCTCCTGGTCGCACATGCCTTCCTCTCCTCCCTCTCATTTTCTCCTACTTCTCTCTCCATTAGCTGTCCTCCCCCACTATAGCTGTCCCTTCCCAGTTCTGTGAGGGACTTTATATGAATCTCTTAGAATACAACTTGTATCCTAGTTCCTCTGGTGATGTGAATTATAGGCTGGTGATCATTTGATCTAGGTCTAAAATCCATATATGAGTGAGTACATACTGTGTTCCTCTTTTTGTGACTGGGTTACCTCATTCAGGATGGTCTAACCAGTTCTTATAACTTAAGTTAAACCATTTATGTTAATCTATGTTCTGCCATGTTACCTCTTTTCCATCCTGTACCTCCTATTTCCTCTCCATTTCTGGCTGGCAACTCTGCCTTTCTTCCTCTCAGAATTCTCTTTCTGCCCAGAAGTTCTGCCTATATCTCCTGCCTAGCTATTGATCATTTAACTTTTTATCACACCAATCACAGCAATACATCTTCACACAGTGTACAAATATCCCTCAATAGGAATGGTTTAATTTGTTGACCTACTAGGACTCTTCAAAACTACCACAAACAATATGCTTATTTTACTCAAAAGAAATAACTTAGTTATAAACTATATACTGGTATGTTGCTGAATCCTAATGGTTCTTTCAGGGGAGGAGGTGAGAAGGCATGGTGCCAACAGCAGAGACACCAGAAGTCAGGTAAAAAAGCAAACAGAAAACTCGTTTATTCAGGAATAGTGAGACCCTCCTCCCACACCCAGGCAGAGTTCCAACCTTTGACATTGTGTGGTAGCCTCTCATTGGCTGGGCATGATCAGGACTTCTGATAGCACCTGTTGCTAGGCCCTCACGCAGACTCCATGTAGGCTCATCTCTTTGTCTTGTACGCCTTATGTTCCTCCACTGATAGAATAGCATTTTGGAGAACTAAAATATTACTGTGTTTGACAAATAATAATAATAATAATAATAATAATAATAAAAATGTTATAAAAAGCCTTCATGTTCTAATATGACTTTGCTTGTTTCTTCTGTCTTTTATTTCCTACCCATTTGATGTAGCCATGTTAGACTACTTAAGTTAACCAAATGTGCTACGGTCTTGTGTCATCATTTATGCTACTTTATATTACCACTACACTTCTAGAAAGGATTTTCTCTTGTGCCATTGCCTAGATAGTTCTGAATAAGTGGGACTCAATAATGTCTGTCAATGGTTGTTTTATATTCTTTGACCTGCCACCAACTGTTTTGGCCTTCAAAAGAAAAAGAACACAAGTAGCAAATATGTTGGATGAGAAAGCCAAATATATATATCTCATACAACCAAGGACCCTGGTTAATAGTGTATTTTATTTAAGATTTTTGATAAACTAATAATATAACTGCTTTTGGTAACTAAGAAAATGGGTAACTAAGATGATAAATATATTCATTTATTATATTACCATACCATTTTACTGTATAGTTATCACATACACTGTATATCTTAAATATATATAATAAAGCTTATTTTTGAAGTATATTTAATAGTAAAAATTTAATTATTGATTCCTCTAGATACAGGGCTGTAGCTAATCCTCCCTTAAATGATTTTCAATTTATGTTACATAATCAATACTGAAGGCCTGATATTGTGATTTCTTTTATCATTTCTTTACAAAAAAGAAAATTTGAGAGTAAATATTAGGGTATAAATCTGAGAGATCCACTTAGTGATGAAGAGATAATCACTCTTCTCTCTCCACTTCCCAGATCAAAAGGGCTGTGGTACCCCTTATCTCCTCTTCTTCCTTCCTGTGCTCTTCTCTCTCCTCTGAGTCAGCTGGGGAACTCTATGGTCCACTCCAGCCAGCTGAATGTGCACTTTGCCCTCCAAACTGAGGTCAGACTCTATTGGTGATCTTGGAGCAATCAACACAAGCAAATCTCCTTCAACAAACCAATATACTTGTTTACCTTTTATAGCGGTTAACTCACCATATTATAATGTTTTGTTTAATAGTAATGCTGGTTTATTTGTTTGTTTTCAAGACAGGGTTTTTCTATGTATCCCTGGTTGTTCTGGAACTCACTCTGTAGACCAGGCTGGCCTCAAACTCAGAGATTCATCTGCCTCTGCTTCCTGAGTGCTGGGATGAAAGGCTTGCCCCCCCCCCATCACCGGCTCATTTAACAGTAATGCTCTAACACTTCTCGTACATTACAATTTCTAAGAATATTTTTTATATATATAGTCTAGCCTGGTGGTGCAGGCCAGTGTTCTCAGCTTGTTGGAGGCTGAGAGGGGAAAGATGAAAGTTCAAGCCTTGCCTAGGTTATAGAGTTGGTATTAAGGGAAACCCATATAGTGAAATGGTTATGCTGGAGGAACACATTAATATAGTCATCATTTCACACAGTTGGCAGTTTTCTCCAGTATAGCAAGAATAGTTATAATCCCCTTTACTTAACAAAAATGTTGAATAGAATGCACTAGAAATTGTAGCCCTCCTGTTGTAATAGTGTGTTTTAGGTCCCCTTTACTTAACAAAAATCTTGAATAGACTGCACTAGAAACTAGCCCTCCTGTTGTAATAGTGTGTATTAGGGGGCTTGCATATCCTACATAAATGCTTTCAAGGATCAAATACCATATCCACCTGTCTTCCTTATCTCCCCCACTTCAACAGTTCTGGGAATCCCTTCAAGGAAATGACTAACAACAAATACAAAAAAAGACTCAGTTTTCTGCATGTGAACTTTATTGAATTTACTACAGACAGGTGTGCAAGAATAATATTTTCATATTGTGGAGTAAAGGCTTGGGCCTCAGACAAAGGAAAGCAGCTGTGAATAGTGGAGCACAGCATAAGACTAAGATTTAGAATATGGTATCCTTTGTGAAATTGCTTTAAAAACTGTCACAGAGGTGGTGGAGACAATAATGATTTAGATAATCATCATAAGGATGCTAAAAAATCAGAAAACTGATGCTCAGGCACTTTGTAGGGGAGTCATAGGCCTGGACCCAGTCATATTGCTCACTATCTTCCTGTCAATAAACTCCACAGAGAAGGCATAACAATGAAACCCAGGCAGAAGGAGTTCAGAAGGAGTGTATAACACAAACCAGACCATAAGGATCAGGCACAATGAAGTCTTTGGGCATGTTGTTCAAGTTGGTTTTGACAACAGCTGAGCCATGGAGTGTGGTGAACCTTGGCAGATTCCATGGCAGGTGAGTGTGACCAAGGCAGAGGGACAAACATGCCAGGCAGACAGAGCTTAAGTGAGAAGTTTTTTTTTTTTTTTTTTTTAGAAAGGAGAGGGAGGGGGAAGGAAAGGGAAAAGAGGTAAAGGAACACAAGAGAGGATAGAAGAGGAGACAGGAAAGGTCCTGTCTGCCCCAGGGGAACTGTGGGGAAGAGAGTGGGAAAGAGAGAGGTGGGCAGAGAGCTGAAAAAGACAATAGCTGGAAAGAGAAGAGAGCCTAAGAGGGTGGGAGTCTGCCTTTTAAAGGGGTCCTTTGCACCTGCATGCATACTACGCAATCATGGAACCCTGGGCTGGCCAGGGTACTGCCTGAGTGCATTCTGACAGGTGACAGGGGCAGGCAGGCATAATGCCGGAATCCTTACAATAGAGGTCCCCAAGATCAGCCACCATTTATTCTTCTTTTCACTCATAGCTTTAGGGGAGTCCGGTATTGCTGGTCAAGAAGGCTTAGTATGTGTGGTTCATGGTATTGATTCTAGAACAGCCACCCTTTCTGGACTATATCTGCTGTTATCCTTGATCTAATTGACTATAAGTTATTTAAGTGTAGGTTAAAGGCTTTTTAATAATTAACTGTAAGGTTGATCAGTGATTCATTAAAAACTTACAAAATTATCAATGATGAGCAAAATCATTTTAGTTTCTTATAAATGTGAAAAACAAATATCCACATCAATCAAGATAGCTAATCAGTGATTAGTTAATTATTTATTTTTGCAGTACTAAGGATTGAATGCTTAAGTTTTAATCTTCAGCTCTTTCTTTCACTTCGAGATAGGATCTCTCTAAGTAGCTCTAGGCTGAGCTTGCACTCACTCTGTAGTCCATGAAGGTCTTGAATTTGCCATCCTGCCACAGCTTTCCATGATCTACAAGTACAGGCCTGTGCTACCAGACCTGGATATATTTATAAACATTTTTATAAACTGTAAAGTGCTATTAAAAACATTATTTGTTATTGCTTGATATTGACACTCTATACCCTCAGTGAGTCTTTTGGTAAGCTTGTTCTGAGTCTCTCTAAGTCACCTCTGATGAGGTGAAATATCCCCCTGCTTGCTTGCACCTCCCAGAGAATGGCTTCATGTTATCTGTTTCTCTGGGAACCAGAGAAGACTTTGTTTACTTGAGCCTTTCATGCTATAGATCTTGTCATTGCTTCTTCTGAAAAAAAGAATGGCGTGGGACCATTCTCCCATTTCAGTTCTTCCAGGAACAACTGAAGTTAATTTAGGATATAACCCTCTTATCTGCTTCTTTCTTTGAGGGGCCAAACCATTTTCTACAATAATTTTAGCTTGATTTAATCTGGTATAAAGAGACTTGGGATTTTTTGGAGGCCATAGAGATCCCCTTTTCTATTATGGATTTAGTCTTCAGAGGACCCCAATAGTAAAATGATAGTATAGCCCCAAACTATTCTTTTATACTTTATTAGGTTCTTTCTTATTTGGATCTTGTGATGTGACTCTAGAGATACATATTAATATACTATGGTTTTTAGTCCTGTATCCTCCCAATGAATAACTGTTGCTGAGAATTTAATTTCTAATGTGCCATATTCTCTGTCATTGTTAGAGAAGAAAAAAGAGGGAAGTTCCAATGGAAGAGAATGAATAAACCACTCTTAAGTCAAGTGTGTTAGGTGCTAGGGAAGCAATAAAACTAGTAAAATAATTGGTAAAAACACGTGCACACACACACACACACACACACACACACACACACACACACACACAGTGCCTGCTTACAGTTCTGAGAACTTCTGCAGATTTTTAAGGAAAACAAAACCAGTATAGTACAGAGGAAACAGTTTCCAAACATTTATACTTTGTGCTACCAAGTATTTGTGTCACCATCATAGGCAATTTGGGGGCCTCTATTTAAAAAATTAGAAATATAAGTTCTTATGTCTTCCAAGGCCTTTGTGAATTAATTTCTAGAAATTGAGTGATTTCTAAAATTTGAATCCCTTGGCAGTATAAAGAGTTGTTCAGAGAGGAAGAAGATGGCTGTGGATTGGAGTTCAGAAGATTTGATCTGAAATTTGAAGGACGAGTAGGATCTATATAAGTATTTCAGTTAAAAGAAAAGCAAGAACAAAAGCAAAAGCATAATAATGACGAGTCTGGTATCTAGAGATTGAGGCTCGTTGCCATGAAGGTTTTGTGCAGAGGAAAAAGGTATGTACATGATAATATACATCATGTATTAGCCATATACAATGTTTCTGGCAGAAAATGCTTTGTGTAGAAGTATTCACTTACTATGTTATGAAACAGATTACTGTTATTAACCTAATTTTACACGTGGAGAAACTAAAGCTCCTAGGCTTAGAACTAGGAGTCTAGCTCCTATGGCATGCTCCTAGCCATCATACTCCATTCACTAGATAACACTGTTCCATATTTCTCCTGATGTAGATGTGCCCAAGTCTGTGATACAGAAACATTACTGAGGTGGGACAATTTCTCTTTCCATTTCTTTTCTTTATTTTGTTATTATTTTTTATAGTTCTGAGGCCTTGTAAATGTTAGGTAACTCTACCAGATGTCCTGATACTGGATGATATTTTATTCCTTCTCTTTATTATTAATCCATATATACATTCTTACTTATCCATTAGCACTCTTTGAATAAAAAAGCAGTGTATCTCTAAAATAATACAATTGATTACCAGTAACACTGAAAATATAAATGTCAATTATTTTTCTGTTATCACTAGAAAGAGTAGAAATAGGTGCTTTGTAGGAATAAGAGGATTACCAGAAACAAGTCAAGTTTTGTGAGATTAAAATATGTTATATAGGGATAATTCATTGATGAACCTGTTAATCTTGGGAAATGTAGACCAAATTGCTGTTGACATTTTATTTCCTATTACTTAGTTCCCAGCAGGTGGAGTTAAGATGAGCTCAAATATGGTTATGGTTATTGACAATATTTTTTTTTTGCATTTCTATAAAAGAGCTATAGAAACAAAAACTTCTGTAAATGGAAATAGGAAAATTTTAACTCTGAAATTATGGTAAAATAGGAACCATTCTTCCTTGCTAACTTCATAAATGGAAAGTCAGATTTTTTTTAAAGCATAAATTACTATTTGATTTGGCAAAGTAGAATGTGAGTGATTTTCTGCAGCATGTAAACTATGCAGTTGTGGTTGAAAAAAATGCACTCAGCTGACTAGGAGAGGACATTGTGATTCTATATTATACACGTTAGTAGAATTTTATAATTTCCTGTATACATTGACTTTGAATATTGTTTTATTTAATTTTCCCCTAACTTTGAGAAAAATGAGTGTAGTTTCCTATTAGGAAATCAAAGCTCGGAAAGTTTGTGATTTTCTTGTTGCTATAATCAAATAGGTACTTTGAAACCTAGACCCCTCTATGTACCCTTCAACTCCCCTCTTCTCTGCAGCTCAACTCCATGATGTTCTTGCACAGAAACACCAGGTTTAGATAAAAATTGCCCAAGCTGTAAAGAGCCTGTATGGTTTGTGACAGGTGTTGCGTAGGTTGATTGAAAAATAACTTAAGGACCATCTCTTTTCCTTGTGTTTTTGTTAATTTTTGTAATACTTTTTAAACTTAGATCTCCTGTTGCCTCTGGTATATTTCAGACCAATTTTAAGTCCTCAGAAGAGGAAATTTTCACTCAGGAACTCAGTTCCTTTAAAGCCTTTTACTTTTCTTATACCATAAATTTACATATTAGAGCCCAGATTAGTGTTAGACTTAAGCTTCCACTAACAAGATTATTTTCTGTTGACATATTTTTTTCCTGCTCTCTTTTTACCCCACATAGTCCCTCTCAAAACAGCCTTGTCTCACCAGTTAATTCCAGCTATAGTTACATAGAAAGTTCTGGGAGCCAGAGATAAGTTTTGGAGGAGGAGAAAAGATTTATGAAGCTCCTGCTTCTACTTTGGAGTCTTTCTTAAAAACCCCAGGGACTCCCTACTGTCCTAGGCATATTCTAGACATCATGTTTTACTTTAGACCTTAGAAACAAAGAGCTGGCCAGGAGTTCATGATTTAATTTAGTTTTTCTTATAGTTAAACCTTAGAAACAGACATAAAGAGCCTTTTGTTTGTTTTAACAGATCTAACCCTCTTCCTGGGGTTGTTTGTTTTAAGGTTTCCCATGTATTTCATTCATTCTTCCATGAACTTTTTCATAAGAATTGGTGCTATAAGGCTGAGCATGGGAGACGTCGGCAGTGGAAACAGAATTAAACAAGCAGTGTAATAAAATGTTTTTATTGCTGTGCCAACATGATCAGAAGAATTTTAAATAGAAAGTATTACTCTATATTTTTACCATAGCAATAGAGCAGAGAACTTTGGCTCTTGCCATAAACTTTGTCAATATTTATAGATATATAAATTACTTCTTCTCATAGCTGTGGCTGGAGTTAGGTTATTATTTATTTTTAACTTGATTTTTTACACATTCTAATATTTGTTTATATTTGCTTTAAACATATAAACTGTGTAATTTTAAATGATATGCTCATTGTTAATGAAGAGGAATGGATGATGATAACTTCAGTGACTTTTTGGGTGTTTGTTTGAATTGGTAAACATAACCTGAGATTTTGAAGTTAAGAAAGGGATTTTAGGAGAGGTGTTTTGAGATAGGGTCTCTATGTAGCTCTGGCTGGCCTGGAACTTGCTATACAGACCAGGCTGGCCTCAAACCCATAGAGTTCCACCTGCCTCCACCTTCCAAGTGCTGCCATTAAAATTGTACATCACCATGTCTAGTCCTAGAAAGGGATTCTTTAAGATAAAGTCAGTGCTTCAGGTAGGACTGAAACCTATAGAGTGTGCTTTGAGTTTCACTGGGCCAAAGGGCTGTTTTTTTTTTTTTTTTAATTTATTTTATATAACAAAGTCCAGTTAAATGAAAACAGACATTTATACACAATATTGGGAATTTGGGCGTTGTTCTTTCCAAAATACTTCCTGCTGGTAAGGGGCGCTGTCATGGGGGATTTGAAGAAGATTCAGAAGTCCTGGCTGTAGTCTGTAAGGCTGCTTTGTCCAGCTGTTTTGAATGTAGGATCACCTCGTACTCTGTTTCAGGCGGTCTGGCGTGATCAAACCACATTAGTCTGGAAGGAATCCACATCTTTTCATTTTCTGTGGAAACAAAAATAGAAATCCTTTTCCTCAGTAACTTGTCCTTCAACTTAAATTTTGGAGTCAAAGCATTTTTTTTTAATTTAATTTATTATTTTACATGTCGATCCCAGTTCCCTCTCCCTCCCTCCTTCCCTCCCTTTTACCCTCTCTGCCCTCTCACATGCACTCTAACCACCCTCCCCTCCCATTCCCCCCATCCCAATTCCATATGTAGGGGAATGCCATCCAGTTGGGGTCATGTAGATCTGACAGGTCATGTGAAGTAGGGACTAGGGCTTCTCTCCTATCTCTAGATTAAGGCAGTTATCCCTCCATGGGGGATGTGTTCGCAAAGTCCTTTTGTGCACCAGGGATACATCCTGGCTCCACTGTCTGAGGTCCCTTAGACTGCTCAGTCCTTCTGGCTGAGACCCATATTCAGGGGGTCCTGAGTCAGTCCCTTGCTGGCTTTCCAGCTATCAGTCTGGTGGCCCATTAGCTCCTCCTTGTTCAGGTAAGCTGTCTCTATGTGTTTCTGCCACCTGGTCTCGTCCTCTCCATCTGCATCTGGGTTCTAGTTCGACTCAGTGTTTATGTATGGGTGTTTGATCCTGTTTCCAACAGGCATTAGTTGAGGGCTCCATGGAGAAGTTAGTTGTTGATCTCACTCTTTGGGAAGGGCATTTATGATAGCCTTTCCACGGAAGCTCAAATTGTTAGTTGGGAACAGTCTTGTAGTTCTCTAGACCTTTCTTTGTGTTCAATTTTATCTTCAAACCAATATTGGCTCCCTCTTTTATGTTCTCTCTCTCTGTCTCTGTCTCTCCCTCTTTCCTGTCTTCTATTCCTAACCAGGCTCAATCTTCCTGGTCGCACATGTTTTCCTTTCCTCCTCCTTGTTTTCTCCTACTTCTCTCTCCATTCGTTGCCCCCCCCCCACTTCCCCTGAGCTCTGGGGGACTTGTCCCTTCCCAGTTCTGTGAGGGACTTTATATGAATCTCTTAGAATACACCTTGTATCCTAGTTCCTCTGGTGGTGTGAATTATAGGCTGGTGATCCTTTGATCTAGGTCTAAAATCCATATATAAGTGAATACATACTGTGTTCCTCTTTTTGTGACTGGGTTACCTCATTCAGGATGGTTTCTTCAAGTGCCATCCACTTGCCTTCGAATTTCAAGATACCATTATTTTTTTTCTGCAGAGTAGTATTCCATTGTGTAGATGTGCCACATCTTCATTAACCATTCTTCAATTGAGGGACATCTAGGTTGCTTCCAGGTTCTTGCTATTACAAATAGTGCTGCTATGAACATAGTTGAACAGATGTCTTTGTTGTATGGATGTGAATCCTTTGGGTATATGCCTAAGAGGGGGATTGCCAGGTCATGTGGTAAACTAATTCCCATTTTCCTGAGGAACCGCCATTCTGATCTCCAAAATGGCTGTATGAGTTTGCACTCCCACCAGCAGTGGAGGAGTGTTCCCCTTTCTCCACATCCTCTCCAACATAAGTCATCATTGGTGTTTCTAATTTTAGCCATTCTGGCAGGGGTAAGATGGTATCTCATAGTTATTTTGATTTGCATTTCCCTGATAGCTAAGGATGTGGAGCATTTTCTTAAGTGTCTTTCAGCCTTTTTGATTTCCTCTATTGAGAATTCTTTCTTCAGTTCTGTACCCCATTTTTTAATAGGGTTATTTGGTGTTTTGTTGACTAGTTTCTTGAGTTCTTTGTATATTTTGGAGATCAGCCCTTTGTCAGATATAGGATTGGTGAAAATCTTTTCCCAGTCTGTGGGCTGCCGTTTGGTCTTGTCCACTGTGTCCTTTGCCTTACAGAAGCTTCTAAGTTTGAAGAGGTCCCATTTGTTAATTGTTTCTCTCAGTGTCTGTGCCCCTGGAGTTATGTTCAGGAAGCGGTCTCCTATACCAATTTGTTCAAGGGTACCTCCTACTTTATCTTCTAAGAGGTTCAATGTGGCTGGATTGATGTTGAGGTCTTTGATCCATTTGGACTTGAGTTTTGTGCATGGCAACAGACATGGGTCTATCTGCAGTCTTCTACACACCCTTATCCAATTGTGCCAGCACCATTTGTTGAAGATGCTGTCCTCGCCCCATTGTATAATTTTAGCTGTTTTGTCGAAAATCAGGTGTTCATAGGTGCGTGGGTTAATATCAGGATTTTCAATTCGATTCCATTGGTCTACCTGTCTATTTTTATGCCAATACCAGGCTGTTTTCAGAACTATAGCTCTGTAGTAGAGCTTAAAGTCAGGAATGGTGATGCCTCCTGAAGTTCTTTTATTGTATAGGGTTGTTTTGGCTATCCTGGGTCTTTTGTTTTTCCATATAAAGTTGATTATTATCCTTTCAAGGTTGGTGAAGAATTGTGGTGGGATTTTAATTGGGATTGCATTGAATCTGTAGATTTCTTTTGGCAGGATTGCCATTTTTACTATGTTTATCCTACCTATCCAAGAGCATGGGAGATCTTTCCATTTTCTGGTATCTTCTTTAATTTCTTTCTTTAGAGTCACAAAGTTCTTATTATATAGGTCTTTTACTTGTTTGGTAAGCGTTATACCAAGATACTTTATGTTGCTTGTGGCTATTGTAAAAGGTGATGTTTCTCTGATTTCTTTCTCTGTCTCTTTGTCGTCTGAAAAAAGTAGGGCTACTGATTTTTTTGAGTTTATCTTGTATCCTGCTAGTTTGCTGAAGGTGTTTATCAGCTATAGGAGTTCCCTGATAGAGTTTATTGGGTCTCTTATGTAAACTATCATATCATCTGCAAATTGAGACAGTTTGACTTCTTTTCCAATTTGGATCCCCTTGATCTCCTTTTGTTGTCTTATAGCATTAGCTAGAACTTCTAGTATGATATTGAAGAGATATGGAGAGAGAGGGCAGCCTTGTCTTGTTCCTGATTTTAGAGGAATTGGCTTAAGTTTCTCTCCATTCAGTTTGATGTTGGCAGTTGGTTTGCTGTATATTGCTCTTATTATGTTTAGGTATGTTCCTGTTATCCCTGACCTCTCCTTTTTTTGTTTTTAATATTTATTTTATTAATACATTTTGTTTGTATGTTTATTTATTTATTTATTTGAGACAGGTTTTCTCTGTGAAATAGTCCTGGTTGTCCTGGAACTCACTCTTTAGACTAGGCTGGTCTCAGACTCACAGAGATCCACCTGCCTCTGCCTCCCAAGTGCTGGGATCAAAGGTGTGTGCCACCACTGCCCAGCTATTTATTTATTTTATATGTCAGCCACAGTTTCCCCTACTGCCTTTCCTCCCAGTCTCTCCCATACTCTCCTTGTTCCCACCCCCCAATCCACTCTTCCTTTGCTTAGGGAAGGTCTCCTATGAGTATCAACAAAACATGGCATATCAAGATGTGGTAAGGCTAAGTACCTCCCCATGTATTAAGGCTGGGAAAGGTGACCCAATATGAGAAGTAGGGTCTCAAAAGCCAGTAAAAGAGTCAGAGACAGCCCCTGTTCCTAATCTTAGGAGTTCCACAAGATGACCTATGGTAATATTTTGTTTGTGCTCTAACAAATAAAGCTTGCATGGAGATCAGAGTGTGGAGCTAGCTACTAGTTAACCATAGAAGCCAAGCAGTGGTGACCCACATATATGCTCAAGCCATGTCCAGTGTGAAGGCTTACTTCCTGTTATCAGTGGATCAAGATGTAGAATTCTCAGCTTTTTCTCCATTATTATGTCTGCTTGCATGCTGCCATGTCCCATTATGATGATAATGGAGTGTGAACCTCTGAAACTATAAGCCAGCCCCAATTAAATTTTTTCATTTATAAGAGTTGCTGTGATCATGGTGTCTCTTTATAGCAATAGAAAACCTAACTAAGACACTAGTCTTGTTAGTTTGACCATATCTTCATGAGATTCATCTGTTTTCTTTAACCAGCATTAGTTTATTCTTTTACTGCTGATTAGTATTGTTATGTGACTATATCACAATTTGTCAATCTACCCTGTTATTGTTGTATATCTAAATTCTATCCAAGAGACTTTACTACTAAATTGTTGATCATCTTGTCTGCATGTTTCTTAATTTGTAAATAGAATATATTGATTAGATAATTTTGGGCTCTTTTTAGAGTCTATAGTGAGAAGGCCCACGTGGGGAATATGTAGTGCCATTTGCATATTATTTTAGCCAGAACAGCTCACGTTTAGTTGTTATACGTATTGCTGAGCTTCTTCCTGAGGTTTCAGTTAAAGCAAAGTATTGTGTGCCAAATAATGTGCTTGATTCTCTCTACTAGAAGATAGTAGCTCTCCACTAAGAGTCTTGTCACCTTTGTGATAGATTATGAATGGTAACACTGACATAAGTAAAATGTTTGTTTTTAACTTTTTTTTTTTTTTTTTTTTTTTGCACAAAGCCTCATGTTGTCCTTTGACTGTCATAGGGGAATAGAGAGGAAGTTAATTAATTTGCCAGGAATAGATGGTCAGTAAAGAATTAACAAATGAAACATTTGGGCTGGATTTAAAGGAAGAGGAAATTGACTAAGTGGATTGGGAGACTGAAGAAATAATGCATTTCAGGGAGAGGAATGAGGCAGGAAAGCATGAAAAGACAATGCTATTTTGGAATACTGTGTTTAATGTGGATACTGTTTATTATGGGAAGAACATGACTGAGGAACGGGGAGTGTCCCTGGGCTCCTTTATAAAATGTTTTGAGTATTAGAGCTAATACATAATTATAAATATCTTTTAGATGAATATTGAGCTCTACTAGATGAAACCAAACTTGGTTTCATATCTTGATGAGTGCAAAGTCAAAAGGTACAATGAGGAAATAAAAGTGAAGAATGTTTTGTTGTAGCAAGTGAGGAGTGCACTAGGGTTGTTTGTAAAGCAATCTTCTCTCTGATCTAAGAAAGCATGGACTTTTATTGGGGAATCTGCAATCATTCATGTAGGGGAACAAAAGTAGGAGTGAGCACATTCCTGAGCATGCTCAATTTTGAGGCAGGCATTGGGGCACATGCTTTTAATCCTATCACTTGCAGGGAGATGGATATTTGTAAGTCCGAGGCCAGCCTGGTCTGCATTGAGAGTTCCAGAACAACCAGGCCTACATAGAATGATCTTGTCTCAAACAAACAAATATAAACATTTCTGAGCATAATTAGTTTAAAGGCATAGAGCACATGTTTACAAAAGAAAGATGATGGACACATTCTGAGCATGTTAAGCTTAAGGTCATAGAGCACATGTTCTAAAGCCAAAGATGTCATGTACCATGCTAGACAGAGAATGTAATATTGTAATGAGAAAAGTGTAGTCTAGATCACAAAAAGAATGAGTTTAGGGTAACTTGGTAATCTTAGCTGATTCCTTTTGTCTCTCCAAATAGTGTTAGCTGAATAAAATGAAAAACTTTGAAGGTACATTTAAAAGAGGCAGCAGCTTCCTCACTGTAAGGGTAGAATTTGCCTCTTACGGGACCTGCCTCACTTAGCAGCTAACAGATGTAGGACCCTCACACACACAATATTTGGATGTTAACTCAGGTAGGGGAAGTGTTATAGTCAGAAGTGATGCTGATTATAGAAAGTCTTGGTGATGTAAGGCCTGTATTGATTTCTTCTTAGCTCAAGGGTAATATGTTTACCACTTGTTTAAACAAAGGGATAAGGAGTCAGAGGTTGTGCTGAGGAGCAGCAAGTCTCACACTGGTAAATGAGAAGTGCCCTGACTTTTTAAACTCATAATTAGAGTTGGAGAATTATAATTTAACTTTCTATGTAAAAAATTAGAGTAGGCCTCTTGACTCACTTTCCAGTTCCTCTCTATAAGGGACATTTTCGTTATTTCCCCAGAAAGATATGTGCATTGTAATATACTCCATTTGTAGTAATTGGAGCACACCTTTCCATTTTCCTGTCAAATACTCATGTCCCCTGTTTGTTGATCTTCAGAGCCTCATATAATGAGCCTGTGAATTACATTAGGCTGGGAATCAGATCTTTAATTAGATACATATGAAGGATATTTCACTCATTAGCCTTTTAAATTTTTAATCATTTGTGGTTTCAGGTTATCTCTGGGTCCTGTGCAAGTTCTTAGGAAGAACTTCAAATTGGGGGACAGTATGTTGCTGGATGGGAGAAAATGCCAATTCATTCACTTACTATTCACCAGCAGTAAATCGGTGGTTGTTGAGATGTTGCTTTTAACAAGCACTGCACATTACCCCCCTGCAAATTTGCATTTTCAGAAGATCGTTTCCATTTTATACACGAGCGGTAGACTAATTAACTTTTTACATTACAGCTACAAAGTACAGTTATTGTTAAACAAAGCTTTCATACCTCAGTAGAGAAAGTTTAGGAGGAGAACTTTAGGTATCAGAAAAAGGGTTTTTGAGAATGAGCACTCCCTGAGAATTGCAGCCATTGTGAAGTATACAGAGTAGAGTTAGGAGCAGTTCCAGTACTTCCTTTACCTTGGGAATGAAGCATTATGCCAGAATTGCTGGTAAGTTAGGTAAGTTCCAGCTATGAGACAGAGCGGGACCCAAGAAACTGTGATCTGAAGCTTGGGCATTTTAAAATTGGGTCATTATTTATGTATTTATAAAATTCACTACTTGAACATATAATTAATTGGTTGTATTACAACCATAAGGTTGTGTAACTGTCAACACTATCTAATTCCAAAATCTATTCCTCACCCTTAAAAGGCAATCACCTCTCAGTTCTCCTTACCTAGTCTGGCAAACACTTAAGTTTGTTTTCTCTCTGTAGATTTCTCTCTT
This sequence comes from Phodopus roborovskii, assembly GCF_943737965.1. Classification (NCBI taxonomy): domain Eukaryota; kingdom Metazoa; phylum Chordata; class Mammalia; order Rodentia; family Cricetidae; genus Phodopus; species Phodopus roborovskii. The sequence continues at coordinate 7,613,112 of NW_026126578.1, forward strand.
CTAGACATTTCACAAAAACAGAATAATATAATATGTGGCCTTTTGTGTCTGGCTTTTTAAATCTTAGCCTAACATTTCAAAATTCTTCTGCCTTTTAGTATTTCAACCCTTTTTTCCCCTCTCTTTTGGAATTTTTAGAAAATGAGATAAGGTCTCTCTGCATTGTTTTGGCTGTTCTGGAACTCTTTATGTAGACCAACTGGGTCTTGAACGCACAGAGGTCTTCCTGCCTCTGCCTCCTGAGTGCTAGGTTGTGGCATATGCCACCATGTCTGGTTGGAATTTTATTTCTTTTTTACATAGTATCCTCGAGGTGCTGGGTCTGTGTTTAACATTTTGAGGAACTGCCAGGCTATTTTCCAATACTGACTGAACAATTTTAAATTTTAGATGTGTCCCTACCATCACTTTATTAGTCCTTGACACTAGTTATTATCTTTTAAAAACAGATACTATCATAGCCATCCTATGAATTGATGTCTTTGTGTTTTGGGCCTACATTTCCTTAATTAGAAATGGTGTTGAACATCTTTTGATGTGTTTACTGGATGTTATGTATTTTCTTTTTGTAGAGATATATCTATGCAGTCCCTGTTCTCTAATTTAACCAGGCTATTTGGTTAGTTTAATTAGATGGATTTTTTTTATTTCATTGTAAGAGAGTTTCATATGTTATAGATACAGATTCCTTGCTAGATACATGCTTCCTTTGAATTGTCCTGGAACTTTTGGTAGGCCTGAAGCACAAGTTTTAAATTTATAGTTCAACTTATTTTTTAAAAATTATTTTGTTGCTTGTTTTGTGTATATATAGGAAACTATTGTTGGGGTTGGAGAGATGGCTCCATGATTAGGAGTAAGAACTGCTTTGGAAGAGGGCAAAGGGTGTGTTTTATGTCATAACTACTTGGATTCCATATCCAGTGTCCTCTTTTGTTATTATCTGGCACTGCACTCATATGTATACACACCCCACACACACAATTGCCCCACATAATTAAAAGCAAAAATAAAATACTTAAAAAAGAAACTATTATCAAGTCAAAATCCACAAAGATTTATACCTGTATGTTTTTCATGCCTTGAGGGATTCAACCCAGGATCTTGTACAAGTTAGGCTAGTACTTTACTGCTGGGCTACCCCCCTAGACCTAACAACTACACTGGTTTCTAATGCTTTCAGGGCTTTATATCTTCCATTTGGGCCTTTGAATCATCTTACCTAAAATTTTCGTTTATATTGTGAGTTAGGAGTTCAGCTTCATTCTTTAAAATGTAAAATGTAAAACTGTGTGTGTGTATGTGTGTGTGTGTTCCTGGACCTTTTATATTTCACTCAAACAAGGGGATGGGGAAAGAAAGATAGATAAAAGAAAAAGATGTTATTAATAAAAAAGCCAGGCATCATTTAGCCACCTGGAAATACTAGGGTAACATGTTCTTCTCTGTCTCTTCTATATCCTGCAACTGGGCGGTAATTTCTTAGAACTGGAACACAGGGAAGAGAAAAAAAGATGAATATCTGAAACAGATTTTGTTTCTGCTCGGAAGAGAAAGGGATGGGTGTGGGTGTGGGAGCTCATGTGTCCAGGCATCAAAACTTGGCAGAGAATTTACTAAGAGCAGATGGAGTGAGGATTTCATTGCCTGTCAGACTGACTCAGACTTGCCTCCCTGTAACCAGCCACCACTGGGGATTGCTTGTATCTCTGGCAAGAGCCATAGGATCATGTTATTACTCCTCCTGCTCTAGTAGTGGAGAACTCACTTGCAAAGTGCTGACCCAGTGTTCCATAAGGAGCTGATGTGTTTGACCTTGGTCCTCAGGGATGATGACTGGTATAATGGGCATTTCTTAAACTAACATGTGTAAACAGGCTAAAGTGGCTCCTATAATCCATATTGCTTTAGAGAAGGCTTCTAAATTTGATTGGAGCTTGTCTATGCATTCTCCCATATCCTTCCCTACCCTGGAATTATGAGAAATAGAAAATGAAGGCTTTTGTAATGTCTAGTGGTTGGATTAGTAGAGGCAGCACAGGACATGCTGCGGGTGGGTGGGGGACTAGGAAAAGCTTGGAATTATTGTCTAAGAAGCAAGCAGCTTTTTAGAAATTACAATCTTGCCACCAGTCACGATTTTAGAAAGTTGTGAAGATGAGCATGCCTTGGATTAGTTTGTGTCCTTGCTTTTAGATTCTCCCTTGCTAATCTATTCTGGAAATGCTGCCAAGCTCTCTTCAACAAATCCCTGCTTTCAGTATGGCCCACTATTCAGGTGCCCCAGAGCCTGCTGACCTGCACCAAGTCCATCATACTGCCTTGCTTTGAAATTTATGTCTAGTCATGTTTCTTATCTTCCTTCCCAGCATTTGTCACTTGCTCCTGGCAGGCTTATCTCCTCTCTGTCCCCCAAGACTGTATATTAATCTCTTCCTGTACCTCTTCAAAACAGTTCTTTCTTCTCTAGCTAAATCCTGTCTGTCCTGTAAGATTTAACTTTGTCCTCCTTCAAGTTATTATAGATTAATACCTTCTCTACTTATCAGACATATATAATAATTTCCAAATAATTTAATGGCAAATGGTGTCATAATTTAAATGTATTAGTGCTGACTATGAGCCCTTTGAAGTGACAGATTTTGCTTCCCTTTATTAGCTCTGCTGATATGGTTGAAGAGATGGCTCTGCAGTTTCCAGTGTTCACATTCCAGGGAACCAGACACTCTCTTCTGGCCTCCATGGGTACTGCACTCGTGTGCTCAAATCCACATGCAGACATCAGTATTTGAAAAATGGAAGATGGTAAGGTGCTAGAAAGAGAGCTCAGTGTGTGCAACTTTTCAGAGTAGTTTGTTCCCCAGTGAGACACTCTATCTTGGAGAAAACTAAATTTTCATTTGCAAGTGGTTATCAATTGGAGATAGCTTCTGGGTTAGGGATGGGGGCATGTATCCACTTCTTTCAGTTCTAGGATGCCATCTGGTGCAGACCCTTGCAGGCCCTCTCTGTGCATGTTGCCTCAGTCTCTGTGAGTTCATATGTACACCAGTCCTGTTGTATTTAGAAGGCCTTTTTTCTTACCCTGTAGTAGATGGCCAACAGAAAACAAACTTAACATCTTTGATGATTCTTTGATTCATAATGTTGGGTGAGGGCCTTTTAAAAAATAATTAATTTAAAAATTTCTCTCTGTCTCTGTCTGTCTCTCTCTCTCCCCTGTTGGTCCTTTGCATATTATGGTTTCTGGTTTTGTGTTTTTATGGGATTCATGAGTATGACTTTTGCATCGATATATGTTTCTTGCACCTTTTCTTGGGCTCTTTTCCTTCTGTTTGTTTTGTTCTGTTCTGACATGTTTTTGTTTTGTTTTATTTTATTATATGCCTTAGAAGACTGTCTTCTAATGAGAGACAGAAAGAGGGTGGATACAGATGGGAATGGAGATGGTGAGAATCTAGGAGGAGTGGAGAGAGGAGAAACCATAATCAGGATATATTATATGAAAAATTATTTTCAATAAGTAAAAGTTCAATAAAAGAAAAAACAAAAACAAGTTATACTACTTTTGCAGAGGACCTGAACTTGGTTCCCAGCTGATGATTAATCCTAACTCTAGCTCTAGGTGATCCAGTACTTTTGGACTCCTCAAACACTTCTATATACATATACATACACATACACACACACACACACACACACACTCTCTCTCTCTCTCTCTCTCTCACACACACACACACACATACACTCAGTACAAATCTTTTTTTAAAAGATAGTGCCTGTTACCTAAATTTTAAGTTTTATAAATAATAACCAGTATTACATAGTATTTTAGAGTTCAGAAATACCTTTATATTTATCATCTTTTAATCCTCTTACAAAATTGTGTGGCACTCTGACTCAAAGATGAAAAAAATAGAATCTTGCAGATTTGAAATCATTTGTTCAATGATTCACAGGACTGAAGTCCAAGGTTTGAGTCTATTGGAAATGCTACCTTGCTTTGAAATTTCCAAAAAAGAATCTTAGTTGTCCTTAAGGGATTTATAGATAACATCCAATGCTTTGGAAATACTCTTGTAGCTCAATGAAGGGTAACATTTTGTAGACTAGACAGTACTGAGTGTGCAGACACGAGTGGATCTAAATTAAGCAAGGTTGTAGAGCAGTAGCAGTAGTTCTCAGCCTTCCTAATGCTGCAATACAGTTCTTATGGTGTGATCTCTCCAACCATAAAATTAATTTATTTGTTATTTCATAATGGTAATTTTGTTATTGCTATGACTTGTAATGCAAATATCTGATATTCAGGATATTTGATAGTCAGCTCCCGTAAAAGGGTTGTTAGATGGGATCTTGGCCCACAAGTTGAGGACTGCTGCTATAGAGAATTGAATAATGCTCCTCCCAGTTTATGCCCATGCTTACCCAGAACCTCAGAATGTGGCCTTATATTGAAATAAAGTCTTTTCAGGAATAATTGTCTAAGGATCTTAGGATTAAATCATGCTACCTTCAAAATGGGGCATAAATCCAATGGTGTATCCTTGCTAGAGAGGACACAAAGAGAAACTGTCTTTTACATGGAGAGAAGGTCATGTGTTGCATACTAATTAGGTTGAGTCCTGGTACTCTGACCAGGGTGGTGAAAGAATAAAGAAATGACAGACATCTGAACATAGAATAGCTGGGATTGGGTGGGATGGACTCTCTGATGGAGAAGCTACAGCACCTCAGAAGTTCATTTTGTTTATTTATACAGTGGAAAGAGGGGTAGTTATTGTGTATAGCTGAACAAGGACACAGGATTATTGCATTCAAGTGAACAGGTAAACAAGGAGGCAGGTTCAGCTCTCTGAAGGGGAACAGTTTCAGTCAGCAAACATGGTAGGTTGGGGGGGGGGAGCTATAGTGTCACCCAGACCAGCAGAAATCTTTGCCATCTCTCTGAGCTAACCCTTGGGAAGACCTATTTCGCATGGTTCTAAGAACTGGGGTTCTTGACATGGCCATTTCCATGTCAGGAGCACATTCACTAAGGACTTTACTCACTTGTGTTAGCCATGCAGTGTTGGAGACTTCACATAGGCAGCTGTAAGCTAGGGACCATGAGGATTGCTGACAGTCACCATACTCTTGAAGGAACAAGGCACGGTTGTTTCCTTAGAGCTTTCAAAAGTAAAGTGACATGGACAGAACCTTGATCTCATGTTTCTAGTCCCTGAGACTGTAAGGAGAACATATTTTTCACATTACATACTTTGTAACTTACTGAATTGAAATGTCCTATCTATGCTGGGTTGGCTAAAATTGTAAAAGGTGGATTAGCGAAGAAGGAAGAAGGGGCAGAGGTCTCATTCAACCCTTTGTTCTTGAAATTGTTCCAGTCTTGTCTCTTCTAGCTCCACCTCCCACACAGTGACATCTCTTTCGTAGGTCCCTCTTTACCTGTTCTCCTTACCTCTTTGTTGCTATTTCTCTCACACATGAAAGAGAGACATTTTCCTCCCATAGAGCAGTTCATCTGCTTCACTTGTTTTACAGTGTGTCTGTTATAGTGTGAATCCTGTCTGTCTTATTTGCACAGGCATGCTACAATTGTCTTGGGGCTGGAGTTTGTCTTTCCATTTTTGTATCTCCATATTACCTGCCAGGAATCCTCATTCATAATGCCTGCTATTTGTTGAGTTTCTGTTTTTCTGATCCCATGCCTAGCAGTATTTTTTTTTCTAGCCTCTCACTTACTAAGCAGTGCTCAATATCCTTTTTTTAATTTTTCTTTTTGAGAGAGGATCTTGTTAAATTGTCTAGGCTGCTTTTGAGTGTGTTCTATAGTTGAAACCAGTTTTGATCTTGCCATTTTCCTTGCCTTAGCCTCCAGCAGGCATCCCCATACCCTGTAAGTTTTTCTTTCAGTAATGAAGATTAAATCCAGGTCCCAGTGAATTGTGGGTAAACCCTCTGCTTATAAGATACACCTCTAGACAAGATATTTTGACAATTTAACACTGAAAGTTGATTGAAGCCCTCTTTTAATAGTGTGTTCTCCTAGGGAAGGAGGAATAATAGAACTACCCCTAAAATGGGGGTCTGATGTGAGCTCTGGCCCCAGATCTGAGTTGTTATTTGTGTGTTTGAGCGTTGTTTCCCCTTTCAGTACTGGGATCGAGATTTCTCTGGTGAGTATCACCTCCCTGGCACTCAGACTTTGGACAGAGCCCACTTTATCCCTGACTCCAGGGATGAGCAGGTAAGTCATAACTTGCAAATAAAAGCACCAAACTCTATGCCCACAGAGAGTTTGAATCTGTCATCTGATTTGTGATTCAAATTTTTAAAGCAGAGATTTATCTGCATTGAACATGAGCCTGGGAGGGTGTAAGGCTGGGTCAAAAAGAAAAGCCAAAACAAACATGATAAGATACTAGGTCTTAGCCAGGTGTTGGTGGTACACATCTTTAGTTCCAGCACTTGGGAGGCAGAGGCAGGAGGGTCTCTGTGAGTTCAAAACCAGGCCTGGTCTATAAGAGCTAGTTCCAGGACAGCCTCCAATGTCTCAGAAAACCCTGTCTCAAAAAACAAAAAAAAACAACAACAACAAATAAAAACAACAACAATAAAAGGTCTTTTGAATTCCCAAAAACTATTCATATCAAAATCTATACTTTTAAATATGTGCATCAGTGAATTGTTTTTTCCTTACTTATACTGGCACGTGTAATTTAGACAAACTTCGGTGAGCTTCTGCTTTAATGAGTACACTGGGTTCGAAAGCAATAGGTTTACTTTTCCCGTAATATCTATTTGAAACCTTGGGATTTGTTTTTGTTTGTTTGTTTTTTGTTGTTGTTGTTTTTCTTTTCTGTTAGAATAATCCAGATTGATAATTCAGGAACTTTCCAGACATTCATTCCAGGAGTCTGGAGCCTGAATTTTCATTGTCTTACCACCAGGGGGCTGTACGAGTTCTTTGTTGTTAAAACGATGTTCATTGTATTGAGTTTTAGTATTTTTATTTTTAAGTGACAGCAATGACTGAGATGTGATTATGATTTATAATAAGTGAGAACTTTAGACAGATATCTGATGCAATAAAGGGAGTGGATAAAAGTAAGACACAAGTTCATTGATCTTTTGCTGCAAGTAGAAATTTGGTATCTAAAATGAAAATATTAGTAACAATGAATGTACTTCAGGTTTTTGTGTATTAAATAAATGGCTTCATTGCTTCAATTTGAATGATTATTTCTGTCCTTGGGTGATTCTATTGCTTAGAGAGACCACCACTGTGATTCACATTACTGGTAGTATACATTCACAGAGTGTTTTGCATTTCCTACAGTCCTAGGACTGTGTCATACCCCAGACAAAATTAAACTCTTTTTTCTTTTGCTTACATATTTCTCAGCATTTTGGCTCATGCTAGGTCAAATCCTTGCCTCACTATGGACTCCTAGGTCAGCAATTATAAGAAACTGATTTGTGGGCCCTGTGGAGTTGGATTTTTACCATCTTTGAAGGTACAGAGCTTTGCAATGCCTCCTGGAAGCACAGGGATGGTATGGAATTGCACTGTGGAGGAGTTAAGAAGAAAAGAAGCTGAATTCAGTTATGATTAGAAAAAAGAAAAGCTCTAGTTCACCCCATACACCACTGATGTTTAAACCAGTCAGTCAATTATTCTCAGAGTGCTTTACACTTTCACTTCACAGTATTTACTACAACTACAATTAACTAGTTATTTCTTCAGTGATTATTCTGTGCTGTAAGTTTCTACTGGGATACAATCAGTAAAAACTAACATATCTTTTCAAAACTGGAAGCTGGCTCAGTTCTTAAGTGTTTGTCTTCCAAGCACAAGGCAGATCCCCAGAACCTATGTTAAAAATCATTTAAAAAGCTGTGCATGTGGGGGCATGTGTGTGCAGTCCTGGTGCCAAGAGACAGAGTCAGGGTATCACTGGGGCTTTCAGGACAGCTAGCTTTGCCTTTTGGTAAGCTCCAACCCAGTGGAGGCTGTAAGGAGTATGGTTTTTCCGCCCACCGCCAGTCTTGTCCCGCCGCCACGGCAGCCCCAAATAACGCACAGAGACTCTGTATTTGATATAATGCTGTTGGCCCGGTTACTTGTTTCTTATCTGCTAGCTCTGTCTTAAGTATTAACCCATTTCTGCTGATCTATGTATTTCTCTTACCGGGGAGCCGGCTGGCATACTGCTTTCTCCAGACTCTCCATCTTGACTCTCCTCCCTACTTTCTTTTTCCTCGTCTCCTAGTCCCGCCTATCTAGCTTTCCTATTGGCCAACAGTGCTTTATTCATTAACCAGTATGAGAAACATATACAGAATGACATCTCCCATCAGGAGACCTTGTGTAAAAATGAGGTTTACTGAAAGAAAACCCACAGAATCAATTAACCTAGGCTCATAGGGGATCACAGAGACTGAACCAACAACCAGGGAGCCTGCCTGGGTCTGACCTAGGTCCTGCATGCATGTTATAGTTGTGTACCTTGATCTTCTTGTAGGACTCCTAACAATGCGGGTGGTGGCTGTCTCTGACTCTTTTGACTGCTTTTGGGATCCTATTTTTTTTTTTTCTTACTGGTTGCCTTTTCCAGCCTTAATACGAGGGGTGATGCCCAGTATTACTGCAACTTAATATGCCACATTTAGCTGATTTCCATGGGAGGCCTACCCTTTTCTGAAGAGAAATGGAAGAGGAGTGGATGGGGGTTGGGGAAATGGGGGAGAGACTAGGAGAGGAGAAGAGAGGGGAAACTGTGGTTGGGATGTAATATATGAGAGAAGAATAAATTAAAAAAAAAACTTGAGGTTTACAGTGCCTGAGGAGAGATACTTAAGTTATCCTTTGAGTTCCACATACGTGTGCACAAATGTATCTGCATACATGTATACACACACACTCCAGTTGTACTGTTGACAGTTATAGCCTCTGCACCTAGAACAGCAACAAGATTTGTTGAATGAATAAATGGAAATTTGATAAGTTGTATGGTTAAATTAAAATCAGCCCAAGTGACTTTACTAAGGATTTCATATGTTCTAAGTAGGATGGGAAGCTGTCCAAGAGTTTGGATAGAGGAGAACCTTTGCCACCCTGGCCCAATCCACTGGCAAATGGACTCAGAGAGGGAGAGATTAGATGCTGGGAGGTGATTACAGTTGGCTGCAGAAGCTCAGGAGGGGTAGTGCTGTCATGTGAAAGTGGCCTAGAGACAAGTGGCACAGTATAAGAATTAGTTAATAGATAAGGTTGCTAGGGCTTGATTGTTTAATTAAGAGCTGAAACAAATAAGGATACCAAAGGGTGTTAACTGAGGTTCTGGCTGCACTGCTGGATGTATAGAGGTGATCTTTTCTGAGAGGAGGAGTCTGAAAAAGCAGGTTTTAGAGGGTGATGAGGAGTGGATTAGGCATATAAGTTTGAAGTTCAGGTGAACATACTGTATTCCATGACAGGAAAAATACTACTTCATTATTTTCCTTGTGATGGAGTGATTTTCTTTTTTGTTTAATATACTAAGGCACCAATGATATACCACAGTAAACTTAAGGAAAAGGTAAATTTCATGGAAAAAAGAACATTGTGATACTGTGAACTTCCTTTAGAAGGGAAATGAATGAGGCCTAGATCACAGGTGGTTTTGATCTTTGAGTAAGAGGAGGACACCTGTTTTATTATTTGAACAGAAGTGGTGTGAAGAGCTGGGTAAAGCTACAAAAAGTTGTGTAGATCAGATGGTGGGAAGTTAAGGATGCATCCATCTGGTGACTTCTATTTTTCTCTGTTTGGTAGGCGGTAGGTCAATGCAGAGAAGGATGATGGAGGGGAGCTATTTGAGGGAAAGGAAAAATTTGAAATGATTGTCTTTTGACCAGACAAACATGATTTGTCATGTGTTGGGGATTTTCATGATGTGACGATCTGCTCTGTTGTGCTACATTTTTTTTCCTGGCATTTTAACACCTTGGAGATGCAGAAGGTGAATGGATATGTGAGCTGACCAACATTTATTTTAGGTTTCTAACAGATGAAGAAAGAGAATAAAAATACATTTATATTATTGAAATCCTAGATCACAGAGTTTTAAACTGAATATAGAGGCAGATGAAGGGCTGAGGCAGTGATTATCAAAGATCCAAACACATTAGTTTTATTTGATGTTCGCTTTAATTTTTTTTTTTTTTTTGAGATGGGATTTCTCTATGTAGTTTTTTAGACTAGACTGGTCTCAAACTCACAGAGATCTGCCTGACTCTGACTCCTGAGTGCTGGGATTAAAGGCATTCACCACCACTGCCTAGCATGCTTTAATTTTTTTAATTTAAAAAAATCATGCCTTTCTCATTTGATTGCTGTCAGCATTATGGGAGCAGCATATGACTGTTGTTTATTTTGAAGAAAACACTTAACATGCTTTTTACTCTACTTCATTGAGGACTAAAGTATTTCAGTAAACCACAAGAATTCAGGAACCAAGGAAACCATGCCTTTTTTTGAACAAGCTAATCTTGTCTGTTTACATTTTACTTTCCTGAGGATATTTGAGAGCTTTACCTGTTTCCCAAAAGTGTAGTGTTCTTATGAGGATACTTGTCACCTATAATGTCTTAGTTGCCATTGTAGGATCCTGTGAGTTTAAAAACTAGAGACCATGGTAGCTGCTAACACTTATTCTGTCACTTACTGTGTACTTAGCACCATACTAGGGATGTAGTGCTGAGGACAATCTAAGGAGTTCTCAGTACTGAGGACTTCTACTATAGTTTGTTATTTCATCCTCTCTTCAGTCTTTTGAAGTTATATACTATGCCTCTTTTATTTAAAAAACACGTGAAGTTGTTGCAGGAATTTCTTGTCCTGCCAGGTCCTGCAGCCCCTTCAGCCCCAAACAAACACACAGAGATGCTATATTAATTATAAAACTGTTGGTCAATGACTAGGGTTACTTATTGGCTAGCTCTGTCTTAATTATTAACCCATTTCTATAAATCTAAGTATTTCCACATGGTCTTGGCTTACTGGAGAATGACTGAACCTTTTTACTCTTTTTGTGGATACATGGTGTCTCTCTGTAATCTCTGCCTACTTTTCCCAGAATTGCTCTAGTCTCTTGGTCCCGTCTATCTTTCTGCCTATGTTGACCAACAATGTTTTATTCATCAATCAATAAGAGAAGCATACATACAGAAGGATATCTTCCATCATGAAGTGAAGTTTTAGAAGTAAAGTAACATGCTCAGGTTGAACAGCTAGTAAATGATGCATCCCAATTCTCTACTAGAATTTCAGCAGTCAACAAAGTATTGTGTTCTTTGGTCAATATATCATTACATCAGCTTGTGCGGGAATTTTTCAATCACATGCATATCTAAACACTGAGAATGTGTGTCAGTTTTCTGAGTTCAGAATGATATAAGATTGTCGTAGCTTGTGAATTTGCAACTTGGAGAGTATATATAGAAAGTGACCTGTAAACTTCTGCTTGGAACTTGTTTTGAAATCTTTTGTTTTCTAATGTAACAGTCTTCTGTTTTATTCCTTCATATACTCACTGGAAAATACATTATGTTTTGTGTCACATCTTTGCCTAGGTGGCCGGTGTATTTGGAAACATGCTTGTGTCCAGAGGCGTCCAAGGGCAGAAACCAGTTAGAGCTGGAGTCAGTACCCTGGAGAGCTCCAAGCTTCCCACTGCTACAGGTCTTGGACTGTCAGTGAACATCTTTGCAATGATTTTACAGTCCTATAATGCTAAGGGTCATCAGAATATATTTTGTGCGTTTTTCAAGACAGGGTTTCTCTGTGTATCCCTGGCTGTTCTGAAACTCTATCTATAGGCCTGGTCTCAAACTCACAGAGATCCATCTGGCTCTGCCTCCCATATGATGGGATTAAAGGTGTGTGCCACCACTGCCCAGCAATTCTTCTTTTTAAAAGACAGTCTCTTGTTCAGGTGACCTGAACAAGGGCAAGCTCATGAACCCCCACACTGATAGCTTGGAAACCAGCATTGGACAGACTCAGACCCCCTGAGCATGTGTCTCACTCAGTTAGAAGGCCTGGGCAGTCTAAGGGACCTCTGACAGTGGAACCAGGATGTATCCCTAGTGCATGAATGGACTTTGGGAGCACATTCCCCATGGAGGGATACTCCCTTAGCCTACAGGCAGGACTTGACAGATTTTGATGATTCCCTCCTGGAAGGCATCACCCTCCCTATGGAATGGGAGGGGAAATGGGATAGGAGTGAGGGGGCATGGGAGGGAGGGAACTGGGATCAATATGTAAGATAAGGAAAAATAATAAATCTCTCATATATATACATACATATGTATATTTATACACACACACACACACACACACACACACACACACACACATATATATATATATATATATATATATATATATATGTATATAGTCTCAGTTCATAGCCATGGCTTACTGGAACTTGCTATGTAGACCATTCTGGCCTCTAATTCACAGAGATCTGCCTGCCTCTGTCTGCCTCTCCAGTGCTGAGTTTAAAGATATGAACACCAAGCTTGGCCTGGCTTCTTCATTTATATACAGAGAATACAGACGTCCAAAAGAAGAATATCAAAAGATAGATAGATGTCTTGGCAAAAGGAGTATGGTAAGCTATGAGAAAAGTCAGAACAGGATCCAAGTTTTTATGTACCATTCAGTATGGGATTATAACAATAGAACTATTTTTGATTCTGCAATTGTCTCTCAATAAAGGCAGTTCAGACAATGTGGTTTTTTGAAAGTGAAAGATTCTTCATAATATCTTAATGCTAAAAATAATTTATATTTTTTGTGGGACTGGGAATTGGACCCAGAGCTTTTCCTACATGCCGTAGGCACTCTACCACTGAGCTCCGTTCCAGTTTGTGTTCTATTTTAATGGAATTTTAAGAAGATAACTGCAGCAAGAGGATGGTGTCTTTTCTTCAGATCTCTATGGTGGCTTTTGGTGGAGGTTCTTCTTTGTTACTGAAACAGAAGCCATTGTTCTCAGTGACAAGCTGCCACATTCTGTATTTTTTGCATGGGCTCAAGAGACTACTTTCATGAGCAAAGGCATGGTAGCACTCTAGTGTTCCAATTTCTGCTACTCCAGTAGATTTTACAGTATAGACAGATTCCTGAATGTCAGTACTAAAGGTCTTGGGAGTTCTGTGAACTTCCTGCTTTGCTTTTGGTGTTGCATGTTCTACACTACTCTGCTACCACTCAGTGACTCTGCATTCTCGGAAACAGAATACCTGGGCTTGTCCCTGCACCAGCCCACTTGGAAATGGATTACTAAGCATATTTTCCAGACCAGAAGGAATAGTCTTTAAATAGTACAATTACAAAGACCATCCTTTGGCACATACTCTGGACCTGCATCTGCTCAAGGCTTTGTGTGTGCTCGAGGTATAAGGATTCTGCCCCTTCAGACAGGATTTTCTTGAGCATCATTCAGCTTCTCTAAGAAAGGAGCTTTTCAAAATTGGTTTCCTGCTTGTTTCTTCTTCATTTTGTTGCTTTGTTTTGTGTTTTTCAATGATAATTATGCACCTGTCAAATGCTTCCGTTACTAATATGCTGACATATCCTTATTTAATCCTCACACCAGTCATATGGGATGCGTAGTATTCACAGTTTAGCTTGGCGAGTCAGCAAACATTTATTGAATGTTGGTTCTACGTTGAGCATTGTGCTAGAATCTCTCATTTATACACATTTGTGCAAATGTGGGCACTTGTGTGTGTGTGTGTGTGTGTGTGTATGTGTGTGTGTACACATGTAATTTTAAAAGGACTCAATTTTTCTGAAAAGTTATTACCCATATTTTATAGAAAAGAAACTAGAAATGTAAAGAGGTTAAATGGTTTATATTCCATTTATTTCTGGTTTTTAGTACTTACTACCTCATTAGAACTGTGTTTAGCAGTAGAATGAATATTTAATGCACTCCACAGTTTATGCAGTGTCTGAGGGAGGAACATATTTAGAAGATGGAATAGAACTTAAGCAGCTGTTAAGCTTTCATTCTTGGATATCTTCCAAGGGCAAGAGTTAAGTTGCAAGTGAGCACAAAGATGCAAAATAGTAATGTGGCAGAAAATTTAACAGATCTGTAGAGTGTTTGAGCCTGAATTGAGGGACCTGGAGCTAGCTACTGGTTCTATGGCTAGCATAATAGAGTTGGGTTAAATGGTCTAGGCCAGTAGCTGATATGTGGGAGGGGAGAGTAGTAGCAGGAAAACAAGTTTGAAGGCTGTTCTAATCAAAATCACCTGTAGCTGACAGGTCTTGTCATGTCTTCATGTCTTCCTTCTTTGAATAAGGAGGAGAAAAAATTAATTTTATTCCAAAGAGTTGTAACATATCCCTAATTATTAGTATTGGATCTATAGTTTAGCCTTCCAATAAATGGTAGGTTAGGAATTTGAACATAACAACAGTACACTTACTTTCCTTTGACCCCCAAAAGCAGCTTTGAATTTGTTGCTGTTAGATTATGGGTCTGTCCCTTTAAAATACTGGCCATTCCAAAGACCAGAATCCCATATCCCTAAAAAGTCAGGCAATAGCTCCCCATCCTCACTCCTAGCCTGTACAGCTCACTCCAAGATAGTCTTAATATTTGGCCCCAAACTAGATCCAACCACTGAGATGAACCAAAGAGCTATGCAGTGCCATGAGTTCGTCAGTTGCCAGTTTATGGTCTTCCAGAGTTCCTGTCTCATTCATTCTCCAGACTAATTCATGTGGCGTAAAACTTCCCACAGGAATCCATAAACTTACGAAGTCACATATCCCCTTTATTTATGGGGTTTCCCTGAAAGCTCTCCTCTCTGCCTCCCTCCCCCCCCCCCCGGCATCCTGTCCATGACAGTTCTTCTCTTCTTACTCTTACTTTAAGCTTTTAATAAAGCTCCTCTCTAGGTTTTAAAAGGAGACTCTCTTTTCCTTTAAGGTCCTTGTATGCTATTTTTAATACAGTGTTCTATTCCTTTCTAATGCTCTTCCACTGCAAGGCTGGATCATGGTCTTGAAGTGCTTTCTCCTAATAAAGTTAATTCCTGAGGGGCAATTTATGTGTCAGCTCCTGTCAGGAACCAGCAACCAGGCTGCTCCTTTTGTTTTAACATATGTTCTTCTGAAGATGACTTTTCTGTATTCAGCAAACTGCATACGTGGTTTCCAACTACTCTACAACAGTCATGTATCATTTCCGTTAGATATATGAAGAAACTGAGACAACAGTAAACAACCATACATGCTTGGACATTGGCTTACGTTAGAGCTGGGAATTGGGTTTTGATTGAGCCTTCTTTCTTATTTACTTAGGAAATAGATGACTAAAATGGAACCAGAACCCAGGTTCCCAAGAGTGAATGTCAGCTCTTCCAGTTATTAACCTTTATGTGTCTATGGCGTAAGATGATAGTAATTTGCTTCTTTTCCTGACAGTGATTGTTCCATCACAAGAAAACTGTTCCTTCCAATGCTGGACAATTTGCCTCATTTAGTCCCACTTAACCCTACTCTTAGCCCTTCTGATGACACTGAGCATTACCATTCCAACACCCACTGAATAAATCAAGATAAAAGCACCAGGGAGGATGGGTGTGAAGACAGTACTGGGATAGGGGAAGACAGCTTAAACCCCAGAAAGGGATGGGAGTGCTGGAGCCACATTTAGCATGGCCTTTCCTGACCCACATAAGAGGTTCTACTGGGTGTAATTAGTGTTGTGCATCACTGTAAGAGGAGTATTCATCTTTACTACCACCTGCCCAGCTTTCTGAGAGGAGGCTTCTTGTTCCAGTCCCACAGTAGTTCTAACAACGTAATATTTGGCTCCAAACTAGGTGTTGCCACCAAGACAGACCAAAATTAACCTCTCTAGTTAAATGCAACACAAAAGTATGTTACCAAAGTCATTTCTCAAGAGAACTGTTATTAAACATGAGAGTGAAAATATAGGTAACAACTACCAACTCCAACTAAGTAGTTAGAAGCTGTTACTTCTAGTCTTGTGCTATAAACAGTTGAACAACATGAAACCATTAATTTTTCCTGTACTCATCTAAGAACTGAGATTCCAGAACAAACTAATTGTGATGGCTGATCTTGGTTGTCTGTTTGACAAACGTGGGAAGAAGAAACCTCAGCCTAAGAATTGCCTTAATCAGAATTGCCTGTAGGTATGACTGTGGGGGCACTCTCTTTATTGCTAATTGATATAGGAGAGCCCAGCCCATTGTGGGCACTGCCATCCCTAGGCAGATGGGTCTGGGCTATGCAAGAGATGTAGCTGAACATGAGCCTGGAAGCAAGCCAGTGAGAAACATTCCTCCATGATCTCTGCTTCAGTTCCTGCCTCCAGGGTCCTGCCTAGAGCTCCTGCCCTGGCTTCCCTCGATGATGGGTTTTAATATGTAAGCTAAAATAAGCCATTTCCTCCCTGTTTGCTTTCAGTTATGATGTTTATCATAACACCAGAAAGCAAACTAATTCAAGTAGTATGGAAAGATAAATCTAAGAAGTCACAGCTGAGAGCTGCTTGTCAGAGCAGAATATGCTAGTCATAAACTGGCTGGAACACTTGAATGGATATTTTGGTGAACTGTTGGAGTCTCAGTATAGGGCCAGGATGAGAAAATCTTGGGGTTGCTGTCTTCAGAAGAGCTTCAAGTTTCATAGGTTTTACTCCTAGAAATCCAAACAAAATTAAAAATGTGTTTCAAGGGTTAGTATTAATAAAATAAATAGGACTGAGAAGGTTCTAGTGTCCATAGCATACAAGGAACTTTTAGAACAAAACAGCAAACAGCAACCCAGTATTTAACAATGTAGAGGAACTGAATAACCATTTCTCCCAAGAACATGTAGAAAGGATTAGCCATATGTGACAAGTTGCTGAACAGTCATAAGGGACCAAAGTTTTGATATAAAATTTGGTGGTCACTAGGACAATTGTGATCAAATAGACAATTACAGATAGCTCAGTTTGTAAAATTATTGTTGCACAAAGACCTGAGTTTGATCTTCAGTACTGAGTTAAAGAAAAATAGCAGCAATAACAAAATTAACACCATCTCCCCAAACCAGAGCATTGTGGCATGCTCTTGTATTCCCAGTGCTGGGTGGTAAAGACAGGGGGATCTCTGGTACTTGTAAAGAAGCTAGAGTGTGAGCAAGCTGCAGGTCCTAGTGAGGGACCCTGAAGAATGACAGCTGAAGTTCACCTCTGGCTTCTACATACATTTGTGAAGACACACATGCAAACACACAAAAGCCATTAAGAGTGCAGGCAGGGATGTGGGGGATTTGAAACCTTTTATATTTCTGTGGGAATATATAGAATAGTGTACTTGGGACCTCTTATACAGCTATGGGGAATATAGAATAGTGTACTTAAGAGCTTTTATTTTTACTATTGGGAATATAAAATAGTATACTTGGGAAAAATGATAGTTCCTTGAAAGATTGATTTTTACACAGAATTACTATATTAGTTGACAATTCTACTACTAGTTATACCCAAGAAAATTTAAAACACCTGTTCACACACAGCTTACAAATGTTCAAAGCAGCATTCTCCATTTAGCCAAAAAGTAGAAACAATCCAAATGTCTGTCTAGTGATGAATGGATAAACAGAATTTGATGTAGCTGCACATGACAGTCATCAATAAAAGGGAATGAAATGCTGAATCAGGCTCCAATGTGGATAAACTTTGAAATCATTACACTAAGTAAAAGAAGCCAGTAATTAGAAACCATCTATTGTATAACTTCACCTACAAGAAAATAAATGTCCAAAAGGCAACCCTGTGGTTGCCTATGGCTAGAGGTAGGAATGAGGGGATCTGGAGTGACTACCAGTGGGTACATGGTCTCTGTTTTAGGCAGCAAAAATGGTCTGGAATTATATAATGACGAATATAGAAAAACCTCTGTATTATGTTCACATACTAAGGTCTGTGTATCATATATCAGTAAAAATAAGAAAACTAAAACAATCTGAATAAACCATGCACTTTAGTTCATAATAAATCAGTATGAGTCATTAATTAGAGACAAATTTATTAAACAAGAATCTGGGTTTGAGGATAATGGAAGCTGTGTGCTATGTTTACATTTTTTTCTGTAAATCTAAAACTATCTTAAATAATGAAGTTAAGTTTTACCTACCGGAAATAGCTGTTTCAACACCAGAAGTAAAATAACAAAATGTTGCTGGGGAAAACAGAGAATTAAGGTGTTTTGTTCTAGAAAAATAAAAAGTTAGAATGAAAAATATCTAATCAGATTACAAAGGATGAACTTAATGTTCACTAAAATCTCTTGGAGTCATTGCTAGAAAATCTAGCCATATCTTGTGCCTTCTGGCCTCCTATCATCAGGGAGGTGGCAAGTGTGCAATATATCGTAACTGATGAGGGGCAAGGTAGACGGAATGTGAGAACACTGAATCTAGACTGCTAAGTTCCAGTTCTGACTTTTCCTGAGAATCAATCTCCATGCCTCACCCACCTTATTGTGGATTGAATTCAGGGCCTCACACATACTAGATGAATGCTGTACTATTGAGCTACATCCTCAGACCCTGTTTGCTTTTGTAAATAGCAAAAGAATTGTTTTTAATCACATTACAATAATATTGGCTTAAAACTATTTTTAATCATTTAACATTAGGAAAATCACTGCATCTCAGGTCCTTCAATTCTTCAGCCTTACATTGAGAATGTGGACTAAATCCTTCCACAGTTAACATTTGAGGTCTTATGTGTTGTATTAAGTTAAGGCTGATAAGCTTTACACAGAGCTCCAAATGTGTAATAGAAGTATCAAGAATTACAACTATATTCATAGCTTGATCCTAGAGCCCAAAATAAAATCAATATTTTCTCCTAGGCAACACTTCTGTGGTGATTGTCTGTTCTCTTAGCTCTTCACACATGGTCGGATAGAGTCTTAATCTCCCAGATAGATTCAAGTTATGGCCTTTGAAGCTTTAGAACAACAAAGCTGATATGAAGGCACACAGATCAAACATGAGGAGTGTTACTAGCACTTTCCTGCCAGCCTGGTCCCACAGCCTCGTCAGCCCCAAATAACACACAGAGACGTTGTGTAAATCATGAAACTGGAGCCAGGTGGTGGTGGCACACACGCCTTTAATCCCAGCACTCAGGAGGCACAGACAGGTGGATCTCTGAATTCAAGGCCAGCCTGGTCTGCAGAGCTAGTCCAGGACAGGCTCCACCAGACCTGCATCTCCTTTGCCTGCTGCATCTCTGCAGTGTAGGATTTCCTGTTTGTATTCTGATTCTGCCCAGCTAAGTCACTTCCTGCCTGTCTGTACAAACCTCCAGACCTCTATGGTTAGCTAGTGGTAGTATCTGTCATGCTACGTCATTTCCTGCCTGGCCAATCAGTGTTTTATGCATCAACCAATAAGACAAACATATATACAGAAGAACATTCCCCATCAGAAAAGTGGCTGCATTTGGTGCTGGTGGTGTTCTGAAAGTTGTTAGAAATCCAGCAAGTATCTGCTTGGCTCCTTCATGGTGTTATACATGAAAGCTCACAAAGCTAATAGAAGGGATGCTTCTCTATAGCACTTATACTTTATAAGCTCCAGCTCCTGAGAGAGAGAGAGACAGAGAGAGGGGGAGAGATGAATGATTGCATTCTTGACTTCTATGTATCTGTTTCTAACTGTCTCTTTATCATACCTGCAACTGTAAAGTTGTCTTTAAATGTTTTAAATGAAAATTAAACTCAAATGTACTAAATGTATTTGGTTGTACTTAGTACTTGATATTGTGTGTGTGTGTGTGTGTGTGTGTGTGTGTGTTGTGGTTTATGTGTGGTGAGTGCCCTTGAGTGTGTGGTGCACATGCAAGGGCCTTGAGACAGCATCTCTCATTGGGCTTTGCTGGCCCCTTTGCAAGCTCATGGGACTGGCCTTTTTTTGGGTTCCCAATGCCTAGTTTTCCACCTGGGTGCTAGGGATTTGAACTGCAGTCCTCCTGTGTGTTGAGCAACCTTTCTTATTCACTGAACTACCTCTCCAGCTTCATGTCTCATGTTTATAGGAACATTTGAAGATCTTCCTTTCCTGTCTGAAAATATCCTAGCACCACTCTGAAACTTAACTGACAGGTTTCTGTCAGCGCAATTTTGGGCTGGAAGTAATTTTTTTTTCTTGCAAAATTGATAGCATAGCTCTATTCCATTTTGGCATCCAGCATTGGCCCTGGAATGTTGGGAACCACTTGGTGCCTGATCTTTTAAATGTGAGTTCTTTCCATTCATTTACCTGAAAGTAGTCAGACTTTTCTCTTTGGCTTGCTTTTTTTAAATTTATGATGATGACTTCCTCCATGTATTTTGACAATATTTTTTCAGCATGTTTTTCCCTAATATTCCTGATGAATTTTCTCACTGTGATATAATTTAAGAGTTTTCTATTTAAGTGTGCAATCAATAGATATAATAATATATGTAAGACATAAAATATATAACATATATATGTATATGTGCAGACTTGTGAAACCACCACTACAATGGATCTTAGAGAGTATTCATCACCTCAACACAAAGCAACCAGGTATTCATACCTGCTATCTCCTCTCCTTTGCAGCCTTAGACAAGCACTAATTACATGCTTTCTTTCTTTATAGAATTGCTTTCTGGACACTTAATTTAGGAAAAAATTATTCAGTATGTAATTCCTTGTGAATAGTTTCTTTCACTTAGCATAATGTTTCCAAAGTTCAAACATTTCTGGCACGCATCCATGCTTTATTCTCTTGCAAGTGGCATTTCATTATAGGTCTAGATTGTGCTTTATTTGTTCATCAGCTAATAAGCATTTGTGTTTCTGATTGAAAGTACTATGAACATCTGTGTGTAAGTTGTGTGAACGTGTGTTTTAAATTCTCATGGTATACCTAAGAATTGTTGGCTTATATGCAAATCCTGTGCTTAACTTTTGAGAAACTAACAAATCTTTCCATAATACATCATTTTACATTCCTATCAGCAGTCTAGTTCCTCTACATTCTTACTAAAACTAGTCATGATTGTTATATTTATGTGCCTTTTCCTGATGTTTAATGATGTTGAATATTCTTCATCAGCTCTTTGAAGAAATATCTTTTTAGACTCTGTAACTATTTTTTAAAATTTAGATTATTTGTATTATTGAATTATGATATTTGTTTGTTGTGTGTTGCTTGTTTGATTGGTTTGGTTTTTGTTTTTTTGAGACAAGGTTTTTCTATGTAGCCCTGGCTATACTGGAATTCACTCTCTAGACCAGTCTGGCCTCTGGCTTAGAGATTCATTTGCCTCTGCCTCCCAAGTGCTGAGACTAAAGGCATGCACCACCACCACCTGGCTAAAATGGTTATTCTAGATTTGTGAATATTTTCTGCCATTCAATGAGTTTTTTACTTTATTGGGAGTTTTTTTATTTTGTGTTTTATTTTTGTGATATTAAGGATCAGATCTAGAGTCTTGCACATTTTAGAGAAGTGCTGTACTACTGAGCTACTCTTGAAGGTTGGTGTCTTTTGAAATACAATCATTTTCCATTTTGATGAAGTCCAATTTATTCTTTTGAATTGATTATAGTTTTGAAGTGTTGCCTAATCCAAGGTCACAAGAAATTATGACTATCTTCTCAAGAATTTTATAGATTGCTGCTTACATTTAGGTGTATGTGTGCGCGCATGCACGCATGTGTAAGAGACACAGACAGACAGACAGAGAAACAGAGAGAGACAGAGAGAGACAGAGAGGCAGAGAGACAGCACTGTCTATTGAAGACTAAGTGTTCCAATGTCTGACATTAGGAGGCATCACTTCAAACACCACAGTTGATGAGCTCAGATGAAAACCTATACCTTATTCAGTCTGATTTCTTTCTATACAGCATTTAAGTTAGCCTCATCACCTCATCATGTCACTAAGGAGATGGAAATACCAGTGGTTTTTATAGTATGGAGTTTCTTCTTTTCTAGAGAAATAGAATTGATACCACAGGAGAAAGCTTTTTATACTAAACGCTATAATGGGAAATCTCTTGTTTTATTTGTAGGGAAATTACCATGGGTATAATTGTTATATCAACTGATACACAATATGTGTGTTTTAGTACCTAACACAGGCCATTGTGGTAGAATCATAAAATAACCACAAAAACATGTTTATCTGCTTATCTCTCTTTTTTAAAAAATAGCCTTGCATTTATCTTAAAATTATAAAATCAAACCTTCCAGGTCATTATTTGAAAAGATGTTCTACTTTTCCTCTTTTCTGGGTTTAACACTTTTTATATGCTGTTTGCTATCAAGGCAATATTTTCTTTTGCATTTGGCCAGTGATTTAAACTTTGTCCATTTTTTCATTTCTTAAATTTCATTAGAGCTAAATACAAGCTTTAAAACTATTGAGAGAAGATTATATGCCTATTTATAATTCTATGTCACAAGTAAGCTTTTAAAACAATGTATTAGTCACTGATTTTAAAGAGCATGAAACTGTAATGTGAACATGCAACCTTTACTGAGTACTTAGTACATATGAGGTTCTAGTGCAGCTACTTAAGAGCAAGCATTACTAGTTATCAGATCATATGTACTAATTTTTGATTAGGATAATATAATGACCATTTAAAACTCAGTTTTTAAAGATCAATACTACTAGGTGCCAGCACTATTCTAGTTTTTTTAATATGTTTTAATCGTTATAACAACCCCTTAGGTAAGTATGATTACTCGTTAAAGTTAAGGAAGATTAAGTAACTTGCCCAGTATCACATGGCTGTGTGTTTTGAACACAGGCCTGTGTCTTTGCAAAGCTCTTGAGCTCCCATAACACTGCTTCCAGAAATGAATGTGCCTGTTACAGCCTAGGAATGCTAATTATTGCATGCCAAGTGCCTTTGTAATGATAGTAATATGAAATAACAATTCTTTCCAAGTTAACCTCTACCTGGGAAATTGTATAGTTGTAGATGGTAAGGCAGAGGAGAAAGGAATGCTGAAGGAATTCTGAGCCAGCTGCTAGCTGATGGCACAGAATGTGATAAAAGGAGACATGTTATGGAAGAAGAGCTGCAGGTCCCTTCCTGACTTTTTCTACATTGTTTTATTGTTCAGTGAAGTTTGCAAATAGGAGACAGTGGCCATGGTGTCTCCTTCAATCTGGTCCCCAGAGCTAGTTAGATTAGTAGATACAATTTAGCACTGTACTTCAAGCCAGTAATCCAATTAAGGTAGATCCTGGTAAGCCTGGCAATAGATTTCAACCCAGCCTTGTGTAAGATCTTTAAGGTGACTTGTGGTTCCAGTGGTGGTGGAAGAAAGGAAGCTTTTAAGAATTTGAGGCCTGAGAATGTAGTTCAGCAGTGAGATAAGTTTACCATGTAGGTTTGGTTCCCAGAATGTGGCTGGAGGATGGGGGTTTGAAAGCTGAAGAACAGGGTCCCCGGAAGGCATGACAGGTACCATGTCCACCTGCATAGATGGCAAGAAATAGACTAAGGATTGTCCAAGGAGCTGTAGAAGGGTCCAGTCACTGTGGTAGACACCTTTAATTTCAGTATTTAGGAGACAGAAGCAGGTTAGAGACTAGCCTGTGAGTTAGAGACCAGCCTGCTCTACATACCAAGTTCCAGACCAGCCAGGTCTATATAACGAGATCCTATCTAAAATAAAACAAAACAAAAGTATGATGGTGGGTAGAGGGAACACACACACACACAAAGCTAAAAGAAATTAAGAAGTCTCAGAAGAAGCAAGTTTGGAAACTGAGTTACATATACATATGATAATAAACATTTGTTAATACAAACAAAAGCACCCCCCCACGCACACACACAAAACAGGGCTATCAAGATACCTCAACTGGTAAATGTACTTACTGTCAATCCTGACAACTTGAGTTCAACTTTAATTCCAGTATATTTTCATTATAATTCATATAATGGAAGGAGAGAGTGGACTCCCAGGTTGTTCTCTGATCTCCATGTACCATGGTGTGCCCTCCTGTAAATAACTAACTAAATGAGAAAAAGAGAAGTTTCCCCTTTTGTATGCAAATGCACTTGTCTCCTCAAATACAAAGTAAGTGAGTCTATAATATGAAGTCACAGGAGGAGCCGCTTTAAAGAATGTGGCATATGTAATAGCTCCCTTTTGTTGGTTTCAGAAGGAATGAACTATTGTTCCCAGTTATTTTGCATTTATCCAATAAAAGGGTTGAAAGGATTTGCTTTTTAGCATCCCTTATTTTAGTGCATATTATCATTAGGTTGTTAATTTTAGATGTTGAGCTTTTAGTCCCTTGTATTTTCTGCTGTTAATGCTAATCATGCATCTTCTAAAAGAGTACTCCAAAGGCTATTCAATTCATCAGTCTCGTTTTAGACTTGGAGATGGTGTTCTCTGCTTTTCTGCTATGGTTCATTTGGTTCAGCTGAATCTTTGTAACTGTGCTTGAAAATCAGAGAATCAGAATCCCAAAAGTATTTTTCTCAGCAGCCATCTAATCCACCCTTCCACCACCATGTGTGTCTTCCCCACTAGTCCCGGTCTTCATCTGTGCTCAGATCTCACCCTTGAGTCTCTAAATGGATTTACTTGTAATCTCTTTCCTACTTGTCTGTGTCATTCTTTTTTCAAGGCCCTACTCAAGTATTACTTTCTTTCAAGAGCTTTCCTGTATTGTTTACATTGTTCTTTCTTCCTGTGTGTATTGGTTTTTCATTGATTTCAGTCTAAATCTGCAGGCATGTTCAGCTGGTGACCTCTCTGAGCCACATGTTGCCAACGATAGCTGTGAAAGTTGTCCAACAACAACAACAAAAAAATCATAATCTTACTTAGAACATTATGTGTGTGATTTAAAAAAAAATATTACACAGTTCCTGAGCCCAAATTTTGTAGTTAACAACATGTGCCTGAGTTTCTAAAGGTTGGAACTAAAGGTCTGTGGGCAGAGATTAATAAAGACTGAATTTGACTCACTGTGTATCATTATAACCGCCCCAGGTTTGGTAACTCAGGTGAACAACAGGCCTCAGCATCTGGCTACCAGAACTGAATTCATGACAGGGAAGGAATAAAAAGCAAAGACAACATAAAGAAAGGGCACATGGACAAAGTATAGAGAAAACCATGCACAAGCTTCCAGGAGTCACCTATTTCCCAAAAGCAAGATGTGAGCTTGAAATGCTGTATGCCAGGGGAGCTCATTATAGACCCAGTGTGCTGTTTTTGCTGAGGCTGGTCATATACACATCTTCTGTCTCATGTATACTAAGATTTCAGACCTTCAGAAAGTAATGCACACGTTCAGTATAAACCATGTTTTATAAACATCACAGTCATAGTAAACCACTCTTGTGAATTCTGAGAATGGCCTCAACCCTCATGAAATCTAAGTTACTACTTGCCAGCAAAGACCAGCCTTGTAAGCCAGCCTTGCTAAAGGTTAGCAGTCTCATTCTTGCTAATTCTTTTCTGCAGTGTGGTGTTATGAAGGCTTTTCTGAAATGCTGTCAGAAGCTGAAATTGATTGACTTAGGAAGTAAATATTACCTTATTACTAAGAGGTATATGTGTTAGATAAAAACCCATATGAGAAGTTTAAAATAACTTAAAATATGCATTTCTGCTGTCTAATCTTGTGACTTTCAGAGTCTCATGACATAATTTATATATTGTTTACCATTTTGTTTGTTTTTCTCATGTGTTGGTCCTTTATTATACACGAGAAAGTAACCGGATTAGAAGTCAGAATATGAGTTTTGACTGGGTGATGCCACTCTTCACTGTTCTCCTTAATAGTTCTTGTGTTTATAAAGATTTGAATTTGTGTGTCTCAGAGGTTCTTATCTCTGGTATTTCTGCCTCTTTAGAAAGTTTGTTGGGTTACTTTGTTTAAAACTTCACTATAGTGTTTAATGATTCTTATGCTCCTTAGTTATATCTTTTGGACAATTCCCCATTTTTGGAGGTGATGTCTTCTAGGATTACTGTCACTAATCCCCCATCACTTAGATTAAAGTCAGAACTTTGATTTCTTCTGAGGCTGGGACCAAGTCACTGAGGATAGGAAAGGTCAAGGGCAGAACTGAGGGCAGTAATGAGTGTTTGCTCTTTCCTCTCAGAATTTCCCTGAGATTTGGAAGCCTGTGTGCTTAAGATAACACATAGAAAAAACTAAAAGTGATGAAATATTTCTGAGTCTTGTAGTATTGTAATGTCTGTCTTTGTGGACCATCATGGTTTAACATAGAAACCCTGAATAAAGAAAGGCTGCTGCTTTCACTGAATAGCCCTTCATAATCGTTCTCACATTGTATTTTCAGGTAAGGATGTCTTGTTTAAACTTTTGAGAGAAAGTAATATAATCAAACTCATTTTGTAAAGATAGCAATAGTCTAATGTTGCCGAAGCAAGAACAGTTACAAGAAAAGAAAATTATAAGACAATATATCTACTGAACGTAAATAGAAAAAAATCCCCAAAAGCCCTAGAAGGCTAAATTCAACAGTATATCAGAAGGGTTATTATAATCAATTAGATTTATCCCTAGTATACAAGGAAGTTTTAACATATAAAATAATGAATGTGATACAACATGAAAGCCAAAAACTATAGGTTAATCTCAGTAGAATAAGCATTATGCAAAATTCAACATGTCTGCATGATACAAACTGTCAACAATTATGTTTAGTATGAAAATATCTCAACAGAATCAAGCTTTATAGGATATGTTCACAGCTAATATCATGTTTTAAAGTCAGTGGCAAAAAATTGAAAAGTTTTCAGTGGCGCATGCCTTTAATCCCAGAACTTGGTAGGCAGAAGCAGTTAGATCTCTATGAGTTCCAGGACAGCCTGGTCTACAGAGTGAGTTCCAGGACAGCCAGGGATACACAGAGAAACCCTGTCTTGAAAAACAAACAAAAAAATTGAAAAATGTTAATCTAAGATTTGGAATAAGACAAGGATGACACCTCTTAAAACGTCTTGAAATAATAAATTGTATCTAAATAGGAAAGGGAAAAGTGAAATTGTATCTGCTCATGATACTTTTTTATATATTTAAAAAAAATCCCTAATAATTCTACCAAAATAAAAAAAAAATAGAGCTGGTAAATAAATTAAGTAAAGTTTAGGCTGTGAAAACAATAAGGTTTCTGTACTCTCTCAACACTACACACAGGGGGAAAAAAGAACTTTAAGTAAACAGTTCCATATACACTAATATTTATAAAAGCCTATCAGTAAGTTGACAAAGAGACAAAAGACCTATATATTGAAAACTTGAAAATATTTAAGAAGAGTTGACTGGAAAGGTAGCTTTTTAGGTTCAGGTAGAAACCAGATGCAAGGGAAATTCCCAGGAATCTAGAAGGATGACCTCAGCTAAGACTCCTAGTGGATATATAGCCCGCACTGGCTGTCTCCTGTGATCAGATTGGTGACTACTCCAATTGTCATCAAAGGCCTTTATCTAGTAACTGACGGAAACAGATACAGAGACCCACAGTCAAATATTAGGTTAAACTTGGTGAGTCCTGCTGAAGAGACAGGGGAAGGATTGTAGGAGCTAGAGGGGGCCAAGAACATCACAAGAAAACCCACTGAAACAACTAACCTGGTCATTGGTGCTCACAGAGACTGAACCAACAACCAGGGAGCCTTCATGAGACTGACCTAAGCCTTCTACATATATGTGACAGTTGTGAAGCTTGGTCTATTTATGGGACTCCTAACAATGGGCGCAGGGGCTGTCCCTAATGCTTTGTCTAACTCTTGGGATTCTATTCCTCATACTGGATTACCTTGCCCCGCCTAAATACATACAGGGGATGGTGCTTGATATGCCACACTTTGCTGATACCCATGGGAGACCTGCCCCTTTCTAAACAGAAATAGAGGAGGAGTGGAGTGAGGGTGGCGGGGTGCAGGGGACATAGAGAGGTGGAAGAAGGGAATGGGAGGGAAAGGGGGGGGAACTGGTCAGGATGTAAAGTAAATAAAATAATAAAGAATTTCAAGATAACAAAAAGATTGAATGTATGTTGTACTCATGGATTGAAAGGATGCTGTTGTAATTTATACTACCCACAGCAATTTATAGATTCAATTGAATCCATTTTTAAATTCCAGTGTCATTGTTCCTAGAAATAGCAAGTTCTATCATACTTATAGAACCACAAAAAGCCTCTGAACATTCAATTCTGAGGATAAAAGAACATATCTGGAGAGATCACACTTCCTAACTTCAAAATCTAAAGCTATTTGATCAAAATAGTATGATACTGACATAAAATATATATAGGCAAAAATGTAGATGAAGAGAAACAGGTTAAATTAAATTATAAGAGCTAGTGGGACAAGCATAAGGCTGAGCATTCATAACTAATAATAAGACTGTGTCATGATTTAAGGTCTGGTGGTCAAAAAAGCCTGCTACATAATTCTCTGTCTCTGTCTCTCTGTCTCATTTTTTGAGATGGGGTTCTCACTATACAGTGCTGGCTATCCTGAAATTCACTTTGTAGACCAGGCTGGCCTTTACCACCCCAGTATTAGAATTAAAGACATGTGCCACCACACCCAGCTTGAAGTAATTCTTTAAGTTTCCTCAAAGATCATAGTACCAAAGAGCATTGGTGACCTAAGAGTATCTTTATAAACCTTTTCCCATTTTCCTGATCATCTTCACCAGGGGAATGATGAGATTCTTCCTTTCCAACGTCTATTGGCCATCCATATGACCTTTCCTGTCTTTTGGGATCACATTGGCCTTGATCACTTCCTTTCTTTTGGTTTCTGTGTCTTCATTAATAAGTCAACACTAAATTGATTTTGAAGTGTATTTTTCCAGTTTCTGTATTCTGTTAGGCTGTTGCCCAGGCTCTACTGACTTTTAGGGGCAATGGTATAGCCAGACTCTTTGACATGAAAGCCAACTTCTGGCGAATAATACTTTCACTGAAGCTCCTAATTCAGTGGCATATTGGTATTGGTGTTTCCTGTGTGATTTAATCAAAGGAAACTCTGGACATAGGGATAGTTTGATTTTAAGCCTTTAGCAGCTGCAGCTGAGAATGTGAGATAGGAAAAGATGATTGATGTCACCGGACCCATTTTGACAACTGGATAGTTTCAAAGCACACCATGACATCTGAGTTATTTTTGAATCCTGAGGGTCAGAGTGTGTTTTGTTCCCTTTCCCAGGAAGGTAGAGAATCATTAAAGAACATTTGGTCTAGGTAATGGGCTGAATTTTCCTTTCTTCTGTTAGGACCTTCAGCTATAACAAGGAAACTAAGTAGTAAGAGTACTTTGATATGGGAAAACTAAACACTTTCTGTTGAAATCAGCTTGCTTTCATCATTGACTTTGGACATAATTTTCTTTTCCATGCTGTCTTTTTTTCCTGATGATCTTAACTGTTCTAACTAGTCATTTTCAAAAGTCCTTTACTTTACCATGTCTATCCATAACCCCCCCCTTTTTTTTTTAGCTTTCTCTAAAATTCCAAGAGGAACTTGCCATGCAATTTAATCTTTTTTCTCAGTTGTTTTAGAGACAGGGTCTCACTATTATCCCAGGCTGGCATTGAGTTTCTTATGGAGCCCACAACGTGAAAGCTTTGAACACCCAGCTATCTGATTAGTTTGTTTATTTCTTTTTTATTATTTATTTACTTTTTATGTATAAGTGCTCTGCATGCATACCCACATGCCAGAAGAGTGCATTAGATCCTATTATATATGGTTGTGAGGCAACATGTGGGTGATAGGAATTGAACTTAAGACTGTTAGAAGAGTATCCAGTGCTCTTAACCACTGAACCATATCGCCAGCCCCAGGTTTGTTTCTGTAAGTAGACTTATTTGCTTCTGAAAGCCAAGAAACAGTCTTTGCTCATTCCTATAACACCAATGCACGTTTTTAAAGGACCATCACTTCCATTTGTATGCATTTGGTGCTCATTTTTTGTTTTCCATAACCAAACTTGTTCTCTCAGCAACATTCAGCACAATTAGACATCCCATCCATCTTTTTCACTGTCTTGGTGGTGGCTCAGTTTTAATACATTTCCCTGGCTAATCACTCTACCTGTTCTCTAAATTTTGAAATTCCTCTAGGTTCAGATCTGAACCCCGTTTCTTTTCCTCCTCCTTCTCCTTCCTCTTCTTCCTCCTCCTTCTCTTCTTCTCCTCCTTCTCCTCCTCCTTCTTTCTTCTTCTTCATGAAGGCTTTTCTCAAGTAACATCTATGGTTGCCACAGATTTCCTACATTTTGATTTTTTTTATAAGTTTCTCTCCATTAGGACTTATCTTTTGAATTTCTGTTATCTGCTTGATCCTTTCTTCTTATATGTCTTTTTCTCTTTTCCCCCCTCTGTCTTTCTCCTCGTCTCTTTTTGGTGTGGTTCTAGGGATGGATCCCAGGCCTCATTTATGCAAGACAAACACTGGATCTTTGAGTTACACATCTAATGCTCCTTTCTGTTTTATTTTAGAGAAGTTCTCACTAAGTTGCCCAGTCTGACCTTGAATTTACTTAGTAGCTCAGACATACATAGACCTTGTGATCCTCCTGTTTCAGCCTTCTTTCCACAAGTAGAGGCTTCACTTACATTTCTTACATACATGTCACCAAAATTTTCCTTCTTTCAAATTAGGCTCATTCCTACCTGTGATGTTAAGATCTAATTGTCAATCTAGTGCAATCTGGGGTCTCCCAGGAAGGAGTCTCCATGAGGGACATCTAGTTCAAACTGGCCTATGGATATGTCTGTAGAGGTTGTCTTGAATGTGGTAATTGAAGTGGGAAAACTTGCTTACTGTGTATGGCATCGTTCTCTGGGTAGAGGGTCCTGGGTTGTATAAGAGTGGAAAAAACAAGCTGAGAACTAGTAGACATTCATTAATTCATTGCTCTCAGATTTTGACTATGGATGTAATGTGACTAACTGCTTTAAGTTCCTGCCATCTTAACTGCCCCACAATGATGAATGGTTACCCTTTCTTCCTTAAGTTGCTTTTGTCAGAATACTTTATTACAATGACAGAAAAGAAATGAAAAGTGGTTTCAGTTGTCAACTTGACACAATCTAGACTCGCCTGAGAAGGGCTCCGAGAATGTCATCATCAAGGAATTGTTTCAACAGCATTGATTGATATGAGAATACCTGCCCACTGTGGATAGCACAATTCCCTAGGCAGGGATTTTTGAATTGTATATAGAGACAACAAGCTGAGTACTAGCATGCCTGTATTGAGTTGTTGTTTTCTGCTTTTAAAAACATTTACTAGTTAGGTAGTGTACTCACAAATGTACTGCAGTGTGTATATGTGTATGTGTGTGTGCAGGTCAGGGAACAACTGGTGGGAATTGATTTTTTTTCCTTTCACCATGTGAGCCCCAGGGATTGAACCTAGATAGTCAGGCTTGGTGGCAAGTGACTTTACCAGCTGAGTCATGATTGCTCTTGACTGTGGATGTGTTATGACAGGCTGCTTCAAATTCCTGCCATCTTGACTTTCCTGCAGTAATGGATCGTTACCTGAAATTGTGAGTCAAATATACCTTTTCTTCCTTCAAGATTTTTTATCACAGCAACAGAAAGGAAAACTAAGAAAGTAACAACCTTTCTCCATCCTAATGTATAGTATCACCATCCTTTCAGCCATAATAGAATTTTGAGGTCACTTTTTTACCCTCATCCTGATTCATTTCAGCTAGTTTAGCTGAACCAAATCTTTTATATCCCTGTATTTGTTTTTCCATTTTCTCTACCCCAAGTCATCATCAATTATCACATACTTTCTATTCTTCCTGTTTTCACACTTACCATCCTATAACTCTTTCTCCATAAAAGAGGAAAAGAAACCAAAAATGGATTTAAATAGGCATGGATGGGTTAAAGATGCAGTTAACTGTTTTTGTATTAAAAGACTGTCTCTTGTTGGCTGTTTTCATAATCCCACAGCAGGCCAGGGGGTGGCTCAGAAGATCACCCAGGTGTCTGAGACCAGTCCAGGGATTCAGAGGAACATTTTCAGCAATCTGATTCCAAGTGACATTTTCTCAAAATCGAAAGCACATGGATTTCCATTTATTCTGTTAGTTACAAGACTTCTGCTCCTAAATGGTATGCTAAGGTTTGTGCTGTTTGTGACTTAAACCAGTTATTTAAAATGTTTTAGTAACTAAATGAATAAAGCAAAATATGAGAATGATTTCCCTTAAGTAGAGACTATCAGTGAAAAAAGATAGAAATAATATAATTGTGCACATACATACATGACATATATATACATATACATCTAACTATATAATTATTAATTGTAAACACCTAAAATACATGTGCATATATAAAGTAGAAAATAATGGAGGTTAAAAGTATAATAACTGAAACATATTTAAGCAAGCAAAAGAAATCAGTAGATTTAAGATTGGTTAGTTGAGATTATATAGTGTGGGGGTCAAAATAAATAAAAGCAGAACTACATGGAGCCTTGAGTACCAGTGAAACAACAGCAAATGCCCCAATAGGAGATGCTGTGAAAAAGAAAAGGGCTAAAATAATATTTGAATACATGATAATACTTCCCAATTTAATACAATGTATGAATTTATACGGCCATAAAACTTCAAGGTTCATGTAGGGCAGTAGTTCTCAACCTTAACTAACACTGTGACCTTTGTGCTGTGGTGATCTCACAACCATAAAGTTATTTTTACTGATATTTCATAACTGTAATTTTGATAATATAAATATTTGTGTTTTCTGGTGGTCTTAGGAGACCTCTGTGCAAGGGTTGTTGAATGTCAAACTTAAAGAGCAGAAAAGAGAAAGAATGATTCACCATATACAAGAGAGCCTCAGAGAGAGTAATAGCGTATGTCTCATCAGAAACCATAGTGGCACATGGCAATGAGTTGACACATTCAAAACACTGGGAAAAAGTAGACTCTCTGCCAAGAATATATTTATTTTTTAATCTGACATTTTCCTTCAAAAGTAGAAGATGAGGACTGGAGAGATGGCTTAGTAGATAAATGCTAACCAAGTGTGAGGACTGGAGTTCTCACATAAACCCAGAACCTGCATAAAAGTTGAGCAGGTATGGTGGTCTCCTGCGAGGGTGGGAGAGGGAGAGGGAGAGGGAGAGGGAGAGAGAGAATCTGTAGGACAAGCTAGCTAGCTAGACTACCCAGAAGTGGTAAGCTTTGTGTTCATTAAGAAACCAGCCCTGCTTCAATAAATGCTGTGAAGAATAACTGAGGAAGAAACCTGATATCAACTTCTGGCCTCCATATGTACATGCCCACACGATCTTTCTCACACATTTGCACACACATACATATTTGCAACCACACACATGTGAACAGGCATATGTGCATGCATGTACACCTACACATGAAAAAAGAAAAGGATAGCTCATGTGGTAGGCCACAAACTTCTCAGTTTTAAAAAAATATATATATTTTATTATTTTTAGTTTTGTGTATGTGTGTGTGTATGTGTCTTGGCATGTGGGTGTGTGCATATGAGTGGAAGTATCCTTGGAGGCTAGAGAGGCATTAGATTCCCTGAAGCTGTAGTTATAGGTAGTTGTGAGCTACCTGACATGTGTGCTGGGAACCAAACTCAGGTTCTCTGGAAGAACAGTAAATTCTTAACTACAGAGCCTTCCGTGCAGCCCCAAGTCTAAAAGTTTTTGAAATAAGAAATCATATCAAGTGTCTTTTCTCGTCACAATGCTGTAAAACTGGAAATCCACATCTACCGCCAAAAATATCAAAAAAAATCATGATTAAAAAATTAAGAAAGAGACGGTGAAAATTAAAATATTGTCCTCTTAACTCTATGCAATTCATTAAAAGTATAAATAATGAAATATAATTTATAATACAGTAAGAAAATATAAAAATTTCAATTAGCACATCTTAAGTAGCTAGAAAAATGAAAACAACAAAAGGAAAGAAACAGTAGATAGCAGAGTGATATAAACGAAATACAGACTAAAAAAGACAAACAATAAAAAGAGTTGGCTTTTCAAAGGGGAAAAATTGTAAGTCTTTGCTTACACTAAGAGAAAGTGGCTACAAATGAGTCGAATCAGAAATGAAAAAGGAGACATCACAGTTGACACTGCAGAAATACAAAGGATTGTTAGAAATTATGACAAAGTCTACACCAACAAACTTGATAACCTGGAAGAAACAGATAAATTCCTGGACACATGTCCCATCTGGAAAATCTGAAAGGAGTCTCATTTTTGTTTTTTGAGACAGGGTTTCTCTGTGGCTTTTGGAGGCTGTCTGGCTTCAAAATTACTCTGATACCACACTGAAGAAGGACAAAAAGAAATCCCCCAATGAACAGAGATGTAGACATTTTCAACTACTAGGGAACATAATTCTTTTTTAAAGACATAAGAAACACTTTTCAAAAGCAACAACAACAAAAACAAAAGAAAATGTAAATGAGAAAGTTGGCGATGCTGTGGCTAAGCATGGACTTGATTCTTGTTTTTGAGTATTACTAGGCATCGGTGAGCACAGAGTAGGCACTGGCTGTTTCTGAAGCCATGGACATCCCTTTAAAATGCAACTATTTTGCTCCATTTCCAAACACTGCCACAATTTGAGAAGTAACTGCTTGTGTCTCTGACAACATAATTGAATTGTCTGAGCAATCTGGTTTCAGCTTTCAGTCTAACATGAAAATGCCAGCTCATGCAGTGGCTATCTTATTAGACTAGGAGTTTGCATTCTGTTTTGCAAGAGAAATAAGGATTTTGGTATTCTGAGGCAGAATCTTTATTTCAGTGTTATTGATCTGAAATGTAGACCTTTCTGTGTGTTCAAACAGCTGAAGGAAAATTTTCCAAATATTTTTTACTAATATGCCTCACCCCCTACCTCTATGTAGTCTGAGTAACTTCTGCTTCCTGGGTCACTGCAATCTTTTATTTACACAACAGTGTTTGGCATGGTGGACAACTAACAAGTGTTTCAGTGATAGATAAGAAGGCTAAGAAATCAACTGAAGATCTGTTTTCCAGAGGTGTTTGTCTCTGCAAGTCTTGGAATATGAAGGAAAAACAAAACAGAACTTGACAACAGTAAGATAATGTCCTGTTACCCAGGAAAACAATCAAACAAAACCAAGCAAACACAAACTGTAATGTGGAAGTCCTTTGCTGCATAATTTGCATAGCTGTACTAGAATGTTTTCTCTCCTAAGATTTTTGGGAGAACATAAGAGTTCTCGTGGACTCCTAGGAAAATTCTAGCATGGCTTGACAGGAGTCTCTAACCTATCCCAGAACAACCTAGCCACTTTGGTGTACATGATGAAGTGCTACAGTTCCTGTGGTTTCCAATGTAGACATGGTTCGTGTAATTCTTTTGCTGTGTGACACCTGTTTACTAGTTAGTTCACAGCTCTGTGTGTCTGTAGTCACAGCATGTAGGTTTTATGTTTAGAGTTGCACAAAATAAAAACTGAAATGTCATCTGGGTAAATTCTTTTCTGGAGGTGATAGGAAAATGTTTTCTAAGCTCATTCTTATTGGAAGAATTTGTTTCTTGTGGTTATAGACAGATTAACCATCAACCACGTTGGCATCTGGAGGCCATCTACATTTTTGCACATGTGGTCATTTCCATCTAACATCATCTTGTGCTTCAAATCTCTGAGTCTCCTCCCCAGCAGATAAAACTTCTATTTTAAAGAATGTGTTAATTATGGTAGGCCTCCCTGTCTCAGCTTCCTGTCTTATCATTGACTTTGTCATATAATAGCCTGTCCATGGGTGTAAAATCCATCACATTTGATAACCTAGGGTTTGAGTAGGACACCTGGAACTGTTTTAGAATTTATCTGCCACATCTGTATTCTGTTTCAACTCTTTTTTTTCTCTAGATCTGTGGGTTTTGAGGCAAGATAATGGCTAGCACAATATTTCAATTAGTAAGTAAATACCTACATTTTCAGCGACTAAAATTTTTTCAAATTAATTGTCAGTGACTAAAATTAATGTTGGGAGTTACATATGAGAATGATGGTAGTAAGTGTTTAGGGAAGCAAATTTAAAAATGACTAATTATTCATTATGTAATTCAAGGTTGTGGCCACTGTTCTGATGCATTGACATATTTAAAAATATACAACTCCATATTTCTAATTTTAATAAAATGGCACAGTTCAAATGATAAGATCTTTTAGTGTTTTTATTGTTGTTTAAAAGCAAAATTCCACTGTTTATTCACACAAATGTCCTTTGTACTTTTTTTTCTGGCATAAAAAAGGTGAAATTTAATAGGTGATGAATATTGGATTCAGGTCTTGGTCCTACCATTACCTAGTGAGGTGTGTGTGTGTGTGTGTGTGTGTGTGTTTTATGGGGTGAAACAAGTTCGATTAGAGAAGATAATTATATAAGACAATCATTTACATTTTACTATCTTGTGTAACTACTTAAATGCAAATCAGCTGGACAAGCATTCTATGTCATGAACATATGCCTTACATGTTTTGATTCCATGTATCTCATAGAAGCCTTCTTATTTAAAGGAAATATTAACTATTTCTTAGTGCCCCCATTCAAATAGATATGGATATTAGCTTCTAAGATAAATTTATCTTTGGGGAAATGCCATTACCTTGGGATTATCTAATGCCAAATGGTTTTCTTCCTGCTTGAATGTTTTCCTTCTTACAGCTTATTAAACCTGTAGTTTTTCTATAATGGATGTTATTGTAGTATAATGACATTTACTCCACTCTTATTGACAATCTGCTGAAAAAGTAGATTAGCAGGTATCTAACAGAGAGCTTGTCAGTATAATGATGTCACTCTAATCAGGCTGGATAATGTAATTCTCTACTTACTTCAGTTGTGAATAGTCATTCAGAGAGGCCATTCTCATTTGAGATGACTCATGTGGGGTTTCTGGAATATGGCACTGTGCATTAAAAGAAACCATGTAAGAGGAAGCAATGTCTTTTATTCATCATCTTTGTCCTTTCTGTACTGTGTGGGCTTTAATTCAACATTTCTTAGAGTGACCTGACTATATAGAACACTCAACAAAGCACTGAACACAATGTGGGAAGCACTAATGTCTTTAAAAGTAAGGAAGTCAAACCAACTCATAGAGAGCATCCCTGTGTTTTTATTGCAAGTAGTTTAGGTATCACTCATCATCTGGCTAAATTGCCTGTATAACAACTGGAGAATCTGAGATTCCTTCAAGTATGAAGAGATTTGCCCAAGATATTGTTAGTGGCAGAGTTTGATTAAGAAGATATCTAGTCTCTTAATTTTAAGTTTTTCCATATTGTAGTTCAGGCCTTA
Organism: Phodopus roborovskii; assembly: GCF_943737965.1. Classification (NCBI taxonomy): domain Eukaryota; kingdom Metazoa; phylum Chordata; class Mammalia; order Rodentia; family Cricetidae; genus Phodopus; species Phodopus roborovskii. Next base: position 7,650,574 of record NW_026126578.1, read on the forward strand.
ATACAACTGAAAAAGGGACATAGCTATGAGCCACCCCCCCAAAAAAATAAAGATGGCAATGTCTTTCGTTTTGGCTAAAGTTACCCTTTGAAAGTAGTGATAGAAGAAGGACCGCCTATTCTAGGGAATCTGGTGCTACTTCTGGCAACTGAGGGTAATGCACACATGTGGTTTATAGATATACAAGCTAGGAAATCACTCATACTCATATAATTCAAAAAATAAAGTACTTATTTTAAAAGGGCATCTGATACTAATTCATACATCCTACTTTCTAATGTTTATACTTATAAGAGTGAGCATTATGAGTGAGGTTCTGCATATTTATAGCAATTGAAACTTTCTTGTTTGCTTGTTTGTTTAAGATATAATCAGTTTAAGAGCCAGTTTTCTCAAAATTTTTTGTTTCTCTTCCTAAAGACAGAGATGGGGGAAACAGAAACTTTGAGGAAGTAAAAAAAAATGGCTAGAAAGATTCAGTTCAGTATGTCACTGACTACTTGTACTCCTGTCCCTAAATACTTGCTTTATTACATGTTGAAAAATCTGTAGGAGAAAAGGGCCACAAAAAAACAAAAACAAAAACAAAAACAAAAAAAAAACAAAAAACAAAACAAAAAAAAAAAAAAAACCACCCTGAGCATAGCCAAAAGAAACACACTAACACACTTTGGCCCTGCAACCAGAACCAAAAAAATGCAACCTGACCCTGAAACCAGTGCCAGAGAAACACAATTTGTCCTTAGAATCAGAGCCAGTGAAAGAAATACACCTTGGCCCTAAAATTGGAGCCAAAAGGCTAAACAGGACCAGTGAAAGAAACACACTTTGGCCCTGAAATCAGAGCCAAATCTGAACCTAAACCTGTGCAGAAAACCAACCAATCCTTGAGTAGGAGATCTAGCTATTCTGAGCTCAGGGATTGAAAACTGACTAGTCCCCACCCTGGAAATCTCCTTGGGAAAACTCTGCCCCCTAAGAAGGCCTATATAAACCCTGTGCTGTGCAGCATGTGGCTGCCTGGCTGCCTGGCTGTCCTCTACCACCCTGGCAGAGGGCAGCCACTCTCCTCAATTCTTCCCTTCCAATAAATCTCTTAAATGAGGTTTGGGTGAGACCTTCTTTCCCTGAATGGAGCAGAAGAGAAAAGTAACAATTTTTCACTGGAGCCAGAGCAGAGCAGAGCTGAGCTGAGCCAGCCTAGTGAGCCCAGCAGGGCTGTAACATTTTTCCAGGGGAAACCTTCCCTTAGTGAAGTGGAGTTGTTACACTCTGCAGGGATGGGGGTACCTGAGCTGAACTGTAACAACTCCAGGAAGCTCTCCCCTGCTAGAGCAGAGCTGTTTTATACTCGGGAAGCCTTTCCCTGGAGCAGGTCTGTAGGCTGCTATGTTTATTGTGACCTGTGGTATTCTTTGGCTCTCAAGTTCCAGAATACCTTTGCATCTGAGCTGTAACACTCAGTATTCTGTAACTCCTTAGTGCCAGAATACCTTTGCATCTGAGCTGTAACACTTAGTATTCTTTGGCTCCGGAGTACCAGAATCCCTGTCCAATTTGAGCTGCCGCAACACTTATAGAATCTTCTTTCAGTCTTGCTTCATCCAACTGGGAATTATTAGCATTCTTTGTTTGTTTGTTTTGTTTTTTGAAACTGGGTTTCATTGTATAGTCCTGGCTGTCCTGTAACTAGTTCTGTAAGGCACACAAGGAAAGAACTCTACCTGTTTAGACTCTTTGTAACAGGCATAGAATAAAGATTCCAAATTTGTATCATTATTCCTACTATTTATTGTCTGCTTTGCATAAGGTAAGTATAAGTTTTACATGAAACCTTTTTAAGATGATGCTTGTGGTAGGTTGAATAAGAATGGCTCCTGTAGGCTCATAAATTTGAATGATTGATCTAAGCAGTTAGAACTGTTTGGGAAGGATTAGAAGGTGGGGCCTTGTTGGAGGAGATATATCTAGTACACTTGATGGGTGTTGTTATTATTATTGTCACCATTTCCTCCATTCCCCTTCCAGTCCTTAGGTGATTCTAAATGAACTTTAAAGAACTGTTTATTCCTTACCAGTCCATTGGATGGGATGATTGAGAGGAAACAGTCTTTATTATTTTTTCATATTCATTATTTTATATTGTAGGTCTCTTTCCCCTCTCTCAACTATCTTATTCTTTTTTAAGTTAAATGAGGCTTTTGACTCCAAATCTTTACATTTACTTAAATTAGCTGGATGCGGTAGTGCAGTCCTTTTATCTAAGCATTCTTAAGACTGAGGCAGGTGGATCTCTGTGAGTTTGATAACAGCCTGGTTTGCATGGAGAGTTCCCGGACAATCAGAGCTGCATAATAAAGAGATCCTACCATCCCCTAAAAAACAAACAAACAAAAAATTAAAGATTTATGTTACCTGTATTAGTGTTTTGCTTGCATGTATGTGTACTTTGTCAGAAGTGGATGTCAGATCATGTGGAACTGGAGTTATGGATGGTTGCAAACTGCCATGTGGGTGCTGGGAATCAAATCCAAGTCCTCTGCAAGAACAAGTGTTCTTAACCACTGAGCCATTTATCTAGCCCCTGCACTTATTTTTGTTATCAATATTTTATTCATTCAATCAGCCTACCTAGTGGTTCTGGCTACTGGGCTGAGAAATCTGGAACTCCTTAACTATCAGTTCACTGCATTCGGTCTTTCATCCCTTAGGACACTGACTCCTGTTCTACTTCAAGACATCAGAGGTGTCAGTGTACTGTGACATCTAATTTAGGGATCCCCACATATTACATGGCTGCAGAAGGATCATGGTGATTGGCAATGTGAACTGGAATCTGGGTCATAGCATCATGTTGTCAGGCAGGCTTCTAGGAATGAAATGCTCATAAACCACTCAGGACATTGGGAAAGGCCCCTGTAGAAGAGCCCGGGGTAGCTGCTGGTAGAGTTGCTGTAGTATCTCCAGAATATATAGAAACAGTGTCTAATGTTGAAAAGCACAAGGTTGGTGAAAGTTAAGGAAAGGTTTTCCAGGGGTTACTCTGAACCTAGAATGGTACCTAGCCCTCCCTGAAATCTGAAAACAGCCACACCTACCTCACTTCCCAGATCAACGCTGCTGTTTTGTCTCTGAGGACACTCCCAGTAACTCTGTAGTCAGATCTGATTAATTCATTTCCTCATTCAGCATTGTTTAATTGCTCCTGTCAGCTAAATTGTGACATGGGCTACTAATATTTTTTTTTAATTCTATTCATTATATTTGTCCCTGTGGCAAATATTCTGTGATTTCAAAAATGTTTATAGTACAGTTACAAGGCTTTTTATCTATTTGTTTTTTAAGATTTATTTGAGTGTCTGTGTGTGTGTGTGTGTGTGTGTGTGTGTGTGTGAATGATAACTTGTATGTGGGTCTGCATGAACCAGAAAAGGGCATCTGATCCCTCTGAGCAAGAGTTACAGATGGCTGTGAGCTGCTTTGACATGGGTGGGTTCTGGGAACTAAATTTCAGTTCTCTGGTAGAGCAGCAAGTACTCTTAACCACTAAGCCATCTCTCGAAATCCTATTAATCCGTTAGTTGATTCAAGATTTTTGCACACCTTTAAATTGCTTTAAATTGTCATATAAGAAGGGCTTTTAAACTTTTGTATACTAAACTGTTACCAGATACATGATTTGCAAATCTTTTCTTCATTCTCAAGTAACTTGTGCTTTTACTTTCACATGTCAAAGTTTTCCTCTTGATGAAGTCCTGGTTTTGTCTTTCTTGTACATTCTATGTATGCCTAAGCACATATGGCCTATTTAAGTTTTATTTTTAAGTTTTATACTTTTACCTGTAAGTGTCAGTTCCATTTTGAGTCAGTTTTTGTAGTGTTAAAATGTTAATGGTACAGTCAATTAAGTTACAGTTATGTGGTAAGTACTCCATAAAATTCCTTCAGCTCAACTTGATAGATTTGAAAATTTTCCATAACAAAATGTTTAAGGAGAAAGAAACTTAAGTTTAGAAACCTGATAGTTTCTTTTTGGGTACTGTATCCTAGCCACTATACTCAGAGCTTTACAATGTGGGTATAAAGCCAATGAAGGCCAGATGAATGTGGCAGACCCCAAGCTATGTGGTGACTTCCTACTCCAGATAGCCAGATATTTCTTCTGTAGCATGCCCCAAAGAAACCTGCCTCTCAGCCCTATTTTTTATCCTTGATTACTGTTGTTGGAGAAATGTCTTATTGCTTTGAAATGATTTCTTGTTTTTTATTCCAAAGAATGATCTAATTTTAATCTGAATAAAGGCATTTTTTACAGAAAGAAAACTCAATTGAGAGACAGAAGATCTGCATTCTAGAAGAAATGTCACAGTGATTGGTACAAGGTCAAACTGATGATCAGTGGTAGAATTTGGACCTGCAACACTTTAATCCAATTTATCAGACAAATAACTTTTCAAGATTTTTTTTAAACATCAGGTTTTGTTTTTACTTATTTATTGTATGTGTATTGATGTTTTGTCTGCATATGTATTAGTGTACCACATGCATGAGTTACAGACAGTTATAAGACACAATCTGGGTGCTAGGAGTCAAACCTGGGTCATCTGGAAGAACACTCAGTGCTCTTAACTTCTAAGCCATCTCTCCAATCTGCTCAAGACCAATTCTTTAAAATAATTAGGGAAAAAATCCAATAATTCTCTATTCCCACTCCAATTCTGCTGCATGGACAATGACATGCTTCGGAACCTAAGCGCAGAAGTGAAATTGACCCTTCATAGACAAGAGTGCATAGCCTGTTCTTAGTGGGAACATGAGGATTGTTTCAACTTTTGCAGCTGTGGACTGTTTTCTGCTTTATCTACAACAAGCATTAAGAAAGTTGGATGTCAATAATATGAATTTTTGAGCCACATAGCAGATGAAACATTCCAGGTTTCAGATGTCCCCTTAACCTTTTATTCATCCCATATATTTTATTTATTTATTTATTTACTTACTTACTTACTTTTGGTAACCTATCCTAACATCTTTGTTAAAAACAAAACAAAACAAAACAAATTCCTGGGGAAATTTGTATAAAGGACATAATATTACAATTTATATAGCTACTTTAGTCCCTAGGGTCCTCGCTGGAAGTCTTTGGTTTTATTTTTCCTCTCCAATTTTATATAAGGCTAAGAGATTTTGACAGTGTTGTTTTCCCCTCAACATAGTTGATAGCACATAGTAGGTATCCTATGAACTTTTAATAGGTATTAGGTCATTGTTATCATCCAAAGAGCAGAGGTTTGCTCAGCTCTGTATACCCATCTCCTGGAGTACTATATCGACAACTGTGTGACAGGCTGTAAAATATACTGCTTAAACTGTAAAATAACTAAAAGAATTCTTTGAATTCAGGTTTTTAACTTCACTTTTAGATGACTGCTTATTTAACAAGGTATTTCTCAGCAGAGAGAGTTGGAACCCTGAATGAGTCATTGAATCAGGATCAGAGGGTTAATGATAGCCAGAAAAGAGTCCGTGCCTATTAGCTGATTCATAGGGTTATATATCAGCTCTTTTGAGGGAAATGACCTAGATAAATCAAAGACTGGCAGTAATGAACTCACAGCCTCCAGACAGTAAAAATTGTGGATGTTGTTGAAGTCCTGAGAGAAAGCAATGAAAATTCTTAATAAAATTTCTGGACTTAAAACTGGTGATTGTTTTTGTGAGGTTGCTGAGTTTCAAACTGCTAATTAAAAGAGAGAGCATGATCAGAGATAGGTTGGGAGAGGACAGAAAGAGTTGGGAGAGGGAAGGGAGAGGGGTAACAAATGGACAGGGGGACAGCTTAGCTTGTAAACACTTGTCTTGAGTTCAAATTCCAAGAACCCAGGCAAGAGGTATGTCAGCACACATTTGTAATTCTAGCAGTGGGAAAATGGAAGACACATTCAAGTAGATCCCTGGAAGTTTGCCGGCCACCTAGCCTGGCCTCTTTGCAAAGTTCCTGGTCATTTAGATACCCTGTCTCAAACAGAAGGTTGTCCTGGGGCCTTCATATTCTGTGTTTGTCCACTTCCACCCTCAATGAACCCATCCCCAAATTCACAATAGGGAGGGAGGAAGAGAGAGAGAGAAGGGGGAGGCACATACACAGAGGGAGGGGGAGGGGAGAGGAGAACTTCTGAAAGAACAGTGGCTGTTGCCTCACATGGTTTTGTGAATGGCAGGTATCGGGTGGCAAGTGGACCTACCCCTCCCCGTCCTCTGAGATCCATTTCTTTGGAAGTGGAAGAGCCACTGTCTCAGATGTGGTGTCCATTGTTACCATTCTTCTTCCATGGAACCACGGAGCCCAATATGAACTCTAAATGTTTGGTTGGAAAGGAAGGGAAGAGGCTTTCAGTAGTTACCTTCCTCCACAGCCATGGGAGGCTTCCTGTTTTATTGATTGCAAATGTTGCTGTAGGCTAGATTCTAGAGCATTCTTGGCAGGAATTTAATCTTGGGGCTAAGCAAAGGGCATTTCTGTGTCCATGTTACCCAGGAATTTTCTGTAGACACACCGGATGAAACGTACATAAAACAAGTCTTTCTCCACTGTTGTGGAGATGTAAGAGACTCGCTTAAGTGGCAGCATCATTGTGATTTCTCGTTACTCAGAACAGCTTAAATGTAAGGCCACTGGTCCCAGTTCTTCCTAGAGAAAACTTAGCAGTCAGTTTCTCCTAGTGAGGGCTATGCAGTCATTTAGCATGTGTTCTGAGTGACAGCTTTACCAGGTACCTTGGGTTAGACACTCACCTAGGTAGATTTGTTCCATAAGATTGCACCAGAAACAATCATTAGGAAAGAAGTCTCCTGTTTTAATCTATTCTTAAAATCTTCATGGGGATCACTTATTATATCACTCTGGATTTTAGCCCATATAAGATCGTGTCACTCATTGTTTTAAAAGGCCCAGAGAGCATAGGGCTCACTCAGTACCAGCCCACCATCCTTAATATTAAGTAAGTATGTGGAAATGGATCCAAGAAAAGTCTGGAAGACAGGAGTTGTGGGTGGAGGTTTCTGCCCCGCCTGGTCCCGAAGCTGTTTAGTCCCAGATAAACACACAGAGGCTGATGGCTCAGGTTTCTTATTGGCTAGCTCTCTCTTAATTATTAACCCATTTCTATTAAATGATGTATTGCCACGAGGCTGTGGCTTATCCACAATGCCCTAGCATGTGACACCTTTGGTGGCTACATGGTGTCTCTCTTGCCACTCTCTGCATTTCTCTTCCCAGCATTCTCCTAGTCGGGTAGCCCTGCCTATACTTCCTGTCTGGCTACTGGCCAATCAACATTTATTCATCAACCAATAAGAGAAACATATTCACAGCACACAGAAAAACACCCTTCATCAAGGAGTTTAATGCTCACATCTGTTGTATAACCTGTTAAAACATTTGCCTAGAGACTGCACTGTAAATAGTCAGGCTCCAAGGCTTCTCTCCTGTGACCACTTTTTTTTTTTTTTTTTTACTGGTCCTACCTTGAGGTTTGTGGCAGCATTTCCAGAAACAGGAATTGATCATCTGGAACGAGTTAGAAATTTGCAGTATTCCTATGCCTTCTTATTGTGCCCTCCTTCTACATCTTAATTCTGAGTTTTGACAAAATGAAGAGTGTTAGACCATATGGTGGCCACAGAGGTGAACATGATGTGTATTGCAGTCACAGTGCTTGGTCTAGTTGGGAAGATGGATAGTTTGCAGTAGGAACAAAGTGGCAAGATGGCTTCAAACAAGTGATACTTGCGCAGAAGAGGTAAAGTGAAATGAGGTAAGAGCAGTGAACCTGCACTTAGAGCAACAGATCCAAAGGCTCACTTGTGAATGAATCTATTTTTCTTTAGTTCATTTGCCAAAAAGAAGAAAAGAAAGTAAGAAAAGGAAAAAAGGTAATGATATTGTAAAGTTCTTAACTTACCTAAACCCCTAGGTTCAAGTGAAAGACTATATGAGGAGCTTTGAAAAACACAAATTAAAATACAAATAAATGGGAAATGACAATGTCCCATCTTAATTTGGAGAAGCAAATACAGAGAGATGAACACCTGTGGAATGTCCCCATGCTTATGATCAATAGCTGTTTGTTGTTGAGCCACAAAATTGTAACACATAAAATAAAAGACCCAGAGACTGATATTGGGGTTCAAGCTTCAAGCTGAAGATCAGAAAATCAAAGCAGCTGGCCACTAGTTCCTACCTCTGGCTCAGGCTGAAAGGGCTGATCACAAGCTCTTCACCAAGCCTCAAACTGCTGCCTCTCTCAGTGTGGCTGGAGAATGAATGCCAACTCTGAGACCCTGTTCCTGTCTTAAATTTCTTTCACAAGTCCTGGGATTAAAGGTGTGTGATCCCAAGTGCTGAGATCATCTTTGTGTGAACTGTTTCTCTTTGGGAGTGAATCAATTTTGTGTAGCTCAGTGTGTCCTTGAACTAACAGAGATCTATCTACCTCTACCTCCCAAGTGGTGGGATTAAAGGTATGTACCGCCACACTGCCTGGCTTCTATAGCTTGTGGCTGAATTTACTTTCTGAATCCTCAGGCAAACTTTAATAAATCATAAATAATATATCACTACACAGAATAACAGATTTCTCTTGCCCTTTATCTCTCTTTCATGTGCTTTGCTTTTCATAGACTGTTAACAATATAATGGGTATATTGTTAGTCCCGTATAATTGTATTTTTGCAGAATGTGAGGAAGATCGGGGCTTTTTATTTGTTTATTTATTTTCTTGGCAGGGTTTACTAAGTAGACCAAGCTGGCCACAAATTCACAATCCTCTTGCATTGACCTCTTCAAGTGCTGGGATTACAGCCATGTGCTACCACATACAGTTTGTGGATTCATATTTCATATACCATCTTATTTGTTGGGCTTGGCAAAGATTTAATGAGGCATCCTCTAAAAAAACTATAATACAATTGCAGACATAAAATTTAAAATTTTCTAATAGCCGCAGTAAAAAGAAAAAGAAAACCAGATAAAATTAATATTATATTGTATTTAACACATTATGTTCAGAGTTTTTTTATTCTTCTTTCATATAATACATCCCAACTGCAGCCTCCCCTCTCTCCCCTCCTCCCAGCTCTGCCCTGTCCCCTCTCGCCCAGATCCATTGCTCTTCTGTTTCCTTCAGAAAAGATCAGACTTCCCAGTGATACCAGCTGAACTTGGCATAGCAAGATGCAGTAATACTAGTCGCAGACCCTTATATCAAGGCTGGATGAGGCAACCCTGTAAGAGGAAATAGGTCCCATGATCAGGCCAAGAGAGATAGTCAGAGATAATCCCACTCCCATTGGGAGTCCAACAAAAGCCCCAAACTGAAGAACCATAGCATGTATGCAGAAGTCCTGGTGCAGACCCATGTAAACTCCATGGTTGCCTCTTCCAAGTATTTATTAACACTTAATTAATATAAAACTTTTTTGTACCCCAAATTGGGCTTAAATTCACAATCCTCCTGCACTGTCTGTTGAGTAGCAGTAGGGTTACTGTCTTCTGCTTTTGTGATAGTTATCAACCTGGCAGGTTTTAGAATCACCATGGAAACAAACTTCTAGGCAAGTCTTTGCAGGATTTCTATGGTGTTGAATGAGGAGGAAGGCACCATTTCATGTGCTGGAGGTCCAGGGTTGAATAAAAAGGAGAGGGAGCAAAGCATTGTTTGTGTGGCTGCATTAAGCTCTTCATGCCATGAAGGACTACTTTGAACTGTGAGCCAAAATAAACCCTTCCTTCCTTATGTTGCTTTCTTCAGGCATTTTGTCACAGCAACAAGACAGGTAAAGAACATAGCCACCACAAGGGGCTAAGGCAGGTTTCTAATTAAATGTTTTACATTCCTTTTGCATGCTAATTCTCCAGAACTGGGCATGTGTATTCCTCATTGCACATCATCAACACTAGCCAGCATGCAGCCAGCCTGGCTGAGGACTGTTTTGTTAGAGAGTGGAGCCTTCCAGATTCCATTTACCCCTCTCCAGTTCTGTCTTTCTAACCTTTATTCCTGCCCTCATTATTTTCTTTCAGTGGGTTTGCTTGTTTCCTGTCTTTCTGCCCTACAAACAGTCTTTTCTTCCCTTTGGTTCGGTCTATGCATATGTGTATTGCTTATCTTCTCTTCCAGCGGTTTGAAGCCAGCTGCAGTTCCCTGTGTGCCTTTCCTTCTCTGTAAGCATTCAGCTCTTCTGAGCTGAATTCTCACGATTATACATCAGTCTGTTCCCTACACATCCTCTGTAAGGACAGTCTCCCCATTTCTGCAACCTCACCCACTTAGCCTGGGGTCTGACCTCCAGCTGAAACTTAGTAAGCTTTTGACAACTGAACAAATGAATAAGTTATTTTTAAAGACCTCACTGGCTTTGTTTGCCCACCTCTATTTCTCTCTGACAGTGCAATCAGGCAACTTTCATTATTTTTTGTTTTCTTTTCATTATTTTCTGGGGGATATATGGGTAGAATTTTAAACCAATTCTACAGCTTTTCTTTTTTTCCAGCAGTGCTTGCTTTCTGCAGGTTGTCTGACTTCAGTGACTTGTGTCCAGAAAGCCTGTGGGGTCCTTTTAAAGGCTTGGCTGCTCTGCTGCCTGTTCTGTGCTGTGTGGTGTTTTGTCCAAGTGTGTTTCTTCTCTCCTTGCTTCATGCCTGCCTCTGCTGTCTGAGCTCCTATATAGTCAGGGTCTGTTGACCTCACCACAGCCACAAATAACTGATGCTGCAAAGTCCAGGGGGCTTCACATTTTAAAACAATGTTTTTGTTGCTGCTATTGTTGTTCCCTCAGAGATACAACCCTGTATATAAAAATGGGACTGCTATAGTTGGAACAAATTAGAGATACTCCAGGACACCACAGAACATGGCTTAAGAGCCACCAGTCCTGCTAATTCCTTCTTAGTAGAAATGGGAAAACAGGTCTAGAGAAGCGAGACGGAGTCCACAGTGCAAACACCGTGCTAGTGGCAGGGTCTGGACCAGAACCCAGGTTCTCTTTCCAGGTCAGTGCTCTCCTAACCACAATTTACTGCTTGGAGCTTCATTCCCCAAGGGGGAGAAGCAGGAACAATGAGTCTTTTATTGTATTCCTCTTGATGAAATCTGACAGGGTCTACCTCTCCTTCCCTTGTAGAAGATCAGGTTGGCCCCCTCTTGTTATTGTTTTTCTCTGGGACCCAGGCTGGGGCTTGCCTCAGCCTTTGTTCTGCTCCCAGTTTTTGTGGTGCCAAGAAGGATAGGGAGAGAACGGATTCGGGCAGGTCAAGGTGGCACAGATGTTTCCTGTCCCTTGGCCAGTCTAGCTGTGTCTTTCAGAACAAGCTGAATGCCATGGCCAGGTGTGTTTTTGGGACCTTCCAAGCCCTTGGAGGTAGTAGGTGTTTATAACCGCAATTTCCTCATTGCCTTCTGTTTTTCATAGGCCCCTAGCCACTCCCTGAGGGAAATAGATTCCAGCCTCTGTTCTGAGAATCGTCCATCATTCAGAGCTCTGTGGTCTCATTGTTTTTTATCCCTAGTGTCTTAAGTCCTGCACCCCATGCTTCTCCCAGGCACTCTGTTCTCTGACCTTTCCTCCTCATTCTTGCCTATTAATTATGCTTATATTCTACTTCTTTTAGAAAAAAAAATCTCAATTTCCAATCTTATGCAATCTCCCTGTGTTGTTTGGTTAACTTTGTAGCCTTTGTCTTCCATTGTTTCCCTCCTTGTATTTTATACACAGCATCTTTGTTCATGTCCTCTTGTTTACTATTTCGATGCTGTTGGCCCAGAATGTCTTGTTCTTCTCTTTTCCTTTACTTTTGTTTGACTCAGTCCTATTTAAATTTAAGATGGGCTTAGGCGTTACTTTTCAAATTGTCCTCCCCTACCCAAGCTTGGTTAGATGCCTTTCATGATCCAAAATACATACTGTGTTTTATTGGAGTACCAAACTATTCAGTGCTCCCAGAGAGATAACCTCTACCTTATCTTTCTGTTTCTACCATTCAGAAACATCTTACTTATGGCTAATGCTTAGTACATATGTAACAGGTGAATGAATAATTTGTATTACTGTGTTTTAAGTTATATTCTACATTTTAATAGCTATTTGTCTACTAGTAGATTAAAATCCATGTAAGAATAGGGAGGTAAAAGGTAATCATCTATTTGTTCCCCTTAAGGAATTGTTCATAGTAAGTGCATTAGGGTTCCACAGACAGACAGATACAATAGGATAGATGGATGGACAGATGGTTGGATGACTGGATGGATGGATGGATTTGACAGACAGACAGACAGACAGACAGACAGACAGACAGACTGACTGACTGACTGACTCTCTTGGTTGTGGAGGCTGGCAAATCCAATCCTCTGAAGAAGACTGCAGACTAGAACCTCAAACTTGTATTGCAGAAAAATCTGAAGTCTGTTGGGTAGACCAGCAGTCTGGGAATTCAGATGGGGATTTGTGTTAACAGACATACAGTAGAAGTCTCCCTTTCTCTGGAAAACCTGATTTCTTTCAGTAATACCTTCAACTAATTAGATGATCTTTGACCATGTTTCCCAGTTAACTCCTCTACTTACTGTCACCTGATTGTAGATGCTAATCATATCTACAAAATACCTCACAGCAATATCTAATGTTTAACAAAGTAATTGGGAACCATAGCCTAGACAAATTGACACATAAAATTTCTATCATCACAGTAAGTGACCAATCAATAGAAGCTTTTTTAATTAATCTTCTTATCTGCAGTTCAGAAATTTTTCTATTGCTGGCAATCATTTAAACCCAGTAACCTGAAAATCTTCTACCACTGAATTCTAACAACTCTAAATAAAAATAATGTTCTTTGAAATCCATGAATGAGTTTGTAAGAAAGTTAGAGCATATCCAGGGGCTGAAAATGAAGACAGACTGAATAGTAAGATTAGATAAGGATATTCTACTTTAGTAACTTCAGGGCTTAGCTTTTAATACTTATTCAAGACACAGGAAATTGTGACTTGAGTTATCACAAGATGAGAGTCTTAGAAACTGAGCCTTTGGGAAAACTGAGACCTTTAATAAAATGGTGGCTCTCATGTATACATGTGCATAAGAAACTTGTCTATATAAGCTCATGCTCTTAATAGAAAAAATTCTCCCCTTAAGAATTTATACAGCCTGGGTGATTTGAGGTCCCACAAGTTCAACTTTAAGTTTAACTTAAAGTATGTCCAGCCACTGATAGCTAAGCAGAAAGTTTGGATCCCCAGAATCCATGTACATGTGGAATATGCATGGCAGTTTACTTGTAATCCCAGCCTCAGAAGGTAGAGATGGGCTCTCTGGAGCAAGCTGGCTGTAGAGAAAAACCATATATATGAAGCTCTTGGAATGACTGAGAGACCATTCCTGGGGGAATAAGACAGAATAAGACTCCCAAAGTCAACCTGGGGCCTCCACATGCATTTGCATGCTTCATGTGTGCCCTACCATTTGTACATGCATACACACCATATACACATTACACACATACACACCATGTACACTTGAAAAGAAAAACAGAACTCTGAAGGCTGCCTAAACAAGAGTTCACCTTTTCCTGCTTGCTTTTCCCCTTTGTTTTTATTTTACTGCTTTGGGGACTGAGTCTTGGACCTTGTGAATGTCTAGGCCAATACTTTTCACTGAGCTATATCCCCAGCTCTTACAAGAGTGAAGTCTAGTGAAGACAGAATTGGTGAACAACAAGCTAAAGCTAAAAGTGTGATAAAATGAAGAGAAAAGTAGGAAATCAAGATTAAGAGACATGGACTGTGGAATGAAAACTCTCAATATATGTCCAACCATAATTCTAGAAGGAAGGAAAGAGACAGTATTCAGAAGTAATGGCTAAAGTTTTTCCAAAACCAATAAAAAGTATTAGAATGTACATCTGGTTTCAAGGATTCAACAAGGCCACAATTTTACATGACACACTGAAGCCACAGAATATCAATTACATAAGTTGGTATTAAGAGCATCCAAAGACAGAAGAAACCCCCAATGAAGAATCACAATTAGACTGTGATAAAAGGCCAAAATATTGAGAGCAAAAACTTAGTATAAGGCTGGGCAGTGGTGGCCCATGTCTTTAATCCCAGCACAGGAGACAGAGGCAGACAGATCTCTGTGAGGCCTAGTCTACAAAACTATACAGAGAAACCCTGTATCACAAACAAACAAAAAGTCTAGAACCTTCACTCTAGCTCTGTTAACTTTGTTCAAATATGAGAATATAACAGGGACAGGTAAGGATTTCATGCTGACATTTCATAGTTAATTTCTAAAATAAATATACAAAAACAATTATCATTAGGAAGTAAATCCAAAAGAAAGTGATAGCATGAAAAAACAATAGTTAAAATAGAAATTAATAAATGTCCATAGATCTAAAACAAAAACAAAACTCAGAAAAATCTTGACTCTATAAAGCAAAAATACAATAAATCTGCAGAGTCTAAAAACAAGATTAAAATGTCAAGCAATAATAGTACACGACAAGAGAAAGAGAAGCAAAGAGGAGTGATTAATCTTATTCTAAGAGAGGAAAGGAGCACTGCTACTTAAAAACACCTAGGTAAGCAAGGTATGCATGTGTCAGAACTAAAGGATAACCACACGTGCACATGCACACGAGCACGCATGCACATGTGCATACACACGAAATAAAATGGTGTAATCACTAAACCATTAAGAAAAGCAGAGAAAGATGAGCTTAACATTACTTATCAAAACAAGCTGAGGAGTCTCAATATCCTTCATTGGGAGGAGAGATTGGAATATGTTTAAAACTTTAAAAAGAAATGAATCAGGGATTTATGTAGTAGCATGAATACATGTCAGAAAAGGTAGATACAGAATAACAAATACCACTTATACAAAGTTCCTTAACAAGCAACATACAGTTTGTAGGTACAGATACATGCAGGGAAGTTATATGAATACATGTAGGTGAATGACCACCATTAACTCAGAATTGTTATCTCCTGTGCAAGGAATCTCAACAGTGAGTTTTAGTGGTGTATTTCTTTTATAAAAATTTGAAAAGATAACAAAGTTAAATAGTAATATTGAAAAAACTGAGTGGTAAATAAACAGGCATGTGTTCCATCATTCTTTAAATATTTCTATATGCTTGAAAACTTACTTGATTTTGACAAGTAATGAACTTAAATTTGAAGGAAACTCTGTACCTGGTTGAAAATTATGTACTAATTAACTTTCACTTCCCCCACCTTAAGGCATGCTATAAAATGGTCTCATAAATTTAAAAAGTTTCTGCTGGGTCTGGTTACAATTCAGAACTTCAAAGAAATAAACAGACTTGCATTTCTCCAAGGCCATATTTCCTTAAGTGATAATTTGCCCAGAGGAAGCTACAGTGAATATGAACTCAGGTTTATCCAGCTTCTAATAATTTCTGTCCTATTCAGGTCTGTCCTGACCGTCCAGGAGAGTTTCATTAAATTCTGATTATGTTCTGGGAACTTCTGAAGAGAAGACTTCAGGCTCAGCCTGAAGAATCTTACCATATGAGGAGTGTTTGAGAGAACAAGAGTATATAGCCTAAAGACATGAAGTCTCAAAGGGGCCTGTTTGCTGTTCCAAAATGGTGGGTGTGGATAAGAAAAAAGTAGACTAGTCTTATGTAGATAAGTCCAGAACCAAATAGCAAATTTCATGATGGGAAATTTTAGCCCAGTCTGAAAATGAAACAGAAAACAACCCCCAGTCCCATAACTCTTGTTGATGGCCATTTCTTATGACTGTTATACTGTAGATTTGATGACCTGGTTTTACCTTTCCTACAGAGGAATGTTAGAGATAATTCATTGAGTTCTTAAGGCTGTCAAGTGAAGTTGGACACATACAAGGATTGATGTTATAAAGAACAAACCTACTTTTGACCTCATGTATGTTTTAGGAAAACTTTCAAAGAACAGAATGTGGAACCTAGAGAATAAATAATATTTTAGAAGATAACTCCCTTCATGAGAGTACTGTCAAGATTTCTACTTCACTGTCACCCAAATCCCAACTAATTCACTTCACAGGTCTAGTCTGCAGAAATACATCCCTTGGTCATTGGCAAACCAACAAGTCAAGAACTGGCTCCACCCTGCCACTCCATCGTGTTTTGCTGCCCTGCTGCTTTTCACATGCGTGCCCTGCATGACACCATAACCACGTGTGTTTGTCCTGGCTTTGAGAATGACATTTCCAGATTGTAGCACCTAGTACCACTAAGATGCCTTTTCCGTATCACATGTTGAACTATTTTCACCTTGGAAAACTGAATCTATTTATCTATTAAGCAACAGCTCCCCAATGAACATAAGGAGTTTGAGATATTTGCCTAATAAGATTGATAAAATAAAGAAAAATTTAAAGTACTTATACAGCTTGAGTACTACTCAAGGCAGAGAAGAAGGATCACAAGCTCTAGGCTAGCCTAGTATATGTAGTAAGCATCAGTCCATCCAGAGCTGTTAGTGAGACTCTTTCATTTACAAAATACATGCATGTGCATATATGCCTGTGCTATAAGGAAATGAAAAAGTTTAGTTCCAAGAGTTTGAGAGTTGTTTATGAGCCTGCTAGAGGAAAGATCTTAAAGCCAGGTGTAGTGACACACACCTATAATCTCAGATCTCTGATTGTCAGGATGGGAGTATTAAAGGCTTGAGACTAGCCTGGGATATAAAGTGAGATACTCTGCCTTAAAAATAAAGGAAAAAGAGAAAAAGTTTTAAACAACAACAAATGCTGGGGAGGATGTGGTGAGGGTTAAGGAAAGAGAGGGAGGATCTCGCTGTACACTCTTGGTGGTAATGTGAAGTAGTCAGCCACTGTGAAAGTCAATAGGTAGGTTCTTCAGAACAATTGAAAATAGGACTACTGTATGATCCAGCTATATCACTCCTGAGTATGCTGGAAGCAAACTAAGTCATAAAATAGAGATATCTCTATATCCAGGTTGATGGCTGTTGTAGTTAGGGTTTCCATTGCTGTGAAGAGACACCATGACTATGGCAACTCTTATAAAGGAAAACATTTAACTGGGGATGGCTTACAGGTTCAGAGATTTAGCTCATTTTCACCATGGTGGGATCGTGGGGATACACAGGCAGATAGGGTGCTGGAGAAGTAACTGAGGGTTCTATGTTCAGTTCAGCAGGCAGTAGGAAGAGAGACAATAGACCTGACCTGAGCACTTGAAACCTCAAAGCCCATCCCCAGTGACATACTTCCTCCAACAAGGCTACAACTACACCAACCATGCCATACCTCCTGTGAGCCAATAGGGGCCGTTTTCATTCAAAACACCACAATGCCAGTACTAGTCACAATAATCAGATCAGCCTAAGATGCCCGCCAATAGATAAAAGAAAATGTCATGTATATACATAGTGATATATACAAGTATGAAAATGCCATAATAAATCCATTGCTTTGTTCAATCAATATACACTAATGAAAATTTAAAGTTTGGAATATTTTGTTTTCTATTGAAAGACACTATAAGAGAAAAAGATTAATGGTTTTAAAAGTTGCCAGTTAGTCAGAAAGGCATCAGATCATACCTAAAAGTTTTGACTACCTCTACTAGCATGCCTAAGTAACTCTTTGTCATGTTTCCTTGGAAATATGTGTTCAAATATTAATGGGAGTCCTTATGCTCAATTGTTTAAAATATTAAATAAATGGAAACATGCATAAACATAAATTTTTAGAAATTACTAGTAAGTTGTTACTTCTTAATGGATACCCTTTAAAGGCTCTATTTGTTAATATTATTGTTGGTTTAATTTATTTATTTATTTTTTGACAGTCTCACTACATAGGCCAGGCTAGTCTTGCACTACACTTGGCTAAAAGCTCTTCTTTTTAAGTAATGGTATATATCAGAAGACTTGTGAAGCTGTATTGGGAGGTGGTGCTCTTTCCTCATCAGTTCTCACAGGAAAATTGAGTAAGGTGAACAAAGCACTTAACATTGAAACCGGCACTAGCTGCATAATGAATGCTATCCATTATTAATTTTATTGTGCTTAATATACTCTAGTGCATGTGTTCAGGATAGGTAATCTACTGTGCTTCTTTTAATATCAGTTCATTTTTATTCTTTATGCTAGAGCTAGGTGAGACCTTTCCCTTACCCAGTGCTTGGCATACAGTTGAGCCAATAATTAGATGCCTAATCTAATAGATTTTTGTTGAATGAGTAAAGGAATGAGAATTATATTTAAAGGATTTATAGGATATATTTCATTATAACAGTACTGAATAATCAAGGGACAATGTTTTCAGGATTGGGTTGATTTTTAAAACTAGTCTTCAGGGCTTGTCAAGTGTGAGGATTATTTCAGTTCATTAGTAGTGGTTAGAAGTAGGGACACACGGACAAAGAGGAGAGCCAGGACAATAGCTGGCATGAGTTTCCCATCACACCGGCATTCCCACAGGATTCACATGGTGTGATCTTGGCCACTTTCCCCCCCTCTAAGCTTCAGTTTCTCCGCCCATGAAAACAAGAAAAGGGTACCTAATGCATGTTCTCCTTTTCCTGTTGTTACAGTCAGGTGCATCTGGGGTACTGTGGCATGTGTCTTCTAGGACAGCGCCAGGTCTCATTCCAGAGTGCCAGAATCAGTTGTGAGGACCTATTCTGGTGAACAGCATTTCCCCCTGAAGTGGTGCCAGCTGGAAAATTGTGGACTGGATTGTGCCACCTGCGCTGGGATTTGGAAATTCAAAACTTTTTTGCCTTGAGATATGGAGATGTTTCTGCTGAGCTACACTAGTGAGTGGGCTGACAATGCCAGCTACTGCAGCTTACACTTGGACTGAGAAAGGAGGCTCGAGCCTCCTCTGCTAATGAGAGCAGAGCATGGGGAGAGTGCCCGATTCTTGCAGTTTGCTCTGTGAATCATGCTCTGGTGATTCAGCAGTCCAAGAGCCAGCTTTACAGTGCTGCAGTGCTCAATCTTTTCTGGTCCTTGTCTCATAGGCACTGGAAACAGGAGTCAGGGGCAGTTTACCCATCCTAATATTTCATTTAGGATCTCTTGTCAACTTTGGTGGATGGTTTGGGGGAGAATTACCATTCTTACTGTAAAGAGGTAGCATTTAGGGGTGGAAGGGGAATATGGTCAGCCGCTGTTAGATTTTTTTACCCACTAAGGTAGGAATCTAACTCAGGGCAAGATGAACAACATCCTGCCCTTTTGGTGGTGGCTTTTGTTTTGTTTTGTGATCTTCTGGCCTCTGCTGCCTAGTGCTGGGATAACAGGTGCGTGCTATTAGATTTAGA
Organism: Phodopus roborovskii; assembly: GCF_943737965.1. Taxonomy (NCBI): domain Eukaryota; kingdom Metazoa; phylum Chordata; class Mammalia; order Rodentia; family Cricetidae; genus Phodopus; species Phodopus roborovskii. The sequence goes on from NW_026126578.1 coordinate 7,669,955, forward strand.
TCTATTGTTAGATCTTGAACTAGTCAAATATTCCCTTTCTGTGGGTCTGTTCCTCACAAATAATAAGTTAAAAGCCCCTAAGCAGATTTTTTCTTAAAAAGATGAGAGGAGATTGTGTTCTTGTTTTATAATGAGAATAAAGATGCAAGTCCTTCAATAACTGTCATGTTGATTTGTACAGGAAATAGCACATTGAGGTTTGGGGCTGTACCTCAGGGTGGAGTGCTAACTTCACATACACAGGCCCTGGGTTTGTCCCAAAGAGCCAACCCCCTCCCCACCAAAACAAACAAAACAAAACAAAACAAAGCAAAACAACAATTAAGATAGAGTGTAGCCATGCCATTTGTTGAAGTAAATGTTCTTTGTAAATGTTTATATTTTGTATATGGTTAAGCTGGGCATGAGATACATACATCAGTTCCCATAACAGCAAGGTCCTTGCTATAATGTTTATCCCTGTCTCTACCCTCTTGGCATGTGTGTGTGTGTGTGTGTGTGTGTGTGTGTGTCTGTCTGTCTGTCTGTCTGCCTCTCTCTCTCTCTCTCCCTCTCTCTCTCTCTCTCAGGGTGGGAAATAGAATTGGCTTACATGGGTATGAAGACTAAGAAGTTCTCAGATTTTCAGTTAGTGAACTAGAGACCCAGATGAGACAATAGTAGAAGTTTCAGCCTGAGCTTAGAAGCAGTTTGGTAACGGTTTAGCAAAGAGTCGTTTTAAAACGAATCAGCCATATTGGGGAAGGCAATGTGCTTTACTTAGTCTACTGATTCAAATGTTAATCTGATTCAAGCCCACTGTCACATGCTAAGGAATATTGTTTAAATAAATGGCTGAGCACCTAGTGCCCTACTCAAGTTGACACGTGAAATTATCTGTCATAGGTGTACTTCAAGTAAAGTAGAAGTGAGTGAGGGTGAGTTGTTGAATGATAGGAAGTGTAAGATCTTCAAGGAGCTCATACCCTTGTGAGTTCTATGATATAGTGGGAAGGAGGAAATTTCGCTAGTAACACTAGTCTGTGTCTACTTAAAATGACAAGTTGATGGGTTTCATATTAGGCTTTCTTTAAATAAAATGATTTATTTTTATTTGATGTGTATAGATCTTTGGCCTGAATGTATGTCTGTGTACCGTGTGCATAAGTACCAGAAGAGGTCAAAAGAAAGTGTTGGATCACCTTGAACTGGAACTACAGACAGTTGTGAGCTACCATGTGGATGTTGGGAACTGAACATGGGTTTTCTGTAAAATCAGCTTGTTCTCAGCCACAAGGCCATCTCTGAAGCTTCTCATATTAGGCTTGCAAAGAAAAAAGAAATGACTGTAGTATTTGCTGTGGATGGGGCATCGTAGTGGTAACTGGGAAGTGATAGGCGAGTAACTATGTGGTAAGCAGAGGCTGTTATGCATGCTTATGTGGGCTTTTCACTGTAGTGGTGGCTGGAATATAGCTTCCCACTCTACTTTCCCAGCCAAGTGTCCCTAGAATGTGTACAAACACCCAAAGAAAAGGGGCTTTTGTTTAATTCACCTAGCCAGGCCCAGGTTTGAAAATGGAGTGGCTGTATGTCATTGTGGAGTGGCATTTGTGTCTAGAACATTTGCTGTTGAAGGGTATAAATGTGGCTGACAATGGCAATGACAGTTGGTATGATTTGTAACCCTCCATAGAAGGTAAACCTGGAGCTTTCTCAGTGCCAACAGCCCTGCTTATCTTACATGAAATACATTCCCTATCTTTTGAAAATTATATTTGCCTGATCTTTTCCCAAAGCAAACTTGATAACAGGCCTACTTTACTTCAATATCAAAGCAGCCTGATTTAATTATATAAGCCAGTCATGGAAAGAGAATGTGTCCCATGACTCCAAAGCATTCTGTTCTGTAGCTCCACTATAATTACAAACAAATGTGTCCAATCTTCCCATCATGTGTTCTCCTGAGTTATAGAATTTTTCCCCTAATTTTTTGATAAACTTGTTATCTTGTAATACTGCATCATTTAATTATTCCCCAAAATAGATGCCTTCAGAAAATCTGCTCAGGAAAACTGATTTGTTCCCAGATGAAGTCACAACTGGGTGCTTACTTGGAAATTCATTATTTTCAGAGCTTTTGGGTTGCTGTTTTTCTAAAGGGGTCTCATCTGCTTGAAGCCCTCCTAAAGAGCACTTGAAAGAATTTAATAGACTCACAAAGAAGGACTAAGTGTGTGCGCTCAGTGATCTTTAAGCTCAGAACTCTGTCAGGTTGAGCCTGGTTGCCCTCTCTGGTATTAATATCCAGATGTGGAGCTACAGCCAATTCAATAGCCATGTAGGCATTTCCTGAGTGTCTGCTTTATGCCAAGCAGTAGAACGGGCATTGGGCTACAAAACTGAGTATTGCACAGCCTGTTGCACAGAGATGTCCAACCTCTAAAATGACCATCAAAAAAGCACTTGATTTTGATAGCTTGTGACACCCACTAACTTCTAATTTTAAGCAAGTCAGTGAATCCATTGGAGACTCATTTCCCCATAAAATCAGTAACATTGGGGTGGCTTTGCCATAGGAAGCACTGACTACCATGAGGATGAATTTTGACTGAAGTGAATGACATCTAGCCATCCATCATTCTTTCTCCCTCCTTCACACTCATACCTTCAGTTTGAGGAAAGATTATTACTGTAATTTCCTAAAACCAGAGCTATTGCACTAGGCTCTTCTTTTCTTTTACCATTTCCATCGTCATAGTGTTGTTGTTGTAGAATACATGACACAACACACTGTATCACTAACTGCTGCAGCTTGTGTAAGATGGATTGGGACAGAGAGAAGCCCTCCATGTGTACTTTCCAATATCCTGCTGGTGGTGACATTTTTCTTCTCACTTCTCCCTCAGTCTTTTTGTTGTGGTAATACCTCTCAGGCGTACCCTGAAGGAATGGTTTTCTGCCATGTGAGCTTCTTTACCACGTTGTGGTTGAACAATGGTTAATAATATTCTGAGTTATTTCCCCCAAATGTGTTTTCTTACACTTAGTCACATTAAAACTCCTCTGCCGCTTTTCTGCCCACGTGCACATCTTCGTTCAGTTTACCCCTAATCAGCTTGGCATTTTAATCCCTGGAAATGCTGAGTGCCATCTGCAAACTTGGCAGTTTCCCCGTGTACTCTCTTCCAAATCATTTATAGGAATGTTGACTAAGCTGTCATGCCACTTGCTCTATCTAAACATCTCCTTCCTTGAAGGGTGTTTGATACAATGACTCAATCACAGAATTAATGATACAAAACTAACCCCTGAACATTGCATTTGCTTAGGTCTGTGCCAGTGTCTTCTTGTTCTTAATTTCTTATTCCCAAATCAAACGGCCACAAAAGGAATTTCCCCATGTACTGAAAGAAATTTATTAGATTCCAATCCACATTTGAGTTAATAATCTCTTCACTGACATAAGGTCCTGCCTGACTACATTTAGACACATTTGGTCTCTGTTCCAGGACATCTACAGTGGAGTTCTGTGTCCGTTTCTTTCATGCTGCATTTCAGGGCCAATGTCATACCCAGGTAGTCTCTTAAGTTCCTAGGCCTCAAACAAGTGACTAAGTTGTGAGGCGAGTGCTGTGCAGTAGCTGTGGGTTTGTCAAGTGTTGATAGAACAGCACATTCTGCGGTCTGGGATAGCAAAGCTCTCAGATGCCCTTGAGCCCTGGTTCAGTCCCTTCAGTCTTAACTGGTTTCTCAGATCTTGGACTCACCCCATGTTTCCCCTCACTGCTTAAAGTCTTTGAGAGTTTTTTTTAGAAGTAGTTGGGAAAACATGAATGTAGATCCAGTAAAGATGTTAATAAAATTATTCATTTTGTTCATGAGATGACATGGTCTTATACCTAAAAAATCATTGCCATTATCCTAGACTAGCAAATCCATGAAAACAAAGAATAGATTTGAGGTTCCCAGGACAGAGGGATGGTTTCTGATTGGGATGATGAAAAGTTGTGAAAATAGATAGTGGGGCATTTATACAGCACAATGAGTGTAAGTAATGTTATTAAGTTGTATGGTTAACATGGCAAGTTCATGAATATTATTTTATAATAAAATTAAATCATTTACCAGTTAAAGGAAATACTGAAAAATTGGCAAGAGAAATGAGTTCTTAGACTTCCTTTGAAATAATCAACCAAAGCCAGGTGTGGTGGTGCACACTGTTAATCCCAGTACCCAGTAGGCAGGCAAGAGGATCAAGAGTTCAAGACCAGCCTGAGCTATCTAAGACACTGTCTACAAACAAGCAAGTGTTAAGTCACGGTCTTAGCAACAAAACTGTGAAGGTCTGGCAAATAATGTTGAGTTCTGAGCCTAAAATTTTCCACAGCAAAAAAAAAAAAAAAAATTAATACTTTATTTGGGGTTGGAGAGATGGCTCAGGGGTTAAGAGCAGTTGCTGCTCTTGCATAAGGTGCAACTTTGGTTCCCAGCACCCACATCAGGCTGTTCACAACTATCTGTAGCTCCAACTCCAGGCTTTCAATGCCGTGTGCACAACACACACACACACACACACACACACACACACACACACACACACACGAGTCTTGGCTAGCTCTTAAGTCTCACATACTCAACATATGAGGGCCCATTTTTCTGCTAAGCCAAAGAGAGCTGTACTCCTTTACTTCCTCAAGCCTCCAGGCCTTTGCCTTTGCCTTTCAATTTGTGACTTCCTTACATGGTAAGTTCCTGCTGTTTACCATTCAGTCTCTGGGGAGCCTTTCCCTACTTCCCTAATGAAGGAACTGGAATTGCCCTTTCTTTTGAGTTCCCATGGTGTCTGTTTGTGATTCTGTGGCTAACTTCCTGTACCACCGTTTTGTATAATTGTTTGTCTTCTCACTGACCTGTGAGAGGAAATATATTTACCTACCTTAGAGGTTGAGGAAACTTTCTGAGCTATGTTTTTATGCAGTTGTCATTTTAGATGTTAAATACTTGTAAAGAGAAGATTGAAAGTAGGGATGTGATTGTTAGTCATAAATCTTAAGATCTGTAAGGAACTTTAGCAACCACTCATGGGTATTGGTCTTCCGTAGATGTTTTTATCTGCCTGGCAACGGCTAATATCCCACCACTCCCTCCCTCACTTACCACTAGCTATTCAGAAAATTCTTACTGAATTTACTGACATACTACCGTCTCTCTCTCTCTCTCTCTCTCTCTCTCTCTCTCTCTCTCTCTCTCTCTCTCTGTGTGTGTGTGTGTGTTACATGGTGTGGTATCTCTGCAGATGTATATGTTTTAGAAGAAACAAACTTTGAGATGACTTGGTGGGAAAAGGTGCATGTTATCAAACTTGATGACAAAGATTGGCTCCCCAGAACCCACAAGGTGGAAGGACAGAACTGACTCCACAAGTTCATTTCTGACATACTCATGCAGGCTGTAGACAACCCCAACCTCACAATAAATAAAATTAAAAAAAAAAAAAAAGAAAGAAAGAAAGAAAGAAAGAAATATTTAAAACAACAAAATCCCAATGCTATTGTTCGTTCTGGGGATAGAACCCAGGGCCTTGGCCATGCCAGACAAGTGCTCCACCCCTGGAGCTCTCATGGTTCACCCTCCTCCCCAAACTGGGGGGATGGGGGGATGGGGGGGATAGTCATAGTGTTCAGCAAGCCATAGCTAAAGTTGCAAGACACTTCTGTCCAGTAGGTGGCAGATGGAGCTCACAAACTCAGCACCACAGGCAGTTTTACCTTTACCCCCCCCCCCCCCCCCGTGTGTGTGTGTGTGTGTGTGTGTGTGTGTGTGTGTGTGTGTGTGTGTAGGAATCCTATATTTCCAGTTTTTCAAACTCTTTCAGGGCTTGAGTTGCTTGTTCAAAAGGACAAGGCATGGGTTAGAGTCACTGAGAGCAGAACCAATCACTTTGATACAGATAAATTTCTAGACCAGGGCTAGGCATCAACTAGGTCCTTGGCCATTTCAAAGCTCTAGGAAAGTCTTCTATGTGCCCTCTGGAGCCTACAAATACAGAATTAGCAGTTATTCTCAGATTGAAGTTTGGTCTGTGTGAAAATTTCAGTCATCTGGGGAGGTTTTACATTAGGCTGCTCCTTGGCCTCTGTCTGTCACTGTAGGTAGAGTTTGAAGGCATGTTTTCTTGTGTGGAAGGGTAGGGACAAAAACGTGACAGTCTGGAACTGGCACATGTGAGAAGAGATATGTAGGCCTGCAGAGTTAGACAGGATCCTCTTAGCCCTGAGGATGGCTTCTGGTTTTCTCTCTTGACCTCCACAAACAATCACTCCTAACATCTGACAGTAAGCAATTCCTAATTGTAAGCCTGCTAAGTACAAAGGTGGATGAAGGATTTGGCCATTTAAGACATGGTGATTTTAATTATACAGGCCTAAGTTCAGAACATGCACTCACACAACAGAACATAGTAAATATTTTAAATCCAAAAGATTCTGGAGAATCCAGGATTTACACAGGGATGGTCTTAAGTGGTGGGGGGCATCCAATTATTAGACAAGTGACTTTGAAAGGTGATACTAGATGCTGCTGCTATGAACCAAGTGTCAGACAATACATATGGCAAAAATCTGTAAGATGAGGAAATCACATTGGCTATATTAATACAAAACAATATTTGCTATCTTTTCTAACAGTATTTCACATTTCCATAGTATTTTGGAGCTTCTAAACACTTCCATCTGATTTCATTCCCTTTTAAAATTCTATTTTAATGAGTATATATTAATTATATTAATAATTGGTTTTGTCATGAAACTTTCACACATGTATATGTGTTCTGACCATATTCACACACCTCCATTACCTTCTCTTATTTCATTTCCATAACTGCAATTCCCTTCATAGCATCTGGAGGTCAGATATTATTAAATATGATAAAATACATAAAACATTCAGTGTTTGGTTCTCAGCAAGTTTTCACTGCTAGTTGTTAAATGTGTCATTAGCTCCTCCACCCACATTTGTTTTGTTTTCTTTTGTTTTGAGATAAAGTCTTAATATGTTGCCCAGGTTGGTCTCAGACTTCTGGGCTCAAGCCATCTTCCCACCCATCATGCACCACTAAAGATATTCTTTTCCTTGAATAACAAGAGTTATATCTAGATTCCTCTGCTCATTTTAGCAATGAGGGGAGATGGTTTATTACCTGGTCCGTTAAGGAAACTGCAAGGCATTAGACTCACATGGATCCTCAGCTGCTAGGCATATTAAGAAAATGTTACAATAGGGGGAAATTGACAATGCAGGCACCACAGATATTTTTAGACCATGCTGCAAGGATGTACATCTTGGGTTCTGTTTAGGATTGAGCACAAGGGGATAAATCTGGATTATTTTATAAGATTTCCAATCAGAAAGTCAATGCTAAGTACCTACTCTGTTGCCAACTTATGCAAGGGACAGTATGGGAAAACCAAGGCAGGTGAAGTAGATTTCGCAAACTTTAAAACAGGAACATGTGTGATACAATCTCTTCTTGGGTGGGAAGCAGTTTGATAATTCTGTAAGAACTGTAGTTCTGTCTGTTTCTTGCATCAGGGATTCTTCAAAAAGCATTTGTTCCATGGCTGTATATTAAAATGTAAACCGTGTAGCACCAGGGAAGCAAAGACAAACACCCTGCCATGTACTAAAAAGACTATCACTGGGACACACTCTTGAGTGAGAGAAAATTAAAGCTCAAAAATTTTTTGTAGCAAGATGCTGTGTATGTACGTTTAGAACATACAGTCATGTCTCACCTCCCCCCCCCCACACACACACCCAACTGAAAGGGCATGCCGGGAATGATAATGGAATTTTACCTGGTAAGAGATGAATGGGAAAATGGAACATTTGCATTTTTATCCTTTTATGTATTTTTGTGTACAGACTGGTCAAATGGTTTAGCCATAAACAACTTTGTTATTATTCGTTTAAATGTAGGATCCTTCCTAAAGGTCACACAGCCTGGGAAGGCTACAACCAGCACCCACACCCCAGACTGAGGCTGTGGAGCCTGTCCTCAGGATCCCAGCACACTGCTTCTTGCTAGTGCCCTCTTAAGCTCAGGGAGTGTCTTTCATTTACTAGCAAATTATGGAACTTATTCCATGTTTTTTTTCTTCTAGAAAATGAATCAGAATATCCAAGGGCCAGATGCTTCATAAACGTGTTTCTCCTCTAGAAGAGGGCTCTGTGCCTCATCTGCTGCCATCTTGGCTCTTTTATGATGATAATACTGTGTCTTAGCCAAGAAAAGTGAGCGACCCTGGGCCAGGAAACACAAACTGTGATTTCCAACAGGTCAAATTACCTTAAGGAAAAGGCATTAGGATAACTTGCAGCATTGGGGTAGAGGAAAGGCATGAAAACAGTTTCATTAGCCAATTTGGTCAATGGGCAGGTGCAGGAAGTGACAGATAAACCGAGCCAAGATCTATAAATGTACCCACAAAATAAATGGGCAAGTTAGAAAACTTGGCAATGTGTGAATATCTAGATGCAAACTTCCAGTTCTCAGCTTAACTCATGATGTTTTCTGTGAGACGGCATGCTGTTGACCTGTTTGGAGTTTCAGTTTTCCCAGCAGTCCGATGGATAGCAAACATTCTCTCTCTCGGCTCCTTCACAGAGTTGTGAGAAACTAATGTGTCAAAGAATGTACTTTGAAAATGATGATCTTCCTACAGAATGAAAGGCTACGATTGAGGCTTCTGAGGCTAATCTTGCAGAAAAATTACTTGAGACACAAAGGAAGGAAGCAGCATCAAGAAAGCAGTTCTGATAACAATGTAGGCATACAACCAGAGAAACGCTACCGTGTAGGTCATTTACTCTAGTTCTGTCTGGTTATAATCATGAGCAAAAGACTGAAAGTCCAGTATCTGCAGAGCAGTGACAGTGCCATGTATAGACACAAATGCTAAGAGAGACGCATGTGCTACAGAGCCCCTGACTGAGGGGCTTGCTGGGCTGTGAATGTTGATCAGGGTCCTGGGAGTAAGCTGATGTGAAACTTAGGAAGAAATTAGGGCAGAGGTGGGGGGCTGGACTTCAGTGATCTAGCTCCAGGATGGCCCAGTGCCTCAGAGGAGCAATTTCAGGGTGGCCAGGGACTTGGGTAGTACAAATGACAACTTCCTAGAACGGGCTGTTCCAGAATCCATAGAGCAAAAGGAAATAGCCTGGCCTCATCCTGAGTAAGTTGACAGGAACCAGGATAGGAAGTATTTGTAGTGGGACAAGTACTCATAGCATCATTAAGTCTCTTTTGAGTAGAAGAAGAAAACTGGAAAAAAGAAATCAGTGTACCACATGTGGTAAGTCAGTTACCATAGTGTGGGAAAGTGGGAAGAACAGGTCAGCAGAGGGAGATGATGCTGTGTGGCATGGGGGCACTGCACTCACTGTCCTTTGTGGCTGCATCAAACTTGCCAATGACCTTGGAAATGTCATTTTATTCCTGTGAATTCTGAATTCCTTTGTTTCAAAGAAATTTCTCCCTGTCTGGTCAGTCATTATGAGAATTAAACATAATATTCTTAGAAGCAACTAGCATACAGCTCCTAGACCACAATGGCAAATGAAATACCAGTGTATTCCTTTATTTGGAGAGAGATTTAGAAAACCTCCAATGAAAACAGCCAGTTGGAAATGGAGAACACTGAGATAAGCAGTCATGATTTAGCCTAGTAGGCACAGGTAATCAGCCCCCCCCCTTTGTTTTACAAGCCTAAATGGGCAAAGAAGGAAAAACCCTACAGATGGAAGAAAAATTAGAAGCCAGGAAAAAAGAAATGTAAACTTGTGCAAGAATGTGGTCTCCTCACATAGGCCTGATACCTTCATGCATCAAGGTGAAGTTCCTCTCAACCCTGGTAGGTTGGGAAGATACTGAGCTGCATGACTCAGCTTAACTCATTTTCTTGAGTGTCTGTGATACAAGATAAGTATTATGCTCAGTTGCAGTTGCTTGCCTTGGTTGTTGGCTATCCTGGTGTGTATATGAAGAAATCAAGAGGGATTTCCTTTTAGTTTGAGACACGAAGGCAGAAAGCAGCATCAAGAAAGCAGTTCTGATAGCGATGCCAGCTTTTATTGTTGTCATTGAAAAGTTTTTCTCTCATACAATTCATCCTGACCACATTTCCCCTCCCTCCCCTTTCCAGCTCCCTCCCCTTCCCCCTGTCCCCCAGTGCCCCTCCCATCTCCCATCAGAAAAGAGCAGGCCTCATAGAGACAACAGCCAAATATGACAAAACAAGACACAATAAGACAAGGCAAAGGCCTTCATAGTGAAGCTGGACAAGGCAACCCACTAGGAGGAAGAGTCCCAAGAGCAGTTATCAGATACACCCACTCCCACAGTTAGCTGTTTCACAAAAACACCAAGCTAACAATCACAACATACATGCAGAGGACCTGATGAAGACCCATGCTTGCCACTGCAGTCTCTGTGCACCTATGCGCCCATATGCGCCCATATGCTTTCTTGGTTCAGTGGGCTATGTTCTCCCCTCCCCCCCCCCCAGTTGACTGGTACAATCTTTCTGCCACCTCTTCACAGGGATTTCCTGAGCTATGAGGGGAGGGAAGCAATGAAGACCTCCGATTTAGACTTTCTTTCCACAAGTCTGGATGTGGGTCTCAGCATCAGCTCCCATCTACTGTTGGAGGAAGCCTTTTTGATGACAACTAGACAGGGCACTGATCTTTGAATATAACAGGATACTATGGGGAATCATTTCATTGATTTTTTTTACCTTAGACCTATCATGTTTGGTCTCTTGGCTATCCAGTCTCCAGTTCCTGGCCATTCAGGCAGTGTCAGGGATGGACTCCCTCTTGTGGATTGAGCCCCAGGTTAACTCAGACATCGCTGTACCACCATTTCCTCAGCCTATTTTGCAGATAGGGCAGCCAGTAGGTTGAAGGTTTTGTGGTTGGGTTGGTGTCCATGTTTCTCTTTCAGTGGCCTGCAGAGTACCTTCCTACGCCAGAGACTAGAACAGAGGGGTAAAGGCTCCATGGAGGCACCAGCTCCATACTTAATGAGATGTGTGAATGTTGTCCTTTGCAATTCCCCCTTCCCCCCCTCCCCCATCAGTTTGCATGAAACAGTTCTCTGTCCTAGCATCAGTCTGGGTTGTTTGGGGTTCTTCATGGGAACCTCTTCGGCCAACAACTCAACCAAATGTAACTCAGTCCAATAGCAATTTCTTTAAATCCTAAAAGTGTACAAGTGGATGATAATTATACATGGAGTAAAACACAGGTTAGAAAGAAGATAAGGAGACCTCAGCAGTGTGTAAGATTGACCTAGTCTTTACCAAGAACAACACAGAGAATTCCTGTTTCTAGACGTGTGTGTGTGTTTGTGTGTGTTTGTGATTATAGGAGAGTAAATCATAAAAGGTTGAAAGTGAAAGGGTACTGTGGGCAATTTTGCAGGCGGGTAAATTGAGGCTAAAAGAAAGAACTTGCTTGAGACAGTAGCAAGTGAAGAGCCAAACCCAAGCCTCTCTGCTATAGAACTCTTATTGGGGAGAGTACCTGTTTGAGTTCAAACACTTGCACAAAACTAATCTGTATGCCCTCCTCCCTTTCTCTAGGGCCAAGTGTTTTCGGGGCAAAAAAGTCCTTGGAGATTATGACATCAAGGTGGAACAGGTAATCAGCCCTCTGTCATTCCAGAGTGAACCTAGTCCTGGCCAGTGGAGTGCAGTGTCCTCACTGGGCTCTCAACTCTGCATCTCCTGTCATTTTCTTAACAGTTCAGAAACAAGGTGGTTGTCCACGGTCTCCTGCAGTGCAGGGTCCCCAAACCGAGAAGTCTTAAAGCAGTGTCTTCGTAGGGTAGTGGCCACACCTCCATGCTGTCGGTGGCAGTGTAATTCTGGTTGGGTACATGTCTTCTGTTCATTGTCTGCCTACTTTGACCTGAGGCTGTACTTCAGAGGGCACCTAGAAAAGAACATTCCCTCTTATAAGGAACTTGGAAGGCTGTTTTGTTTGCTCATTTTACCTTCCTCTGTCTCTTGCTTCGTGGTAATAGAAAATTAGGTCCTTTGTGGGGAGGAAATGTCCTATTTAAATAATATGTTTTCTATGTTATAACAGAAATTATTCCTTATTCATGTTAGGATTTAGAGAACACTACGGTACTTTCCTGGCTATCTACATTGATTGATTGATTGATTGATTGATTGATTGATTGATTTTTGCAAAATGACCTTACAGAGGTCAGCCTACCTCCACCTCCAGACTGCAAGGATTTAAGGGGTACATCATCATGCCCAGTTTATATTCCATTTTTTAAAACAACTTGTTAGATGTTGATTAAAAACAAAAACAAACCTACCCTTGTGTTGGAGACAGAGGAAATGGAAACCTGAGCAGATTAGCTGCCTAGCTTGACAGGCTATATCAAGGGCAGGGAGAAGGAAACCCAGTAGCCTAACCCAGAACCTCATGCTTTCATGCAGAGACTGAGAAAGGAGATGCTTGTCCTACATTCTGCCCCTGTAGAAAGGCTCAAAGGATGCTGAGCTGGGAGTCAGGAGACACAGTGGTGGGTATCTCCTGAAAAGTCCAGAAAAGTCACCTAACTCAGGCAGTTTTCTCCTTGAGTAGATGAGGATAGTGATCTCCACCATCTGGCTCAAAAGGTTTCCTAGAGTATTGGGTGAAATTTGATGTGAAAATACATAGGAACTAAATAAATGCTTGGCGTTGTGGTGGCTGCTGTGTGGAGGACTGAGGCTCGCTGCTATACTGTTTACTGTTCAGGCGGAATTTTCAGAGCTTAACCTGGTGGCCCATGCAGATGGAACATATGCCGTGGATATGCAGGTGCTCCGGAATGGCACAAAGGTTGTCCGGTAAGGGCCTTTCTGTTCTTGGGGTTGCTGTCACCTCTGACTTGATGGGGGTGGTTTCACAGTCAACTTGAGATAGTTCCACTGTGTGTTACAATCTTACTCCAGCATAGAGAAAGTAACCTGAAGTTTCACAGAATCACTTAGAGATAGCTGGATTCTGTTAGGACTTCTTCCTACCTTCAAGTAAGCATGGGTTTGTGCTTCTGTCTTCCTAAAATAGTTCCCCTGGAAAACCAGGTTCCATTGCCTTTTAAAACATCTGATATCCCTATTTATGCTGCTTTGCTTGGATTCACTCAGAGTTGGCAGCAAAGCCTTGTTCTGGATGCATGTCTTTTTGACACTCACCCTGTAGCCTCTTTTTATTCCTCATTCCCAACAATTCATGTGTCTGACAGGAAAATCTAGTATTGGAATAGATGCTGTAAATGAAAAAAAAAAAAATGACCAGGTACTGAGCATTTCCATGCCAGGTGGTGTCCTGGGCACCTAGGTGGTGATTTCAAAGTTTGGGATGTTGATATATGCAAAACAGTTCCTTCAGGGAGGAAGTGGGAATTCCAGATGAGAGAAATGTTCCCATTCTCCCCAGGAACTTAATGTTGCTTTCAGAAATAAGCCTTGCTCCAGGAGTGGTCTGGGACCCATATCACTCTCTTCCTCACCTCAGTCACAGGACCGTGACCCCTAGGAACCTAGCTTCTAACAGGATATGGGGGCAGTTGACAGGAAAGGCCAGGCTGGGGATGTCTGGGACCTAGCAACAGGAAAGTGGGTTTACCCTTTTTGGAATATAAAGGATAATGTAAGAAAATCAGCTGCCCATTCAGGTGTGAAATGAGCTTAGGTAAGTCCTACAGCAGGATAGACAGGCTTCTATATCCATGGGTCAAATGTGTCATGGAAATACATACATAGGTAGGTAGTGACAGAAGGTCCAGCAGCAGGGCTCCAGGGCAGGTGCCATCGTGGAAACTTGGATTGTTCCTATAACTGGGATGTGAGGTTGGGATTTGATGTTAGGGATACAGATGAGCTTCAGTGTCCAACAAGAAAGGCCTATTGGGGGGTATCTAGACTTCACATCAGGTCCCAGAACTTGGGACAAAGGTCAAAGTACCTTCAGCAAATGTCATACCATCTTGGTAATAAGTGTTTTAATGACTGAGGAAAGCTCCCTTAGCCTCACTAGAGCTGATCTCTGAGTTGGGTTGGGCTGGATCTGTAGGTGGGGGTTGGATGGGTGCCTGGGCAGAGGACCAGGTAGGTCATTGTACATAGTGTTATGCTGAGCCACAGAGCCTTTGGGGCAGATGCTGCCACAAACTACCTCTCTGGGAAGGTCTCTGAAGCTAGGGCATGAAGACAGGCAACCTAGTCCTCTAAAGCAGCTATGGCTAAGAGCTTTGCTGGCTAGAGGTGAAAGCAGGGAAGCTTTCCCATGCATGGGAACATTCCGTACTCAGTGCTTCCTGAAGCTCCGTTGCTCAACCTCAGTTCTGCGAAAAATATTTGCACCCCTCCCTAGCGTCCGTTTTGGAAGAACAACATTGGGAAGTTTGGCATCTGCCCTCGGCCAGCCTAGTGCCTTGCTCTCCTGGGGCCCAATGAGGGCATTGCCTATTTTAAGGAGCAGCTGTAAGAAAGTCAAAGTATGTTAAGATCAAAGATCGGGTAGCAGTGTGGTCTTCCAGGACCTGACTTGAGCATCAACTCTGGAAGCACAGGAGATTCAGGCTTTCATACCACCCCATGAAGAAAGAGAAAAATCTCTCTCACTTAAGGTGTGGGGCTCTAAATGTATGCTAGAAAAAGACAGCATTTAGTTCAAAGGAATGGGATGGATTCAGAAACACAATTCTCAGATCTCCATTGGAAAGAGTCATGATATTTTATTACCCCATCCAGAAAGGAGTAGTAACACAAGGGTCATGGACTGGGTGGTCCTTGACAACTCTTCTGTCTTAGGCTTTGAAAATATGTCACTTGAGGTACTACCTAATGGAAACCTGCCTGTGTATTCTCACCAGGTCCTTCAGACCAGACTTTGTGCTCATCCGACAGCATGCCTTTGGCATGGCGGAGAATGAGGACTTCCGCCACCTGATCATTGGCATGCAGTATGCAGGCCTCCCCAGCATCAACTCACTGGAATCCATTTACAACTTCTGTGACAAGCCATGGGTGGTAAGACATCTTTTCCCCCACTTCCACTTCCAGCACTCCATTAGTAGCATCAACTGAGGTCTGAGGCTTGGGCACTGGCAGGCTGGGTGGGGTAGGCCACCACAATAGCAGTTACCAGATGCCCTGGGTTGCACACTCCTGCTGTAGAATAGACCTCTGATCTCTCCACCATGCTGCTCACAGATCCTGTGACAAAATCCTTACAGGTCCATGGGACTTTCCTTGACCAGGCACCATAGTGATAAACGTGCCTGCCTCTTAAAATGGGTAAACTATTGGAAGGACTTAAAGCCGATAGAGAAACCAATTCAGGAGGGTATTAGAAACAGAGTTCTACCAGCATTTCAACAACCTCAAAGTCAGATTCATCCACACACATGAACCTGGCAGTTGGTGGGAACTTGACATTTCCTTTGAGGTGCTGAAGTCTTACCTATTCATGGGAAGAAAAAAGAAAATGAGGTGCATAAAACCTCTTGCTGTTTGGTGCCACTCTCTGAGATTGTTCTATGTAATTTCATTTAATCTTCATGATAAGCTTACCAGAAAGGTATTATTATTTTCACTTTTGTACAGAGCAATAAGACCCAGGAAGGATTAAGTCACTTGCCAAATTTATGGAGCCAGAATCTTTGTATATCACATTGTCTCTTTATGAAGTGAAGAGCTGGCTTGGTTTCCTCTTCCACAGCCAGTCTAGAAACCTTGGAGGACTGTGGAAAGTACTGAAAGCACGGGGTCCTAGGATGACTGGGGACTTTTCTCTGCTAGTTCTGATGCCCCAGGCTGGCCTCATGGAAGGAAATGCTTGCTCCTAATTATTCTTCATCTTCTTGTTTTTCAAAAATCAAATTTCACACATGCTAGATTGCCAAGGCTCACCAGACTTATTGTGACATTTCTGAACCTTAACCCTCTCCGATCTGGAAGTCAGAGGGGTATTCTATAACCACATGGGTCCATTAACTGTGCTATTGATTTTTGTTCTTCAACACTCAAATGGACAGCTTTCCTGTTCCCTGGGTACCACAGAGACCTTGCAGTGTGGGAGGAAGAGGTGTGGAGGAGGAGGTTTGAGAGCTGTTGTGGTTAAGGAGAGCTTGGGTTCCAAAGCTTCACTTGTGGCTTTCCCCTGTGTGTGGCCCTGTGACATCTGGAACCCTACTGTTCTGCAGAAATTGGCTGAAAGGGTGTTGTGATTTGAGTGAGGCCTATCTCAAAAAACATATATGAGACATCTATCAAAGTTCTTTTCTAGGAACCTCCCATTTCTTCTCAGTCACATGATCTTCCTCCTGAAATGTGCTCTAACCCACCCCCTCCCCACTTCCTGTCAGAATTGGTTCTCATAGCTACCCAAGGTGATGCCACTGGTATCAGCTTTTACTGAGTAATTTAATGACACAGCCCTGTGACTAACCATCTTTTGTGTTCCAGTTTTGGTGTCTACAAACTGTAACTAATAGTATATGCCATTACTTTGCCAATGTGGTTATTATAGTTCCCTGGTATCTGAGGCCTCCTAAAGAAAATGGTCCCATGCTTTCTTTTCCTAAACTGTGGCAGAGGCTAGAGAAGGGAGGAACAGAAAGATCCCTCACGGGATCTGGGATCTGGTGAGGGGTCACATTCTCACCCATTCACAATCCCAGCACATTGCCTTTGGCGTTGCATGAGAACAACAGGGCTTGCTGGCCACACACCAAGTTCTCCCTGCAGTCTCACTAAGCAGCTGCTGTACAAATGACATTTTACATGTTGTTCTCAGTTTGTTAGTGAAAGTGGACACATTGATGGTGAGGGGAGTGTCCCTCTGATATGATAACTTTAGCTCATGTTTCCTAAATTTCTTACTGTGGGTGTTCTTGATGTTAGGAGAGGCATCCAGTGGGCTAGAGAAGGCTATCCCTTACACCAGAATGGCTCTGAGCAAGTCTGCTGTCTCCAGAATTGGCCAGGGCAGCCACTGGGATTTCAGAAAGAGAAATAGTTCTGTCAATGGAAGCAGAAATCCAGAGAAAGCAAGAATACCACCATCCCCATTTGCTCCATTGTAGCTGAATTCTGGGTTATTTGGAGATTGATAGGCCTGAGTTAAACAAAAACATTTAATATCTAGGAGAGTCAGGGATATCACATTATTTAAATACAAACTCCCATTTCTTTAATGAATTACTTGAGTCATTAGGTAAGTAGTTTAAATAAGCATCTTTCTATTCACAGCCAATACCACACCAGCTCTTAGATTCATTTTTTTTTTTTTTTTTTTTTTTTTTGGTCTGCATAGAGGAAATAGCCCTTATCAGATATTACCTTTGTTTAATTGGTAACTGTGTACTTGCGACTTAATCTAAGTTTCCAGGGAGGCAGAGGTTTGATGCCAAGTCCAGTCCATTAATCAGACAGGGGATGGGGTAGGGAGGGTAGAGTGGGCTCTCAGGGACCCAACTGGAGCCTGGGAACTGGCTGTCATTTTAGTCTTGGCTGTCCCAGGGCTCTGGGAGTCTGCCGGAGGCCTTCTTGGCATCCATGTAGTTGTCTGTGTAACTCACCCACACGTAGGGAAGATAGGGCCCCACTTGTCTTGGTGTCATGCCAGAGTGTGGGCTGTAGCAGGACAGAGGTCTTTAGGCAGAGCTGGCATCAGCTCCCTGGGGATGCTGGAGAAGCCTCAGAAGCCTAGGCAGAAGAGGAGCCCTGCCAGGTCCAGGTGGGCAGGTAGATCTGAAGATCAGGTGAGGTAGTAAGAAGAACTGGAGAAGGAAGGAGGGAAGGAAAGAAGGGGCTGAGGGTCAGTCGGAGCAAACTGAAGAATCCAGGGATGAGAAGTAAACAGAGAACAATAGAGGATGCAGTGGGCAGGGAGTAAAGAAACCTGGACACTCTCCCAGCGTAGCTTCAATACCAGGTAGGCTCCCAGGCTTCCCTAGCCTGTCTCCTCAGATCTGGTGTGGAGACAGAAGTCTCAACAATTCTAAAGGAAGACTTAGACATCTGAAGTTACCAGTTCCCCACAAAAGGACCACATTCTGATGGAGGAGTTCAAGGGAAATTAAATAAAAGATGTTCTTCCTAATGCACTGTGTGAGAAGCTGAAGGAATGGACCCTTGAAGGAGGGACCTTTTGTCCAAAGGCAGCTAATGAGTTAAGAGGAAAACACCTGGGAACTCCATTTTGCTAATAACCATCCCTAAATAGCTCATACACTAAGACCTCTTACAAGGAATGGGACCTGAACTTTGGGAGAAAATGTCCTAGCTTTCCTGTCTCTGACAAGAGGAGGGCAGGGTTGGTCCAACAACTCTCCCTTGTAGCTGACCATGTTATTAGTGGTTTGGAATCTGAACTGAGCCCACTAGAGAGAAGATGCTAGATTTCCCCTGCTACCCATGCATTGGGGTTGGCATCATGGGATAAATGTGGAGTACATGGGAAAGATCTGTTTCCCTTGAGAAGTGCATGGCCTCTGTAGAATCTGAAAAGTAGATACTCAAAAGATTTGGGAGAAATAGATTGGGAATGAAGGATCTGGCTGGCAGTGACCCTTGCTCAAGAGTGTGACCTCAGGAAGCTAGCCTCTGTGTTCTTAGTCTTTGTTTTCGAAAGGGCAAGAAATGCTGGGCATGTACCAGAAGCCTCTCAGCCCCAACACTGTGAATAAAGGGTCTAGAAAGTTCAGTTCTTGTAATTCCAGCAAGTCAGTACCAGGAAGATGGATCTATATGTTTTACCACTGCGACCCTCCAGTCTTCCTGAAGAACATTCATGTCACCTCTTGTGCAGACTCTGATGGCCCTGTATAGCACATGGGAGGGTTGTCATTTATTTCTTTGCCTGGTGTTAGAACTTCTGAGACTTGGCACGTTACCTCTTCAGCTTTATCTTGCGCCATTACTCAGAAGAGTATGTATTTGGAGTTAGAGTTCAATTTTCAATCCTAGCTTCACCTCTTTTCAGTTATATTATTGATTTTTTTCTTGGGGGTACTGTTTTATCATTTAGTCCAACACAATGGCCTGGAGCTCACACTCTGTAGCCCAGGTTGGCCTCAGACTCATCATCCTCCTGCCTCTACTGAGTGCTGAGATTACAGATATGTACCACTCCCCCAGCCCCATTTCTGTGATTCTGGTGAAGTTCACTACCCCTTCTCAGCCTTGTCAACTTCAAAAGAAGATTGGGTGGAAACCATTAAGCAGGCCCTCAATGAGCACCAGCTTTTTCTTTGCCTTCCTCTACTAAAGTGAATGTCTTTGAAATTGCATGTACCTTTCCTTTCTCAGTACTGTCAGTTTATTTAACACAATGTCTTCTACAGAGAAAATGCTCTATCATTTATTTGACAAGTCACTGTTTTGTCTGGTCCAGAAGTTGAAGATAAATAAATAAAATTCTTTCTTGTCTTGCAGTTTGCCCAGATGGTAGCCATCTTGAAGACCCTGGGAGGGGAGAAATTCCCACTCATTGAGCAGACATACTATCCCAACCACCGAGAGATGGTAGGTGGCTAAATGGGGTCTTGACTGTGCTGTTCCTACTCTTGGTCACATGGTGACTCTGGAGGTCTGGCAAGGGCCTCAGCAATAGCTCAGGTAGCTGCAGAGCTGCTTAGAGCTGCAAAAATTACTAGATTGTAGCCAACAGCTTTTTGTTTTCCAATTATGGGGACAGAGTAGAGAAAAGCAGACACAATGAGAGAGCAACAAATCTGCGAATCAACAATTAGGAGGTTTCACAATTTTGAATATAGCTCTAGTTTTGCCATGTGTCTCTGAGATTGTTACATTCTCTCACTGTATGTCAATTTCTCAGTCATGCCAAGTGGGCATAGTTGCCCTTGACTGGGATATATCGGATACAGCATGCATATGGTTTCAAAGAAATTCCACAAGTAATAGCCCTCTGGTGGGTATAAAGCCTCCTGAGATAGAAGCTGTTACTTCTGTTATTCTCCACCTGACTTCCATTTCATTCACTACCTCCAAATTGTGTCAAAGAAGGGTTAATCCTATGCCTCCTCTGAGTTCATCCTTGAAGGTCAGAAGGAAAAGGAAAAATGGTTGTTTGAAAGCTGTGAGGATGTTTCATACGGAGCAACCTGGAGATTACTGTCCATCTTTCTCCCCATCCCCACACCCTCTGCCCAAGGATGGTGTGGATTATTGCTGGATGTTCTCCTCTGGAGACTCACTGCCAGTGCTGTGTTCTGGGACATCTCCAAAGGGGATCTCTATCATTGCATTTAAACCCAGCACTTTCTTCCAGCACAGCACACATGGCCCTGTCACCAGTTGACCACCTGTCACCAGCTGACCGACCACATATCAAAATGAAAAACAGTCCTTAGTTGTCAAAAGACCTGATGATCTCTACCATCTTTTCCAGAACTTTCCCAGGAAAAGGTTCTGGGATGTTGAGCGCTATGACTTAATACATCATTGAGGCCATTGTCAGTGTTTCCCCATTTAGACAAACCAGAAAGACTTACCAAGGCTGGGGAGCTGTCAGGGCTGGTAGGTAGAGTCCAAGTCACAGAGGTAAGGGGACTTAGCTCTGAGTCATAGCTAGCTGTCTGCTGCTATGTCATCTGGCAGGGTAGCTGCTGAAAAGACTTGAAGCAAGTGCAAACTGTGTTCCTTGTTAGCATCTTTTTCCCATAGGGTTTTGTTGTTTTTTTTTTTTTTCAATTTCTCTCTCCCACCCTCTACCCTTTTATTGTTTCATCTTTTTGTTTCTGCTTAAAAAAAAAAGTTCTAAGGTAGGAACAAAGACATTAGCAACCTAAAGGACGCTGAAGAACATCCCTGGACACCAACTGAAGGCAGTAGAGATATTTAACCTGCTTGTTCTTGTGTAGTAAGTCTCTTCTTGTTCAGGGATGTATGCTAACTGGGCCAGACCTTCTGCCAGCAATAGTATCAGGGGACTTGCAGAGCACTAGGAAGAGTGGGCTGTGTTCTTGAAGCAGACAAAAATGTGTCAGAGGATTAGGCAAAGTTGAGACAGTGGGAGTGGAAGATAGGGAGCTTTAGTGTATTCTTTTCATTTCAGCCAACCAGCCCACTCAGTAGACAGTCACCTCCTTCCATAGCATACATCACAGGGTTGTACTGTCTTACAACACTCACAGCTTCTTTCTCCTTTACTTAAAAAAAGGAACCACCATTTTCTCTAAAACTAAGACAGAATAAAATCTCTGAGTAATAGGTACAAACTAGACTACCAAGGTTTAGGAGACATGGGAGAGGGATTGAGGGCAAGGCAGCTAAGTCATACTACTTTCCCCAGCTCTTGATAAGTTGTAAGCTGGAGATGTGGACACAACTGCCATGATGCTGGCCAGGCCACCCATTTGTCACTTCCTATTGTCTGGCAGCAACATGGCAGGTGGTGATGGTCAGAGTACCGCAGAGGCCTGGCTTGATCTTCAGGACTCTTCCAAAGTGGTCATTGGTCCCTACTAGGGCTGGATGATGTCAACATATTCCTTCCGGAGGTGTAGGTGGCCCCGGTACCAGGTGCAGATGCCATCAACATGCTTCATGCAGACATAGTGCTGGGCCTGGTACCCATAGAGTTTCCGTTCCAGCAGCCAGTCTGTCCAGAGACACTCATTGGGGGCTGAGATGGTACAGGGCACCGCGTAGCAAGTGGTGATCTAGTCGTGATAACACAATATCAAAGTGAACAGAGTGTCCTTTTTCTGTGCTACCTTTCACATCCTAGTGTCCTCACTGCCATTTCATCTGCCTTTGTCATTTCCCAGCCCCAAGATCCCTCTTGAGCTCCCCTCCCCCATCTCCTTGTGAACAGTATTATCTTCCTGGTGACACTAGACTCAGCCTTGATGGCTCCCATACTGCCATGACTGTAAATACTCTTCAGAGTCTTGATTTATTTACCTTAAAACTAAAGTCTTGGTTCTTCACAAATTTATTATATTATAAATTATATTATAAAAGAGTACTCTGTCTTTCTGTGCTCCCTTTTCTCACTTAAAAACAAAGAAAAAAAAAACAAAAAAACCAAACAAACAAACAAAAATGGTGTCTCACTGTGTTGCCCAAGCTGGCCTCAAACTTGGAATCCTCCTTCCTGCCTCAGGCTCTCAAGCACTGCTATTACAGTGCTGCTAAGCCAGCACACCTGGCTTAGACTTTCTTTAAATGGTGATTTAGTGTCATTCCAGTCTGCCCTGTGTCATTGCAGTGTCCCACCCAAAGTGTAAGTACTTTGAGATAGGTACTGCAGTCTATGCCTCCCTGCCCCCAACTTCCATGGTGCAACTTAAGTGTAGGAAGTGAGTAAGTACATGTATGTGGAAGATTACATGAAGGATGAGACCCAAGGCTCTAAGCTTGTCCCTTACCCACAAAAGATCTTACTTGGCAGCCACAGTTCTGGTGGTAGTGATGATTCAGGCTCTCCCTCTGCACCCAGGACAGGTCTTCCCAGGGTTCAATGTAGTTGCACAGATGGATGAAGACTTTTCCATCACTGAGAATCTGGCCTTTGTGGGGGAGAGAAAGAGGAGTCTAGCCAGGAGACTGCTTAGGACCCCCCCAGGGGTGCCCATCATTAAACAGCCCAGAAGTCTAACTTTTATAAAGGTCTTCTTCCCTTCATTCCTTCCTTCCTTCCTTCCTTCCTTCCTTCCTTCCTTCCTTCCTTCCTTCCTTCTATTCCCTTGTTCCCTCCCTCCCTTCCTTTCTTTTTGTGCTGAAATTATGCCTTATGTATGCCCAACACATACTATACAACAGAGAAAACTCCAGTCTCAAATGGCTTTATGACTTCAGTGAAAACTTAGGAGTCAATGAAGGGACCAGACAAATCCCTATATAACCTTTAAAGCAGAGATTAGTTCATGGTGTCTGTGCAAGGCAGAATTGTGGGAACTAGTGGAGGTCTTTTCCTTTAGCACAAAGCAGAAAGAAGGTGTGTTTTAAAATCAGCCTATAGCTTGTTAGATCTGGTGACACATGCCTGTAACCTTAGCCCTCGGGAGACTAAGGCAAGAGAACCAAAAGCTTGTGATCAGCCTGGGCTACATAGCAAGACCCTTTCTTAGATAAACAGACAAACAAACAAAAGGTACAAGTAAAAACCAAACAACAAAATGACTGACAGAGGGTTGGGAATGTAGCTCAGTAACAGAGTACATGCTTAGCTGGTGTGAAGACCTGAGCTATATTCCTGCCTCAGGGAGGAAGGAAAAAGCCAGAATGTGGGTAGGACTCCTGTTTTTATGTACTAGCTGCTGTAACCATAAAGAAGGTCACAGGAGCTTTCAGGTAAAGGATGAGAATAGTAAAGCTTTTGCTGAGATTAAATAAGGGACTGTATATAGAGTTGTTGGTACAGTTGTTGGCCCACAGAAGATGTCCACTCCTTTTGAATATCCACACTGACCTCTCCTGCTCAACTGATATTTATCTTGATGAGTATTTCCCCATAGTTTGTTTTAGTTCTCAGGGAAAAAGATGCTAAGTACTATGTCACTGACAAATGGCATAGAAAAAGCTACAATGGTCACAGTGTTCTGGGCACGAAGAACTTTTACCTATCAATGAAGGGATCATTGGCTTCTCCTGAAGTCATGGAACCACTGACACTTTTTTGTAGTTATGTTTTCTCCACCCTTGGTTATTCTTGACCTCCTCAAGGACAACCCCCTCCCCTTTTCCCTGATACACTCATTGAGGGTGAGACCCACAAAGTGGGTGCTTAGGAAAGGGGTGGGATGTAAAGAGACTAGTCTGCTTATGAAGGAACTGGAAGGTACAGTGGCATGTCCTGTCTCTGTAGAGGCTGCCCAGGGCAGCACAATCTCATATCCTCAGAGCTGAAAAGCCCCTTTCATTGTGTCCTCTAGTTCCTGACACTCTTCAAGAGCCATATCTGGGCTATGAAGTCTTTGAGACTAAGACCTATTTCTGAATCTTCACTTTCCTTCCCAGGCCTGGCAGTATGTAGTAGATAGTCATCTACTGGCTCCATGGGCAGAGTGGAGCTCCTCCCTGTTTTCCCTGTGGGCTGGGTTTTTGTTTTTCTTGATTTCTTTACAGATGTTTTCCATCTTGTGGGCTAGCTTAGAGCCCACTCAAACAGTGAAGCTTCCCTGCCAGTTCACAACCACACCAGCACCTCTTTCCCGGAATTCCAATAATTTAGTGCTGTATCTATTTATTTCCCCCAAATATTCTTAGGTGTATTAGATAGCTCATTTACTGTTCTGTCCCAGGTAGTTCAGTTTGGAAGAGGCTGGCCCAGCCTGGAGTTCACTGAGGTGAAACTGTAGAGTCAAGCCTGTACACAGGGCAGAGATAGGTGTACAGGAAACACCTTCAGGAGATGTATTTGGGCTCAAGATGCCAAAAATCTCATACCAATTAGCACTTTCAAAATGGAACTAGCTGTCCTAGGTTCAGAGAGCAGTCTGTCCTTAAAATAGTGAAGCAGTGGCCAAGATCGCTGTAACAGGGACTCCTACATTGAAAGGGAGTTTCATTGCTCCTCCCAACTAAAAGGCCATGGCCATTTATCACAACTCTGCTTAGCCCCTTAACTTACCAGTCAAAAGATATTGCTTCTGGCTGTTGGTTTCTAGTTTGACACCACAGAGAGAAGAGTCAAATGGTGTGTAGACATACTGAACATCCTTGGCCTTCTCAAACCCTTTAAACATCTGAAAGGCAGTTACGGAAGAGCAGCAGTGGGTCAGGGCAGGGCAGGGTAGCAGGTTAAAAGATGCTCATTTCTTTCCAAACATTAAGCAAAAGTGGAATTCAGGTTGGGTACACAGATGACCTTGATTTTTTGTTTTTAAATAAGTCTAAACTTTGATTTATTCCAGGGAGATGGGGAGGTCCACGGACAAAGAGCTGTAGGACAGGGTAGACAGGGAATCCTAACCCTGAACAGTTGATTGGTTCTCATGGGTCCTGCCCATTCCAGCTCACACAGTTCCCCCATCCCTCCACCAGCCCATCATGGCTCAGCCCCTGTCCTGCCCCATGTACCTTTATCTGTTTGATTTCATACCGGATCAGTTTTTGAGTATCGGTAGGGTCTTCACTGGCAGGAACTACCTTCTCACTGGAAATTTTGGCCCGAATTACTGCACAGGGGAAAAAAATGGGGGGGGGGAAACTTCAGCACTGTGGGAGTGTGCAATCTTAGGTCTGCATGGCCTGGAGTCCTCTGAGTGTCTGGAGATTGGTTCATGTGTTTTTGGGTTCTCAGCGGCATGATTCATATGAGAGAAGGGGCTTGGGATTTACTCTGTAGTGGTTGCCAGGTTCAAACCCTTGAGGGTTGTTAGATCTTTAATCTGTGTTCTGTCTGCCTTTTAACCTGCAGTTCTAGAGCCCAAATTCTCCATAGCTCTGGCAATTGATATGAGACACATTGATTGATACATCTTAAACCCTCATAACATACCTACACATGATAATAAAAAATGTTTATGGAATTCGTAAATGTCCCTATTCTCCACTGAGGAAGTTCGTCTCTTGCCATCTAATCAAGAACCGCTGTTTATTTTTCCTGTATTGAACGCTGAACCTAATGCCTCATGCATGAGAGGCAAATACTCTATCATCAAGCTACAGCCCTAGTCCTAGACAATTTGTTTAAACAGTTCTTGCTCTCTGCCTGCAAAGGGGGCAGCAAGGAATCAAAACGCCTTCAGAAAATGAAGGGTGAATAGTGTTTGCCAGGAAGTTAAAGGTGTGAAAGAAGGGTGTCCAGGTGGGGGGGAGAGCAAAGACAAAAGGTGTAAGTCCTGGCAACTTCAACTGCAGGCAAGGAGGCAGGTGTTACAGTGCAAACGCCCCACCCCCAAGGAGTTCTGAAACTCATTGGATAGCTCTAGTGACAGCTAGTTTCCATCTTGCTGAGCTGACGGAAGCTACTCTGGAGATCTATGATAGAATATTTATTCTCCCACAAACCAGGCTTTGTATTTCCAAGGTCAATAAAGCAACAGCATGTCTGACCTATCCGCTGCAGCAGGAGGCACCCATACAGGATCTGAGCTCTGAGCTCCACCCCTTTCCTACGATTCCAGCTCTGCCCAACACCAGTGTTCCCACAGGCACCCCCTTGTTGTGGTCCTAAAGGCCAGGGACTCACCTAGAGCTGAGTGGCAGACGTGCTGCTGGGGGTGCGCAGGAGCACAGGTGCACGCCTCACCCAACCCCGGAGGCCGCAGCAGTGCCAGCAGCCGCAGCACCAGCGCCCAGCTCAGCGCATCTAGGGGGCTCCAGGGCATGACACCGCAGAGCCCCAGCTGAGCTCGTGGGGTCTGCCTGTCGTAACAAACAGCCCTCCAGAACTCCTCCAGAAAGCCTCGTGCAGTCCAGTCTTTATGAGGTGGCTTTAGGGCCAATCCCGCCCCCCATGGGCTCCTCCCTCCTTTGGCAGCAGGCCACCCACAGCCGCAGGACCCAAGGCCCTCCTGACCAGACCAACAAACCCAGTAATGCAGAGGGAAGCGGGCAGATTCCGAAAGAGGCAACAGCCTGGACATACACGGAAGATACGGTGTTGGGGGCAGAGAGGGAAGCGAAGGTCATCGTAGAGACAAGAAGGCACAAAGATGAAGGACTGAGGCTCCGAAAAGAGGAGCAAGTGAGGGGAAGCATAGACACAGGGAGACACAGGCCAAGTCAGAGGCAGACAGAATTACAACAGGCAAAAGAGACAGTGACAGAGGAGGACGGACCCCTCGCTGAGCTGCATACTGGGAATGAGACAAGCTACTCAGGGCTTCTTTCAGCCGCAGGAAGTGTTTTCAATGCCCTATTTATGAGGCTCCAAAGCAACAGCAAACAGTCAGGGAACAGGACAGAGAAAGTTGGGGTGTGTGTGTGTGTCTTGGCGCTGTCTGCTGGGGGGGTGGGGAGGGATGTCAGAGAAAGTAGCCAGTGCTTTAAACCCTTTCTCACAGCCGCAGTCTTAGACCGCAGAGAGTTGAGGGCAGTTCTTTCCATGGAGCTTAAAACACAGGGTGTCCTGTCAGTCAGGGCAAACTTTGGACCTCAAAGCTCCTACTGCACATCATTGCTCCATGGAGACCGCCATGTTGCAGAAGGTGGAGCGGCTTAGCAAACAAGCCAGGCACTCTGGTCATTGTGACCCAAGCCTTGTCCACTGTTTGTCAGCAAAGTGCTCCAAGAATCTGAATGAAAAGAAATTCGTGGAGTGGCTGCCCCAGGGAGAGCTGGAGGCTGGGTCCTGATTTTGGCTGCCACTGAGTCATTTTGTGATCTTTGCCTGTCTGGGCCTCTACTTTTTTCCTCCATAAAATAAGACTGAACTACATGATTCCTCCCTTCCTTCATTTGCAGCCCAGACCATCAAACCCACATTTCTGATCACAAGTGCATTCCACTTTTAATCATAGAACCTGATTTTTCCCTTCTAGTGACAGCTATGTCCTTGAGAAAACACCAGTTAGATGGCAGTGGTGATGTTTGAAAAGAAGGGAGTTGGGAGAGAATGGAGTCAGACAGAGAGGTGGTAGGTCCAGGTGTGTAGAGTAATCCTTCACACCATGCTCAGACCAAGACAGAGTTGTCACTCAGAGGGATCTTAAAAGCATCTGCCCAGTCTTGTCACTTAACAGATGCGAAGGCTGAGATGTTCAGTGCCATGAGGTGAGTGGCAGAGAGGACTAGAATCTTCTGACAGTGCTGTCTGCTGCTCCCCCTACTCCATCATGTTTCTACCTGTGCCTGCATTTTGTTGCAGCTCAAAATCCTGCCTCTGGAGGGTCCTTCTTCCTTTAAGTCTTATTCCTCCTCCGTCAAAACAAGGCTACTTCAAAGAAGAGTTCACTGTGTTAAGGATGTCTTGCAAGGGTAAACATAACAAATTCTTAGGGCATCTCTCCCGAATCCTGAGCTGGACAGAAATAGACCTCAGCATACTAAGTCTGTGTCTGGTACTGGGTCTGTGGTGCTGATAAGCAATGAAAAGTGTGGCAGAGGAGGAGGAAGTTAGGATCAGCACAGGAAAGATGGCATGTGACCGGCAGAAGTACTCAGAGGTGCTTCAATGGACATCAGGGTGCTCAAAATGCATTCCAAACATTTCTGATTTATTACAGTACAATTGTAAAATTTACTCCTTCATGAATTTGGAAAAAAAAATTTAGCTGAGAGGAAGTCCTGCTAGGGTTGTCTAATGCAGAAAAAATTACAGCAGTGAGATGTAGAAAGCAACAGATAGGAGAGCAAGGCACATATAGTCGGCCTCTAAGCTGCTATGTGACCTTGGGAAAGTTGCTGTCATTCTATGGGTTCCATGTGTAAAACAAGTGCCGTGCATTAGTTATTTTATTTTAATGGTTTATTAATTATTCAAGAATTTCATGCAATGTATTTTGATAATATCCACCAAAGTGGATATTTATTTACATGGATGCATGTGTGCCTGCATGAGTTATGTGTGTCATGTGCATGCAGGAGTCTGCAGAGGCCAAAAGTTGTCAGAAGCCCTGGAGCTGGAGTTCCAGATGGTTCTAAGACACCTGGTGTGGGTGCTGAGAACTGAACCCAGGTCTTCTGCAAGAGCAGTAAGCCATCCTAACTGCTGAGTTCTCTCTAGCCCCAACACTGATTCTTTATTAAAGGATGCTCCCAAGGGTCTTCCCAAGGAAAATATTTTAGGATTCCAAAGAGAAAAGACCTACTGACCAGTCCATTTCTTCCTCTTCTGTTCTCAGCTTACACTGCCTACATTCCCGGTGGTGGTGAAGATTGGCCATGCTCATTCAGGCATGGGCAAGGTAAGGCGGGATGGCTGGTAGTAGTCTGGGTTGAGTCAAAGGGGGATTTTTCAGCAAGCCCATTTGTAGACTATTTTTCCTGTGTCAGTGGATTTCTCCCAAGGATCTGACTAGGTCTCTTGGAAGCCATGGATTTTGCCCAATCATACAGTGAAGAGAGCAACCAACCCAGCTGGCCTTTAGATATTTTTCAAAAAATGTGGCTCTGGCTCTATGAAGGCACTAGAGACAAAGGAACTTCTGGGGAGATGGGATGTTCATGTTTGCCAGTGTCAGAAACTGATTGATTGGCTTGGAAGCTCTAAGCCCTTGTGACTTCTCAGTGTGTGTATGCACATGTCCCCCTTCCTGTCTGTCTTCCATCAACATTAGGTCAAAGTGGAAAATCACTACGACTTCCAGGACATTGCTAGTGTGGTGGCCCTCACCCAAACCTATGCCACAGCAGAACCCTTCATTGATGCCAAGTATGACATCCGGGTTCAGAAGATTGGCAACAACTACAAGGCTTACATGTGAGTATGTGTGGAGTATTCAAAGAATGCTATCCACTTTCCCCCAGCAGCCACAGTTTAACCTCATCAGCTCCATAAGGTAGGACCAGGGAGAGGATGCCCTGAATTCTTAGCCTGAATTCTTTATAAGTCGGAGGAGAGACCTGAGAAATAAAAGTATAACCATTTCACTAGTCTCTAAGTGGAATTTTCGTTCTCTTCAGACAGGAACAAAGGCTGTAGACTACAGTACTGGTAGTATGTGGGCCCTTTCACTATCAGTGGTCACAGGTATTCTTGACCTGTCATACAGGTTATAACAAATGTGGCTAAAACCAACTCTTCTCTTTCTTCTTCCAAAAGCCATGGCAGGCGTTAAACCTGCTACTACATCATGTTCACAGAAATGCTTATTTTAATATTTGAAGAAATGGATTGTGTGCCTTGTACCCTATGTGCTTTTATCACATGTTACACACCCTACATGCTTTGTACTTGAGAGAGATCTGTATGCTTCACCAGTCTGCAAGAGCACAGAAGCAGCTGAGCCCCTAATGTATACACCTAGCCTTGGGAATGCTGCTACCTCTTTCCCAAGAGTGGATGGCTGCTTCACCGAGCCACACCCACCAGGAAAAGTGTAGAAGTCAGGGTGATGTCTGGCCTTCTGTAATACTCATGCAGACAGTGTGTAGCTCCATTTTGGAGAATATTAATCTATGGCTTTTTAAAAGTTGGTTTAGATGTAAAGTTTTCTTTACAAATAAAGAACATTCTTTCTGCCACTCAAGACTTCAGCACATAAAGTTGGATGCCTTCCTGTGTCTTAGCCATGCTCACCTGTCCCAGTGTTCTCCTTCCTCCTTTTTCGTTGTTGGTACCTCTGGAGGTAGGGAGATATTCCTTCCCTGCACTTATTTCCATACCTGCTTCAGACTTTAGTCCTTCCACAAATATCATTCTTTTCTAGGGTGAATTTCTTGTGGGGAGAATGATAAAATCCCTGTTTCTCACCTTGTATAGCAGTAGGCACCCACAGACTTCAGGGGACACCTCTGAAGAAAGCTAAAGCATGATGGTGGGAGTGTCTTTCTGATTTGGAGATGTGGGGTTTTTAGTTTGGGTTGTGATCTCTCTCTCTCTCTCTCTCTCTCTCTCTGTGTGTGTGTGTGTGTGTGTGTCTGTCTGTCTGTTGCCCCTCTTTGGGTCTCTCTGTCTCCGTGTATGTGTCTCTGTCTCTCTCTGGTTCTCTGTCTCTGTGTATGTGTGTCTTTCTGTCTCTCTCTGTGTTCATGCTCACATGCATGTGTATGGTGTTGGGGAGCTGGGGGTTGAATTCAGGATCTTGTACGTGCTAAGCACATACTTTATACAAGGCTTTACTCCCAGTCTAGTTTCCTGCTTCAAAACAGTCATAGTTGTATATTTACCATTTTCCTGCTTTCCAAAAAGGAATTAAGCATTGCTTTAAAACTATGCACAATTAAAGACAGTAGGGGTTTTCATTTAGTTGTTTGTTTTTTAATTGGTTGAAAGATGCAAAACTGCATATTTCTGGCTAGGAGAGGCAGGCAGATGTTTGTGAGGTCAGTCTGGTCTACATGGCCTACAGAGAGAGAGAGAGAGAGAGAGAGAGAGAGAGAGAGAGAGAGAGAGAGACAGAGAGACAGAGAGACAGAGACAGAGAGAGGAGAGAAAGGTGGGGGAATATCAGATAAGAAGGGTGGCTAACTACAAGAACTTTGGTTGACATTTCCATACTGTTTCTCCTTGCAAGGGATCATTAGTGTTTTGGGGGAGTATTTATGCCCCTCATCATCTCTCCATTACACTTCCTCCCCAAGCTTTTGACTGTATCCCCACAGGAATGGGCCTTGCAGTAGCTAAGGTTAAGTGTGGCAGTCTTCCCCTCTGGAAATCCCCAACAGCACCATTTGGTGGAAAGGTGCCCACCCTGCCCCACTATCAACAGAGGCAGTTAAACTGTCCCTGGGGCCTTTCAGTGTCCACTTGCCTATACACCCTGTGTCCTATTGTTAGGAGACAGTATGAAGTCTTAAGGAATTTTGCAAACTTTGAAACACTGTATAAATATAAAGGATTTACTATTATTATTTGCTCAGTTTCTGAGGCCTTCCACATCATGGCTATGTGCTGAGGACACAAAAATGAGCGAATATCCTTGCTTTGAGGAGTCTAGCTGTAGGAACACATTTGAAACAACTAATATAAGGAAACTATTATTATTGTGAGTTTTATCATTTTCTTAACATTTTAAAAGTTTGGTTTTTTTATTTTCTTTTTTCTTCTTTATTTCTCTTTCTTTCCTTTCCTCCATCTCCCTTCATCCCTCTCTCCCCTCCCTCCCTCCCCTCTTTCTTCCTTCCTTCTTTCCTTTCTTCCTTCCTTCCTTTCTTTCTTTCTCAGGGTTTCTCTGTGTAGTTCTGGCTGTCTTGGAATGCACTCTGTAAACCAGTCTGACCTCAAACTCGGAGATCTGCCTGCCTCTGGCTTCCAGGTCTGGGATTAAAGGCATGTGCTACCATGTGCGACCTTCATTAATTTTCTTAATTATTATTCAAAGTAAAGGGTTTCATTGTATCTTTTCCACCCCCACCCCAGGTTCCTGCTCCCCCTCCCTCCTCTGCTTTCATGACACATATGTTCTGTTACCTCTTCTTTCTCTTTCTCACCCCAGCCCAAGGCCCATTTTCCAGTTCCCATAGTCCTTTTTCTAGTTTCATAACCTAGACCCCCACATATAACAATTAGAATATAAGCTCTGACTATCGGAATGTGGTATTTGTGTGAATCTGGGTTACTTTGATAATTTCTAGTTCCATCCATTTTTTCTGAAAATATCATGAATTCAGTTTACTTTGTAGTGGAATAAAATTCCACTGTGTATGTACCATGTTTTTTTTTTTTTTTTTTTCATTCACCTGTTGATAGACTTCTAGGCTGTTCTATTTCCTGGCTGTTGAGAGTAGTAAAGCGGTAATGTGAATGTATAAATATCTCTGTGGTAGGATTTAAAATACTTAGGGTATATGCCCAGAAGTAGGATATCTTGGCCATTCAATATTTCTAGTTTTAGTTCTGTTTAGGATTTCTTTGGTTATTCAAGATCTTTTGTGTCTCCCTATGAATAGTAGGATTGCTATTTTCTACTGTAAGGAATGTTATTGGAATTTTGATGGGGTTGTGTTGGCTCTATACTTCTTTTGGTAATATAACCATTTTCACAGTATTGTCAATTCATAGCTGTAGGAGGTTTTCAATAGTCTATCTAGTGTCTTCTTGAACACTTTTCTTCAGTGTCTTAATATTTTAGAGGTTTCTCATGTCTCTTCAATAAGTTTATTCCTCACAATCTTTTTTGATTTATTTAAGCTATTATAAATAAGACATCTTGCCAAATTTCTTCTTAGTATATAGAAAATGTACCAATTTCTACATGTTGATTTTGCATTCTATAGTTTTACTGACAGTATTTATCAGGTCTAAGAATTTTCTGGTGGAGCCCATATGGTCTTTTAAGTATGGGGCCATGAGATCTGCAAGTAGAAGTAATCTGGCTTCTTCCTTTCTTGTTTATGTCCATTTTATTTTTTTATTTTATTGTTATAGTTAAGAATTTGAGCACTTTATTGAATAAGATTTTAGAGTAAATGTTCTCAGCTTTTCCCATGTAGAATAATGCTGCCAACAGGCTTGTAGCCTTACATTATGCTGTGTCTTCCTTTTGTTTTTTGTTTCTTCAAAATTTTATCATGTTAAACTTTATTAAATGCTGTCTCTGTGTTTATTAAGATAGTCATATGACTTCTGCCACTAAATATTTTTATATGGTGCTATTTGCTATTTTGTGTGTGTGTGTGTGTGTGTGTGTGTGTGTGTGTGTGTGTGTGTGTGTGTGTGTGAGAGAGAGAGAGAGAGAGAGAGAGAGATAAACCAATGTTACTTCTTCCCTGGATTGAAACCAACTTGACCTTGATGTATCTTTAAAAGTCTGTATCACATTTATTTGTGTGTGTATGTGTATGAGCCTGTGTGCCCATGAGCACACCTGTGTGTATGTGTGTATAACATGCCGTAGGGCAGGCATGGAGGTCAGAGAACAACTTGTGGGACTTGGTTCTCTTCATATGAGACCTAAAAATCAAACTCAGGGCATTAGTCTTTGTGGCAGGCACTTATAGCAGCTAAGCTATCTTGCCAGCCTTCTTCATATATTCTTGAATTTGGCCTGTATTTTTTTTTTTTTTTTGAGAATTCTTGCATCTATATCCACCAGTGGAACTGGTCTAAAGTTTTCCTTTTTTGTGTTGTGTTTTTATCTGGTTTGTCTATTTGGCTTTTTATAATAGAGTAAATTTGGTAACTTTCCCTTTTTTTTCTATTTTATGTGAATTTGCTAAGTATTAATATCATCTTTCTTAAAATTTTTATAGAACTCAGCAATGAGTCCATCTAGTCCTTTTCTTTCGGATTAGATATAATTACTCTTCATTAATGTTGCTTGTTGTGGGTTTAAGATATTTATGTCATTTCATCTGATTTTAGTTGGCCATAGTTTTTTTTTTTTTTTTTTTTTTTTTTTAGAAATTTCTTCATTTTTCTAGATTTTTAGCTTTTTTAAATAATAAGTTTTCAGAATATTCTCTAATGATCCCTGGCTATTAATAGAGTCTCTTGTAGCAAAGACTTTTGTTTAACATGGGAAGTAAGTTTTATTGGAGGAAGGGAAGGCAGAGAAGGGAGAATGAGAGAGAGAGACAGACAGACAGACACAGATCTTTTCATCTCTACTTTTGTTGTTTCCTTCTTCTGCTTAGTTCATTTCACAACACCAACTTTTAAATTCATGGTTCTATGTATTATTCTCTTAGTCTCTATTTTCTTCATTTCTACCTCATCTCTATTTCTTGCCATTTTGGTTTGGCTTCTTGCTTTTCTGGGATCTTGAGGTATGCTACTGGATTATTTATTTGAGACCTTACTGATTTTTTTTTTTTTAACATTAGGACTTTGTTAAGCACTATCCTCTTAGAGCTGCCTTAGCTGTATCTCAGAGCTTTAACCAGTGATGCTCTCATTTCCATTTGATTCTAAGAAGTTTTTAGTTTCCTCTGTGACTGTCTCAGTGGCCCCGTATTCATTCAGATGTGTTCATTTGTCGTGTGAATGTATAGTTTCTTTGGTTTCTTTTGTAGTCTGATAAGACATAAGGAGTTATTTCAATTTTTTAATATTTTTTAAAGCTTGCTTTGTAGCCTCAATCTGCTTGATTTTGGAGGTTTTATGAGTCTCTGAGAAGGTTGTATTTCTTATCTTTTGAATGGATCATTCTGAGATAGACCTTCGTTGGGAGAGCAAGGCATCATAGGTGACTGGTGACTCTAGGCCCAACAGATAGACCCTTTAGTTGCTCAGGAGAATTCTGGTGGGCAATGCAGCAATGGACTAGTGATCTTCAGTTCTGAAGTTCTTTCACTTTCTTCGTTGGTGTGGTTCACAGCCTGTCCTTTCCTGGTGGGGCTTTGTTTCAGGAGGACATCCATCTCAGGGAACTGGAAGACAAACACTGGCTCTGCAATGCTGGAGCAGATCGCCATGTCAGACCGGTGAGTGAGCAATGTCTCGCCTGTCCTCATGTAAAGGAAGGCTGTTATCAATAAAGAGGTGTTAGACATAAGCAACATTGGAAGTGAGGGAGGCTCTGTGTAGACTAATAAAATACAGAGGCTCTGGCAGCCAGGGAACAAGATCAGGCAGAGCCAAGTCAAATGCTGTTACAGAGATAAGGATGATGTACCACAGAAAGAAATAGTAGTGTGGGCTGGAAGGCCTTTTAGGTAATGTGAGGGCTTGGGCATTTGGGTGGGTTCAAGAGGTCAGAAAGGGGAGGCACCATAAACAGGCATCATGCCCGATGATGTCGAGGGCAAGAAAGAAGAGGAGGCGAGGGTTGGAAAGGTGAGGCAGCAAGACTTTATGAGAATGTGGGCTTGGTGTGAGCTTAATGTCTTAGCCTCAGGACATCTCCCTGTCCCCTCCAGGTACAAGCTCTGGGTAGATGCCTGCTCTGAGATGTTTGGTGGCCTGGACATCTGTGCAGTCAAAGCTGTACATGGCAAAGATGGGAAAGACTACATTTTTGAGGTAAGTCTGTCCCAAGGAAGACATCAGTATGCAGTAACACCCAGACTGGGACCAGACTCTTGGCTCAAGAGTTATGTGAGAATCCCACATTACATTTATAGTCTTCTAATTATGAAGGTCCAAGATGGCAGGTCTGTATAGCAAGCTTCCTCTCCAAGTGAAGAGCTGTTGGCCAAGTCACACAAAGGGTAATAGATAACACATCTAGTTTCCTGGTTCCATGCCTACTTTGTTATGAGGACATTGTAGTGATTGTAGTATCATTTTTACTCTGAGAAAGCCGCTTTTGAGAATTGTTCAATCATACATAATCAGTTTATTACATGAAGAAATAGAGCCTCTCTACTATGAATATGTACTTAAGGCCTCAGGGTGAATCAGCGTCAACTTGACACCTGAATGCAATGGTTCTTTCTAACATCTCTTAGCCTTAGACATACTGCACTCTGTCTGGTCTCCTAACCCAGCTTTTAAGTCTTTCTGTTAATTTTCCCTGTTAAAGGGAAAGAGGTGTGAATCCCACACTAACCCCTCACTGGGCTCAGTCTTCCTGGGAGTAGAAAAGCTGGTGTTTCCAGAATACTAATGTCAGGAGGCTAACATGTGTTTCAGATTCAAAATATACTCTATAGCCTGCTTATCATGGAACCTTCTAGATAACCATACCACCCTCTCTGGGTAAGCCTGTTTATCCTCTGCTAATGAGAGTTGGACCACAGTCTATGATTCTCCTAAAGCGGGTAGTTCCTAAAGGAAGGAAGCATTTCCCCAGCTGCAGGAAGAATCAAGATCAGTGGTGAGCAGAGAAACTGTCCTGGTCAGGAGCAAGGGCAGAAATCAGGCTGGTTAATGAACAGAATGTGTTTGGGAACAGACTAAAAAGTCAAAGGATGACAACTGCCTGCTCTAAGGCATTCCCTTCCAGGGCTTCCTGCTCCTGTAAACTTCCAGCCCCAGGCCATACCCTCGCCTGCTTTTTTTTTTTTTTTTTTTTTTTTTTTTTTTTTTTTCCCTATTCCCACTCCCAGTAGCCAGCACTCTGAACCTCAGAGCTCTGCTCTGGGTGAACAGAAAGGAAAGGGGTCATGGCAAATGTTTGCACAAGGAGCAAATGGTTCCTGTCTCTGCTGAGGAACACATTCCAGCCAACCAACCCACTTTGCGGGCTTAAATTGCACCCGTTCCCAAAAAGCATAGTGGGCCATTACATTTCCAGACCTTTTCCTTACCTGGGCCACATCTTCTGTTAGGTCATGGACTGTAGCATGCCACTGATTGGGGAACACCAGGTGGAGGACAGACAACTCATCACAGATCTAGTCATCAGCAAGATGAACCAGCTATTGTCCAGGACTCCTGCCCTGTCTCCTCAGAGACCCCTAACCACCCAGCAGCCACAGGTAAGAAACTGCAAAGAGACCCAGTACAGTCACAAACTGTAGCTCGAGGAAGAAGCAGGATCAGTTATCTACAGGCCTAGTGGGATTCAAGGTGTCTTCCTGCTTCCTTTTCTTCCATTCCTTCCTCTCTGGGTTATCTTCAAGTACCCCCTTTAGAGGCCTCCTCTTCAGCAATCTGCATTATCAGCTACAGAACTGTGCAGAGGTAGAGTGCTAGATCTTCACCCTGAACTTGAAGACTCCAGGGAGCTGCATCCCACTTCTTCTGTGACTCAGGGAGTCTGGCTGTGAATAGGTCCCTGAGGGAAGTCTGGGCCCGAGAATTAGTTCACTGTCTCTTCACTGCCATGCCTGCGGCAGCATCTTTCTCAAAAGGCTAGTGGGTTAGAATGAGGGAAAAGTTAGTCCCCAGTTCCCGG
Organism: Phodopus roborovskii; assembly: GCF_943737965.1. Lineage (NCBI taxonomy): Eukaryota > Metazoa > Chordata > Mammalia > Rodentia > Cricetidae > Phodopus > Phodopus roborovskii. Next base: position 7,707,312 of record NW_026126578.1, read on the forward strand.
GGAGACTGACAGGGCAAAATTCAAATTAGATATCTTCTGTTGTTCCTGTGAGAGAGAAGTGGCCTTCCCCAGTTGATGTGGTACAGGACTCAGCATCCCAGATACAAGCCTACTGTAAAATCCACACAAACTTTTGTAGAACTCTGGACCCAGGAGCTCTACAACAGTCCAAAGGGTGGATAATACTTGGGCCTGAAATTCTGAAGGAGCAAGTGCCCTCCGAGTTTACACTGCACCCACTAGCAAACCATCAGCCTTCCAGAAATCCTTCGGTGAGAAGGAATAAAGGACTGGCAGTTTATACTGGACAAGGAGAACCAGACTAGGTTGTTTATGTTCTGAGCATTGCAGAATCTGTAGATAGAAATGTTGACATTCAGGATAATGAGCCTGAATTGTCAAGAGATCAGCTATTTCAGGCAGTAGTATATATGCCACTTAAGGTAGGTAGAAACATGATGTATAATAAATTTTTTCCCCCAAATTGACTGGCTGTTGTGGTCATTCCAGTGTAATAGCTTTTGTTTTCTAAAATGTTCTTTAGAGCCAGGCCTGGTGGCACACACTTGTAATCACAGCCCTGGAGAGGCAGAGGCAGGCAGATCTCTGTGAGTCCTAGTATTACCTTCCAGTACATAGATTGCCTTGGTATATAGTTAATGATAACCTGTAATCACATTGCAGATTTTATTTCAGCACAGGAAGTCTAATGTACACACTCAATTCATATCCAAGCCATAATATCATCTGTTTTATAAACACTAAATATTTTCAGTTTAAGCATCTTAGCACACCACACTGGAAACCAGGATACTGGGGGGAGGGGAAGGGCAATTCCCTGCTCAGTTATGACAACCTTCTTCTTCCTATACTGTTTTCTCACTTGTAAAGTGGAGTTAAAATAGGTGATTTCTAGATTTTATCTGATTCCAGGGTTACCTGAAGTTAGCCAGACCACAAAGTCTGAGGGCATAGTCCTCCATACTACCATTAATCTATAAGACTGCCTTCACTTCCAACATCAGCTGAAAATTCTGGAATTACAAAGACCACTAGGTTTGACTAGAGCTCTGTAAGAATCATGGAACTCATTGAAAGCTGGTGTACTCATAGTCACTGTGTGTTATAGAAAACGGTTCAGATCAAAACCAAGCCCATGAAGATGCATAGTGATCTTCTGAGAGGATTCTGAACCTGAGAGGGCTCTGAAAGCAAAGCCTCCACTGTCCCTCCTTTCATCTAGGTGTGATAACACCCACAGGAATATCAGCAACCCTAGCAGTCTCCTGAGCTTCACTCTTCAGCTATTGCTGGGGCTTCGTTACCTAACCCTGACTGATCTGACTGAACTGTTTACACATCTGTCCTTCTCTAGATCACAAACTAATACATGTGATCTAAGGGGTCCACCATGAATAACAAAGACACTTTGATCCTTCAGAAAATTACAAGAGTTTAGAGGTTTCTTCCTGGAAGTTGGTTGCAAAAGCCAAACACCCTCCCCGAACTCCCCTCATGGCCCAAGACAGGGTTTCTCTATGTAACAGCCCTGGCTGTCCTGGAACTCACTCTGTATACCAGTCTGGCCTCCAGCTCACAGAGATGCTTCTGTCTCCTGAGTGCTGGGATTAAAGGCATGTACCACCACCCTCCAAGCCTCTCTTAAGGCAAGGCTGAATTCTTTTCTGCACACATGATTCAGTTAATATGAGTTTCCCAAATGCTTCTAGCTCCTCGTGAGCAGTGCTCCGTGTTTTCCCTTGACTAGTGAAGAAGGCCTTATAACCTTACGAATTATGCAGTTGATGAGATGCAGTTCTGCACAAAAGCTGCTTGTGTCCTGACTTAAGTGGTGACTGAATTCCTGACTAAGCAGTTCTTTAGTGATTTGACCTTGGGCTTCCCAGAAGCCAGTGGACACACAGCAACAGTCTGACACCTGGCAAGATTCGGTGATGGCCCTTAAGCCACAACTGTACTTACTGGTCACATTTCCAGATCCTGTTTTGTTTAGATTGAGAAGACATTCATCATTCTAAGCCCAGGCTCACAGAGCAGTCACACCTTCAGACCAGCTGCCTTCTTATTATTGTCCCACACCTCCCTGCCTCCTTCCCTCTGTCCTTCCCTCCGTCCCTCCCTGTACTTTACCCACATGAATCTGTTTCTAATGCCCATTCTCCACCTGTGATCTGGATCCCACCTTTGGCTTTAAAGCATCCCCTCTCTTTTCCCTTATTAGTTTATCCTTTTTCAAATGATCACATCCATATATAAACATTTACCATTAAACAACAAAGAACAGTTGGATGGTGGCACACACCTTTAGTGCCAGCACTCAGAAGGTAGAGGTAGGCAGATCTCTGTGAGTTTGAGGCTAGCCGGGTGTACAGAGTGAGTTCCAGGTAGGCTCCAAAGCTACAGAGAAACCCTGTTTCGAAAAGATAAAGCAAAAACAACAAAAGACCAGTGAACTACCCTTTAATCCCTATTCCCTTCTAGCTACTGCTCAATTTCTCCCCCATTGTTACTCTGTCACCTCTTTATCATACCACATTTTCTCCTCAGTTCACTCCAATCAGCATTCTACCACCACCATTCCACTGAAATTGCCCTTAGCAGAGTCATCTCCATGTCACCAATTCTGATTGTCACGTCTCTTCTTGCTTTGGTTTCACAATAGCATTTGATACAGCTGACTCCTTCAAGACACTCCTTGATAGGCCTCTTCTTTGTCATTCTACCTCAGTGGTTTCTTGTCATGAGAGTGCTTCATCAGAAACAGACAAACATGTTTGTGCATTTCCACAATGTCAGAATTTATTGAGCGGCAATAAATTCACAAGGTGCAATGGAGACCATTTACCATATTATCCCATCTTTTCATGGTAACCTAGCTAAGGCCACACAAGCTCTATCGTTGCAACCTTAAGTACAAATATTAACTCTAAGATTGTACATCAGGAACCATAGTATCTCTCTCTATGTGTGTATGTAGATTAAAGAGTGGTCACAACAGGTTAAAATCAAGAGCTTTTCAGAAGGAGGCTGATAGAAATGTAAATGAAGTCTGTATTGATAAACTGAGGAACCCAAGCCTAGCTGCAGGGAATAAGCTGAAGAAGCAGCTGTCATTTCAGCTACAGGTGTCAGCTGCAGGTCTGAGAGGGGAGTGTGGAGTTGAGTTTAACTGCAGGGGCTAAAGGACAGGCTAGGTCTAGAGGAAGGAATAACCAGAGGGATGAATGGCAGGTCTCAGTCTTATGGGCAGAAGGAAGTTGAATGTGGGGACTGAGTTGAAACTTGAGGATAGTCAGGAATTCTCTGTCTGCTAGCCCTTAGTGTGTCAGGTGACAGGTTAGAGGGGATATTACCATTGCAGTTCTGGGTTTCTACCTCTGGGCCCTTTCTTGTCTGGTGTATCTAATAAGTTCTTAGGCCCAGTTTTGCTGGTGTAATTTAATATACCCCGATAAATTTGTAAGGTGGTACCTTTTTTACTCCAGGAACAAGTCCTTTGTCAGCCTATGCCAAATAGATGGTGCTGTATGTATATGCATCCAAGGACACAGGCTTCCTCCATCTTCAAAATGGAGCCAAAAACTACTCATGAAATGGAGTTCCTCAGGGCAGGGCAACTGTTTTATACAATGTGGAATAAATTAAAACAGGGCAGCATGCCCTTAACATTTCCTTCCCAGCTTTCTTTTCTGACATTCCTCCTTCTGATAAATCTAGAGATGTACCCTGAACTTATAAATTCCCTGGTGAGCTTGACCAGCCTCTGTCTATCCTGCCTTGACCACTCCTTGCCTGTCTGAATATAGCATAGCCAAAGCACAGATCTTGCATTTCTACCAACACCTTATCCCTTCCCTTTGCCTAAATTCCCCAGGCTATTTATATAGGATCTCACCCACCTTTCACCTATATGTTATCCTACATTTTGTGTTCTATGCCATAGCCATGCTTGTCCCAAAGGCCTACATATCTCATTTAGCCTCTTCCTAAAATGTTTTCCTTCCTTTGTTTTTGGCACAGATCACTGGTACAGAAACTTTCACGACAGTCTAACATTTCATCAATCATCCAAAATTGCTACTGCTTAGCAGCTGCTACCTTTCCCTTAAGTTGTGTTTTTTTCACTTCCTATCAGCTAAGGTTGTTTGATTCTTTTTGTTTGTCACTTCTCCTAGAATGTAAATGCTTTGAAAGTTGGAATTTGTTCACCATTTCATCTCAAAATCTTAGCAAAGCCTCCAGACTCTACTATCCATTTAAGATACTCCTGTGGGACTCTATAACTTGGGATACTCTTGGAGAGTTTTGATTTCATATGACTTCATCGATTTAGCAGAGGCCTTTACAAACTAAGAAGCCATGATATCACTTGGCAATATAATTCCATGTACCCATCATCATATATATGGCCAATTATTGAGCTAAATATTATTGTACAACACATTACTGTTTATCATGGGTGTTCTTGAAGGATGTTTGAAAGCAGTCTGACTTGGCTGCAGTCAGTTGTCTCTAGAAAATGTAAAGCACAGTAACAAATATAAATATATTTTTAATATCTCTGCAGTTAGTAACAGTTCTTTACAAATGACAAGGGTACAGTGGGCAAATCACTTCCCTATCATCCTGTTTGGACTTATGTGTCTAGGCCCTAAGGAAGCCTTGGTAGTGTGCAAGCAGAAGAGATAAAAAAAAAAAAAAAAAAAAAAAAAACAAGAAACGGGGTCCCAGCCTCTATGCCATGTCTCCTGCCAAGCCCCTGCCTGTGTCTGTCATGTATGCCATTCCTCAGCCAGGCCATTCTTGTTAGCTTCTTTTATGACCATGGAACCAGGAGCTGAAAGAGAAAAACCCCTGGCTTGCATTATATAGTCCTGTGATATGCTGGTTGCTCAGTAATATAGAAGAGGACCAGGACAGACTTGTGGCAAGCTTGTCCATCCCTCTTTCTCTGTCCATCCCTGTTCTGTCACTAGAGCATTCCTTCCTATGATTAAAGATTACCTAGAGGGAGGGAGGAGAGGACGATGAGTAGTGGGTATACTTTGCTTTTCTGTAAACCTGCCCCTTACCTGGAGTGGATTAGACATGGAAAACATAAGCTAGCTAACTGCTGTGCATCCTTCTAGGAATCAAGGAGGAATTGACCACATCACCCAAAGCAGAGAGGTGAATAACAAAACTTGATTTGGCTGTCAATAGCTTAGTCTCACCCTGGCTGGACTGTTGACCTCCAGGCTACTCCAGGCAACTAAACCTCTACGCTGGGTATGCTGTTCTCAGGGTGGCAGTGACACCTGGTGGCCAACAATTGCAGAGCCTCTGTGGTCTGCACTTAAGAGCCTCTTTCCCTATTACCCTGGCTCTCCCATCCCCCAAACACACTCAGTCTTTGAGAGTAGAAAATTGCTCACTGCTTCATCTCTAGGGCTTAGGAGAAATCTAGTATCTAGGGCCACTGAATGTGTCAAGAAATCCCTGAGAAGTGTGGGGTGTGTCATCAGGATCCGAGACAGGCCCGAAAGTAGGGCTCTGCAAGAGAGCAAGAGCTGCTTTCCAGACCCCCAGAAACAAGAGACCTGAAGGTGGCCAGAGCCTTCAGATCTCATCAAGAGACATGGCTTGGGTTGTGTTTGTTTTCACATCTCTTTATATTGCTCTCACACTTTTTATTTTCCTGTAAAATCTTCCAGAGATAAAAGACCAAATGATAACACAGGGATTTCAGATGCTGATGAGTGAAACAGAGCCTGGTCTTTCTGCAGTGTCCCTTGGTTATGCATTTGGCCAGCTCCCTATTTGGCTTGTGGGTAAAACCCATAGAGAACTAGTTTAACACTAGCCCTTGGAAGCAGTGATGTGCATTTGGTCCCTGGGATAAGATGAGGCTTTTTCTTTCTTCTCCCTGAGCTAATCGCATTACCCATTGAATGTTGCTTCTTGTCCGAAGCAACAGGATGGATTCTAACTGAGTGTGATCAGAGGAGAGACCAGGATGTCAGAAGCCCATCTAAGCTATGGACAAAAGTAGAAGGATTGTGCAGAGGATGTGGTTCAGTTGGTAGAGTACTTGTACCACATGCACAGAGCCCTAGACCAATCCCCAGTACAGGAATAAACCAGGTGTAGTGGCACAATCCCAGCATTCTTATGGTGGAGGCTGAAGAATCAAAGCCAAGGTCATCCTTGGCTACACAGCAGGTTTGATGCTAGCTTGGGATACATGGGACCCTGTCTCAAACAAAACAAAACAAGTTAAAGAAACTGCAGTTGGCTGCCAGCTGTTTCCAGAAGCTGATGACTCAATGTCTTCAGCTTTCTGATGCCATCACGGATTAGAAATGGTCCCAGAGGCAAATCTGCTGGAAGACAGGCTTTGGCCTTGAAAAGGAATCAACTCACCTATACTGAGAGCAGAAACTGTTGCTCTTGACTGTCACATCAATGTTCAGACCTCAGCAGGATAAGCTGCTTATTAGGGAGGGCAGTGAAAGGGCGGTTGGGAGCTGATGGAGCAGGTCCATCTCAGAAGCTTCCAGAGCCAGAGAGTTGTGTTCCAGGTTGCATGCAACCAGCAGACCTGGGGAGAGTAGTAGGAAGAGTTCAGAACGAAAGGACTGAGGGGCTGGGAGATGGCTCTGTGGTTAAGAGCACTGGCTGCTATTGTAGGACCCTGGTTCAGTTACTAGCTAACATCTGTATACTAGAAGATAGTGACACTTCTCTCTGACCTCTGTGGGCATCACACACACACACACACACACACACACACACACACACACACACACACAGTTCCTATACATACATGTAGGCAAACACTCATGCACATAAAATATAATAAATTTTCCTGTGAGCCCAGGACTGTGAAGGGATCTCTTCACCCTGAGCAGTGCAGCCCACTTAGAGAGGGGTACAACTCTCCCTCAGACCCCACATTGGGGCTGTTTCACTTTTTCTAAGAGGTAAAGTTAGGACAAACCAAAGCCTTCCTGCTTCCCACAGCAAGACTGGATTCAGAAAGCATGTTCCCCAGTGAGTAGAAGCTGGAACTCAAGGAGGTTGGGGGCAGGTTCAGATAAAGCCACCAGTGACTAGATCCCTTAACGAACTATTAAGAGAAACCGGCTATTTTGGGACTGTCTTTACTTTCAGGGACATCTTTAATCACTCGAAACTGACATTCTGACCCAGGGTGACCTGATCCTCAGAGCCCCCATAGGACTTGTGGCCCCTATGGACCATTTCTGGTGTCCTCAGGTTATGGGAGGACCACAATCCAGGCAATGGTCTTTGCCCAAAGAGTGGTTCCCCCAGGAGGGGAGGGGCAACAGCTTATCCCTGGCTACCTTTTATATCCTTGTAGAGGAAGGAAGGGGGGCAGTGGCAACTGAAAGGGTGAGTCCGGAAAGGTCTCAAGGTGCTGAAAACATACCGTCCCCTTTGCTCTACAACCTCCTGACCACATTCCTTCCTGCTGCTTCATTCTCCCTGGGGTACTGGACCGGGGAAGCGAGGCCTGGGGGAGCTGATCAGAATAGTTCTGTAGCGTGGCCAGTAAGGAGCTTAGCCTGGCCCCTTTCCTGGGGCCAGACCCTGGGACCCTTTCCCAATTTCCTGTCTCATATATGCTGAGCAAGCATAGGCCTTCCTCCTGGTGGGGGCAGCTGGTGTTAAGCCAACAATTTTCAAAAGTTGAGTCACTCAATGTCTTTCCTTCCTCAGCTTTCCATCCTGTTGGGGCCTCACTCAGGAGCTCCTCTGCCAGAGTGTCTGACAAAAGCTACAGGATGGAAAATTAGAGGTGCCTTTAGCAAAACTCCATAGATCCTCAGTTGTGGGCTTGGTTTCTCTCCCAGGCCATTGGTTCCCTCTCTGCTCACCTCAGGAACCATTTACTCTTCCTAATCTGACATTTTTGCAACTGAGTGTATCTTTCCTAAACTAAGGCATTGATACAGAGGGAAGGCATGGTCTAACACAATGCAGAAGCCGCCATGTAAGAACTACTGTGCCCAAGATGTCAGGAAGCTAGCCAGCAATATCTTCTCCACTGATGCATGATGTTCTCACACCCAGTCTTATTTAAATAAAGGCAATTTATGTTGACTTATCATTCACTGCCTAGGACTTCACAGTTTATAAAGCTCATCTGTTGTTTTTAACACTCCAAACGCTTATGTGAGATATTGGGCTAGTGATTCTGTGTTTGTTCACGTATCAGGAAAGACAATGAAGATGATTACCCTGAGTCACCTGGCTGCTAAGGAGAGCTGGATCTAGCCCCCCAGCTCTAGAGGCTCTGTGTAATACTATATACCGTGGCTTTCCTATGTGCCTGTGAAAACATGGGGCAAGGAAAGAAAGAGAAACCTGGGCATTTGTGGTACTGTGTGAGGAAACTTGCTCTTCTGCCTGATATCTAACTGCTCAGCCTGTCAGCTTAGGCTTCACCAGCTGCTTCTTGGGATGTTCATCTGTCCTACCCCCTGTTTCCCTTGATTGCTAAAGCCCCATAGGCCCAGCAGCAGAGTAGGATACTAGCCCAGTTAGCCTCTATGGGCAGCAGCACACTCTTCCCAAGTACCTCCAAGCCTGTGCCTGTAGGACATCTCTGTTCGGGCCCAGTGGCCCTGGGGCTTTTCTCGCCTCAAGACTGTACTGCTAAGAAGGGCTTATCTCTTACCTCAGCCGTCCAAAAAGCCGGGGAAAAAATGCACAAATAATTAGTGGGAGCCTGGAGCCAGAAGAGCCAGCAGAAGTCATCTGCCTGTGACGACTTGTGTCCCCTGTACTGTATCTCTGGCCAGAGTTTTTCTGGGTGCTGGTTGAAGAGCTCATGGAGGGAAAGTCGCCATCACCTAGGCTACCCTTGACATGATTCACTCTGAACACTGGTACTACCAGGGCCACACCATTTAATTCTGTAACCAAACCATTTGAGGAAATTGAGATTCAGATATGAAGTAACTTGTCAAAAGTCACAGTCTCTCAAACTCTTATCTCTTCACAGACCCTGACAGTGCACCCCTTCAGAGAGGTGCCCAGAAGTGGCGACAATGCTTTCTGGTGAGGCTTGACCAAGCAAGAAGGCAATGGATCTGTCTCTCTCCCTTACTAAGACACACATGCATCTTCTGCCACATTGGTTTTGTTGGTGGCCTTAGACAGACACCGTCCAGCAGTAATACCCTAAGTCCAGCGTTTTGTGGGGGCTTTGTCCCTGCTGTCCTTTCTATGCACATCTGGTCACAGGGGCTGGAGTAAACATTCTTACCTGTTTGAGTCAACCAGCTTCCTGAGAGCAACTCGGCCTCTCAGGCTGACCATGAGTTCCTGCCTTGGGCTGGCTATAGGCCAAATTTTGGCAGTGACGCCGGAGTGGCCAGACTTCTGTGGAATTCAGCATCCCAGGAGGCTCTTGGTGACTGGAGACAGATCCCGTGGTAGCCAAACCCCATAGGGAATAAGCCCTGGCCTTTAGCAGACAGCAGGCTTGTGGGAGGAGCCAGAGTGTCTCAGCCTGGCAAGGGACAGTCCTAAGGGACTGTCCTCCTGGCCTCCCTCAGTCCCTGAGAAGTCCTCAGTCCACAACCTCAATGGAACCAGGGACTGGAGAAGCTCTTTAGGCGCCATCAAGGGTGGTCAAGGCGCATTCCCAGGCTCTAGCCCTGAGGACTGTCTCTGCAACCTCTTCTCCCAAAGCTTTGGGAGGGCACTTTGGGTTTCATTTTACCCTTGAATGTCTCACATGTATATTTCTGTGGCTGAGGAGAGATTGAATCAGCCTGCATGGTGAGTGCCTTCTGTGAGGCCTGAGGGAGAAAATTGGCAAGAACTAGTCTAGAAGCTCCCCAGGCTCGACTTGTGCTGCTTTATGCCTGAGTATGTGTCTTGGATAATGAGAGGCCATGACACTGAACATATGGCCTAGAAAAGAGACTAAACAATAAGGTTTAGATCAGAAGGCAAGGTACTTTTAGGATATGTAGGGAGCTGAAGGCTAGAAAGGTTGATTCCAACAGAGCTGAAGCAAGGGGGAATGTTAATAAAGCAGTATCTGTCTATATCCAGCCATTGTTAGGGATAAGGGAGAGACCACATAAAGGATCCATGTACCAGGCACACAGTAAACATTAAAGAAATTTCATATGTAAACTGAGAGAAACTAAGTGGCACAACTAGGGAGAGATTTTAAAAAGGTAACAGTGGCCATTAAGAAGAATGATTAGAGAGATGAGTTGAGAGGATTAGGAAATTATAGTGTAAGCAAAAACTGATAAATACTTGACCAAAGATGGTAAATGGAGGATGGTACCAGAGGGAAGAGCCTGATGGATGGGTGGTCACCAGCTCACTTAATGGGTGTGTGTATGTCTCAGAGTCAGGGCTCAGCACAGGTCTCCCACAACCAGCTAGAGAGCTTGGAAGAAAGGGACAGAAACGCTGGTTTCTGTGGTGGCATTGAAGGTGGTTGACAGATAAGATGGGCTTCTCTGCTGAGGGGTGCTGAAGACACTACGAAGGTCATGCCTGTCACTGTACAAAATCCTACACAGTTGGAAATGATGTCATCTTTGAAATAGAGATCCTGGGAAGGGAACACTTCTACTTCCAGGGGAGGAGCTGGTAACTGGCCATAGGAAGCTGGAAGAGAGAAAGGGCCCGGGGAAGTGGGAAGCAGGGGGAGAAACTGTACCAATGTGGGATAAGGCTTGGGGGCCTTATCTCCAGGGGTGAGGGGCAATGAGAGGGAAGTGAGAGACAGCTTGAAGGTACATTTAGCCCACTTCTCAGCCCTGGGTGGGGAGGTCCACTCTGACATCACCATCGGCCCACTTGGCACACCTTGGCTTTAGAGAGTGTTTCCGGTGCACTCAAGACAAGCTCCAAACGTGCCTGAAACACAAGTGTGAGACAAACTAAGTCACATGCATCTTTGATCCTGTTAGGACATAATCAGAATCACAGCTGGGAGGGGAGGAAGCGTGGGAGTGGAGCCGTGTCGTCGGGCAGACTATAATTCTGTAGTTAGAGACAGCAAAACAACTTGGCCTTGAGCACTTTACCAGTATTAGCATCTTACCTTTCTGGGTAAGAAGGTTCTGAGAAACAAACAGCAGTTCCCTCCTTCAGGTCCCTCCCCCAAACAGTGGATCAGACCCCTAGTTAGCCCCCAAACTGAACCCACCCTACAGTTCATCCCGATTAGACAGAAGACACATCTAAGCTCACACATCTACCCCACCCTACCCCAGATATGGCCCCTCCCCTAGAGACACATGCAGCCAAGTTGCTTTCCTATCAGAATCTGGTCCTGTAAATTCATAGTGAACCTGGATGTCAGGCTGTGTGGTGTGAGAACTAAGTACAGACTTAAAGTTCCAGATAAAGTATGTCTACAGTGAGCAAAATCAAACAGGATTGAGGAGGTCTTAGGCTTCCATCGGTAATTCCAAGCCCCACACTGCCTACTCCTTAACCAGCAACAGTCCAGAGGCTGGGGGTTCTTGGAGGTCTGAGAGTCAGGACTTCCTGAGCTGACCCAGGACCTCAGTGCGGCCTTGCCTCTGCACTTGTCCTTGGCATTTGCCTGTAACTTTGTTTTTATCTCTTGTGGCTTTTGTTTTTGTTTTTGTTTTCCAGAGTGGAGCACTTAAGGAACCGGACTCCAGCAAGACCCCACCTCAGCGGCCACCCCCCCAAGGTTGTTTACAGTATATTCTCGACTGTAATGGCATTGCAGTAGGTCCAAAACAAGTCCAAGCTTCTTAAAGTGATCAGTAGTTAATTTTTCAAAGCAGATAATTTAAGCCAAAAATAAAAAGAAGAGAAAATAAATAAATAAATAAAAGGAAGGCGGGAGGGGCGGCAGACCCTCAGATGGTGCCGCTGCTGTGTCCTCTCAGTGCTGACTGGACCGTTTCTCCTATGCAGTGTCAGCTCCTCGTCTGGTTGTTTACCTGTCGCTGTTTGTGCTTGTAATGCTTTTACGTTTTCTGTATAACTTGTGGTTCCAGGGCTGTTTGTCAACAGTGTACACAAGATTCGTGCCTCTCAAGTCCAGTGCGACTGTCTTCTGGGTGGTTTGACAGTGTTTTTAAAAGCATCCCATAGTGAGGGGTGAGATCTGTGCACGAGGTGGATGGGGAGAAACAGCCACCACAAACAGACAGCCAGGCTTCTCTCCTCCTCCCCCAGGCTCGAACTCATCTCCTCCCACTTACCTCCACAAGTGCTTGGGATCTTCAGTGAACTGTGTCTTACTTCTTCCCTGCATGACTAGGGTAAATAGATAGCGCTTCTAAGAGATTTTCAAGGTTTACTTTTCATAGTTCCATCCGTTGAATTTGAAGGCATCCATCTTTTTCTCCATCTGCTACAATCTGGTGTAGTTTGAGTTTGTGTGAATAAGCTGGCTGTGCCTGTAGAGCTCTTGTGTTTTTAGTGATGAAATACAAAGAACCAGCTGCTTCCAGGAATGTGTTCTATATTTTATATACCCGTGTTCCCTTCATTTTGATTATTAACTAGCTACAAGGTTAAAAAATAATAATAATAAGGGGCCGCCAATGTGCAATATCAAGTGGCATCATCTGTTCTGTGTGTTGATTCTCAGTGCCTGCAGTTGTTTCTTGGTTGTTGCTGTTTCTAAACTGGCCATGTATGCTTCTGTGGAGCTGAGGCTGCTGTGTATTCCTCAAAGCTTGGACTGTGAACAGAGCTGATTACTCAGCAGTGTTGAACAGTATGGGTGGGGGATGATTGACAGTCTGAGGAGAAGGAGTTCAATCCCCAGGCTTCCTAACAGGAGACCAAATCAGATATGTTTCCTGTCACCTGAGTGAGCACTCTACCTACATAGTACTGGGCTTGACCATTTTAGTTCTCAGCCTTGGCCTCTTTGGAGAACCAAAACCAGGGAGCTTTCTGGAAAAATCTGGCGTAGATGTTGGTGTGAGTTTGTTGGACAGATGCTCCTCCATACCTTGGAGAACCATTGACAGCGTGTCTGTCCTTCCTTCTGACAAGGAGCCTTGGGCAGATGATGTAGTTGTTAATTAAGCCAGAATTCGGGGTGGGGGTGGGGTCAGTGCCTCATCTTGCCATCTGTGAGCAGGGCTAGGAATGGGTTCCACGTGGCCTTCTCTAGTCCCGTAGCCTGTATGGGAGCGTATGTCAGCAGTCTGCCTTTTAGAAGAGATGCTTCTGGCTCTACTTACTTTCTCCACCTTTTTGGTGACATGATCAGGTACTGGGCTACCAGGTCTAAGGAGTGAGCAATGTTGGTTGTATGTAACTGAGTCAAGGGTCACATGCCCTGGTTTCTCCTTGGTTTCTGGAAAATTCCAAGGCTCTACAAAAATGTGTATAGTGAGAATGTTGTCATCTGTGACCCTTCCCTTAGATAAAGATGGTAGTCAATCACTTGTAAATATATACATATATGCATATAGGCACTTCCAGGTGGATTAAGATTCAGGCCCTTGAGCACCTCCTAGTCTAAAGAAATGTTCACAGAGAGTAAAGGAAAGTTTCCCAGAATGGAGGGATACATTTTTTGTTTTTAGCTTTTTTTGTTTTTGTTTTTTGTCCAAGTGGTGAGCTGATGGTGATGTTGCTTCTCTGCATGTTATCAGTGTGTTACATCCAGGTGCTTTTCATGTGACATTTGTGAGCCATACAAAGTTGCCATTTGAATTCAGTCAGGCTACAGGGCGGTGTCAGCCAAGGCCTCTCAGGTGGGGGTTAGATGCTGATCACAGCTCCCACTGCCACACGCAAGCAGACAGCATCACCTGACTATCACGTGCCCTCAGGCAGCATGCTAAGGGACAACTCTGTGGCCGGGGGGCACTTTTGTCACAGTGTAGGGTTTCTGTTCAGGTGTTCTGTTCCCATTTCTTCTCCCGTGTTGTCCCCTCCCCCGTTTTTGTACTGATCTGGCTGGGAGGTCCTCAGCCAATACTGGAAGTGTGATGAAGCGCCCTCTTTTGTGATTCTCTTGTACAGCTCAATGTGCAATAAAGGAAAAGTTATATCTGTCTTCAGTGTTAAGTTGTAAAGTTTCTGGCTATTCGATTACCTCACTCAGGTTTGTGATACAAGAGGCTGAGCTATCGACCTGAAAGAAATGCTGATACTAAGGAAGTAATAGTCCTGGCGTCAGACTTCAGGGGACAGAAGCTGGTTGACATGAAATAATTGGCTGGTCGTGTAGTTACCTGATGTGGCTTTGAACTCCTTATACGTGCAGAATTCCACATGTTTTACATATGTAATTTTTTATGCATAACATACCCAGCTATTAATTGGTGACTGATGATAAAGGGGAGCCCATGCCACATAGAAGGGAAATGAGCAGTAACCCTGGGTGTGCAGTAGCATAGACACACTTCTGCCTCTGAAGAGGACATAGGAGTGTTCTGGTTTCTAGGAAACAGGCCAGCCAGTCTTAGCTGTGGCAAGCCCATAAGTGTAAACTCTGGGATTGAGGCAAGAAACTGGATTTTCCAGGACAACTAGGAATCATTTTCATTAGTCAGTGTGTGCCCATGGGGTCATCTCTTGACTTCAAAGATGTGAAGATCCCCTTCTGAAAAGTATGAACTGATCCCACACTTTCTGTCCTTCCCTTAGACAAAGGAGGGCTTTTTCCCCCCCTCTCTCTCAACAGACCATCTATCTGATGGTTCTGTGTCTCATGTTGGGTAAAAGGTATGGTGTTATTAAGGGGGCTGTTTGCCAGATGGTGCCCACAACATCCCTGGGGGAGCTTGGGGTTTGAATGTCTGGAGAATTTCCCCACACACCTGAGCAGTTTGTTATTCTGGGGCCCCTGAGGATGGCACTCAGGTACAGAGGGCCTGGGAAGAAAGGATTGATCCTGGTCGTGGGAGTTAATGCGCCAGTGAAGCCCAGGTGGGATGGGTGTGGCAATCAGACACCTGCAGGCTTGGAGCAGGATGAAGGCAGCTCCATGGAAACAATGTCAGTCACTGATGAGCTTAAGGCACAGAATCATTTCTGAACAACTTTCTTGTCCGCTATCGTCTTTGAAACAACTACTATCTGTAAACGGTAATTGTAGGACTTTTAAATGTTTTATGGTCGGAGAAACTAAGGCCCAGAGAAGCTTGGCATCTTGCTAGGGGTAGTGTCACTGGTAAAGTATGTAAGTGTTCTGATTCTAGTGTTTGTCCCCTGCTCTCTCCTGCATCTTCTGTGTATATTAGAGCGGGGTGACTTCTTCCTGGGGACCTCTAGGAAGCAGAACGGAGTCCCTCTGGTCTGAAGGCCTTCTGTAAGGGAGCTTCTCTCTGTGGGGCTTCCCAGTCCTCTGTCTTCTTCCCTGCCCTTCGGCCTTCTGCTGTGACTAAGTTGCTGAGGCTCTGAGGAGCATCGAACAGTGATGATGTCTTGACTGAGGACTCCCTTTCCAGCCCTCAGAGCCTTGGGTAGCTTATCCTTTTAGCAATGACCTAACTACACCATTTGAGATAATAGATTCTACTAAGGGAACCCTTTGAGATGGTTAAATTATGAAGTTTTTCTTGTACTGAACCTAGGGGGCCCTGGGCAACCCCAAGGAATGCAGCCCCCAGGCAAGGTGCTGCCTCCGCGTCGGCTCCCCTCGGGACCATCACTGCCATCTTCTTCCTCTTCCTCCTCCTCTTCTTCTTCCTCTTCCTCGGCTCCTCAGAGGCCGGGAGGCCCCACCACCACCCACGGAGATGCATCCTGCAGCAGCACCTCCCTGGCAGAGGCCCCACCGCCCCAGGCTGCTGCACCACAGAAGCCCCAGGCTCACCCACAGCTCAAGTAAGATAACCCAGCAGTTCCTTACCCCTTTCCTGTCCCTCCTTGTGGGCAGCGGGTCTCTGACCTGCAACAGAACCACCTTCAGGTTGTCACAGATAGTGGGTGATTTGGGGGAGAGGTTGGTGGTGGTGATAGTTGTGGGTGTTTGGTTTGTTTGGGTTTTGTTGTTGTTGTTGTTGTTTTGTGTTTCTTTGCTGTGTGGAAGAAGAATGCCCAGAGTGATTGGGAGGAGAAAAAAGAGGAAATTCAATTTTGCCCCAGGTTGAGCGCAATGCTCTCACCCACTGCTTTCTTCCTAAGGAATTGCAGCAGGAACTGATCCACCTCTGTCTGGCCTTGTGCTAACTTGGGGCTCCCACTCTTTTTTTCCATGTGCATGCCTCCTGAGCTTAAAAACAAACAAAAAAAGAACCTTAGTCTTTCCGACTTCTGACTCAAAGGTATGCAATCAGCAAGGCTGCCCAAAAGTAAAGGGAGAAATAGTTAACTCCATCACAACTTTTACCTTCAGCTGTCTGGAGGAAGTGTAGGTAACAAAAGTGGCACCCAGGCGTTCAAAAAAGATCCTTCCTCCTTGGTACCCTCATTCTCAATGGTCAACCTAGAGGTCCCTGCACACTGTTGTTCTGCTGCATAGAGAACTGTACTGAGGGTTAGGAAGCAGTAGTTCTATCCTTGGGAGGGTGTCCCCAGTGCAGTCTGCTCCACCAACTCCCCAGAGCCACACATGCTAGTTTTAATATCCCTATGCAGACTCCTGGCAGAGATATCAGTGGCTCCAGGGACACTGGAGAAGTGGTTCTCAGCCTGTGGGACACAACCTTATGGGAGTCAAATGACCCTTTCACAGGTGTCACCTAAGACTATCAGAAAACACATATATTTATTTGCATTATGATTTATAGCAGTAGCAAAATTATAGTTATGAAGTAGCAATGAAAATTTATATTTGGGTATCACTACAACATGAGAAACTGTATTAAAGGGTCAAAGCATTAGGAAGGGTAAGAACCAGTGCTCTAAAGTGATAGGTATTAGTGAATCTTAGAAAGAGAGAGAGATGGAGTGGGGGGGGGGTGAACTTTCAGAGTCCAGGTGAGCACCTGGGGTTGTGCACTAGAAGAAAACTTTGCTCAGAACCACCAATTAGTGGCAGAGTTAGGGTTGGGGCCTGAGTGACCAAATGCTTACTTCTCTGGGTCTTCTAGTAATACACATTGAAGAGGCATGGCTATCCTTGTTCTTCAGCTCAAGCTAGTAATACCTCTTATATCCAGCTTGCTGTGCCACCTCCTCAGTTCAGCAGTTTGTCCTTGCTGACTGGGATCATCATAGCTGCCCTGGTCCCAATATAAAAGCGAACCTCTGGTTTGTCATCGCCTTGGGGCTAAAGCTGAGGAGCAGAGCCAGCCATTGGTGATGAGCTGGAGGCTTTGTACCTGGTGCCCTCTGCTTACGCATGCAGAAGTCTCCTTCCCCAGAGGCCAGCATGCTAGGGCTTGTCACCAGCCCTAATGAAAGGCAGGACACCTGTCCACAGTCCCTGTGGGAGGAGAGAATGACACACAGGTGGGATTTTCCTGGATGCATTTAGAGAGGGATGGAGGTCCCAGAGGAGTCCTAGAGCCAGAAAGACCCAGTGGGAGTCAAGAGACAAGCCAGGTCGCTGAGGAAGCCAAAACCTCATGTTTTCTCCTGCACTGTGGTGTTGGCTTCCCCCAGCCTCTGGCCTTCACAGTTTTTCTTTCTGAATCCTTGCTATGAAAAGATAAGTTCCTAAAGAGAGAAAGATAGAGAGAGTAGGGATAGTTGGGTTTTTTTCATTATCATATTGCTTAATAATCGTGGCCCAATAAAGTGTCTTTTTTACTCCTATATACCTGAATCCTTCAAACCTCATATCAAGGTTCCTCTGAGGAAGGCTACAGGGGTGACTGTGACCACAGTAAGTACAGGGACATGGAGCTAGAGATGTAGCTGGATCAGTAGAATACTTGCCTAGCATGCACAGAGCCCTGGGTTTGATTCCCAGCCCTGCATAAAACATGGTGTGACAGTACATGCCAATCATCAAACACTTAGGAGATAGGAACGCAAGAGGATACTCAACTACACAGGGAGTTCAAGGTCAGCCTAAGCTACATGAGATTCTATCTTAAAAAAATAATAATAAATGTAAGTCCAGGGAAATGGAGGCGTTAGACTTTATGGATCAAGCTGAAGACATTAGACTTTGTGGATCAAGCTCAAATAAGAGAAATAGGAGGAACCAAGAGGACCCAGAGGTCATCATTCTACCAAAATCTTCATGCCATACATGATAAGCCAGGGTCAGAGTGACACATGCTTGCCTGAAGCCAGACATGACTTTGTGGCAGAATCAAGTCTCTGAAGTTGAGTCCATCTTGGAAGTTGATGAAAAAGAGAGGCCAGGAGCCCACAAGTGCTAGTGTCTTCTTTTACCAAAGGGAGAGGGTATGAGATGCCTAGACCCATACTCAGAAGCTGGGGACAGAGCCTTTGAGTCACCTTCTCTTCCTGTTGCCTCTGGCACTTTTGCCCTTCTCTTTGGCCCCCACACTGCTCCCATCCCGTTTCAGCAGTATTGAAGGTGAGGAATAGTCAAGGGCTTCCTAGTGCCTGGTACAGCCCTCCCAGCCACCTCCTGCTACCCTGTTCTCCCTGGGGAGGGAGTGGGGAATTCTTGTTGTGCACCCTCCCATCTCAGCCCTTCGCAGCCTCACTAGGAACACCCTCCTCATGTTCTCTCTGGTTTTTATCTTCAAGCAAGTCGCAGTCCCTGACAAATGCGTTCAGCTTCTCTGAGTCCTCCTTCTTCCGGTCTTCAGCCAATGAGGATGAAGCTAAAGCGGAGACCATCCGGAGCTTGAGGAAGTCCTTTGCCAGCCTCTTTTCAGATTAGCTCTTCAGATACACGAGGGCGAGGGCGCCGGCCCAACCAGGAAAGGCATCTAAGACATTCACCAACAACAGTCCGCCACGTTTGGTGGCGATGTCCCATGACTTGACATGTGTGGTCCCTTCTTCTGTTCCTTTGTGCTCAGTAATTCGTGCAGCCCAGAAAATGACCAGGTGACAGCCTCAGGGCAGGTGCCTACCCTGAGAGGGACTGACAGGAGAGGAAAGGGCTGTTTCCCTGTAGTCTTAAGAGCTTTATCCTGAAGTCATTGTTGTGAATTTAGTGGCCTTATTGTGACCGAGCCATTGTGTCTTACTCTTCCCTGTGAAGCCAGGAAGGCTCCTGGCAGTTCAACCCTGCTCAGATGCAGAGCTCAGCATGTCCTTGTAGTCAGTGCTACCCGTGGGAAGAATGTACTGTTGGCTCCGAGTTTTAGAAACTTTCCCCAAAGCTGGGTGTCCTGTGGCACCTGTTGAAAGCACACTCACCTGACCCTGCGCTCCCTAGACTGCTGTGGTAGTGATGTTCTCATGTCTGTTGAATCAAGAGAACCAGGACTGCAGTGTCTCTTTTCTCCCCTCCGGAGAACAGCTCTGTTGTGTGAGCTGCAGTAACCTTGGCCTCCCAAAGCTGCACTGTAGAAGTGAATGCATGATGCTATGATAGCAGTGCACCAGCCCTTGTGTTCCTCACCTAACGAATGTCAAGACCTTGGTGTAATAAAAGCAGCAGCATTAACTGGCATTTGATTCAGCCCTGAGGTTCCCCTGTCTAGGTTGAGCACATACACGGGGGTGGGGGGTGGGGTGGGGTATGGGGGGAACATGGGGGGGGATGCAGGTGCAATTATAGGTAAGGAGTGAAAAGTCCAGGACTGTAAAACTGCTGTTGAGTGTGTTTGAGGCTGCAAGTGTCTGTGTTGAGAATGTGTCCGTACTTTAAGTCACACACTGACAATCCTGACAGCACCCCAGTGGATCCGTCTCCTCTAGAGCTGCTGACTTACGGTCAAGAGCTTGGCATTTCTACCCATTTGATTCAATTCACAGACTCTAATCTACATAACACCCCTACTTGCATATCAGCCAAGTTAGACCCACTCTCCCAACTTTCATCAGTATCCTCAGCTAAAGTTCACAGGGTAGGGCCAGCAGAACAGAAGCAACTGGCTCTGGTGAATGTGGGCCCATAGCTGTATCTCAGGAGGCCTGAAGGACTGCTCCTGGGGTGGGCTCTGAGTGATTGTACTCTGACATACTCATGATTCTCTGAGGGTGTTTCCAAGGACTACCAATGCTCTGAAGATAAATTCCACATTTACATATGTTTAAGAAAAAAAATCAGTGTGTTAGCATTTTAGCTACATAATTCCCTGGGTTAAGTACAAATTAACAAGTTAATACTCATAAAAATGCCACTGTCTGGCCCCTGTTCACGAGCAGGGATTCCAGGAGGTCAGATAATGAATTTTGGTGGTGCCAGCTGAGTCACATTTATCCCATGTTTTAGGATCTAAAGACTGAGTGAGGCAAGTAAGACAAGAAGTAGAATCTCATCTCACCCATTGAATGGCACTTGATGGGTGATGTCCTTCTAGCCTTCATTCCACAGCACACATACTTAGCGTATGGCAACCAAATAAACTCTCCCTCCTGGGGATGGAACTCAGGGCCTCAGGGCCTCACTCATACTAGGCAAGTGCAATGCCTCTGCCTGCATCCTAGTGAAGGAGAAGGGCCGCAAGTCTCAGGTTTTGTTTGAAGAAATGACAGCACAATCAAAATTCAATAACTTGTTTGTGGTCATCCAGCTGGTCACGTGGTAGACCTGAGATTTAAACCCAAACAATAGGGGCTCTGAGTGTGGCTCCTTGGATACAGCACCTGCTATGCAAGTATGAAGACCAAAATTTGGATGCTCAGAATTCATGAGAAAATAAAAGCCCAGATGGGTGTGGTAGCATGCCTATAATCCTAGTGTGTGGGAGGCAGGGACAGGGAATCCCTGGAGGAAACTGGCTACCCTGACTAGCTGAAACAGTTCAAGATTCAGCCAGAAACCCTGTCTGAATATATAAGGCGGAGAACAAAGAAGGAAGACATCCAGAATCAATCTCAGGCCTCCATGAGTTCACGCAAGTGCATGTGGCCCTGTATACATGTGCTCGCATGTAGATGCATACACATGTACACTGCAAAGAGAATTCATGGCCTTAGTCACTTTGCTATATTTTAATCAATCTTGCAGGATTTTATCAAATTTTCATAGGGTAACTACATAACCTAGCCAAGTGGAAAGGGGTGAGAGGTTGGTGGGCTTGTCACCAGTGTTGACCCATTGTCCTAAAACCATGAGTAACATGCACGGTGTGTCTTATTCTGTTCAAATATATTTCTGGTTCTTAAAAAATTACTCACCCCTCCACATGTGATGTCAAAACCAAAACCACAAGTAGCTTATTTAGAAAATGAGTCACCCTGGAAGGACTGTTGGGGCAACAGAAAGGGGAGGCATTTACCATAGTCATGCAGTACCCTAGTCAAGGGATACAGGGATTCTACCCAGCCCCTACTAATAGATCTGGACCAGAGGTGGGGGTGTTCCATTGAGAAACAGACGTCTTGGCATTTAAAAAAGATGGTCACAGAGACTTGGAAAACAGTACCTTACAATAGTCAAACATCCAGTGAATAGTGTGAGTAAAATGATCAAAAGTTGGGTCAAATGGTTGATCCCAGTCTGCTGTAGGTTCCCTAAGCTTTTGGTCTGTAGGACATCTGGCTACCTTGTAGATTAGATTACCTCTCTGTAGCTTATTCCCTCTGACATCCTTGGCCCAGACGAGTAAACAGAAAGCTTCATTCCTGCCCTTGTGGGGCTCCCCACCAACCAGATCAAGGTGAATAAATTCTGTTCATTATGTATTTGTTGGTAATTCTTTGTTGTGTACTTATTAAGCTCAACAAATATCATAAAAGAATATAAAACTGAACTACCCAAGGTTTCTGCATTCATAAAATCCACAATTATCAGGGGAGATGATGTAAATAAAAAAGGCAAGGGTACTGTCCTAAAGAATGCAATCATGGTTTTAGCTCAGAAAATAATAAAGCTTGATAGCTATCAATAAGAATGTGGGAAACTCTACACTTATACATTGCTGGTGAGAGCATGTGTGGGCACTACATCCAGTGCCCAGCTAAGCTTCAGGAATCTTATTTCTGAACACTTTTAGGGACTTCATCTACACAAGAAAGCAAAAGAATATTGGTTACAACAACAACAACAACAAAACAAAAACAAGACAAAAAAATCCAAACATGGAAACAAACAACTGTTTCTTATGAAGGAATTAAATAATATATTGTGACTCATCATAAGACTACTTTATGATTTAAAATATGTGAGGAATTCAGATGAGAGTTCTGATAAGATATAGAAAGAGAATGAGTAAGATGAGTTACACTAATGTAAGATGGACAACAAGCTGTACGTGTCTCAGTGGAGCATATGTCTAGCTCCAGGTCAGAAAAGCCTACATGGTAGGTTGGAGAGAGCTGGGAAGAGTCTGCAAGATTTGGAGGCCTGTCTGCTAAGGGAGGAGTGGGTGCAAAGAATTCAGAGTTTTAGAGTTGAAAGCAGCAACTAGTCTTAACAACTCTTTATAAATGAGAAAATTGAGGCTCAGGCACTTAGGGCCTGATAGTGACAGTAGATAGTGACAGACAAATAAAAGAACTTTAGTCCTGTCTCCACGGCCATTCAGAACCTGTCCTTCCTGAAACAGGAATGGAGAGGTGTATCAAGGCAGGTAATAGGCCAGGAGGAAGTGGGAAGACTACAATGTTAGCCAGTGGCAAGAGCCTGGGTCAAGTCTGAGTTTGTACCCAGGCTCTGCTAATTATTGGCTAATTGACTTGACCTTACAAATGATTAGCTTTTCTGTCTCAAGTTTTCCTTTTCTGGGTGGGTTTCAGGATTAAATGAGCTAAATGTGTGCTCCTAACAATGGCTGTTTCTGAGACCACCATAATAAATTCCACCTCTGTCAACCGCAAAGAACACACTTGCCAGTCTCCTTTCATATGACTCCTCCCAAGGTATCCAATTGCCTTTCTCCAGCTCCCAGGTTAGTGAGCCTCTAGGGCAATTTAAACCCAGCTGAAATGACCTGAGGCTATAGCTATTGAAGGCCAATTAGAGTTGAGGGTGGACACCTGGAGAAACAGATGCTGTGGCTGCCAGGCTTCCCACTGGCACTGATATAGTGTGAGTGAACAGACCATCAGTAACCTTTGCAGGTATAAAAATGAAAATCCCATTAAAGAGAGGGTCTCACTATGTAGCTTTGATTGGCCTAGAACTCACTAAGTCACCAGGCTAGCCTTAACTCACAGAAACTGACCTGCCTCTGCCTCACAAGTCCTGGGAGGAAAGAACAGGCACCACTATGCCTGGCTAATAGTTTTCCAGTCTTTTTATTTATTTATTTTTTCATTTTTATTATTTTTAATGTGGGAGAATGGGGTGGGGTGTATGTTAAAGCTGGTGCCAAAAGAAGCCAGAAACCAGAGATCATCCTGGAGCTGGAGTTACAGGTAGTTGTGAGCCAAACTCCTAGCTGAGTTGGGAATTGTAATCAGGTTCATTGGGATAGCAGTGCAGGTGCTTTGCATCTGAGCTATCTTTCCATCCTACGGTGGACCTATTCTTAAACACACCTCCTACACCATCACTTCCACCATGTTTTGGATTCCTCCAAAGCAGTCCCTCTGGGAGACTAAACATGTATTCTAGCCAGACTGCTGCTTAGACACAGAAAATAATTGCCTTCAGATCTGTCGTAAGTACATTATTTGAATTTCTGTGATTTTCGGAAGATCGGGAATTTTAAACCTAGGAATCCAGAGATTTCCTTTACAAACTGCTCTTTGCATTCTCTGTGTATTTTAGCGGAGTTCTGACATACAGAAAATAATTAGGAATTGTCATTTTAGGGAGTAAATTAGGATTTAAAGGAAACAGTCTCTCTGGGAATCAAACCCAAAGGGTTGATCTATATTATAATGTGAGGCCCAAAGCATGAGAATTTTTTAAGACATGGCATCATAATTGAATGCTCAGTTTCCACTCGTAAGTCTCCGTGGTTCAAGCCTGTCAACTGTAAATATGTAGAAAAATAATGCAATTAGTCATTCCTCCTGGTTTATCCTTTTGTTGAACACCCCAATCAGTTTGAGAATTTGCCATTTCTCTTATGGTCTCTCTTCACACACACACACACACACACACACACACACACACACACACACACTATATCCACTAGTCCACTGGGCTATATTTTCATGTCTCTTATTACTTTGTGGACCCTATATCCCCTCTATTTTTATCAGGATGATAACCGGATGGGTGGGGTAGAAGGGGCCATCAGAGACCTGGTACAGGGGCTTCACCCCATTTGTAGATGAATGATCCCTAAGTAACACTCCTGTGGTCATTTCCAGGCTCTTCCATATCCATACCCATCTCTTCTGATAAGAATGTCCACCCGTCAGCTAACTCCTCCAGGCAGCTCTCAGCATAAAGCCACAACTACTCTAGCAGATCAGGTTAAGTTCCATGGCCCTGGTTAAAAGAAAGAAAGAAAGAAATTTCTATCTCTAAATCTAGTTTTCAGGGGGAGGTTGGCTCTTTTGGTTTAGTCCTGGGACAGCAAAGGTTTGAGTTCTTGAATCTCTCTGGAGGTCCGTGGTAATGACAGGAAATTGCAAGAGTAGGTCCATAGACAATTCCAAAAAGGATGAACTACTAAAGAGGAGATCTCAAACCTTCCTGGTGCCTGATTAGCTGGGGCAGTGGACTGGAATAAATTTAGGCTGCTTCTTTTGCCTTGGAATTTTCACTAGGGTTGACACACCATAACCCTAATCTTGAGAGTCTTTGGGTTTGAATAGTTAACATCAATACAAAGGGTTCAGCTGGTAGAGTGCTTGCCTTGCATGCATAGGATCCTGAGTTCGATCCCCAGCACTGTATATGGGTGTGGGTATGGTGGGGCAAGCTCAAGTCCTCAGCGTTTGGGAGGTGAAGGTGGGCTGATTAAAAGCTAAAGGTCATCTTTAGCTACATAGATTGAGGATATCCCAGGCTACATGAGGCACCATCTCTAAAAGAACCAGCATTACAGCAAATCGCTGTTCAATATAGTCAACATAATGTTAAAAGACAGTTGGTTATTTCTTAAGAACCATTCTTCTGTTCTGCTCTTCTTCCATATTAGGGCCTCAGTCCATACCACCACGGTCATAGCTTTTTTTCATGGGGCTTCCTGCTGTGCTCTCCTACCCATTTTTACCAGACACACTCTGTTTAAAATATCTGACCATGTCATTTTCCTGATCAGAATCTTCTCAGTGAATCCCCAGGCTTAGGAAGCAGAGGTCAAACTCCCGAACTTGGTCTTGAAAGACCTTCTGGAGAGTAATCTCTATTTCCCAGGAAGATAGCATGTCCGGTGGTTAAGTAAGTCTACAGGCCATGGGTTGGTGTTGGTACTGGGTCTACCACTCTGGAGCTGTGAAACCTTGGCAGATGACTAAATTCTAAACCTCAGCTTCCTCACTGGCCATACCTGCGGTAATAATAACACCTACTTCCTGTGGTTGTTGTAAAGATTAAATGAGATAGTACATCCCGAGCTTCCCAGGCTGGTCCCTGACACAAAAGAGGAAGACCTTGGAGCTGTCTGACTCTCATCAGTGCTGCTTTACAACTTTATCTCCCCACTTCCATCGCAACTACATTGATGGAAACTTTAAGATCCTTGTTTCTGTCTTCTTGCATCACCCATAGGCTCCCACCACTCTGCCTTCTTGTCAGCCCCTTGAAATTGTGTGTGTGTGTGTGTGTGTGTGTGTGTGTGTGTGTGTGTGCGCGCGCGCGCACGTGCGCGCGCTTGCCTGTATGTGCATACATACACAGAATGCAGGTCAGAGGACAATTTGAAGAAGGCATTTTTCTCCTTCTACCATGTGAGACTTAGGGATCAAACTCTGGTAAGGCTTGGGGGCAAGTGCCTTGATCCATGGAGCTATCTTGCCAAGCCCAAAGTTGTATCTGTTGTCCTCATTGCATCAAAATCATATACATTCTTCAAGGCCCAGTTGTAATATCACCCATCTCATGAAATACTTTCTGCCCCATTAACTACTCTCCCACAATGGCTATCCCTCCTTTAATCTCTTCAGAAATACCCATCACCTCTAATAGCTAGGAATGGTATGTTTTGAAAGCTCATGACATTTTTGTTAAAAAATGTACCATAATTTTATCTCATCTTTCATAATTTTAGCCACTCTTGTTGATTTTATTAGTGTGTATGTGGTATGTGTGTATATATACACATTGTGACAGGTGTGCTCACTATATGTGCACATGTGGAGGCCAGAGGACAATTTTTGGGAGTTCTCTCCTACCATGAGGGTCTGGAGGATTTAACTCAAGTTGTCAGACTTGACAGCAAGCACCTTTACCTGCAGAACATCTTACTGGCCCTATGCTTTTTTTTTTTAATTGGGCCCCTCACTGAGCCTTAGGCTTACCCTTTCAGCTAGGGATCCACCCATCTCCTGCACAGCTACAAGTGCATACCGCAGTGCCCAGATTTCATATGGTTGCCAAGGATCTGAATTTGGGTCCTCGTGCTTATGCAGAGTCTTAGAGTTTCTATTGCTTTGAAGAGACACCATGACCACAGAAACTCTTATAAAGGAAAACATTTAATTGGGGCTGGCCTACAGTGCAGAGATTTAGTCCATTATCATCTTGTCAGGAAGCATGGTGGTGTGCAGACAGACATGGGACTGGAGAGGTAGCTGAGAGTTCTACATTTGGGTTGACAGGCAGCAGGAAGTGTCAGTGACACACTGACCAGCCTTGTGCTTCTGACACCTCAAAGCCAACCCCCTAGAGACACACCTCCAACAAAGCCTCACCTACTTCAAAAAGGCCACACTTCCTAATAATACCACTCCGTATGGACCTATGGGGGTCATTTTTATTCAGACCAGTACAAGTAGCAAGCACTTTACTCACTGAGCAACCTCCCCAGCCCCATTATTATTTATCTTTAGTGTTACATATGCTCATGTGTGTACCTGCGTGTGTGCGTGCGTGCGTGTGTGTGTGTGTCTATGTGTGTCTATGAGTGAGGGTACATGTGTGTGCTTGTGCCAGTGAGCCCATAGGCCAGAGGTCAGCCTTGAGCATTGTCCCTCAGGTGTTGTCCACCTTACTTTTAGAGAAAATACTGGGGATCATGCCCAGCATATGCACTTTACCACCTGAGCCCCAGCTGTTATTGATTTTTAACATTAAATTGTTTCTTCAGCTTTCTTCAAAGGCCTAGTTTACATCTGAACCTCTTGTTTTCCACAGATTTTTTTTATTACAAAGATTTTCAGAGAGTTGAACTGAACAGCGAACATCTTGTACCCACTGTCTACACGTACAACTAGTATATCCTTATCCTCAATTCTCCCACATATATGTTTCACACTGCATCTGACAGGCTGTTTGTATGTATTCTGTAGTCAGTTGCAGATATCAGTCAGCTTCAGGAATCACTCATACAAAGCAATTTGATCTGCTAAAAACCTTTGAAGAAGATCTGATTCATCCAACTATATACATTTAAAAAGCTGACATTCTAAGACATCAAGCAATTAGTTTAATATTGCTTAACCAAAGAATACAAACTGAAAAATCTACTATTCTGCCAGATCCCAGAAACAAACCAAGTAAAGACTCTGCCCTTGTGGACCATGAAGCTTAGTGGGGAAGACTGATGTTGGACAGAACATTATAAAGAAGAAAATAATAATGAAGGATCCAGCCAAGTTTGAGGTTAGAAAAAGACTCTAGAAATGAGTTACTAAAAAAAATACAAAGACATACCAAAAGGTAAGCACAGGGCCTTTAATGCTAATCTCCACATGCTTTCATGTGTCAGTCATCTCATTATCTTCCACAAAACCTGGTGATGAGACTGCAAAATTGTTGTAATCGCAGCACAAGCCTCACACATCCCTGCAGAAGAGAGCACGTGCTCAGAGGTAGACATGGAAGTGCAGCCTGGGCAGGAAGCTGTGGGGCTGTCCTCCTGGCTCAGCAGCTAAAGCAGTGACCAGAAACACCAGCCTCTGAGGAGCTAGGGAGGAGAGGCTGAGAGCACATCCCAGCAGGGTAAAGGGGACTTTAGACTCGGGAAGTATGCCTGTGGCAACAGCAAAGGGTTACAGAGGTTACCATGAGGGGCCCCAGAGTTTGGGTATTACTTTCCCAGCATCCTGAAATGAAGGAAACATGGCTTGTCCTTAGAACTGTCATAGGTTTTGCTCCTGGTGACTTGTTTGGCAATTTGTGGTGTTTCCTTCAAGTTTGTGTTTCTGGGTTCTCTTTTAACTCTGTAAGGTAAAGAAATGGATCCGTATTTGGTGTGAAGGAAGTCAGATCTGGAGCTGTAGCTCAGTGACAGAGCACTTGTCTAGTATGTGTGAGGTCCTGGGTTTGACACCTCCCCCAGCACCAGAAAAGCAAGAGGAAGTTATAGATATATCACATCCCTGAAGCCAAGCTTTATATTTCTGATGTCAGAGTTTAACTGTGAAACAAAGCAAGTAGTTTGGCCAAATACATCCTCAGTAGTATCTTTTCTCCTCAGGTTGCCATTTCCAGGGCACCAGTGTATCTAGACAGACAAGCTTCCTTGTTTCTTTCCTTTTTTTATTTATTTTGTTTTTACTAAATACACCAGTTATAGATAGTCCTCAAATTTTGCCTAACGAATAGATGTGTCCAATGGGAAGAGTTAGTGGCAGAGCCTTGTCTTAGATTCTTCACCATCCTGTCTTTTAAGTTGTTGATATATTCTCACCACTGCCAAGTGATTTTGCCTTCGTCTCCCTGACATGGGGTTGGACCTTTTCAGCCAGTGGCTTGGAAAGCAGCACAATTACTCTACACTTGGAACAACTCACTGAGATCTTCCAATCCCACAAAACAGTCCCACTGGGCCTTAGAATAGATGGGCAGGTGTAACACAGTCACAGCCAGTTTACAGCTGCCGGCATCTGGCTGATAAATACATGCCTATGTTGTAAGAAATCGGTATTTCATACCACAGCTGAGTTGATAAATATCAACAAAAATGTATTAAGAATAGGCCTCCCCTAGAGTTTTGCCTTGAGTGGGTGAGATTTCTCAAAAGGTTAGTTTTTGAGCTGGTTATTGCAACATGACATTGCAAGCAGATGGTTTGGAAACGAAAGGAGACTAATTTGAGTAAATGGGGTAGTATCAGAGGTGTGAGGCAGATACCCAGGGCAGTGGCATTCATGAAAATTTCACATCTCTGTGTTAGTTTGTTGTCTTCATTTTACACTAGAAGCTCAGCTTCTCTCAGAACTGTGGCCTTTGAAACAATTAATTGAGAGAGGGGATTGCTTTGATATTTGATATTCTTTCAAGCATCCTATCCCAAAATAAACCCCCAGTGCCAAAGGCACTAACAGGGTTTCTTATGGAGTAGTTTTGATTGGTTTTGTGCTGGTGATCCAACCCAGAGCTCTGACATGTCCAGTACCTGCTTGACCACTGAGCTACACCCCAATCAAGGCTTTCTTGATTTTTTTTGTCTGAAAACTGGATTCTAGATCTTCATGTGATAAAACCGGACAAGGAGCAAACCTGGAGCTGCTTTCCATCTGGAAGGGCAGTATAACCCAGCCGTGCCTTCTGCAAGATCTCCTGGACCTCGAGGCACCAGGAATGGAATGAGTCTATTCCTGCCAAACCAGCCGACCTGCATCTCCAGCGACCCATTAATTAGGCCACCATTTTGGACTTTGATGCTGCAGTTTTCAAAAGGAAACATTGCTTTTGTTGAAACCCCCAAAGTATAGCCTCATAATGTGCTTGCCACTCCCAGAATCAGCTTCCCCCATCCTTTCTAAAATGTTAGACCAGATAAGAAGCCCGGAGCACCACTTTCGTCATCGTGTATCCCTGACTCACATACCCAGAATAATTCCCCACAGCCTAGGGCACAAACACCAGTTTGCTGCTTATCATCAAGGCCTTCAGCAAACAAGAAGCAAAATCCACCCTGAGCTTGCTGCCCCGAAAGCCCCCTGCTCCACATTAATGGTCTCCAAACTGTCCCCCACTACGACTTGTACTCTCCCTGCCGGCTCACATCCGTTCCTCTAAGGAGAGACAGTTTCCAGTTCTCTTCTGCTTGTCCACATAGTCTCCACCTATAGAGCCCCCCTCTTAACAGTTCACCATGAAGCTATCTCTGATGACCCAGTGACCAGGGATCCAGGCCTATCACTGCTGTACTGACATGAGGCTGCAGAGACCTTTTGGAGCCCATTGTCTGCCTGAAAGGAGTCAAAGATGAGCTGGAGAGATGGCCTAGCTGCTAAAGCTTAGACTCACAACCAAAAAGAAGTTATATATATTTAAAAAAAAATCCTGTAATTTGTTTTTAATCCCTTAGGGGCTATAGCTTGAACTAAATGTGAGGGATACTCATGGCTTTCCAGCCTTTTCTGTAGGGCCAGATTCAGCCCCCCTAAATGCTCACTAAGATGCTATTTATTTATTTAGAATTAGAGATAAATCCAAAAGACCCGAATCACCTCTTTAAAGCATTGAGCATCTGCTCCAAATCCTTTCAGAACCTGGACCTCCATTCAAAGTTCTGAGTCCTCAGGACATGTGGAGAGAAAGCCCTGTAAGGAAATCCATAAACCATAAATGTCAATTTTAATCCAGTAATTGTTAAACTTTCTTTGGTTCTTGAATACTATTTCTTTTTCTTCTCTTTTTTCTTTCCTTTTCTTTTTTCTTTTTCTTTTTCTTTTCTTTCTTTCTTTCTTTCTTTCTTTTTTTTTTGAGACAAGGTTTTTCTGTATAGCCATGGCTATCCTAGAAACTCTCTCAGTTGACTAGGCTGACCTCAAACTCAGATCTGCCTTAATCTGCCTCCGAAGTGCTGGGATTAAAGGCATGAGTTTATTACTGTTCTAGTCCCCACTAGAGCCAACCCTGCTACCCAGTGTATATGATAGGTGATTGTTCCCCAGCCCATCTCCAAATACCAGGCAGTCAGCATCCCATCTCAGTAGCAGCTAAGCAGAATGCCATTATCAACAGGAAGAGGCAGCTCAATACAAACTGCTCTTGGGAGGCACAGGGCCTCGCCCATCCACAGGGAATAACAGGTGCTTGTGTGTGCCTGGTACTGCATGTGCAGTGGTGAGAGAGACCAAGTCACATCTGGATCAGTGCCCACAGCCTCCAGCCCACAGGAGGCAGGCCAGCAGCAGGAGGTGCTCCATGGAGAGCAAGCACCTTGGAAAATAGGATTGGGCTCTCTGGCAGCATTTTATCCTTACCACTGCTTCAAGCCTGGGGCTGCTGGCTGATTGAAAGATCATTTTAATTAAAACATTTACCCTAAGTGACAGGAGCAACCTAATGAAAGATTACCAAGCCTAAGCATAGTATTAAAAATGTGTCAGTACACTGCTGTTTTGTCACAACAGCACTCGCTAGCCTCCTTTCTATTAGGAAGGCCAAGATCTCAGTAGATTGCATCAGGCGGCTCAATGGTTAACAGCGCTGGCTGCTCTTGCAAAGGACCCAGGTTTGATTCCCAGAACACACATGACAACTCACAACTGCCTGTAACTTCAGTTCTAGGGGATCTGACGCCCTCATCTGGCCTCCATGAGCACCTCAACACATGAATCTAAAGAAAAAGAAAAAATGTACATTAATTCTTGCTAAGAAGATGGGATTTAGACAGCTGGGCATAGTGGCACACACCTTTAATCCCAACACTGGAGAGGCAGAGGCAGGCAAATCTCTGTGAATTCGAGGCCAGCATGGACTACCGAGTGAGTTCCAGGACAGCCAGGGTTACACACACACTCACACAAAACCCATCTCAATAAATAGACAAACAAACAAACAAACAAATAAATAAATAAATAAATAAATAAATAAACAAAGGATGGAGCAGATACACATGTGAAAGGTATTATGGGAAGAGAGAGTCTTTATACCAAGTCCCACATGCTGGAACTGGGCAATAGTACTGCTTTGACATGTAGGAGCACAGTGGGGAACCAAGCTCCCTATTAGTGGTTTTCCAGAACCTCTCAGTGTAACCCCAGGCAGGGCAAAAACCAGAGCCCCTCTCAGACCTGACGTAGGTGTTATTCCAAGGAGCCCTGGGCTCTCAGAGGCCTGAGGGCTTGGAGACAGAGGGAAAGAGAAGGTACAGCTTTACATGAAGGAAGTGACTTGTTCAAAAATCCAGTTGGCTCTCCTTATCCTTTTTCTGGGTTCCACATCAATGGATCAGACCTACACTGGGCTCTGGCTGGCATATATTATTAGCCTGGAATGGTGGCAACAGTGCTGAACATGTATAGACTATCTGTCACTATTTCCTAAACAAAGCAGAGCTCCTGTCCCTAGGGTGTTTCCATGGCGCTGGGCATGATGGGAAGTTAGAAACAATCTTAAGTACGCAGGAGGTGTGCCAGGTCCTATGCAAACACCACACCATATTGTAGAGGGGACTTGAGCATCTGTGGGTTTCAGCAACCACAGGAATCCTGGAGCCAATCTTTTAGATAGTATTGTGTTTTAAAGGCAGTCTGAAAGCACGCCCTACGGTGAGTAAGGTCATGGCTGCTCGAGCCAAATTAGGAAAAAGCAAGGTGGCCAAGGTTAGATTTTTGTAGGTATGTACTAGTCCATGGGTCAGACGCCACTAAGTGACAGATGGGAACATGGATATCAAAAAACATGACCAAAAAACAACATTTCTGAGGGAAAGGCTTGCAAATCCTCTGAGCATAGAGTTCAAGCCATCGTGTGGAAGCAGGAAGCACACCTTTGTACATCAAATGAACTTTGTGTCTTCTGTTGAAAACAGTAACAGTATCCAGCTACAGATCAACAAGGCATGGGCCAAGGCCCCTCCACAGTATCACTGAGAGTGGGACTGACTGGCAATCTTTGGTGCGCAGTCAGAGTTAGTGTATGATATCCACTCTTAACAGACCACACCATGACCAGCCTGTGGAGGGATGAAGTGACACGAGGCAGTAGCCCTGGCACCAGACAGCTGTGCTTGGTGGTGGCCAGAATTGCCGTTGGAATCCCCCACTTTTGCCACCCGTGTTCTGTCCTGAACTCACCTCCTTTAAGACATTTCCTACCCAATTGAAATCACTCCACTCTGTCCTACAGCCAGGCTAGGCATGAGTCACGGTATGAAGACACTGGTTTCCTCAGCGAGCATAAAATCTAAAGGGAGAAGCAATCATTAAAATCAGATTTTTCCCTGATCTGCATAACAGACACTTAGAACTGGAAGGGATGTCAGAGGGCATCAAGCTTCAACGTACTCATCGCAAACTTGGCACGGAGCTGTGCAAATCAAGTTTGCAAGTGCCCACAGATCAGCAGCAAACTTCATGCTTTCAAATCCTGTTATTTCCAATTTTGCAATATTGCAAAAGGGATGGAGAAAGATAAAAGAAACAGGAAAGCTTCTATTCTTGAAAATATTATCAAATTTGATCTGGGATCAAAGGAAAAACATGAAACATTTCCTTAAATTTTCTAGAAAATTCGTATTTTAGAATCTTGGCAGTATGATTAAGCAGTGTCAGAAAGAAATTGATAATAGTAAATGCCCAATGTTAATGAACATTAAAATAAGTATGTAATGAAGAAATGGAAATATCTATCAATGGGAAGGAAGCAAAAGAAAAATCCGTAACGACACAAGCAAAAGATAAAATAAAAATTGAAATGGAATTTAAAAAGCTGGTTCAATTGAAAGAATTAGCTAATTTTTTTTTTTTTTTTTTTTTTTTTTTTTTTTTTTTGGAGAAGCACAAAGACACCAAGTAAGAAATGGTAACCCTGATGGTCAGAAGAAATAGTATCTGAAGCCTACATGACAACTGGATAGAACAGTGATTCTCAAACTTCGGGTGCTCCTAAAATGTCATGATGGGGCCTGAGGTGTGGCACAGAAGTCAAGTGGGAGCAAAGTACACAGGGGCTCTGGGCTCCATCCCAGCACCCAAAAGAGGATTCCAAGGGGCTTGCAGTATGTTGGTTGCATCCACGAATATTCACTGTAAATGATAGTAAATCAGAAAATTAAAAATCATCTATCATACTGATTAGGAAGTGTGTTGACTCTTAGGATCAGTTTGGGGAGAATTGGCATGTTTACAGTGCCCCATTAACCCAGGTGTTTAATTATCTAAGTGACTTCCTGTGGTTTTCTCCATGCAGCTCTGTCACACATTTTGCCAGATTTCTCTTCTTTGAGGTTTATCTTCTTTCCTATTGAGCAGGTATAATTTAAAATTTGTATTATCTTAGCAGAGGCTGGTGATGCAGGCTTGTAATCTCAGCTATTTGGGAGGCTGAAGCAGGAGGTCTGCCACTTCATGATCTTTATGGCTACAGAGAGATTTGAAAGCTAATCTGGGTAGTAAGTGAGAGTCTTGTCTGAAACCTCAAAGGAAGAAGAGGCCTGGGACACAGCATATGTATGTATAGTATGCAGAAATCCAGAAGATGCTTTAACAGATTAACCTGGTACCCAGTAATCCAAGCTCACATATTTTAGTAGTTGGATTATCTTGGATTCTACATATTTCAATCTTATTATATGTACCATGACATTTCTATTTCCTTTTTTCTTGTCTGTATGCTTTTTTATTTTTCCTCTCTAGACTTGAACTTCTTATATAATTCTGCCTGATGTAGATATAGCAGATAGCTTGTACTTACCATATTTCACCATTAAATTATAATCTGGAGATTTTTGTTCTTCTTCAACACACTTCAGATTAAGGAAGTGTCCTTATATTACTCATTATTTTGTCAAATGATGTTTGTCCATTAGTGGGCAATCACCTGAGGTTTCACCTTCACATTGTTCATTTGTGAATTAGATTGTAAATCAATTTCTAATTCCTGAGATTAACAGGACAGGAACTGAGGTGATAGCTGGAAAGATGGCTCAGTGATTAAAAACACTGACTGCTCTGGCAGAGGACCAGGGTTCCGTTCCCAGCCCTCACATGATGGCTCACAACTGTCTATAATTCCAGTTATGGGGATCTGATACCCTCTTCTGGCCTGCATGTATGTGGTGCACATACACACATGAAGGTAAAACACTCACCCACATAAAATAAAATTATATAAATTTTTTTTTTTTTTTTTGTCATGAGACAGGATTTCTCTGTGTAGCCCTGGCTGTCCTGGAACTCACTCTGTAGACCAGGCTGGCCTTGAACTCACAGAGCTCCATCTGCCCCTGCCTTGAGAGTGCTAGGATTAAAAGCATGTGCCACCAAGCCTAGCTAAATTTTTTTTTTTTTTTTGAAGACTTTGAGCTGCACAGTGGTGGCACACCCCTTAATCCCAGCGCTAGGGAAGCAGAGGCTGGCAGATCTCTGTGAGTTCAAGGCCTACCTGGTCTAAAGAAAAGTTCCAGGGCAGGCTTCAAAGTTACACAGAGAAATCCTGTCTTGAAGAACAAAACAGAACAACAACAACAACAACAAAACCCTCAAGACAAAAAACAAACAAGCAAAACTACGATTTGTATTATTCTTTTAATTGCACACTGGATCTTGTTGGCCAATGTTCTGTTTGTCTTCTGTGTGAGCCATGGCTTCCTTACCAACTTTTAGTATCATCACTGTGTTGGCTGTGTTAGCTGGGACAAGATCTCTTCCTTTCTTTTCTCCGAGAAAGACTTTCATTAGAGTGATTCCCCTCCACCAAATATCTACAGGAAAGTAGTTAATCACAATTCAGTTTTTTAGTCGATATGATGAGCATTCTTACGTTGATACTGGGAGGATGTGTTTTAGACGAACATTTTCTAGTTTTTTAAAGGTTTCAGTTTTTTTAGAATAAAGATTTTTCGCAATGCCCGAGCCTCAGATATCATCTATGTCTGTCTCTCTGTCACGGGCGAGTCTACTCTCTGTGGTGTACTGATAGCCACAGCAGTTCCCTTCATTAGAATTTCTGAGATCTCTACTTCCCTGTGACCCTAGAAAGGTATCTTAGAAGCCACAAATAATCGGACATTATATTTATTTACTGTGATAATCTCTCCTTTACCTCTTGGGGGAGGGCATGTGGGCCATGGCACAGTGTGAATGTCAGAAGGCAACTTGAGGGATCCGTGTTCTCCTTCCACTGTGTGAGTTCCCAGAATTGAAGTCATCCATCTTTCCCCCCTGAGCCACTTTGCTGGGCAGCACTCTTATGTTTTAAAGATGTTCATCTAATTGTTGTTCATTATAGTTGGACTAATCATGACATTTGGGTTCAATTGATCATCTATTTTTTTTTTTTTTTTTGTCAAATAGGCCCTTTCTCCCTCTCTTCATGTTTTCTCTTGAGCCGCTCAAGCAATGTTAATTATTCTATTGTGTTCTTTCTCCAGTATGTTTGATTTTTAGTTATTTTATGCTCGTGTGCTACTTACAGGATGTGATCATAACCAGCTTTACTCACATATACAGTTCTGTACATGTCACCTGCTTGAAGTGCCTGATTCAGTACTCTTCAATATGTTCAAAGGTTTATTATGAATAATTAAAATCTAAGATTAGCCCATTCCCGTCACTCCAGAAGGAAAGCATGTAGCTCCTAGTAATTGCTCCCTACTCCTCCTTAGCTTCAGGTGGCCATTAATCTACCTTATGCCTGTGTTGGGCATTCTCTGAAGTAGAGTCAAACAAGATGCATTTTCTTTGTGAGTGTGTGTGCACATATGTGTGTGCATGTGAGTGTATGTGAGTGTGGAGACCAAAAGATGAGTGTGTCTTCCCCAATTGCTCTCCTCTTTATCCTACCCACCAAGACAAGGTTTCTCTGTGTAGCTCTGGCTGGCCTAGAACTCACTCTGTAGACCAGCCAGGCCTTGAACTCACAGAGATCCACCTGCTTCTGTCTCCCGAGTGCTGGGATTAAAGGCGTGCCCTACCATGTCTGGCCCCTTTTCATTCTTTTAAACCAGGGGCCTTTATTGGATTGGAGGACACTCGTTGCCTAGATTGGCTGGGTGGACAAGCCTCCTGTCTCTGCCTCCCAGTGCTGGGATTGCAGCTGTACTCTTCAGAGCCGTTTCCATGGCTTTATATGTGGGTGTTGAGGATCTTAACTCAGGTCCCAGAGCTTACAAAGCAAGCAACTTCTCAACCGTCCATCCCACCTCTGCACCAAGGTTGGCTTTTTATTTTTATTTTTTTTTAATTTGGCAGGTTTTGCTTTGTTGCTTCATTTTGTTCTGAGGGGACAGGCTCTTGCTCTGTAGGCCAAGCCAGATTTGAACTCTTGATCCTCCTGCTTTCTCCTCTCAAGTTCTGAGATCACAGGTATGCACCACCATACCAAACACCAAAATATGTTTTCTTTTGTCACTGACTTCTTTTATTCACCATATTTTTCTTTCAGTATTCATCCATGTTGTAGAATTTCCTTCATTCTGTTTGCTCTTACCTACTTTAGGTCTCTCTCCCCATTACCCCCTCCCCCCGACACACACATTCATCTTCTCTTCCTTCCCCTCATTTCTGATGCACTCAATTACTCTTAGGGGGGATTGGTTCCAGGAATCTGTACAGACACCATAAGCCTGCAGGGGCTCAATTCCCTTACACAAAATGGCATAGTAACAGCCCACACCCTCACAGTCCTCTTTTTTACTTTAAATTCTCTGCAGATCCACTACCTAACTCAATATACATTTTATACAAATACTTGATTATACTGTATCGTTTAGGGAACATTGGCAAGAAAAAGAGTCTCTGTGTATCCAATACTGGGAGAATATTTTAAAATACGTTTTGGTCCACCATCAGCCCAATGTGAGGGCCCAGAATCTGTGAATGCTGAGGGCGGCCTTGTGTGTCCTGATTTCTGGAGAGGAGCCAAGTGGATAAAGGAAAGTTATTTTCTTTATTTAAAATCAGAAAATGGATATTTATAAGAAGGGGTTTCAGCAAGAGATGGAGATGATTTAAGATACCACAGGGAATGTCATCATATAGGTCAGTCTCCAGTTATAAATGATGGCTCTGATGGCAAAGCATCCATCTTAGGACTTGGTGCCTGGGCCTAAGTGAAATACCTTAAATGGCTGCTGAAGGGTTATGAAAGCAAGGAAGTGTCCACAAGGAAGTCGTCCCCAGACTTTCTGGTGCTCTAGACTGATCTAAATCCCAGGGCTGTGGTGCCAGAGATTTTAGACACAGTCAAGTCTATCTGTGACCGAGAAACCTTTGTGTTACAGGTAACTCTACTGAGCAGACGTGTCTGGAAACCATCATTTTCTTTTCCTTTTTCTTTTTTTTTTTTTTTTTTTTTTTTTTTTGATTCTGGGGCTCACTATGTAACCTTGGCTCACTATGTAGACCAGGTTGGCCTCAAATTCATAGAGATATTGCCTGCCTCTGCCTTCTAAATATTCGGATTAAAGGTGTACACCACCACATCTTAAAATACTAATTGGAAACTAGTATTTTAAATGGTACTGACAGTTTGGATTTTTCATTAATAATTTCTGTATTTACTGATGTACTGAGGACTGGACCCAGGTTGCCTGAGTCCAATCTCCAAACAATTTTATATAAAAGCCATCCCTAACTCTTACTTTGTTTGCATATATTTTTCATAGTCTTCAGAATTAAGCTTTCTTGTTTGGAGGGACCTGGCTATAATTCTCTCATCTAATACCCACAAAGTTCTATATTGTGTACATGTTGTTAGGTAAGTCTAAAATAAAAAGAAAAAAGAAACCTAATGTTTATTTAATTATTTCCAAATGCCAAAGTGCTAAGTCGCTTTAGTGTGAATTTTCTCATTTCATCTTTATTACAGCCCTCTTTAAAAATTATTCTTGCCTTCAAGTCTTTTGCTAGAGGCTCTGGGATCTTGTTACTTGCCTAAGGACATGCAGCTGAAAAAAATACCAAACTGTAGTTTGAAGCAGGAAAATAGTTTAGAAGTAGGGCTCCAGGACCAGTAAACTTAAGTTTAATTCCTGTATTTTTTAGACTATTAACTGTTATGAGCATGGTTGAAGGTGCTCACTCCTCCAAGTCTTCTGTCCCTTCTTCTGTCGTGGGTGATAAGAGAAAGAGTCCCATTTCACTGACTCACTGTAAAGGGCTGACGATGTACGGGAGAAGAAGAGGAGTGTTTAGTGTCTGTTGCCAGGAGCCTGGTAGACTCTCATAAGCACCAGTGGTTACTGTTATTATTATAATTATTAGTTTTAACTTCACATGTTGCTTTATCTCCAAAATGTAAGAAGTTGAAGAGTAAACACTGACATTCACTCTTCACCATTGATTGTTGTTAACACTGAAGACCTCAATTACGCAACATCTCAGGTCTGAGCTTCCTACATGCGCTCTGTTTTTTGTTGTGCATTTTTGTTGCAAATTTACAACCAACAGTTTCAGGCTGGCACATACTTGTCTGACTGTTTTGTTGCTTTTGTACACATGCAACTTGACTTTCTGTGCTACCTTAAGTTGCTAATTTCACTTTGGGGTATATGAGGGGTTCACCGCTGCCTCATTCTCACAATCACTTGGTATTCTGTCGTTTTGTTCATAGCCATTTCCGTGGCTATGCATTTCACTGGTGGCTGAAGATGCTGAACATCTTTTTATGCCCTTCCTGACAATGCCAATCGGTTTTCTGTTACTGAAGCAAAATAACCAAGACAAACAAAAAAGAGAAAAGTTTTGTTTGGATTCAAGAAGTTTCAGTTTGTGGTTGATTAGCCCATCACTTTGGGTCTGTGCATCCCAGTGAGGGGCACATAGAGGGGCTGCTGAGAAGCAAAGAGGAAGAAGCTTGAGTCCCAATATATCTTCACTGAGGTACTTCCTCCAACTTGACACTACCTCCCAAACTTTCTAGTAGCTCCTCAAGGTGCCATCAGCTAAGGACCAAGCCTTCAACATATGACTTTTGTGAAGAGAGAGAGGTGCAATCAAAACCTGAAACTATATTGTTGTTTATTTTTTTTCCCCTTTGGAGAAGTGTCTAGTCAGACACTGGCCTATTTTTAATTGTGTTATTTTTTTATTACTTGCTAGTGTCTCTTTTAATTTTTTTGTTACACTTGTTTATCCTTATGAGGGGAGTGGTTCATGTGCCATGGGCACAGTTGTATAAGTCAGAGAACAACTTACAAGAGTTGGTTCTCTCCTTCTACCATGTAGGTCCTAGCACTTGGCTTAAAGTCTTTAGGCTTGATAATAGGCACCCTTACTCTGAGCCATCTTGACAGCCCAAGTTATTTTATATATGTTTGTATGTGTGTGTGAGTGTGTGTGTGAGGGGGGGGGAGAAATTTTATATGCGTCTTCATATTTAAAATGTGCTTTTGGCAAAGAGCATACAGCTTGGGTTTTGTCATTATTGAATATGTTTATTTCACAGATTAGTGGGATCCAATGTAATGTTTTCATCAGCCAGTCATTCTTTCTCCATCATTTTCCTACCCTGACCTCCCAAATCCTGCTTCCCCTGCCACTGTTCCAGTCAATAGATGTTCCATCTTCATAACTTTTTATCCCTCCTCTTTGCTGCCTGGATTTTAAAAAAAATTGTTGCCCTTTGATTGGAATGCTCAAACTGTTTACATTTATTGTAACTAGGGATGGTCAAGTTCAGATCTTTTGTCTTGCTACCTTGTTTCTTTATTGCTGTTGCTGCTGTTTTAATTAATTAATTAATTAACTAATTCATTAGAAACGGGGTTTCACTAAGCTGCCTAGGGAGTTTGAACTCTCAGTCCCCCTGCCTCTGGCTCCTGAGTAGCTGAAATTAGTCATGCATCACTGCACCCAGCTTCTTGTTTTCATTTCTCCCATCTGTTCTCTGTTCCTTTTTTGGTTCTTTTCATGCCTCCTTTTGGGTCAACTTAACAGTTTTAGAACACTGGTTTTTAATCATCAAATGACAAATCGATTGGCACATGGCCTGCCACTCTGTGTGTTGCTTTCTGAGTCTGCAGTATGCATCTTTGTGTTAGCTCAGCCCAATGATATTCTAGCTTCCATACACCATGTGGTGTCTGAACAGGATGTATTTTCTTGTAACAGAAAGAAATGAGGTGGGTAGCCCCAGGAGTCAGCCAACCACATAAATAAACATTAAACTGTAAACTACAGGGATTAGAATGGACTCTTTCAGAGGGTGGAACCTGATCTGACT
This sequence comes from Phodopus roborovskii, assembly GCF_943737965.1. Lineage (NCBI taxonomy): Eukaryota > Metazoa > Chordata > Mammalia > Rodentia > Cricetidae > Phodopus > Phodopus roborovskii. The sequence goes on from NW_026126578.1 coordinate 7,748,440, forward strand.
TTTATATTAGCTATGAGTGCACTCAGGAAGGAAAGAGGCTGCTGGGCCTTGGGGAGAGAATTGGTGTAGATGCAGCCACTCTCTCATGCTCTTCTACTCTACACTGATGTAGGGTTGGCATCCTTACCTCAGGGTACCTGGTGGGAGACAGTGTAAGTGGTAAGGGCTTTATCTCCCCAAATCTCTGGTGCTACACTTCAGTTGACTTGGTGGTTCTCTGAAGGACTGGGCGTAGACACTCTGTTTCAGCACCCTTAGGCTATATTGTCTTCCGGGTGTCTGTCAGGAGGTTTAAGGAGACAGAGCCTTCCTCCCTTTCAGCCTATGGTCCAGGGTGTACAGATGCGCCAGGATAGCTACGGACAGCTTGTAGACTTCAATGTTGTGTTGTACTGTTTGGACACATTAGGTTCTAGGATAACCTTACAGATATCAAAAAAGAAACCATAGTCATTTATAGCTGTCCTTATCAATCCCTAAGGAGAGGGCAGGTCTGGCTTCCAAGTAGCCACCTTATGGTATTCAAAACAACATGTTCTAAATACAAACAAGATGTTTAGACACCAAATACTGAAACACATGAAGTCATCTGTGTAAATACACTTGACCTGCTCGGAGGAACCATCAACCAAACCCAAACTCTGACAGATATTTGATGGCATATAATAGAATAAAATAGAATAATGGTATAGAACTTGTAAATATAAAATAAAATGAAACTTCAGAACTAAGGCCAATACCAAAAAACAAAAGCAAAAAGAAAAAAAAAAAAAAAAAACCGAAAACAGAAGGTACAAACCACTACCAAGCAAGCGAGCAAACAGCTGAGAAGAGGGACGGACAATGGCCTAGGCCCGAGTATGGAAGAGAAATGAAAACAATGAGGGGGGGAGGAGCAGGGGCACATGGGGATAACAAACACCAAAAGTGTCTGCACACCAGAAAGAGAAAAGGGAAAAATATTAACAAGGAACAGCCCCAACGCCTCCAATTTGATGAAAGGCATGAACCTGATTATCAAACCCTAAACAGAATAAACTCAAACCCTAGGAAGGCAGTGAGAAAGAAGCAGTCTGTTCCCAGGGACCTTCAGTAGATCACCTGACCTCTCATCAAAAACTCCAGAGGCCAGGAGGCATGGTGAAGGCAGACAGATGTAAAGTCCTGAAAGGAAAAAAAGGAAAAAAATAAAAAAAAAAGAAAGAAAAAAGAAAAGAAAGAGAGAGAGAGAGAGAAAAAAACACCCAACCCCAAACCCTGTTTCTAGAAACCATCCTTTAAAAAGGAGAGGAAGGAGCACCCCCCAACTAGCTAAAAACTGGAAGATCCCTGAGAAATGTCCAAGAGACATCTTCAGGTGGGGAGGAAATGACACCAGACATAACCCAAAGCAACACGAAAAACAGGATAAAGGTAACTTCACAGATGAAGATAACATCCCAGGAGGCAGTGCTTTTGTTGTGTAACTATTCTTTTTTCTACGTAGTTTAACAGGCAAATACGTGAAGCCACTGTTTAAATCTACCGACAGACGCACTAGTTCTAAAGATATATTGTGTGGCAATAACTATCAGACAGAATGAGGAATGGAAATGTGTAGGGGCCAGGTGCTTGTATGCCTGGGAAACCAAGCTGGCCGTTTGCAAACGTTGTTACAAGCATCACATGTTAATAGAAAATTCCAGTAACTTAAAGATGCAAAGAATTGAAAGATGAGAGATTCAACATGCTGTGCTGCCAAGAGCAAATCAATCTCTCAAAACTAATAGCAGATGGACAGAAAGAACAAGACAGACACACTGCAAGGAAGAAAATCTTCCCTCATCTGTGACTGGATTAAGTGAAGGAAACTCAGTGTCAAAAGGCAGAGATTGGCACAACAACTTTAAAACATGGTCATCTCTACAGTGTCTGCAGAATATCATAGATGAAAACAATGAGTGCTTCAGAGAAAATGGACTGAAAAACTTATGCCATGCAGGGAGTAGCTAGAGAGAACTGGGTGGCTTTGTCATTGCCAGATAATGTAGATTTTGCATAGACCAAAGTTTATAGAACACGTGCTGGTGCATTTTGATATTCAACCCAAGAAGAAACAAACTCTCTCTCTCTCTCTCTCTCTCTCTCTCTCTCTATATATATATATATATATATATATATATATATATATGTATATATATATATGTATGTGTGTGTGTGTATGTATGTATGTGTGTATAAAATATTGTGCGTATATGTGTGTGTGTGTGTGTGTGTGTGTCTATAGTAGACCCATGATATATAAAGCAAAATTGGACAGAATAAAAGGCGACAAACAGACGACTGTGGTAGTCCTTGGAGACATAAACAACACACTTTCAATAACAGTAAAACAAGATAGAACCAATAAGGAAATGGGGGCCTTGAACAGCCCTATAAACCAATTAACCCTAACAGACAGGCATATAGCATTTCATCCAGTGATTGTGGAGTAAGAGACACTCTCAAGGATAGAACATGTTCAAAATTAGAAAACATGTTTCAATAAATCTAAAAGGAAAGCAAAAGATAGGTGGAAATCAACATGGACTTACATAACCAGAGGGCCAAAAAGGGGATTGAAATTTATGGATGTTGTAGAAAGTGTACTGAGGTGGGAAATTATAGAGAAAACTTACTCTGAAAAAGAGGATAGACCTCAGCCAGTAACCTAACCATATAACTTAAGGGTTTAGGACAAGAACAAAGAGAACCTGAGCTAACAGAAGGAAGAGGACACTAAACATCACAAAAAATAGAAATAGAATGAGGGGCGAGAAAACAATAAGAAATATTAGCAAAACCAAAAGATGGTTCTTGAAAAAGGTTGACAAATCTTTTTTAAGAAGGTGACAAGAAAAAAAACCCAAAATTAGTTACATCAGAAGCCATTATTGATGACTTTACAGGGGGAAAAGTGTATGAAGGGGATTATAAGGGAATATGAGAAATACTTTTACACGAACTGGATAATTTAGACACACTACCTGAAGTGATTTAAGAAGAAATCAACAATCTAAATAGACATATAATAAGCAAGGTTAAATCACTAATGAAAAACAAAGAAAGGACTTGATTCATAGTGACTGTGGCTCCCTGCATAAAGGAAGGCCCATCAGCATCTCTCCACAGTATCCCACCATGGGGAAGAGAGGGACTCATGCCTAAATTTCTATTGTCAACAAATAGTTGCTGGAGGAACAGGAACCATTTTCTTCAGCCAAGCAGCCACTGGCAAATTGCCCATGCTCCAGTAACTCCCGACTCATGTTCCTGTAAACATACTGGTCTGTTGGGGATGGATGTTCCATTGTTTATCTCCTGGATCCTATTGTACCTTTATATTTCAGAGAGATTTTTGCTAGGTATCTTTTTCTTTTGGCATTAAAACTCATTTGGCTTGAAAAGTTTCTGAAGACAAGTAAGAAGCACTCTTTTTCTTTATTATACTGTGTGTCTCTTTTCTCTGACTGCTTTGAAATATTTTCTTTATAATTTCTTTTTAGTAAATTGATTACAATATGTCTTGATGCCGCATCCTTGATGTTTCTCTAGTGGCCATTCAGGGAGCCTTCTGGACTTTCAAGTTGTAGAGGAGGTGTTTTGTTCTGTTTTTAATTTGCTCTCTGTTGCTATAATAAAACACACTAAACAAAAACAGCTTAGGAAAGGAAAAAGTTTGCTTCATCTTATGTTTCCAGGTTCCAATCCATCACTGAAGGAAGCACGGAGCAATGCAGCTCCCTAGTCTTATTTACTCCTCAGTTTGCTTTCTTACATAGCATAGGTTCACCTGACTAGGGGTGGTGCCTCCCACAGTGGACACTGCCATTCCATATCAACTATCAGTGAAGACAATTCCCCCACAGACATTCCCATAGGCCAATCTGATGTAGGCTGTTCCTCAACTGAAGTTCCCTCTTCTCAGGTGACTTTATTTGTATCATTGAGGATGAAAAAAACTAACCAATACAAAATGCTTGGGTTTTCCCCTTTCCTCCAACTTTTGTGGTAAATTGGTTCTTATTTCTTTTTTATTTACTTTGATTATTTTTTTGTTTTGTACTTGAGATTGGCCTTGAACTTATGATCCTCCTGCCTCTACTCTACCTCCTCAGTGCTATGATTTTACAGGTTTACACCCTATGTCTAGTTCCTTGATTCATATTATTTCTGTCTTTTTTTTTTCTCTTGGACATTAGACCATGTAACATTACAGTTGTTAATATTTATGTTGGGCTACTTAATATTCATGTTAGACGTCTTAATATTTGTGTAAGAGTACTTAATATTCATATAAGACCACTTCATATTGTCACACAAGCCCCAGAGACTTTCCCTATTTTTTCATGTGTGTTTCTATATATTTGATTGTTCATATGGGGTTTGGAAGAGAGGGACTCATGCATGCTAGGTGCATGTTCTTCTACAGAGGTGCATCCCTAGCTCTCTTTGTTGTCCATACCTTCTAGAGTGACAGCTTTGATATTCCTGCTCTTACACTGTATCATCTAAAGTGTTATTAACCCCATCAGGTAGATTTTCCATACCATGTATTATGTTTTTCAGCTCAAAAATGCTCATTTCATTCTTTAACACATCTTAAGTTTCTTCTTAAACCCTTGAATATATTTATAATAATTTAAAGTTCTTGTCTGGTAGGTCCATCACTTTTAGGTCTATCTCTACTGACTTTTATTATACTTTTGGGTCCTACTTCCTGCTTCTTTGAGTCTGATAATGTTTTATGGGATAGCAGATATCATGACATTTTGTCTTAAGTGTTTAGATTGTGTATCTTCCTTCAAAGAAGGTTATCAGGAACTATTAAAATAGTTTATGATCAGTTTGATTCTTTTCAAGACTTTAAGATTTTTTTCTTATGTAGCCATAGAACAATCTTAACTTATGGTTAATTTAATCGTGTGTGTGTGTGTGTGTGTGTGTGTGTGTGTGTGTGTGTGTGTGTGTAGATGCATGCTCAGCCATGCCACTGCTAGGTGTAGAGGTCAGAATACACCTTTGGGAATTGGTTCCCCTCTTTCAATTTGTTCATTCTGGGACTCAAACCCAAATGATCATGATTAGCAGCAAGCACTTTTACCCACAGAGCCATCTGGCTGGCCCCAAGTTAGTCCAAGTTTTAAGGCTTAGCCTTTCTGAAGTCTCTAATTGAATGTCCTGGATATTTAAAGAAATTCTGGGAAGTAGAGGCAGGAGGATCATGATTCAAAGCCAGTCTCAACTACACAACGAGCTCAAGACTAGCCTTGGCTATATGACAACCCATTTAAAAAAATAAACAAATAAGCAAAGACATCTCCTAGCATGTTTGAGCTCTGTGAACCGCCTATCTTAGAACTTCTGAGCTGTGCTCTTTCCAGTGGGATTATCCTTGGATAGGGTCATCCTAAGGATGCTTGGTTTACCATTCAGCCCCAAACTAAAGAACTCAGACAATAGTTCTGGAACTTTCCTTCCTCATGGAAAACTCTACCTTATCAGCTTCCCAGAACTCGAATCTCCATCTACTTATTCAGTAAGACTTGCACACTTTTTATGAGCCCCCACCCCCTTCCCAGGCAGCAGTTCTGACAGCCAGGGTGATCATAGAGCTTACTTTGCTTGCTGCTGCCCTTGAAGGTCTATCCCTTGGTCCATATGGTCTAACATCTGTCCAATGTTGTTTCATAGACTTTGCCCAGCTGGAAGTCAGATCTGGTACATAATGCCAAAACTATAATCCATTCTCTAGTCTCACGAACAATGAATGTTTATGGCTAGGCTCCCTCTCTAGGTAAAGCAGAGATGGGTGTGTGAGTGAATAAGTCAATGAATTAGTGAGATGTGGTCAAATAGATTGCCTCTGGGTCTCCTACGGCTTGGAGAAACTTCTACAGCTTGCCTGAAACACGTCATGTGGGTAGTCTAAATGAAGACCCATTCTTCCCTGAGGCCAGGCATACTTCAGAAATTATCCCTCCATGATGGACTTTTAATTAATCATTAACACCATCAAAACACTGCCTTCAGTGGCATTGCCATAATCCTTCCAGCATTTAAAAGGTTACAAGGGCGGAGTAAGTTCCAATACTGCCTGCTTTACTAAAGAACAAATACAGACTTCCAGTTTGCTTGGTAATATCAGTTTGTGCTGTTGGAACAGGCACATTCATTTTTATCATTTCACAGAGGGGAAAAATTATATAATTTCCTTATAAGAGTCTAAGATTCTGTTGGGTGATTATGGCCAACTGCCATCCTTGACTTACATTCTGCATTTTGGGTTTTATTAATCATGGGGACATGGTTACTATTTTGTGTCTCCATGTTTTCTGGCAGATGGTTTCCTCTCTGGTGTCTACCACACATTTTATGCTGTATCTGAGAAAAATAATTAACCATGAAGCTGACTTTTTTGAATTTGCCTGTACTATATCTGCTGAGCACCTGGTGGGAGCCTAAAGCCGGTGAGTGAGGGAGCCCAGCCATTTTCACTATTCGTCTGCCCGCAGCGTTCCCAGCTCTTTGAGGACAGCTCTGTTGCTGGAACTCTCAGATGGATTTAGTTAGCAGAGATTGGCTAGGTGTGGGATCAAGCAGTTCACAACTGCCTATAACTCCAGTATGGGGGGGGGGTGTGGTGGGAGGGGAGACACCCGTGGCCTCTGTGGCCTCGTTCATATACTTACATATAGATACACACAGACACAGATTAAAAACAATAAAAAGTGGGCCTTTTTTTTTTTTGTTTTTATTTTTTTAGAAGACTGAAAACATTTTAAACTTAAAAAAATTTAAGTCCAGTCCTTTAATTTCAGTACCTCCTAGTTCTTTGACTTTATGAATGGAAAAAGGTGGCATGTATCCACTGGCTTAATCTAAGGTGTCAACAATCCCTCTCTGAAGCTATTGAAGTAAGGGGAGTGCCCACAATTACTAAAGATCTTCCGGAGATAAAAGAGCAATTGCATAAACTTCTGGCTCTGTGCATCACAATGAGTCAGCATTTCACAAAAAGCTCAGCTCTGTTGGCGGCCCTGCTCCATACACTTGGAGGAATAATTTCTCCTCACATGTAGGTGAGTCACTGGGGAGGCACAGATATTACACACTCCTGCAGCAGCCAGAGTTACCCAGAGATCCACCTTCGCCAGGGTTCCCTTTATCCACTTTCTCTTGGATATTTGCTTTTGATCAGAAATGATGACTTGGCCAAGATAGCCATCTCTCCTGACAGTAAGTTTGGAGCTTAGCAAGGGAGAGTCTGGATGGCTGCAGAGGCAAAGACCTGTCTCAAATTCCTTGTTAGTATGCTAAGGCTCTTAACTTGCTGCCAAGCTTTGACAACCTGAGTTCATTTCCCAGAACCCACATGGTGGAAATAGCACTGACTCCCCAAAGTTTTCCACTGACCTCTACATACATATGTAGCAAGCACAAACATGCACATACTCACTCACATTAAATAAACAAACAAATAAATAAATAAATGTGTTTTTAAAATGTCTAATTCACCTGGGAGATTATGTACCTGGTCCTATGCTTATCTATCATGCTCTGTAGGGGGCCTGAGTAGGAAGGAAAGAAATAGGATATAGGCATTGCTACCAGGCCACCCTGCCAACAGCACCATACTAAAGCCTTTGCTGAAGCTGTGCCCATTAACCTCTGCCTTCCACATTTACACACAGAATAAAACTTGGCCCCTCAGAACCCTCAGAGGAGGAGTGCAGTCTGAGTAGCCTGGTTTCCTGGACGGCCATGAAGAGGCAGCCAAGCTTATAAAATAGGATCCTAGGATCCTTGGCTAGGTTGTGCCTCAGTGGTAGATCCTGTGTTTAGCCTACTGGAGGTCCTGAGTTTTCATTCCCAGCATCATAACATAAACTATCCAGGATGGAAATCCTCTTGACATGTTTTCCCTTATAAATAAAATATATAGGGTACCATTTTCTTGAAGCCATACTATAAATTATCAGTTGCAGTGAGCCACAATGCAACAGAACACTTAGCATAACAAGGCACATAGACATATTCCCCAGCAGTGAATAGTTATAGTCTTCTATTCCCTGTAGTATTTCTTCCCTTGGGCCATTCTCTTTGGTCCTTTCCCTACAGGTACATTGGCAGTGGGCACATCTTCCTACTAGGAAGAAGATATTAAACTAAACCAACTTTAAATTCCAAAAATCCAACTTATATTGAATGTGACATAGAAATTATTATCATCGGATTTTGTGTAGGGCTTTTATAAAAATAAAGCTTGTTAGATTGGGAGCACAGACTTCATGACACCCATTATCTGCTCAACTCTGTTGTTTATTCGCTTCCTTTGGGGGACAGAGGGTATGTTCCAATTGGTGGGGTTTTCTTGGAGCTGAACTCTTGTCAGTTACTGTTGTATCGCTCTATCACGTCAAAGAGGTGACTCCCTCACCATCCATAAAACAGAGCCCCATGTTCCCTGATTATACATAAACATATCTGTATGCACATGTGAAAATGCCATGACAAGACCTATTGCCATACATAACTAATGTATATTAATAAAAGCTTTTAAAAATTGGTGTTCCCATGGCATTCCCCTAGTATATACAGAGGGGATACAGTTAAGAATCCCAGTTAATACCCAAAGCATTGGATGGCATTAAACCCTATCTGTAAAGGATATTTTCCTGTGCATACCTCCATCAAAGCCTAGTTTATAAATTAGTATGAAGATATTAGCACAGAGACTAACAATGATGAGTAACAAAATAGGAAATTATATACTGGGACAAAACTACATGCATATAGTGTCTCCTCTCTCTTTCTCCTTCCTCAGTCCCTCCCACATAGAACCTCATGTAAGCCAGGCTAGCCTCAAGGCCACTTGTAGCTGAGGATAACCTCAAACTCTCAATCCTCCTGCATTAGCCTCCTAAGTGTTGGATTTAAGGGTGTGTACCACCACACAACCCTTACAATACTTGGGATCATTTTACTTAATGGAATCACTTCTTTATTAAATACTTCATTTTTATTTTTATATGCATTGGTCTTTTGCCTGCATGTATATCTGTGTGAGGATGCCAGATCCTGGAGTTACAGACAGTTGCTAGCTGCCATGTGGGTGCTGGGAATTGAACCCAGTCCTCTGGAAGAGCAGTCAGAGTTCTTAGCTGCTGAGCCATCTCTCCAGCTCTCAGTGGAAGCACTTTACAGCTTTCCCATGATGCATATGAATTGCCAGCATCAACGCTCATGGGCTTTGGGCCCTCTGAAGTAAAGTAAGCACTGTAACAGTGTATAACGTTTGTGCTGATAACTGAGATGACTACTCAATGACAAACAGGCAGGTAGCAAATACAGCATGGAGATGGTAGACAAAGAGGTGACTCATGGCTGAGGGGGGACCAGGTGGGACTGGGAGATTTCTTCATGCCACTCAGAAAAGTGTAATTTAAAACTACATGATTATTTACTTCTAGAACTTTTTGTTTCCAGAAAATGTCTCCCTATGTAACTCAAGTTAGCCTTAGACTCCATATTCACCTACCTCAGCTTCTGCATGCTGAGATTACAGGTATCACCTCCACACATGGCCCCATTTAATATTTGGGGGCCACAGATGGCACTACAGATGTCTGAGACAGGAAAGCAAAACCATGAATAAATCAGATCACCATGTCAGCTAATGTTTATACAAAGAACCACCTGTCATTGGCAAAGGTTCTTCCTACTTATGGCCGTGAAGTATCCAGAGTGTTTTTGTGATATAGCCTTATTTCTTAAGTATTAGAAATGTACCTTTTCATTTTCCTATTTTTTTATTCTTTTAAAGCAAAGATTTGTTTTTAAATTATAAATATATATATTTATATATTCATTCTTTTCTTTGATTCCGGTATTCCCCACACTATTTTGACAGTTGGCTCCAATAACCTCCCTCTGGCATTAATTTCAACCAGAGGTTTCTAGTTAGAAACTATTTAAGTAGCCTGGTTAACCAAGTTGAATACAGGGATTAGAAAAGCCACTGGGGGAAAAAAAAATCCCAAGCATTCTAACACAGTGCAAATTTTAATTTAGTTAAATCATTTATGAACAAAAAATGTATCACTTCCCCAAACCAACACACCATAGACTACTATAACCTGTTTCACAGATTAGCAGTCACGGAAGGGGTCTTGGATACCAGCCAACCCAGTAGATCATTCTAAGTACAGAGCCCAGAAGTGAGTTCCCTAGGGTTTCACACGCACGGGGTGGGTACAATAGTCATGAGAGCTGGAATGTGCCATCCGCCTCGATAGCCTGTTTTACCACGTAACCACGGAATTCCTTCTCCTTTCTCTCCCAATCTCTCCATGAACCCGGAGCGCTTTCTTGACTCCATTCTTTGGTGACCACAGTTATTCTAACTTTGTTGCTCTTTCAACCTCAAGTGGGTTTCTGGCATTCCTAGTTCCTAATTCAGTTATGCAAGTCCTCAGCATAATTTAACCAACACTAGTTAGCAGGGATGAGAAACTATGTAGACACTTTCATCAATATCAACTCTTTTTTCTTTTCTTTCTTTCTTTCTTTTTTTTTTTTTTTTTTTTTTTGATAGCCTGATATGAGCTCTCACCAAACCCAGTGTCCTAAGCTAATTATCAGAAAAGGTACACATTCCTTTTAGAAAGAGGCTCATGTGCCACAACACATTTCTTCCTGGAAGTTTTCCTGTGGCCTGTGATGGGTTGGAACTCTTTCTGGTCAAAAGCAAGCGCAATCTGGTATTCCTCCTTTGAAATAGGCTCCATCTCAATAAATTGGTTCATTAATGGAGAAAGAAACAACACTGTGTGTCCAGTTATACACACAGTGACCATGGAAAGGCATGGGGTGAGCTCTCAGCTTGCAAGAGGTCTTCGAGTTTCTCAAGGAAGAAAGCCGAGGAGAAGGAGCAGGGACTCTGATTCGCTTTTGCAAATATTTCCCTTTCCTATCTCTGCTCTTTGTCAGTCTCTCTGGAGTCACCAGGCCGACAAGAACTGGACAATTTCTTTGAGCAAATCATTTTTGCCTAGAAATCCTGCTGGACAGGAATGGCCCGACTTAGTTGCAAATGATAATCTAGCAATGTGGTTATGCGAGTTCTGGGGACCTGAAGGAGCACAGAGCTACCTGCTGTGCGGTCATGATTTCTGCCTAGGGAAGTGATCAAGAACCTTGGTGTGACAGAATGGGTGGGGGAGGGGCAAGGAGGGTAGTGAGGCTAGACTTCCCCACAGCTCACCATTTGGGTTAAACTATCCAGAGAAACCCATATCTTGCCTTGACCTGACTTATAACTTCATTCTCTAGCTACATCTCCAAAGGTATCTCAGACTACAAAGATCTGAATTACAGCAATATCTCCCTGGCTTCTTAAGAATCCTCTTCTGCTGGCTTCTTAACAAGTGTTCTCATGCCATAAGTGGGCAAATCCCACTCTGCTTTTTACATCTACCTGAGGTGGATAGTCTACTCCAGGAATGATCATGTTGCTACCCTAGATTTGCCAGATGCTGACAGCTGTCGGTCAGACGTGTCAGTATCATACTGTTTCCCTGGAGTCAGGCAGTCTCATTGAGAAACCCTTGTGCATCCTTCTATGCCAGCCTCCCACCTACCCCAGCATCACTGCCACCAATGCTAACACCCTGGCATCCTCTTCTTGGGCACCAGCACTCAGGCTGAGACCTGCTTCCTGACAAAGGTGTTTTCCTTCCTAACTGGCACATCCCAGGCAGAAATCACGTTTCATAATGTCTCTCTCCTTTTGTTCCCTGATAACTCCTTGTAGCCCATGTCCTTGTTAGCACACCTGGGCCAGGGCTGGCTCCCAGAACAACGAATGAGACTTGCCAGCAAACTTGCTTAGAATGCCTCTGCAGGAGGAATCTTGGGACTGGGGCCTGTTTAGAAATACCAGAGACAATGTGGGAAAAGAAATGCCAACGCCTCCTATCTGAATAAGCAGAAAACCACATGGGTCTTTATAAAGATGCCAGGCTTAAGGGGGTAGCAGGTGCCCCTTCTTGGCAAGAGTACTTTGCTCTGTGTCTCTTTCTGATTGAAGCAGATTGTCACTGACCTTCTCAGGACATTCACTGCATAGCTGGGGTCCAGACACCTGAGGGACATGGAAAGGCCATCGTTGAATGCCTACAGCATGAGAGGTCCGTCCCTCTGCTCTATCTTTTTAATCACTAAAATGTTGATTCATTAAAGTCCAAACTTCTGCTGGCACCATCTTGGCCTCCCATGCCCTGCCTTGGCCTCTTATGGTCACCTCCATAAAAGCTCTGGGTGAGTCAGCAATATGAGAAAAAAGGAAAGGTGTGTTTCTGGCTCTCGCACACATGACTCTGAGCAAGGAAGGACAGCAAACAAAGGCTTCGAGCTGAAACCAAGGGTGTGGGAAGCTTCCCAGCGCTGGGCGAGCGAGGTTGAAGCAGCATGTTCAGCAGGTCAGACATGTGTACTTTCTTTCCATTTAATAATCAGAAAGGAACTAAGTCCCCACTGAATTTCGGGCAGCTTCTGACGGTTCTTATGGAAAATGACAGAGATAGCGCTAGGTGTCAAAACACTTGTCCTGGCCAGATATCGGATCTCCTTCTTCCCCGGCAGTAAATTTTCATTTTTCTTCCTTAGTTAATTGTGGTCTAGAAAGTGTATCCCTTATGTTGGCCTGCTCCAGTTGGTTTTATAGAAGGTAGCTTATGAGCTGAAGCAGCTGAACTCAGAAGTAGAATCTCCCTTCCAGCCAAGGACACAGCAAGATCCTTTGACTCCCATGGTGTGTTTGTGGCCTTGAAGCACCACCCTCCTGGGTAATTCAAGTTGGCCCTAGATGATATTAGCCTTCCGATGCCTCCATGGAATGCTGCTAGGTAAGAGACAAAAGCTCCACCCAAAACCTGGAGTCCCCCATATCCCCTCATGAACCAGCAGATCCTTTGCAAGAATCTGAATTGTCACCCTCGATATGAAGCTTAAACATCAAGAGAAACATTATGAAATCTGATCTCTATCTTCCTGGCATAGGGGACAGCATGGTATTCAGCTGTAAAAGCGCACACACAACACTGTGGGGACAGGTCTCAGCCTGTTTCTGCGTCTCAGAACCCCTGTTCAATCCCAGGGGACAGAGAGAAGCCCTAAGCAGGCCTGACCCAGTACAAATCCCAACTCCATCAATGGTTAAGTGTGAGCTCAAGGGCAAGCTGCTTACTCCCCTCGAGTTTGACCCCACTCCTGTTCAATGTCAATAACAATAACTCCTGCCTCCCAGGGTCACTGTAAGGATTAAATTATATCTGTAAAATGTTTAAAGTAATTTACATCATAAAGTGTTTGTTGAGGGACTGGGGAGATAGGTCAGTGCTGGCTGTTCAAGCTCCAAGGCCTGAGTTCAGATCCCTAGCACTCCTGTGAAAAGTCAGGCAAGGCAGTGCATATCTGTGAGCCAAACACGGAGAAGGAGAGACAGGCAGATCCCAGAAGCTTGCTACCCAGACAGTCTAACTGCAACATGAGCTTTGGGTTCAATAAGAGACCCTGTCTCAAGAAATAAGGGAGAGACAGACACAACTGAGGAAAATACGCGTTGTTGACCTCTGACCTCCACAGTGTCTGTATGGATACATGTACACCCCACCTCAGCTAGTGTCGAATAAGTGAAGGTCAGCACTGCAGTGTGACAGTCGCTGTAACAAAATACCACAGGCTCAAACAGCAGCCATTTGTTTTTTCATAGTCTGTAAGCCAGGACTCCAAGACTAAGACAAGGACAGGATGGGGTCTACCTATGGATTCTTTTCAGGGCTGTAGATGGCCCCTTCTCTTGGTGTCATTACATGGTTGTCCATCGGTGTCCATGTCCCAAGTTTCTCTTTATGTAAGGACACCAGAAATAATGAATTCAAGTTAGCCCGTATGCCAAGTGTGTGTGTGTGTGTGTGAGAGAGAGAGAGAGACGGGGGGGGGGGGGGGGGGGAGGAAGCATGCATGCAGCCATTTAATCCAATTTAATTGAATCACTTTCCTAAAAACACTGTCAGACAGCTATCACATTCTGAAGTAGTAGGGGTCAGGACACCAAGATATGAATTTGCTTGTTCCTCCAGAAGCAGCTACATGCCACAATAGTTGCTCAGGCACACGAGAGGGAGTACCTTGCCTCCTTTATTTCTAGCTCAGTTGCATTATTGTTTGTTTTTTGAGACAGGGTTTTTCTGTATATCAGCTCTGGCTATCCTGGAACTTGCTCTACTGACCAGGTTGGCCTCGAACTCACAGAGGTCAGCCTGCCTCTGCCTCCCGAGTGCTGGGATTAAAGGTGTGCGCCACCAACACCTGGCATTCAATTGCATTTTTATTTCACACTTAAGACTGCCCTCACACACTTTTTCTTTTTCTTTACTCTTCATTGATTAAAATTTATATAAAATCCGGCATTTTTATCCTTCTCAACTGTGCGGTTCTGGGGCAGTGAGTGTGTTGCTCTGTAATTATCGTCACCACCCCACTCTAGAGCCTTCATGCCACCCCCAGCAGAGACTCTGTACCCATTAAACACTAGCCATAAAAAGGAGTGAGGTTCTGACACACGCTGCACCTCAGGTGAACCTGGAAAACATTGCACTAATGTCACCAGAGGGCAGGTGCTGGATGGGTCCACTCACAAGAGGTTGCTAGAATTTGTCAAAACAGGTTTGTAGAGACAGAGTCAATGGGCTGAGGACTGGGGCTGGGAGAGAGAGGAAGTTACTATTTCATAGGGACAGAGTTTCGGTTTTGTAACATATTACCAAAAGTGAATAATAATGGGAAGATCAAGTTTCTTGCAGGAGGCTTCTCTTCCCCCTTGCTGACTGCAGGCATGCTAGCAGAGCTCTGACGGCCCAACGCACTCACAGTACTGGAAGCAGAGACTCCTTGTCTTTGCCTTCACTTTGCAGAGCATCCTCTGCTTGGTATTTCCCACCATCCTTGTGCCGTTCGGTCTTCCCTACGTGTGTCTCTGTCATGCCTACGTGCTGTTCAAATGTGTTCTTAGGCAACTGCCATGCTAAAAAATAGAACCAGCACATAGAAGTCCTACTATAGGGGTGTGAATGTGTCCCCACTCAAAGAATATTTGCATTTTAGCTGGTGACAACTCATTCTCAGCCATGGGATGAGGTGGAGGGGAGGGCAGACCTTGAGGGAGTGACTTCAGAGTAATAGAGGGCTAGGAGGTCCCTGCTCCAAAGATGCCATTCTGCCTCTTTATTTCCCCCTTCCAAGCCAGGTCCACAGATGGTCCCGTAGTTTGAGCATCCCTGACTGAACCTCCCTGATGTCAGCCTTAGTCTCTGTGGCAGTATAGCTATAGCGGAAGAGAGCACTTGAGATGTTCTGATGTTTGGCGTCATGGCAGAGTTCAAGTGACAAAGTCCCTGCTTTTATAGTTTATAGTCCCTGTTTACAGACATGCTAAGCTCAGAATGGCTGTTTCTTCATGTGCCAAATCTGAAACCATTTACACACACACACACACACACACACACACACGCACGCACGCACGCACGCACGCACGCACACACACACACACTCACCCCTTTGTACTGACAGTGCTAAATAACTATTTTACTGAAAGTGAGTTAACAGACCTTCCTTTTTAAAACAACCTTTGTGTTTCTAACATGGATTCTCAAGGCAGACCTTTAGAAGTCAGTTGTCCACCAAAAACCATTTCATTCGATGGCACATAGATCCTTCAATATTGCCAGAGTTCAAGCCCTGGGGTTATCTCCCAGCTGGCATTAGAGCTGAGGAGATTTAGTAGCTGCTCTGGATACAGGAATATAAACATGTCAGCTCCCCATAAGCCTCCTTAATGATAGCTCTTCTATTGTTCTCAAGGGAGACAGTCAGAGAACTGAGTGTCAGTCTACACCCTAATGAACAGGCTTTCTGTTCTCCTGCACCTTGAATTATGTGAAGAAAAGATCAGATCTGTTAATACGACGTTTTTAATTGCACTTGGCCTAAGGGATCTGCCAACCCCCATCTTTCTTCTTATTGCTCTTTCCTTGAAGTGTGAAGCCAAGGAAAGCAAGACTTTCCTTTTGCATACTTAAAGCCACCCCCGTTAAAGCACTGACATGGAGCAGGAGAAAGTTGAAAATGAGAATTTGTTGTCTTAGGAAAAACAGCACAGAGAAATCTCAGACTACAATCAGCAAGTAAAAGCAGTGCAAACACTAATAAAACAACGGCCCATCCGGCTACACCAGCTATCTCGGTGATAGATGACTAAAGTCCCTTCAAATGGCAAATCCAACCTTACAGCAGGCAGAGCCAAACTAACACTCCTGAGGAGTCTGACAATGTATCCAGAATTCTGTTTTGTTTTTTCTTTATTCTCAGGCATTTTTTCCCTTTGCTTGTCATTTGTAATAGTAACTGATATTTGTTGCTGATGAGTCATTCAACTTCAGCCATTCAACTTCCATTTTAAATGTCAAACGCACAGCACATTTTGAATACTAGTGAACTCTTTATGGCAAATCCCAGATCCATAAGCCCAAATAAGGTTCATTTTTTGTTTTTGAAACAAGGTCTTGTTATTGTAGCCCTGGATAGCCTGGAACTTGATATGTACTTCAGGCTGCTCTGGAATTAAGGCAATCCTCCTGCCTCTGCCTCTCAAATTGTTTGGATAACAAGCATACATCATCACTCCAGCTTCAACCTAAGGAGGTTTTATTTTAAAATCTGATTTGTGTGTTGGTGCTCATGAAGAGGTCAGAGGACAACTTTAGAAGGCGGGTTCTCTCCTTCCATGTTTCTGTGGGCATCAGGGTTTCAAAGCAAGCACTTTTTCCCAAGGGAGCCATCTTGCTGGCCCATTGCTTTTGGGGGGAGGGTTTGTTGTTGTTTGTTTGTTTTTAATCACACCAAAATAGTAATATGTTTATTTTGTCCCCATTTTCTTAGGGGCTAAACATTAGCCTCTATTTCAAGTCTTTCTTAACTTGAATTTCAGTGTATTTGGATAGACTAAACATAACCCGGACATTAGAGGCCAGGAGAGGAGGGTGCTCTTTCTAGGATTCCCTTAACTCTCATTAATTAACACTTCTGCTAGCAATCAGTCCTGATGAGATTTAATCTACCTTCTTTTGCCAAATCTGACATTTTAACCTCGATGCTGAGAAGAGCAACTCCTCTGAGGGTCAGGTGTCAGGGTACTTGCGTTTGTGGTAATTTTATTAGTGTTGCTGTCATCACATTGAAAAGTACTTATTAAGCCAGTATGTCTCAGCGGTGCTGTGGTAAGCAGTGTGTAAGGAGAACTACACGAAGGCAATTCCCATTTTGATGGGCACTAAAGGGAAGCTGAGGCGGAGGCACAACGTGACAAATACAGAGCTGCCCCAGTGAGTTGATAAGGAGTTGAAGAAAAATAGAGGTGTGGGGGAGTCATTCAGTGGTAGGGTGGGTGCTTAGTCTACACAAGGGCTCAATCACTAGCACCAAAAAGAAAAGAAATTGGGGCTCTTTTTGTTTGTTTTCACAGACGAAAACATTTACAGATGTCATTTACAGGCGAAAGAATCACCCAGGCCAGGGGGCCACGCCTTAACTCCTAGCACACAGGAGGTAGAAGCAGGAAGAGCTCCATGAGTTTGCAGCCAGCCAGGTCTACATAGGGAATTCCTAGCCAGCCAGGTCTACATAGTGAACCACTGCCTAAACAATAACAACAAAAACCTAAAAACAAGATAATCAGTCATAGAACTATAAAAGCAGAATAGGCTATGAGGATTGTTCAGGCTAACACTCTTATTTTATAGTTCAGAAGAATGACACTGGACAGACAAAGATTAAACCAAAGCTACAGAAAATTGGACATGCCCAGGGCTGTAGACCGGCCCTCCCCGCTCTGACTACAATGTTCCACTTATCATACCATTTTCATTCATGCTTTCTAAACACAGCCATAGTTGTATATTGATGATCTCTTGTAGTCAGAGTTTTCTGTCCCACCTGGTCCTGCAGCCATTTAATCCCAAATAAACACACAGAAGCTCATATTATAAACTGTTTGGCCTATAGCTTAGGCTTCTTATTGGCTAGCTGTTTCTTAATTATTAACCCATTTCTATTCATCTGTGTATCTCCATGTGGTCCTGGCTTACTGGTGATGCCTGGCCTCTTGCATCCTCTGTAGCTACATGGCATCTCCTGACTCTGCCTACTACCTTTCTCTCTCCCTGTTTGGATTTCCCACTTGGCTAAATTCTGCCTGTGCATTAGCTGAAACAGCTTTATTCATCAACCATTAAGAAAAACATATATTCACAGCATACAGAAGGACATCCCCCATCACTCTCTCAGCCAAGATTCAAACTTTTCAAGTTAGCAACCAAAAGATTTGTTTAAACTGGGTGGTGGTTGTAGCGGCGGCAGTGGCAGCAGCACACACCTCTAATCCCAGGAAGAGGCAGGTAGATCTCTGAGTTCGAGGTCAGGCTCAAAGTGAGTCCCGGGACAGTCAGGACCACACAGAGAAACCCTGTTTGTAAAAACAAAACAAAACAAGATTTATTTAAGAAGACAAAAGACAAAAAAAGAGAGACAAGAGGAAAATAAGTCTGAGAGAAAGGCAAATGTAAGAAGAGGGATCAGGGGCAGGGCAAGCAGCCATCCTCCAGAGAGGCAGCCACATCTGCAGAGCAGGGGAATTGGGCCCTGGGGCCAGCAGGCCTGCTGAGTGCTCTGGCTATGGGACTACAGGCTGCTCCACGTTTGCTTCCTCTGTGGATCCAGCTGCAGTCTTCTGCTCTGCTCTTCTTTGTTCTCCATCTATTGCTCCAGCACAGAAAAGCTGGGAAGTTCCTGAAGAGAACCTGGCATGTCATGGAAGAATGAACAAGCTTCTCACAGGGTCACAGGCCCAGGGCCCAGAAGGTTCCTCAGTTTAAGCCTCAGCAGCCTGAGAGCAGGAAGGGCTGTTTCAGTCTTGACGACTTCTTGACTGTGGTCGTGTGTGTTAGAACTGTGAGAGGCAAAGCCTTTGCTATTGGGCTCTAAGGCACTCATAGGTATGTAAACCTATATTTAAATAAAGCCATTGGAAATAGACTCTCCCTTCCTTGTCACACCTTCCCTCCCTTCCCCTCATCTCTATCTTTTTCTATTCTCTCTTCCTTCTTTCCTTCCTTCCTTCCTTCCTCCCCTCCCGAGTTTTACATATGGTCTAACAAGAATAGTTGTCTCATCTCAGCAGATAGACAAAGTTGTCTTTGGCTGTTGTCTTTTCAGAACAGTGCTGTGGTTCCAGAGAATACTCAATCTTGCACTGGCCTCAGATTATTATTTTTATTTTTAATGACAATCAGGGCACCCTGATTGGCTGCTTTCTACTGCATTAACAACAAACAAAAACTTCAGGTGTCCAATATAGACAAAGCTGACTACTAAAATAAACTGAATAAATTCCTGTTCTAGCATGGAAGACCTGGGCTATGAATCTTTCTGTTTTTCATCTTTGCAAAGCACAATGAACTGATATATGCATATGACCGTGAAGGCAAGAGTCCCAGTCATAACTGCTGTTAGTTAGTTAGTCCCAACCTAACTTGAGACAAATTAAAACAAAGCCCCAAGCTCCACACAGCCTGACTCTCAGAGCCTGAGGTAAGCTGAGTGAGCATCCTGCCAAACCATCCTGCATATGTAGAAATATCTGCAAGGCTCTGTGTGTTTGGGGGTTGCTGTGTGGGTATTTTGTTTACATGTCATGGAACAGCTATATGTTTAAACATATAGATGGCAGCCTTAAGGTTTTTTTTTTTTTTTTTTGATGTACCATTTCCCAACATAATCAAGAAATATTCCCAATTGGTAATTGACACCAATAATCTTCAAGAAAGTACCTGCCTTGGTTTACTCCAAGTGGATGCAAGAGGGAAGGACGGCACAGTTGTGTGGAGTTGAGTGTTCACTTTCCATTTGCAGGCGTGAAAAGCCATAAGCAGGGAGGCATTCTGGGGCCCTAAAGCTTTGTTTATTGTTTTTTAGAACATTCTTCCTTGGTACTTGTTTTCTGTCTTTTCTTTTTCATTTTATTTGTTTAACATTCAAATTTGTTCTTTGACTTGTTGGAATGATGGAGAAAGCTAAAACTGAGCAGTCCCTGAGCTTACAAAAGAGGGCCGAGGCATTACTGCTAGTCTTAAAGGTGGCTGGTTTTATTTTTTGTTTGTTTGTTTGGCTAAGAAAATTCAGAGTATTTCTACTTAGCTTTCAGATTTCTACCAGGGTGGGCGTGGCAGTGGGGGAGCAGGGGATGGCTGTAAACTACTCACACTCCTCTCTTCAGAGGTCTCCAGTTCTCCAGGGAAACCTCAGCCCAAGAGAACTGAAAGAGGATTGTCTTGCTTGGTAGTGCCTGCCCTGCTGTGTTTCCCCTCCTCACCCTATGTTCAACACAGAGATGGCTTTTTTTTTTTTTTTTTTTTTTTTTTTTAATTTGAACAGGTATTCTGCTATGTTGGGGCTCTGACATTCTTGTACATTAGTGTATTTTGGAGCATGCCCTGGATACAGATTTCTTGTTTTAGCTCTGTAAGCAAAAGCTATATCCAACCCCCAAACCTCCCTTTTCCTCTCAAAACCAGTTAGCACACATACTCACCACTCATAGGCATATAGACTTTTTGGAAATTAGCGTAGTCTGTCTGATTCTACTTCTATAGAATACCCAAGGCTAGGTAATTGATAAAGAATAAAGACTTAGCAGGTTGTAGTGTAATCTGGAGGCTGAGGCAGGCAATTACAAGTTTGAGGCCAGCTTGGGCTACAAAGTGAGACCGTCATCTCAAAAACAAAACAGGACAATTGAGAGGGAAGTCATTGCCCACAGTTCCCAAGGTTCCTCTGGTAAGCACACATCCAGGTACAGCAAGAAGGCCATGCTTACCTTAACAGCAACCCATTCAGCAATGATCCCTCCCCCAAAGGAATGGCATGAATCAACTGAAGGGGTCAGAACCCTCAAGACCTAATCACTTTGTAAAGGTCTCACTTGGCACTGGGGAATAAGATTTCCAACACAGAAATCCCTTGGGTCACATGAAAATAACAAGAAACTAAACTTTATCTTGAATATAATCAAAATTTTCTATGGGGCTGTTATCTCTGCCTAAGTTATATTTTGGCAGCATCTAAAATAACGGAAACACAGGATGGAGGTATACAGAGCTCAGTGGCATGTGTTTGCCCAGCATGCATGAGACCCTGGGTACTATCCTATGCACACCAAAATACCACTAGTAAATAAAATACAGAATGAAAATAGTATGTTGCTAGTAATCATAGCAAACAGAATTGGGAGTTTGAAAACATTTATCCAAACAATGTACACATATATATACAAGGTAAACAAAATAACCCTAAGGAACCAGGATTCAAGAGATTGTAGGAGGGTTGTAAGATCCAGGGGTCAGGGAAGACCTGGGCAAAACTATCTCCTAAACACAACAGGACCAATGCACTCATGAGCTCAGAACAGCCACAGCTGCCTGCGCAAGACTTATATAAGATCAAGCCAGTCAACATTCCAGCATGGAGGGAGGAGGGGTCACAAGCTCCCACCCTTAGGAATGGTTGTAGACAGCTGATGGCTTTGGGAGAGGGAAGTCAGTTTTCTTTAGGGGTGTAACCCCTGATAAACCCAACCATGCTTCAGTGAGTGGCACCATCCCCAGGAGTATATGGACAACCCAAATTGAGATAGGGAGGTGAGGGTGGATTTGGGGGAGTTAGGGTTGAATATAATCAAAATATATGAATTCTAAAAAAATTAATGGAAAAATTTAAATAATCCATAATTCACTTCCTTACACCACCAACCCAAAATTCCATTTCTTAGCCCTTGTCCCAAGACCCTCACCTTTTCTTGCTTCATCTGCCTGCTCTCCCAGAGTTTGCCTTGGTATTTCTAGCCGATTATGCTCACAAAGCTTTTTCTTTAATCATCAACATGGGCGTTATCCAACTTGAAATTGTGGAAGGAGTGAATCAACACTCTTACTCCCTTATTCTTCCTCCCTTCCTGCACAGTCCTCTCCTTCCTTTCATTCTCTCAGTGTAATGCTATCATAATTTGGAGGTGGACTGAACATTTATTTGCATTATTATTGTTAGGTAAACATATCACAATTGAGCTGTGAGTCAACCATGAGTATGGTCTGCGCCTTTCCTACAGATTTGCTTTTCCCTAGGGTTGATCACCACCTCCTCCTTTAGTTTGTCTTAAGTACCAACTCTACTTCCCAACTTCTTCAAAAGAAATATAAATTTCCTTCCAACATAGACTCATTAGGCAATTGATCTGCAGTTGTCTTTCAAAATGTTGGAGAGACATCTCTCTGGGAGTTCCTCCAACACCACCCCAGGCAGGATTAGCTGTTCTTGCTGGCTGTCTGCTTAGTGTCAGCCTGGCCTTCAGTCATCCTGAGAATGGCCCTTCCTTTCTCCAGGGCTGATTCTTTTGCTTCCTGGATTCTTGTGTCCTGTGTAATTAGTTTACTCCATTCTTTTGTTAGAGCACATCCTCCGGTAGTGTCTTGAGAAAAGATGAGCAGAAGGCAATTCAAGAAAAGTTCTTTGTAAATACCTTTAATTTTGCAGGAAATCTACAAGAATACGACATCAAATATTCATCTCTCTTCTTTTCCAAACAATTTGCCCATTTGTTACTATTTTCTTTTATGCATACAAACAGAAGAGAAAGAGAAGAAAGAGAGAGGGAGAAAGACTGAGGGAGGAGGGGGAGAGAGTACATTTATATTAAGTTTAAAAAAATCCAAGCAGTTTGGAGCTAGCTTCTGTGCATATGGCCCTTTATCCCTAATTGTCTATATACTCCATATGACTAAAAGTATCATTTTACCTGTCAGCAACTTTGGTAAATATAATATTGATGTAATACTTGTATCAAATCTTCACCTCCTCATTCTAACCTCAACTGATCAGAAATGTGCAATGAGTCTTTCTCTGTCCCACCAGCCAGTTCACAGATAGTGACATGGAGACTTCTTATTAATTTTAAAAGCTTGGTCTATAGCTTAGGCTTGTTCCCAACTAGCTCTTATAATTTAAATTTACCCATTTATATTAATCTATGTTCTATCACATGGCATTACCTCTCCTCCATCTTTATCCCATGTTTCCTCTCTGTGTCTCCTGGCTTCTTCTGTGCAACTCAATTCTCCTCTTCCTTTCTCTGTCCAGAAATCTCATCTATACTTCTTGCCTATCTATTGGCCATTCAACTATTTTTATACCGATCATAGCAAGTACATCTTAAACAGTTTACAAATATCCCACAACATATTCCCCTTTTGTCTAAAAAAAGTAAAGGTTTTAATTTTAACATAGTAAAATTTTATACAATATGAACAATTAATCAAGTAAGAATTATATTTATAATATCTAGTCCATTTATATTTGGCAAATTCAGAGAAAGAAATGACAGAAAAACTGGCTGCCTAGGCAGTCACCCAACATTCCTCTGTACTATTGTGTCATCCATCTTCGGACTACAAGCCTAGAATATCTGATAGACTTTTCTGTGAGGCAGGACTTTAAAAGGACTGTCCTACCTTATCTTGGCAAAGTTCAGCAGTTGCCTTCTTTTGTGCCCTGCTTGTCTAGCTTGGACAGCATACTGTCAGCAGCTGAGGCAAGAGAAGTTTTTTGCCCAGTGGCTAACTGTGCCACATTCAAAGCAAACTCCATGTGGAGGTTCTTTGATGCCCATCATCCTTTTTTGAAGTAAAGTAAGAAAGGAGCAGACACATCTCACTATCATGAAAAACCTTATATTATTACAACATCTTAAATGCCACATATCCTTTAGGTTTCTGAAGTGTTTGAAGACTACCTATCTATCTCTGTTTAATCTTGAAAATATTTCTAACATCACTACATGTTTGATTATTATAGATAACTAATAACCTATATTTCTTAATTATCTTAAATAACTTTAAAAAATTAGAACTTTACTTCACATTTTTAAATGTGCTACTTAGATACAATACCTTAAACAAGAATAGAAACATATATACAGTATAACAAAATAACCTTAAATTTGTATCAATATAAAAAGTCCATACTTGTGTAAAATATTTGAGACTAGTGGTCATTCAAAAGTAGACTCAATCAAACACCCATTTATCCCATCATTTCTATATTGTACCCCACCCTTTCCCCCTCAGAAAGAGATCCTTGAATCTAATCTCTTTTGTTTTCCTGAATATTACCAATAACAACTTGTAGCCAACCCCACTAAATGATGACAAATGTCCATAACCCACCAAATGACCCAAAACCACCCACCCCACCTCTTGGGAATGTGGATGTTGTGTTCTCTACACTGCTTCCTGTTGCCTGAGGGTGACAGCATCTCTAGGGGACCCTGAGAAAATTGAAATAATCGTCAAGTCCTAGGAGAACTAATTGTATCACTTGTTGTCCAGTCGCTATATGACAAGAAAATGCAGGGCTTATCTGAAGTCCTAGCTGGAGAAGTTTGTCAGGCTGGGCCATCTCAGCCAGCAGCTTTGACATTTTGAAGAAATTGAAACAGAGGCATTTTGATAGACTGGATCACCTGGGCTACTTGTCTTTATTGGTGTCTGGTCCTTTTTTTTTTTTTTTTCTTTTTCTGAAAACACAAACTTTAAAAGGTAATATATATCTGTATTAACACAGTGTGGAAGGTGCAGTGTGCACAAGTCAGTTAAAGATGATTTTGTTTGTTTTATGTTTGAGCAGGTAAAAGGCATCTATTAACTTTATGTTTGTTTGGACTGTATGACCAAATCTCTATCCATGCCATAGGAAAGGATGGCATGTAATAATAAGTCATGAGGACTCTGTAGCCAACAAGATTCATCATGTCTTATCCAGTCTCAGAGCTGTTCCATAGTAGAAGGATCAGCATATTTGTCACCCGTCCTGTAGTCTTTCTTGGTTTCTTTTTTTTAATGTCTGTAACCAAGATTTTCAGGTCTCTCCCAACCAAATCTGACTTTCATTAATTTTGAAGAGAAACATAACTCTTTGTTTTCTGACTTCCATTTTGAAGTGAAGACATTCTTAAGATATATAGATGGGCTTAATTTAGCAGTTTCATAACTAGCTAATTAGCAGTTAAAGAATTAAAAGTCAACAAAACACCATACAGGATTCAGAATTCTTTATGACTTTTTACAATATTACTTTACTCTCTCCTTAAAGACTTATTATTTTTAAACTATTTTTTCTATAACTGTCTATACAGATTTTCTTTTCTTTCTTCAGCATCTAAGCACATTTTAAAACATACTGTGCCTTTTTAGAGGTTTTCTGTGCCTGGACCTGGCTTTATTAAGTTCCTGTAGTATTCTCTCACAGCATGAGACAAATCTTAAACTGCTGTGTCAGATGCTGTGTGGCTCAGCTTAGCTCATGATGCTGGTGACTGGCTCCATCCTGCAGTGGCTGGGGGCTGTATCTCTGTATGCAATTGAGCACAGCCCCACCTGAGAGACTGCAGACTAGGAATTCACATTGACTCCTTGTCCAGAACTTTTCTTAGCTTTTTCAGTCCCTGTTTGGATATTTGAGCCTCCATGTTGGATTCCATTTGTAGACAGATTTTTCTTTGGTCCACCAGCTCACAAATAAATGACATGGAGACATTATTAATTATGAAAGCTCTGCCTGTAGCTTACTCTTACAACTTAAATTAACCCATTTATATTAATCTATATTCTATCACATGGCATTGCCACTCTTCCATTGTGTACCTCCTGTTTCCACTCCATGTCTCCTGGCTTCTTATACATTGTCCTCCTCTTCCTTTTTCTCCCCTGGTAATCTGGCCTATACCCCCTGCCTGTCTATTGGCCATTCAGCCTTTTATTACACCAATCACAGCAAATACATCTTCATAGAGTATATAAATATCCCACAATAGAAAAGAATTCTGTATATTTCTTAGGATCATATCTAGGCTCCCATGGTGCATTTAGCTATCATGGGTCTTCAGTCTACTTTCATTTGAAATATTACCACAACCTAACTTAATCTTTTATGAACTTAAAAATAATCAAAAAAAAAAAAAAAAAAAGCTCCACCATTATATTTAATAGAATTCTCCTCCTTTTGACATCTTCATGTTTCCTAGTGGTTGCATTCAGGTAATCCATTCCTGATCAAAACATCACATCAATGACCCCGTGTCTTTCCTGGGACATCAGATTTGCACGCCTCTCAAGGCCCATCTCCCCCTCCTTAGTGATGTTGAGTTTGGCCACCTGGTTAAGATGCTGTTCATTTTTGGTTTTGTTTTATATAGTTTATTTTTTTTCCCTCTTGCACTAGGTGTGGGAAAACCTTTCAAAATTATGTTAATATTCTCTTAACCATCAAAGTTTCTCCTGACTTTGCATTCACTAATGATTCCTGCTGGAATCAATATTAACTAATACAGTAAATGATTTGTGGCTGCCCACCCTCCACCTGGACCAGTAAATCCTCTGCATGCTGCCAAAAGCAAGAGCCCTGCAGCTTGCTACACGGGCATGTTACCTTGGGGCCAGCCTGGTGCCCCAACCTTTAAGCAGCGGGGCCTCCTAGGGGGTTTTCAGTCATTAAAGGGATTGTGCCCTGGGCCCTTGTTCTCTTTCCCTTTGCCACCGCAAGATGAACAGTTTTGCTCCCCCACCCTATCCTGACTTGATGTAACTAGCCCACATCAGAGACAGTCACTCCACAGTTACTAAAAGCAGTTACCCCGGTCACCCATGGACTGAAGCATCTAAAAGTAGGAGCCCTAACAAACCATCTCTCTTTATACACTGATTGTTTGGGGGATCTTTTTACAGTATCGGAAAGCTGGCACCTCTCTTTCCTTCCCATCTGTCTGTCTACTATCTATCCATATTGTCACCACCCATCTACATAGCAGCATTTACTGTCCCCCCTCAGTGGTTTTTAATTAATTTCCTTCTTTGCCTTTAGAATTCTTGTTTCCCAAATACTTGTACAAGCCTCTTATTTTCTTATCTTTTCTTCCCTCTTTTACACTTGAGTCTTCTAGTTCTTTCTGGGACAATCTTTAGCTTTAAGTTCTAACCCTTGTGTCAACCATTTCATCTTTAGCAATGATCTTTCTATTTTTTATTTGTTTGTTTTTTCATTTTTTTTTCAAGACAGGGTTTCTCTGTATTGCTTTAGAGCCTATCCTGGAACTAGCTCTGTATACCAGGCTGGCCTTGAACTCACAGAGATCTGCCCGCCTCTGCCTCCCAAGTGCTGGGATTAAAGTCATGTACCACCAACACCCATCTGATACTTTTAATTTTTAAGAGCTCTTGGTTTTTATTTGTCTTACTTCATGGATGCAGTGAAGTTTCCCTCCCCCCCCCAGATATTATTAGCCCTATCTGTATGAGACCTTCACATTGGCAGTGTTACTCAAAGGGGCCAGTGGTCTTTGACCGATGATGTCTCAGACCAGGCACAAGCAGGGTCTGCTAAGCTTCGTTGGGGAACACGGGGTGTTTTGATGTTTGTCACGTGGTAGTTCTCCGGGGCAGAACTATCTGATCCTATAATTGGGAAGAGTGGGGGAGGGGAAGAGAAAGAGTAGTTAAGGGAAATAAGCAGGGATACTGGACCCAAAGGCAGAGCTTTGTCACCAGCTCAAGTATACGCTCATCACACCTACAGTCCTGTATCTAAAACCTCTATCTCTTCCAGCCTCTGCCAAGAAGAAATCTCCTTTCTTCTACAGGGCATCAAAGAGTACTGCTTAGCTGGGCAGGCTAGTGGAGGAGTCAGAGGAACTAAGTGTTCTGGAAACAGAGTTTAACCAATCTTCAATTCTCCTGTTCCAGCCAGTTTCACTTCTGTTGCTGTGAGAGGGTAAAATAGAAAAAAAAAAAAAAAAACCACTCTGACAAAAAGCAACATAGGAGAGGAAAGGTTTGTTTGGCTTACAGTTCCAAGTACAGTTCCAAGTTATAGCCCATCATGTTGGGGACGGCAAGACAGGAACTCAAAAAGCAATAACAGAGAGGGAACAAATAAGTCCTTCCTTGCTTGCTCTCTGCTCGTCCTCTCCACTCCTACTGCTCAGGAACTCTGGGCAGGGAATGGTACTGCTGGCAATTGCCTGAGTCTTACTATATCACTTGGTAATCAAGACCCTCTTCACAAATAGACATGCCTACAGGCTAACCTGCCCTAAATAACTCCTCATTAAAACCCTCTTCCCAGGTGACTCTAGGACACATCCACCCAGCGCACCATCCTTCTCAAAGTCGCCTGTTATATCAATTCCTGAACTTTCAGGGACTCTGCAGAATGATTTGCCACCCTCTGCCACTTGAAGACTCATCCATACCATTCCATACAACTTTGCAAGACAAACCTAGAAAAGTTGAGAAACTTAGAAATCCCTGGAAGGGAGACCTCATGTCTGCATTATACAGATGATCAACATATCACCATCTACAACAATAACCAGCGGTTAAGGAGATGGCGCTGTGAGTAAAGGGCATTGCTGAACACACATGGCTGCCTGAGTGTCTGTTGTAAGATGCCAGGGGTGGTGATGTGGTGCACATCTGTAGTCCTAGCACTGGAAGGCAGAGACAGGAGGTTCTGGGGCTCACAGGCCAGCCAGTCTAGCCAGTCAGGAGGTTTCAGGTTCAATCTGAAGCTCTGCCTCAAAACATAAGGTGGAGAGCCAGAGGGATGGTTCAATAAGTAAGGATGTTTGCTGCCAGTCCTGATGACCCGAGTTTGATCCCCGGAACCAGGAGAGAACCAACTCCCACAGATTTGTTCTCTGACCTCCACACAGGTTCCATGGTACAGGCTAAATGAGTAAATGCTAAAAGTTTTTTAATAATAATAATCATCATAATAATAATAAAGTACCATAGAGGGAGGTATCAACCTCTGATCTTGACTTGCACATGGATGAGTACATGTGTCAGCATACAAACATGCAATCCTCCCATAATGAAAATACAAAACTAGAACATAGGAAGAGAGCTGGTAGGACATTTCACCAAAAGAGAGGCTAAGGAATGTGCACTGAGTGCATCTTGTATTTGATGGCTGCTAGCAGTTCATTTCCTGGGCTTTTCTTGCTAGGTTACTATTAACATCTGCAGCAAGAGGAAACTGTGTTTGACAGCAGCCAGACAAACTCAAGTCACTGTGTGGCCCTAGGTTGTGGAGCAATTAGGAAGAGCAAACTCCCTGGGGTGCAGTATGACTTGCCTCATGGGACTTAAGAATTAGGCCATAAAATATAACCTAGGTGCCTTTTTAATGATCTCATAACTTACTAGAAACTCCATAACTTGACTGAATTAATGACAGATTTGTAAACGTGGACTGATGTGTGTGTGAAATCACAGCCTGTACATGGTTGTGTTTATTTCTCTAGTGGGTGAAGCCAAGCAGCAAAGGGCAAGCCCATTACATGACTCATCAAATAGTAGCACGGAGAATCCATGTATAATCTGGTACTCCAATAAAACTTAGCTAAATCTGTGTTCATGCATACCACCAAGGAAGAAAGGATAGTGTCCCTGATAATCCTTTCCCTGAGTTTATGGGCCTTGGTGTAATGTTCAACTCTTGAGGCAAGGAGTTGCTGCTTAGGCTCATGAAAAGCATTGTTTTAAAGGAGATCTGCCCATTTACAATTGATTTACACAGCAATAAACAGAGCATAAACAGAGAGGAGGAAAGAGAAATGTACAAATCTCTCAGAAAATACCAGCAGAAAAGTACAGCTATACTGGAAATTACAGTTCAGGGACAGAAAACTTGCCTGACAGGTCCATCCATGACCAAGTAAGATTTACCCCTCAGGAGCTAGAGAGATGGCTCAGTGCCTAAGAATACCTATTGTTCTTGTAAAGGACCCAGGTTCAGTTCCCAGCACCCATCTGGGCAGCTTACAACCATCTGTAATTCCAGTTCCAAAGGATCTGATATCCTCTTTGACTTGTTGCACACTGCATACTACACATGTAGGCACTCAAACACATAAAATAAAAGCAAACATAACTTGCTTTAAAGTGTGCTGCTGGAATGCAAGGATATTTTGACAGATGCTAATCACTGAATAAGATAAGTCATATTAGCAAAATGAAATATAGCAGCTCATGAACATGTCAGTAGTGGTAAGAGCATTTGACCTAATTTACATGGAGCTAACAAGCCTCCAACTAGCAGAGGCAGAAATATTCAGTAGACAGGAGAGACAACCAATGGTACGGGAGGCAATATTTGCAAAGCATAGCTCCGAGGAGGGCTTACTGTCCAAAATATGCTAGGAACTAGTACCACTCCATAACCAAACACAAACAAATACAATCTGACGGAAAAGCAGGTAAAAGACCCAAAGAAGGTGTGCAAACAGCCATCTGGGTCATGAGAAAAATGCTCAATGTCACAAATCACCAGAGAAACACAAGTCAAAATCACCATATTACCACATCCCTGTCAGAGAGGCTGCTATGACAAAAAGGACCAATGCAGAGGAAAGGGACATCCACACACTATGTGAGAATCTGCAGTTTATGGAAGAATACAGATTCCTAGGAAACTGAAGTTCGAGCTACATATGATCCAACTTCAAAGGGTTTGAAGTCAGTATGTCTAAGACAAGTGTGCACGCTCATGAGTACAACAGCCAGACAAGAAGCAGGCAAGTATGCACTACTGGATGGATGAGGCAAATGAGGAATATGTACGTTCCCTACAAAGAAGGAATTCTATCATTGATGATGAACCTAGCACACTGAGAAGTACACTGGGAATTGGGGAATGGGGAACCAGACAAATCATCCAGTATGATCTCACTTAAGCAAAGAGCCTAAAAAAGTCAACTTATAGACATATAAAATAGTGGTTTCCATGGGCTTCAGGGGAGTTTGATGGGGTAGGTGCTGGTTGAAGGGGCCCAGATAAAAAGAGTTAAGTTAGTGATCTGTTGTACTGCTTTGGTGACTGTGGTTAATGGTGTGTTGTAAGTTTTGAGATTGATATATTTAGTTTTCTCCACAAAACAAAAAACAAAACAAAACATTGTTCTGGGTGTAGTGGCCCACGTCTTTAATCTCAGCGCTCGGGAGGCAGAAGCAGGCAGATCTCTGTGAGATCCAGGACAGCCAGAGCTACACGGTGAGACTGTCTCAAAATAAAAAAAGAAAGTTTTGCGGTGATGTATGTGCTAATTAGCTTGATTTTCTTTTCCATGCACCAACCAAAAGTTTGTGTTGTGCTCTAAACACACACTTATTTTTTGGTGAAAAGCTAAGTAAAATAGAACAACAACAACAAAATTGTGTTCACTTGCCAGAGTGGCAGAGGTAAAGCGAGCTTAATTCTAAAAGCTGAGTAGAGCACAGAGACAGCCTCTACAGAATGGAACTCAAGGAACCAGAAGGTTTCTCTCCTTGAGCTGGCACTCTACTGTTAGGACACCATCCGCAAGAGACAATCAGAGGAGAATGTAAGTAATAGACACAAGAACATCCATTGTACTTCAAGAATTTGAAAACTTCAAATTCACGTCACTGTACCAAAGGAATGACCTACAGACACTGTGCAACTGGGGCCTGAATGCTATGCAGTGTTAACACCGTGTTCTGGAGGAACTGTGTGAGCATGAAAAGAACATATGACAGGAAAGTTCAGTTGTCAGAGCACATCCCTCTACTCACGTTAAATAATGACCCATCAGACACTGAAAATAATCTGAGGACTGGTGTGGTGTAGCTCTAGAGTGGCATGCTTGCCTAGCATGTCTGAGGCCCTGGGACCCCTCCCTGCCACCAGACTAATCATAGCAATAAACAGGCAAATTTCGTTTTCTGCTTAAAGTATCCCATAATAAACATGCACCTTCAGTTTGTTTACTTACTTATAGACAGGATTTTGTCGGGCTCTAGCTAGCCTGGCACTCTCTATGTAGGTAGACCAGGCCTCGAACTCACAGAGATCTGATGCTTCTACTTCTGCCTCTGGAGTGCTGGGGATAAAGGATAAAGGTGCCCACCACCACTCCCAGATTGTTTTACTTTTACATTATATGTATTGTTTGTTTCCCTAGCCAAGAGCTCACCCTGCAACCTTCTGGTGGTACACAGGCCGTTTAGGATGTATGTATTCTCACTTAGCTTTCTAGCTGTATCATTTACTCCTCCTGGGTTTTTCCTGTCTCTTTTCTGTCCCACTGTAGTCACAGTCTCCCCCGACATGCCATGTTTGTTCTTCTCACAGCACCTCTCCTCAGTTGAGGGTTTTGGTTGGTTTTTTTTTTTTTCTTTTTATTCTTCCCAGAAAACCCTAGGAAAGAGTCCTAAAAACGAGACAGACCCTCTGTTCTTGGAAGCTGGGGTATCACTCAAAGCAGGAATCAGAAAGGTGGCCCAGGGAAGAGTCTCTCTTAGGAGAATCCAAGTAACACATTAATGCCATGGTCACTCGCTAGAGCTATTGGTGATGTCCCAATTAATCTGAAACTAAGTCATATTTTCAATCTTAATTTTTTAAAAAAGGAATGGTTTGCAATGACCTTATGGGTGTCTGTCTTTGTGAATTTGTCGAGTTCTCCATCTTCACTGAATGAAACCATACCTAGGTTCTCTCTCTGGGTCAAGCCTGACAAAGTATGAGCTTCCCAGTCTTTTTTACATCATAAAGCTGATGCAAACTGACTTTCTTCCATGGTGCACAGGGGTTTATCTCCCAGGCCTGTGTAGACAAAGATGATGAGCCCTGGGTCTCTGTGGGCCCCAGCCCTGGCTGGCTTCCCTTGGGGCTAAAGCGATCAGTGATCACTATCACAGCCCACCTGGCCTGCTGTCCCAGGCAGCAGAAAATCTAGTCTGCTCTAAATGTCCTCAGGGGGGGAGGGGAAAAAACACCTTGCCTCTCCTCCTCAGGTACAGTTTCTCTTTACATCTTCCTTAAGAACCATCAGAACAGCAGCCAGAGTCTTTCTTTTGAAGCACACATTTGAGTGTCTAGGCCACCACTGTCCTTTCGCTGCTTTCTGGCACTGTACACTGAACCCAGGACTCCCGGCTTGTGAGGCAGGTGACCTACCACTGAGCTATATCCCCAGCCCCATGACTGCATTCCCAAAAGAAGCAATTTTCTAACTTATTTTGTTGCCGTGACATCCTAATGTGACACAGATACTACATACAGTGAGCCGACTCTGGCTGCCATCTGCAGAGATCTCTTGGTAAATGTGTCTCTCCCTCAGGAGTCAGCAAAGCTCTAAGTAGCTCCAGTGGTGTGTGTGTGTGTGTGTGTGTGTGTGTGCCTGTGTGTGTCTGTGTGTGTGTATGTGTGTCTGTGTGTGTGTCTGTGTGTCTGTGTGTGTATGTGTGTCTGTGTGTATGTGTGTGTCTGTGTGTGTGCCTGTGTGTGTGCGTATGTGTGTGTGTATGTGTGCCTGTGTGTGTGTGCCTGTGTGTCTGTGTGTCTGTGTGTCTGTGTGTGTGCCTGTGTGTGTATGTGTGTGTGTATGTGTGTGTCTGTGTGTGTGTATGTGTGTCTGTGTGTGTGTGTGTCTGTGTGCTTGTGTGTGTGTGTGTGCCTGTGTGTGTGTCTGTGTCTGTGTGTCTGTGTGTGTGTGTCTGTGTGCGTGTGTCTGTGTGCGTGTGTTGGGGTGGAAGAGCTGAAATAGAACTTTCAGAGGAGCAAATGGCAAGCAGAAGGGGAGGGATGACAAGGGTAGCCAGGTGCTCCATTCTTATTCTCTGCTAAACATCTAGTCCTAAACTTGCTCTGCTTGAGTCTGGTCTTTATTTTTCAAAGGAATAAAGGGTATGGGGGAAAAAGTATGTGCAGAGATGCGCAGTCTAGAGCTGGCCTTAAAGTTTCATTATTTAAAGGCCAGATTCTCTCTCTCTCTCTCTCTCTCTCTCTCTCTCTCTCTCTCTCTCTCTCTCTGTGTGTGTGTGTGTGTATGTGTGTGTGTGCGTGTGTGTGTATGTGTGTGTGTGTGTGTGTGTGTGTGTGTGTGTGTGTGTCATGAGATAGGGTTTCCCCTTGTAGCCCTGGTTGTCCTGGAACATCAGGCTGGCTTCAGACTCATAGAGACCCACTTTCCTTCCTCTGCCTCTTGTGAGCTGCTATTAAAGACCTGGGCCACACCTAGAGCTAGTCATTTTGTGTTTGGTTGTTTGGTTGGTTGGTTTTTCAAGACACAGTGTTTCTCTGTCATATCCCTGGCTGTCCTAGAACTAGCTCTGTAGATCAGGCTGGCCCCAAGAGCTCTCACAGAGAACTCACAGAGATCTGCCTGCTTCTGCTTCCTGGATGCTGGATTAAAGATGTGTACCACTACCACCCAACACCAATACTTATGTTTAAGGGAATAATTTAAATGCTATCCATAAACCACATGATTTTAATTTCCTTTCACCAAAGATAGGAAAAGGATCAAATACTAAATTTTTAAAATTAAATTTTATTTATTTACTTGTGTGGGTATGCAGGTATATGGATATGTACATGCATGTGTGCGCACATGCACACACACACACACACACACACACACACACACACACACATACCATCTGAGAAGGTCAGAGGACAACTTTCAGGAATAGGTTCCCTCTTACCACATGAGTCCTGGGGCTCAAACTCAGGTCTTCAAGCCTAGCAGTGTGTGACATTTTAGAACCATCTTACCAGCCCATCAAATATTTTTTTTCACTCTCTGAATAGAGTGCTACATGTCTGCAATCCCAGGGATTTTAGACGTGGAGACAAATGATCCCAAGCTTGAGGTCAGAGCAAATATAACAAGGACCCGTCTCAAACAAACAGACAAATAGAGACAACGACATTCAGTTCTTTAAACTTGCTGACTACATGAACTGTCCTGGGTGATTAATGGGAAGAGCTGATATTCTAGACATTAGACTCCTTATTGTCTTTCTGCTCCCCACTTCCCCCCCACACACACCGTACACACAGGTTAGTACTAAAGAATCTCTATCATTACATAGTGATAAAGACTACACAACTCATCACATTTTTACTCTAGTGCTTCGCTAAAGTGAGACATGAACTCTGCTCCCCCGCCACACACACACACACACACACACACACACACACACACACACACACACACACGAAAGCAATCGTTTCTGACCTTCCTACCTCCTACCTTCTTTGTAAATAGCCCCAGTAGTTAGCAACCTCAGAAGCGGCTCAGGAAGGGGACTTCAGCTCCAAAAAAGATTTGGCAAGTGAAGACTAAGTGTACAGTATGCTGATTTTGTGTATGCTTTGTGTAATGGTCACCTCAGTGAAATTGATTAACAAGCTAGGCTGACAACACACCTGCAAGACCAGTACTTCTGGAGACTGAGATGCAGAGTTTAAGACCTCATTACAAGCAAAACAAACTCTACACAGTGCAGTGCACCTGTTACCAGTGCTTTCTGTACATGAAGAGTTCCTGAATTTATCTTGTATTCACTCACCCTTATAATCTTGCTACCTCTGTCAGTCATACTAACCTTTGCCTTGTGGCTCCTTCTTTTCCTTTTAGATCCTTCAGACATATACATGAGGTCAGGTAGTCCTTTTCTTTCTGTGTTTACTTTGCTTAACATCACCTCCTCCACATTATATCCTTATCCCAAAGTGGGCTTTTTTTTTTTTTAATGGCTAAATAATCTTCCATTGTCCGGGTGCACTGAAGGAAGTCAGTGTGCTTGCTGTCTGGGTACTTTCCAGCACATGAAGAGTAGGACCATGTTATGGTTTTATGTTGGGGCAATCATCTCATTTGTGGATAACTGAAGACAGGGACAGCCCACAGCCCAGTCAGACATGTTTTTCTTACTGTGAAATAGCTCCATTATGTCTAAGAAGGCCACACCTAGGTATTTAGCCAAGAGAAATGAAAGCTCATCGCCACATAAAACCTGGTACAGTGAAGTCCATGCCATTCATAGCTCAACAGTGGAAACAACCCAAAATGTCCATCAGCTGAGTTATGGTGTGCCACCCAACTTTCCACTACTGTGAGGAAGAAAGCAACAGTTACTTCTGTGATTTAGGAAAGCTACTCTAGCTCCCACCCTTAGAGGCTTCAGTCTGAGACTGGCTGTCCATACTGTGGCCAGGGGAACTGTGGCCGGCAGTTTAGCATAAGCCAGAGAGCATGTTGGGTCAAAGTTGTTGACTTTGTTCACCTTGAGGCCAGCAAATGAGAGTGGGAAACAGGAAAGGGATGAGTTCCCGTGCCCACTTCAAGGGCGTCTCCTCAGTGGCCGGAAGACCTCCTTTCTAATGCATGGAACATCTGATTAAACCAGAATTTTACATAAGCAATGAGCATGTTTGAATTTTAGAATACATGTCTCAAATATTTCATAGGATATACTCGCATTAAAAATACTAGCTATTAATCTGAAATTCAAAGTTATATGCAGCTACATATCTGTCTCAGTCAGAGTTCCTATGACTCTGTGACCAGAAGCAACTTGAGGAGTAAAGGGCAGGAACCCAAGTGAACAGGCTGAGCAAAGCAAGAGGAGCAAGGAGCAAGTCAGTAAGCAGCATCCTCCATGGCCTCTGCCTCCGTTCCTGCCTCCAGGTTCCTGACTAGTGTTCCTGCCCTGATTTTCATTAGTGATGGACTGTGATATGGAAGATTAAGCTGAAATAAACCCTTTACTCATATATATATATATATCTCCCAAATCTTAAAAGTGAGTAAAGAAATAAGCAAAAAATGCAATTTACTATTGAGGATGGGAAGATTAATTTCTATTTCATGTATCTACTTTATTTATTTATTGTTTTTGTTTGTTTGTTTTTGGTTGTTGTTGTTGTTTTGAGACAGGGTTTCTCTGTGACTTTGGACACTGTCCTGGGACTAGCTCTTGTAGGCCAGGCTCGTCTCAAACTCACAGAGATCTGCCTGCCTCTGCCTCCTAAGTACTGGAATTAAAGGCATGCACCAGCACTACCATGGCATTTTTAAAAATGTGTTTGCCTGCATGGATGTATACCATGTGTGTGCAGTGCCGGAAGAGGCTAGAAGAGGGCGTCAGGTCCACTGGAACTAGAGTTACAGGCAGTTGTGATTGGCCTTGTGGGTGCTGAGAATTGAACCTGAGTCCTCTGCAAGACCAGCAAGGACTCTTAACCACTGAGCCATCCCTCCAGTCCCTCACATATCTATTTTTAAACACATGAGTATAGACATTTCAGAGGACAAATTCCTTATGTAGCAGCAAAAATAAATTCTAAACATCTTAATTGAGGTGTATATGTATTTGAATTCCATCTTTCGTGTGCCAGGTTATATGAGAAGTGCCTCAAATTATGAAGCAAGCATGGGAGAAGCCTGTGGGCTTGTTTAATTTAGAAAGAGGGCTGGAAAGGAGCCAATACATTTCTTGGCTTTAAATAAGACCCTGGTGACATGTTTAATTTTGATTTCTGAGGTTAATTAATTATGGGAAAAAATTGTAGCATTTATTTAAAGGGTCACATGGGAAAAGTCATACACCAGGAAAGGCCTGGACTGAGACATGAGGGGCATTTCCAGGATAGGATGATTGGCGTGTGGAAAATTACTAGGAAAGAAATAATGCCTAATGTTCATGGTTTCCAAATTAGATAGGAAATTTTATTTTTGATTAAACCTTTATCAACTTTTGGGGGCAAGATTATGGCGTACCCTGCAAATGAAAATGTCCTGAGTTGTTTGTTATTATCTAGCACAGTGCTAGATTTATGCATGCCCTTGCATTTATTATGCATTATAATGCATATGGGAAGGTAATAGGTTATACTATCAAACATGTAAATGGAAGAGAGAACATTCAAGGCACACTGAAATGGAAAGGTTGAAAATAAAGCTGAATGAAGAAAGAAATGCAGACGTTTCACCAGGTGAGAACTGGTTGCAACAAGGCCCCGAAGCATTTGCTAAGATGCCTACTAAAGGGGAAATACCCTACTAGCAGCTTTTACAGAAGATGGAGTTCAAGTCCAGAACTCATATAGCCTTGGGCTGTGCATATTTGTGGTAGACATATATACATACTGCATACATACCAAAAAATACCAATAAAATAGTTTTTTTTTTTTTTAGTTTTTTGAATTATTTCTAATTATGTGTGTGTATGTGTGTGAGTACATACATGTGAATGAGGTGTCCATGGAAGACAGAGGTTCTGGGTCTCCTGAAGCTGGAGTTGCAGGCAATTGTGAGCTGTCTGACATGAGTGCTGGGAACTGAACTCTGGTCCTTTGCAAGAGCAGTGCATGCTCTTTTAATGGGTAAGCCATTGCTCTAGCTTTGGATGTTTTTTTTCAAGATTCATAAAAAAATAAAAAACAAACAAACAAAAACAGTGTTGTTTGGTTTTTTCTTTTGAGACAAGGTTTCACCATGTAGCCTGGTATAGCCTCAGAACCATCATCCTCCTTCCTCAGCTGCTTGAGTGTTGCGTGAGATTTTAAAAGAAACCCACAATGCTTTTGTTACGATTGAACTGTTAATAAAGTGTATTTATTAGCACACATTTTACTATGTCTAATACAAAGGAAATTTTAAGGTCTAGCTGTCTCATTAAATCCCACATACATATAATTCATAACATTGCAACAATAGCTTTTAAAAAGAAATTTAAAATACAAGGCTTCTATCTATGTGCTTGAAACCCCACCCTGAAGCATATTTAAGGAATTTTTCTACCATAAAATACAACTAACAAATTACCCTGGGGGTGGGGGATCCATAAGCAAAAGATCTCTTTAGAAGCTAAACTTTAACTTGTCTTTCCTTCATTTCTCCCTCCCCTTTTGTCTGAGGTTTGAAGAAAATAAACATAATGGCCAAGTCACATGTCTGTCACATACCCGGATTCTCTGTCAGCTTCCCTTTTTATCTCTTGCCTTTTCTCCCTGTCAGAGTTGTTTTACAGCTCCTGGGAGGTCATATTTTAGTCATATTTTGGCTTTTTTTTTTTTTTTAAACATCAAACATCTCTTTGAGCATCTGCCTGCAACATCAGATTTTGCAGTTCTCAGAGACTGCCTCACACTTAGCTCTGAAAAAGACTTTTCCTCCTGCTGTCAGACATAGCCCTCTGTTGTAATCTGCAAAACGTTCTCCCTGCTTGGTTAGCAGGGTGATAGAAACTGTAGAGAGTACCTCCTCAATAACAACTGTCCTGCAAATTCTAGCAGATTTGTGCCAAGAACAAAACTTTCACTTTTCTGCACAGTAGCGAGTAGGAGAGTTGACTAATTATTTTTCCTAATTTCGGGTGAGTATTTATTCAGCGGCTGCATTTTGTTGGCCATGCATGGGGATGCAGGTGCAGTTCCTTTCTAGATTTTTGCATTGTCTGAAATGTTCCATGTTTTGGTCCAAAATATACTTTATGTTCCACAAATGAAAGGAAGAACTTGGAGGTAGGTCTCAGTGGTTTTTAAAATCACTGCTGCTGAGTTCTATAATTCTCTAGTACTGTTCAGTGTAAGGTGCATAGCCAGCGTGATGTGCTTGCCCAGGTTTGACCTTTGTTGTTGTACAAATTCTAGGACTAAAAGCTGAGTTTTTACAAAATTCAAAAAAACTCTCAAGGAGGGGGAAAAATCACCAAGATTTGGTGCCTTATTGTGGGGATCTTTTTAACAATGTGGCTTGTTTGAATTCTCAGTCCGCAGAACATCTGATACAAGCCCCATGTGCCGCTTGTAAATATTGCCCTACACAACCTCTATTTCTAACAGCCAGGGTGAGAGGGTGGAGGGCGTGTCTTTGTGAGCTCCTAATTCCCCCTCACAAGCAGCCCAGGGTGTGATTATGTAAAATTATGTAAAATTGAGAAGGTGGGAGCCGCTTCAGGGATCAGCTGATGGAGGTAAATGACTAGAGTTTGTGAAGGATGACAGACAGTACACGTACTGACAGCACACCAAGTTGCTTGAGCAGGTCTTTGAAGGGCATTAATCCCACCCCACTTGCTCCTACGAGTCCTCACCAGTAATTTTTAAATTTTAATCTGGAAGGTTAGTTATTGCTGGGCAAGCATTCAGAGAAGTGTTGGGGTATCGAGAAATGTTCCCTGGTGCGTTTAAATCACAAGCACTGTTTCTTATTTCCCAGGACCTGTTTGGTTTCAGTAAAATCATAGCAAATAAATTCCTTCTCTCAACATGTAGCCATGGAGTGTAGTGACCACATGACCAATGCCATCACAAGTCTGCCGCCCTTCCTCAGAGAATGCACCCCGTTTCCAGGCTGTCACATCTCCATGCTTCCATATCCTCCATTCCAGGAGAGCAGATCTGCTCAACCAAATTTATCAGAATGACACCACTTGTTGCCCTTTGCTCTTTATTCCCCCAGCCCCATACACATTAGCTAATTACTTAAGCTGGGATTTTTTTTTTTTTTTTTTTTTTTTTTTTTTTTTTTTGCAGAGGTCTAGAAAAAGAACACAAGGGCCCTGTTGCCAAATGTCAGGGAGTAAATGGGGATTGTATTTCTGTAAGCACCATGTAGATATGGAGGGCAATTCCCGAATAAATATCTCTTGGCCTCTCAGGCATTTCACAGCAGAAATTAACACGGTCTCCCACAATACAGAAAAATAATGTCACAAAGGTGAATCTAAGATGCATATTGACAATAAAGAGCTGAAAGGACACAGTGGGCGAAAGTCCTAACTAACTTGAAAAATATTTAACTGAACAATAATGGAGCCATGCCAGATGCTAAAAGTCACCAGAGATAATTTTAATTGTTGTAGGTATAATGGTGTTCAATGACAGCTGTTTTGGAACAAAAAGGTTACTTCCTGCAAATTTCAGTAGGTTTTCTCCTAAAATAAACTCTCATTGATTGTTAAAAATTACCAATTGTCCTTAATGGCAATGAACACTGACGTTGGCTTCAAACATGGAGTCACTTCTCCGTGTCCATTTGTAAACATTATCTGGAGGAAAAATTAAAGGCATAATGTGGCCCTCTGTTATTTCTCCCTATGGAGAGATTACAGGGCTCTTATGTAAGAGAAGTCATTGAAAAAACAAAACAAAACTAAGGCAAAAACTCCTTGCAAGCTGTTGCAACTTCCCTACTGAGCCCAGCTTCCCTGATGTTTCTCTTTAAAAAAAAAAAAAAAAATTGAAATGACAATTAGTATTTTTAAATTATACTTGAAAAAATATTCGTGGTAATTCAACAAATTAGTAAATAAATATATGAGTACTAGCAGTAATTTAACAAATTAGTAAGCAAATATATCTATTGTATGTTGGCCAGTGCTAGTAAAGGAAACTGCTTTAGATGTATTTTTCTACATGTTAAAGATCCATCTTTATTTTTTTTAAAACCTAAGAATATAATTGTATGCACTGTTCTTAAATGACCAAAGGAATTTATTTCCTTTTTTTCTTTTGGTACTGGGCATGGTGCCCAGGGCCTCACATTTTTGTGTATGGCAATCACTGAGCACTGAACTATATGTCTATCTTGCTCTGTGTACTAATAAATGTTAAAGATATGACTTGATAGTTATTTAAGTAAAAGTAGTTTGGGAAAATGCTAACATAAAGAGGTTCCATTTTTCAAGTTTTTGGTTTGATACAGAATGTCTCAAATTTGCTGTGTAGCCAAGGATTATAGACCTTTGCCACCATGCCAGGCTTGTGTGTTGCTGAGTATGGGTTCACTGCTTCTCAGCTGCTGGGCAACTACTCTGAACTACACATGCAACCCTGAGTTTGTTTCGAGTATAGAGACACAGTCCTCCATGCATTTGCTATTAACTCACTCCAATGCTTCCTTTTTGTTCTAAGTAGGAAAAAAAATGTGTATTTATTGTTTTTTAAATTGGGAAATTCAGAAAAAAATTAGAGAGTTACCTGTGTGCACACAGAAAGCCACCATTCACACAGGAACTTACATTCACTAAGCCTTCCATGGGTATGTGCAAACCCATCTTTAAGTGGGAACTGACAAAGTTTTAGAGGCAGAGTCTCACCATGTACCTCTCACTAGCCTGAAGCTTAAGTTGTAAACCAGGTGGACCTCAAACTCACAGATCTCTGCCTGCTTCTGCCTCTTAGCTAGAATTAAGGACATGTGGCACCATTTGAAAAATATTTTAGTTATCCGTTGAATAACAATAACTAACAAATTTTTTAAAATCATAGTTTTTGGATACTGGAAGAATTCCCATTATCCTAAAATATTTAATATATCCCTTTTTTATTTCTGCCTTATGAGATCCACAGTATTAAATTATACATGCTCATTGAGTAGAATTCTATTATTTTCTACTGAAACATTTCTTTTAAGAACACTTGCCATAACAAAGCACCAAATGCACAGGCAAATGTACGCCTTTAATCCCAGCACTCAGGAGGCAGAGGCAAGCAGATCTCTGTGAGTTTGAGGCTAGCCTGGTCAAGAACTAGTTCCAAGACAGCCTCCAAAACCACAGAGAAACCCTGTCTCTTTAAAAACCAAAACCAAACCAAACCAAAAAAAAAAAAAAAACCCACAAACAAAACAAAAACAAAAAAAACCACTTGGTTTTAAGCAAAAATGTTTACATAAGTCCTTTTGTGTATCACACACAACATTAAAACCTATGTTTTAAAAAGAGTAATATTAGGAAAAATTTTGTTAGTGTATCTTCTCAAATAAGCAATTAAGGGTTTGCTGTAATTTCTGTCATTTGCTAATCAAGGGCTTTGGAACACAATTATCTTTTCTGTTCTCTTACATAGAATAAATTCTACGCTTTATTCTGTGCTGCCCTGAGCACACAAAAACAAATACATGTTCTCACTCATATGTGGAAGTCGGAAACACTGGTCTCCTAACAACATAGTAAAGTGTCCATCAGCAGCCGCTCGGAAGGAGAGGTGGGGCTGAGAGCTAGTGGATCATAACGTTGAAATACGCTTAGGAGGAATAAATGCTAAAGTTCGGGAGGGTGAGTATGGTTTATAACAATTTTCATTCAGTGTTCTGGGGACACTAAGCACATACTGTAGAATTTAGCCACAGCCCTATACCAATTACTTATTTGTAAAGAACTCTGAGAAAGTTGGACCCTTTCAACACAGAGAAACAAGAAATTTTTAAGTAAATAGTAATATCAAGTACCCTTTTGTGATGTGTGTGTGTGTGTGTTTATAATTTTGACACTGTGTACTCCATACATATGTATAACTACTTTGTGTTGATTAAAAATTTTATAAATGAGTTAGACTATGGCACCAGTCACTTAGGAGACCAAAGTGGAAGAATCTTGAGTTCTAGTCCAGCGTGGACAATAAAGGGAGATGGATTTCAAATAAATAAATGCAAATTTTCAAAAGTAAAATATACACAGCATTTACCAAGAGTAGTGATAACATGTTCTGAAGAAAGCACTTTTTAAAAGCGAAACATTCACACGATGCACTTAAAATAATTTATGCTAAATACCAACAAAGGTGTGCCTGGACTAAAGCATGTGTGTATGGAAGCACATACGGGGACAAGAGTCTTGGAAAAAGTGTCTCATTTAGGCAATGAAGTAGATAGACGGTGGTGGTGGTATGGGGGGGAAGCACGAACAATTGTTCTAGACATTTCTGTCGTCCTTTCAACAAGACCATGGCCATACAACAGAGAATAATTATTTTGAAGTGGAAGTAATAAAGTAACCCAACATGGTTAGTGGTAGGTACTCTGAATTCTGGGTTCGCTCTGCTTTTCCGTTTTGGGAACTAAACGAGGACCTTGTGCATGCTCAGTGACCACTTTCCTGCTGCACCGGGTCCAAGACCTCCAGTCATTTCTGAAACAATTTAATCTCCTCCGAGAAGGTCAAAATTTCCTGAACTGAGCAAAACCATCACAGGGAGGAAATGTCCAAAAGCTCCGAGTATGGATTGCTTATACATCCTTGTGATCAAATTACGAACAAAAACTGGAATGAATATT
This sequence comes from Phodopus roborovskii, assembly GCF_943737965.1. Lineage (NCBI taxonomy): Eukaryota > Metazoa > Chordata > Mammalia > Rodentia > Cricetidae > Phodopus > Phodopus roborovskii. The sequence continues at coordinate 7,792,556 of NW_026126578.1, forward strand.
CCTTTTCAAGTGTAATTATGGGATGTTGATGTAAATAACGCTTAAGCATGTTTGGCGTCAGAAGGGTAAATTCGGGGGATTCAGATGCTAGTCACTTTCAGGAGCATGGCAGGGTCCGCAGAAACACCTCACTGAGCATCAAAGATCTCTGGGTCGCACACGAGAATAGCCAGGGGTGGGAAGGGAAAGGAGGGAGGCGTCCTCGGAGCCCAGTGGTGACCAACTCACCATTCTGTGTCCAAGTAGAATAGGCCTGGTATGTACGACAAACAAGTTCTGAGATATGAACATGAAAAAGGTCTGCTTCACCCTAAATTACACTTATTGGTCAGTCAATTCCAAATCCCGTTGTTTGTTGTTGGTGACATCTTTCTTTTGTTTGTTCTGAGACAAGATCTCACTGTATGCCTGACTAGTTTTTAGTCTTTGTTTAGATACTTGGCGTTTGAACCCAGGGCTTTGTACTTGCCCTGCCACCGAGCTCTGCCCCGGCCCCCGCATCAGTCCCTCCATGCTTGGGCTTTCTCTGTTCTTTCTCCTTAACGTATGACATGTGCAGGTCTCCTTCCTATTAAAGACAATGATGAAAAAGACATCTGTTGAACATTAATGTCCCGTCTGCAATCTGCCCTCCTTTCTCCACTGACAGGCCTCAGAGCAATTTCTATTCTATATCTGTGCTTTCTCAATACTGCGGTTGACCAGCAAGTCAAAGAGTCGCACTCAAAAATTAGATGAGTTCACAGAGGTCCTCCTGTATTCACCTCTTGAGTGCTGGGATTAAAGGCCACTATTCTAAAAAACAAAATAATTAACCTGTTTAAAAGAAAGGAAGGAAGGAAGGAAGAGAAAGAAAGAAAGGAAGGAAGGAAGGAAGGAAGAAAGGAAGAAAGGAAGAAAGAAAAGAAACAAATCCAAAACAATAGCAACAGAAACACACAAAGAAAGCCCTGTTGAGCCCAGCCTTTGGTGGCTGAGGCTGTAATCCCACCAATTGAGATACTGAAGCAGGGGGATTGCTAAGAGTTTGATAAGCCTTTATCCTAGCACTTAGGAGGCAGAAGCAGGTGATCTCTGAGTTCAAGGCCAGCCTGGTCTACAGAGGGAGTTCCAGGACAGTCATAGCTGCAAAGTGAGGCCTTGTCATAGAAACAAAAATAAACAACCAAAAAACACCAAGGGCAGGGGGCTATAACCTTAAACCTGTTCCCAACTAGTTCTACATCTATAGTGGAGGTCTTTCTGTGCCTCAGTTTCCTTATCTGTAATTTTAGGGTGGTGATTTTAATACTAATAAAGACTAAAGTTTGAAAGCGATCGTCAAATGGCACATCGGACAGCTTGTCTGTAGCAGATGTTTGGTAAGCTGCTCTGACAGTTTCCATCTTGCCTCTCACTAAAGCCATAAGGCCTGCCCTGGTTGACCTCATTGTGTCACATGACAGTATTATCCACAAGAGTTCTCTTACTGTCTCTACTCCTCCCTCCCTTCTCTCCCCTCCCGTCTCTTTTCCCTCCTCTCTCCCCACCCCTACAACTGCCTTCCCTCCTTCCCCCCTCTCTTTCTCCCACTCTCCCTGGTGGCAGATCTCCTTAAATCATACAGGCTAGTACTGAACTTGACAGCCTCCTCCTGTGGCCTTATAAATGAGATTACAAGCCTTCACCACAGTGCCTGACCACACCCTTTTTTCTTTCTATTTCTCCTTTCTCAAACCTGCCTTCCTCTTCCACTGGACTCTTTGAAAGTAGGAATTCTCTCTTTCATGCTCACAGAATACAGGGTAGAAGGACATACCCTGTAGGGTTAGAAAGAGAGCTCTGGCTCAGCCCACCATTTAGCGCGGGCATCTTAGTCATACTCCTATGAGCCTAGAATCTAGCCAGATGATGGTGAGATGGCTCAATAACATTCCAAAGAATTTACCAAATAGTCAATCTGTTCTTAGGTAATTAAGAGTTAACTATATACTAGATAGAGTCCAAGGGAATCTTGCCAAGTCAATAAATTACTTGCTGTTTACTGAATACAGTTTCCTCCACACACTGAATATGTTTACGGTTTCCACAGCTTGCCTTTCTTACTGAGAGTTATTAGGATTACACATTTTTTTTCCACGAGAAGGGAAAGAGTCTTTCTGTGAGATAGCATCTTAAGTGATGGCTGTCAGATGGTTGGAAAGGCAATTCTCTGCCTTTACTGGGCCTCAGACTGGGCAATTCACACAATAAAACACAACAATGAATATCCAGCCTGTGCTTTGGACTCTAGGATATTTTGGGCTTTTCCATCACAGAAATGATTGTCCAGTTTTCTTGTATAAAAGAAGTACTGAGAGGACTTTGGTGATCCCCCCATGCAAATCCTCACCCTCCCTGGGGAGGTGTTGGTGGGAAGGCATGGGAGGACGGGAGGGAGAGGGAACTGGGAGTGTTATATAAAATGATTGTTTCTAATGTAAATAAAAATGTACTTAAAAAAAGAAAACAGAAGCACTGAGTCATAGAAGGAGGAATAGCACTTGGATTGCAAATGAAAATTTGACTGCCTCCCTATTCAAGAAGACTGGAAGAGTTAAGAATTCTCCTTGCAGTTGTTAGAAGACCTGAGTTCGATTCCCAGAACCCACATTGGGTGGCTGATGACACCTCTGGCCTCTGCTGACACCTGAACAGCCCACACACATACACCTTATTTTTTAAAAGTAAAAATAAATCTTAAAAATACTTAACCGATTTTAAAAATTACTGTTATTTATTTGTTGTGTGTATGTGTGCACTCATGTGTGCCACCACCCAGGTGTAGAGGCCAGAGGACAACATACTTGAAGTCATTCTCTCCTCCTACCAGGGGGGTCCTTGGGTTCAAACTTAGATCATCAGACTTGGTTGCAAGTCTCTTTACCTGTTGAGCTATATAGCAGCCCACTTCCAATATTCCGATAAGCAAAAATATGAGTATTTGTGTTGTTAAATTCAAACCTCACAGAACCACCTCAGATGCTTAGCTGTTCCTGAGCTTAACTGGGTGGTTCTAGTGAGCCCCTGAGTTTGGGTCCCATTTTTTGAGATTAGAAACAAAGCGAAAACACTATAAACACTGGATGCTCAGCCAGCTAAGTTTCCAAAACACTGATGCTTGATTGTTAAATTTTTAGGATCTCAAATGTCAGTGGTTCTGGAGTAATATTTCACAAGCAAGTGGGTAAAGCAGCAAGAATTACTGAAGAAAACTATCAGTTCAGAACACTACAGTTAACGCTAAGCCAAACAGTCTCCGACATGCCAGAATTCTTAGATTTATTTCCATGGTCTAAACTACATGACTTTCTTCTTTCCTTCAGAAAGTTTATATTCTCCAATGTTAGGTGAGTGAAGGACCTTTTAAGTTCAGTGGATATTAGCTATTGAAATCTTTAGGCCCCACAAATAAACATTTGTCTCCATTTGTTCATATTTATTCACCTACAAACATTACCAAGTACTGGGATTTGAGGCTCTTCCTGTTTGGAAGAGAGTGTAACTTTGAACGTAACAGTAATTTAATAAATGCATGCTAAGTCACTGATTAGATTTAGTGTAGAAAATACAATTATTTGAGCTCTTTTGAAATCGACAGAGGAATGTTTTCAGAATAGTCTTCCAGTGCAGTGACTTCAGAGATCTGATGGGTCTCAGCATGCATCAGTTCAAACCCTGGACCTGGCTTAGAGGGGCTGCAGTGAGAATTCCTGAATGCCTTTTGAGCAAAAGAGAAAGTCAGTGTGAAGGAGCTGAACACACAAGCCAGAAGCTTGCTCTTTAGATTAATAAGATAGCTGGGCAGTGACCTTTGATCCCAGTACTGGGGAGGCAATAGCAGGGAGATCTCTGTGAGCTTAGGGCCTGGGCTATAGAGACTCTGTTCCAAAAGAAAACCAAAGCCTAATCAGATAATTTTCAACCCAATTTGCTAAAAGAAGGCAAAGGGGCGCTTCACACAGGGGAATGATTTAGGGTGTGAATAATAATGCTATCGTCATTTAAAGCACCTGATTTCAGATTCAAGATGGAAAACTTGAGTAAAGGCATGCACTTACCTACCCTTCCCACCTGAATACTCATGAAAAGATCAAGGCCACTGCCGGACACTTTTCTGTGAACTAAAGAGAGTCAGGCCCTTCTTTCTGGAGGATGAACAAGGGTCTTAGGTTTCAGCCCATTGTGTACCTGGTTGGATACCTTTCTACAAAATTATACTCTACCAATACAGGTTGGTGGGATATGGCAGGCAAGTGGGGAAGACTAAATCAAAAACAAGCTAGCTTCTATCTGGTAAGGGGAGGGTACAGAGACACGCTCTTTCTCAACTTTATTTTTTAAATAGATTTTTATTGAGATACAGTTCATGTCTAATAAAAATCATCCTTTTAGTTAATTAATTAACTTATTTATTTTATCTTACTATGTAGCCATGGCTAGCCTTGATTTCACAGTCATACTGTCTCAAGACTGCCTAGGCCTCCCATCTACCATGCCCAAGTTAAATGCATGATTTAAGTGGTTTTTATATAAATCATTACTACCTCATGCTAGAACAGTGGTTCTCAACATTCCTAATGCGGCAACCCTTTGATACAGTTCTTCATGATGTGGTGACCCCCCAACCATAAAATTATATTCATTGCTATTTCATAACTGTAATTTTGCTATGGTTATAAATCATAATATGAAGTTCTGTGTTTTTTGATTGTCTTAAGTGACCCCTGTGAAAGGGTTATTCAACTCCCCAGTCATGTGCCACAGGTTCAGAACCACTGTTCTAGAGTATTCCGTCACTCTGAAGGACTTTCTATACCTGTTATCTGTTATTTGGTTTCCTCCCACTATCCCCAGGAGCCACTCCTCTACTTCCATCTTGCCTGTTATGGTCACTACACTGTAAAAGGAATCTTCTGCTCTCCAGGCTTTTCTGTCTGGCTTCTTACAATTAGCACATTGGGAGAGCATCCATATTAAAGCACCCGTTGGTACTTCTTTTCATGGTGAGGGCATGTAGGAACCTAGGACCCTGAACATACCAGGCTAGTGCCTCACCACCATCCTTCCCCCCCTTTCTGACTGAATAATGGCCAGTCATAAGTTAGCTGTTTATCTGCCCACCTGCTGATAGACATCTTGGTCAGTATCCATAACCACACTTTGTGATGCTCATAATGCTGCTGTGAACACACACACACAAGCTGGCTGACTTCCACTGAGAAGTGTATGTGACCTCTGGCATCCCAAGGCATCTGCACACACAGTGCATATAGACTCATAAATGCATACACAGATGCATTTTTATAAAAGATAAATAAGTATATTTATTTACATGCATTAGGAAACTGTAAAAACAATTTTACTATGAGAATAAGTGGATTTTTATAAGAGATTAATACCAAAAACACTTTGGGAAGAGAAAAATACATCTATGCAAGACACTGCCAAAAAGTTTGTCAATAAACAAACTATTACCCCCAGTACATCCTTCCACCTCCTTCCTCTCTCCCACTTCACACTACTTTACAGATTTGTCTGAATAGATAAATGTGGTGCATGATGAACCTACTAGTCCCCCTGAACATCAAAAACTCCAACCTGCAAAACAGAGCTCTAGTGTGTGCCAGATCATCACACCCCAAAAACAAATTCCAAATTTCACATCCTAAATGTATGAAGATGCTTCTTTTGGTGTGGGTGCCAGGACTGGCATCCCAAAGACTGGAAGGGAAGTCATCCTAATGGTTGCTATAGTAGCAATAAGTATAGAAGCCACTTGACTCACATGGCTCAGTTTCTAGTATAAGAAGCAGGCACTCAAGTGCCCATATGTGCAGAGGTATGGGGTCATCCATTGGGGCTTGGGCAGCCTACCAGTGGCTGTGTGCCTGGAGGTGAGTGACACTTCCCCAGCTGCCATCAACTGCCAATAGATCCTCTGCTAGGAACACGGCCTCAAAGCATAAAACTTCTATAAGTGATTGAATTGATGACTTTACTACTATTTTAATAAGATAGGGTGATGTGGCTCAGTTGGTATGGGCTCCAATCCATGGGCTCCAACTGCATGCCAGGCTGAGATTTACATGCTGAATACTCAGAGTCTGTCATAGATTACTCACTTACTTTGTTGGAGTCCATCGCAGGTACAGTGGGTCTGAACATAAAAAGATGAATAAAGTTTGATTTCTGTTCTCTAGATGCCAGTATTTCAGTAAGGAAGACAGACCTCTCCAGTACAACCTATACCAAACTGACATGCATCAGAGCAGAGGCCTGCACTCCATGTAGAAGCATGGTCACATCCCTACATCTTCTGGAAGGCACAGCACACACACACACAGCAGTCTTCAAGGTAATGAGTACAGTCACAACATAGCAATAATAGACATCAACCCTGAACTATTTTACTAGACACAATGAGAAACCTAAAATCTCCAGAAAAAAATGATGCTTCTAATGTTTTCTTTCCTTTTCCCTTCCTTCATTCTTCTCTTCCCCCCTCTGTCCCTCCCTCCTTCCCTCCCTCCCTCCCTTTCTTCCTTACATTCTTTCTTTTTAGTAGACAGAGCTGGCCTCAAACTTATGGAGATCCATTTGCCTCTGCCTCATGTGTGCTGGGTGTAAAGGTATGTACCACCCACCCTGTACTTCCAAACTTTTAAAACATAGAGCAAAATTTTAAATTTTGAGTGGAAGTCCTACAATGAAATTTATCATCTGGCATTTGTTTCGTAATTATGTTTGAAGAGGGATGGGGATAAGAGTTTGGATGAAGCAAGACTGACATGGGGTTTATTAATATGCATGCCTTGTATTTTCATAAAGATTTATTTATTCATATTCATGTGTATTGGTGTGTGTGCCTGTGTGTGCATGAGCACTCGAAAGGGAATTTTATGTGTGCTATGTGTATGTAGTGCCCAAGGAGACCAGAAGAGGGCAATAGATCCCCTGAAACTGAAGCTGCCTGATATGGGTGCTCAAACCCTGATCCTCCACAAGAGCCTTGAGCACTCTTAACTGCTGAGCCATCTCTTCAGATCAGACTAGTATTTTCTATTTTACATATAGTAGATAACTATAATGTATTATAAATATATTACATATCTTTTAAACATATATTAGAAAATATGCATATGTGTATATTTAGTTTTGTAGTATAAGGTCAAGGATTTAAACTCTCTCTCTCTTTCACACACACACTCTTACTAGAAAACCATTCCCATAAGGAAATCTTGAATTTGTAGCTTTTTATCAGAAAGACAGAGATACAGAAGTAGAATGCCTATGCAGAATCTACACTGTAGATGGAAATCTAGAAGGGAAATAACATGTGAAAACCATTACATGGTGCTCTGACATTCATGAGTAACTATCAGAAAAAGATTCGCAATGCTTTTGCACGCTTGATGAGTAACAGTTTTTGAGGTCCTGCTGGGAGTCTGGACGTGGCATATTCTCAAGTCGTCTCACTGATGGAATTTTGAGAATATATTATAATTCCATTGTATAAGTGAGAAGACTAAACTTCAAGATGACTATTCATGGTCACAATGAGCAAAAATAAAGATCAGGCACGTAAAACAAGATTCTTGTGCTGAATTCAATGATATACATGGAGTGGAGGAGGCAGATCTTGTGTTTGAGATCAGGTCTCACTGTGTATCACACCCTGACATAGGACTCACAGTCTTCCTTCCTTGGCCTCCTGAGTGCTGGGAGTGCAGACATGACGTGATGGACAGCAGACAGTGGACAGGGACATCCAGGGGGCTGGAGAACACAGGGACAATTTTTCTTCTTAAACTTTACCACTTTTCCTCCTACAGTCCTGATGAACCAGGGGGGTCCATTTATAGGGCAAAGCAGAGGAAATAAGAACACTTGGCAAGTGGCTTTCTTTTTTAATCTCCTGAAAACCAAAAGTATTGTGAACTGTTACCATGTTTTCAAACCATTAGAACCTTAAAATCTAGTATAACTCAAAATAGTTCAAATTATCAAATGGAATTTCCTTAAAATTAAATTTCTTTGATGATATCAGAGTTGTTTACAAATCATGAAAAATGAAAAGTAATGTGTTAAAGAGTGAGTACAAGAAAAAGAAGGTATTACTTCACTCTTTAGAAAGAGTATCTTTAAAGAAATGCTCTAAATATTGTATTTCTTTCAGCTTTCACCTAAAAGCTCTAAGTTGAGATACTTAGAAATATTTAGAAATGCTTAGAAAATAATTAGAAAAAAATACTAATTTAGCTAAATTCTCCATGTGTCTTGTTTGTTAGTTTTGTTTTGAGATGGGAGGGGGGCTTGTCAATGTATACCAGGCTAGCCCCAAACTCAAGTCCTCCTGCATCCAGAGGGCTGGATTACAGGTGGAAGTCATTTTGACCACAGAGTTAATACTCTTCTGACTAATTTTTTTCTTATTCATTTTTAAATTCAGCCCTTGATCAAACCCAGGCCCTGTAACTGCTAGGCAACTGCTCTACTCCTTAGTAGCTAAATAAATCATCCAGACTTACATATTCTTTAGTTAAAATATCCCAAAGGATTTAAAAAATTATTTATAGGCAACCACTCAAAACAAAAATACAATGTTGAGCTAAGTAGAGGTGGCAAAAAGATCAAACACTCTGAATTTAGAAGAAAGGCTCCAAGCTTGGCTTTGGGACAAAAGAACTTTTAACAGAACTCATGTGATGAAAGAGAAAAGGGACCCTAATAAAATTCAAAGTCAAATTGGGAAGCTACAGGTAAAATTTTATAGATGAATAAAACAAACAAACAAACAAAAAACAAAACAAAACAAAACAAAAAAAACCAACCCTCACATGGGGGAATATGTTGAGAATTACTCAAATGGTAGACGTGTGTGTGTATGTGTGTGTGTGTGTGTGTAACTTGCTCATCATGTTGAGCTGGTTTTGATTTTTAATTTTGAACGAAGATCTCCTAAGTCTTCCTGGAATTTATAGTGACTGGAGGTTGATCATGGTTGTCTGGGATACAGAGGAGGGACAAATTGAAGCTGTGCCCAGCAGCTGTAAAGAGCAGAGCAATTCTCTCTGGTAACATATCACCCTCACCTTCCAGTGAGATACCATCACTAATGTGGAAGCCATTTCACAGGACCCTTGAATAAGAGAGAAAAATATTTTTGTTACTTTAAATGCCCCCCTGTAAAAATAATGTAATATTATTTTTAAATTCTTGGGGACTATCCAGTTTTAAAATAGTTGAAGTCAATAGAAATTAAGTAAGTTATAGTCATCTCTCACTCCTTGACTCCCTTTTCAACATAATAAACACAGTGTGCAAGTGTTGACCTGCCAACAAAACGCCACTCTTTAGACAAAAGTTAATATGTTATAAATATCATGTGAAAAAACAAAAACAAACAAACAAACCAAAAAAAAAAATACCTGAGCATCTTCTGGAATGTTATAGGGAATCAGCACCAATATTTGGAGGAAATTCTTGTGGTGGGGAAACTGAATCGGGCACAAGCTTTTGTCTCTAGAAACTCCATAGGGACGAGTCTCACAGTGCGGCAACCATGTTCTGTTTATCATTTTATCCCCTGCACTTAGCAGAGGACCTAGCACAAAAATAAGCGCTCAATAAATGTTTGTGGAATAGAAGAATCCTGCAAGAAGAGTTTATACAGTGTCTTCCCACCTTTTAAAAATGTCATCTGTAGTTAAGAAATCCATGTGATACCAACTCGTGGAACACATAAGCCCACACATATAAAACTCCAAAGCCACATTTTCTTTCATACAGAATCCACATTCTGAAAGCCTGTGTTTTGCATTCTGTCCTTTTTATTTGATTTGAAAAGTATTGGCTTTAAACCACTAAAGTGATATCATAACCCACTAATGGCAAGGCCACAGGTTTGACAGTTTAGACTATTTCTTGTCTATTGTTCACTCACTTGTATTTGTAGGTTTCACTAGCCACAGACACTTTGAAAATAACAGAAGTTTTGATTCTGGAGACAAATTGTTTAGAAATAATTCAGATCAATGCTAAACTTTTACGCCATTTATGAATTCTCTGTGGTGGAATTTCCCCTTTATGGCTCTTGATGAATTGTGGAAATTGTCCCTAACCTCACACCATATACAAAATTTATCTCAGAATGGATTACAAACCTATATTTAAGAACCAAGCCAATAACATTTGCAGAATTAAACCAAATAATACTTACAATATTGAACTTATCTTTGATATGACACCAAAATAAAACAAAATGAAAGCTAAAATAGATCAAAGTTTTTTTCCTAATCTGTGCTTTTAACAATGTCATTAAGAAAGTAAATGGACAAGCTGGGCATGGTGATGCACAGAAATGATCTCAGGAAGCTGAGGCAGGAGGATCTCCAATTGGACATTAGGTTGGGCTACATAGCAAGTTCTTGGCTAAAAACAACCAAACAAGACAGGTTACAGATGGGAGAAAATATTTTCAAATTATATATCTGAAAAGAGACTTGTACACATAATGTATAAATAACTGTTCCATATAAAACTTTAAAAAAATGGTTTTAAAACAAGCAAACAATTTGAATAGCCTTTTCTTCAAGAAGATACACAAATGGCCAGTGGCTACATGAAAAGATACTCAGTGTGATTAGTCATTAAGGAAATGCAAATCAAAACAGTAAGATGCCATTTATACCTATTGGATCAGCTAAAATTTTTAATAAGTGCTAACAAGATTGTGAAGAAAATAGGCCTCTCATGCATTGCTAGTGGAAAAATAAAATGCTATTTCTCATTCCTACAGACAATTTTTAAATTCCTTTCAAACATATTGTTACCATATATACGAAATGAAATTAAAACACACACAAATAACATTGTCCGTCACTGCTTATAGTAGCAAGTTTCATAATACCCAAAAACTAGGAGCAGGGCTGGAGCTATGGCCCAGTAAAGTGCTTGCTTTGAAAGTTTGATCCCCAGAGCCTACACAAAAAGTTATGGGGAGGGTACACAGGATTTTAATTCTGTATTGGGAAGATGGAGATGGGAGGACCCCAGAGACTTCCTGCCAGATAAGGAGCTCCAGGTTCAGTGAGAGACTTTGTCTCAAAAAATATGATGAAGAACTCAAGAGATAGCTCAACTGTTAAGAACACTTAATGCTTTTGCAGAGGACCCAGGCTCAGTTCTGAGCATCTACAACACGGCAGCTCACAGTTGCCTGTAAAGCCAGTTCCAGAGAATCAGATGCAGACTCAAGCACACATGTGGTACACATACATACATGTACAATAAAATAAGCAAATTTAAAAAATAAGGTGGATAGCAATTGAAGATATCTAGTATCAACCTCTGGTCTCTACTTGCATCTGCACATACATATGTGCACAGACACATGTGCACACATGAACACATGCACATACAAAAAAAGTAGAAACAGCCTAAAGAAATAGATGCATGAATAAATATTTTCTATGTCATACAATAGAACATTATTTTATAATGAAAGAAATACTATCAGGCATGCCTCTAATTCTAGCATGCTGGAGGCAGGAGGGTTACTAACTAGTTCAAGGCTAACCTAGGGTGCATAAGAAGACACTGTCTGAAATAAACAAAGGATGGAAATACTGGAAGCTACAGCCCAGGTGGGTCTTAACAACATTATGCTACTGAAAGAAATCAATCACATAGGACTTCATATTGTATGATTCCATTAATCTGAAATGTCTAGAATAGGAAAACCTATCCATGCAGAAAGTAGGTGGACAGTGAACCTAGGGCTCATGAGAATGACTGTTCATGAGAGGAAGTTTCTCCACAGAGTGGTTAAAATATTCTAAAATTAGGTTATGGTGATAATGACACAATTTTGTATTTAGGCCAAAACTCAGTGTGTAAATTTTGGATGTATGGTATTTGCATTTTAGATTATGTAAATTATAGTTCAATAAAGACATTTAATGTCAATAAAGACATTAAAATGCCACAAGACATTAAAAGCCTCAAGAGAATAGCAGTGAGTTCAAGGCTATGTAACAACACCTTCTCAAAAAGTTTAACAATACAAAATCAAAACAAAAAAAAATAGAATGGAATTCTTGGAGGAGCAAGAAGTTGGCCATATACTTACTACATACTTACTACATATGTACATACTTCCCTCTTGGTGTAGGATGCTGAGCTAAGTTAACATGGCCACTTAATGATTGGCATAGAAATGGAGTCTTTCCATGATTAGTAAAATGGTCGTTAGAGTCCCTATGGGCCTGACCTATGTCTTATTATTTTAGGGCCTGAGTGTGGAAGGACATGAATCTGTTGATTCAAGCTCTGAACTTATTCCATAATGTTACCCTCACAAACACTTGCTGGGAAAAGCCAGTGAGAACTTTTTGTACCAGAATAAAAAATTTCATATCCCCCAACAAATAGAGATGCTAAGAGCAAGTAGCAGGATTAGGATTATAAACTCCCAGAAGTCAGTGCCTCCAGAAGGAGAGCCAGATGTGGAATAAGATTTTCAATCAATAAGATTGGAAAAGGATAAAAGAAAGGCCTCTGGTGTCCTGGACACCACAGACTTTCTGAATGTGCCCCTTTGGGGCAGACCATGACAGAGAGAGCTGAGAGAAAAGGAACTGTCTGTCCATCGTGTGCACTTCAAGCTCCTGAGACAACAAGCCCTAATACTCTAACTTAAAACAAGAGATTCTCAAGTCCTCCCCAACGTGTGTGAGAGGTCTCCAGTGCAGGAAATACTGCTAAAGAATTTAAGAAATTCACTGAACAAGGTTAAAAAATAGAGGGCTGGAGAGATGGCTCAATTAGGAACAATTAGTGTTTGTGAACCAAGGACCCATGTTCGGTTCCAGGCACCAACCACCTGCAGCTCCAGCTTCAGAGGAGCCACATTTTTTTTTTTTTTTAAGGAAATCGTCTGAATGATTAACACTAAGGTTCCCCTTCATAGAGTTCAAAGATTAAAAACAAACAAGAGATCCTAAATATGCTTAAATTCGCATAGATTTTTGTTTTAATGTTACTGAAAAGAACCTCTAGAGCAAACCAAACTTCCGCGGGATGGTCAGCACACCAGGCCTGGCCCTGGGCATCGGTCTGAGGGACACGGGACCTTCCCGGGTCGCCTCCCAGCGGCTGTGAGGAGTAAGGTGGCCAGGTAGCCTGCGCGGGCGCGGGGCGCGGGGCTGGGGCCTGGGGGCCACGCGGGCCTCGTGGGCGCCGGCCTCGGTCGTGGGCGCAGGGCCTCCGGCCGCTCCCTGGGCGCCGCCCCCGGCCCGGCCCGGCCCGGCGCGGTCGCTTGGCTCGGCTCGTCCGCCGCGGCCAGGCGGGGCTCCTCGCACTCGGAGCGGCTGCTGCCTGGGGCGCTCGGGTCGGGTCGGCTGCGGGGACGCTCAGCGCCCGCCAAGCCGCCGCCGCCTCAGGTCAGAGTCGCCCCGGGCCACGCGGCCGGCCGGAGGGACGCGGAAGGAGAAACCCGAGGCGCCGCGCTGGGGTACGGGGTCGTGCGCGGCCTGAGGGGACCGAGTGTGACGACAAGGTGACCGACCCGGCCGAGGAGAAGTCGCACTCTGACGGGACGCTGGGTGACTGACAGCCTGAGGACGGACGGCTCTGGGCTGAGGGAAACTCGACTGAGAAGCCGCACTGACAGGACTGCGTGACGCACAAGGTGAGGGGGTCTCGGCCTCAGGGGACGGGGTCTGAGCTGAGGGGACACAAGCTGAGAAGTCACACTCTGACAGGACTGTGTGACTGACAGCCTAGCCCGGCTTCAACCAGAGGGGACGCGGGCTGGGAAGTCAGACTCTGACAGGACCGTGAGTGTGACAGACAAAGTGACAGAATCTTGACTGAGGGGGACACAGCTGAATAAGTCCCACTCTGACAGGACCAAAAGTGACAAACAAGGTGACGTGACGGAGTCTAGGTCTGAGACGAACACGGGCTGAGGAGAAATCACGCTGGGAGAAGAGCGAGCCAGCGTGCGAGCGACCGGCGAGCGTGATAGCGGGGCGGGGTCGGGGATTGAGGGGCAGAGTGTGGGGTCTCGGCTGAGGACCCGCCACACACCGAGAGGGCCGAGTGTCCTGGCAGGGTGACTGCCCTCGGGCCGAGGGGCACGGGTGCGGCGTGGAGGGTCACAGCCGAGCCACCTCAGGCTCCCTGCGAGGGTGCGCGGGCATGCGCGAGCTCGGAGCAGGCTGGCCAGACCCTGACAGGAAAGCCTGGGCTCCGCAGGGCCCAGAACTCCCTCGGGGAATGCATTGGGCCGATCTTGGTGACAATTTTCAGAGAGGGGCTCGCCCGCAGCCGCTCGGGGCCCGGGGGCGCTGGAGGGGGGAGGGGCGTGCCGGTGCTCAGCCTGGCGACTTGGCCCGCGGCCCCCGCCCGGAGCTGGCCCAGGTGTGGGGAAAGCGGGCTTCGCTGTCGCGAAAGCCCCTCCCCGTCAGCGCCCACCTACAGTCTACCGAGGGGGCCAGCACAGGGACAGGCAACTGGAGGCGGCAGTCCTGGTGGGGGTGGGAGGTGGGTGTGTAGCTCCGGTGCTTTATGGTTTGGGATTGGGGAGGAGCCTAAGGTGAGGAGGCAGTAACTGGGAGTAGCCAGGACTGCTTTTATATAAGGGACGAGGGGAGGTCAAAAAGGGGCCTGGACCTCTGCTGGGGATCAGAAGGCTGCAGCTCTAAATTCTTCTTAACTCCCATTGCTTAGGTGAGTGGCCCCACCGTCTTCGCGTTTCCTTGGAGCATGTTGTGAGGTGGCCAAACTGCCCCAAGTTCGTACGTATCAGGATGGTTTTACTGTGTTCTTGTACAGTAAGAATCTGCTTCCCTTCTGAAGCTAACGGTAGGGAAAGTTGTGTCACTTACATCAGGAGGGGGAAAAAGTTAAGTCTTCTGTCGGGAATAAGCTAAAGTTTTTCTTCTGAGAAGGATAAAGGACAAAAATGTTAAATGATCATTTGAGGAAGAAAAAAAAACAGATGAACCAAGTTGTAGGATACTTAATATTTGCAAAGCCTCTTGATTTTGAAGTTCATTATTGTAATGTCAACTCTTCATTATCATGCACGAAGCAAATTGTTAACCGCAGTTATTAAATGAGTAACTTAGTCTTGGACTTGGGCAGGTCTTCCGCAGATACCAGGTACTCTTGTAGTCTTCCTGTCCATGCTGAGTGATCAATTACTGACTGAAACCATAACTTCGGGTGCTACATGATTTAGAAGAACTGGCTAGTGTAGGAACTGACATTTCTATGGCTTCTCAAAGAGATAGCTCTTGAAAGTTTCATAGAAACACTCATAGATAGATACTAAGAGCATTTAGAGAGATATTCCAAGAGATTCAGCCTCAACTTTAAAATATATTCTCTGCTGTCTTTCTTCAACCAGATTTGCTCTAAAATTAAATATATGCCTGTAATATCTTAATATCCCAAAGTTCAAAGTCAGTCTCATACATTAGCTGGAGCGAAGCATATTATAAAGCCAACCGTTTTTATCTTACCGTGTGTTTTGTGTAAATTTGCTCCTTGCTGTGTGTTATTTCATATTTGATTTGCTGAGAATTAGATTTTCAGTGAGAAGATCTAAGAAGCAACTACTGGGCATCTCAATCTTTTGCAGTTCACTAGAAGAAGAAAAAAAGAAAGTTTTATTTTTAAGAAAAAAATCTTTTTCAAATGTAAAAGTTTCGTATTCTTTTAACTGCGGCAGGACAATGAAGGCTAAAGTTTTGCAGAGCTCCAGGCCGAAGAACTTTTACATATTGTTTCCTCATTCTTTTATATTTAAAAGAATATAAGTTCTTTAAAAACTAGAACTAAGATACCCAGAAATCTCATATTTTTTATTGAATTTAAGACGACTTTAACATTTTTGTGTTAACTATTTTCAATAAGTAAGTGTAATATTTCCTTTAGAGGGACTGGTTTTCTTAATGTTCCTGTCACTACATTTTTCAGAATCACTTTTATAAAAAAAAATTCCAAATTACATTTAAAAATCATGTTTATTTCAAAATCCCTTTGACATTTAAAATTCATATGTAAAAAGTGTGACTTTAAATTTTTGATGTAGAAATGGGTCGCCGAGTATGTGACTAATTGTTTTCAGTTAGTAAGTTTTACATATTTCAACAAATAATGTTTTTTTTCACTTAATAATTCTCTGAAAATAAGGATGATTGTCATCGGCCTTGTCGAGATCCTCCCATGGAGGGAAGCCACGTATGGTCGCCACTGTGACAACATATACAGTATTAGTGATTTCATTTCCTTTTCAGGTTATGAAGCAGTTGCTAATAGCAGAAGACATTCATAAAAATTTTGTTAAAATAATTTCCCCAAATGTTTTCATATTTTCACAGCTTTCATAGGATCTGTAGGTGCCTCGTGCAAATGGCAGAACATGTTGGTCATTCTAATTTGTGATCTTTTTTGCTGGATTTATTATCATTTGAACTTGGAAAAATTCTCTATGTCATAAAGTGAGACAAATATACTGGAAGAAATTTTTGAATTCACAGGGTCCCACTAAGTAAATATTTGTAGAAGATTAAAAAAAAAAAAACACTAGTCAAGACAATTTTCTTTAAGTCAATAGTATGTAATTCTAAACATATGTTCAACCCACAAATTGTCAAGCTGAATTTCTTTCTTACCTTTCTTATTTTTTGTGGCAAATTTCCCTGTTATCTAGTACTTAACTTTGCTTTCTTACCTATTGGCTAAAAGCAGTAAAAAGAGCAGCGGAGTGATTGCCTATGAAGGTCATTAGAAACTGAACTAAGTTGACCAAACCCCAGTGAGACTGGTTAATATGTCTCGCCACCAGAGAGGCCTCATGTACCACACATGAGTTAATTTCATGCATAAGAGGTTTTTTAAAATTAATTTTAATTTTTAAAAATCTTCCTGGGCCTTCTTTGTCCACTATTTGTAGTGTTTTCACAATACAGAAGTAGATTTTGGAGAGTTATACAGTATATGTTTAAAAGATATAATTTAATAAACTGACATACTTAGCTGCATTTAGAAGGAGATCTCAAACACAGTAGGCCGTATTTTGGTGAAATGTATGTTTCATGTTAAGATGATATCCACCACTGGTATAGCATATCCTTAAATCATTGTCTTAAGACCTAGGTTTATGCATTTTTACTGTTTTGTTTTATTATACATACATGTCAATATTTTAATCTCAAATATTCTGTTTAAGAGTATGGGTGTTCATACTGTTTATTTCAATCATTAGGTTCTTTCAAACTTTCTGTACTTGGAAAGTTGGAAGTTTTAAAGTTATTAATCTTTTGTTTGTTTATTTTTGGTATGGCTTTAAGACTTTTATCAGCAAGCCTGGATCTCTTAAATGATAAGAGCTTGGCCCTGAATTTAACTGAGCTGATATCCTAGAGACGGCCCACACGCCTGCCTATCTAGGTCAGCGCTAACTTGATCACAAATCTGACTAGTTTGCTCTCTTACTACTTTCTGAGATAACTGTTAAGAAAGATAATAATGCCTGCCATAGCCAATTCAAGAAAAATTTATAGAAACAGTCTGCTTTCAGCTTCTAATTATATTCCCATCTCCCTGATGATTTTGAACAAAAACAATCATAAAGTCTTTTATTCTGTCTCTGTGAATCCTTCATAGACAAATAGTCTTTGTGCTAGCACTAAGTTCCCAGGGTGTCAGGGTTATGTATTTACTTGATAAACTCTGCTCTTTATGGATTTTTATGACATTCTTGAAGAACATTGAATATATGCTATCCAGGGCAAGTTTATTTTACCAAGCATAGTAGTATCTTTCAGCTCCAAACACAGTTTACTACCAACATCTAAAAAAAACAAATAATGCCTTGTGCTAGCCATTAAAAGTGTCTTCAATTGTTTGTTTTTGCAACAAACAATATCCCAAATTAGCTTTCTAAAAAGCTTGATAAGTCACTTGTGCCTACTAACAGGCCACACTCACTTACTGGCAGGGAGCAACTGGACAAGCATATAAATGGCAATGCATTTGAAGCCCTCCACAGATTAACTAGTACATATAATTTTAAGAGGCTTTTGTATGCAAGAAACAGACTTGGTCTGGATTTGGCAGCATAGGCCCATCCCAATTAGAACCTCCTTGAACTGCGTGCTTGCTGAGCCGATGAAGGAGGCTTGTGCGATGCACTGGGAGTGCTGGGAGAATTGCTGTGGGGCTTGAACTGCATGCTTGTCTAGGATTGCTGTGGGGCTTGAATTGCACATCGCTGAGGGTGGGGGGAAGACCTCCCAAGACCTGGAATTACCAGGCTCTAGCAGTGACAGTAGTGACAGAGCTATGGAGGCCGAAAACAGCTCAAGCTGATGCTTTTAAGTCAGAGTGAGATTCTGTGAATTTCTTCTTAGGAGTGGGAGCCCAGATTCTTACTAACTTCTACCCTCTCAATAGCAAGTACTGTTGGGGTCTCCTAAGAGTCTTTGCTCTCCTTTCAAGCATGCCAATGACCAGAACAGTGACTGAGAAATCTTTTTTGATCGAATAGAAATGGATTTTTCACCACTGCACAGTTTCAGACACACAAGAAAGATACCATCAATCCTTGCAACTTGCATTGGTTACAGTAAATTTAAACCTTTCAGGAAGAATTTAAACTATATAATAGAATGAGGCTTTGTTTTATTTAATCATTTATTTTCCTTATTTATTTAGATATTGGAAGTCAAACCCTGGCACCCTCCATGCAAAGTAGTACTCTGCTACATTTATACCCCTCAGGCCCTACTTTAGTGTTTTTGTGCTGTATGTTTTGCTTTGCAGTACTGGTAATTGAACCCATGGTCTTGCATATGTTAGGCAAGTGTTATACTCTCCAGCTATTAGTTTATAGGTTTTTTGGGGGGGTTGTTTTGCTTGCATGTATGTCGGTGTACCACTTGTGTGCCTGGTACCTGTAGAGGCTAAGAAGGTGTCTAATTCCTTGGAACAGGCATTACAAATATTTGTAAGCTACTGTGTGGATACTGGAAATCAAACCTGGGTTCTCTAAAAGAGCAGCCAATGCTCCTAACTGCTGAACCATCGCTCCAGCCCCACAATATTTTTAGAAAATAAGTTCAATTCTAGGCTTAACTTAAAAAAAAATCTTAATCTATGGACTTAACTAGAATTACAATATGAAGATTAAAATGTATTGAAACAAATTATCTGACCCCTGGGAAGAGTTCATATTGGCATGGGCCTGGAGTGAGGAGTCCTTCTCAGTGTGCTGCAGATAAGGACAAGGGCAATATGAGAAGTGGAGAACAGGGGAATACCCTGAAAAGGAAGCGTAGGAGTAGAACATACAGATCCCAGTCTCTCCTCTCGGGCACAGACTGAGTGCTTACCATGCCCTAGAATGTAAGATTAGGCTGAAAGAATCTCCCCTACTCCTTGGTGACATCTCAGGCTTCTAGAATCGCTGAAATCTAAGATTGCCTCTCCCTATTTGTTACTCTTTCTGGTTCTTAAGTAACTTGTGGAGAGAATCTAGCTATTTCATCCTGTGTGTTTAAGTGATACATTCTCCTTCATAGTGAGGGCGATTGGGAAACAAAGGCCTGTGAGACTGAGTGCTGGGATGAAGTTCTGGAAAAAACTCCTTAACTTTGACCCCACCCCTGCAGCTGTCATTCCACCACTAAAAGAGCTGTTGTCATATGAAGGTCTGGAGTCCGCTCTAAAGAATCAATATTCCAAGCAGTACGTCACTATCACCAAAAAGAAAGGTTGCTTCCTTAATTTCTTGTTGCCTGAAAACACAGGTAACAGTCACATAGAGTTGGAAAAAGAGTAGAAATTATATTTGCCAAGTGCCTAGAATCATTGCACTTAGGAGGAAGAAGAAGGGTAAGATTGCAAAGGGGAGACTTGCTCATATGTGAAACTGGATAAAGAGGGCTGAAAGAGGGGAAATAAGGTAATGTGTTGTCCTTGGCAGCAAAATATAAATGAGACCAACTGTGTGGAATAGCAGTGATAAAAGATAAGTGATTTATTTGCCTTGCATACATAGTTTTTCTTTTAACAATCAAGACACATATCTAAGAGATGGCTCGGTGGGTAAAGGTACTTGATGCCAAGCCTGACAACCTGAGTTTGATCCCCAGGACCCACATGGTAGGAAGAAAGGATGGACTCTCAAAGGTTGTCCTCTGAACACAAGCAATAAATAAATGTAATTAATTTTTTTTTTGTTGTTTGTTTTTGAGACAGGGTTTCTCTGTATTGTTTTGTAGCCTGTCTTGGAACTTATCCTGTAGACCAGGCCAGCCTCAAACTCACAGAGATCCGCCTGCCTCTGCCTCCTGAGTGCTGGGATTAAAGGCATTGCATGTGTTCCTCAAATTATTTTCAACTCAAAAGAAAACAAACAGTTATTGTGTAATAGCATTTTACCTAGGAAATGTCATCAAAGTTCAGAGCTGTGAGCTGGCAGTTAGATAATGTAATTAAACACTATAATATCATCCCCTCATTATGCCCTTGATTTCCTCCATGATATCATGCTAGTTCCCTGCTGTCTTCATGAATTAGTTCTATCAGACCTTTAAAGCACCTTACTAATAGACTGCAGTGAAGGGGTTTTCCAATCACTTCAGTGGGAAAATTTGCCTAAGAAGAAGAAACAGTGTTTAATACTTTGGCAGATCCACTTCACGCATATTCTGTTTTCTTTGCTTTTGGCTAGAAATAGTTACAGCAAATCAATGAAACTCTGTTAGAAACCAAAACTTGGTGGCCACTTCCAAATCAGCCTTATTAGATCTGTGAGTCAACTGATTGGTGGGATAGAAGTTAAAAATGGCCACCATCATACCCAGTACTAAGCATTACCTGCCATTAGTGTTTTATACAACCTTTCCAATTTATGAGCCTAAAACTGAGAATCCCAAAGCCTCACCTGACTACATATTGTCCCTTTCTTGTAGTTGATAATTACCTATATAAACAAGCTTTTGAGTGTGTGGAAAAGCATATCCATGTGAGTTCTTTTTCTTGTTTTATGTACTGGTTAAGATTAATAAAAGAGAAAGCAAACATGTGAATGATATAAATATAAGTAAAGTTGAAACTTTGAAAAATTATTTGCATATGTCAGAATAATTCAGCAAAGAGTGCACTCAGTCAAGCATTTGGCAATGGAAGATTGCTACATGTTTCCTTGAAGCATTTGGAACAACTTAGTAACATCCCGGTTTTATTTAAAGTCAATATAATATTTTAAATTTTGTGTTCAACAGTGCTCAAATTTGCTGAGTTTTAGGAATGCACAAATAAAAGGTGAGAAGTTTCTTAAAGGAAGGTATCAATGGAGTTTTATTTGCCTCTCCATCTCCAGCATATAGCATAGTGGTTAGTAGGTTCTCAGTAACCTTTTTCTAAAAGAGAAAAGGAGGCTAGGGGTGTAGTTAAGTTGGTGGAGTGCTTGCTTAGCATGAAGAATTCTCTAGATTCTATCCCCAGCACCACATTAAAAATAAACCAACAAACAACTTGGATTCTTAGCACTTAGGAGGTAGAGGCTAGAAGATTAGAGGTTCACTATATTCCTCGGCACTACACAGTAAATTTGGACCAGCCTAGATCTATTAGGCTATATTATTATCCATAGCTCATGTGTAGATCTTTGCCATATTTCACTTCATTAATAGGATCCTGGGGAAGTATTCTGTAAAAATCGCCTCACTGGCTTGCTAGATTACTTAGAAACACTCGGTGCTGTTGTCTCTAAGTTCCCATCAAGGTAGACCAATTGGTTGTTCATAGCTCCTGTCACTGTAGGCTAACTGGATCTCTGAGACAAGGTCTCTCTAGCTCTTTTTGTCTTTGAGTGGCAGTTAGGAATCCTGAGTTTCAAAGATTAAATTTTATCCTATCATGGAAAAGGATCTAGCCCTAGAGGACTGGTCTATGTTAAGTACATAAAGCAATTCTCAATTCCAGTTTAATAAAGGTTGACAATGAGCCTTTTGTAGAGATTTTCAGTAAGTTTTGTTTCTTACTCTAAAATTCCGTGATTGGGGACTATAGCCAGGGGTGTGGCTGAGTGCCAGAGGGGTCGTCTAGCAAGCAAGGTCCTGTGGACAACACACTATGATTTATGAGCCGGAGAAATTTGTATTTACTTATCTCTGATGTCACTGTAATTTAGTTTAGGCTGCTTAGAAAGCAGTTGAGCAATGTGTTGCACACTGTGATTCTATACCCCCACTTCTCAGGCTTTTGCCAGAGTGCTAGAAGATACAGAAAGCCAGATACAAGAACGTTATAAAGAACCCATATTTGAACCAGTCATGGTGGTATACACCTGTAATTCCAGTACTTGAGAGGCTGCAGCAGAAGGGCTGTATGTTTGAAGCTAGTCTGGGCCACACAGTAAGATCCTATCTAAAAAAACATACTTGTAAGTGACACAGATATTCAGCAACAAAGAAAATAGTTAACTTTTTAGTTTCTCTGTGATTCTAATCAGTAAGATCAAGGCAAAGCACAGAAATCCTCTAGCTAGATAAATGTAAAGGTACTATATGACTGTTACACCCAAAATATTTCACACTTAGTTTTGTTATCTGTGCTCTTTTTTATTTACTTGTTTGTTTGTTTGTTTGGGAAGGAAAAGAAAATCTTAAAATCCATCTTTTTTGTTAGCAGCCTCATAATATTCACAGCCATACATAAGATTCAATTTTGTAGATTTCTTATGGCCTGTGATCTTTTTATCTTTAGTGTGTGTTGCCAGAGGGTTTTGAAAATAGTTTCCAGAATTACATTCTTTTAAAGCCCTTCTCTTTAATTTTTTCTTTAACTATTATACATATATTTACATATATATACATATATAATATTTTGCTTTGTTTTTCTTCTCTCTCTCTCTCTCTCTCTCTCTCTCTCTCTCTTTCTCTCTCTCTCTCTAAAACTGGATGACCCTGTGAGAAAAATATTTGGTTTTCTAACTCCTGGCAGAACATTGAACATGTAATCATAAATAGCCACTGAAGAAGCCTGTTAGAGTAAACTTCCCTTATCAATGAGACCTTGAAACAAAATGTGGTAGAAATACTGGAAATAATGTCTTAAGGATAGCAAGGAGTAGGTTTTCCCAAATCCCTGTGAGCAGTGTGAAAGTCACACATATTTACACAGATATGCACACATAATACAGAGTACAGCAATAGACCTTGAACTTTTTCTTTCTTTTTCTGATGTATTATTTTAGAAATTTTAGAAGGAAAAAGTAACTGCTTTTCCCTTTGACCCATGTTATGTATTGTTCTTGTCACTTTCTTTGGGAATCATATATGTATCTTGCATCAGTCTTATGTCTCAGAATACTCATTCTGTCTTAAAATGTTAAAGGTCTTCTAGGTGTTTTATATCCATGATATTAGATATTCTTTCTTTGGATCCCAAGTTCCTGCTAATTTAGTCCCTAATGTTGGCCATTGTGAACTAGAGCTAACAAAACTTCAATTTCTAGATCTTAGAATCTATTGTCAGAACAGACTCAATGTGGTGACACCTCACAGTAAATCACCAAAGCTTTTCTGTGGGCAGATGCAGTACAAAGCATCAAATCCTGAACCTTGAACATTCCAGGTAAACTCTTCACCACTGAACCACCTCCTTAGACCCCATATCCTGTGTAGAATGATCATTCCCTAATCTAGTTATTATAACTTTCATATTTGTGAATTCATAAATCGCCTTATTACCAGTTATGTTTGGCATTTTAAATGACCGAAAATGTCTCATTAACCACTTAAAAAAATTCTGAACATGACTGAGGGCAGCACACAAGGAAAATATATTTTGAAGGAATTTAAGTGAAACCAAATAGAGTTTATTTCCCATACACAGTGATGTGGAATACTGAGCGAACCTCAATGTAGGCATAACCAAAACTTCCAGATACAGCAAATGTTGCCAGTGTGTTTGTTGTATCCCACAAACTCCATCTTTATTAGATGACTACTGACTTTAGGAACCATGTCTCTTTACATCGGGATCAAAACCTGTTTTCTGAAAACACAGCCATATAAATCTGGAGCTTTGGGAGCTTGGGAGCGTAAAGATCACAATGTGCCAACTACAAAACTGCATCTAGCGCTGAGCGGTTAAAGACCTGGTTCAGTCAGAGACAAGAAAATGACAGTGTTTCAACATACTGTGTATTGGTATGACCAGCCATACAACCCATTCCATGTGTTTACTACTTCTCAGAATGTTCTCTGACCCTGACAAATATGTATAGGTGATTCATTTGGTTTTACTATGAATATAAATATGAGCATGTACAGAGTATTCTAATTTTTCTTAATTTTCATCTAAATGAAACCTAAGTGGAAGATAGACTTGTTCTGATAAGTAATCTGATACCACCTGTCTTCTGTATCCTATTACATTTGCTGATTTATAGAGGGTGTCATTTCTTTTCACATTTATGTTCCTGTCATGCATTATTAGAGTATAGGAAATGAGTACCATAGCTCTTGTCATTCTTTATACCAATATGTGCACTGTATATCTTCCTAGTTCTGGCCTCCAGCAAGGGACAGATACATCCTAAATCCTTTATTTGTACTTTTAAACTTTTTTTTTTAAGAACAAGTATGTGCCTTTTCATGATTCTTAATATTACTACTCCCCAGATTTTTAGGGAAATCCCAGAATTGCTCTTTTTAATGTTAATTCATATCTGTGTAACATTTTTAAGGACATGTGGAGTTAACGTCAGAAGAAACTCTCATTCTGCTCACTCTGATGGTAAAGTGAGACATGAAAAGGGAAAAATGTTAATTATAGACCTCAGCATTCTGCATTAGCTCTTTTTGTTTTCCTGGTCAGAAGAACAGGTTTCATAATAGCCTAGGGGCTTGAGCTCTGTTTTTTACATTCCTGTTTGTAGACTTGCAACTGTGACAAATTCTGTTCCCCTTCAACTGGGGAAAGTTTATAATAATGCACAGCACAAATGTTACTGAACTGTGTAATACCGCTTACCTTTCACACTTTGTGTCACCTTAGATAAAATACCATCAAATTTTGACTTATCCATTGACTTATGGTAGATAATTATTTTTCTAACAGGGTTTCTCTGTGTGGCCCTGGCTGTCTTGGAATTCACTCTGTAGACTATGCTGACCTCAAACTCAGAGATCTGCTTGCCTTTGCCTTCTGATAAGGAGATTAAAGGTGTGTGCCACCAAGCTCAGCTTTTAATAGTAATTTAATTACTCAACTATTTCATATATGAGCCACAAGCACTCCTGTTAATGTTATTTAATAGTTAATCTTTTTCAAGGAAGAACTGTATTAATGAGCAACTTCAAACTATCAGGCAGAGAAACTGATTTACATATAAAAACAAACCAAAAAAATGAGCCTCTCTTAAATATTGCCTTTGAGACATCTCTGGACACCCAATTCTTCCTTGTAGGACTTCATCTGTAGATGTGGAATGAAGGTAGGAGTCTGTTTGTTAAAGCTGAATGCAGAGAGCATGCACCCTCTCCACCCTTGGGCAACCTGCCATTTTCCTCCTGTTCTCACACCTGTTCACACTAGGGCAAATAAACACTGACTAGATACACGTAGACCCTTCTCTTCCCAAGAGGAGCCCTTCAGGAAGGATAAAGAGACAAAGAGGGTGGAGATGGTCTCTCATTTGATTATCCAAACTTCTGTTTCATTTTAGTAATCTTTCATGTCTTGATGCATACAAGGAATTAAACACCTGTTTAGTAAGTTATTGATGTATCGAAAGACACAGAGTATCAAAGCTTGGAGCCTTGAATCCACCTAAGTCCTAAAGGGTACAGTTGAAATGGTTAACCAGCAACCCACAACAACATGATGTTTCAGGGCTAAAAATGGATGTGACTGAAATTCAAAGGAGGGAGTGGGTAGCCAGGGTAGCCTTAAGAAAACCAATACAAAAATGTACAGAGAAAGAAACAACAAGGGAGCCTAATAGAGCAGGTCATTGCACAAAGAATGTAGGCAGATCAGTGGACGGAGTCACTGCTTCATGAATGTAGGTTTCCTTCTGGGATGAAGATGCTTTGAAACTATACACAAGGAGACTTAGAGCTGCCTTTCTATTCTTTTTTTAATGTAGTACTGAGAATCAAACCCAGGTTCATGTGCATGATAGGCAAGCAGCTGACTGCCAAGCCACATGGCTAGTTCCTGGTTGCATAGCTTTTCCAGTGTTCTAGCCAGTGACCCTGGTCTGACCACTACACATTGTGTACATGTATTGAAATATCACACTGTACCCTACATTGTATATAATCATTATGTGTCAACTAAAAACAAAATAGACAAGAATATACTAGACACTGTTGTTTTGTAAACTCTGAAATGTTTCCTCAAAATTTAATGTTCCTGGCTTGAGAAAATCAAAGAGAAAGAAAAAAGAATCTCCAGTGTAAAAAAACCAAGGCTGGAATAGTGACTCAGCACAGCCCCGGGGGACTCCACACAAACCAACTGGAGGTGGAGAATACAGGGATATGAGCAGTCAGAAATAGGGTTGGAAATGTAGATCTTTCAGACTGATGGTAAATGGTCTGGAATGCAGATGGAGGGGTAGGGGTTTTATCTTAGCAGTGGGGAGATTCCAGATCTTAAGAAGTTGGAGATGATTTAGGCAGATTAACCTAGCAGCTGTGTGCAGAGAAAGTCATCAGGAGGCTGTTAACAAAATCTGGACTTAGTGTGTGGAACACCTGTGGGAATGAAGACAAAGGCCCACCTGAGCCATGCTCTGAAGCAAAGGCATAGTCTACACACCGATGCACACTGACCTGGAGCAAGGGGAAGACAGCTCTGAGATGAGATTGCCATAGGATTCAAGCATATGATTTGACCTTTCATAAAAGTATCCACAGTATATTACCGAGAGAATGTCCTTCACACTCACATTAGCTCCATACTGTCCTGAAGAATAAACTATTCTGTGGACTTGTCATAGATTTTAGGGTACCCTCCCTGTGTATCACTTTACATGTTGGACACAGAGGCTATAACAGTAGGCAAGACAGAGCTGGTCCCTTTCTTTATGGAACTATCACACAGTCTTTATTTATCAAAGGATAGCCAGCCATTTAGAAAAGCCATAGTTCCGCTCAGTGTAAGGAAAGAATTGTAATAACTATAGCTCTCTAGCAGTGGGAAAGGCTGCTGAGTGAGCAGAAAATGCTTTGTCATTAGAGTCCAAATGAGTCTTTTCTAAGATGGCTTCCCTTACATACATCTTTTATAATTAGCTACTTTGGAACATTAACATATGCTAAGTTTTTAGCTTTTTCATCATTGTAAATAAGTTTATTTGAATGTGTGTGCAAATTCAAATTGAATGTATCCTACACTTAGGTCCACAACTGGATTACTGGATTGTGTGTGTGTGTGTGTGTGTGTGTGTGTGTGTATTGTTGGGAACCGAAACCAGTCTCTCCTATATGCCAAGCACATGCTATACCAATGAGCCTCACACCCCTACACTCTGTAGTTCTCCAATTCTTTTTAAAGAAACTATTATTTTCCAACGCTTTCACAGCCTTTCATTTATTTCCAATTTTAATATTTATAGTAAGTTCCTCTTTCACGTGATGTTTTTCACAAGTAATGCAAATTTCTGCAGAAGTGAGTTACGTAAATCCAAGTCAAGCTGCTGACCTTTAAGTCATTTGTTTTTCACTCCTGTGATGTAATGGCATGATTGAACAAAACTTGATATGACTACCCACTTGAGGATATCTATGGGGTGCCATTTTTTGTTTGTTTGTTTTGTTTTTAAAAATTAGTTCTTTGAGAATTGCATACAATGTGTTTTGATCACATTCACTCCCCTCACTCCTCAGATCCATGTCTCCTTCAATGTCCACTCAACTTTGTGTCCTTATTTTATTTTTACCTATCAAGTCCAGTTTGTGCTGCCTGTGTACTGTTGGATGTGTGACTTTCCACTGGATCATGGTAGAGCTACCAGGGACTACACTCATAATAGAAACTGACTCTTCCTCTCCCAAAAGCTACCAGTTTCCAATAGGTTCTTAACTAGGGGTGGGACATGGTGCCTACCTCCCTTTTCTATGATGGAGTGGGATGCTGTTTTGATATGTGAAAATAGATAGCTTTTATTATTCAGACTATTTGATTTAGTCATTACAAACATCAAATTGTTTCTTTCAATGTCTAATACCTAAATGTAATACTTACTGATGAGTTGCACTTTATAACATTGTAACTTTAGAATCTTATAAATAGGAGTGATATCCTCAGTATACTTTTTGAGAAATGCTAGAATGTTCTAACCCAGATGAGGGGCATTTTTTTTTCACAGGATTTATTTTAGTGCTTATAATGTCAGGTGAAGAAAGAGGTTGGCTGCAGAAGAAAAAAATGCATTTCATTTTATCCCTAGTAAAATAACTTGTTAAAAGCTGACACTCCCCGTTATGGTGTGTGAATAAAACAGGTTATACTTTTCACCAAAATGCATACAAAATTTTAACATGTGCTTAGAACTTTAGATGTCTGATCTACTATCACTTCACAAACTGAAAAATGTTCAGTAAATATTTGAGTTTGTGAAGTGATAGTAGATCAGACATCTCAAGTGAAACATTAGTGCCTGAATAGGCATAGTAGTAAGTAGGGAAGAGTTTGGGCTTTGAGAAAAGCTACTTTCCTTAAGGTGACATTTAGATGTAATTACCAATTTGAAAGTTTGGGCTAGTTTGGTGGTATCTTAATGTCTATGCAGTATTTAAAATGCCAATGGTAGCTAATCCTGATGGTTAAATTCAAAGTGAGTAGCTGAATCTGAGCACGCACATTATTACTGCTGAATGGCCAGAACCACTGAGCCTCCCCTCTCTTCTGTCACCTTCTCTTCTGCCCTTTTCCTTGCCTTGTTTTCTCCCTTTCTTCTTTTTTTATATCCCCCTCTCTTTCCCCTTTCCCCTCCCTCATTCTTCCTCTTTTCCCTCACTCCTTATAGTAGCTCTGGTTATTAGTCCCTCTTCCTTGCACTATTTTTTCAATCCTGAGGCTTCTTATATTCTTTTTTCTGGGGGTTTTACAACTGCTTCTTCTGAAGATCCTTCCTTTGCATCTCTGTTTCTCAATGTCTATTATTATCTCTCCCCTTAGTCAAGACTTTGACTACAATGTAAAACTAATATGTGCTTTTAATCTACCAACCAAAAGAGCAAAAATAGGGATGCCTTTATTCCTAAATTTTTGCTGGTCTTTCTGACATTGTGATTTCCATTGATTGTTTTCCAAATGTATTTTTAAAGTATCAAATTGCTAATTCTTAAACTGTCCAAAGAGGATCAATAGGCCTTGATTTGCTGGTGTCTTAGTTAAGGTTATCATTGCTTTGATGAAACATCATGGCCAAAAAGCAAGTTAGGGAGGAAAGAGTTTATTCGGTTTACCCTTCCACTGTTCATCATTGAGGAAGTCAGGGCAGGAACTGAAACAGGGCAGGATTCTGGAGGCAGGAGCTGATGCACAAGGCCATTGAGAAGTGCTGCTCACTGGCTTGCTTCCCATGGCTTGCTCATCCTGCTTTCTTATAGAACCTAGGACCAGTAGTTCAGGGTGGCACCACCCAAAATGGACTGGGCTCTCTCCCATCAATCACTAATTAAGAAAATGCCTTAGAGCTGGATTTTAAAGAGGTATTTTTCCCAATCAAGACTTCTTCTCTGATCACTCTAGCTTGTGTCAAATTGACATAAACCCAGCCAGCTTGTTGAAGTAACTTCTGATTATTTGTTAACAATTTTTGTTTTTACACTTCTTTTCCAAACACCACAGAGAGCAGATGATCCTTGAACCACTGATTTTGAGTTGTGTCCTCCCTCACATGTGCAGTTACACAAGAGTCTGCCATGTTCATCCTGTAGCTCCTTGTCTAGAGCACCAGTAATGAATAACAGATGCTCAGCAGATAACTGCTGCTTTAATATCTCATACCCACAGTTTGAATCTGTTTCCCAGTATTCAATAGCTTCTTAACTCTCTGTGTAAAATTACTCATCAGGGCAACTTAGTTTGTAAATTATTAATAAGTGGAAGTGTGTGATTTCCTGCTCAGAGCATTTTTTAACCATTCATTGTCCTGCTTAGCTTATCACATAGTTTAAATCTTTAACCAAAATATCACTTAGTCATCATGATGAAGGACTGTTTCTTAATTAACTCAAACAACAAAAAGATAAGCTAGTTATTGAGAGTTATCATTAATAGTTATTGATCAGCAATTCTGTTTCAGGCTCTATTTAAAGCACATTGATACACTATTTTATTTTATTCTACCAACAGTCATATATTATATATAATGCTAAGGTTATATACTGGGATGGGATATAGTTCAGGAGACAGAATGTGCCTGGCATACATAACACCATGGGTTCCATCTCCAGAACTGCATAAACTAGGGGTGGTGGCACATGTCTATATCTCAGCCCTTGGGAAAATCAGAAATTCAAGGTCATCCTTGGGTACATAGTGAGTTTAAGCATAGTCTGACCTACAGGAGACCTTGTCTCAAGAGAAGATGGGTGCGTGTTGTGTATTTCATATAGTCCTCAGGTCAGTAAAGAAATAGGAAGAAAAAAGCTAACCTGCCAAATGAGAAAGCTAGGATTTGAACTCAAGCAATCTAAACCCAGCCACCAAGTCCTGCACAAGAGCCTAATTTTACAGTATCTGAGTTTCCAGGGAATGAATTATCTACAGATACACACCCCACTGCCATCCCTGTGTAACAATTAGATGTAATGTGGGCTAGTTGTTCTAGTTCACTGAAAATCAGTTTAGCATGTGATAGTGACTTGAAAATACAACATGCCTTTGTGTTGTTTGTGACAAGGCAAGTGAAATCACAAAATCTTTAATGTATATTCAGAAACTCCACTATTACTTAAAATCAACCACTGGGAGCAGGACAACTACTGTTGAAATTCTCTCTCTCTCTTTCTCTCTTTCTCTGCCAGGCAGTGGTAGTGCAGCCTTTAATTCTAGGCAGAGACAAAAAAAATCTGAGTTCAAGGCTGACTTGTTCTACAGAGCAAGTTCCAGGACAGCCAGGCCTACATAGAGAAATCCTGTCTCGAGAAAGGAAAAAAAATCCCCCCTCACCTTTTTTTTCCACCTCTGCTTTTTAATACAAATAAAATCACTTTATTTTGTTATCTGAGGATACAAGAGTCTACTGAATAGTAATATATATATATGTATGTATGTATGTATGTATGTATGTATGTATATAAAAATCTAAGAAAGGTTAACTGGCCTTGGTGGAGTTACACCTCTAAAGAATCAGTCTTCATGGTGAGAGGGCATAAGTCAGTGAAAAGTCCAGTGGAGTTTGCATCCATGGGAGCTGGTGCCAACATTTATATGAAATAGAGTATTTGCACATAATCTATCCATATATTCCTATTGTTCTAAATTGTCTTTAGATTATCTCTTATGTCTAATACAGTGTAAATGCCAAAGAAATTGTTCTACTGTATTGTTTAGGGAACAATAACAAGAAAAAGGTTGTTACAAATTCAGTACAGGAACAGAATTTTAGAATGTTTATTTATGATATTCATGGATATGTGTGATATGTGGTACACATGCCACAACATGAGTGTAGAGGTCAGAGGATGGCTTGTGGAGTTTGTGCTCTCCTACCTTTCCATGGAGGGCTGAATTGAAGTCATCAAATGCTTTTCTGTTGAGCTAGCTTCCAGGCAATGGATTAAAATATATATACATATATTCTCAGAGTGTAGTTGGATAAACTTTGGGATACAAATCCTCAGCCATGGAGGAATGACTATATTTATCCTGGAATAAAAATTACTGAAGGCGAGTGCGTAATAATTTCACTATAACCCAAGATAAATGATAAATGGGTGTTTATTAGGAAATACCCAGATAATAATAAAGAATGGCTGCAACTTTTCTCTGCCCTTCTGATCAGAACCGCTAACCCAAGAGAAAGAGACTGTGAGCTCAAAACTTCATGCTTCTCTTTCTGCTTCCATCTGCTTGAACAACCATGCCCAAAGGGGTGTGGCCACCATTACAGGTTCACAGGCTACACTGCTACAAATACTAATTTGAATATGTTTGCATACTTTCTACCTTCCCCCAACACACTGTAAGGAACAATGTGTGACAGAACAAGACCACTTTCCCTATCTTTAAGAAAAGATACAGCTCAGTTTGCCTAGCATGTATGAACTCCTAAGTTCAATCTGTGATAATCATGCAGGTGTGTGTATGTATGCATGTCTGTGCACACACACACACACACACACACACACACACAATCTTCCCATGTCAGTTCCTAGACTTTTGTGATAAAGTATTAGTAAAAAGGCACTGGCCTTGTGGTGCTGATGAAACTGTAAATTGATGTGCTAAATCAAGGCTCAAAGAAGAAAAGGAAAGACCTTGAGTTTGCTAAGCTGGGAATGGAGGAAGTAGTTAAGTAGCAGGGCTTTAGGGGAGACTGCAAAGAATGTGAAAAGAATTGACTGACAGCAGAAAGGGCTACTTGTGGGTATGAACTGAATCCTATTTACTGGATTTTTCAAAGACCCAGGAAAAACCTTGGAATTGTCTTGACTGTTTTGAAGAATGGAAAATGTTCTCATTAAGTGATCAGTTGTATTATCTTTTAGTCCTCCCCACCTCCTGCCTCAGCTTACCTATACTCCCCAGGCTGAGGTCCACCTTCCCAGTCCAGATTCGTTAATTGTGCTTCTTTGATATTTCAGAGGGAGAAGATAGGTTTGCTTGGCTTGCGTTGAGTTTGAGATACTGGGAGCAAGACATGGGTGTTCCAGACATAGCAGCAAAAAAAAGATTTAGAACTCTTTCTTGTTTAATTAGTTTGGGTTTTGTTTGTTTGTTTGCTTGCTTGTTTTTGAAGCAAGAGCTTACTGTGTAGCTTAGACTGGCCTAGAACTCATGGTCATCTTGACTCAGCTTCATAAGACTGCCCACCATGTCTTCCTCAAACCTCTTGAAAGGAGCTTAGAAACTATGCCAAAGAAGGTGTGCCATTCTCAAGAGTAGA
This sequence comes from Phodopus roborovskii, assembly GCF_943737965.1. Taxonomy (NCBI): domain Eukaryota; kingdom Metazoa; phylum Chordata; class Mammalia; order Rodentia; family Cricetidae; genus Phodopus; species Phodopus roborovskii. Next base: position 7,825,737 of record NW_026126578.1, read on the forward strand.
AAGAAGAAAGCCAAAGAACTTTTAGAGTTTAATAGTAGGAAAATCTCAGAAAGAACAAGTGCAAGAGACTAAGAAGTAGCTGGAAGGCAGGATGAAGCAGCAGTATTCAGGAGTCTACTCTGACCAGCTTGAAGAAATGTACAATCTAAGAGTTTTACTAAACCAATTGTTGTAGAGACTTCTTATTAAGTGTTGAATTATGTGAACTTGCAATTTGACAGGTTATGTTAAAAATAAAAGATACACACAAAAAATATATTTCCTAGCTCTTACTTTGCTGAGATTTGTCATCTTATTGTGTCTGTGTGATGGACACTCTACCTCAGACATCATGTTGGAAGCTTGAAACCCATGTATTACACCATAGAAACTCACAAATCCTCAAGCCAGAGCATTCTCGTCATGCTAGGAGGGCTAATTAAGCATTTTCTAGCATACCATTGGAAAACAGAGTAGAAATCAAGAAGTCTAATGGGTTAACAATGAGGCAGTTTGTAATTAGTTTCGGTAGGAAGCTGTGTAATATCACCCCAGTGCAATGTATGGAGGAACAGAAAAAGGCAAGTGATTAATTCAGTGTTGTGGTGAAGTTAGAAATAATAAAGCTAAGTGGGTTTCTGTTGATGATGTTATTAATTAGTTGTAAAGCTTACAGAGTAGTTATATCTTAACGTCTTTTATAAACCTCCAAAACACACAACATACACATTTATTTTGTAGTGAAACTTTCACTGTTATAAAAGGACCTGGTTATTTATAGACCACACCTCAGGAAATGTCACTGTCATATTTCACAATTAAGACCATATTAGTTGTAAGTTTGAGACATATTTTTGTTATTAAACTTTCTTAGTGTTTCAAATAAATATTGTCAAGAAAAAATGTCGATTAGTACTATTTGATGCTGAGCTTTGAGACCCAATTCCTTGAGCATGCTAGGCAAATGTTGTACCACTAAGATACATCTCCAGACCAAAGACAGAATTATATAGAGTACTGTTTTTGTATGTTTTGAGATAATCATATGGCTTGTTTGAAAATTAGGCTAATGCCATTAAATGAAGTTATCAATTTTAGGTATTAAATTGCCTTTGCTTTTCTGAGATAAATTCAATTTGATCACAGTAGTTTATTTTCTAGCATATGATTAAATTAATTAGCTTTACTTAACTTTTAAATTAATATTAATAAATAGGACTGATAATTTTCAGTGAGTTTTGTTACATATATATATATATATATATATATATATATATATATATATATAGTGTGGTGTGTGCACATGGTGAAGATTAGAGGACAACTTGTGGAAGCTGGTTCTCTCCTTCTACCATGGGGATCCTAGAATTGAACACAGATCATCAGGCTTGCCAGAAAGCTCCCTTACCTACTCAGCAATTTCAATAGACGTTTTTTAATGTTTCTTTTGTGGGGAGGGAGAAGTGTCAAACTTTTATATTAGTATTATAGTACTTAATAATTAATATTGTCAATGTAAAAGTATTTACCCATAGTTTAAATATGATATCTCTTTCTGCAGCATTTTAAAAGAACATCTGTAAAATTACTTGTTGGGAGAGGGTTTTGTTTTGTTTTGCTTTTTCATCAGTGATAGACATTGACCCCAGCGACTTGTGGGTAATAGGCAACTTGTCTAGCATTGAATTACACCTGAAACCTTTTGGGTATATAAATCTTGGATAAGTTTTCAATGATTTCCTTTTTCCCTATCTCTTGGGTCAATTTTCACTGTTCATTCCATTTCAGGTAAATTAATCTGAATAAATTGCTCTTGACCTGCATTATTATCAACTGTGATTCTAGTAGAAAGACTTAGTTCAGGATTTCTTATATGAAGCAGTTGAATGAGTAAGCAGAAATAGTCTGGCCTATTATGTGTGAGTTTTGTGTAAGTGCAAAGCTGTGATCTGTTTCTTCACAGCCTGAGTCTCCAGGTTTTAGGGATTTAAATGAAACTGACCATCCAATGAGCATAACATAAACATAGAATGTGAGGGAGGCGGATACACTATCCTCCAATTGCTCTGTCTTGTGTCTGTAGACTACACCTTGAAGACACAGAGCAGTCCGAGTGGATCCAGAGAGTGGGATGGGGTATGGGTGATGGTTGGAATACTGCCTGTCTCCAGAGGTAGTAGCAGCTGGCCTTGTTTTCTGTTTGATCTAACACTTGGGGTTACATGCCTTGACTAAATAGTAGTTTCCATATACTTTTATGTATTTATTTTTAAGAGAGAGAAAGAACATGAAATTGGATGGGAAAAGGATCAGGGAGGATATATAAGATGGGAAGTAATATGATCAAAATGCAGGTGTGAATATTTTTCAAAATAATAAATAATTGTTACTTTCTTTTTATATAATTCTTAATGAAATCATATATATTTAAGGAGGACTGGGAGCAACTATCAAGAAAATTAACATTGCTTAATCTTAGCATAGAATCTTTAAATTTTTTGAAGTAGTGGTTTTATTGATTAATTTCTTTATTGATATTTTTCTTTTATTTTCATATGCCTGAATCTCTTTTTAAATCTTACCTTACATGCTTTTTTAAAAGTCAGAGAAGTGATTTCTTATAGGTAAAGCTGTTTTCCACGTGTTAAATGTGCTATGCCTGAAAAGCAGTTTCTGTGTGGACACTGCCTTCACTGTTGACTAGCAAATTAGAATGTTTATGCAAATCATTGTGGTGGAGGTCAGCAGTCACAGCCAAAAGACAAAGCATACAGGCAGAAAGTGCTGACAAATGAGCTCTTCCTGTAGAAGACTGTCCAGCTCTGAGAACAGAACTACAGTTTACTATTGATACTGAGACACTGTTACAACTCTCCTGTTTCCAAGCAATAGTACTAAGCAGTACTGGGGAACACCAACAGGCAAAGTTTGCTAGCTGTAGTTCATGTGCTTTTATGTTAGAAATAACAGAATGGGAAAACTATTCATTTCATTATGTAATATTTTTATACCATGTATCAGTTAACAGAACAGTTTCTGTCAGTTCCAAGAAGTCAGAAAAGCAAGCATTGGAGTCTTGTGTGTGTCAGAGTGTGCAGAAGGTTGGGTCTGCATGCCGGGGCTCTCCGGCCCTCCTGATAAGGCTCTTGGCACCGGATGCTGTTTTGTCTTTACTGAATGTCCTATTCTGGGCTCCCTGAGCATTTTAAGAGACGAGGATGTGAATCACTATTTAGACAATCTGCTCCCTGGACCTTTCTCTGAAAAGTCTGCTTGGTGTGTACTGCATCTTCTATACTGAAGCAGGCTGGGCACTCTACTATGACCTTAGACTTCTCAACTATGTTGCTTCCAGATAAAATCAAATTTCAGTAAACATCAGCTTTGCAATGTATAACTATTATCAAACTTGCATCACTCTCTGCTCCGGAACTGGATATGGACAGCAGGCCTCCTTGTATGGCTTCTATCAGTAAGCTATACCCAGAGCCCTCAGCCCTCTGTCTTTTAAGGTTGCTAATCCCTTTAAAAATCTAGTTTTTCCTAAGTCTGAATGATGATATAGTTATTATTAATATTATATGTTAAGTATATGCAACAAAAGAAAAGGTTTCTATCATGTCAGTGATCTGACTGATAAATGGAGAGAAGATCAAGTGCCCATCTGTCTCTTTTGTGCAACCATTCTGAGATTTTTTTTCATCCTTCGTAATGCACAATGAGTCATTTGATGGTATGTTAGTTATTTCTAGAGCATATAAAGCTTTATATGCACAGAAAAACAAATACTGGGGTGAAAATTAATGTGTCTATTTGCATTTTGGTAGCCTGGGTTCTCTGAGGATTTTGAGTGCCAATGAAGTTTGAAAATATTATTTCTTTTTAATATTCAGATTTGAAAGAAGCTAACTGTGAACCACTGATACCCAAGAAGGACTTTTTTTAAAACAAGGACCACCCTTTACTGGTATGTACATCAGAATTTATTATATTACACTTGCATTTGAAAACCTTTTTTTAAAAAACTGCATCAATACTTTCTCCTACATAATTTTCCTGTTAGTCAGGTTTCATAATAGCATACTTGCCTAAGACAAAACAAAGATAAGAAAAAAGTTGGGTATAACACAAATCTTTAAAAATAACCCTTTAAACCCTTATTTTTATACCCATGACTCTAAGTTGCAATATTTTAGATTTTTATACTTATGATTAAAGTTAAATAAATGTATCTTGTCTGTTCCTCATAGGCCATTCAGCCCTAACCTCTGGTCAGACAGAAGTAGGCTCATATATACCAAACATGTTCTTTTCAAAGAAAATTTCTGACTTTAGCTTGTACTAGTATGGGGTATGACTTCAGGGCCTGTGGATAAAGTTCTGGGAAATCCATCATACCTTCTAGACCTTGTCCTAGTGTGCTAATGAAGTTCTTAGTCCCCAAGTGTGCCTTTTTGCCTGGAGGCATGGTACTCTGAAACTTTATGTAGTTTTAGAATTATTGATTATAGTCAACAAGGAAAGTCACAGGATGGTCCATTTTTCTGAAACCTGCAGATGCATTGAAAAAAGAACTGTCAGGTAAATACACTCACAAACCAATGCAGACTGTGTATGCATGTGTGTCAGTGCATGTTGCATGTTCCTTAGCTCTGTCCCCTGAAAGGACCTAGATAAGAGCCTCCTCAGTAGCAAACCAAACAGTGGTGTCCAAATGCCTTTTTCTCCCAAAAGAAACTACAGCTCTTTATAGAAGAGGTTGATTCCAAAGTTGGAGCAAAAACAGTCCAGCATAAGCAAGCCTGGAGGCCCATGTGGTACCAGAAGCCAGGGTGTGCTCCCAGAGAGTCAGGGTGGGTGGAGAGAACCCAGAAGTCAAAGCTGAGACAATTTGAGCAATAAAATAACTAACTGTGGAACTGCATTATTGCTCCCCAAGTGAAATATATGCAAGAGTTCTGACTGGTGTAAATAATTACAGAGTAAATGAATAAATGGAGGCGGAGACAGTGATGGTTCTTCGTTACAGAACTTAGTAAGAAGTGAGGGCAGTAGAAAGTCATTATCAGAGAACCATAACAACCTTTGCTACAGGCTGGATCCACCAATAAACACTGACTTTAGTGGGTGTGTAAGAACTTAGGGAGAAACAGGATATTTGCACAGCTTCCAAGTATTTCCCCCATGTATGTTAATTACAAATGGGAATGAAGAGACTTACAGTGCAGAGTCCTGGCAGACACCAACCATAGCCAAGCAGCCAAGGTTCAGTACCAACAGTAGTAAGACAGTAAGCTGTCTGCCCTGAGAGATGTCCTGAGAGAGACACAGAACATATTTGGTATTCTTCCCAAAACTGACCTGAGCTGAATCATAAGAAAGCATTAGACATACTCTGAATAGTTTAAGAATACCTGAGCAACATGCTTCAACAGCATCAGAGGCGTAAAATGCAGGCCAAAATGGGTACTATCACAGTCCTAAAAAAAGGCAAGGAGACATGGCAAGAGAATGTAGTGCATCCTGAAGCTGACAAGGAACTAATACTAGGGAGAAAGCTGGAAAAAATCCAAACAAAGGGGCAAATATTATTATATCAGTTTATTTTTTATAATTGTGAATATGTGAATTGGTGGGAAAGATTCACAAGATGGATCTGTCATCTTTTTATATTTTCTGTAAGGCTTAAGTGAAATCACTTCTCAGTTGTAAAATGTTTTGGTTGTGATTTTATTTATTAATTATTTAATTTATTACAGTTCTGGGGATCAAATTCAGGGTCTTGCATGTTCTATGTGAGCATTCTACCACTGTTACATCCCTAACCATTAAATGCAAAGTTTTTAAGTCACATGAAAATCTTCTAATAATTGTTCTCCTTGCTTTCCACTAATTGATACAAGTAGAATTTCTGTTTGTAATTCATAAATAAGCCAGAGGTATGAAGCAGGTACAGTCCCTTTTCTCTAGAGTGGCTTGTGGGTTTGTTTTATTTTGTTTATGCTAGAGTCTAAACCCTGTTAAATGCAAGCTAAGCAGCTTTCTTCCACTGAGCTGCCCTCTTACCCTCTGTTCTCTTATACATTCCCACCCATTTCTTTACAAACCTGTCTCTGTTCACTCTGCTTCAGATAGCAGCCAGTTACTTGCATCTTCTTTGAAAACCACAGGAGTGTCCAGGACAGCTGAAGGCTAGATCAAATGCTCAGCATGTATGTGTCTGGGGATAGGGGAAAACAAATCCCAACTTCACAAATCTGTCTGTACCTCCCTGGGAAGTAACTTTAAGCAAACTTTTCAATCCAGCTGGGGATGGGATAGGATTCAAATGTTCAAACAAGAACCTCACAAGTTTTGTTTTTGTTTTTTAAATCTCATCCATAAGTTATTGTTCCCCATTCTTTATTGCCTAGAATCTTATATTTAAGCAATGAGATGGGAGAAGACAACTTGTTATTGGAAAGAATGTCAGGGAGTGCAGCGAGTACAAGTAACACTAAGAGAGCTTAGATACTTAAAGGAAATCAGTAATAGATTTTGTTTTCTTTGACAATTGATTTAACCTTAGAAAAGTCTAAAGTGATTTAAAACAGAGAGAACAAACCCTTCAAAATGACGCAAATACACACTTTGGCACCTGGAAGAGAGATCTAAATTCAGTTATTTGGCATGAAAATTAAATGCTAAATATTTGGAATTTGACCCTGATTTTTTTTTAACTTGCTTACATGTTTAACCAACTTAGTAAACTACACCAGTTAACAGTTTTAGGTGAAAGGAAGACTAGCATAATACATACCTAATGCAGTGAGATGCATAGAAAGTAGAGTTAGGACTACTGAGGCTGGGGGCCAAGAGTGAGGCATGAAAGTGAAATGGGAACAGTTTCTGTTTTGTAAGCTGAAAAAGTTCTGGTAATGCCTACTCATCATTGTGAATGTACTTAACACCACAGAATTGACATTTCAAAGTGACTTAAAACATGTCAAAATGGCTAAAATGGTAAATTTGTGTATATGTTACTATAATAGAAAAATGAAAAAGAGATCACAGAAGTCTTCAGTAGTTACATTCCATTTCTTTGCTATAGCACCTTTACCCTTGGGAAGGTTTTGTTTTTAAACCTAGGGAGGGCTTTCTGAACATAATTTGCCAACTGGCAGTTTAAATGGCCCCTGTGCCATAAATTGTAAAGTTCAAAGAAAAATCCAATGAGTTGCTTGTGGGTTAATTTACAACTAAGGTAGATCAATCTATACAAAGAAGAAAAGCCCCCATAAGAAATACGTTAACAGATGGTAAGGGAGAAAAGAGTGCAGATAAAAGACACTTGAATTTGTTTGGTCCCAGCGATTTTATGACAGAGGAATTCAACTATAGTTGTACTGGGTAGAGCGAATCACAACTATGCAGTATTGAGGCATGCTCTCTGTGCACAGCTTGCCTAGCTGACCTGCTGTGCCTGAATTCAGTGCTTCAGGTTGAAACACAGATCATACATGGCATTTAAACCTTAAGGGTAGGCAATTGGTGTGTTCACAGCAACATGTAAAGCTAACATAAATTGCTTTGAATTTTAGCCAGTGGGTCTGTTTTACTTTACTGTTTTCCCCTTCTTTTTTTTAAAATTTGTTTGTTCTGGGGATTATACCCAGGGCTTTCCAGATTCTTTACACACTTTATATGGAGCGTCAGTCAAGGCTTACTGTCATTTCTTTTCTTTTCTTTTTTTTTTTTTTTGTTTGTGTTTTTTTAAAACTAACTTTTAATAAATTTAATTATGCATAGGTATGCATATGCATGTGAAAGCCAGAGGTGTTGGATCCCCTGGAGCTGGAGTTACAGATAGTTGTGAACTGCTTGATGTGGATGCTTTGAACTAAACTCAGGTGTCCTGGAAGAGCAGCAAATGCTCATAACCAGTGAACCATATCTCTAGTCCTTTTGTTGTTTTGTGAGACAGGACTTCATGTACTCTAGACTGATGGGGAAGTCACTGTATATATAGCTCAGGCTGTCTTTACAATTGTGGCAATCTTCTTGCCTTACCTCCAAAGTGCTGGGATTTCAGGCCATACACACTCCTACCTGCCATCCATCTATCTATCTGTCTGTCTGACTGTCTATCTCAGTGTCTGCCTCTCGCTTTAAGAATGAGTTTCATCACAAGGTTTTCATACATATATACAATGTAACTCTATCATATTCATTTGTCCCCTTTATCCCTCTTATCACTTCATTCTAAACATTTTTATTCTTAAAAAGCTATGAAAATATGTTTAAAATAAAAATATCACCACCACACAAAACTCCCTCCCACAATTTTTCTAGTTCTTGTTAACAGGAACACGTTTTCCCAGTTGTATATCCCACTTGTCTCATCTTTCTCTAGTTTCTGTCTGACTTTCAGATGTGTTGTTATGTTATGACAACAAGGCTTTCCATTGTAGTGACTGTAGTGGCATTACCTAGTTTACTAAGCCAGATTTTAGGTGATGTTTTGTTGTTTGTTTGTTTTGATTTGATTTTTGGATGTAATAAACTGCTTATGCTATTTCATGGCACATATTTCATTTCATTTTCAAGGTTGTCTTCTTCAGGTAAGAGGAATTGCTCGTGGAAGTGCTTGGGTAATTATATTGTTCTTGCTTCATTAGGGTACATTAATAACAAATGAACAAGTTCAAATGACTTCTTTTTCTTTGTTCTTCGCCTCCCAGATGCTAGGATTAAAGGTCTGTATCTCACCATAACCAGCTTGTTTAAATAAATTAGCATTTACCAGTGTTATTTGTGATTATGTGATAATAGAGGGATGTGGGGAGTACAAAGTTTACCAGTTATTTAGGAATAAAATAATATAAGTTTTATTGTTGTTTTCTTTTCTAAAACAAAACAATGAAAGCAAGGTTGGTTATAGCTTCCTAGTATGCACAAGCACTTGAGCCCCATCCCTAGCAGTCAAACAAACAAACAAACAAACAAACCCTACCAACCAATAAAACCAATAATTGACTTTATGGCAAGGATTATTTCTTGCAAAATATTTCCTGGGGCTACACAAATTTGAATACAATGTAATACTACTGCATGTATTGATGACTCAGAGAAAGAAATAACAACTTATGAAAATGTAGATCTAACCAAATAGAATTCAACCCAACTTTGAAATTCTAGATAATTAGTAAAGCATAATACAGGCCTGTAATCCCAGCACTCAGAAGGCTGAGACAGTGAGATCTCAAGTTCAAGGCCAGTTTGAGCTACAAAGGGAGATCATGTCTCAAAAATATTTTTTCATCAATTGAAACATTATTATAGAGGGCTAGAGAGATGGCTTAGTGATTAAGAGTTCAATTCCCAGCACTCACATGGTTCCTCATGTAGTCTGTAATTCTAGTTCCAGGGGAACCAGTGCCCTTTCTGGCCTCCTTAGGCAGCAGGCATACACACAGTTTGCATACATACACGCAGACAAGCACTCATACACATAAAATAAAAATAAATAAATCTTCAAAAACTCTTAACTATTTTAAGGGGATAATGGTCTCAGCACCTTGAAAAAAATTCCACTATTTTAAATTTATAATTTAAATATTTGGAAGAATAATTTTAGGATAAAGAAAGCATAAGAGGAAAACAAGATAGAAACATTTACAGTTAAAATGAATAGGAAAAATATTAAGTTGTGGATGAAATTCCTTTTTATTGTTAACTCTTTCAGAGGTTAAGTCTCTTCATTATCCTCTGTCCCCAATTTTATTTGTCTTTAAAAAATAAAAGTGAGTATGTATGTATGCACATGCCTGTGTGTGCCTGTCCTTTGGTTCCTGCCAGTTATTTGTATGTTGCAAATAATGCCATTTATTCTGTGGGGCAAAGGGAAAGCAGCTGTGATCGCTTTCATTTTATTTTAGTTTTTTTTTTTAAGCTTATGAACTCCTTGTTCTCTAGATCCTATGATCTGAAATCATTTAAATTATTTGATGTTTTTAACCTTTTATACTCCCAGTAGGCAGGGCATAGGAAATTAAGTGACGTAATAATAATCTTTAAAAGTCACAAGACTTAGCCAGGACACAAAACAATCAGGAATAAATTTCTGGGAAATACCGTAATGGCATGAGTTTTCTTTTCTTTTGTTAGCAAGCTACATGGCTTTTCCTTTCAAATCCAAGAACATGTATTGTGGTCTCCTTTTAAGATTTCATTTTCATCAGCATCACAGAAATATATATTTCCCTGAGTTTACTCACTTATAATTTGTGATTGCTTTTGCTTATCTGTGAAGGAAGTACAGCAGCTCCCACTGGGGAAATACCATGTTAACTTGATCCTAAAATAAGAAATCTAAGGGAAAGGTCACATCCTAATAACTTGTGCAAATCTAAATTCCCATGGAGCTTTGAAATCATTTAGTAGGAGTTGAGTATTAACAATGTGTTATTGAATTTCTTCCAGAGAGTGTCATAAAACCAAAGCACTTCTGTGTCCAGAAATGACCACTGAAGTTTAAATACAATTACAAGTATAGTTTTGTTAGTTCTCTACAATAAATACCAGAGAAATTTAACATAACTAATAAACCACAAAAATCTGTTTTTGTTATTTTCACTGGAACTGTAAGGATTGTTATTGGGAAGTAGTATAATTACATGCGATGAGAGTGGCCTTTCCTGCTACTGTAGATACACCTCATACACAGCTGTTTATTAACTGACTTCTAGAACCTACTATATAATGCCAGAATAAAAGCACTGCCTGGGGAATCAGCTGTGGTCTCTTCCGTAAACTGGTTAGTTCTAAAGACTTCAGACCTCTTAAGAGTATTAGCATAATCATGACTTTCACTGTTTTCCCACAAAAGAAATAAAAGCAGAGAGAAGTGAGTCATTTCACTCTATACAGCTCATGTCCATAATCTTCTACACACCACAGTCTGACCCTTCTTACTGCCTAGTCTAAATCATTTCTGGAAAGGGTGGAATTTTCATGGAAACCAACACATTATACCAACACATCATATGTGGAGATTGTGTTTACAACAAGAACTGTCATCTAGAACATAATAATTTTTTTTTCTGAAGATGTTAGGAAAATGTCTTAGAAATTTCTTTCCTTATTGATTTGGATGAATGTGCATTATTTATCCCTGAGTCTCTCCTTAAATTATTGCAAATTAAAGCAAAGCACTGAGTGTGCCTTTTGTCTTTTTATGGGTTTGTGAGCTTTGTCTTTTGAGGTACTGTTATATATTTGTTTCATGATGATTTGAGCTTCCAGTAATTAAAGATTAATAGGGATATATCTGGGTGTCTTATTTCCTGGGACTCAGTCTGTGGCAAGAGCTAGATGTTTGCTAAGATTATTTACATATATCTGCATTTGTTTTTCAACTTCAGACCTCATAGTAAAATAATACATATGATAAGAAACACACAGTTTACTTAGGGATTTGGGTATATGTGTTGTTCAATGATTGAGTCCATGCTTAGCATACATGAGGTCCAGTCCCTAAACACCAAAAACAAAATAAAAATAAAAGTAACCCAGAACAACAACTTATTTGCTTAACTGTTTATCTATGTGACATGAGTTCAAAGAATTCCTGCAACTCTTCAGTATCTCATTAATAATCTTCACTCAGGAAAAATACTAAGTTCATTCTTCATGTTAATTATTGTTATAAACCATCATGAAAAGCATAAAGATGTAGGAGGCCTGTCCCCACTGAAGAGAGTATTGTAAGCTTTGTAGCTGACTTCTCCCTGTGTTTACCTCCGATGGTTCTGACAGCAGATTTTCAACAGCAACAAGTACTTAACTGGACTGGATCAATTATATCCTGTTATTGTTGGTATAAGGGTTAATTTATCTGCAATAACTTTTTTTGATTCTTCTCTTTTATATTATATCCCAACTGCAGTTTCCCCCTCCTAGTCCCCCCTCCCTTCTTCCCCAGAAGACACCCCTCTGTCTCCCCTTAGAAAAGAGCAGGCCTCCCAGGGACATCAACCAAATGCAGCAAAATATGCTCCAATAAAAGAGTGGAATGGGGGTAGCCACTACCTCTTCTGCCTGCTTTTGGAGCCCTCTTCCTCCTCCTGAGTTGCCTCATTGAGCTTTGATGTGATGGTGTGTGCCTGGTCTTACTATAGGACTCTTAAGAGCACAGACTACCTAGTGCTTAACACAGTTCCTAGTAAAGATTTAAGTTATACAATTATAATGCAATTGAAATTAAATTATTCAAACATCTTCATTTCTAATAAATAAGCACAGAATTATTAACAGTCTTCACTAAGAATTATGTGTGTTAGGAGGATGAATGTGAAAGTCAAAGGTCAGCCTTGGATACCCTTGTTCAGGGACCACTCACCTTGATTCTTGTTGCCTTAGTTTTTATTTATTAGTACTGTGAATATATGCATGATGAGGAGGTGCATGAAAGTCAAAGAACAGTTTGGGGAAGTTGGTTCTTTCCTACACTTGTGTAGTTCCAAAGCTTAGACAGGTCACCAGGGTTGTGGGATGAGTGCCTTTACTCACCGAGCACTCTCACCATTGGCACCTTTTATGAGATATGATCTTTCCTTGGCTTGGGACTCACTAAATAGGATAGACTGTCTGGCCAGTGAGCCCCAGGGATCCTCCTATGTCTGCCTGTCCAGTGCTGGGATTATAGCTATACACCAGCATACTCTGGTTTTTTTATGTTAGTGCTAGAAATCCATACTTAGGTCTCCATGGTCAACAAGCAAGCACTTTAACAACTGAGCTATCTTCCCAGCCATTAGAATTTGTTTTTAAATTTACCAACCTGAGATCCAAAGCATGCTACAGAACTGTATTATTTTTTTAAAATTCTATGATTGATCATCTCTAATCTGAAATCTAAGAGCTAACATGACAATACAAATAGACAGACATGTGACAAGTTGCTGTTAAAAGACAGGTACACCAAAGATACTGTATAAAATTACCTTCAGACTGTGGATCTAAGGAGTACATGAAACACCCCTGTTGGATAAGAGATACTTGTAAGGACTAGAGAGATGGCTCAGTGGTTAGGAGTATTTGCTGCTCTTCCAGAGGTCCTGAGTTCAATTCCCAGAAACCACATGATGGCTCAACAACCATCCATAATGGGATCTAATGCCCTCTTCTGTCATCAGGCTTACTTGCAAGCAGAGCACTCATATACATAAGACACATAAATAAATCTTTTAAAAGAGATTTATCCTGTATTTAGCCTGCAGTTATTTTATTTTATTTTATTTTTAGACAGGGTCTCACTATGTAGCCCTGATCGTCAGGAACTCACTATATAGACCAGGCTGGCCTCAAATTCACAGAAATCTAACTTCCTCTGTTTCTTGAATGCTGGGATTAAAGGTGTGTGCCACCACACTGCCCAACAGGTACTTTACCAGTACCTTTAATCTCTGTAATTAGGGGTAAGGGACAGTTAATTCACAGACCAGTTATGACCTTTCACCTTTCTTTGGCAGTTGAAGCAAGGATTACAAGACTAGGGCCAAAAGCATTGTTGCTAGTGAGGTTTTTGTTGTTGTTCCTATTTGTATTATTCCTGAAGTCCCTTGGACTTCTTTTACATATCCAGTACTGTGTGAGACAGAATGGCATTATGATATATCCCTTGCTCAGTTTTGTTTCAGAGGCAGTCCCTAAAAAGGGAGAAAATTAAGCAGTAGAACTGGGGAACAGTGTGGTAAAAATCCATAGGAGAAAGCGTACATGCAGAGCCAAGACGCTCAGCACCTGCCTCCTGGGCTTGTTAAACCTGAACCTTCTAGGAAGGACATGGATATACAGCAAGGAAGAAGTCACAAATTTTAATGATAAGGTAGTTGTTTTAAGGTGCCAGTAGACCTAGACTGAAGGATTTAGATTTGATCCAGAAGTGTCAAGACTTGGGGTAGGGCAATGACATGATCACAGCTGTGCTCAGAAGGGACCAGTGAAAGATATCTCACTGTCAGTACATACACAACAAAGAGAGTGAAAAAAGGCTGAAATGACTATTTTTAAAAACAAGGTCTTCACTCTGTAGCTCTGGGTAGCCTAGAACTCACTATGTAGACCAGGCTGGCCTTGAGCTTATAGAGATCCTCCTGCCTCTACCTCTTAACTGCTGGGATTGGCTGACATACAGACATAGAGGTACAAAAAGAAACAGAAATGGAGTTATGTTTGAGGAAGATGAGCTGATTCTGGACTTGTTGACATTGAAGGTGGAACAGTTGATAGAAAGGCCCAGATACATGACTGAACTTTACATTAGACATCAGAAATAGACGTGTCAGTTTGCATGTCTGCAGTACCAACTAAAAATAAATCATTGAAAGAAATCATGAGCCCCTAAGAATTAACTCAGAAGCTAGGTGTGGCTCACATACCTATAATCTCAGCACTTAGGAGTTCAAGGCTCGACCTATGCAGGGAATTCCAGACTAGCCTGAATTACACAATGAAACCTTATCTCAAAGAAAACTAAAAACAAAGGAGCAAATAGTTGATTGGTAAATGTCTGTGTATTTTCCTAAGTGTAAAATGTTTTGGAAGCAAAAAATCAACATCATCTTTATTATACTTAGCATACAGTATAGTATGTAACACTTAACAGCTCATCAGTAAATATTTATTAGCTGAATGAAAGTTAAATTACAAATACCACAAAGAGGCTTTATGTTATTTTTTTTCCTCTTGCTCTAAGTCCCTTTCACAAAAATTTAGGTGCTTGTTAATCATGTTTAAATAGTTGCTTTTCATGACTAACTGGCTTTGCATGATTTTAATTGTGTTTTTCATTTGGCTGCTATGGTAGTTTGAAAGAAAATGGCCCCCAAAGGGAGTGGCACTATTAGAAAGTGTGGCTTTGTAGGAGCAGTTATGGCCTTGTTAGAGGGAGAGTGTCACTGTGGAGGTGGGCTTTGAGGTCTCATATATGCTCAAGCCTAGTGACACAGACTACTTCCTATTGCCTGTAAGTCATGATTTAGGACACTCAGCTACTTCTCCAGCACCATGTTTGCCTACACTTCACCATGTCACACCATGATGATAATGAACTGAACCTTTGAAAATTGAATGTTGTTCCTTTATAAGAGTTGCTCTGGTCATGGTGTCTCTTCACAGTACTAGACACTTTAAGACAGCTGCTATGTTAACTTTTTTGTTAAAAAAAAAAAAAAAAGGGACCCAAACTCAGGAATTGACTGAATTTAATGGATATAAGGTATAAGAAGGAGCTATGTTTGTATTGTCATGAGAAGATTATCTGAGAAAACAGACATCTACATCTGAACAAATCTAGTGATGCTAGTTTAAGAAAAAACACACATACACATATATATAGTCACACCAAATTTAGTATTTCTTCCCATTAAACCCATAATCTCAGTTGTCATCCAGATAGCTAAAGTTGACAGATATCACTATAATACCTTCTACATCTTGCAGGTTCTTGCAACCCCTCCCAACCCCCAAATGTGGTGAGCTGAGTTGTAAAAACCCCAAAGTTGGACAATACAATGCACTTGTACTGGAAATGTTTTGCCAAGATGAACTGAGAGCTTGAGAAATGCATCTGAACTTAACAGCAGCCCAGTAATACCAAACAGTCTTTTCCAGACCACTCCAGCACCAAGCCATCTTGAAGCCTTAATACTCAGTGCAGTAGGAAAGTTACAGCAACAACCAAGTCAGCAGAACCCTCTGGTTGATATTGGAAATGAGAAACTGACTGCAAGAGTATTTGTCCAAACCCATTTTGTATACTTTTGCTATCCCAGAACATTATCACTTATTATATTATCTTGGAGGTCAATGATTCTTGCCATCTTTCTGATCAGGAATGAGTGGAGTCATACATTTCACACTTAGCAGGCCAGTTCCAGCCATCTGGTGATTTGAAGACATCTTTGTCTCTTTTTCATTATGGAGTTTCAAGCTTGGCAGTTTATCTCTGAAACTCCCTTTCCCCCAGGTAGAAATTTAGAGTATTTGTTTATATAAAGAAAAATGCAGATTTTCATAAATGGCTCTTTGGTTCTTGGGTAGAAACTAAACTAAACTAAAACTTCAGGCAGGACAGCCAGGCAACTACAAACTGAAGGCTCATTGGGAGCTGCTGAGAAGTGGCCAGCCTGCTAAAGTACTTGGAAAGGTGTGTTCAGTTTTAGATACTAGCTTAGTTTTCAATATGGACTATCACATTATCTTAGAAAAGTGGCCAGGTCGCTGTAATATACATAGAAATAACCTTGGAAGAAATGATCTTGTAGTTTGAGGGGTGGAGTGAAAAGAACACACTGGCCGAAAAGACAGAAACTCACTGTTATAACCCAGGCTGCCTCTTCCTCGCTGGCCTGGGGATTCATGGTTCATTTGCCTCCCAAAGACAGAGCCATGGTGATCCTCTGTGTGGGAGTCTGCTCACCTATAAATCAGCAATCTAAGTGGAATCTTGGCAGATGAGACCTCACTCAGGAAGCCAACATTTTGTTTATATTTAGATAATTTCAGTGCATGGCCCCTGGGCACGTGGTAAGAACTCCAGCAAAACTAAGTCTGAAGAACAGAGTATTTGCTGTGAGCAGTCACCTTCACCCTTTTCCACTGGGTTTAGTCCCAAGTAGCCTCAGAGATAGAATAGAGGGGGCAGGGAGTCCAGCAACTAAGCCCACAGAGTGTTAGCGTGGTGGCTAGTGGGATTGATTTTGCAACACTGTTGGGAGGGGCTCCCTTGTTCCGCAGCTATGAGTTGCTGATTCCTGAGTAGTTAATACTTCTCTTGAATCAGGGTTCACTTATTAGAGTTTAAATGGTCAGTCAGTAAACAGAAAGCTGGTCATCTTTCCTTTTTATTGTAGAAAATACATTAAACAAAAATTACCATTTTAACTAAACTCAGGGGCATTAATGATATTCACAGTGTTATACTGCTGTCTCATAGCTATTTCTAAAACTTTTCTGTCATGGTAACTCAAGCTCTGTACCCTCTGAACAGTAACCCACTCCCATTGCCCTCCCTTTCTTTGGAGTTACCTCTCTTCTGCTTTTTGCTTTTTTGAATTTGTATATCCCAACTGTTACAAATCAATGAAAATCATACAATATTTGTGGTTTTACTCATAGTTTGTTTTACTTAGAACGATGTCTTTAAGGATCACTTATGTGTCATAACATGTATCAGAATGCCATTACCTTTTGTGACTGAATGATACTTCATTTTATGTGTGTATCACATTTTATTCAATCATCTGTTGCATGAACACTTAGGCTTCTTAACTTTTTCCTTTGCAAATTACACTGCAATGACTATTGATATTCAACTGTGTTGGAGTTTCTGCTTTCATTTCTTTGAGCTATAATATGCTTAGGTGTCCAACCACAGAATCATATGGTAAATTAGCCTATTTTTCATTGATATGACAAAATAGACAAGGTCGGATACTCTGAAAAGGAATGAGACATAATTTAGCTCTCAATCTTAAAGGCTGCAGGGCATATTTCTGCCCTTGATTGGGCTCTGGTAAGGACCTTAGAGAGGGTGCTATCACAGTACCAGGAATAGGAGGCAGGCTACAGGGAAGCTTGGGCAGGGCAAATCTTGCTCTTTAGTAACAACTCTGTAGGGAGAACTAGCAAGGTCTCAGTAGAGGTACCACAATCATTTCTGAAGGCTGTTTACAATCGGTCCCACCTCTTAACAGTCCCACCACCACTTAGCATCACCACACTGGGTACCAGACTCCAACACATAAACCTTTTGGGAGGAACAAGCCATAACTAAAAACTGGCATGTGCTAATTCCATGAGCTTTTTGTTATTATTGTTTTGAGACAGGGCCTTAATTTGTACAGGTTTGCCTTGAACTTGCCATCCTCCTGCCTCAGTCTCTCAACTGTTTTGCTTAAACACATGCCTGGCTTGTGTTTTATGTTTTAAAGAACTGCCAAGCTGATTAACTCTACCATTCAGCAGTCTACATTCCAACCAGCAATATAGTTGAGTTTAAAGTTTCTATGTCCTTCAAAGCAAATAGCTGCTATTTTATCAGGTATGAAGTATTATATCACCATTGTTTTGATTTGCTTTTTGTTGATGACTAATGACTCTTGAGATCTTCTCATGTATCACTAGTTGTTTATATATTTTCTTTGAAAAAAATCTGTTCAAGTCCTTTGTCCAATTTTTAATTGCTTTGTTTGCCCCTTGCTGTCCCTTGTTTTCTTTTTGCATTTAAATGCATTTTCTCACATCCTTCTCCAGATGATAAAAAGTGTCACCCCATCTGAACACAGACAGAGCTTCTCATCAGTCCCCCAATGGCCACACATAATGAAAAAAAATGCTGCTTTTCATGCTGTTGCCTAAAGCATTACCTAAGAGTCTATTGCTCTTCAGATGGATTCCTCAGTGCAGTGGAATTGCTTGTGTTCTTTCTTTGCAAGTCCATGTGTGGGCCTGATTCACTGGGAAGATATCTGGAAGATAAATATCTATTTTTTCCCTCAGAAATGATAAAACTTTAGATCTTAAAGAGGACATTGACATCTCAAATAGAGACCCACAGATTCCTGTACAGCTACACATGAATGTAAAAAATAGTGTCCTTGTGTCATAACAAGTCATTATAAAGACTGAATTCCACAAGTCAAGAACATGTCTTAGCCAGGCAGTGGTGGAGCCTTTAATCCTTTAATCCCAGCATTGAGGAGGCAGAGGCAGGCAGAGTTCAAGGCCCGCCTGGTCTACAAAGTGAGTTCCAGGACAGCCAGGACTATTACACAGAGAAACCCTGTCTCAGGAGGAGAAGGAGGAGGAGGGGAAGAAAGAAAGAAAGAAAGAAAGAAAGAAAGAAAGAAAGAAAGAAAGAAAGAAAGAAAGAAGAAAGAAGGAAAAAAAGAAAAAACCCACAAAACAAAAACAAGTAAACAAGCAAACAAACAAACATTTCTTTGATGCTGGAGAAGGAGGTTAAAAGTGCTCAATGCTTTTCTAGGGGTTATCAGTTAGGTTTCCAGCACCCACATGAGATGGCTCACAGCTACCTGTAACTCCAGTTCCAGGGAATCCGATAATCTCCTCTGGCCTCCATGGGCATTGCTCATATGTGCCATATACACATACACACACATAAATAAAAATTGAAATATGGCTGATTGGCCAGTATATGAAGCCACTGGCAGTGGGACCAAGACCTAACTATAATGCATAAACTGGCTTTGTGAAGTCCATTCTCTATGGAGAGATATCTTGCTCATCCTAGACATGGGGCTTGGGGTGCCTAGATCCTGCCTCAACAAGGTGATGGGACAGACTTAGATTACATCCTAGGGGAGGCTTTACCCTCTCTGAGGAGCAGATGGGAGGTGGAATCGGGGAAAGGAGGGGAGATCCCAGGAGGAGAGGTGGGATGGGGGAACTGGAATTGGAATGAAAAAAAAAAAAAAAAGATTTGAGGAAAAAAATAGGGGTGGTTAAGTAACCTGTACAGCACAGAACAGTGGTTCACTAAAGCCAACATCAAACTCTACTCTCCACTATTCTTTGTTGCTGGCACTATGCCACTTGCCATGAGAAGGCAAACAAGTTGTCATGAAATGATGAGTACCACAAGGCAGGAGAGGGAGTGTGGTAAGCTATTTAAAACAGGAGGGGACTATCTGGTCTTTGTTGGAAGAAGTAGTTGTTATACATTGACAATTGATATGGAGAGTTATCTTAGGAAGTTGTGAGAACAGCAGGGGACAACAAAGTCAGTTGTGAAGGCTCTGAGGTGAGGAAAGCTGCTCTCCTACTGACTTAAGAAGGAAGGAGTCAATTGAGGTTTCCAAGAAAATGGAAGTTTAAAACAGAGGTCAGCTTGAAGATAAGCTGGAGGTAGGGGTGATGTTCTCTAACTGGCATCCTTAGAGGATCCCTCAGACTATAGCAGGAGAATTGGCTAGAGCAGGTAAGAGCAGATGAGACACCTGAAGGGACATTGGAAGGGGGGTGGCATGAGAGGTGGCTAGCCTAAATTAAAAGGATAAGGAGGCAGAGAAGGGCTCAAATATAAATAAATACTTAACAAATAAAATCAAAAGGATATAGCTGTTATCACAGTCATGTGTAACTTTTTACAGATGATCAGCTGGGAGATGGGTCCAACCATTTAAAAGATAGGGCTTAATGAAAAAGTATAACATTAGGGGATATTGATGACCAATAACTCTGAGTTGCCTACGAGATATTTAGATGGAGATGCCAATAGATATTTGTCTATGTGGCTGAACTAGAGAGACAGTACTGATACAGAAACAGAAACATAAACCAGTACCACACATCTCTGACATTTTTAAATATTACGTGCCAAGGTAGATAATTTCATGCCAACACCTATCAAGTTGAACCATCTTCCAGTTCTTTTAACAGAGTCTTATGATATGACTAAGTGGTCAATCCATGCAAGGAATAGATTGTTCTTGGTAAAACTACTATAATTTTTTATTTGTAGACAAGTTCATTCTAGAACTCAGAGCCTCAAACATGCTAATACTCATCCACTCAGCCTCTGTGTTCCATCTTAGGCCTCTGTTCTTGGTAAAATTAAATTTCTGGCCAATTCAATAAATAAGAAGCCTCTTTCATTTCCATTTGTGTAAAATCGTTCTTCATAGTAAGTCATTCTCTATTTTGGTAAATATTATAGGACACTCTAAAATATAGATTAAATTTAGATAGCCCCAAATTGATGTGGTTGGAACTTTTAATATCATCATTTCATTTTTATTAATGACATTTGGCTATGGGTATAAAAAACATAAAAGGTTATTTCAGGAAACCCTAGAACAGTGGCTTTTATCCTGTGCGTCTCAACTCCTTTGGGGACAAATGACTCACAGGAATCACCTAAGACCATCCTGCATATCATATATTTAATGAAGTAGCTAAGAAAATAATTTAATGGTTGGGGGGTCAGCACAACATGAGGAGCTGAATTAAAGGGTCAGAGCATTAGAGGGGCTGAGAACCACTGCCCTAGAAGTGGCTTTTTAAAGAATTAAGTCACTTTTCAACCTCCATTTCCCCTTTAGTATCTATCCATTTTTTTCTAAAGGTGTAGAAAGAAAAATTGCTGAACCAGTGATATGCTGCTGGCTATCTGGTTGCCAGCCACCAAAACCATAAGTTTTGCTGAGAAAATAGTTCATTCATAACGCAGGCAATCATGAAGAGACAGAAGGTCCAAGCTCCAAGAGGAGCCTGCCTCCTGGAGGAGAAAGCTTGGGTTACTCAAGAGAGAGTGAAGCAGGGTGTTAGAGGCAAGGAGAAATGGAATTCAAGGCAAGAGATGGTGGAACAGAAAGTGTAATTAAGCTTCATGAATCTTCCTAGATATTTGTTCAAAACATGGTGGTGTTAGCATACCTTAAAATGGAGTTTTGATCACCCAATAAACATTGCTTCCACAAGCCTTAGTTAAGTGTCCCTATTATCAACCAGTTTGAGCTACACAAAACCAGCCTCTGAGTTCAGAGAGGGGGAGGGGGAGAGAGAGAGGGAGAGAGAGAGAAAGAGAATTTAGGCAATGTGTATTCTGGCTGATGTGTCAAAAATAATGTTGTGGACAGCAAAGCTAATATGTGTGTGCTGCTTAGCTCCCAGAATTCTAAACTCTGTAATAAAAGTGATTGAGGCCAGAGGTTTTACTGAAGTCTTCCTACTGCTTCACAACTTTCAGTACAAATTAGTTAGATTTCTTTTATTTAATTTAATACATGGGTCTTGATGTAATTTCAGGCAGTATGATTAGGTGTGCCAATCAATATATTCCTCAATGATTTCATTAAAAAAAAACATATTTTTGTTCAATAACTTAATATATAAGACAGGTTTTTTAAAGTTCCCCAACATAAGTGTGTGTGTGTGTGTGTGTGTGTGTGTGGTGTGTGTGTACATACAGTAAAGAGTCATTACATTATATTAAGTTTGAATGAATTAAGATATGAGCAGACTATACCAGGTATCTTTAAAATGGTGGTAATAACTTGTGTGTATGACTATACATACATGTTTGTGTATACATGTGTACATGTGAGTATGGATGCTCATACACATGTGTGCACATGTGCATGGAGGCCCACACTGTGTCTTCCTTGATTGCTTTCCCCATTATTTTTTGAGACAGGATCTCTCACTCAACCTGGAGCTCATGGATTTGATAGGCCTGGCTAGTTTTGAGCTCCAGGGATATTTCTGTCTCTACTCTCCCAAACACCCAGTGCTGGGGTTTTGTGCACCTTCCTTTTTATTGTCCCACTTTTTTTTTACATGAGTGCTGGAAATTTGAACTCAAGTCTCCATGGCTTGAACAGCAAGCACTTTATTAAATGAGTTATCTCCCAGCCCTGAGGATATAAAGAAATGTTCATACTTAACATGTGACACGCACTTTTCAGTTGAAGCTTCTTTCTTTTCTTGTTTTGTTTGAGACAGGGTCCTGCTATGTAACTTTGGCTGACTTGGAACTCAAAGAGATCCACCTGCCTCAGCTTCTGGGGTGTTTGGATTATATGTGTGTCCTACCATGTCTGGCCCTTTTTTATTTGCTTGTTTTTTCTTTGGTTGCGTTCTTCCTCCCAAGCCTCTCTGTTGCTGAAAGTTGAACCCAGAGTTCAAAGATTCTGAAGGCTTGAATCATGCCCCTAGCCTCCACATTATCTCTCTCAGTCTTCACAGCGATCATTTACAACAATGCTTCTCAACCTTCCTAATGCTGTGACCCTTTAATACAGTTCCTTATGTTATGGTACCCCCCAACCATAAAATTGTGTTCATTGCTTCTTCATAACTATAATTTTGCTACTGTTATGAATAGTAATGTAAATATGTATATGCAAGATGTTCTTAGATGACCCCTGTGAAAGAAAGGGTCATTTGACCCCAAAGGGGTCACACTCCACAGGTTGAGAATTGCTGGTCTGCAATGAGGAAACTGAGACTTAAACAGTTTATACAAACAATTACACCACTAGTTGTAGAGGCAATGTTGAAACTCAAGCCGTGATGGATTTCTCCTATCTCTATCTGTGTACCTCTGAAGGCCTAGAGATCTGCACTGTTGTATGCACAAGCTTGGCTAAGCAATTTATCAGATGACTTACTTTAAAGCAAAGTAATGTGTTCACCTGCACTGTCTCTCCTACCCCTTCACACTTTTATTTCTTCTCCTTTCCTGAACATTCCATCTTTCTTCTACATGTGCTCATTCCTTCTACCACTAGCCAGTTCATTAGTCAGTCCTTATTCATACAATAGTAGGCTGTATCAAATGAAGAAGATAGGAATGGAAAAACAATACCAACACACTATGCTCCTAGAGTCTATATCCTGTTCTCCATGCAAGCCCTCATTGAAATCCCGAATCTTGCACTGGGATTTTTCCAGGACCTATCCCACTTGACATGTTCCTCTGAATCCCTGTGAAATTTTTTAATCTTCCCATTAGCTTGGCAATGAGCCAGGTCTACCTTTTGACATCTCTGGTGTTGGCTTAATTCTTATTCAAATCATAAAGCATTGCCTAATGTTTCACTTTATTGTCACTTGTTTGTCTTGCAAGATTACAGATACTTAAAAGGCAGATTTACACTCTTGTGTATTTCCCATAGTATCTTAATAATAACAAACAGTTTTTAATTTGGTTTATTTTGAGACAAGGCTAACCTCAAACTCCTAGGCTCCATCAATCAGGATTTTTATTGTTTTGCTTTATTTCTATATGTCTTATTTTAAGTTGTTCTGATACATCTTGATGGTTTCAGTTATATAATTGTTGTGCACATTTCATTTCCTGGGTCAGTGATCTAGGCCAAGTTGCTCAGCTTTCTTGAGCTTCAACTTTTGGTAAAATGGGAATAATTTATACTTCTCAAGATTAAATAAATGCTCTGAGTGGTGGTGGTGCATGCCTTTAATCCCAGCACTCAGGAAGCAGAGGCAGGCAGATCTCTGTGAGTTCAAGGCCAGCCTGGTCTACAGAGTGAGTGCCAGGATAGGCTCCAAAGCTACACAGAGAAACCCTGTCTTGAAAAACAAAACAACAACAAAAGATTAAATAAGTGTTATATATGAAACAGGTCTTATAATTGCTAAAATATTATATATCATGATTAGTCATTTTCAACTTCATGGCCAGTCTTCTTGTCCTGAATTTCCAGTAAACCTTCACATCTCTGTTCTTACTTGAGTTGTTCATATGTTCTACTTACTTTACTACCAGAGAACTCTTTACATTGAATGTTGTTATTACTTTATTTATTTCTACTTCTTCACTTTGTTTGTTACCAAATCTAACTTTTTTTCTTTAGACAATCTTGCTATGTAGTCCATGGTGGCTTTTAACTACCAATCTTCCTAACCCAACCTTCTGAGTGCTGAGATTCTAAGTGTTCACCATGCCCTGGCTTTCCAAGTCTTAATCTTATTTATGACCTTGGATTAAAATGGTGTGAACTACACTCAGCTAGTTGGAAATGTTGGCTCTCCTGTTGTTGCATAGTTTCATCACTGTAAAGACACACAAAAAAAGAGCAGGAAGAGAAATTGTTAGTTTTCTTTCGAAGTAATTTAATCTATTTACCTGAAGTTTTACATTGATAGAGTATATCATTAGAACTAGTTAAGTTTTACTCTGAACTATATTAGAGTTTTTTTTGTTGTTTTTGTGGGAAAGGATGTCTTTGTGTTTTGTTTTGTCCTATTTTGGCTAGAAAACAAGCTTGCCTCAATTTTGTGCAGTCCTTCTGCCTCTGCTTCCCAGGTTACAGGTTACAGACAGGCACCTCCTTCCCCCAATCCTCCCCCCAACACCAACACCTTATGTGTATTTTCCAGAGACTGCATTAGACCAGTGCTTTAAAGATGTGTACTTACAGGTCCTCTGAAGAGTTGAAAATAACCCCAAAACACAATCATTTCTCTAGTTGAGATGTATGATTCAGACTTCCCAAGTGCTAAGAATTTACTAAGCTGAATTATCCTAGGTTTTGCTGGTTAATTGTAGTCATCAAACCCAATGTTACGTTATGATCTTCATTGAAATTGACTATTTTGCTCATTCTTGTTTTCACTAAGATTAACATTTTTTTCTCTCTCTCTTTTTTTTTTTTTAAGTATGGTCTCTGTGTAGTTAACATATCTTCCCTTTTGGGAGCTTCGAAGTGCACAAATTGGCTATTGTTATTGTTATTTATGTTGAAAGATATTAAAATGAGATTTGTAATCTAAGTGGGCATTGATTATTTCACATCTGGTGGCTTGAGAAGTGGCCAGATATAACACTCCTTAATGCAAGAGAGCCTAGGGCAAAAACTGTGCAATTTCCACCTTCCTTTGCAAAACAACTGCCTGTGTGAACCTTCAATGTTTTAAAAAGAGAGAAGAAATTTTACAGCACTACATTCTACTATAGGTTTCTTTAAAAAAAAAAAAATGTGTGTTGCTACAAGTCCTGGAACAATGAGTGAACTATCAGAAGGGGAAGGTTATGAGGAACAAACAAACAACAGCTAAGACAGCACTGACCTAGTTGCTAGTTGCTAAGGACCAAAGGCATCAGGACACCTATCCTCTTCACATCTCCTCACCTTGCTTAATCTTAAAGTGATGGTGACCTCGTTAGCCTGTGACAGTTTCAGTTCATGCCCACAGTCCTCTATGCATTGTTAATTGTGCTCTCTTACATTCTTAATACATGTTCTGGCTGAGACTTGAAGTATCCGATCATCTTAATTGAACTCCTTTATCTCAGTGACATTATTCAACAAGGCTAAGAAGTGGAATGATGAGAAGGAATTCAAGGGAGAGTGGTATTTAAGCTGAGACAGTGGTAGAAACAAAAACATGATCAGAAAGCCTATGGGTAGTGTCATTCCTGTTCTCAGTCCTGGCCACTCAGGATCTCAAGGCAGGAAGTTCATTTGAGCCAAGTTCAAGGCTAGCCTGGACAACAAAGCAAAATCTCTTTTCAAAAAGAAAAAAATCTTGTAATAAGATGAAGGCTGAGTAGGAATAGCTGATTTATGTACACTCTGAGCATCACAGGAGACAGCATGATCATCCCAGGGAGTGGGAGCAGGCAGAGAGGCATGGTAGCAGTGAGGTCAGGAGCTTGTGTATCTTTTATGCATGGCTAATATTAAGCTTCCTGTTAGTTTTCCAAGTATGTCTTTCACCTCTTCATACTTTCTGAGGACTTGTGCTGCTGCTGTCTAATAGAAACACTTCAGAGAGGAAAAACAGATAAGAGATAATAGTTCCATAGAAAAATGGAAAGACTTGCATTGTTCTTGATAAATCTAGTCATTGAAAAACTTAACCAAACATCACTGTCATTTATCTTTGCAATCTACAGAAACTTAGTTTAATCAGCTCAGCTATGTGAGGCTTACTGTTCATGTCTTCTCCCTTGAAAGCCCTCTAGGTTGATAGCTATTCTTTCTCTAATGTTGCACGGCATCCTTGTTCTATTTTAAGGGAAGTAGTGAAAAGTAATAGCTGCTATTGCAAAGTCTATAGAAACACACAGAGCAAAGAGTTCCTCATTATGTATCCCATCACCTGGAAGTAGCAGCTGTTAGCATTATAACACAGCTGTTTTCAACTCTCTCAGCATATGCATTTTATTCACTTATCTGTTTACTGATTTGTGCTTATGGTAGTGGAATCCAGGGCTTTGTACATGCTAGACAAGGGCTCCACCACTAAGCTACAACCCCATTTTGCATTTTTTTTCATATTTACTCAGTAAAGCTTTTAAATTACAATGTTTTAAAGGGAAAAGTTTTCAGTGTCTGATTACAACTGGAGAAAATAGTATCTTTTTTGGTTTCATTATGTTGTATGTATTTTTGGCTAAATTTTTCTCAGATGGGATCTTCCTATGTTTCCAAGGCTAGCCTCATATTCCTCAGTTCAAGTGATCCTCTTGCCTTAGTCTCAAGAGTGTCTAGAATCACAGGAGATTTAGAATTTATAATTTTTCATAAGTACCACATTTCAACTTAATGTTTTCTCTACAGTAGGACAGTTGTTACTTCTTGTTTTTTTTATAGGAAGAAATTAAAGCCAGAAGTACCCAATGACTTGCCAAAGGCAGTGGGAACTCAGAGAACACCTTCTCAAACTCTCCACAATCACTGTTTTTCCTATGTATGACTCCAGAAGTTTGTACTCTAGAAGTTTTAAGTATCAGAGTCCAAACTGAAGAATTTGTGAGCAACCAACTGTTAGGTCAAAGAAAAAGGACATGATGAATAAGTCTTTGGGTTTGTTTGGGAAGTTTTTCAAAGAATGAAAACCATCTTCCTCAGCCTCTTCTGAAAGCAAACAGGAGGGCAGAGCTTCTTACAGACATGTATGTGTGGGTAGAGACCTTCCCTAAGGCCTTGAGAGACAGTCTATCTTCTGTGTGGGATTTAACAGTCACAAGAAGCAATCCAGTCTTAACTACTTAATGCTATATTAATAATTGTCATTGAAGTTAAATGTGCTTTGTTCTCTATCTTCAAAGGAATTAACATTATGTTCATGAAGAGGTAAAGCATATGTGTGAAATAAATTAGGGATAAGTTATTTGGAATCAACTCCACACAGTGAGTGATTAATAAGGAGTAGATCTAATGAATATTCATTTACTGGGTACCAACCAAGAAAACATATAGCAGTTAAATATTATAGCAGAAATGAGGTCATGAAGCTGGAGGTAAGTCCTGAGTGATGACATAAAATAGGAATATACACATTTATTCATTCATCTACTCACTATTTATTGAGAATCTTCTGTATACCATAGGCACACAAGCATGAAGAGATAAATTCTTTTGAATAAAGCCTAAGTTAGATATTAAGAAGTAGCAATGAAATGTGAGAGTAGGACATGGTGTGTGCATGTGTAGATTATAAGAATAATGATACTATGCAGAAGTTATGCTAATTTTATTTAGGGAAAATAGCCCATAGTATTTAACACAGTAGAAGAGCTCAAAGAAAGTGTTAGATGTCATTTAATCTCTGTCCTCTCCCTATCTCTGCTTGAAAAATGAGGAATTGAAACCAGAGGTTGTGACTTGTCTCAGTTCATGGACCAATTTAATGACATAACTAAAGGTTGAGCCCAGCTTCTCACTCCCCCACTTATACTATTCTGCCTCTTTTCTCCTTCTTTTCCTTCTTCCCCTCCACCTCCTTCTTCCCCTCCTTCTTTTCCTCCTCTGTCTCTTCTGCCCCTCTGTTTCATTCTCTTCTTTTAGTTTCTTTATGAAATGGGAATCTGGTTTTGTAGCCCAGGCTGACCTCAAACGAGAGAAATCCCCCTATTTCGGCATCCCAAGTGCTAGGACCACAGGCATGAACTACTCCATTCTTAAGTCTTGAAGATTTTTTATTAATTTATATTTTATATTCAAATCCCAGTTCCCCCTCCATCCTGTCCTTCTGCTCCCCACCCCCAGCCACCTCTCATCTGATCCTTGGAGAGGGTAAGGCCTACTCTAGGAAGTCTACAAATCTGTCCCATCATCTCACTGAGGCAGGAGCAAGGCACCTCCCAACCCTTCAGTCTTGAAATTAACTAAAACATCTTTCTTTTCTCCCAGTACTATGAATACCAGAATTAAGATTCTAGATTAAAGATTTAGGTTATGATCATCATTTGAACATTAACAGAAAAATATGATTTAGAAAATGAATGTTTTACATCTCAATTTCAATAGACTTCTTGTTTTTAAAACCACAAAAAATTCACTGAGATTAAAACATACAGCTTAAATTCTGGTACCCATAGCATTTAAGAGTTATGTTTTAGATGCAATTCAGTCACTAACTTGCTATGTGATTCTTCATAAACCATGTTACCCTTTTTCTGTGTTTATGAAGTAAGTTAAAGGCTGTAGAGTTTCTAGCACCCATGTTTGATGGCTCACAAACTCCAGGGGTCCAGTGTCTTCTTCTGGCCTCTGAGGGTGCACGCACGCACACACACACACACACACACACACACACACACACACACACACACACACACGGCATACACTAACACACACAAAAAATAAATAAATAAATAAATAAATAAATAAATAAATAAATAAATAGCAAGTTGGTTCCAGGGATTTTATGACACTGTATTCCACTGTTTATTCAAGTACAAGTTTCAAGGAAGAATTTTTTTTTTTTGTGATTCTTACAAGTACTTTTATTTTAATGTAGTAAATATACATAAAGTTGTCTATTAATATATGCTCTACAGTTATAGTTCTTGCATATCTGTATCTATGGAATTAAAGCAAGTGTCAAGTTAGAAGTTCTTTAACATTTACATTAGAAGTGCAAGTGTGGAAATGCTACTTTTCTGCTATTATTGCTATATATACAATTACACTGTTCCTGGGAGTCTTCTCTTTTGGAACTCTGAAGCATTCCTTCCTATAGAACAGCAGCTCACATTTGGCCTTCAGTAAATGCAAAATAATTATTTACATATTAAAAGTCTACCTTTGCCCTCTTCATAATCTTAAGCAAAGAAAGTGGTAATACTGTAGAGTTTATAAACCATAGCCCTGAAACTTCTCAGAATTTAGTTATGAACCATGCAGATAATCTAAAAGATGAATTTGTATGTCAACATGAAGCAAAATTAAAATTATAGAATTGGACTTGTGGTACAATGCTTGCTTAGAATCCATGAGACCCTTGGTACAACCCCAGCACTGAAACAAACAAGACCCCAAAAAACACAGATTTTGTTTCATAAAAAATATTTTTTCTTAAAAATAAGGCACCCTAACTGTTTATAAGCTACACACATAATCAAAATATTCTATGTCCATGCACAGCCTACTAGAGGTTAATATATGCTGAAACTTAGAGAAAAAACATCCAGACCTGTAGAATTCTATATTGCATGGGTCCATCTGAATACACTGTCCGATGAAAGCAATCAGTCTCCAGAGGAAGAACTGTTGATTAGTGGTTTCCTAGGATTGCTAATAGGAACTGGGATTAGATAAAAATCAATATGCATTTGGGTGGTGAAAATATTGTAAAGCTAATTTATGATGATGGTGTAAAACTTGGCAAATCGAATAGCAAACAATATGAAACCTAAAATGTACCACAAAGTCAGGGCTGGTGGAACATGCCTATAACCCTAGCACTTGGGAAGATGAAGCAGGGGGACTGTCATCAGTTCAAGGATAGCCTGGTCTACAAGAGAGAGGCCTTGTCTCAAAACAACACAACAAAATATATCTCAGTATGGCTGTTTGAAGAAATCTTTTTCTAAAGAGCTATAGGGATTCACAATAATACTTTTCTGTTAGTACTCTTTCTCCCCAGAGAAGGCCTAGCTATAAAAGCTTTGCTATTTTAGTGGAATCAGGGAACAGATCTAATAATTAGAACATCGTGGATTCTAGCTTTGATACCGTGTATTCTAGCTTTGATATTATCACTACATTACATAAAATGAGGCAATGTGCAAATCATTCTTCTTTGTGCCTTGTCTGTTTCATCTGTGAATGAAGCGCTTCTTTGTGCCTCAGTTTCCCCAGCTACTAATGAGGAAGAGGTTAGAATAGGTATGCTTAGGATTTCTTGGACACATGAAAAGCTCATCCTGATGTTTCTATTACCTGTGAGTCCAACTACTCATTTACCCACCTCCAAGCTTTTTAGAGCACCTTTATTTAGCCTGGCCTACTGATTTCACACTAGCTCTTGGCCACCACAGCTTCCTGATTTTAATACATAGGTTTTTTTTAGGTGCACAGGTCCCAAAATGTTTATCTGAAAGTTTCCTCCTGAACTGAATGCCACATCTCTATTAGTCTCCCAGAGGCTATGTTCTCATCCTATGTAACTCTCTTATGGAAGGTCTCCCGTAGATAACAATACACTTCCCCTTCAGGCAGTACATGGAAGAAACAATGGGCTATACAATGGAGTCGTCCTCTATGATTACACAGAGTGAGAATCTGGCCCATTGTTTTCTCCAGCTGCCTAAGGAAGGAGCTGTACTCTTTGGATCCCCAT
Source organism: Phodopus roborovskii (assembly GCF_943737965.1). Taxonomy (NCBI): domain Eukaryota; kingdom Metazoa; phylum Chordata; class Mammalia; order Rodentia; family Cricetidae; genus Phodopus; species Phodopus roborovskii. The sequence continues at coordinate 7,856,820 of NW_026126578.1, forward strand.
AAAGATTTTGGCTTGTCCACCTTTTCAGACTCCCAAGTAACAAACAATTAAGCAATCTGGCCTCCTTCCCACTTCTCATTTCAATGTGTAGGATATTTGTCAACTTGCCCAGAGTGACTGTAGGCATTTTGAGCTGTTCATCTGACTGTGTGCAATAGATAACAAATAAAAACATAATTAGAGAGACTAAGTTAAGGCTCGATTTTATATTTGTTTTAGGTACAGAGAGGGTTACATATTTCAGAGTTGAGAAACCTGTTTCTTTTCTGTCTTCCTGTTTGTTACCCTCCTCTTTGTCTTTTAATAAAATGTCTTTAAATATTCAAATGAAGTTTACCAAAATGAAACTCACATTTGTGAACATATAAACAGAATATCCTACATCCTAGATCTTGATATATCTTCAGGAACCTAGAGAATGAAGAATAAAGATTATAGCTGGGAGTGTGTTTTAATTAGTTCACAAAGTTGTCAGGAGTCTTGGACCCATTTTGAAAAGCTATGCTGACAATCTAGATAACTTTAGTGGAACCAGTTGAGTTCATTTGCTAACCCCACCTCCACCCTGTATCATTTAGGAAAACTACTTGCTAAAAACTGAAAATCCCTGTGAATGGAAACTTAGGTAAAACTGAAACACTGGTTCTGTTATTTAGGGGTTGGTAGATGGTTTTGTGTGTGTGATAAAAAGAAAAGATTAGTGATTTGAAGGACCAAGCCACACGAGTCTTACTCGTAACTCTCATAGGAGAAAAAAATGAAGTGGAAATAAGAATACTCTAAAAATAGATTGAAAAAGAAAAAAGATGTTTTGCAACATGAATGTTCAGTGAATAAGAGACACTGATACACCTAATCAAAGAAGTTAGGTATCAAAATTATCTATGTTTTAATAAAAGGGAGAAACTTAAACATTTAGTCTTTCTTCCCAGTAGGAACTACATTTCAGAGTAATCCTATTGAGAAACATCAACTGAGTGATGTGTGGATGATAGAATTAGAAAAACTTTATTTTATAAACTCAAACTATTGATTTGGAGAAAAGATGACAAAGTTTATTAGAACCCTCAGTAGAATGATTATTGAAACAAGAATCAGGGAGATGGTTCAATAGTTAGGAGTGCCTATTGCTCTGGAAAAGAACCTTAATTGAGTCCCTAACACCCACACTGGGTGGTTTATAAGTATCTGTCTGTTAACTCCAGCTCCAGGGGAACTGATACCCTCTTTTGGACTCTGTAGGTACCCATGCATATGTGATACACATTCACAGAGATACACATACATACATGGAAGTAAATATTTTAAAATAAATTTTAAAAACCTCAAATACCACAGTAGCTGTACATATTGCTTTCTAGGAGGGGGTAAGTAGCCATACAAGGGAGAGGTCAGAGGTCAAACTACTGTCATTACAGATTGGTAATTGGTGGGCTTAGCCATTAAATACTAAGCTCACAACCAAAGTGTGGTTGCCAAATTAGTACTTGATCTTAGCACCCCTAATGCAGCTGAGAGAGAGAGAGAGAGAGAGAGAGAGAGAGAGAGAGAGAGAATGAGAGATTGAAATGGGGGATTGACACTATAGCCTCAATCATCACAAACAAATGCTCTGTCTTTGACTAATAGCTTCCAGTCCTTATTTTACTTTTTGTTTTGAGAAAGAGTCTCACTGATCCTCCTGCTTCAGCCTTCTGAGTAGCAGGGATTGCAGGCCTGGGCTACCAGACCTCTTGACCATATGTCTTCTGTGGAGCTGTAGTAAGAAGTGAATGTCTCCAGCGTTTGGGGCTTGACTGTAACACATAAACCTTACATAAAATATCTAATTTGTCAGAAACACAGGGGATAGAGAAGTGATATAAATGATGGCACAAAACAAACGAACAAACAAAAAACTGGTCTAATTCAGAAAGTGGGACATTCTAGGTGCTTACTGTCCTGATTACTTGTTGGCCTTAACACTGGAGGGATTGGTGTGGGTGGAGAAAGAGAAATTCTGCTAGACTTACAAGGGCTTAAGGGGCTTATAATCATTTCATCATGAACAATGAAATTTGGGGGGGAGGCAAACCCACTGCAAACATTTGGGCCTAGGAAATGTGAATAGGGACTGGGTATTGTTTGAAATAAGAATTTAAATGAAAACATGGAGATTACTGGCTTTAAGAAGCAAGTTACTACCAGTAAATATAAAATCTCATTTTGATTAACAACAAATGCCACCTGTATTATATGTATACACTTATATTGTGCGTGTATGTTTATGATCTTACATATATGCAGGAAAAGATCCACAGGAGCACTAAGAACTCAAGATGGATGCTCTCAGGGTTATGTGATACTTTAAATATGCTCTATGGCATATGAGCTCCCAATTCTAATCCTACCACTGGCTATCTTCTTTTCCCAGAGTGGAGTTGCCTTTTAAGTTCACAGAGTTTTTATAACATCTAAGCAAGAGTTTGTATCTTAGCACTGCATAGCACCTGGCAGAGTGGGTGCTCAAGAAATACAGCATCTGGATTTTAAAGCTACTTGTTGGTTTTGTTGTTTTTCCTGGCCTATTAGCTTTCAGAAACTGGTGTGGCTTTATTACATATAAATTCAAACTTAGACTGTAACAGAATTTATAGTGTGTCTAATAAAGTCCATAAAGTAATAAACCTTTAGGTAATTGATTATTACCTGGTCAATAAAATCAAATAAAAAAATTGATGCAAAAATAAATTTTATGTAGTTTATTATTTAGTTATCACCAAAATTCAATTTCTTATGAGCATGTTTTACAATTTTATCACATTCTCCATCAGATCTCTGTTTGCTATCATAAATAGAATGTGTCTACTTCTAAGTGAATTTATAAAACTCCTACTTGATCCTGAGGATTCCTTGTTCCACATGTGCAGTTTCTTCCTGAAATTTAAGTGTGTGACTAAAATACAGGATCAGTTGGTGTGTTTCTTGGTGATGGCTCTGTTTATTAACCAAGGATCAAGCACTGGGGTCAAGGTTTTGATTATAAGAATTCATATTTGATAACCTACAGCATTCTAGGCACTAGTTTATTTAAATCATGTCTAACTCTAGTAACTCTCCTTTAGATGAGGGAACAAAGGCTTAATAAGATAAAAAAAAAAAGAAAGGACTTTTGTGATCTCCAGTACTGGAGCTCAAACCC